>NC_090931.1:76949047-78199047 GCF_040938575.1 Ambystoma mexicanum
TGCCTCTGCCTGATGCCTACATAGTATTTTCTTAGTCCCCCACAGCAGCATCTTGGATTGTCATTCGTTTCTTACTTATTTATTTTATTTGTTTATATGCTTATAGAGCACTGAAAGCCCGCAGGCATCAGGGGGCGCGTCTTGATGAAAGTGTAATGGGCATTTTAGGTGTTTTACTTACTTTTTACTTTCTGAGAAAGAACTCTGATAATTCATCGTTGGTGTTTTGATTTTACTAAAAAACAACTTGAACAAAGATGCCAGAAGAGCAAAGATGCAACAAGTTTGCTTCTGGCTGTAGGAAGGACAAGTGCAGTGGCTGTCCATTCCCACAGCATGGCATCCGGTAGCTTGTGGCCCAAATAACCTTTATCTCACCACTGTTCTTCCTATACTTTTCCCAAAGATACTGTCCTCATGTGTGCATACAGATGACAAGTATGCAAATCCTGAAACTGACGAAATACTAGCCACAAAACGTAGGTGACTTTGTATGTTGCGCAATTCTGGTACTTGTCATGGCAATTCAATTCTTTATTGTGTGGCTTAGCTTCAGCAAGTGAAACTTTACATACATCAAACAGATAAAACAAGCAAGCGATTCATACGTATATAAAAGAGAATAAAAGATCTTTTAACAACAAAACAGAAAAAAGAAGAGGAAAAAAATCACATGTGAAATTCCTAGCAATTACATTATGTTAAAATAGTCTCACTGAATCTATCAATACACTTTGTAAGAAAATTCATCATAGTTATTACCAATTGATCAGTTCGCTCTAAAAGAAATGTCCACTGCAGCATTTGACAGTAAACAATGGTCTAGATTTAAAATATAAGTCAAACATTTTGCTCTGCTGTTTAGCGAGGGCTGGGCATTCAATAATGACATGCTTTATGGTTTCTTTACAATTCTTGCATGGACGACACGCCCGCTGTTCCTTCAGCAATCTGTTCCTTTCACCTAAGACATCGTTAGTTGACAGTAAGTTTAACTTGACACGTAGCCAGAATTCCCTTGCTTGTTTGGACGGATATCTTCCCACACATTTCTGTATTTGATTATATGGTTTGACATCCCAGGAGAAATGGAAAAAAATTCTGTAGGCCTCAAGACAGCGTCTATTTACAATCCAAGCATTTTCAAATAATTTGTTCTTAACCCTGGATGGTCCATTCTCCAAATCCTCCAACAGTATACCATTTACTTCCAGGGTAGATAAGACACCTTTCATCCAAGAATTCAAGAGGACGCAATCGCCCACATTAAAGAGAGCATTAAGGTGCACAAAGAGGGAAAAAGCTGGATGGAACAGCGCACTTCTTACTAATAAAGAGTAATTTCAGCAGAACAAGTCCCAAAATGTGTCGTAGGACTGCCATTGAAGTGCCTATGGGGTGTGCCAGAACTTGCTTCCAAATGAACGACTCGAGCCAAGCCAGAATAGCCCCTTTTCCCGCACCTCCACCCCATAGAACAACTTTGGAACCAAAATTTGGTTATATATTTTCACCACTGGTAGGAGGGAGAAACGCCTGTTTTTACTGTCTATTACTCATAATATAGTCGCTGCCACAATTGCTTCGAGCTTAAGTCCCTGATTAGCTAGACCCAGAGACCTTTTTTGCTTTTAAGACAACACCAAGATATTTAAATACGGAAACCTCCTTCATTCTGGAACTATTTATGTACCACACAAAATGAAACCTGCCGAAAGGGTCCTACGGCGATTCATAACGAGGATCGTTGACTTGGGCACAATGTCCAAGCCCAAGTCCCCAAAAGAATCAGCCACAGTCTTTAGAGACCTTTGGAGAGCAATTGGGGTACAGTCCATAAGAACGAGGTCATCCGCATGTAGAAGATACTGCAGCTTTAGGGAACCCAATCTAGGGGGATTGGCCACAATACATGCTAGCGCTGCCCCTATGCCGTAATTAAGTAAAAAAGGTGCTAACACACATCCCTGCCGTAAACCCAGCTCGACAAGGATCCAACTCGAAAAAGATCCCCCTTGATCCAGCTTTACTTTAAGTCTAATATCAGTGTGTAGATGTCCCAAAATGTTAACCAAAGGTTCAGGACAATGCCAATCCCTCAACATCGCCCACAGCCTGGAGTGATCAACAGAATCAAAAGCTTTTGTGATATCCAGGAAGGTCAGATATAAAGTATGTTTATTCTGTACTGCCTGGTTTGACAAATGCTTTATCAACAAGCAGTTCAAAGATGTGCCTGTTCCCTTGCGGAAGCCTGATTGGTTGGAATCAAATCTACCAGAATCTTCAGCCCAACGCTCAAGGGGCCGCAGTATAAAGCGTGAGACGATCTTATAGGAGGCATCAATGAGGGAGATTGGGCGGTAGTTCGCAGGCCCTTTTTTAGAATACCACTAAGAGAACTGCTGCCCATAGTTGAGGAGCAGATTTTAAGCTAAGGTTAGAAAGGTCATCCAGCCCAGGTGCATTTGTGGACATTGCCCTTTTAATAGCTAACAAGATGCCCTCGATATCTATTTGCAGAATATCCCCAGATTGAATCCTATTAGGAGCCACGCTGCTCTGCAACGGGCTGGTGACCGCTGAGGGCTGAGCAGCATACAAGTTTCCAAAGTAGGATTCCCAAAAAGCGCCAGAGATAGGCTGTGGATGTAGGGTGGTTTGAACATAGCCCTCTCTTATTAATTTCCAGAAGCACAAGGAACCTTTATTAGCAACTGCAGACAATGTATGTTCTGCATCTCTTTGAAACAGTACGTGTCTGTAACCCCTCACCCAATTTCTATAAGCTAGCTTTAATCTTCTAACGGCAGAGATTCCAATATCATCCAACATCCTTACTTTCGTAATCTCTCTTCTTAGTTGTTTCTTCTTTGAACTAACCATTATATTGTATTTATGAGCAAGGGAAACACCTCTCAAAGACGCATTTTGGCTTTTTGCAGAGGCTAGCCCCCGGAGGAAAACCTGTATATAAGAACCAAAGGACTGGGGCGACATTAAGGAGAAGGCACCATCCAACAATTCCTGGCCAACCTTGTCATTAAAGCTCAGAGCTATATTAGGGCGCCAAAGAATAGCACGATCTCGAGGTCTCACCTCAATAGGGACTGGTACATGTGTCCCTGAGACAGAAACACAGGCCCCTCTCAGATAGAAAAACAACTGAGTGTGATCACTGCACTCATTTGCAACAGCCTCAAGGAAGTGGAAGCCAGAAAATAAGGCACTAGAACATAATACATGGTCCAAAGTGGTGCTATTAAGGTCATTTGTCCTTTTGTAATTTGGTGGCATATCGCCTTTGACATTACCGTTCAGGAGTTTCAAATCACATGCGTCCAGGAGGCACCGAAGTCGTAGCCTTTTGGCTCTTGCTAAACTAGAGTGCGGAGGGGTAGAACCCCAGTCATAGCAGTGACCATCTAAGCACCCTGAGTGAAAGTCTCCCATGATAATAATACGAAGATTGTTAGGTACGCTATGGAAATCGATAGTGCTGGTACGAGCAAGCAAGAATCCTCCGTAGATGTCAGTGCAGGGTTAAAATAGATATTCAACACTATTAAAAACCTCCAAGAACTTACGCCCAAATCCCACCATGAAATTTTTATACCCAAAAAGGCAGCACGGCCCAAGAACATGTTTTCAACATTCCCATGGGGCCCGGCTAGTTGGGCTACGTGCTGGCCCTCTGGGGGAACACAGAAAAGAAAGACACAGACACTGGGATAATAAAGGATTTATTAAGTATGTGTGTGTGTTTATTTATGTAAGTGTTGGAAAAAACCATCCAGCCCACCATGGGGCTTGATGGAATGTTGAAAATAAAAGTATAAAGACAGAACAATAGAAAAGAACTCCCCAGCCCAAGAATGGGCAGGGCGGGAGAGAGAAATGAATCCAGACTGATTTAAAAATAAGGACAGTTGGGAGAACAGTTGAAGAGAGGGAGAGAAAAGAAAAAGACTTGCCTCGGGGGTCGCTGCCTCGAGCCGTACCTGGGGCCGTGATCCGTTAAAAAAAGGGCTGGGTGGCGCCACAGGGAGTCCCCGCAAAGATTGGGCAGGGGGGCCGAGCTGCTATGCCAGGAGTGGCTCGGCCACCCTTGGGCCGTGATGCCTATGGCCTGCCCAGGGGCCAGACCGGACGTGCCCCAGATACATTTATGGCCCGGGCAGCATGGCGGTGGCTGCCCAGGCACATCAAGAATAGCTTGGCCAGGACCGCATGTAAAGGGGGGCGCAACTGGGTGGCCCAGCCGGGCCCCCAGCGGCCCGCCTCGTGGCCAGCGAGGCTGGCCTGCTATCAAGAAAATCCTCCCGGACTGCGTATGTCAGGAGCAGTCTGGGAGGTTGCAGAGATGCACAGTGGAAGCCACAGGTTTCCCCCGCTAACCCGGGTGAAGATGTTACACTCACGAAGCGCTGGTCCCTTTGGTCTAGAAGCCGGCTCTGCGGTTCCGTTCGGAATGGTACCTCCAAGATGGTGGATCGCAGTACGAACGGTTCCGCTATTGCCGTTCCAGTCCTCTCACGTTCGCCAGAGGTACGGCGTACCGCTCACGTGACTCTTCATAGGCCATGGAGACTTCCAGCTCTTCGCGTCGCTACTGTGCTAGCGGATGCTCCATCCTCTATCCAGCATTCTTGGCAGATACATATTCCCCGGATTCATCTAGCGTCTCATTCTGAAACGCTGCCTCAGAGTTCTCGAGTTACTGCATTCTGGACTAGTGTTCCAGTTACCACTCTCTGTGTCCCGTATTCTCGGCTTCTCTCCTGGTATTTCTAATCCGGCTGGTTAAGAGGTCAGGGAAATCAGTCTCCTGCCTGTTTTTACCCATTTCCCTTCCTGTACTGCTACTATTCATCTCTTCGCTTCTCATCTCTCCCCTCTCCAGAAGCAGTCTTCCGATACTCAACGCCATGATCGAATAGGAGTCATCAGCCTGCGAACCACACTCAAACCACACTCCAATCTTCGGATCCTGCGCTCGACCAGGGTTTTCTTCCCCAGAGGGTTTCCCTGACTGGTGCGTACCTCTCACGCTGAGTTTCCCTACCGGTTGAGAGGTTGACGCATTGGTCGGGGAGATTCTTGAGCTCAGCATTTGCTTTCCCGTTGAACATATCAGTCTGCTCAGGTAAGACCTCCAAACCTATTCAATCGGGAGTTATTGTAACTAGCCTAAGGTTCTAGTATTGCATAACAGTTAGCGACGCCCAAAATAAAAATATAAAATAAGGCTACGGCAGACTGTGATTCAATGGAACAGCAAATGCAACAACTAATTGCCGCCATGCAATCAATGTCCCTAGAGATACAAGCTCTTAAACAGGATAATGCCCAATTACGACAACAGGTTACTCGTGCCTTCTCAGACTCTCCTCCAGTATGTTTGAATACAGGCAAGTTTGACGGAGACCCACACAAACTCAAGGAGTTTCTTGATAGCTGCACTGTGCAATTTACCTTCAAGTCCCGCTTCTTTCCAACAGACAAAGATAAGATTGGCTTTGTGATTTCTCATTTGGCCGGACCTGCTTTGGCCTGGGCTACACCTTTAGTGACCTCTAATAATGTGATCTTGGACTCTTATTCTGCTTTCACCAACAGTTTGAAAGCAATGTTTAGTAGACAAGAGATCTCGGTATCCACGCAAGAAAGACTGTTAGATCTTAGACAAGGTAACAAAGACCTACTTACCTATATCACTCTCTTCAAACAGCTTTCCTCTGAGTCAGGATGGCCAGACGATGGGTTGCTCACCTTATTCCGACGAGGACTTTCAGACGAATTAAAGGATGAGGTAGCTAAGGTTCCGCGTCCGGCAAATCTAGCGGATATGATCACACTCATCATGCAAATCGATTACCGCTTACATGAACGTTCTTTTGAAAAGAAGAAAACTAGAGGCATACGATCTCAACTCGATTATCCCCCCGTAACAAATAAAGCTATCACTTCAGACGAGCCTATGCAAATAGGAACAGTGAGAGGGCCCCTATCGATAGGTGAGAAAGAGAGAAGGAAGAGTATGGGACTATGCATGTATTGCGGAGCTTCGTCTCATAAGTTACGAGATTGTCCTTTAGTTCCCCCCCGACGCACTCCAGCCAAGGGGTCGGGAAACTTCAAAGCCCTACCGCAGGGGGAACAACGGTAGGGGCGCAAGATTCTGATTCCCCGAAGAGAATCCCTGTAAATCTGGACTCAGTAGCAACCACTCAAAACATGGTTATTATTTCTGTTACTCTTGTTTTTCACACTCAGATGGTACAGAACATACCTGCTCTGATAGATTGCGGTGCTGCAGGGAATTTCATTGATGACCAATGGGCCAATAAACATGGAATTAACTGTATACCCAAAGCGATGGTCACTCCTATTCAAGGAGTGGACGGACATCCACTAAGTTCTGGTCCTATCCGAGAACAGACAGAACCTGTTGTCTGTCAAATTGCCTCTCATAAAGAGACCTTATCTTTCGATTTAATCAAGGCAGCCCATTTCCCCATTATATTGGGTCTCCCCTGGTTAAGGAGACATAACCCCTTTATAAATTGGACAGCAGGTACTCTTTTCCTCGGCTCGGAATACTGTGTCAGCCATTGTTTAGCCAAGGAATCAGTTGGCATCTACATCCCGACTGAAAACTCGATCCCTTCACCAGTATCCTCAATAAACAACTTGGAGATTGTTCCGGAATGCTATTCTAAGTATCAGTCTGTCTTTTCCAATCCCCAGTTCCCTACTCTACCGCCTCATAGAAGAGATGACTGTCACATTGAACTTCTTCCGGACAAACCTATCCCGTTTGGGAGGATGTATGTCCTTTCCCAACAAGAAAAGGTAGTCCTCAAAGAATATCTCCAAACCAATTTAAGGAACGGGCTCATTACTGAGTCGGTTTCCCCGGCCGGAGCCTCTCTCTTCTTCATTCCAAAGAAGGAGACTAATGAACTTCGACCTTGTATTGACTACAGGGGTCTTAACAAAATTACAGTGGCAGATAAATATCCTATGCCTTTAATCCCTGACATCTTGGAGGCAGTCCGAGGAGCTTCCTTTTATACTAAACTGGACCTTCGCGGAGCATACCATCTCATCCGGATTGCCCCTGGAGACGAATGGAAGACAGCATTTCGAACCCCATTTGGGCATTTTGAGTATCACGTCATGCCTTTTGGATTGGTGAACGCACCTGCTGTGTTCCAGCGTTTCATGGACCATCTGTTCGCAGATATTCTATTCCATTTTGTAATCATCTACTTAGACGACATCTTAGTATACTCCTACTCTCAAGAAGAACACCTGATACATGTAGAAACTGTACTCAAACGACTGCAGTCAAATCAGCTGTACTGTAAAGCATCTAAATGTGAATTTCACCAAAGACAGGTAACCTATCTCGGGTTTGTGATGTCAGCCCAAGGCATTTCCATGGATCCAAAAAAGATCTCCGCTGTGGTTGATTGGCCCATACCTTCTAACGTTAAGGAGATCCAACGGTTTTTAGGTTTTGCTAATTTCTATAGGAAATTCATCCCTAACTTTTCGGATATTATTCTGCCCCTGACTCGACTGTTAAAGAAGGGAATTCCGTTTGTTTGGGATAAATCCACCGATTCTGCATTTCAAACACTTAAATCCTTGTTCACTTCTGCATCCTGTTTGATTACCCCCGACCAGAATAAACAGTTTTTTGTGGAAACTGATGCATCTCATCATGCTCTGGGCGCGGTCTTACTCCAACAAACCGACCAAAGAGATGAAAGACCAGTTGCATATCTTTCTAAAACCTTCAATGCTTCGGAACAGAACTACTCTGTGCTCGAAAAAGAATTGTTGGCTATAAAAAGGGCGTTTGAAGAGTGGAGACACTTGTTACTAGGTTCACCCTTTCCTGTAGTGGTACGAACAGATCATCAAAATCTCAGGGTCCTACAGAATGCACATACAACCAACAGCCGACAAGCACGTTGGGCGTATTTCTTCCTTCCATTCCGGATCGAATTCACTATTCTTCCAGGAAAACAAAACCAGAGGGCGGATGCTCTCTCTCGTAAGGACGTTCCTGTCTCCCAATTCAGCTCTGAACAATTGTTCCCCAAAGCAAGATTCATCGCTGTCATCACCGACTTCTTAAGCGAATTGAGGACTGCATCGGTTTCTAACCTTGACGCCTGCAAGAAGACAGCCAGTACTTACCATCTTTCCCAGGACGATTCCTTTTTCTTTCACAAATCGCAAGTCTTCATCCCTACTTCAGAGTTGCAGCATGAAGTATTACGAATGTGTCACGACTCTCGGGCCGCTGGGCATCGAGGCGTTCAAGGCACTTTGAACCTAGTGCTAAGATATTTTTGGTGGCCGGAAGTCCGCAAGGATGTACAGGACTATGTAGCAGCCTGCATCGTTTGTTCCCAATCCAAGAATCCCAGAACTCCACCTTTGGGGCTGCTCACCCGGATGCCGATTCCAGAGAAACCTTGGCAAGTGATCTCTACCGACTTTATAGTAGATCTTCCTCCCTCACGCAACAAGACCGCCATAATGGTCACCATTGATTATCTTACGAAATTGGCACATTTCACTCCCATGAACAAGCTGCCTGGGGCTGGGGAAATGTCTAAGATTTTCCTTTCTGAAATTTTCTCCAGACATGGCCTACCGGACACAGTGGTCTCCGATAGGGGCCCTCAATACACCTCCAAGTTTTGGGAAAAGGTTTGCCAAGTCTTAGAAATCAAGCGGGCTCTCAGCTCGGGATATCACCCACAGACGAACGGACAGACGGAACGCCTTAACCAAACCTTGGAGGCCTATCTACGGTGTTTCACATCAGCCGCCCAAGACAATTGGTTGGACTTGTTGCCTTTAGCCGAATTTGCATATAACAATGCCCTTCATTCGGCCCTTCGTACTAGCCCTTTCCATTGTACTTATGGATTCCATCCTTCCTTTGTTCCTTCTGTCCCTTTATCCCCTTCTAGTTGTCCAGGAGTGGATGGCCTTATTTCCGAAATACAAGAAGGACATAAATCGGCTAGAGTCTCATTACGAATGGCTCAAGATAGGGCCAAGCGGACTGCTGATAAACATCGCCAAGACGTCCCACCTTTGAGCCCGGGAGATACTGTTTGGTTGGCTTCTCGCTTTCTTCCCCGGCATCTGGTCCCTTCCAAGTTATCCCCTAGGTTCTTCGGTCCATTCAGGATCTTATCGATGGTGGGTTCTGCGGCAGTCAAGCTCGATTTGCCCTCGTCATGGTCCCGGATTCATCCTGTTTTTCACCTCTCCCAGATTCGGTTGACAGTACCGGATCGATTTCACCGGTCGGATTGTACCCCTCCTCCTCCTATCTCTACCGATACTGGTCCAGAATATGAAGTCGCCAGTATCTGTGATTCCCGGTATCGGAGGGGGAGGCTACAGTTCTTGGTGGACTGGAAGGGGTACTCCCCTGCAGAAAGAACGTGGGAGCCGGCCTCTGGAGTTCATGCTCCACGTCTGGTCCGACGATTCTTTAGGTTGCATCCAGGGAAACCAGGGTCGCCCCCCAGGAGAAGGGGGCATACTGTTACACTCACGAAGCGCTGGTCCCTTTGGTCTAGAAGCCGGCTCTGCGGTTCCGTTCGGAATGGTACCTCCAAGATGGTGGATCGCAGTACGAACGGTTCCGCTATTGCCGTTCCAGTCCTCTCACGTTCGCCAGAGGTACGGCGTACCGCTCACGTGACTCTTCATAGGCCATGGAGACTTCCAGCTCTTCGCGTCGCTACTGTGCTAGCGGATGCTCCATCCTCTATCCAGCATTCTTGGCAGATACATATTCCCCGGATTCATCTAGCGTCTCATTCTGAAACGCTGCCTCAGAGTTCTCGAGTTACTGCATTCTGGACTAGTGTTCCAGTTACCACTCTCTGTGTCCCGTATTCTCGGCTTCTCTCCTGGTATTTCTAATCCGGCTGGTTAAGAGGTCAGGGAAATCAGTCTCCTGCCTGTTTTTACCCATTTCCCTTCCTGTACTGCTACTATTCATCTCTTCGCTTCTCATCTCTCCCCTCTCCAGAAGCAGTCTTCCGATACTCAACGCCATGATCGAATAGGAGTCATCAGCCTGCGAACCACACTCAAACCACACTCCAATCTTCGGATCCTGCGCTCGACCAGGGTTTTCTTCCCCAGAGGGTTTCCCTGACTGGTGCGTACCTCTCACGCTGAGTTTCCCTACCGGTTGAGAGGTTGACGCATTGGTCGGGGAGATTCTTGAGCTCAGCATTTGCTTTCCCGTTGAACATATCAGTCTGCTCAGGTAAGACCTCCAAACCTATTCAATCGGGAGTTATTGTAACTAGCCTAAGGTTCTAGTATTGCATAACAGAAGAAGAAGCAGTGTGTATGCTCCGTTGAGCGGCCCGGGTGAAGAAAGCACTGGGCTGCCCAGTGTAGCAGCCCGGGTGAAGATGCGGCCCGTCCCCTGCATTTCCACAACGTATTGCTGAAGGGGAGGGCCAGGAGGAGGCCTGAATCTCTGCAATCAGCGTGGCAGCATCCCCATAGCAACAGGGACGGCTCCGGCTCTGATAATGGTGCCCGGGCCGCACTGTGACTTTGGGTGGGCGCCCCAGCCAACAGGGCCCACCCATGGACTTTAAAAAAGGCAGCGGGTCACGGCAGTGACTTTGGGTGGGCCCCCCAGTAAATGGGGCCCACCCTAAAATGCTATCTAAATATTGCGGGTCGCGGCTGTGCGTGTGGGCGGTCCCCAGGTGCACAGGGGGCCGGCCAGGAAAAGATGTGCAGTGGCCCCAGAAGGTGAACAGGGCAACCCTGGAAGAAAAGGAGGGGGCCAGACATTACCCGTCATCTGTGGGGCAGTGCCCAGTTCATCAGCCAGTGTCATCACGTGCAGCCCTACCCATTGGACAGACCTAAAGGTACTGTGAAGGGGTAGCTGTCTGCAGCAGTCACCCCATTATGACATGGGGTTTGTGTAATATGTCTATGTGTATGTATGTTATGTGTATAATGCTGCATTGTTGAGTAGGGTACACTTTAAGTATGGAAGGTCAGGGAGTTGGGGTATTAGGGGAATGTTAAGTAAGGTCATTGTTAAGTAGGAATAGATCAGATGGCCATTAGTTTAAATAGTGGGTAGAGGGGAGGCAACCTGGAGTGAGGTGGTGGCATACATTGGCGGCCTAGCCAAGGCCACCTTGCAAGATGGAACCACCCACAGAGGCCGTCTTCTGGCCTCACTCTCCATGTGGGTGGTACCTGAGTTTAGGAAGGGGCTTGGTTGCGGCAAGCTCATCCTTCGGGTCCCAGGAACCCCTCCAAGGAAGAGTGAACTGACGTAGCTGGCCCCTGCTTAGATGGAGCTCACGCCGGGGGAATCCTAGGGTCTTATAAGGGTATGTTTAATAAAGAGGGACCCCGTCTGGGGTCTCTATAAACATTCACTCTGTTGTCTTTGTCTGTTGATCATCAAGGAACTCAGTGTGTGGCCCATCTCCTCTATTAACCCTTCTATTTACTGGTTGCTTAGCGCCCCACCAGAGCAGCTGGTCTGGGTTGGTGGGGTGTTGTCGGTGAGTCAGTTCCTGGCCGAAGTATTTAAAATTCGACCGGGCCAGAAAAACAAAACAAAAACAAAACAGGGGTTACACATATCAAATCTGCTGTTTCCCAGATGGCGTCATTAATACAGAGGTGGTTGAAGCCGCGAGTATTCCACGATAGGAACCTGATGGAATTAGTTGAATTTGAACCCTTTGGCACACAATTCTGTTCATGAAGAGAGGTTATAATATGGGACCAATCATAGGCCACTGATCGTTTTTCTGAACGTGTGTGAATGTACCCTCTAAACCTGGTGCATCCAATTTTACATTAATAATCAGGGGTTCTCGAGCATTACAGTCGGGTCCACCACCTCTGGGCACAATTGGGAATGGCGATGAGTCCACCCAGTCTTTGACAGTTGCTAACCCACATTTAACAAACTTGATGATTCTGACACCACCCCATTTTTAATCAACATGGAATAAAAGCCCAGTTTTATCATATCCACCCGTCTAAAATCAAGAAAAAAGATTCTAGCAATATCTTTAGATGTTAATGAATGAAGGGTGGGAATTTATCTAAACAAGGCTAAACCATATTGACGATTAAGTGGATAAGAGTCCTTTACACTAAAAGTGTGTTTCAAGTGTAAATAAGTCATCCCCCGAGTGCGCCCCACACTCAGGCATAACATGCAGTTGATCAATTTCCTTTGCCTCTTTCTTATGAGGTAATTTAAACAAAGAGGCCTTATTCGGGCCTTTAGGGGCACAATGTTAGTTAGATTCCCAAGCTCCAGGTTGCAGGGGCTGAAGTACTAGTCTCCTCCTATCTTCTACTGTACACACATGTGGGGATTCTTCCTCTAAGGCGGATGGAGGCGCTAAAGTAGAGGAGACATTTGCCTCTCTCTCATGTCTCTTACCCATAGCTGGCCTCACATCCAAGGGGGCAGCTTTTACCTGCTCGTCAGTTCAATCACATCATCCTCCAACCCAGCAGAATATAGAGGTTGCAGGTTTCTGATCAAAGCCTCCACCATATTTCACTCTAATTGAATCAGTCATGCCCAGCATGATCACAAAACCTTCAATAAAATGTACTTTCTCAACTAGGCCCTTCAACAAAGAGCGAACTTCCCGCAATTCAAATTGTGTTACATCATGACCTCCGTCCATTGGGTCCAGGATCTGGAAAAGAGAACGCATCAACAGCAGGTACGTCTTGGCCACTCTGGCCGGTGTGCGCTTGAGATAATGATGAAGTTCACTGATCATGATGATGTGTGTGTCAAAGCATTTTGGGACATAGGAGGAGAACAGTTTAAAAAGTTAGGACCCGGCTGGTCAAAAAACCTCTGCGCATCAGTGCGATTCATAGAGCTAAGGGAGTGCAGGGGAGAGTCAACCTCCTGATGAAAAGGAACTGGCGTAAAAGTTCGAGCAGATCTATACAGCCGAACCTCCTCCGAATTGCGATCAGGGCAGCTGGCATTTCCTTGTTGAGTCTGTGTGGGGACCCCTAGAGAAAGGCGGACCCTTTTTGCCAGTTCTGAGGAAATTACGTGTACTAAAATTGAAACATCAGAGATGAAGTTAGAATCTGCGCAATCCTGTAGATCTTCCAGGTCCACATGAGTGAGGAAGCAAGAGCCTTCGTTATATATCGGTGCAGCTGATTTCCCTAGCGGTGCAGAGGAAAAAGGACCACCCCGGCCCTTTGGTGGAGATTGCGTTGGTCGCGGTTGCAAGGATGCACTGGTTTCTTCCGGTTTTACGGGGACAGACATAGCCTCCTGTGCGCTCGTAATTGTAGAAGGAGGAGCTTTGTTTCATTGATCGTTTGGCAACCCCGTAAGATCAGGGATCAATCCCAAGCGTTTCCCACTACGCAAACCACACATATTGGAGGGAAGATTAACAGCCCGCTGAAACAGCAAAAAGTGTACCTTCTTGTAATGATAGAGGTCAGCAAAAATGGTGAACTTGCATCAAGTCCACAACTGATGTAAATCAACAGCTCCTCAGCGCCTCCATGCCCATGGCAACATGGAACACACTGTGTACACTGCGCGCTCTGTGATTAGTGGAGGTTTTAAGTACTGCCTCCTGGCTACCTCCTGGCAGCAGAAAAGAAATACTCTGCCAGTTCACAGGCTCCATTAAAGTCAACACCAGAGCACAGAGTCACATGATACACACTGTGCACACCGCACCCTCTGTAATTAGTGGGGGTTTTAAGCACTGCCTCCTGGCTGCCTCCTGGCAGTAGAAACGAAAGAAAAACTCTGGCATTGCACAGGCTCTGTTAAAGTCAAGCACAGAGTCACATGGAACACACTGCGCATACGGTCATGGCAATGCATGGGTGAAAAATGTCTTTCAGGGTGATATGCATACCTTGAACAGAGGCTGTTGTGCACAAAATATCTTCTTCGGGAAAAAGGACAGTTGTCAGCTTGCCTGTAACAGTACTTTTATCATTGGGTGGCTAAGCTGTGTGAAGGGTTCAAACTAGAACCAACCGTCCGCACCAATGGGACGAAACAACTTCGGGAGTACTAGACACTCACCCGCTCAAATATTTCAATAAGAGTGTGAACACTTCAAATCTCTACCCACTTTTCTTTCCGAGCTCTCAGAAGCTCTTGAGATACTGTTATGGGGTCTTATAGAACTTCCTGTGGAGGGCCGCCTTCATGCTCTCATAAGTGGGCCTTTCCTCAGGAGTTAACTAAAGATTTGCATAGGTCCCCTGGGTTGATAAGTGACTCATCAGGGCTTCACCCCACAAGCTGTATGTCTCAAGCCTGCCACATGTACTTACATGCTGAAATACGAGATACAAGAAGGAAAGTAAGAAAAGCGTCCACTGTGACGGGGTGGCCTGCCACAAATAACCATGCTGACTCTCAACATAGTACCAAAGGTGTTTATTTGGACTTTACAAATAGCGTGGGCCAGGGATACTCGGATTCATCTCAGAGCTAAGTGTATTCTTAGGAAATGAGTGCTATGGCTATTCCTCTCTCTCCCGGCTACCCCGGCCTTTCCTTCCTCCCTAGCCCAGGTGTCAGTACCTCTGCCAGGCGACCCCCTACTGTCTCTTCTTCCTGCTAGGGCTAATGGGGTTTCCCTAATACGCTAGCTCCCTGACTCCCCAGGGGTCTTCTAGTATTTCACTGATCCATCACGCTTAGTAGTCTTGGGGAGTTAGGGATGGTGACTTCATCCACCCGGTGTCACTTTTCCGTCCCTCACGCCCGTTCTCTCCTGAGTATTTTCTACACCAGCCTTAAGATATTTGCCTGCCACCGTACAACTGTCTGTCCGATCTCTTACTCCACCTTTCCGGCTCCACCCTTTGATCTGACTTCTCTCACTTCTTAACTCTATCACTTTCTACTGTTGCTACCTCCTGCTACCTCCATTATGCTTTCATCCCTCCTAGCAATCTACTTCCTTGCCCCTCGCACTTCTTCTGTTATAAACTCTCTCCGCTTCTACCGCTGCTCCTATCCCTCCACTCAGTCACTCTTTCTCTACTGCTGTTCTTAATCCGTTATTAACACTACTCGTTACTACCTTTCCTTCCTCCTTCTTTCTACTCACTAGTGCACACTATCATCCCCTGTTACCAACTACCACTCTCCTGCCTTTTCCTCTCACCCGCTACTCCTGCTACCCACCGTCTCTACTCCCAACTACTACTGCCTCCACCACTGCTATCACTACGCTACTCCAACTCTACCTCTGCTCCTCACATTCTCTGCTCTCACACACAGTCTACAAACCCCCTCTAGCCTATGCACTCCTGTCACTCTGGCCTCCTCTGGTCTCTCAGACGTCCTCCAACACCTCGGTCCTCACCCAACTAACCCGCCCTCATCCACTCACATACACTCACTTAAATACCCCACCCCATCCCAGGATTGGACACTTACCCTAGCCAAATCACTTGCCTGTCTCCAGGGGTGTGTCATGGGGAGGACGTAGCGGCTAGTCGTGCCTCATTTTGGGTCACATAAGGGCCCAGGGGCAACTGCAGTTCACGGCCTTCTAGGAGGAATTTTAATTATTAGTTATACTATCCCCCGTGGGTTAGTGGTTTAAGGCCTTCATAGGGCCTTTGTTTAATTAACACAAAGTTCCCTGTTGGGTTAAGTAGTTGTTTCGTGTGACCGCGCGGCAGAGTCCGGTGTTGTTGCGGAGGTGTGGTGGTCTTCTCAGGTGGGGAGTCTCTCGCGCCGCCTTGGGTTTCTGGCCTCCTCCTGCGGCTTCTCCGTCCCGACGTTCCTCCGCAGCTCATCTCCATCTCTGGATTGTGGCGGGTCCTGCACTCAGGCACCCTAATGGGGTAGGGGCCCGGCTCCCCTTCTCTCCCCTGTCACACCACAAATAGATCGTCTTTGTAGTTTCTTTAGCAGGCAGGCCTCGGGTGAATGCTCTGTATGTAGTGTTTTGACATCCGTGGAGTGGAAAGCCCAATACCTCCAGGCATACTGAAATCATTATTTTCCTGTGCAGTAGGTTGACAAAATAATACGATATTTGTTTATTTCAGTGCAATGCACCTTTGTAGCCTATTTTGAAAGTGAAATAAAACACTCCCAAGGGAAGTGCAACTTCTCTTTACTAATACATCCCTTCCACCTTCCTGCATGCTAATGGGATGCTGTCCTGGCAAGGCGACTCGGTGGGGGCATGTTGGTGCTACTGGGATTACACAACTAGGAAGCCACAACTGTTTGGATGTTATTTAATAAGAAATAATGTGTCTTTCTGGAATTCCATACAATAATTTCTAGACTCATTAAAGGTTTATTTCAGGCACACTTCAGGGGGTGAGTCACTGATTTAGTCTGTTCTTAAACGCCTCAACTCAGACTTTCATCCTTCTGAGGTCGATAAATGAGTACCAACACAGGCTGGGTGATATTGTAGGTATATTTGTTCTGTAGAAAGATCTTAGGTGCTTTATAATAACACATCATTATCATTTGGCCTTGGGCATCTGCTTGCATTCACAGTCATTTGGTAATATGGGCCTATACACACTGATCATAACGATACATATGGGGATCCATTCTTGTATGAAATGCATATCACCTTCTAGTGATATCGTAACCATATTTTTCGTAGTGTACTTAGGAACAATGCTATGTGATGACAATTTCTGTTTTGTCAAGGGGAGAAAGGTCGTGTTCCATCGCTTCCCCTGATATCGCTTTGGGGTAGGAATCAAATGACATCACTTCCTGTGATGCCATCAGAGGTCAAGGGTTGTATGATGTCACTTCCACTACCCCAGGCATTTTGGTGAAATGGCATCCCTGTGACAGACCCCTGCAAGTTCCCTATACACCTTCTCGGTTGGGAAGGGAAGAAGAAGGGAGCCCTCTTGGTTTTGGAGACACTGGACTGGGTCTCCCAGCAACCCAGAAGTCAAGGAACATCCCTTCACCCCGGGTCCTGCCTTCAAATGCTTGTCAGTTACACTGGCCCGGACATCGCCTACCTGCCGCAGGTTTCTTTGTGGCACATAATGTTGCTGCTTGGACCACTGGATGTGTTGGACCTAGCCAACCATTTCTCCAACCTGACGCCCAATCACTCCCTCAGCAAGCTCCTAGAAGTGTGGCTGAGCTTCGTTGAGCTGCAAAGACAAGTACATAAGGTATTTGAAGAGGCCCAGCCCCCGTGGTCTACCTTAAAGGATCGAATTGCCTTTTTAAAGACATCTTCATGAACTTGAGATTCGGCCCACGTTACCAAAAGAGGCCAAGGAGGTATACCGAAACAGGCTGTGTCAGTTTTACTTTTATGAATGATCACTGCTGGTTTAGTAGTAGTGGGCGGCTGAGGAGCCATTACTCACCCCTGTACTCCCACAGAGCAGTCGTCATTTCATCACACGGCTTCCCCTGCTACCCCCATACCAGTACTTCCCTGCTTTGAGACTTCCCAACAGCAGTAAAAAGCTGCATGCAAGCAATCAATTAACCTTGCTGGGCTTGCTGACCCACCTGACAGGATAACCACTATGAATACGGCAGTGATATATTGTATGCAAGGATTATCAGTGGGTAATGTGGAATGTGTTAGTCGATCTGAAACACAACTAGTTATAACATGCGCTTGAGTGGATTGGTAAACCCGGCGCTAGTTATTTATAACATCACCGATTCCTGTAAACTTGATGGCAGGGGTGGATAAATGACCAAAAGCAAGTGCCCAAAGTCCTCCAGAGCTAGTTTAGACTAACAGTTTTTATTTTATACAATCCTGTTACTGTACCTCAGATTTGTAGATGGCACATGAGGTTGACATTTAGACATCACTAGTGTAACAGAGTCATGGGTCTGACTCTGTCAAGGGAGTGGGGGGCTTTGGACCCCAGAGAGGGTTTAGGGGAGTTGAAAGGGAACCTTGTGCCCAGAATGTGTGCTGATGCCCATGTACATTGTCCAATTACCCACCAGCCTCTGCCAGGCAGATGGATAATTGGTCTCTTTTGATATTTTTTCAGGCACTACCCAAGATACCACAATTATCAGAATCCTCGTAAACCTGGGATGGATCATGGCTTCCAGGAAATGGCACAACATAAAGAACTGGCACTACAAGTTCCACAATGCACCTCTACCGAACCGACAAGAGCTGGCCAGGAACAGAAAAAAGGGATTCCTTACAAACTCCCTTCAAAAGTTGCATATGGAATCAAACACCTCGCAAACTGGCTATAGGGGTAGCGGCGCGGCAGCAGTAGGAGAGCTGGAACAAGCAGTGAGTTGCCTACCTTTAGGGAGGGACCAGGAAACCCTACCAGACACTTTGGGCCTAATTACGACCCAGGCGGTAAGTTACCGCCTGGGTCGTACCTTTACCACCATGGCGTAAACTATGTTTACGCCATGGTGGTTGGCGGACTTACCGCCCCATTCCGAGGTGAGTGGGGCGGTAAGTCCCCATTAACCCATTTACCCTTCCCCATTCCCATTTTTGCCCCATAGGGCATAATGGGAGTGGGGAAGGCGTTAATTACGCCACCGTAAATTACGGTGGCGTAATTAACAACAAGGTCCCTTAGCGCCATGGATTTTAACACCTGCTAAAAGCGGTGCTGTTTACGCCTCCGTAAACCCCTTACCGCCTGGGTCCTAATGAGGCCCTTTGTAGGAAAAGATTTACTGGATCCAAGAGGGCAACATCAAACAAATGATCCCAGTCCCAACATGGATATCATTACAAAGATTGAGGTTGAACATGGGGCAGGGCTAGAGGTCTTTTTGGAAGACTTCAGGTCAAGGGGATAGCTCGGACAGTGATTGCCCAGAGGATCGGCTGACTCGAGTCGCCAATGGAAGCAAAGGATGGCTTCTAGGGTGGAAAGGAAGGGCTATAAAAAGCCAGCCGAGTCAGCGGAGAGTGAGGGGTGGACGGGTGATGTCGAAGAGAAGTTTCAGGTGGACCAACAGACCAGAGAGGCGGATGTAGCAGCTGGAGGAAGACTTGGTGGGGACTTTTGAGTGTTACAGAGAACGGTACCAATTGGGTGTGAGTCAGAGTGGTTGGAGGTGATTTTGGAGGGTGAGTAGGAGGCAGGTTAAGTGTAAGCAAAGAGTTTGGATTGGAGAATAAGAGGCGGGTTGAGAATAGGGGAGAGAGAGGGGAGAAGAAAGTGAGAGGCAGGTGTGGGAAGGAGAGAAAAGACTGGTTACTGTTGAAAGGAGTGAGATTTGGAGGGAAGCGGATAGGGCTGACAGGGAGTTGGTGGGTGGAAATAAGATACTGGAGAGATAGGGACAAAACCAGGAAATGGAGTATACTGATATGGAAGATATCAGGAGAGATCAGATGCCGGGGGGACGGGGGGTGGAGAGGAGAAGGGAAAGAGATCAGAGTGACCAGGGAGTGGGTATAGGGAGAGAGGAACAATAGGTTGGAGGGTGGAGAAGGGGCGAGCGGTGAGACCCGGAGACGGAGTGTGGAGGGAGTGAGAGACAGATGGAGAAGAGGCTGACCGCGAGAGTGGTCGGGCGAGTGAGGAAAATGTTATGAGACTGCCATTGAGAGGATAAGGGTGCCAGGGCAAACAGACTACACCTAGGCCCAATAGGAGGACGTCTCTGGGGGAGTCTGAAACATAAGGCCATGGCCTTTAGGACCTTCCTATTTATAGAGATATAACAGATGATAGGGTTGCCCTGCCCTGTCGCGATTAAAATTAAAACCACAGTACAACCAGTGGAAGTAGGAAGATCGGACTAGGGAGGTGGGGGCCCCTTCAAAGGTTGAGGAAAAGGTATATAGGGATCCCACATGAAGCCCCATATTGCAGTTATATTGAAATCCTATTTTTTTATAATACAGACTGGAAACATTAGTTTTGCCTTGTGAGTCACTGAGAACCATGTCACACTAGTGAAAAGGAATATCATTTGTCACCACAATAACTACTGTTTGAGAAGTCAAGCTCTGAAGGGACTGTTATGCTCTCCCAAGAGCTTTGGTTTTTAGGAGCATGCTTAGAAGATGTTTATTTGAAATACAAATACGTTATCTAGCCTGTTTATATTTTTTTTAATTGTGCTTCATGTAAGGGTTTAGGGTGATTTGACCAAATTCATTTGGTCGAAGAAGAATTCATCAAATTTTGTCTTATTTTTTTAATTACAGATTCATTTTGCTGCATATGTATATGCGGCGGGATCCCTGCAGCCCCCCTTATTTCACCCTACATTATTTCCCTAATATTAGTCCCAAATAGTGGGACGAATTCTCCTTCGGCCAAATATGCTGTGCAGTATTCTGCCGACCCCCATGTGAGGCACCATACTCTAAGCAACAAGTGCCATGTCTGGTTGCAATTACTTTGTCCTCCGTTGATTTTCAAATTTATTCAAAATTAGCTAATGCCTTCTTATGGCTTTGCCACTTCCTTTCTATTCTTTTATGTGCCCCGGGTGAACACTGTACTGACAGGAGCACAGAAGGCACATAGGGAATAGAATGACCAGTTCATTACTGAGCATGTCAACAATTAAACCGGTCGCTGGTACAATGGGCAGAAGAAACTGCCTCTGCAGGATGTCTCCACGTTTCTTTGATTTATGGCCTTAACTCTTCATATTAGGTGAGCCTCAGAGAATCATTTTGTCTGTCTTCCCCTATCTGCCACGATTGGGAAATATGCAATAAGAATATTGAAATCATGCAAAACCCCTTTGAGACATTAAGCAATGGGAGTTGTTGCTGTATTATTTCGATGGAAGGGTGTGATTGTTTTGGAATCCGCGGACTCCAAATTTGCTATGCATTCCGTGACTGATGGGCTATTGTGTTATACGTAACATTAACACTATTGTCTATTTCTCCCCTCTTTGGTATTCTTTTTCCTGTGCAGAAACCAACGAGTGGTTTGCTGGCGATCACCTTTGCCCTTCACTTCTGTGATGTGGTCCACATTGCAGGATTTGGCTACCCTGAACTCTCCAATAAGAAGATGCCCATACACTACTATGAGAAAGCAACACTAAAGTCCATGGCGGTGAGTTCCTCTGCTCTGCTAACCTTTTGCCTGCTTCTTCATCCCCATCAGCACAGCTGATTGACGCAAGGACTGTCAGAGATGCTGATACAAGCCCATTATTCTGTAATCCTCCGTCTGCCATGACAAAACAAGATTCCACAACCGCAGTGGCCAGTAGTCCCTTCACCTAACTGAGCTCTTAGTCTAGAAACAACCTGTGTGGGTGGATGTCACAAAATGATTACAACCAGCATGCCCTGATATTCCTAGGACACTGTGACTGACAGAAACAACATAATAATGAGTGCACCTGTGTAGCAGAGACTACAAATAAATCCCTTCTGGTAGTCTAACCAGTGTTATCATCACCCAAACTGGTGTTTCCTATTTTATGACCATTGAAAGGATGAACAACTGAGTTGGCCTTTGAGCAATAATGCATTGTAATCTCAGTTTACCTTTCACTACATGATGTTTTCTCCTAGAGACCATATTAGTCGCCAAGTATGTTTTTTTTGTTAAGTTTTACAAGAGGTCTCAAAGTGACATGGTCCTTAATCTTGTAAGATTTGAACCTACGAGATTTCTACTTGGAATCCATTTATTTATGCTTACATCTTTAATAACTGCTGTTGGGTCTCGTTTGGAGCTTGTTTGGCTGCTTTTGAGTCATTGGGCCTCATTACGACTCAGGCGGTAAGTGATTGAATTTACCGCCATGGCGTAATGAGCGTTAACGCCATGGTCCGATGGCGACAAGAGCGCCACATTACGACCCATCGCGCACGAGCATTACGCCATGGCGGTAACGTAAACTACGCCATGCCGTAAACAGCCCTTACCGCCCTCGTAAACAGCGCAGGGTGACCTACCGCCACCCATCATTGCGCCGAGCGTAGTCAGCGGTCACTGTAATTAGCGGTGACCGCAATTAGGCGGAACCGGAAATAGCGTAATCGCGGCGGAACGGGAAACAGCACAGCGGCCATCTTAAAAAACACAATCCATTGCCATCCTACCCAACCACACCACAACCAACCCTCAAACCCTGACATTCCCATAACCCACCCATTTCCACAGCCAACCATGCCTAAAGTTGTCAAGAAGGCATGTGACAGGCAGCGGCAGGAGCGCTTCAGTCGAGAGGAACTGCAAATGCTTGCAGACACGCTCCAGGAGAAGGCTGATGTTGTCTTCTCCAATGAGATGACCCGAACAGCCATAGGCCGCAAAAAGGAGGTGTGGGAACTTGTGGCACAACGTGTCAGTGCTGTTGGAACCACCCCACGCACCTCCAAACAGTGCCGCAAGAGATGGGACGACCTGCGGATCAGGGTCCGGGGCATTATGTCTGCCAACCGTAACCTGGCCCTGGGAACTGGCGGGGGAGCAGACTCCCCACTGAAGATGCAGCCATGGGAGGAGACATGTGCCTCTCTGATTGGCATTGAGTGCATCGAAGGTGTCGGCGAGATGGAGAGAGGGGCCCCGAGATCTGGAGACACAGGTAGGTGCCTCATATCCAGCCTTGCAAGACACCCTGATACACTTGCACGTGACAATCACAATGTGGCAGACGCAACACATCAGCAGATGAGCCACACCCTGCGCACATGCAGCATGTACACTGTACAGTAGGCAGACACACACCTGCATGCAAAACCGAACCTAAAGGGAGGCAACCTGTATGTCACGGGCTACTAACTCCACCATCTATCCATTTCACTCTTCACAATGCCTGCTCAATGTCCGCTGAACCATCAATAACAGTCACCCTCCTCTGCTCCACCACAGGCTCGCAATCGGACACTGGCAGGGACGACAGCACCAGCACCCCAGCCAAGAAGGCCAGGAAAGTGGGAGAGGGGAACCATGCATCCACCTCTGCTGGACCCAGGCAGAATCCACGCCAGGCTGAAGTGCCCAGGGCAGCAAAGTCCCCCGAGGAAGGGGTCGTGACAGCACCTGCAGCCCAACCACAGCCACTGTTGCCCACTGAGGGCAATGCGTCAGCAGGGAGCAGTACTGTTGGGGAGACTGCAGCCATCGCTGCCTGCTCCGACAGTGATGTGGAGGATGACACCGGACTTGACCACAACACACAACTGCACTCACCACACCTATCCCCTATCAGCCATCATGGAGATGACACCCAGGGCCCATCGCCAGCTAATTCATGGCCAGCAACTCCAAGCCCAGTGGGAGTTGTGGAAGATGGGAGTAGTCCCATTGGTCCCCCATTGGCACCCCCCAATGGGCCAGAATTCCAGCTGTCGCTGGAGCAGATTGCCAACAGGCAGGAAGCACTGGGCACACTCCTCACGCAGCATGTAGCAGAATGTGTAAGTACCAGTGCAGCCATGGAGAGGAGTGCTGATGGCATCAGGGCTGCCATCCAAACTGCCAGCAGGGACATTTGCAACGAACTTGCTGCAGGGCGGCAGATGATGAGCCAGCTCATCCAGACAATTCTGGACACATGCCGTACTGAGCAGCCCGGTACATCCTCGGCTGCAAGTTCAGCACAAGCCTCTCCCGTCCGCAGGTCATCCAGGACCCTGAGGAGCACAGGCAGGGGGGCCCCAGGTTCCGGGAGAGGGGGCAGTCAATAGTGTGCTGAACTATACTCACTTCACCACGGGCATTGTCACATGTTTGCAGGGTGTTCAGGGGGGAGGGGGAGGGGGGTATTGGGTGTGTTGGAGTGTTCAGGGGGGAGGGGGAGGGGGGTATTGGGTGTGTTGGAGTGTTCAGGGGGGAGGGGGAGGGGGGTATTGGGTGTGTTGGAGTGTTCAGGGGGGAGGGGGAGGGGGGTATTGGGTGTGTTGGAGTGTTCAGGGGGAGGGGGAGGGGGGTATTGGGTGTGTTGGAGTGTTCAGGGGGGAGGGGGAGGGGGGTATTGGGTGTGTTGGAGTGTTCAGGGGGGAGGGGGAGGGGGGTATTGGGTGTGTTGGAGTGTTCAGGGGGGAGGGGGAGGGGTACTGTTATACCTATTCAGTAGTACAATACACTTTTTCTTTTCTCACAAACTAAAAGTGTGGGCATTGCTCATTGCGTATGTGTGCTTTATTGTTACAGTCCACAGTGTTGACATACCAGACACACACAGTGCCCCAAGTGCCATCCATATGTCACACACTCGCTGTGTGTGCTAGAAGTATCGGTCAATGACATTCTGACGCATTATATGGCCCTCCTGTGCATCGCTGCCTCCCTGAGGTGCTGCCCCATCCCCATCATCATCATCCCCATCATCAGGTGGTTGTGTTCTGCGTCAGGGGGCAGAGGCACGTTACGTCTGATGCACATATTGTGTAGCATGACACATGCCATGACGATCTTTGCAACCTTCTCATGGCGGTACAGGAGTGCCCCGCCAGACCTGCTGAGGCAGCGGAAACGTGCCTTCAGTAGGCCAAAAGCATGCTCTATCACCACACGGGTACGTGCATGGTTATGGTTGTAGTCCTCCTCATGCTGGTTCGATGGGTTCCGGACTGGTGTGAGGAGCCACCTCTTCAGGGGATAGCCCGCATCACCTGTAAAATGTGAGAAAAGAATGTGTCAGGAACGAGATTGATATGTGAACATGACGCACAACCATGCCTTGATTCTGACAGTTACTGTGCACCAATTGGAGTTGTGGTTATGGATTTACACTGTGCAACCAGTATGTGTTCATGGCTCTCATGTACTGCTTTGCATGCTAAAACACAATGCAGGGAGGACGATTGCCTTGTGAGTGGCCATCCACTGTGTCCGTTCAGGACGTCATTCATGTGACCTTGCACGTGTCCTGTGAGCTTGAAGCTCACATGATAGCAACATCGATGTCTGGCTCATTATGACCCCAGTGAGCATTACTGGTGTCAATGGGGACAGTTTGTGGGTCTTGTAGTGGTGCATTGATGTCCCTGTCTGTCATGTGCCTCCTTTGTGCGCAGTTGTGGGGGACAGGGCTTTCTGTAGTTGGTGCATGGTGACGTGCATGTTGGTGTTATTCTTTAGGGTCAATGCGGCCACAATTTGCACAATGCACTTGCAAATGGTTGTGTCGTTTTTGGGATGCACTTTCATTCACATGTTGGGATGATTAGGTCAGGCATGATGTGTACACTTCTCTGTTGACGTCAGTGCTGCCACAGGGAATGATCTGGCTACTGCTAGTTGCACCCACCCCCCTGTATCTGCCAGATGTAATATGCATTGGTACGTCATTCAACACCCACTTTGCATTTCCATGCTCATGTCATTAGACTCACCGAGTAGGTAGGATCTTGGGCCTGCATGTCGCTCCATGTAGCGTGGTATTGTTGAGTTCCGAAGGATCATAGAATCATGGGTTGATCCGGGGAATCTGGCACAACAATGTGTGATGATCCTGTTGGAGTCACAGACCATTTGCACGTTGATTGAGTGGAAATGTTTACGGTTGCGGTGCGGTACCTCCATGGCATGTGGGACCACCAATTCAACATGGGTGCAGTCAATGGCACCAATGCAACCAGGTATGCTGGCCAGTGCATGGAAACCCACTTTGGTGTTGGCAATCTCCTGGGCAGACCGTGGTAATGAGATGTGGTCATCTGTGTGCTTGAGGAGGGCATCGAGCACTTGCATCAGTGTACGCGAGAATAATGGTTGTGATATGCCATGCAAGTGCCCCACTGTGTGCTGGTAGGTGCCTGTGGCCAGGAAGTGAAGCACGGACACTACCTTCAGTAGGGGGGGGGTGGCAGTGGGTGTATCAATCATGCTGACGATGTCGTTGTGTATCATGTCCACAATGGTGGTGATGGTGTCCCGGTCCAGTCGGTACAGGGTGTGGATCTGCTCAGCGGTGAGGTTGAATGGGCTGGGTCTGATGCGTGGGATTGGGGGCTGCCTGCGTGGTGGCACTGGCTGTGCTGGTGGGGCTTGCTGGGCCTGCCTTGCCCTCCTTCTCCTCCTGCGTCTCCTCTGTGCAGCCTGTTGTTGTTGTTGTTGTTGTTGTAGTTGTAGTTGTTGTATTTGCTGTTGTAGCACTCGCATTGCTATCAGGTCCTCCAGCCCCAACATTGCTAGTCCTATTGGTATCATTGTGGAGTATGACTGGGTGTGGGAAGGGGTGGGGTGTGCTCTTTTTGTACTTCCTGTGTCTGTATTGCCTTCACCTGTGCTGTTTCTGTGCACCTGTGGCAGCTGCATTCACTTTACATGGCCCTTTACGGTTGGTTCGCGATGGCGTAATTTGCACCATGGCGGTAAGGTACTTAACGGCCTGGGTGATGGCGTTAGGGGCATGTCCGCTTGGGTCGGCATTCCCGCACCTTTCCGCCATGGCGCTAAGTACGGTGTGGATGTTCGCGTGCGCGCGCCCTTGGCGCAGTCAGCGGCAGCGTTAGCTACGATGCCGCTAGTGGCATCGTAGTTTACGGTCACGGGTCGTAATCGGCCCGAGCGGAAGATGATGGCGGTAATCGTTTACCACCATCGTTTTTCGCTTTGCGCCAGGGTCGTAATGAGGGCCATTGTCGAACAACCCAGGCTTTGTGTCCCTAAATTTGATGGACAGAGTTTGAGGCATTGCACATTAATATAGTGTGCAAATGCTAATGTTATTAATGCACAAAACTGATCTTTGTTTTTTTTGTCCCCTCCTTCTAGGTTTCAGATCATAACATTAGTCACGAAACACAGACTATAAAAAGGTTACTTGATGCTGGGATTATCAAGAACCTCACTCGCTTTTGAGGAAGTACCTCTGCTTTTGCTCAGAACGTTTTGAAATGGGCCTTGGATTCCTCCTTTGGATGGCCTGCAGGTCACAGACCGCCACTTTGCCATCAAATCCTAGTGGGCACTTTCAGGGGTTTCTGCAATGTTGGTGGCTGGCAGCCACAACAAGGACTGTCCTGGACCTCAGCTGACCAGGTAGTGGTGTCCAGGCTGTCTAAAAGCAGTTACTGTGTACACAAGCTGTGCCATGACATGACATAACATGAATTCCAGGAGGCTGCTATCTTTGATGGTGTAAGGGAGCAGCATTCCCATTAATCCCCCGTTTCAGGGGTTGGACCCAGAGAGAGACGGGCATCTTTTTTGATTTATTTTTTTAATTCAAAGTTCTGATTTATATGTTGCTGGTCCGGGTTCTTATTAAATGAAGGAGAAGGAAAGGTAGCGTCTGGTTTACTGCCTTTTATCCACTGATAAGTTGGCTTCACTGGAATGTTCACCCTGAGCTGTACTTGTCAAGCAGTCATTCATACCTTATGAAGATGGAGAAAATGTGAAAGTGGATGTTGGACATTTCACTCTTCATATGCTGCACTTGCCAATATACGAAAGCATTGATCTTGACAAAACATTGTAGTGGTTTGGATACAAACTGGAAAAATGTGTTATTGGCTTGGGGTGTGACCGTTGATGGATGCATAGATCGGCGGCTTGATTTTGGGAAAACCAAGATGTTCGAGACTTTCAAGAAGGAACCTTTTTCAGTCAGGTTCATGCCACAGTATTGTCCTTGGATGGAATTTTGAAAAGGAATTGTTAGCGGGCTCTGGGAACATCGGCCATAACCTATTGAACTGGAGAAAGTTGTGCCAAGTGAAGTGCCCTGTCGGGTGAATTGGTGATACAGAGGCTTGAGTCCCACACCTTCCTTCACTCTGTTGGTGATTGGAGGAGTTTTCGAGATTCCCTTAAACGTGATTCATGGAGGAAGAAACTGCTCATGTTGCCAATACTTAAAAATGTTTCTTTTATGACCGGTCAGTAAATTTATAAAATGTCATCTTCTGTCCATTGTCTCGTACTTGCCAAAGCACACGTTCACAAACTTACACAGGTGCAAGTCCAATACATTATTCTTGATAAATTGTCTCACACAGGTGCAAGTCCAATACATCATTCTTGATAAATTGTCTCTCTCGGGCACATTTAAGAATTAAGGTCTTCCTCTGAAAGACTACCAGTGGGTGAACCTACGAAGACTGTGGCTCTTGACTCAAAAAAGGAGTGTTTCCAATCAAACCGTAAGTGGCAGATTCTGTAAAGGCTAGGTTCAAATGCCAAGTTTTGATTGAGACGATGGGCTGCCCAAGAGAGCCTTAATCAGTGGAAGCAGAGGGAGTAAGAAAAGTGAACCATGCAGCTTTTTCGCCGCATCAGCGGTGTGGACATGGGATTTAACGGTCCACCAGTTTGGGCTTTGTAGGCTCAACAAGCAAGGCTATTTGCACCCTGGGATTTACCGGGGTGCGAATAGTTGAAATTTCTTTCCCCTTTCCGACATGCAATCAGCTCTGAGTGATCCCATCTCCTGTTGGAATGGAAAATAGTGGCTGCCTCCATATAAATAGAAAAGGGACTGTGGGCCTCATTACACGGATGGCGGTAATGGTTAATGGTCACCGTTAATGGTAACGGTGACCGTTAACCATTACCGCCTTACTACGAGGTCCCTTAGCGGGTTGGTGCTTTAACGCCTGCTTTTTGCAGGCGTTAAAAACCAACCTGCTAAGGGACCTTGGTGCTAATTACGGCACCGCAAAATTGCGGTGCCGTAATTAGCACCTTCCCCATTCCCATTATGCCCTATGGGGCAAAAATGGGAATGGGGAAGGGCAGTGGTGGAAGGGGGAATTACCGACCCGCCAACCTTGGAATGGGGTGGTAATTCCCCTTTCCACCAAGGCGGTGCCAGTATTTTACCGGCATGGACCAAGGTGCTAATAGCACCTTGGTCCATTTGCTAATACTACCATCCGTGTAATGAGGCCCTAAGTCCCTTTGCAGATGACGGCAGCCATTGAAAACAGGTTCAAAAATAGCTGCTGCCATCCAAAAATGGACATGGTCCCTTTTTTCCATGTTAATGGCGGTGGCCATTTTTGTTTACATCTTTATTTTTTCAATTGCAGCGGGCGGTGAAGGCACAATCGCGCTTGGGAAAGGCGGATTTTGATTGGTTAATCTACCTTTTCCGGGTGCTAATATTAGTTCAAACCATTATTACTAATCTTGGTGGCTGAAATGAAGTAAGCTCATACTGCGCCTGCACAAGTCAGAATGGAAGATTCATGGAGCAAAACAACATAAAAACTGAATGTGGGAGTAACAGGTCTGACTGTGGTTGTTGTGGAGTCAATGTTCAGTGGACAGCGGTTAACCAGAACTGGCGAGAAGCTTCAAATGATAGCCACGTTTTGGGACAAAGGTGATGTAATTGAGGTATTTTAGCTATGTGTTCCCAATTTTAATGATCTCGACAGCCCCTTTCATATAGTCTTGCAGCGCCCTCCAGGAAAAGCGACTACTGATTCGAAATGTTTTCCTGGGGAAATCCTACAAAGGTTTTGATTGTTTCCAATTTTGTCCATTCGTTCTAAATGACCTGTTGTTGTTGTTGTTGGATAAAGTAAATGTTAAACTCTATTGTATGCCTCATTGCTAATTAAGTTAACAGATTAACTTAACATTTTATTTATCAGAATGATAAGACATGACTGTGAGGCAGTATTCATTTGTATTTAAATAACAAATATTTTGCATACTTGATAGAATACATTTCAGGCAACTGGTATGTCGTATGGGCAAGTGTGATGATCATCACCAAAGGAACAACTGAAAGCAAAAGCAGTGTGTACTTTGGGTCAATTCCTAGTGCCCTGAAAGGGAAGTCTCATCGATTTGTAAACTGTTAAGATTCCCTCATTAAACATTCCTCCCCTCTTTCATGAGGGTTTTCTAGATGATACCACCACTGCGCCTGTAATGGTCAATTTTGATACTGCTACATTGGTTGCCCCAACGATACCGCCAGTTGCTGGCACCGCTGTGCCAGTAATGGTCAATTTTGATACTGCTACATTGGTTGCCCCTATGATACCGCCAGTTGCTGCCACCGCTGTGCCTGTAATGATTAATTTTGATACTGCTACATTGGTTGCCCCTATGATACCGCCAGTTGCTGGCACCGCTGTGCCTGTAATGATTAATTTTGATACTGCTACATTGGTTGCCCCTATGATACCGCCAGTTGCTGGCACCACTGTGCAAGTAATGATTAATTTTGATACAGCTACATTGGTTGCCCCTATGATACCGCCAGTTGCTGGCACCACTGTGCCTGTAATGATTAATTTTGATACTGCTACATTGGTTTCCCCTATGATGCCGCCAGTTGCTGGCACCACGGTGCCAGTAATGATCAATACCGATACTGCTATATTGTGCGCCAATAGCATACCGCCAGCGTCCGCTGATGCTAGCCCCCCCAACCCCTGGTTCACTCCCCACCTATCCCTAAACCTAGCAAATCCTACTCCCTCTCAGTTGCGCCCTCATCAACGCCCGGTGGCTCCCAGCCCATGCTTTTCAAACAGGCCGTCACAGAGCCCACCCACATCAAAGGACGCACCATTGACTGGGTCGCCCACCACAACTGCCCTCTCATGATCACAGCATTTCACCCATTCCCTGGTCAGACCGCCACTCCATTTGCTTCTGATCTTAACCTAGCCAAGGGGCCCCCTTGCAAGAGGCCCCACTCCCGCTGCTCCCACTAGGACCTCCTGTCAGCTCAGCAAGGATAGGCTTTTACTCTACCTCCTGTTGCCTGCCTTCAATCCCCCTTTCTCCAGTGACTCGGATACCCTTGCTTCCACCTACAACACCATCATCACCTAAGCGGTGGATGCCATTGCCCCACTCAGAGCACTAGAAAAAGAGCAGCGCACTCCACCTGGTTAGCCAAGCCTAGTGACTCCTCTAGAATAGCAGTCAAGACCATCTCCAGAGAATACAAAGCTGCCATAATTAAAGCCAAAGCCACCTTGTTCAACACTAGGGTAGCAAACGCAAAATCAGACTCCAAAGAGATCTTCGCAATTTTCAGGGAGCTGGAAACACCCGCTCTCACCCCTCCAACTCTCACTAAAGACGAAGACTGGTGTAACAGTATCCAGGCTGCCTTGCTTGACAAGCTGAACATCCTTCAAAACAAAATCATCGACCACCAACAGGCCCTAAGCCAACAAATATCTAACCTCCACAGTAGCACCTCTTGTGACTCCCCCTCCTTTTCCTTCAAGGAAATGAACGAACAAGAATTCATCGCCCTCTTCAAATCAATCAAACCCTCCATTTGTAAAGGGGATGCCTGTCCCGCTCAACTTATCAAAGAATGGGCCTCCAGCCTCACCCCATTCCTTACGGGCTTTATCAATGCCTCCTTCACATCAGGCCATGTCCCAGCTTGCCTCAAAGAAGCTTGGGTATGCCCGCTACTAAAGAAACCTACGCTCGACCCAATCATCCCTGGGAACTACAGACCCATTACCACAGTCCCTTTCCTCTTAAAAATCCTTGATAGAGCAGCTTACCTGCAAGTCCAAAAATTCCTCGAGTCTAGTAACATTCTTGGTCTGCGCCAGTCAGGCTTCCGTCCTAGCCATGGGACTGAACCGCACTATTAGACCTCAAAAATCAAATTGATATTTTCAGAGACGCAGGCAAACCAGCCCTCCTTCTGCTCATCGACTTATCTACAGCTTTTAATTTGGTGGACCACAATACCCTCTGCCACCATCTCTCCTCCGCTGCTAATTTTTCCCCTAACGCTACAGCTTGGATAACATCCTTTCTCCATGAAAAAGTTATAAAGGCTCTCTCTAACCAAGCTTGCGCCAGCACTAATCTGATCAAATGTGGAGTCCCACAGGGCTCTTGCATCTCACCCACCCTTTAAAACCTGTTCTTGAGGCCACCATTCAGCTTCGTGGATGCGCTAGGCATCACATATACGAACTATGCTGATGACATGCAAGTCCTCTTCCCCCTCACCGGCGACTATGAGTCTGACAGGGAAACCCTAAACTCCATTTACTCCATGATTCAAACCTGGATGGCAGAAAACTGTTGGTGCTTTAACGGAGAAAAAACCAAACTACTACTTATTGGATCACCGGCAACCCTAAAGAAACTCGACGAACAGTACAGCTCTTTCACAATAGACAACACTCAAATCCCCGTCTCCTAGGCGGTCAAAACCCTGGGGGTCTACCGAGACTCCAACCTCTCCATGATCAGACATGTTAACGCCATAGCGTCTGCTGCGGTCTACCACTCTAAATTGCTCAATGCAGCTAGACCTTTTCTGTCTGAGCAGAACTGCCTCACCATAGCAAGAGCAATAATCGGGTCTCGGCTTGATTATGGCAACGCCCTTCTAGCATGCAACTCCACTAAAAACAGCAGAAAACTCCAGACTATCCAAAACAATGCCCTCAAGGCCGCGACCGGCATATCCAAAAGGGACCACATTTCAGCAACCAGGAAGCTAGTCCACTGGCTCCCCATCAAGTAACGCATCATTTTCAAAACTCTCGCCCTCACGCACAAATGTATCCATAACACTGCCCCCTTTACCTATCACAGAGAATTGCCAAACCTACCACAGACAGACCCACCAGAACCGCATACACAAATCGAATCACCATTCCTAAGAACCTGAGGACTCGCGCAGGAGGGTCTAGCTTCCCTGTCATTATCGCGACCCACTGGAACTCCCTCCCTAGAAGCATTGACTCGCACACAGCCTTCCGGAAAGCTATCAAAACTCTGCTGTTTGTATAAACGGGGCCCGGTTGGCCTTGCTGCTTTTCCAGTGTTGTATGCTACTTCTCCCCATGCTTTGTAACCTTCTCTGCTAATGTATGATATATGTAATGCACAACCACCTATGTATTTGCTTTGCCTCACTCTGTTAGGCTTTACGCTCTCTGTAACTCTGAGCAAAGTCTTCTTCCTTGTAACTAAGACACTTTCTTACAACAGCGCCTCGATGCCCTAGTGCGCTTTACAGATCTAAATAAATAAATAAATACAATGAATACAAATAAGGGTTTACTTTTAACAAGTTTTTGATTTGCCTGAAATTGCTCTTCCCTCCTTTACCAAAATCACAAAACAGCTCCTGTTAAAGTGAATTGCTATACAAACATTTAAAAAAAGAAATCTACAGGTTTATCAAAATGTTGTTTAATTATATTACTTTACACATTAAAAGCAGTTTTGATATTTGTTGTTGGTTGACTGCCACGAGTTCTCTCCCCTCAAAAGGATCTCCTTCTGGACTTTTTGAGTGACTCTCTTTTCTGAGCCGATGCCAGCCAATCTTGTCACTTGCTTAAGGGACCTCCAAACTGTCTTAGGTTGTCTTTGATACTGGAAGCCATTCCGTAGAAGAAGCCTCATTTTTCCATGAGACTATCATAGATGTGAACCAACAACATACTTGTCTTTTTGGAAAATATTCCCTCATTGGTAGATGACTCCTATTATTAGGCCACCCAGTGGTCTTCCCGTTTTGTTCCGGTTGGCACTTCTCTGGATTATCTGATAGCCATCCAGATAGTACTTATCTAGCATCCAGGTCTCTTGAAGCATAAACAAGTCCGATGTCAATGCCCTCGTGTTCCAAGAGATCAGCTTCAACAATTTAATATTGCTTTCAGGACGTCAAGAGACTTGGGGCCTCATCACGAGTCTGGCGGTAACCCTTAAATCCGGCGGTAGCGCTGTTACCACCGGATTTAAGGGTCTGCCAAATCAGGGCTTTGGTGGATTTCTCCCCAGCTCTGAGCTGGGGGGAAATTCGCCGAAAATTCGCACTCATACCGCCGGCGGTAAATCCGCTGGCGGTACGAGCGCGAAATTTCCCCATTGAGCCCAATGGGGCATTCCCGAATGGGCTCAACAGGGAATGGGGATGTCCAAATCCGCCAAACCCGTGATCCGGCGCTAACAGCGCCGGTGGGTTTGGCGGTAGGGCAGATAGCGCCACCGCTATTAGTGCCGGCGTTACCGGCCAACTCGTGATGAGGCCCTTGAACAAACACGCTTTCCACATCTTGATCCATATCACTAGCGTAATTACTACCATTAGAGGCAATTGCTGCCAATATATTCTTGGCAAAATACTCAATATCATATTCAGCGAATTTACGAGAAGGTGCCTCCCTTTCTGGCAGCTCTGCCGTCTTCCTCTTAGTTGTAAGGGCTTGCTTCCTCGCGATAGCATATTTATTTTATTTATTTTATTTATTTATTTGTTACACGCCCAGACCCTCAGGTGTCACGGCGAGGATATAAGATGCCTTAGGAATTAGTCATATTCATACATTACATTAGTTGCTTTACATGATATAGGTTACAAACATATTCACAAAAATATACAGTGGCCTAAGTATTCACAGCAGTATCCGGTGGGAGGGGACCTATCTTTGGGTGCTAATATTGGTTGAATAACCAGGTTTTTAGCTGTTTCTTAAAGGTCGTGAAGGAGGATGCTTTTTTGATGGTGGTGGGTAGGGTGTTCCAGTGTTTGGGGGCTAGAGTGGTGAAGCTGCTGCCCCCTGCTCTTGCGGTTTTGAATCGGGGGGGGTCCAGGAGGAGTTTGTCATTGGATCTCAGTAGTCTAATGTTAGTTTTAGGATGCAGAGTGTTGTTGAGGTAGATGGGTCCTTTTTTTGTGATGCATTTGTGGGTGATGCATAATGTTTTGAAAATGATGCGGGCTTTGATGGGGAGCCAGTGGGCATCTTTCCTGGTCTTGGATATATGGTCTGATTTTTTTATACCTAGCGCTACCCTCAGGACTTTGTTTTGCAGAAGTTGCATTTTGGCTAGGTTGGTGTTGGATGTGCCCAGTAGTAATACATTACAGTAGTCCAATTTCGATAAGACCAGTGCTCTGGCCAGGGTGAGGCAGTTAACTGGAGTCAGAAATTGGCGGCTGAGTGCAATTAATTTGGAAGTGTAGGCCGTGGAGGAGGAAAGTACATTGATCTGTTTAGTCATGGTCAGGCTAGCATCGAAGTACACTCCCAGTGTTTTTACTTGTTTTGATACTGGAATATTGGTGCCGTCGATGTTGATGGTTGAATATTCTGGCTGGAGGGTTGCTAATTTGGCTGGAGCTCCTACGATGAGGACTTCCGTCTTCTCATCGTTAAGACATAGGCTGTTTAATGCCATCCAGTTTTGTATGATGACGTAAATTTTATTGATGGTTGAAGTGTCCTGGTCATAGTTGCCTGTAAGGGGTATAAGGATCTGAGTGTCATCCGCAAAAGTTGTGTATATGACACCCATATCGTCGAGTGCTGAGAACAGGAGCTTGGTATATGCGTTATACAGCGTGGGGGAAAGGCAAGAGCCTTGGGGCACTCCTATGGGGACTGGGATGGGGTTGGCTGCTTCTTTGCCTATGGACACTCTGGAGGTGCGGTCAGTTAAGAATGATTTCACCCAAGCAGTGGCTGCCCCAGAGAAATTAAATTCACGGGCGAGTGAATTACAGAGTTTGTCATGGTCCACCAAGTCGAACGCAGCTGAGAGGTCCAACAGCAGGAGAATGCAGAGTTTCCCTGAATCTCTAATGGCATCCATCTGGATTTTGAGGTCCAAGAGAGCTGTTTCAGTACTATGGTTGGGCCTGAAGCCTGATTGTCTGGTACCGAGGAGCTGGTTAGATTCTAAATGGGCTTGAATTTGGTGGTAGGCTAGTTTGTCGATGATTTTGAGTAAGAATGGGACCGTGGTTATGGGGCGATAGTTGGTTGGAATGGTGGGGTCTAGATTTGGTTTTTTTAGAAGTGGTGTAACCCAGGCTTCTTTAATGCAAGTCGGAACTGTATTGGAGTTGAATGAGGCATTGACAAATTTAGTGATGAGGGGGGTCAGGGTGGGTGCACAGGCTTTGACTAGTTTGGCTGGGACAGTATCACCTTTGCAGTTGGATGCTTTTAGTTTGGAGATAGTCTCGAGTACGAGATTGTGGGTGACTGGTGTGAATTGGAAGGGGGGGTTGGAGTTGTCACTGGAAAGGGTACAGGGATTAGAGGAGGGGGGGGGTTTTGTAGCTAGGAGTAATTTTTTGGAGTTGATTTTGTTTTGTAACATAGTGATTTTGGAAGCAAGAGCATCTTGTATAGTGGTACACCATTCTTTGCTTGTGTTAATGGGAGTGTCGGTCGGAAGTGGGTTTTCAAGTTCTCTAAGGATAGAGAAGAGCTCTTTGGAATCAGATGCTGCATTGCTAATGCGAGCATTGTAGGCGTTAGCTTTATGTGAGATGATAGCTGATTTGTAGAGGGTATTTGCGTCTTTGAATGCTTTAGCTGAGTCTGGGGAGGGATGTTTATTATGGGCATGCTCAAGAGAGCGTTTTTTCCTTCTAAGGGCGATTAGTTCCTCGTTGAACCAGAAGTTGGATTTTTTATTGAGGCGCCTTAGTTTGGAGGTTACCGGTGCTATGGTGTTAATCGCTGTGGAAAGGCATGTGTGGTAGTACTCAGCGATAGTAGTTGGGTCATTGCTGAGGATAGATTGGGTATCTAGCAATTTATTCAAAGTGGGATCGAAGTTCTCAGCTGTGAGCTTTTTAGAATTTCTACTTTCGATGATGTCCATAGGTATGTTCTTGGGTATGCAAGGTTCGTCACTAGTGATTGTAAATTCTATGCAGAAGTGGTCTGTCCAATTCAGTGCGGTAATCGGGCCTAAGGTGATGTTGGTGTTGAGGGTGAGGATCCAATCGAGGGTTCTGCCCTTGGTATGGGTGGGGGCATTGACGTGTTGGCAGAAGTTCATGTCATTTAGTGCCAGGAAGAGGGCGGTTGCTTTGGAGTCTTGGTTGTCATTAAAACCTAGATTCAAGTCACCAATGATGATACATTTCGTTTTAGGTTTGAGGAAGGGCGCCAGTATTAGTGGGATGTCTGTTTCTGGGTGGCTGTTTGTGCTAGGGGCTCTATAGATGACAACTATGTTAATTGTGGTGTTTTCATTCAATGAGAGTTTGGCGAGTAGTAGTTCGTACCCTGAGATTATTTCAATGGAACTAGATCTAAGTTTGATAGTGTTTTTTGCAATGATGGCCACACCGCCTCCTGGAGTGGTGGTTCTATCAGATCTGAGAATGGTGTAATCTGGTGGAATAGCCAGTGCTAGCAGAGGGCCTGAAGCTTGGTGTAGCCAGGTTTCTGTAATTACTAACATGTCAAGGTCAAGTTCGATGATGAGGTCATGAATATCAATGGCGTGGGCTCCAAGGGAGCGGGCGTTAATGAGTGCATTTTTGAGACTGATGGGGGGGTTGGGCTCCTTAGAGGGTGTATTTATGGTTGGTGGGCCACCTAGTGGAGTGGTTTTAGTTGCTCTAGGCTGGGTGTGTTTGTCGTTGGTTGTGTGGGTCGTGGGTTTGGGTGATCTAGGAGGCTGGGTCTTGGTAGTAGGGTTGTGGTATGGTGGTCTAGTGCGAGTTCTTAAATGGGATGTTCTTTCATATCCTAGGATAGGGTGTGTTTTACCATTGCTTGAGGGGTTGGGGTATGCATGAGGATCATCAGTGATGGTCGAGGTGGGATGGTGTTCCTTACTGGTTGCGTAGGTGTCCTTGAGCCTGGACAGGAGAATGGAGGAGGATGGGAAGGGAGGTGTGGTAGGGAGGAAGGGGGTAGGACAGGGGATGGGATGGTGTCTTGGGCAAGCTAGTTTGGAGAGCCCATTACTGAGGGCGAGGAAGTGAGTGCCAGTGCACGGGGTGTCCGCTCGGACAAGGCAGAAGGGGAACATGATGCACAATATCCAACTTAACATAGCTAGGGATATAGGGGGGTGGTGTAAAGAGGGGCTCGGCTCGCTTTATTAGCACCAGTTGGGCTAGATACAGTAGTCAACAGTAAAATCCTGTTAGGCTAATAGCAGAGATCCTAGGAAGGGCCTGTGAGCGGTCAGGGGCGACAATAAGGCACAGCACAATATCACAGTGGTCTCTAAGCGACCATAAGGCACAACACAATATCACAGTGGTCTCTAAGCGACCATAAGGCACAACACAATGTCACAGTGGTCTCTAAGCGACCATTAGGCACAACACAATATCACAGTGGTCTCTGAGCGACCATAAGGCACAACACAATATCACAGTGGTCTCTAAGCGACCATAAGGCACAACACAATATCACAGTGGTCTCTGAGCGACCATAAGGCACAACACAATATCACAGTGGTCTCTGAGCGACCATAAGGCACAACACAATATCACAGTGGTCTCTAAGCGACCATAAGGCACAACACAATATCACAGTGGTCTCTAAGCGACCATAAGGCTAAATTTCTATAAGCATGGAGAGCTGGATAGTCTATTTCGATTGGGCGTACTGGATGGAGAATAGCAAATGCATAGTAGGCCACAGTAGCTAAGGTTCAAGTAGCATAGGGGAACACCTTATTGAAATAGTGCGGACATTATGGAAAGTCGAGCCTCATGCTTTGGGACTGTGCGAGTTGCACGATAGTGGGCCGAGGTATATGAGCGCAGCTCGCTGCAGCGCAAGAAATGTTACAGAATGGCTCTATGTCATTAAGTAGAGCGTAGTTTCTGGATCACAGTTTCAAGGTTTTTTGTTTCCCTGCTAGCAATGCAAAATAAGGCCCCAAGGCTTACCGTGATGGGGGCCCATCGTAGAGGAGGACGAGGCTCCCTCCGAGCTACCTTTAGGAAACAGAGGTGAGGGGATGGGCACTTCCTCGCCTTCCAGTCGCCAAACAGGCGCAAACAGGGCCTTTATACGGCCTTCATGCAGGCCGCTGGCGCATCCGCCTGCCGGCGGATACTGCAAGCCAAATATGGGGCAGATCGAGGCTCAGCCTCGCTGTGATGCCGCGTCGCGCCCGGCATGGGCGGGTCAGGCGGAAGAATAAGACACGGTCAGGCAGGCCGTGTGAAGCTGGTCTGCGCTGGCTGAGGGATGCAGCCTGGTGTCCGTGGCTGCAGGATGGGAGGGGGGCTCCTGCCCGCTACCCTCGAAGGTCGTCTTGAGCATAGCCCATATCTAATAGTTCTTAGGAGTGAGAGACGATCATTTCCACTATTAACAGTGACAACAAATGTACAATAGCCCAATTATCTTCCCGTGTTGACTCCAGCATTGCTACCAGTACAACATCTTTGGCAGTGATTACTTGCAATGGTACACAATGGTGCAATAAGGCCACGATATCTTTGCGGTCTGCGAATGGGCTGTGGTCTTCAGCATATGCCTCTAAGATGTGTATCTTCTTAGCTATGTACGTGGTGCCCCATTGCTCTTCAAGGGTGTAATGTTACTAATGTGTTACTTTTTTAAGGGATGGCTTCTAATGCTTTTACTTGGGGGATCTTTGTTCTCCACCGCCTCGTAAGTAGGGTGGATTTCCGTATCATTGGTTCGCATCTGAATCATCTCACCCGTCGGTAGTTCCACCGAGGGATGCTGGGACTTCAGCTTTTTTCCATACCCAAGCATCTAGTGATTTACATTGAGCGTTTTTGGTGAGGCCTTTTCTTCAGATCAGAGAGGACCACTGCTTTGTCAAGTTCAAAGCTTAAAGGTGTTTCTCTGCCTACCGGGTTGTTAGAAGAAGTGTGGGTCTGCAACTGGACTTGTCTCTGTTGTCCTTGTAACTTCTTACTTCTTTCTACTCATGCCTGACCCTCATTATCCAACACTTTCTTTTTACCACACCTTCTTTTCCGCTACGCTTGGCTCAAGCCACCCCAGGGCTTTCGTCCTGCAGCCCTTTCATTGCATAGCCTAAGAGCACTCCATGCATCCTCTCTCACTCGAGAATCATCATGTCCCTGCAGGGTTGGTGAGTACGTGGCCTGAATGCTCACAATAGGGGGTTGTGTGTTCGTGGCTGCTTCCTTGTCCTCCTCTTTAAGTCCTTCAATGAGAACTGTGTAGTTTCTGCAATTTGCTTCCAATACTGTGCAGACCAAACATATTAGCCTAGCCCCTGTTTGATTGTTTGTTGCTCTTTGTGAATGTAATTGCACAGTGCCAGAGGAGTTGCTGGGTGGGAGGGGAGGGGGCTGAGGGGGCTATAGCCCTGGGTGTTTTGGTTGTAGCCCCAGATACACGCTCAGGGATGACAACCAAAAGGCTAGCTAGTCCCCAGTCCCACCAGTCTCGACACTGGCATGGCCCCAGATCTTTTCCAGACCTAGCAACACCCCTGCACAGTGTTGGTGGTGCCGTTGAGTATTGTGAGCATTTCTGGCTGCTCCTGAACGTTCTCATCCGAGGGCTCTGAGGAGGTGAATGATGAGCTATGAGCTGGTGAAGAAGCATAAACGCTTTCTGCCATCCATGGGCGTAGGACATGGTGGGGACAGGGGGGAAAATACCCTCTCAATTTTAAGTGGGGGGATATAATGGCATTGATCCCCCCAGAATATGTCTGTGTTGTGCACAGTGCACTGTGTCTCTGCCACTGTGCAGTTGCAGGCAGCATGTAAATATACTTCTGTTGGCTGTGCACTGCTGAAAAGTGACTTTTCACTGCCAACACAAACCCTGATTCATGGAACTGTGTAAAGTGCATTTTTGGCACAGTTCCATGAATCAGGCATTGTGTCGGCAGTGCCAGTGCAAAGTCACTTTTCAGCAGTGAAAACTTGCAATTCACTTTTCAGCAGTGTAAACTTGCAAAGTCACTTTTCAGCAGTGCAAACTTGCAAAGTCACTTTTGACCGTGCAAAAAATTGCACGAATCAGGCCCAAAAATGTGTCTTTACATGACATTGGCGACGACCCCTGAGGTCTCTCTTGCTACCCCTGTGGTCTCCCTTGCTACCCCTAAGAAAATCTCCCAAAATAGTGTTTAAACATTTTTTAAACATTTCTTTAAATTGAGGCTCATGGGCTGTGGCCAGCAGCATGTGGCTCTTTGTTTCTGGAGTGGCTGGTTTTCTGATATCTATAGCCAGTAAGATAGCTCAGTGGGTTGAGCGCTCGCTGCTGCAATGTGTGTGTGACCTGCAGGTTGCAGGTTCGACTCCCAGCAAGGTCAACTCAGCCTTTCATCCTGCTGAGGTTGAAAATTGAGTACCAACACAGGTTGGGTAATATTGTATATGTATTTGTTCTATATGAAGCACGTAAACATAAGTGCTATATAATAACGCATCATTATTGTTTGGCCTTGCATTCCCAGTGATTTAGTACTATGGGCCTATACGCACCGATATTAACGATACATATGATGATCCATTCTTGTTTGAAACGCATATCACTTTTCAGTGATCTCGTAACCATATTTTTCGTAGTGTGCTTAGGAACAATGCTATGTGATGCCACTTCCTGTTTTGTCGAGGGGTGAAAGGTCGTGTTCCATCGCTTCATGTGATGTCACTTCTGGGTTGGGTCAAATTACATAACATCCCGTGATGTCATCAGAGGTTGAGCGTCGTGTGATGTCACTTCGCTACCCCCTAGCATTTCCTTTGCCACAACATTTCAACTTTGTATTTATTGAAAGCTCCTTCGCAACACAACACTTGCATTGGTGTGTTTACAACAGCAGGGCCTCTTCAGCTCCTGCATTTGTGCATAACTAATCCAATGCTTTGCTGGATGCATGGTGTCATGGGAACATAGCTATTTATTTATGTATGTATTGGGTATTTAAAAAGTGCCTAGACAGAAAATGATGTTTCAAGGCACCACAAGACAAAAAATGGGGCGGAGGACAGGGAAGAAAACACCAAGGGCAGTCTTACTAGGCCTTGCTGTTAACAATATAGTAGCCGGAAGCTACTGTCTGTCAGACGTCAGCGAGATAATAAGTCAGTATCGCCTGACCCTTATTTACATATCCTGATTCCTTCTCTTAAAATATCTCGGTGAAGCAACTGCACATGCACATGTTTGGGCAACCAGTAAGGCTCGAAAAAGAGAAGTATCCAAAGCGACCTTCATTATAAATTCCACTCAGCCTCACAGAACCTCACCAGTCCGGAACCCAGGGTCATTAGGTCCTTTAATCACTGCATGCTCAGTTGGAGTTCTGTCCCATTCAGCCGCAGTACGGTTCAGAATGCTGCAAAACATGCTCAACTACACCAGCCTATGCCAGCTCCCACAGATTGCAGGCACAATGCTGAGAAATAGATGTCGCGGCTGCCAATGCTCTATTGGTGTCATCAAAATGTCATAACTAGGTCCATGCTCAGCCACTCGATTTATAAGCCCTATGTGTGTCCTTCACTGAAGTCCTGGTCAAAACAAACAGGACAATGCAAGTTTTCTCTCCCCTAGCAGCCACAGACCCCGCACCCATAACTTGTGGCGTACCCCAAGGTGCATGTGTATTTTCTACTCTGTATAACATTTTCACAAAGCCCCTTTTCGATGATTTAGACGGTCTAGGTATCACCTACACTAACTATGCAGGTGATACACAGATCCTCATCCCGTTGACGGGAGATTATGACAAGGATTTGGACTTTGTGAACAGAGTCTACCTCATCATCCAAGCATGGATGGCCTCCCATGGACTATGCCTGAATAATAACAAAACTGAACTCCTCGTTCTAGGCACATCTTCCAACATCAAAAAATTAGGCCCCAATTATGACTCCTTCATAATCGACAACAACATCATTACTGTGGCCAAGGTAGTCAAAAATCTCAGTTTCTACATAGACTCCACGCTTACCTTTGGTAAACAAGTAAATGCCATGGCCTCACCCACCTCCTATACCTGCAAGCTAATTAGAGCAGCCAAGCCCTTCCTCACACCCAACAACCGCGTCACCCTAGCAAGAGCAATTATCCTGTCTAAACTAGACTACTGTAACGCCCTCTACATAGGCAGTGATAAATACATCACCTCCAAAATTCAAACCCTTCAAAACAATGCCCTGAGAGCCACCCCAAACTTGCCTAAAAACACCCATATATCAGACCTCAGGAGATCCACCAATTGGCTCTCCACAAAAGACAAAATCCTCCTCAAAGCTGCATCCCTAACGCACAAATGCCTTAACCACGCAGCCCCACAATACCTCATAGACAGATTCACCAGACAAATAGCCTCTCGCCCCCTAGGAAAAGCCAATTCCAACCTCCTGCTAGTACCGAGATTTAAACTCACTAAACCCGGTGGGAGCAGTTTCCCTGTTAAAGCAACACAATATTGGAACTCCCTTCCCCCTACCTTAAGGGAAGGAAGATCTCCCCTACCTTCAATTCAGAACCAGTCTCATTCATTGGCTAAAAGAACATGACGCCTAACCATACCCCACTGACAGCCCTCTGGGATCTTTTGTATATTTGCTCTGCTTTTTTTATGTACCATACTTGCATTCTTGTAATTTCATTGTATATAAAGCATAACTGTACATGTACACAGCATTGTAACCACAGCTGTATTTGCCCGTTTATAACTTGTAACGTAAACATAAGCTGAACAACCCTCATTATGCATTCGCGCCCGAATACCCCTGGGTCTGGTGCGCAATATAAATAATAAAACAAACAAACAAAAAACATTGGAAAAGCCAGCAGTTTTGGCTTTTGTACAAGTATTAGGCATTTGCCAACCACTGCTGTTAGATGCCCAGGTACTCACACCACAAGTGACTTTTCTGACACAAACGCCCAATCTGTTGGCATTGCCAATGCTTGTTCTTTTTCAAATCAATTAGGATAAAATCAATAGAAGAAGATATTGTGTGAGTACATCGTCTATTAGTGAAAGTAAGATGCAAGCACTTAGACGTGGGACTTCAAAAATAAGTTCTTGAAGGTAGCATAAACATCTGCAAAAAATAATAATTATATTAAAAGAAGCTTTCAATATTGTGGGATAGGGGATGCAGGTATATGGAAACCTGAGGCTGAACAGGGCAGTTCCTGTATATGGGGAACCCTCGTAGCCCTACTTTACGTGACGCTAATGCAGGTTTTGGCTAATGGGTGGGCTGATGCATTCTACTCACGGGTGTGGGCAACAAGAGGCCTGCGGTGGAGGAAATTGCATTATCCTGGACCATGTGCTTTGGTTGGATTGAGCCCGCTAGCACAGGAGCCGAGATTGAAACCAGCTGCAGTGGTTCAACCACTGCGGTTTGGTGGTGCACAGGCACCTCAAAGAGGAAGGGAACTTTCATTTTTATATGGGAGCACAGCTTTATGTTATTTTGGGGACATAGAATACCTTATAGGGTCGGGACCCTACATTTGACACCCTTCTAGGAAGGAGTTGGAATGAGGGAGCCATATGATCTCAACCAATGACAAAAACACACACCTCCTCTTCGTGCACATATTTCAGCGATGTCTCACTTTGACCACAATTGAAGGTTCCACACTGTATACATCAAAAAAGCCCCTGCATGGCGAGCCTCAGCCTCATCTGTCAGTAACCATCAATCCCAGACCCCATGACCTTGTGTGGAGATTGGTGCAATCAACTCACTCTTTCATGGATGGCCTCCTTCTTGTCCACATCACTTGGACTCGCCATTTGCACCACATCCATCAGGCAGCGATTAACACTTTCCACCACCTCATTACTTTGGGGACTTACAGGGCTGTCCTCCTGCGTTTTATTCAACATTAGTACCCGGCAAAGGACAATTGGAATGAAAGGACAATTCTGATTGGCCCTCGCCGGGGCATTACTCAACCGGGAATCCCTGGATTCATGCCTTTGTCCCCGGGACATGGCAGCATCTCAGCCAATGAGGAGGCTCGAAGCGGGGCCATCCCCGTTCCGAACTCCACATGCCTGGAGGCCACCTTCGTCCCCCGCCGGGGATTCAGGTATGTTTTTTTTTGTCCTCCCCCCCCGACCTGCCCTCCCACCCCCACTTACTTTCTGCCTGCTTTGTCCCCGGTGGGGGACGATGGCAGCATCCAGTCGTGTGGAGACTCGAAGCGGGGACACTTCTGTTCCCAGCGCGTCCGCTCCCGATGGTTGCCATGGAAAGGGAAAACAGACTCCGTTTTCCCTTTCACGGCAGCCATTTTCTTGGTCTTTTTTTTTTCTGTCCCGAAATGCTGCAGCGTTTCGGGACAAAAAAATGCTTTTAGTGCCCCGGTCACACAGATCTAGCTGGCCGGGGTACTAATAGCTATATTCCCCTTGCGGCGGAGGCATTACCGACTCTAGTTATGGGCCTTAACGAATGCCCCGGGGCATTTCCTGAGTTGGTAATGCCCCTGCCGGTTGGGGCATATTGCTTAATTGTCCAAGATACCTTTCTACCTGCTTAGTCACAAACTGTGGACCGTTGTCACACAGTGCACTAACTGGCTGGGTTGGGCTGTCACCGAAAACACACAGAGCTCTCACTCCAACAGCCCGCTGCACGCCCTGTTCCGCTATACAGGAAAGAGGGCTTTTTAATGCTTCTGCATGGCCTGGTGCCACACCCAACAGACACTGTGCCAGGGGAGCGGATGCCTTTAGTCCAACCCCAATAGTTTAATCCTAACTGCAGTGCATGCTGTTAATGGCCTCTGGTATTCACTAAGCCATGCTTAGAGCACAGAGGGCCCCGATTTTAAAAAATGGTGTAACATTGAGTGTCTGTCTTAAGCCACCTCTCGAATATTCACATCACACATTAGATGAAAGCGCTGCTTTAGGGGATATGGATTTGTGAACAAATGCTCATGATCATCACTCACTACAAAATCATTGGCAGATCATTGTACTCTGTGGTTTGTGTCTGCTGCAAAGCTCCCGTTAAGAGGGTTTTACAGTTTGTGAGATTTGTGGACAAGCCAGGAATGGTGGGTGGACACCAAATCTTTTTGGGACGAGCTATGCGCAGACCATGAAAGCCTTTTGACCTGGGAAGTGGTAACATTTTTACGTGAGCTGAGCCTTCTGAAGTGAGACGATAAATTGAAGGATTTTGTACTCTGAACTGCATTTCTTTTTTTTTATTTTCTTTTCTTCTTTACTCTTGTTTCATACAGTGATGAAATGTGTAATTTAATACGTACTGCTATTTTAATTTTGTGACAAGTCGAGTTCTTTGACTAAAACACAATAAATTTAAAAAAAGTAAAGTCCCCAAGGTGTCCCTGTCCCCCCAGATTTGATATGTCTCCTACGCCCCTGCTGCAATCCTCACCAAATCAGGGGGCTCAGACGCATTCTCATGGGGGGATGTCACAAGTTCCATTCTACCTTCCAGGCCTCCCGCATGTCCATTCCAGCCCCCCACCACTTGCATAGTGGGGGATTCTTTTTGGAGACTAAGGGCCTCATTACACGGTAGGCGGTAAGGATTTACCGGTACCGGTATTTTACCGGTACCGGTAAATCCTTACCGCCTTACTACGAGGTCCCTTTGCGGGTTGGGGGATTTAACGCCTGCTTTTTGCAGGTGTTAAAAACCAACCCGCAAAGGCACCAGGGAGCTAATTACGGTACCGCAATTTGCGGCACCGTAATTAGCGCCTTCCCCATACCCATAGAGCCCTATGGGGCAAAAATGGGAATGGGGAAGGGCAATGGGGGAAGGGGGAATTACCGCCCCACCAACCTTGGAATAGGGCGGCAATTCCCCTTTCCACCAAGGCGCTGCCGGTATTTTACCGGCATGGACCAAGGTGCTAATAGCTAATAGCACCTTGGTCCACCACCATCCGTGTAATGAGGCCCTAAGGCAGAGGTTTAGAAGGGAGTTTTTATTGATAGGCTTTCCTGGTGATAAATCAGCCGGAGTCTGCATACGAGTGCCACCTACCCCAGGCAAATCTTCTGGAATAATGCCACTCGTACCCTGCACTTACGCTTTTAGGCATGGCGTGATTTCACCCTTATTGTTATCACTAGGCCTTCCCTTCTCGTTAATGTTGGAGATAACACCAGCCGCAACAGAACTACATGGAAATTAGCCTTTTTTTGTTTTTCTTGATAACTTTTTTGATGGCAGGGTTCTATCACAGGCAGCCCTCACAGTACTTCTCAGTTGATATGTGCTACCCACCGCGGGCATGTTATCTCCACCAACACTTCAGAAGTAAAAGGGCCATCTCTTATTTCTTGTTGACTCACTCCCTTCCGCTTGCTGGGCTTAAATGACCCTTGCATTAGTGGTCCAGCTTTAGCCTCCCGCCGCCTTGCCGAACCGCCAAACCGCCTGCACTCTATCAGCACTCTTGCAGAGTGCTTTCAATTAAGTGGGTCACAGAAAAAAATAAGCCGCACAGTTGTCACTGTCGCAAATAAATCCAAAATATGGTTACATGGTATTGCAACCCACAGCTAATTAAGTTAATGCCTGGCTGTGGAGAAGACAGGTGAATGCTCCTGACCCCCTCCGCACCCTAAAGGCTCTGGGGAGGGAGCGTTCAATGTAAGACTAACCGCCTCACAGCAGCCTGAGAACACTCATGTCACTGCTTCATGCAGTGGGGCACAGAACATTACTACAGTGGCACTGAAACCAAACTCCCAATCCCCTGTCCACCGGCTCACTCACACACTTCTCTCGCGCCCGCCCGCAGCTGATCTCACAGGCACTGCTCTTAGCGATTTGGAGCCAGGACAAGGGAGAACGTTCGGGTTTGAGTGCTCCTGTTGAGGAGGTCTGGTAACAGCAGAGGGTGGGTCGACTTTCCACTAATCCACAAGGGGAGACAACCCCCGCAGCCTCACTGTGAATATCCAGGCAGCATAGGCATGGGCCGAGGAGTACCACGCACAGCAACTGTGCAGAGTAAAGGACCTTGGCAGTAGCTATGAGAGACTGTCAAGCCACAGATAGACTGTCAAGCCACACCAGCCACAATAGCCCAGCCGCTTCTGACAGCAACATAAGCCTTTTCAATTAAATACACTTGGAGGTTTAGCGTGTTCTTGATCCCAATCTTTTGACTTCTAATATGATGCATACAAATGTCAGGGTTCAAATGACATGAGCCCCAAACCATATGCAGATTATGCAAATTGAAGACCCTCTTAATGTTTGAGGAGCAACATTGTTGTCTTTTAATGCATACTCTCTTCTTTGGGCAAAATGTGTTACTTTAAAGAATTGATCATGAAATACATAATTGAATTACACTTTCCCAGCTGACATAAAATGCATAGTTCTCACTACAATATTCAATGATGTTTCAGATGGCTTAAAGGACACACTGACTACTATGATTCTTTATGATATATTTAAATGTTTTCTAGAAAAGATGATTGAGGAAGCGTTGTGGAGGCCAAACTTAGGAGGTCCCTAAGCCCAAACATCCCCAGAGATCTCAGACTATTGATTGATGACCGCTACTGTCTATATCTAAACTGCTTCAAAGGGGGACCGAAAGGCTATAGCCTTTTCTGACTGACTCCACCGGGAATTCCCAAGGGGCCGCTCTACTCCTCTCTTTCAGTCTCTCCTTTCCCTACTTCCACTCTACTTCTGCTCATTGCCCTTGTCTCTCTATCTTCACTCTCTTCCCTCTTGAGCTTACCAGGCTCTGTCTGTCTCTCTCTTCCTTACCTCCACGTCCTGTTCTTCTCCCATTCTCTACTTCCTGTCTCCTCACTTTCTTGTTGTCTCCGGATCTCCTCAAACACTCTCTTCCTTTCTCCCTTCTGCTCTCCAACCTCCCCCTTGTATTCCCTTCTGCTCTCCCGCTGCTCTCCAGTCACTCTCTCAAATCCTTAAAACATACTATCCAAATTGGTACCCCTCTGTATCACACACAATACCTTATCTGCACTCTCCTCCAACACTGCCACAATCTACTGCGCTCGTCTCTCCACCTTCCAGTCTCCAACGCCTGGTCTCTCGGTACACCAGCCCCCCCCCCCCTTGTGACCACACCCGAACACCTCCCATCCATCTTTGGGAGAAAGGAACTTTTATGCCAGAACCTGTCCTGCTCTGCCCTCCCCACCCGGCTCCCATTGTTTTTTCTCATCATTGGCTCTCTCGAACCAGTCTCGTCCTGCTCTTTCCCCAAAGGATGGGGAGTTTGTTAGAGGGTTGAACATTCCCCATAAACCCTGCACCCATTTTGTTTTCCCGCGCTTGCTGGTGAGAAACATATTGGTGTCCTTGGGCCTGCATTCCTCTCTGGGTAAGGTTGTTCCCTTTTCCTCACGGGCATTCCATTTGGCGCTACTGACTTGGTACTTGAGGATGTCACCTCAGCAAGCTTTTCCAACAAGTATTCAAATGAAATTTGTCTGGTATCTTGTCTCCAGTGCGGGTCATTTTTGTCACTGACTGGGAGAGCCTGGGAACTGTAGTCTTGCAAAAGAATTGAAAGAAATGTGTCCAGAAAAGAGGCTTCCAGACATCGTGGAAGGGACAGAGGTACGAATGCGTCCATGTCACCTTAAACACTGTGGAGAGTAAAGGACCGGGGTCGCTCCCAAATCCCTCACCCCACCGTTGCGGTAGGTTAGGCTCTGAAAAAAGGCCTGGCAGGCCGCCTCGTCCAGGTTGAGAGGGGTCCCGCTCTCCTCGGACATGACCCTGTCACATACAATAAAATATGGGATTTGCTATAAAATATTTGCTTCCCTGACCTCTACCTAATGTCACATTGCTATTCTTTCTCTTCCTGGTTGAACAGCCTACTCCAAAAGATCCTTTTCCTTCAAATGTGTGATCTGTCACACTGCTGGTTTCCTCTGTAGGTCATGCGCGCACACCCACCCTACGTGTCACCAACCATCACCTCACACCATCTTCTTCCTTTTTGGGGTCTGATTCTAATCTCGTCCCTTCCATCAGAGCACAATGTTGCTTTCTCTGGTGGCTGCCAAACACCCTGTTCCTCAGTCCCATCTCTTTTTTGTTTTCTTTTGTAGCAGATTTCAATTCTTTCAAAATATTTGTACACCACTGCTTCCATGTACCCCAGAAATCGCCTGCAGATGAGCGACACAGGACCTGTGCTGCTTGCTCTGCGAGTTCCTGTTTGCTCAGCAAAATAGCACTGACGTCTCTTTAAACAGCAACATTATTCTGTTACCAAAGTGTGAAGATGCTCGCTTAGAAACAGTCATAACCGAAGGGAAATACTCTGGGCTGCCTTACACTCCATCATGTTGAAGTGCAGTTCTGCATTACAGAATGAAAGAAATTAAATACAAGAGTCCCGAAACTGCCACACCGGACCGCTAGGATCCTACCCTTTGCATGTTTAGAGCAGCACACGTACTTCCCTTTCATCCTTGTTTGGACTCTTCCGTGAGGTGCTGCTTAAGCCCCTCCAGGACTTTTCAGCCACCCCCTCCTGACTATGAAAGGAGGTCTCCTTGAGGATTCCTAAAATGGGAGTCTCCTCCTAAGTCATCTACTTGACGGAAATGACTTGAATCCATAAGGGTATTGGAATCCTTTTTGAGGGCTTCATGTTGTTTTCCGATCTGGCAATATCGCCCCCTAGGGGACCAGGGCTCTAAGGGATATATCCTCTATCCCATCGCTATGGTTTTGGCAGATTCTGAAATGGTGTTTCACCAAATGCCCTCTCACTAGGACTGCATGTATGCCCTTCTCCAGCCTTGCTAATATCTCCTCTTCCCTGTTACTAAAATGGCTTAGGACCCCCCTAAGAGACTTGACAGTCTGCACCACTGAAAATGAGACCTCTGCCTTCACAGAGGCTTTTTTATTAGACCTGCAACTGTAGGATTATGTCCCAAATAACTCAAACGTTTCCTTATTCTCTGGATTGGGTTTATAGAGCCTCACCAATCCAGCATGCCACAGAAGCATGCACAAGGCCACACACTGAACCCCATGTTCCCAACATTGGTTTCTTTGCAGATGCACAGGCTTTCCATATTCCCTGTAGTAAAGCCGCGATGAATCCTCGCGACAGGTAGTTTACTGCGCAAGAGGTTTGGTCAAATCCACATCCATCGAATGTATTTCTATGAGTAGAGCTGCATATATATGTGGCGGTGGGTACGGGTAGTAATTAAGGTGTAGAGGGGTAGGGTGGGCTGCTTGCACTTATGGCACGACGTCCTTTCATCGCAGAATGGAACTTCGCCAGGTATTTCTTTGTGGAATTTTCAGCAAAAAAAAAAAATCATCGAATTTTTAGCAGGGGCGGGGGGTAGAAATATATATATATTGGGTGTGGGGGTTCGGGAACAGAAAAAATAATTAAAGGGGATGGGGTCGAACCCCCCCACAAATAAAATAAAACAAATTTAATTCGTTTTTTCTATGGAATTTCCACAGAGAAATCCCAGAGAAGTTCCATCCCGCGATGAAATGACATGGAACCTCACATATATGTGCAACTAAATGGCTTAAAAGAAAAAATAATTTGATGGATTTGAATTCGACCAAATCTCCTCGACCAAATCACACAGAAGGGAATCCTCAGTGGGCGTTCTGCTGAAACACTTGTGCCCAGGCGCTTCATAAGTGGCTTATCATATCTTATCAGTTTACGATGGCTGTAAATGAAAGCTGCAGCACTGTTTGCAGGGTAGCCCTCTCACTTTCCTTTCCACCATTCGCCCCTTGGCCAATGTGGTGCAGAAGCTCAGGGCTCCACCCTTGGCGACCATATCCTGACGCTATCCGCCTACTGTGCTGGAAGTCATCATGCTGGCTCTACTTTGTGTTTTTTCTGTCATTTCTCACAGGTTCTTTGTGTCTTCTGCATTTGTGGACACTAGTGAGTGGGGTTTTATGACATTAGAAGAGTTTACTACCACCTGGGGCCGGTGGCAAGGGAGTTCAGCTCCTGCCTGAGCATCGTGCCTGAGATGTCCAGAAGCTCCTTTTCAGCTGCCTTATTCCCCTCTTATTTTTCTCTTGCCACCCTCGGTTAGCCGACAGTCTGGTGAAGTCTACCAAGAAGAGGCTCCTGGTCAAGACCCCTATTTCATCTGGACGGCAACATTACTGTCTTCACCCACATCATGCTGTGGAGCGCTGTCGTATTTGCAAGGGCTTTTCTCCCAGAACCTTGAAAAATAGTCTAGCTTGCTGGCTCAGTTAAGGTATGGCCCATCCTAAGCTGAAAATTCAGGAAGTTTTTCATCTACCAGATGCCAGCACCAGGAGATGGCATAAGAGACTAAAAGGAGTACCACCCATGCAATACATTGGACATGTCCCACTAATAAGATCAGGCTGGGTCAAGCACTTGATTTTAATTGCACACACCTGGTACTGTGAGAAACTCATGATGACAACAAGACAGACACAAGTGATCACAGTTCAAGGGTGTTTATTGAACAATGGATTCTCTACGTGGGTTGGAAAAATGCCTAATCCAAACCTAAATCTCGGATGGGAGCAAGTGTCAACCATCAAATGAAAAAGAGGGCAGTCCTAGTGGCGTTGTGTTAAAAAGGCCTTTACTAGGAAACCTATTGCCAAACCTTACAACTAATACAAACAAGGGTGTGGAATGATTCTCAGGAAAAGAAAGAAGTGTTCTCAAATAATATGTCAGGATGCGGTAGCCTGGGTCTTCTGTCCCCACGTTTTGAGCATGTGTTAAGATGGCAGCTTGGAGCACAGCACAGTTCTGGGCTTATCTAGCACGAGACAACAGTTCTTATGGCAGCTCTCAGGACACACTCTCTGGCTTTTCTAGCACAAGATGATAGTTCAGCATTTAACCCTCGAGCTTCATGTTATCAGAGCCGTCGATGACCAAGCCTCGTTTCACTTGAATGTCTCTTGCCTTCGAGGACCTGACATATTCAAACAACCAAACAAAAAGTTCCTTTAATAACTGAACGTTCTTTTCCAATGTTTGCTGGGTGATGGGTTCACCCCTGGGTCTCCCTCTTCTGGGTGCTGACCCGTCTCACTTGTTTATCAAAGTTTCACGTAGGGTGATGACTTCACCCCTTCATCCCCCTCTTCTGGGCATTGACCCTCTACGTATCGAATTTCACAATATATCACAGTTCCTTTATCAATCAACTTTGGGTGGTAGCTTTACCCCTCGATCTCCCTTGGTCGGGCTCGGACCCATCTTCCCTCTTGCGGGATTTCTCCTCCCTCTATTTCTTAATGTCTTCACCCCTGGATCTCCCTCAGTCAGGCTCAGACCCCTCTTGACTTCATATTCACTTTACTCTCAAGTGTTACTGATTCACTTCCCTTGTTTTTAAAGTGCTTGTAGATCCATGTCTTTCCATTGTACAGAGATTTTGCTAGACCCCCTGTATGACCACTTTGACCTATTTCACTGGCCCTAATACGGCCTTCTGGTACTTGTAGTTTCTCTCATATGGTGCTCACCCAGAGTCTCTCAAGTTAGCACCCATGTGATGCCAGTTTCCCTCTTCAGCTGGTCTCCCCTTCACACTTTTACAGTTCAATCAAAGTTATTCAGCTTTGGTTCAAAACGTGCAACTTTGCGATTTTCACTCAACACAGCCCGGTTCTTATGGTCCCCCCCCTCTACTCACCTGCTGTGATGAACCACTTGGATGTTGGTTTCTCTGGCGTAGGAGCTTCCCTCACTCCTTCCTATCGACATGGGGTTGCCCTGTATACCGTTGACATCTGCTGCACGACACTTGTGCTATTGTTGGTGGTCTTAGGCTCTCCTCTACAAAGGTTCTGTGGGTCTGGGACAAAAAGGGCAAGGTCACTTCTCCCCTCGCCACCCTCTCGATTCTTGCCACCTTTCTCCTTCTCTTGAAATGCTGCGTGGTAGCCGTCTCGTTGTGCTGTCTGCCGTTCTCACCTTGCTCGTACTGTGCTCTCTGGCCACACCTTTTATCCCTGTGGGGAAGGGATTCTTATCAATTGCCTGACTTTGCCTGACCCTTGTATTGGGACATGTCAGGTAAACGGCTCAGGTGTTAGTCCGCTGTCCTTTATGTTGTGTGAAAGTGTTAGAGTTAAAGTTAGAAACGGGGGGCAGTGGTTTGGAATGTCCTCTATGAGAGGATGGGGAAAAGGTGTCGAACTCCCACTCCCTGAGGACCCTCAATCCATGTGATCCTCCCTCAGTGGTCCACCCCCCGGGAACTGGATCCAATAGCGATGGCCATGTCCTGGCCACCTGGGTGACAGATCCTTGATGTTTAGACAGGGAGACACCTTCAGGTTTCTCACAGTACCTATTAGCTCTCCCCCCGCGTGGTTAAAAGGTGGAACACTCAGACACAATCTGAGCAAGGCGATGCACGAGAAGGAGAAGATCTTCTTGGGTGACAGTGAGCCAAGCGGAGCAGAGTAAAAGGCCGAGGGACAGAACCGATGTATGGAGAAACCTTGGACACCCCAGTGAGACATTGTTACCTCCAAAGGGCCTTGAAAGTTGAGCAAGGACGCCCAGTTAGAGAGAAGAGACAAAAAACACTTGTGTGTTTCAAGGATACCAGCCACTCTCCCGGGTGAATGGCAGAGTTGGGGAGGTGCAGCGGCAGTTGAGATATCAGTCTTGACTTCAGGATCAAAGTCGCAAAAGACGAAAATGAATTAACACAGCTGGTGAGTTGTTGAGAGCAATAAAAGTCTGCTCTATGTTAAATGAAACTTGATGGCAACAGTATCCGATGAATGAAGGATGCGCATGTGCCAATAAGATGCGAGAGAAAGCAAAGAATTGTAAAGAACTGCAACTTAAACATACAAAGTAACAGAGTGGTCCGACAAAAGAAAATTGCCCAATCGAAAGTCTCTGTGAAATGTCTGATGCCGTAGAAGCGGCGGGAAGAGAAAGAAACTGAGATGCAAGATTTGAACTGTTGTTAGGTTTGATCCCAGAAGAGGTAAACCTGGATATGAGAGATGTCTTTGAAATTTGAAATAAGTACTGTGCTCGAAACTACATTTACCAAGAGGCCTTGGTGTAGGAGAGAAGGTCGAAGTGGTCATGCCGAGGTGAGAGCAAACGCTGCACAGTTTCCAAAGTCTATGACAGCGGATGAAAACTGAAAGGTGTGATTGAAGCTTGGGGAAGGGAACCCCCGCAAATTGTGATTGAAAGATTTGAGCCTGTCGGAGAGAAACCTTTACAAACTTTTGTTGAACTGTATTACAGGCTAAAAAGTGACCTGGGCTGGAGTGAGAGAAAGCCGAGAGGTCCAGCAGGTAAACTAGTGACTTTTCGTGGAAGGCCAAGTGAACCCTGGTCCACAAATCGAACTGCATCTTTGTGTCCGAAGCCAGTGTGTCGCAAGGTCCAAGTGTGCCACCTTACCCCGTGCAACAAAACATGGGGACGGGAGTTTTCTCAGCCATATTGACATTTCCTTGGAACACTGTTTATTCATTTTTGCATTACACATTCACTTGACACATTTATTGTATTAGAAAGAGGGCAGGAATTAGGTTTATTAGTATAGGCCATTTTATTTTGACTAAGGACTGACTAGGACTGTATTTTCATTTTGTTTGATGATTGAGAATGCTCCCATCTTAGTTATCGGGCAAGATAGGAGTTTTCCAACCCATTTTTTAAACCATCAGTAAAAGGTTATGAAACTCACAGCACTCGTGTCAGTGTCTACGTGTGATACCATGCCTCCCTCACGCTACACATTCAGACCACCTTGGTTGTGGGAAGTAGCAGGAACAAATGTTCCCCCTAATAGCCATTAAGATATTCTCCCATTCTAACCAGCATCAACCACACAGGAACATCAGGGCATATAATCGAGATACCTTGTGTTCAGAACGAATAAACTGCGAATGGATACTCATCATGGACTTGTGTTTCCGTAACAAAAACAATCCTTTGCAGTGATTCTATGACAGGGGACAGTGCTTTCCTAGCCAAGGTGCTGCCCTGCGCCTTCAGCTCTGCCTGGGTATGCTCCCCAAATGCCTTCCCCAGTCGCAGCTCGACTCTGGAGACAGGGACATCCGGTATCTCTAACTGTCTGATACTGCAGGGATGCTGCTCAGGTCACTGAGACCTTATGGAGTGTAACATTCGACCTGTTACCATCCCTGAGGTTCTCTGTCAACGGGGAAAAGTCTGACACCTTGCCGTCTCGGAGCTTGGTTTTTCTGATGTGAAGTTCCAGTTGCTTCATGCTTGGATCAGGCCACCCCACGCAGAATCCCTTCCATCAACACCTTGATCCGTCCGTTCACTTGCAAACTTTGAGAGATGACATGTCCCTGCTCTGAACTATTTTGTCCGGCATATCTGATTTCTGACTGCAGGCTCTACATGGGTCGCTCACAAGAACACCTAGATGACAGAAGTTATCACGTCCTTGGAGGGCCGACAAATAAAACTGGACAAATGCTTCTGGCCTTATCTTACCTGGTTGGTGGAGGTCCCCAAACTCCAATGCCTGAGGCTGTTCCATGACCCCCCATTCCAAGACACAGTAATGATGGAACAATTCCCTAGAGTACTGGAGAACCCATCAAAATGACATTTGGGTTCAAGGCCACTGGAGTTCTTCTGAGGCCGATTTCGACATCCATATCCTCTGTAGCATTGGGTCCAGTTTCATAAAGTGTTTCTGATCCCGTACCACATCCTGGGGTCCAGGAATTAATGGAGTACTCATCGAGTAAGAATGAACCCTCTTGTCATGAATGGGATATAAGCCACCATCAACTCAACTGCATCTCCCGAAATGTGTGATACCCCACAAGTAGACCTTTTCGCTATGGCCCAGAACTCCAAATGATGGCCCTTTGCATTTAGGCGTCTGAACAGGTGCCTTTGGGAGAAAGGTTGTCGATTGCCTGGTCAGGGATATTTACGTACACTTTTTCACTGATTCCAAAGGTCAGGAGAGGGTTCGTCAAAGTTTGGCAGCAACCGTGTAAGATGTTGATCACGCTGGCATGAGGCAGGCAGATGTTGTATAACCATCTTCATAAGTCAAAAGTCAGCGCCATAATGATATGACAGACAGCAGACCTCTTGTACAAAGACGGCAGAAATGTGATTCACTGTGACAGCTCACTCGATCTGCAGGTGCGGCACCCAATGCAATATTCTGCATTTCAACAAGCAATTAAAAAAACATAACATACTTGGGGACCATGAGATAGTTACCACAATTCAATATATTCGTTCATATTTTTATTATCCAAATAAATCTTGAAAAACCAACATAACAACACATCCAACATGTTTACTGAAAGAACATTCAATGAAAGTGCTAAGGGGTTAGTAAAGTCCAATGTACTAAAGTGAACATTCAATTAACATCCTTACGCTGTGATATATCGTATTCCCACACCTAATTCGACTAAAAAGTGAACATGAACTTGACCAGTCTATTCTGAACAATTTCTATCACTCTATCAAGTGTGTATCCATTATTATATTACAACATCACTGAAATAGAGATAGCAAGTGACATCTTAATTTCTCTGAACAGTTGCTAGACTTGGGCACCAGCCTAAACTACTGGTTCCTTAGAAGCAAAACAGAATCGTCAACACTTTGTGTTTCGGCCATCTCACAGAGGATACCGCCACCTCTCTAAGTTCCTCTTAGTTTGACTATTGAGACCTTCATCAGGACAGAAATAAATTCTTTATTCTCCAGTCTTGACAGTTGGAATACTTTTCAGTTCATGGGCTTGTTTTGTTTGTGCTCCTCACCAGAAGTCGTCCAAAAAAGGGGTCCTGAGTACACTCTTTGCTGCCACCTGGTTATGCTCTCTGGTGCCACCTCGTTGCGTTTTCTGGTGCCACCTGGCTGCACTCTTTGCTGCCATCTGGTTGCACTCTCTGTTGCCACCTGGGTGCACTCTTTGCTACCACCTGCTTGCGCTCTCTGTTGCCACCTGTCTGCACTCTCTGCTGCCACCTGGTTGCGCTCTCTGGTGCCACCTGGTTGAGCTCTCTGGTGCCACCTGGCTGTACTCTCTGTTGCACTCTCTTGTGCCACCTAGTTGACCTCTCTGCTACCACCTGGCTGCGCTCTCTGGTGCCACCTGGTTGAGCTCTCTGGTGCCACCTGGCTGCACTCTCTGCTGCCACCTGGTTGTGCTCTCTGGTGCCACCTGACTGCACTCTCTGCTGCCACCTGGTTGCACTCTCTGGTGCCACCTGGTTGTGCTCTCTGCTTCCACCTGGCTGCGCTCTATGGTGCCACCTGCTTGCGCTCTCTGCTGCCACCTGTTGCGCTCTCTGCTGCCACCTGTTGTGCTCTCTGCCGCCACCTAGCTTCACTCTCTGCTGCCACCTGGTTGTGCTCTTTGCTGCCATGTATACATCAATGATCCTTTTTCTTTTTCTCTTGGCTCCCTTATTTTATATATTTGCTCCAGAATCACCAGCTTGTGCCATCTTCCACCATGTGTGAAGCACTTCTCCATGCTTTCTTCAATCTCGCCGTGTGTGCTGCATTTAATAAAGTTTCCGCCGTTTATTCAAGACTTAAAGCTCTCAGACGAGGCATCTGTGAAGGTGAAGATCGTACTATATGAGCCACCAGAAGTGAGGAGATGGGAGGGGCACTCTTGAGCGGGGGTGCGAGAGCACGGACTACCTTTTTGCATGTTCAGCTCCAGCCTTTTGCAGCGCAGATGACGCCAGAGGTGGCCATGTCTAGAACTCAATCCTGCATCTAGCCAGAGCCTCTTATGCCACGAAAACATGGCAGCTGAAATTGGAAATGTTTTGGTGGTGGTAGACAACACAGTAACTTCCAACCATTTTGGCATCTTTCCCCATGTTGTCCTGCCATATCTATCACCACAAGGCCGTCAGCTGGCAGCAATAGCTTAGCCAGATACAGCAGAACTGTCCTCGGATAGAACAGTGCAAGAGTTTGCGAGCCATATTCTGCACAATAAATGGCTTTCAGTTAATGAAAGAATACAATTTAAAACCTTAACTCTTACCCACAAATGTCTAGCCAATTCAGCCCCTAAATACTTAGTGAATACATTTTCCAGAAACGTGTCTGACCGTTCAAACAGCACCATGGACTGTTATTGCCTTAAAATCCCCAGACATAACCTTATGAAGGGAGGAGGAAGTAGCGTTCCTGTCATGGCAGCACAATTGTGGAACTCTCTGCCAACAGCATTAAGATCCGAAGCGTCCTTCTTTAGCTTTAAAAATCAAACAAAATGTTGGCTCTTTGATAGGGTTTATCAAGGGCATCTGTTTGTTTACCTTCTGTTCTCGTTAAGAGCAACATTACTACTGCCTGTACAGCCTTGTAAATTCTTGATGTAAACGTTTGAGCTATAACTATGCAAAACCCCTATGTACAGATTCTCCTGTAATTGTAACTGTCTTCCTGTAACTGTATATTCATGTAGTACATATTATGATACCTGTAACATGTAACTTTAAGTAACCTGTAATGCACCTAGATACTTCCGGGTTTGTAGCACTATATAAATAAATAAACAAACAAACAAACAATAACGCCAACATACAGGCCAGCACCTACCTGGGAGCTCAATATGGTCTTCACTGGCCTCATTTATCACCTGTTTGATCCCATTTACAGGGCGGAGATGAAGGTTATCTCCTGTGGAGTGCTTCCTAGATGCCACCATCTCAGTCAAGATAGTGGGGAACCTACAGGCATTTGACATCAAAGAACCATGTCTCAGATTTTTTGGGATGAGTTGGTGCTAAAATTATCCAAATTTCATGCATAAATTGCCTTTAGACATTCACAACAGCACATCAGTGCAGCTATGTAATTTCTTTTGCAACGCCTCTTTACTGAAGCAGAGAGCCTTGTGCTCTCTAGAGATGGTGTGCTCATAAGTAGTATATTTATCAGACCATAGACCCCTACAACTGTTTGTAATCTTGAATCCATAAGCAAGGGTACAGCTATCACAAAGGAAGGGTCGGTTGCAGCCATTATTTTACTGTGCCATCGAAGGACATCAGCAGAGCACGGTAAAAGCCCATTCCACATGGGAACAGTCATCAACCGCATCCACGATGGCAGGGATGGCATGCTAAAGCATCGCTCAAGTGGTCATGTCAGCCTGCCGCTCTGAACACAATGAAAACCTTTACTATGAATGTCTGTCATTGATGGGGATGTCTAATTGTCTTATCTTGTGACAAGGTCCTCTGTGCACTTCCCACAAAAAGTGTTCCGTCCCCTCTGTCTGTGAAGTCAGCTTCCTGTATTCCATCAACCATTATTTTGTACAAAGAGGAAAACACCAGTTGTATTGATCACATGTTCTCCAGTGGCCTTGGCACAAAAAATGGTCAGACAGCAGTTTTTGAGTCTATGTGCATGTGACAAGGTTCGAAATTAAGGGGAGCTGGGAGCTATTTAGCTCCTGCTTCTCGCAAAGTAGAGACTGGTTAGTTTGCAACCATCACCTATCAGGAGCTACTTTGTCCTCCTAGGGGCAACTGTTGCCTTCCAAACATGTAAATGTGGCATTAATTTGTGTATTTGAGAATGTTAATAAAGAAGAATTAGAACAAATCTAATAGACATTTAAACACAATGGTTCCTACAAAATGGATGAAAGGAGCATCTCTGGTAGATCTTGCATCCCCTGCAGTAGCTCGACACCCAAGAGCTGGTTTCAGCTCCTGCCTACAGGGTGATGCCTGACACCCAAGAGCTGGTTTCAGCTCCTGCCTACAGGGTGATGCCAGAAGCTGGTTTCAGCACCTGCCTACAGGGTGATGATGACATCCAGGAGCTGGTTTCAGCTCCTGCCTACAGGGTGATGCCTGACACCCAGGAGCTGGTTTCAGCTCCTGCCTACAGGGTGATGCTGGACATCCAGGAGCTGGTTTCAGCTCCTTCCTACAGGGTGATGCCTGACACCCAGGAGCTGGTTTCAGCCCCTGCCTATAGGGTGATGATGACATCCAGGAACTGGTTTCAGCTCCTGCCTACAGGGTGATGCCTGACACCCAGGAGCTGGTTTCAGCTCCTGCCTACAGGGTGATGCCGGACATCCAGGAGCTGGTTTCAGCTCCTGCCTACAGGGTGATGCCGGACATCCAGGAGCTGGTTTCAGCTCCTGCCTACAGGGTGATGCCTGACACCCAGGAGCTGGTTTCAGCTCCTGCCTACAGGGTGATGCCAGAAGCTGGTTTCAGCTCCTGACTATAGGGTGATGATGACATCCAGGAGCTGGTTTCAGCTCCTGCCTACAGGGTGATGCCTGACACCCAGGAGCTGGTTTCAGCTCCTGCCTACAGGGTGATGAGGACATCCAGGAGCTGGTTTCAGCTCCTGCCTACAGGGTGATGCCTGACACCCAGGAGCTGGTTTCAGCTCCTGCCTACAGGGTGATGCCAGAAGCTGGTTTCAGCTCCTGACTATAGGGTGATGATGACATCCAGGAGCTGGTTTCAGCTCCTGCCTACAGGGTGATGCCTGACACCCAGGAGCTGGTTTCAGCTCCTGCCTACAGGGTGATGAGGACATCCAGGAGCTGGTTTCAGCTCCTGCCTACAGGGTGATGCCTGACACCCAGGAGCTGGTTTCAGCTCCTGCCTACAGGGTGATGCCTGACACCCAGGAGCTGGTTTCGGCTCCTGCCTACAGGGTGATGCCTGACACCCAGGAGCTGGTTTCGGCTCCTGCCTACAGGGGGAATGCCTGACACCCAGGAGCTGGTTTCAGCTCCTGCCTACAGGGTGATGCCAGAAGCTGGTTTCAGCTCCTGCCTACATGGTGATGCCAGAAGCTGGTTTCAGCTCCTGCCTACAGGGTGATGCCAGAAGCTGGTTTCGGCTCCTGCCTACAGGGTGATGCCAGAAGCTGGTTTCAGCTCCTGCCTACAGGGTGATGCCTGACACCCAGGAGCTGGTTTCAGCTCCTGCCTTCAGGGTGATGCCTGACACCCAGGAGCTGGTTTCAGCTCCTGCCTACAGGGTGATGAGGACATCCAGGAGCTGGTTTCAGCTCCTGCCTACAGGGTGATGCCTGACACCCAGGAGCTGGTTTCGGCTCCTGTCTACAGGGTGATGCCTGACACCCAGGAGCTGGTTTCTGCTCCTGCCTACAGGGTGATGAGGACATCCAGGAGCTGGTTTCAGCTCCTGCCTACAGGGTGATGCCTGACACCCAGGAGCTGGTTTCGGCTCCTGCCTACAGGGTGATGCCGGACATCCAGGAGCTGGTTTCGGCTCCTGCCTACAGGGTGATGCCTGACACCCAGGAGCTGGTTTCAGCTCCTGCCTACAGGGTGATGCCTGACACCCAGGAGCTGGTTTCGGCTCCTGCCTACAGGGTGATGCCAGAAGCTGGTTTCAGCTCCTGCCTACAGGGTGATGAAGACATCCAGGAGCTGGTCTCGGCTCCTGCCTACAGGGTGATGCCTAACACCCCCCCCCAGGAGCTGGTTTCGGCTCCTGCCTACAGGGTGATGCCGATAGCCAGGAGCTGGTTTTGGCACCTGCCTACAGGGTGATGCCTGAGCTGGTTTTGGCTCCTGCTCATCGAATCTCAATTTCCGACCCTGATGTGAAGAAATGCAGTAAATGAGGAAACAAGCAATGTGAAAGCCAAAAGGTAAGCAAAGGGGAGAAATAGTGGAGTCCAATGCATGAGAAAAGACAATTTACGCCATGTAGATGCCTCCTAGGAAAATGCATTACTGATTGTGCATGAAAGTGAGAAAAGAAGCAAGTGTGACGAGGTGGTGTGAAACCTGTTCTTATAAGGTGAGGTTCAACATTCCCACCTTCCTTATGCCTGCTTTACAATGTGTGCTTACATACCGCTTTGTAATCTATTAAAAGCATGTGAATCTCTGATCGATCCACTGTTGGAAAAGGAACACGTTACTTTACAGAAGGTGAAGTTCTCCAGGGTTGGTAGATATATACAACTTTCCTACCTACCTCCTACATTGAGAAGCATCACTATGATAAGGCACTCCATCCTTCTAGCATCTAAAGATGACCTCTGTGAACAGCATGGTTATGGGTCAAACAACTTAAAATGAGTGCTGCAGACTTGTTATACTGCAAATGTGAAGCTGCAACCATATATTCCCTGCCTGATATTAAGTGATATTGGAAACAGGTGACTATGTGGAAGATACGAACACTGCAGAGCTATGGCTACAGGGAAGTAACTTTTTCCATCTTGTCTTTATCAAAAAACAAGCTACCTTAAGGCAAACTCACAGTTACAAGTGATCATACTGCTAAGTGCACAGTTGCCCGTGTGTCTAAGGTGGGGAGCAACGGCTTTGCTACCACTGTCTTCAAAGCAAAGGTTTAAAGTCTGGAGCGCCCCAATGGAAAAACATTTGCAAGAATGTCTAGAATCTGTACTAGCTACATCTTGTAGCTTTTAAGGCCACTTCTTGCATGTCTATTCAGATGGGATTAATAAAAAAAATTGTTTCCAAAGCATCTTATCAATTCAGTTCCATTCTAGATGCTGGTAAAGTGGTGACCTTGCTCAACACTTCACATTAATAAAGGTCCCGCTTTATTTTAATCATAGTGTATGGAACAGCCCGACTCTGAGCCTCCTTGCGTCATCAGGCCTCCTAAACTCATCCATTTAGGGCAGTGTTACATGTTGAACCATACCTGATTTCTGGTCAAATTTCTGGCCCTTCCCCTCACCTGAATCCTCAGAAGTTAGGTCCGTGGAAGCAGTTTCTGCCTTTTGGCGGTTCTTCTTCTTGGTAGATGCCTTGTCCTTAGGTATCCGGACCTTCCGTTCGTGTAAATAAGGTCTGGCCCCCCCGGAGGCCACCTTGACAGAGATAAGAATCTGTCCTCAGGGAACCCCGGGGGGCCAGCCCCAACTTCCAGGGAGAAAGCCGGAAGGCAGAAAAAAACCTGGAAATCTTGTATGCAGGAAGTGGTTGTGCAGATAGTCCAGAGACTGATGTACTGAAGGAATCAGTTCCCCGCCTGCAGACAAGTAAGTATCGCCAAGGAAAGTATCACTAAGGGTGGAATAGTATACGCCTCTGCGAGAAAAGGCATGCAGATAAAAATAGAAAAACAGGAAGAAGAACTCTACCGAAGAATGGGCGTAAGAGGGGCAACAAAAGGGTAGCAAGCTCAGCGAATCAGACAAAATTAGAGCGAGCACAGTGAAGACTGAAGATAGTAAGGGACAAAGAAAAGGAAGAAGAATGCGCATAGGTACGCGGAAGAAAGAAATCTGCGTAATGGAAGAGCTAGAAAGGAAGAGCTAGAAAGAAATGGCCAGACGCCGCAGCATTAGAAAGTAGGAACAAGTAGGAGGAGTCGCGGAGAGACGCGGAACTTAACAATCCGAGGGCGAGTTGATGGAGTATAGAGTGGCGGTAGAACGCCCGAGCTAAGAAAGTAAACAAACCCAGCACCAGATACAGAACGGCAGAAAGTAAAAAGAACGAGGGGCAAAGGAGCGCACGAGCATGCAGAGTAAATCAGAAAGGGCAATAGAAAAGTATCACACGACCACAAGTAGACAAAAGAGGAACAAGAGGAAAAAATCGAATACTACAGAAGCACACGGAGCGCCGTAGAAAAGATACACAGATACAACGCACCGGCTAAGTGGGCGGAGTCGGATCTTATAGGAGACTCCGCCATGCTGGGTGAGGGCTAGAGCGGGGCGACACAAAGAATGTTAGTGCTTCCAATAATTCCACAACTTCCACCCCCTGTTCCTGACAGTATACCCCCGACTCCTCGGGGGGGCCCCCTGGTTTACCCGGGTGGAGCTGGTGAAAGATATTCAATAAACGGGGGACATGAATGTGGCTCACAGTTTCCCAAGACCTTTCTTCTACAGGGTAACCCTTCCAATGAAACAGGTACTGCAATTTGCCCTTGCGATATCTGGAATCCACCAGATAGGCCACCTCGTATTGGTCTGGAACCTGGACAACTTGAGTCTGCCCTCTGTGGACAGGTCTTTGAAATGGATCTTCCTTATGCTTCTTTAGTAAGGAGACATGGAAGACAGGATGCACTCTCTTGAGGTACTCCGGTAATTTGAGCCTATAGGCCACTGGGTTTACCTGTTGTGTAATGGGAAAAGGACCTAGATATCGTGAGGAGAATTTACCGGTATGGACCCATTTGGGTAAGAATCTGGTGGATAACCAGACTAACTGACCGGTCTTCCACTCCGGGTTGGCGCGTCTGCTCCTATCTGCCCATCCTTTCTGTGACTGTTGACTAGCCAAATGTGCCTTCTTTGCTAGTTCATGCACCTCATGCAGGTCCTTTAATACCCCGTCCAGGGCCGGAACTTTGGTAGACGGCGTAATAACCCAAGGCAAATGTTGAGGATGGTAGCCGTAAGTACAAAAGAAAGGGCTCATCTGGATAGAAGTGTGGACAGAATTATTATAGGCAAACTCCGCCTGAGGGAGAAACCCAAACCACTCTTCCTGCTGGGGACTGCAAAAACACCTCAGATACTGCTCTAGGCTGGCATTACGTCTTTCGGTCTGTCCATTACTTTGAGGGTGATAACCCGAAGAAAGGGCTCTGTGAATTCCCAGAATTTGGCAGAGGATAGCCCAGAATCTGGAGGTAAACTGAGGGCCTCGGTCAGAAACTATGGTCCGGGGCAAACCATGAAGGCAAACTATGTCTCGAAGAAAGACCGCTGCGGTCTCTGAGGCAGAAGGAACCTGTTTGAAGGCAGAGAAATGAGCCAATTTGCTGTATGAGTCTATAGTCACCATGATTACAGACATGCCATAGGACTGAGGGAGATCAACAATGAAATCCGTGGATATGTGTTCCCATGGACGTTCTGGTAATGAAGGTTGTTGCAGTAGTCCAAGAGGCTTGCCCGTCTGATGTTTGTTAGAAGCACAAACAGGACAAGCCGATACGTACTGGTATACATCCTTTCGGAGAGTTGGCCACCAAAGCCCCCTGCAAAGTAGTTCATAGGTCTTCCTAATACCAGGATGCCCTGATAAAGGCGTATTGTGACACCAGAAAAGGACTTGATTCTGGAGTCTTTTGGTAGGGATATAAAGAGCATTTTCATGTAGTATAACCCATTGTTACCTTGAGTTATCGAGGAAGGTAGATTGGTACATGTTTGATACTGGGGAACCAACTCTTGAAAAAAAAAGGAAGTACAAGCCAGAATCTTCAGATCAGGAAAAACTAGTTCATGACCCTGGTAGAGACCAGAGTCTTCCCTGTGACTCAGTGACAAAGCATCGGCCTTCTTGTTTTCAGAACCAGGAATGTAGGTAATGACAAAGTCAAACTGCAAAAAGAGGTAGGCCCATCTGGCGTGACGTGCATTGGTGGATTCAATTTGCTGTAACATTCGAAGGTTGCGATGATCAGTACGGATAATAAAGCTGTGAACCGCACCTTGCAGAAGATGGTGCCACTCTTGACAAGCCAATTTGATGGCTAATAGCTCTCTTTCAAATACCGAATAGTTACATTCACTGCTGGTCAGTGTCTTAGAGTAATATGCCACTGGGTGTTGTAATCCATCGTTTGAACACTGAAGTAGCATAGCACTTACCGCTCCTATTGAAGCATTTGTTTCTAGGATGAAAGGTCTGGTCTGTTCTGGTTGGATCAGTATCGGTGCTGAGGTGAACATCTTCTTGAGAATTTGGAAGGCTTCTCTGGGTTTATTATCAAAGAAGAATTTGACTCCTTTCTTTAGTAGTGATGTGAGGGGTAGCACAGTCTTGGAGGAATTGGGGATGAATTGTCTATAAAAATTAGCCAATCCCATAAATCTCTATAACTCCTTGATGTTAGTGGGTTCCTTCCATTCCCAGATGGCCTTGACCTTATTTGGATCCATTTCAATGCCCTCCTTATACAGGATAATCCCTAGGTATGACACGGAGATAGCTTTGAACTGACACTTTTCGGGTTTAACCAGCAACTGATGGGATAGTAAACGCTGTAACACCTTCTTGACCAGCTGCCGGTGTTCTTGTAATGTCTTGGAGAATATTAGGATGTCGTTGAGGTAGACTACTACCGATAAAAACAACAAGTCAGCAAATACCTTATCCATATATCTCTGGAAAATGGCAGGAGCATTTACGAGGCCGAACGGCATTACCCTATATTCAAATAGGCCAAATGGGGTACGGAAGGCCGTCTTCCACTCATCACCCTTCCTTATTCTTAAGAGGTGATAGGCACCTCGCTGGTCAAGTTTGGTGAAATAAACCGCTCCTTGAACAGCCTCCAAAATGTCCTGTATCAAGGGCATGGGATATCAGTCTCGGATTGTTATCTTGTTAAAACCCCTGTAATCAATGCATGGGCGTAGTTCAGAAGAGTCCTTCTTAGGAATAAAGAATAAAGAAGCTCCACAAAATGACTTAGACTCCTGGATGAGCACATTTTGTAGATTGGCGTCTAGGTAGTCTCGGAGGACACACCTTTCTGTGAGAGACAGAGGGTACATGCGTCCAAAAGGCACTACCGCGTCAGGAATCAGGTCTATGAAACAGTCTTCTGCCCGATGTGGAGGTAACCATCGGGGTAGTGTATCCAGAAATACCTCAGAATATTCCTGATACTGGAGTGGGACCGAAGATATGGTAATAGTACCGAGGGGGCATGGCTAGCGCGCATGGTGTGAAGACAGAATCCGCCAGTGCTCCTGCCCGGGATCCTGTAATGGACCATATCGCTCAGATAAAATGCAACATATGGGCATGAATTCAGCAGCAGCGTGAAGGGAAACCGTTTTTCTACCCCTGACGCTGCCTCCGTGAGGCAATCGGACCTGCACAATAAAGAAACGGAACGAGTGATGCAGAGCCCCTCCGACTCACAAGATGGCGGCGACTGCCCCTATCAAGTAAGCCATGGGGGGGCGTGGCTACAAGGGTCATGTAGGAGGACGCGATCTGGAGGAGCTCCCGAGATCCTGCAACAATCCGGGCAAAAAAGTGCATGAAGACGGGCCGTCGACCGCTGAAAATACACATGCCGGTGTGTGAATGATTGGGCTACGCGTGGTGAACTTCTGGATGGTGCAGGAGGGACGGCAGCAGAGATCGGTGCGAAAGAGATAAGGAGCACCGGAGACGAAAGACGACACAAAATGGCCGACCAATGTCCGGAACAAAAGAAAAAGCAGGCCGCACGGTGACCTAGCGAAAGGGGCGTACTGAGTGCACATTTGTCACTTGTGCAAAATACAGGTCCCCTGGGTCATGTCGAATAGAACGGTGAGGCCGAAGGCGAAACAGCCCACCTTAGACGACTTCGCTAAGACGTCCCCGGGTCAAGACATTACCAAGAGCAGGGAGAAGCAGCCTGCAAGCGGCATGACGACTTCGGGCGCCAACCAAGAAATCCTGGCTGCGATTGCAGACCTAAGGGCGGCCTGGGAATCTAAGCTCGAACTAGCCATCACTGAACTAAAAACGGCACTGGACTTCAAGGTCGGAGAGGTGCAGGAGGACGTTAACCTACTCCGACAGGATGTCAGGGCCTTGGCAGAGCGCACGGAGTCCCTTGAGAAGGAAGTTAGCCCGAATACTGCGGATTGCGCCTCCCATAAAGCCGAACTGCACGCCCCGATACAAAGAGTGGGCAACTTGGAGAGCAGAGCGGAGGAGGCGGAAGGACAAGCCCGACGAAACAACATCCGCATCGTGGGCCTGCCGGAGGGATTGGAGGGCCACGATCCCACGGAATTCATTGAATCCATGCTACTGCAAGAGATACCCGGAGGAGCCCTATCCCAAGGATTTGCAGTGGAAAGGACACACAGAGCCCTAACAAAGAGGCCGCCACCGGGGAACCCGCCTAGGCCTGTGATAGCCAAAATTCTTAATTACCGTGACCGGGAGAGGATATTGGAACACTTCCGTAAGGGAGGAACGATCACACGAGGAGCGGCAAACATCACGGCTTACCCGAACTACACCCTGTCTGTGCAGCGTAGCCGCATGAACTTTGGGACGGTAAAGCGGAGATTGAGAGAGGCGGGCCACAAATATATGTTACTGTATCCGGCAAAATTGAAAGTCATTCATAAACATAAAACTTTGTTTTTTGAGACCCCGGAGGATGCCATGGGATGGCTCGATGCGCAAGGATGTCCCCAGGAGTCAGAAGTGCGGACGGAGAAAGAGCTCGGAAGAGATAAGTGATGCATGAAGAAGGTGCCGCAAGATGGCGCGGCACGTAGGACTTGAATATAGTCGCTTGCGCAGCCTTCAGTAGAGAAGGTCAGACTATTGCACTATTTGTCATAAGCACTGTGGTTAATATTGACTTAACGGGAGCCTTACGGAGCGATTCTCTCTACCCCACAACAGTTTTAGTTAAGTGGCCATTAGGGCGACTTCACCCTACTGAGCTCTGTGCATCGTTCGGTGCTTGCAGGGCTAGATTTGGGGGTGCCTGAGCTCCGAAGATGGAGCTGGGCAGCAGTTGGGGTGTGTGATGTTGGGGAAGGGACAGGTGGGGGGAGGGGAGGGAAGTTGGGGATTTATTGTATACATAGTTATGGGGAGTTTGAGCTGGTACGAGAAGCTACAAGCAAAAATGGAGGGCAGTATCTGTATCACGTGGGCAAAGGGGAGTCGCTACATGGGAGGCAGGAAGACACTCATGAGCCATGGGAGACCTTAAGATCGTAACATGGAATCTCAGGGGACTTAACAGCTACTTAAAAAGGAACAAAGTCATGATGTACCTAAAAAGACAGAGGATTGATATTGCGCTGTTGCAGGAAACACATCTGACCCAGCAAAAATTGGAACTGGTGGGGAAGAAGTGAAGAGGTACTGTAGTGGGCTCTCCGTACTCTGCCTACGCTAGGGGACTGCTGGTCTGGGTGGCACCGCACGTTCCGCTCCAACTCACACAAGAGGTGGTGGACACGGAGGGTAGGTTGGTCATATTGAAGGCCTTGGTAGAGAATAAAGAGGTGTGCATTATAAATACATATGCCCACAACCAAAACACTGCTACGTATTTTAGAACCCTATGTACTCATCTGGGCGTGTGTGTGGGGGGAGCGGTTATCTGGGGAAGGGACTTTAACTGTGTGCTCGACCCAAAGGCAGACAGATCTGATGGGAAGATTGATTGGCCCACCCTGGCGGCCAGGGTATTACAGACATTACTAGATGACTTTGGGCTGGCGGATGTTTGGAGACTGAAACACCCTAATGAAACACAGTACTCGCACTACTCAGCTCCGCAGCACCTGCACACGAGGCTGGATTATTTTTTTGCCACGCCAGATGTGATGATAGAGACCACCCAAATAGAATATAGAGCGAGGGTCCTGTCGGACCACTCGCCTCTGGTGCTGACCTGGCAGCACTGCCGCCCCAGAGCGCGGATACCGACGTGGCGCCTCCGGGCGGAGGCGCTCAGAGACCCAGTCTTCAGGGAAGATATCAGGGATGCGATCTCACAGTACTTTGAGGTGAACACAGGCAGCGTAGATTCAGCGTGCACACTCTGGGAGGCCTTTAAGTTGGTGTTGCGGGGTGCTGCTATTGCTAAGTCAAAAGGCCTACAGGGTGGGGTCCTAACAGAACTAGTGGAAGCGGAAGAGAAACTGGAGCGCGAAAGCAACAGGGCAGGAGGGGACGCGGAACTTGTACTTGAGTTGCAGCAGAGGTGTGCAGAGCTTTGGGAAAGGCTCTGCAACCTTAACTACAAAAAGTATGTCGAGAGACAACATGCAGGTGGGGATAAAACTGGCTGCTTGTTGGCGTGGTTATATAAGAGCGAAACCCCCAGGCCCCCGATTAGGATAATAACCAGAGAAGACGGGGAGGTGGTTGACACCCAGGAAGGAGTCAACAAGGCATTTTTGGACTATTATAGAACATTATATGAGGACAGAGGAGGTGACAATCAGGAGGAGATTAGAGAAACACTAAAAGACATGGAATTACCTAAGATTAGTGATGAAGAAAGGGAGGAACTAGACGCACCGATTACCCTGGAGGAATTAGAGGAGGTGGTAAAACAGCTGCCCACCTGCAAGACCCCGGGTATGGACGGATTCCCGGGCGAGTTTTACAAAATATATAAAGAAGTACTCCCCCCTATGTTAGAGATGCTCAATGAGTCTTTTGAGAAGGGTCGGCTACCGGACACGCTCAGAGAAGCACTAATCGTGCCGCTCCCCAAGCCCAACAAGCCAGGGCATTGTTGCGGCTCCTATAGGCCGTTGTCAATGTTGAACCAGGACAGCAAGATCTTGACGGCGGTCCTGGCTAATAGGCTACGAAGGGTCATCAGTAAACTGATACACCCGGCTCAGACAGGTTATGTCCCCAACAGAAATATAACCCACAACCACAGGCAACTCCACCGGGTGATTGAAGAGGGAAGCAGGAGCGATGGGGAAATGGCGGTGGTGTCCCTAGATGCAGTCAAGGCTTTTGATTCAGTGAGGTGGGCATGGTTGCTGGCGGCCCTGGAAGAATACGGGATGGGGCCGGGTTATGTTAGGTGGGCGAAATTGTTGTACAGTGAACCACTGGCCAGAGTACGCACAGGATCCGTGATATCTGAGAGGTGGCAACTCAGTAGAGGCACCAGACAAGGGTGCCCCTGGTCCCCGATGTTATACATTCTGGCCTAGAGCCCCTGGCAGTGTACCTCAGACAAAAATATGACATGGTCGGTATTGAAGCAGGGGGAGAGAAACACCTAATATCCTTATATGCTGACGATTTGCTACTGTATTTGAAATATCCTGAAGAAAATCTTCAGTATATTCTAGAGGTCATGGAAAAGTATGCAGAACTGTCCGGCATATCGGTGAACCCCCAAAAATTGAGCATGTTCCCATTGGGGAGCTACATAGGAGCCCCTCTGGAACGGTTGCCAGTGTTGTCCGTACCTTGGGCGGCTGATTCTTTCCGCTACCTCGGAATAGATGTGTATCACACTGTGGAGGGGGATCACTTGCATAACACCGAGGTGGCTGTGAAACAAATCCGCACAAATATGAAGTTTTGGGAGAAGCTGCCGCCGGCGATGATGGGACGGGGGGCGATGCTCAAAATGGTGGTCCTGCCTAGGCTGTTACATTTCTTCAGTAATATACCATACTTGATACCCAAAAAGTTTTTTGTCAAACTGAACAGCATGTGTAGGGACTTCCTATGGCACGGCACTCGCAATAGAGTGGCGCTATGGAAGCTACAGAACTTCCATGATAGAGGGGGCATTAAGCTGCCGAACTTTGAGGCCTATTATGTAGCTAGTCAGTTGCAATATGTAACCAAATGGCTCTCTGATGAAGAAACTCCTGAACCTAGGCTGTTTGGGCAGGACTGCACCCCGTTTTACCTAAAAGAGATTATCTGGGTTCCTAGACTTGAAATGAAAGAACGCCTGGGTATGCTGTTGCTTGGGTGGAAGATGTGGCACAGGGTATGCCAACTGATGGAGAATCCGTGCCCGTGTTCCCCACAGGTGCCGCTGGTTGCCTTGGCTAGGGTAGACAACCAGCTCAGGATGATAATCAGGACCTATTGGGAATCGGTTGGGCTGGCCACATTGGGAGACATATGGCAAGAAGGGGCTATTAAAGATTTCGAAGACCTGGGAGAAGAGACAGGCTTGCATGGAGGCCAATATGTCACGAATCTTAGGCTAGTGCAGACTATTCGCAAAACCTGGCCAGAGACTGTACTGGCGGAAGAGCCAGACGTTCTAATGGGAACAATATATGACATATCGGAGGGAGGGCACGAGATCTCTAGACTATATGAGATGGTGATGACCCAGGTGGGGAAGGATTTGACTCATCTGAGGCTGGACTGGGAAGCGGAGGTGGGGGCACAGATGACCGATGGAATGTGAGAACGTGCTATAGGATACCACAAGAAAGTGTCCAGAAATGCTAGATTGCAGCAGATACAGTTATACATAACGCATAGAGCCTATATGACCCCAAAGAGAATATCTAAGTTTGCAAACGCAGGAAGACAAGCATGCCCAAAATGCGATGAGGAAGACGCTGATATGACACACATGTTCTGGTCTTGCCCAGTGATTGAAGCTTTTTGGGGGGAAGTGGCACAGAAACTAGCGGATAAACGGGTCCCGCTCAACATAGATACGGCCTGGGCCTGCCTGTTGGGAGGGTTTCCCAGACCACAGAACACTAAAAACCTTAGGAAACGGAGGGACCTGGCATATGTGCTTGCTAAAAGAAGGATAGCTATGGGCTGGAAGCAATGCCACAAGCCACGGGTGGAGGTATGGTGGCGGGACTTGCAAAAATGGGCGGAGGCTGAAACGGTGGTGTGGCAGGAGGCATGTAGCAATTGCGGGGAGGAAGATGTAGGTAACCTGATGGCTTGGAGAATGTTAATAACAGGACTGTTTGGCACAGTAGTGGATCCTGCAGCTTCGGAAGGAAGCGATACCCAGCCACACGCAGCGGATACAGAACTAGAAATGCAAATAAAATCTTGAGGGGGGGGATTTAGGGAGCAGTAATGAGCGTTAATTGATATTCACGAGTTTATTGTAAATAATGCTGCAAATTTGGTTTGTATTGTTTATTTTTCAAAATAAATTTAAAAAAAAAAAAAAAAGTTAGCCATGGCCGAGCAGAATAGATCAGCTGGGAACCCGCCGCTTGCTGAGCGAGGACGGCGGAGAGCAACACCCTCCATTTTGGACGGGACCCGTGCTCACCGCTGGACCCCCGGCGCCTACGGGGAACCACGACCCAGAGAAGAAGGTACAGCGAACCCTGCTCCCTGGACTACACGCTGGTACGGGACAACGCCAGCGCGAAGGAAGCCCGAAAGAGAAGAAGGTAGGGGGAGATAAAACCCCTGCTGCGACTGGGAGCGGCCACACTGGACAATCACTGCCCAGCGGATTGCGATAAGCCGGGAAGCGAGCTTTGAGTGGACAGCTGACGCAACGGACCCGGTGACGGAGCCAAAGAGGCTGAGGGCAACTATCCCTGACACACGGCAGCAGCCTGAAAACTCAGAGATACGGGATGTCTCCCCCTAAAAGTAAACTGAAAACTGCAACAATGGACTCCTACACGACGGTCAGGCCCAAACAGCAACAAGACGCAATGGCTGCCGAAGAACCACTGACCCAGGAAGGCGACCCTAAAGATTTGCAAGTCCTGCAGGCCATAGCAGCCTCCGCATGTTCATCAATACCAAAATAGAAGAAGTTAAGTCGGCCATGCAGCTGATGAGACAGGACGCTCGCAACCTGACTGAAAGAGTGACTACTGCGAAGGCCACACTACAGGACAACGTTGAAAATACGATGGACCTGAAAACTAGAGTCCAAGACCTTGAACTGAAGGTGGCACGACTAGGGGCACGATCAGAGGACGCAGAGGGGCGAGCCCGCCGCAACAATATCCGAATTCTGGGTGTCCCGGAAGACATGGAAGGCCCAGAACCAACAGAATTCATAGAAACAATCCTACAACAGGAAATTGGGGCAGGAAAACTCTCCCAGGGATTTTAGATAGAACGGGCCCACAGGTCCCTACAGAAGAGATCTCCCCCGGGCTCCTACCCACGTCCAATAATTGCAAAAGTTCTAAACTTCCGCGACAGAGAGACAATACTGCGATTCTCGAGAGAAGGTGGGGAAATCAAGAGACAAGATTCCACGATAGTCATGTACCCGGCCTACACTCCCGCAGTGCAATGTGCAAGGAACTCATTCATTCCGGTGAAAGCAAGATTACGGAAACTCAATCTCAAGTACATGCTACTGTACCCATCGCGCCTCAAAGTACTGTACAAAGGAAAAGCCATCTTCTTAGAAACTCCATCTGCAGCGAATATGTGGCTCGAACACAATAACCTCACAGACGATATGGAAGGAACAACGAAGGCGATGTAACGCTCACCTGATTCCCGTAGAGGCGCCGGTCTTGACTGGGCGTATACCGTATCTTCAAAGGTGATGTGTAACACACGGCTGGCTCTTTGGGCTGGACCTCTGTGCACTGTATGTCTGACTTGAAGGGTAAGATGTCTGCAGATAGAAAATATGGGATTAAGGAACTGGGTTATTGAATGTCTCTCTCTTCTTCCCTTTCTCTTATCCTGTAGAACCCCAAAGGTTAACGCTCTCACCTTAGGTAAGTGAACGCCGTGCTCTCCATCTGCCTCGGGGCAGGGTGCTGTAACCAGTTTCTTCACTGGATAAGGGGAGCAGGCCTCTTGACTTCAGAGGACTGCTGTCCGTCGTTTACTGCACGAACGGTAAGTTTCGAGTAATTCTAATGTCTTTAAAGTCTTTAGTAATGATGTTTCTTGTTTTGCAGGGTTCCGGCGATGGCGGATGACGGGCTGAAGTGAGTTGAAGATGGAGCCCGTGTGATGAATAGAAGCGCCGGGAAGCACGTAAGTAAGCGCTTGTTGCCTGCTTCATGATGCGCTCTAACTGTCTTTTTATTTTGCAGGTACAAGTTCGGAGCGGCTGCAGGGTGCCGGAATACCCACTGGGTTAGATGGGGAAAGGAGTAATGGCACGTGAGTATTAAAGTTCCCCAATGTCTTTAAACGCACCTTGTTTTGTCTTTCAGATGCGGGATGCAGCGCCGAAGGCCTCCGGAGCGTGCGAAGAGTTGGTAAGCTTTTGTCTTTCAGATGCCGGAATGCAGCGCGAGGCGTTGGTGACAGCCGATGGACCAGGTAAGTGAAGAGCTGTCACTGAAGCCCGTAATGCTAACCTGTTCTTTCTTGTCTTTATAGGTGTTGCTGAAGACTGGATTCAGGATGGTAAGCCTTTTTCCTTAGGCCCAGGATCAGATGCAGAAGACACGATGAGCGTTCTGCTGCAGAGGATGCAGAATAACGCAAAGCAAGATTCATCCATCGGGTGTGGTTTAAATAGCCTCCTGTAGTGCTTAGGTGTCTCCTTCCACAGCCACGCCTAGGTAAGAAAAGAGTTCCTGCTTTCCAGACGAGTTCCAGTGTTCTGAATCTAGGGAGTGGCTCCTGCCCCACCCAACAGGAAAAGTAGTTCCAAACAGAAGAGGATCAGAGGCTCAACTGGCAGGCAAGTAAGCAGCATGGTCTGCTGCAGGTAAGTCCACCCAAGCATTATGAGCCCGGCGCTTCCAGCGCTGGGACTGGGCATATTTATGAGCCTGGTGCCACTGGCGCCAGGACTGGGTCCAAAAGGTCCCAATTGGGACTAGTTGGCACTCGGAACCTGGGTTATGGATCTGCTTCCAAGAGAGTTGGAAAAACCCTGACCTTTTGGAAGCAGAGATCATGACAATACCCCCCCTCAAGGCCCCTCCCAAACCGGGCTTCTCCGGGGGTTTTGGCTTGTCAGGAAATGTTCGGTGAAATCTTTTGATTAGGCGAGGAGCGTGGACATATTCAGCAGGTTCCCAGGATCTCTCTTGGGGGCCGTAGCCTTTCCAGTCAATTAGGTAAAATAGTTTAGATTTGGAGATCTTGGAGTCCAGAATGCTTTTCACTACAAACTCGAGTTCTCCATCAACTAGGATAGGTTTTGGAGATTTAGTTAGTCGGGTTTGAGGTTGCACGGGTTTAAATAGAGAGACGTGGAAGACCGGATGTATCTTCATGTGCGGGGGCAAGTCCAACTTGACCGCTACTGGGTTTACTATGGTAGTGATGGAATAGGGACCAAGGTATCTTGGGTTGAATGTGCGTGGCCCTTTTAGAGGTAGATATTTGGTGGATAACCAGACTTGATCCCCTACTTGATATTGAGGGGCTTCCTTCCGATGTTGATCTGCTCCTTTCTTGTATTGTTCTTTAGCCCTTTGAAGGTGAGAAACAGCTTCCTTAAAGGCTTGGGTGATTGTAGAATGCAGGTAGTCTACTGCTGGTGTTTCAAGATCTTGGAAGGGATCCAAATCCGAGGTTCGAGGGTGACTGCCGTACAAAAGAAAAAACGGGGTTTTCCCAGTTCCCGAATGGACAGAGTTATTGTAGGCATATTCGGCTATCCAAAGGATGGCTTTCCAAGTTTTTTCAGTTTGTTGCAGCATGCAGCGTAAATACTGTTCCAGAGTTTGATTGGTCCTCTCGGTTTGTCCGTCGGTCTGAGGGTGGTGACTGGTCGATAGTCTCACATCAATTTGAGCCGACCGACAGCAACTTCGCCAAAAATGAGAAATAAATTGACTACCTCGATCCGAAATTAGAACCGAAGGAAAACCGTGCAGTCGGACGATGTTTTCGAGAAATTCTCGGGCCAGAGTTGCTGCTGTTGGCAAGCCTTTGAGCGGAATGAAATGCGCCATCTTGGAGAATAAGTCCACGATTACTAGAATCGTATTGTATCCGGAGCATGGAGGTAGATCGGTGATGAAGTCCATAGAAAGCGTATGCCAAGGGCGAGGTGGGATGTCAAAAGGGCGTAAGAGGCCTGCTGGTCTTTCCTTTTGACTCTTGTTTTGGGCGCATACTCCACAGGACATTATAAAGTCTCTGACATCTTTTTTCCAAGACGGCCACCAGAAGTAGCGCTTGATCTTTTCTGAGGTCTTGGCCATACCGGGATGTCCTTCCATTAAAGAATCGTGATAACAAGAGATTACTTTTTTCTGTAAATCTGTGCTGGGTAGGTATAATCGTTCTTGGAAATACAATAAGTTGTCCTTTACTGCAAAGTCCTTTCCCTGCAGATGCCAATTCTGTATGTCTGCTGGAGTTACAAGTTGCCTGGCTTTATCCTTAACTTCCTCTATGGATTCTGTGGCGATTACACCCAGAATTCTTTGTTCGGGAATGATTGGTACAGGTTTAGGGTTGATCAAGTGTTCTTCCACTCCCATCCGAGAAAGGGCATCAGCTTTACCGTTCTTTGTACCAGGTCGATAGGTAATTATGAAGTCAAACTCGGCAAAGAATAATGCCCAACGGAGTTGTCTAGAGGATTGGGCTTTTGCGGTTTTCAAATATTGCAGGTTTCGGTGATCCGTAATCACAGTAACGGTGTGTCGGGCCCCCAGCAGATAATGCCGCCAAGCCTTAAAGGCAGACTTGATAGCCAGAAGTTCCTTGTCAGTAATCGTGTAATTGATTTCAGGAGGCGAGAATTTGCGGGACCAAAATGCCACGGGATGCAACTGATTGGTTACCGGGTCCTTTTGTGATAGAACTGCCCCCATGGCAAGGCTTGAAGCATCAGTTTCCACGATGTAGGGGAGTTCGGGGCGAGGGTGTTTTAAGATTGGTGCAGAGATAAATTTAGTCTTCAAATCCTGGAAAGCTTGTTCCGCCTCGGTAGACCATTCAAAACGTTTGTTTTTCTTTAACAAGGCAGTGATGGGCTGGACTATTCGAGAGAATTCGGGGATAAACCTGCGGTAAAAGTTAGCGAAGCCTAACATGCTTTGCACACCTTTTACGGAGGATGGTGATGGCCATTTGAGAATTGTATCGACCTTCTTTGAATCCATACGCACTCCGCCAGGTGATAATATGAATCCCAAGAATTCAACTTCAGTCACGTTGAAAACACATTTTTCCAACTTAGCGAAAAGTTTGTGTTGACGCAATCTTTCGAGGACCATTTTCACGTGTTTCCGATGTTCAGATTCCGATGAAGAATAGATGAAGAATAAACAAGGATGTTGTCAATGTAAACAACAACACACACATCTATGAGCTCTCTGAGGACATCGTTCATAAAATATTGAAAGGCGGCCGGGGCATTGCAAAGTCCGAAGGGCATGACCTGATATTCAAATAGCCCATACTTGGTGCGGAAGGCCGTCTTCCATTCATCGCCCTCTTTTACTCGTACCAAGTGGTAAGCTCCTCTAAGATCCAGCTTTGTATATATGCATGCTTTTCTGACTTGGTCCAGGAGTTCAGGGATCAAAGGTAACGGATATCTATTCTTAACGGTGATCTGGTTCAGGGAGCGATAATCTATACAAGTTCTAAGGTCTCCTTCCTTTTTTGGAACGAAGAACAAAGATGAAGAAGCAGGGGACTTGGAAGGACGAATAAACCCATTTGCCAGGTATTGATCCAGGTATTGTCGAAGGTGAAGGTTCTCAGGCTCGGTGAGGGCATAAATTCTACTAGAAGGAGGAGTAGATCCAGGTATCAGGTCTATATGGCAGTCATAAGACCTATGAGGAGGTAGAGAGTTAGCCTGATCCTTCCGGAAAACAACTTGGTATTCTAGGTATTCGGGAGGTAACTGGGGAGTCTCTGAAGAAATTGCTGCCAGTGCAACACCAGGTGGAGGGTGACAAGTAGAGACACATTCTGGAAACTGGACCGTTCTTGCTCGCCAATCGATCAGAGGATTGTGTTTCTCTAACCAAGGTATTCCTAGAATAATCTGAAACTGAGGGGCCTTGATCACATCGAACACGATCTTCTCATGGTGTCCATCTTGACTTACTAGCGTCACCTCTTGAGTGGTATGCGTTACTGGCCCGGAGGCTATCTCCGTACCATCCACCGTAGTAATGACGTCCTTTACAGCCTTGGGACAAAGAGTTAGATTCATCCTCAAAACCATTTCATGATCCACATAATTGCCGATGGCACCGCTGTCGACGTAAGCTTCAATTGCATGTAATCGATCCGGATTATCAGGGCTAATGAGGACCATAGGTATCACGAAATGCGAGGTCACGGAACTGGTTTTCACGCTCGGCAAGAGGACCTCTATTCTTGTCGGGCGAGGTCGTTTCCCTGCTCTGAGTTTGTAACTTTGGTAACTGCAGCTCCTACTGCCTTCTTGGCAGGTTTCACCGGACAGTCTTGAAGAAAGTGCCCTGAGTTTCCGCAATAGAGGCATAATTGCAACTGTTTTCTCCTTTCCCGCTCCTTTTGTGTTAGAGGACCTTTCAGACCCCCCATTTGCATGGGTTCCCCGGAGTCTACTCCTTTGGAAGGAGTTGGCGGTTTGGAAAATACTCGAGCATCAAACTTGGAACGATCGGCCTTCCTGTTCTGCAGTCTGTGATCTATTTGAACGACTAAGTCTATATAGTCCGAACAATCTTGTGGGGGATTCACTACTTGGGCTAACACATCTTTGAGCTCTCCACGTAGACCTCTATAAAACAGCGTAATCCTTTTGTCCTCAGGCCATTGAGTTTCCACTATCAGTCTGTTGAAAGACGCAATATAAGCCAAAAGGTCTTGATTACCTTGTCGCAACGAAAGAAGCTCATTGTCCAAGGCCTGCCCCTGTGAATGTCTTGCGAACAGTTTTTCCATACTGAGCTGAAAAGCTTGAAAATCATGGAGGACCGGATCATCTTGATTTACTAGAGGGATCGACCAGTCTGCCGCATTGCCACTAAGGTACGAAAGCACGAAAGCTACTTTAGCTTGATCAGTTGGAAAGGCTGCTGGCCGGCATAAGAAATGCAACCGGCACTGATTGATAAATACTGCAAACCTCTTTGGGTCACCAGAAAATCGTTCGGGCGGAGCCAGAGGTACATTCCCAGGTAGGTTGATCTGCACTGGATTCATAGAGGATGTAGAAGGAAGATTTCCCCCAGATGCGGGTAACGGGGTCTGTCCGGCTTGTGACTGTAGCAATTGTCTAGCGAGATCATCTGTTCGCTCCTTGGAAATAATCAGTTCCCTTCTTAGAGCGTTCGTTTCCTGATGGGCTGCATACACTTCTGCCCTTAGTTCCCCAAGTAACTGGGCTAGCTGGTCGGTATCCGAGGTTTCCATAGCGCCTGGACGGGAGTTTTGTGGTAGGCTTTGCGTTATGTAACGCTCACCTGATTCCCGTAGAGGCGCCGGTCTTGACTGGGCGTATACCGTATCTTCAAAGGTGATGTGTAACACACGGCTGGCTCTTTGGGCTGGACCTCTGTGCACTGTATGTCTGACTTGAAGGGTAAGATGTCTGCAGATAGAAAATATGGGATTAAGGAACTGGGTTATTGAATGTCTCTCTCTTCTTCCCTTTCTCTTCTCCTGTAGAACCCCAAAGGTTAACGCTCTCACCTTAGGTAAGTGAACGCCGTGCTCTCCATCTGCCTCGGGGCAGGGTGCTGTAACCAGTTTCTTCACTGGATAAGGGGAGCAGGCCTCTTGACTTCAGAGGACTGCTGTCCGTCGTTTACTGCACGAACGGTAAGTTTCGAGTAATTCTAATGTCTTTAAAGTCTTTAGTAATGATGTTTCTTGTTTTGCAGGGTTCCGGCGATGGTGGATGACGGGCTGAAGTGAGTTGAAGATGGAGCCCGTGTGATGAATAGAAGCGCCTGGAAGCACGTAAGTAAGCGCTTGTTGCCTGCTTCACGATGCGCTCTAACTGTCTTTTTATTTTGCAGGTACAAGTTCGGAGCGGCTGCAGGGTGCCGGAATACCCACTGGGTTAGATGGGGAAAGGAGTAATGGCACGTGAGTATTAAAGTTCCCCAATGTCTTTAAACGCACCTTGTTTTGTCTTTCAGATGCGGGATGCAGCGCCGAAGGCCTCCGGAGCGTGCAAAGAGTTGGTAAGCTTTTGTCTTTCAGATGCCGGAATGCAGCGCGAGGCGTTGGTGACAGCCGATGGACCAGGTAAGTGAAGAGCTGTCACTGAAGCCCGTAATGCTAACCTGTTCTTTCTTGTCTTTATAGGTGTTGCTGAAGACTGGATTCAGGATGGTTAGCCTTTTTCCTTAGGCCCAGGATCAGATGCAGAAGACACGATGAGCGTTCTGCTGCAGAGGATGCAGAATAACGCAAAGCAAGATTCATCCATCGGGTGTGGTTTAAATAGCCTCCTGTAGTGCTTAGGTGTCTCCATCCACAGCCACGCCTAGGTAAGAAAAGAGTTCCTGCTTTCCAGAAGAGTTCCAGTGTTCTGAATCTAGGGAGTGGCTCCTGCCCCACCCAACAGGAAAAGTAGTTCCAAACAGAAGAGGATCAGAGGCTCAACTGGCAGGCAAGTAAGCAGCATGGTCTGCTGCAGGTAAGTCCACCCAAGCATTATGAGCCCGGCGCTTCCAGCGCTGGGACTGGGCATATTTATGAGCCTGGTGCCACTGGCGCCAGGACTGGGTCCAAAAGGTCCCAATTGGGACTGGTTGGCACTCGGAACCTGGGTTATGGATCTGCTTCCAAGAGAGTTGGGAAAACCCTGACCTTTTGGAAGCAGAGATCATGACAGGCGACCACAAGTTAATGAACATCTAAAGTAACAGGAAACCACTGATGCTCGCATAATGAAAGAATGGACTATTGAACCGCATTAGGAACTACAACACTACGAAAGCAGCATCGGGCAGGAGCGCAAAGACCCACACCCGCACCAATGACGTCGACCCACCCCTCCAGAAAACGTGTAGGCCGAATGCCAACACACTGCCCGCACCGAAAGGCCTGGCAAGGCCCAGAAGGCTTGGGTGCCCCTGAGCCCTGCAAGTTGGAAGCAACTGCTGGGGGCAGTTCAAAGTTGACCAGTTTGTTGTTCTCATTCACCAGAATGAAAGTTACTAACGTTGGTAAGTCTCCAAGTAATACCATGAAGAAGGGGGGAGGTGAGCGAGGGGTGGGAAAAGGATGGACCCTAGCCCACACACAGGGGCTGTCTTCAGCAACCAAACCACAACCCCGAGCAATCAAGCCGAAGAAGCAAGACACCCATAACACCCCCGCTGAGCCACCATGACTGCAACAATAAAAATGATGACATGGAACATGAGAGGTCTGAGTACTTACCTCCGCAGGAACAGAATTAAATCCTATTTACACAGAAAAGGGGTGGAGATAGCACTGCTGCAAGAGACCCACTGCACAGTAGAATCCATGGCCAGACTCCAGGCACACTGGGGGGGGCAGGTATTTTGCACTTCTTACTCTAGATACGCCAGAGGAGTCTACACCTGGATCTACCCACAGCTCCCATTCCGCCTGACCAAGTCAGAGATAGACCCGGAAGGCAGATTCGTGATAATATGGGGGCACATTGAACAAACAGAAATATGCATAGTGAACTCTTATCTCCCAATAACAATATCCTGGCTTACCTGAACTCACTGTACACCAGAATCACGCAATACAGGATTGGCCTTTTCATCTGGGGGGGAGATTTCAATTGTGTACACGACCCAATGCTGGACAGGTCCACACCCCAACCAAAAGGCACATCAACAGCAACAACTGCCCTGGCCGCCATGACGGACAGGCTAGACCTGGCGGATGCATGGCGAGAACTACACCCGGCAACGCGGGGATATTCATATTTCTCTTCCCCACATGACCTATACACGAGGCTAGATTATATCTTCATAGACAGGGAACACTTGCCCCAAGTGAAAAGAGCACAATACTTGGGAAGAACTATCTCAGATCACTCCCCGCTCTTAGTGGGATGGAACCACACTGGTCCCAGACCCCTGAACCCCATGTGGAGAATGCCCTTAGAAGCCCTGAAAGACCCAGCATTTAGAGATGAATTACGAGTTTCCATTGACAACTACATAGAAGTGAACACGGGAAACGTAGAACACATAAGCACAATGTGGGGCGCCCTAAAAGTAGTGACACAGGGAGAAATCATTGCAAAAACGGGGGGTATCAGGAAACTACTCTGAAAGGAACTAGATCAAATGGAACGAGAGATTGAGGGGTTGGAGGCCACACCCATAGGTGCCCACCAGAGGGAAGCTGAACTAAAAAAACTCAAAGAAAGGAACATAAACGCGTGGAGCAGACTTGAAAAATTTGACTACACCACCAAAACAAACAGAACACATGTAGAAGCAGACAGACCGAGCAGGCTACTGGCCTGGCTCTGCAAAAAGGAGCACCCCAGACATCCTACCACCACACTGCAAGACGAGGACGGAAACATACACCAGTCACAGCAGAGCATAAACAACACCTTCAAATGCTTTTACGCGCGCCTATACTCTCACAAAGATCAGGTCCCCCAAGATCAGTTAACAGACACACTGGAAGAGATAGGGCTCCCCAGACTGTCCCCTGCACAAGCCGAAACTCTAGATGCAGACATCACACCAGAAGACATAACTGAAGCCATTAGGTCTCTGGCCACGTGCAAAGCTCCTGGCAGCGACGGACTACCTTCGGAGTTTTGCAAAACATACAAGTCCTCCCTGACTCCCCTGCTACATGAAGTTTACCAAGAGGCATACGAAAGGGGGATATTACCTAAAAGCATGAGATAGACGCTTGTGGTCCCGGTCCTCAAGCCCAATAAACCGGCAGATAGATGTAACTACTACCGCCCACTCTTGATGCTTAATTATGATGTGAAAATCTTAACCACAATATTGTCCAAGCATTGGTCCAGATTAATAGGAGACATACACACAGACCAAAGCGGTTTTGTACCAGGTCGTAATACATCCATGAACCTACGCAGGTTGCAACATGTTATAGCGCAAACTGACAAAGACATGGACTCATACGCACTACTATCACTAGACGCTGTCAAGGCATTCAAGTCCATATATTGGGAGTGGCTGGTGGCTGTCCTCGAAAAATTCAGTTTTGGACCTGGGTTCACTAGATGGATTAAAATACTCTATACTAAACCAAGAGCAAGGTTGAAATCCGGGAAACAAGTATCAGAGGCCTGGGACATATGTAGAAGGACCAGACAGGGCTGCCCACTGTCTCCTATGCTTTACATACTAGGATTAGAGCCCATAGCCATCTACTTTAGGAAGCAATTCTTCGATGCAGGCATAAGACTGGGAGGGGTAGACCACATCATCTCACTCTACACAGATGATATTCTCTTATACGTCAAAAACCCACACCTCAATGTGCCCACCATGCTTGAAGTTCTAGACAATTACTCTAAAGTCTCTGGAATACAATTTAGCAAGTCGAAATCCTGTCTGTTCCCTCTAACGGGTCTGAAAAACATGGACACAGAAGTACTCCCTGCAGTAGGGATAGGATGGCAGACTACCTCATTCCGATACCTCGGAGTCCAAATAATGCATACCCCTGAACTAATGCACAAACACAACACAAAGGCAGCACCCCCAAGGCTGCGTAAATCAATTAACTTCTGGGCGAAACTCCCTCTATCAATGATGGGCAGAGCCTCGATAGTCAAAATGATTGTCCTCCCATGATTTCTCCATGGGTTCCAGAATGTGCACTACTGTATCAATAGACCCTTCTTCCGCCTACTCGAAACAATAATACGAGAGTTCCTGTGGGGGAAAAGCAGACATAGGATAGCACTATCGACATTAGTCCTACCACACAAACAGGGCGGAATCAAACTTCCAAATCTAGAAAAATACTACTTGGCAGCCCAACTCAGCTTTGTGACCATTAGCTAGCGGACAAACCCACATCTGAATCGCCCCTGCTGCAGGCCACGATCCTCCCGATACAACTGAAGGAACTGATCTGGGCACCCCCACACCTGCTGAAAAACACACCCTCCCTAGCTGCCCTGGGGAGAAACGTATGCGCAGAGCGAAAATGCTTATCCACTCGCAGTACGCCTATTCCCCAGAAGTACCACTGATTGCAGATCTATGCACAACGGATATGGACCTGAAACATATCAGACTATGGGAAAAGGAAGGGGTCTACACCTGAGGGGACCTATATGACGAGGGCACCTTCAGGGAGTTTGCCTCACTACAAGAAAAGGAAAGTATCCACACCAGCTAATTCCTGTGGTACCAAAGGGTCCGCAACGCAGCACGACGCAAATGGGATACCTGGCCTGAAGAACCGGACACGGACACTTTCATGACGCTGATGTACAACCTGGGGGAGGGCTGGAAACCGGTATCCCAAATATGCAGCCACCTGAGCGACACTCCCAACCCCCGAAGCATGGAAATGAAAAGTAAGTGGGAAGCAGACATTGGTCGAGAAATGACAGAAGGGGAGTGGAACAGAGCGCTTACATTCCCATAAGAGGTGTCCAGAAACCACAGATTCCGGCAGATACAGCTGAACGTACTGCACCGCACTTACCCAACCCCATGCTGAATAGCGAAATTTAACAAGCAAACACAACCCAATCGCGTCTGGTGCAAGGGGGAAAAATCTGATTTGATCCACATGCTGTGGGAATGCCCCAAAATACGGCCCCTGTGGGACAAAATAAGACAGATGTGCGAGAAAGCAGGCATGACCAAGTATAAACGGACCCCGAAAGAGTGCCTACTGGGAACCTATCCTAGACGAGCCAAACTCAAACATGCTGTAAGACTCATGGACATAATGTACATACTGGCCAAAAGAACCACCGTAATGTCTTGGAAAAAAACGGCAGGACCACAGAACAAAGTTATGGCACAGCGAACTGGAACGATGGGTGAGTGCTGAGACCAAAGCATGGGAGGATTGCGTTACCAGATCCACTGACGACTCCAGAATGGCACTCGAGGCATGGAAAGAACTCACCAGAAACATGTTCCACCCCTCTGACGATAAGCCCCCATGAACCAAAGACCTCAGACTACGCTAACCTACAACCAAAGCAGAGATAACCAAAGAGAGTCTTGTGTGGACTATGGTGGTCCCCCGAGGATCCCCGCTTGTTGACGCCTGGATACTCCTCCCCCCACCCCCTGGGACATATGCTACTGAAACACATGGACAAAACACGGAGACAGTTAATGTTGATTATTGGAATGTTAATGTTATATTATGAACGTATTGTTATTATCATGTGTGAAAGGCACATTTGAACGCCATGTAACAGCTGCAAATAATAAATGCCAATAAACAAATTTAAAAAAAATGGTCATAGTACCGATGACATTGGGTCCTTCTTCAGTTACTTCCTTGCTGGGAGGATTCATACAGTTAGAACCGCAAAATTGTGAGTTAAAGCTCACCCTATTGGCAGTCAAATCGATGAGAGTGTTATGCTTCCTCAACCATGGTATACCAATCACCAGGGAAAGTGAGCTGCTCTGATTAGGTCAAATACCAGAAATTCTTGATGGTCACCCAACCTCATCTTTAGAGGTAGGGTCGCTCTCGTTATGGGACCCGAGGACAAAGGCGTCCCATCCACTCCTTCTACCGGAATGGGTCTTGATGTGGGTTTTGAAGGCGCCATGTTCTCCTTGGCCCAGTTTAAGTCAATGAAATTGCCGGGTGCACCACAGTCCAACATAGCCAACACTTCTGTGGGTTCTGAATCGGACAGCCACAGTAGGACTCTGAATATCATCAGGCTGTTCTCTTCTGTATCCCCTACTGGTCCCTAATGGTCTTGAGTTGTCTTGAGTTGTTGCAAGGGTTGTAGGTAGTTCCCCCGAACAACAGATAGGGGGTTGGAGTTTTCCTTCCTCCTAGGAGGAACCTCCAAACAATTTCTTAATAGATGTTTGGAGGAACCACAATACATACACAATCCGGCTTCACGACAACGTCTTCGCTCTTCTGGTGTTAGGGGTCCTCAAGTAGCTCCGATCTGCATAGGCTCATCTGTAGAAGGAGAGGACCTTGGTGCCGGAGACTGGGAAGGTAAACTGACACCCTGAGGAGTGCCGCGGATTTGTTTTCTTTCTTGTCGACGCTCCTGTAACCTGAACTCGATCTGGAGGGACAAAGTCATCAAATCTTGGAATGATGCAGGTCGAGCAACCCGTGCAAGCTCATCCTTGATATCGTCATGGAGACCACGTCTAAATATGGTTTGCTTGGCGGAGTCAGGCCAATCCGCCTTCGCTGCCAATCTCAGAAAGCGGGAAATATAGGTTTGAACATGGGTGGTTCCCTGACGAACATCCAATATAGCTTCCAATGAAGTGTACAGCACTTCTGGTCTGTCAAACCTCTCCTTAAATGCATCAACAAAACGATCATAATCGTTCAAGGAAGGATCATTCCCCGTGACCAACAGCGTGGGCCAGGATAAAGCATTTCCAGTAAGGTTTGCAATGGTGAAACCAACTCTGTATCGAGCTGTCTCGTATGCATGGGGCCGGAAAGTAAAGTACACCTTGCAGGCGTCTAAGAAGTCCTTGAGCCCTCCCGGATGCCCATCATACTTGCCAAAAGAGAGTGTCATAGGAGGCAAGTCGCCATGATCATCTCGATGTAACACCACCTGTTGTCGAAGAGCGACATTCTCTGTTCTCAAAGCTTGTACCTCTGCGGTAAGATTCTGCATTGCTGCTACCAGCTCTTGATACTCTTCCACAGACACCATGGGTATAGATTGGCATTGTATGCTGTCAGGCTTCAGTTCTACCTCCCCCTCTCCTCACCTGAATCCTCAGAAGGTAGGTCCTTGGAAGCAGTTTCTGCCTTTTGGCGGTTCTTCTTCTTGGTAGATGCCTTGTCCTTAGGTATCCGGCCCTTCTGTTCGTTTAAATAAGGTCTGCCCCCCCCCCCCCCGGAGGCCACCTTGACAGAGATAGGAATCTGTACTCAGGGAACCCCGGGGGCCAGCCCCAACTTCCAGGGAAAAAGCCAGAAGGCAGAAAAACCCTGGAAATCTTGTATGCAGCAAGTGGTTGTGCAGATAGTCCAGAGACTGATGTACTGAAGGAATCAGTTCCCCGCCACGGCAGGTTTGTCCAAAGCCTTCCGCAGACAAGTAAGTATCGCCAAGGAAAGTATCACTAAGGGTGGAATAGTATACGCCTCTGCGAGAAAAGGCATGCAGATAGAAATAGAAGAACAGGAGGAAGAACTCTACCGAAGAATGGGCGTAAGAGGGGCAGCAAAAGGGTAGCAAGCTCAGCGAATTAGACAAAGTTAGAGCGAGTACAGTGAAGACTGAAGAAAGTAAGGCACAAAGAAAAGGAAGAAGAATGCACGTAGGTACGCGAAAGAAAGAAATCTGAGTAAAGGAAGAGCTAGAAAGGAAGATCTAGAAAGAAATGGCCAGACGCCGCAGCATTAGAAAGTAGGAACAAGTAGGAGGAGTCACGTAGAGCCGCGGAGCTTAACGATCCGAGGGCGGGTTGATGGAGTATAGAGTGGCGGTAGAACGCCTGAGCTAAGAAAGTAAACAAACCCAGCACCAGATACAGAAAGGCAGAAAGTCAAAGAACGAGGGGCAAAGGAGCGCACGAGCGTGCAGAGTGAATCAGAAAGGGCAATAGAAAAGTATCACACAACCACAAGTAGACAAAAGAGGAACAATCGAATACTACAGAAGTACACGGAGCGCCGTAGAAAAGATACACAGATACAACCCACCGGCTAAGGGGGCGGAGTCGGATCTTATAGGAGACTCCGCCATGTTGGGTGAGGGCTAGAGCGGGGTGACACAAAGAACGTTAGTGTTTCCAATAATTCCACAACTTCCACCCCCGGTTCCTGACAATTGGACCCTGTCCCTATGCTCCAGAACTTCGACTGGCTACACTTTAGGTGGGCATGGAATTCAGATCCATGTGCAACACACATAAAGGAGTCTTGCCAACAGGACTGCCTGAAGGAGAAATTTGACCTGGCCGTATGCACCACCTACATGTTTCTCTTGGAGGTCCAAAACAGCAATATGAGTTTATCAAATAACGCGCCAACTCCTTTGATACCACTGGCTCTGGAATTCTCTACCTATCCATCTGAGATGTGGTTCCACCGGAGAAACTTTCTGGAAGGATTGAAGAGCCCCCCCCTTACCCTCCGTAACCCACTTTCCTTCATCCACCCCACTTCTAATTGGACAGGCACTACTGAAAATCCCCTCGTTGAGCAACGCAAGCCTGCTTCTGATTTACAGTTGTTGCAAAGCTTGGAGGCTTTTAAGGCATGGCAGACTGGAAAAGCTGAGGTTTCAATCTAAGGGTATACAGTGTTTATATCGAATCCTGTATATTGAATTCCCATATATTAAATCTTCTATCTTGAAAACCTGTATAGTGAATGTATTTAAGGTGGGCTAAAGGTTTCAATATTTTTGGGAAACGGTCAGGATGGGTTTTTAGGGGTGGGAAACTGGGGTTTGGATTGGGGGACCCCCAAAAAAATGCATTCACTATAAAGGTTTTCAACATAAAAGATTTGCTATATGGGCATTCGTTATAAATTACTTCGATATAAAGACCTGTAACCAATCTAAGTAGAGCAAATAGGATGCCAAACTCAAGCCTTCCTGTGACCTCCTGGTGAAGTCCTCATTGTAGTCGGCCTGACTTTGGCAAGTCTGTCTCCTTTTGGGCACGTTGTGTAGAAGATCATATATAACCTGTCAGTGAAGGCCCTCTAGCACCAGTCCACTCTTATCCTATAGACCCTTGAACTCTGAACATTCTGAAAGGAAATCTTCTCTTTTGCTGCCTATCTCCAAGACTGATTTCTTTGTCCACACCTTGACTCAATTTCACAGAGAGTATCTAGTGTTGACGTCCATCTTTCTGTGCACTTGGATGACTGGTTTATAATTGCAGCAGGTTGGTCTCAAACTACCTTCAATCTTTCCACTTCTGCTGTTTAGTCTGTGATCCTCCAAACATCCGCCAAAGTCAAAGCTTTTGTCTAGCTTGGGGGCTTGTCTAGGCGTGATGTGTATCACCTTAGCCAAGACTTATACTTCTCCATAGAGGGTTTGGAACATTAATATTGTAGAGGCCTTTTCTTCGCTGAAGGGAGTCTTGACTCTCTGTGAAACAGACGATGGATAGTTTATTTATTTATTTATTTATTGCATTTGTGTAGATCCCAAACCCGAAGGTATCACAGCGCTTGTACAGAGTAGGTAAAGCGGACACTGTTATAAAAGCCAAAGAAATAAAGGACACATAATAGATGGCATATTAGTCGTATTTGTTGAACAATCAGGACTTCCAGAGTTTTCTAAAGGTGTTGTAGGATGGCTCGTTTCTAATGACGCTGGGGAGTGAGTTCCAAAGTACTGGCTCTGTGTTGCAGAAGCTGCAGCCTCCTGCTCGCTTGCGAATATACCTAGGGGTGTGGAGAGCGATGCCGGCTGATGAGCGAAGAGGGCGCGCTGGGATTTGGATGGCAATCTGGTGAGTGAGGTAGGCCGGCGCTTGATTGCAGAGGCAGAGGCGGGCGATAGATAGAGTCTTGAACTCTGTCCAGGCTTTTATCGGAGCCAAGCAGATGCTCGATGAGTCAAAGAATGATCAGAACAGCACCTGGCGCATCCTTGCGAGATTTTCATGCCAGGCAGTGACTGAGAGAACCCCTACATTCACACCTGGGTGGGACCAAACCAGTTCACAGTGTGTCTGAGCAAGATCTCGCCTGGGCTAGTATTGGCCTTGCGATGGTGGGCGAGCATTGCAGCCGTCTCTTAGCTGTTCCCTTTCAGAGTCTGCATTTCCAAATCACTTTTACTACCAACTGATTAGAGTAGGGCTGGGCAGCTCTTTGCCAACAACCACAGAACCACGTGATGCAAATAGAGGAATACAAGATTGTGTTGTGACAAACCTAGTTAAGCTGTAAGGACGCGTATTTCCTGTCACTGTTCCTAGGAAGTGTTGGTCTTGATTGCACACATAATACCAAAGTAATGATTAACCTGAACAAGCAGGACACGGCTCACTCGCTGCCCTTATGCCACCTGGCAGAGGTTCCTTGCTAAAGGCCAATAAAAACGGCCTTTTCTTTTTTTTAAGCACCTTCAGGGAAACCAAACGAATTCAGACACTACACATTCCGCAGAAATGGGAACTTACCTTTCCCGTTTCCAAGTGGCTAACCCATACCCAATGTCAACCTCGCTTTCATCAGGGAGTGGTGCGAATGAATGCTTCATTACATATAGATGGGAAAAGGCCCAGAAATGCCTTTCTGATTATTTTCACTGTGTTCATTTACGAGACCATACAGATTTTCTGCAAGAGATGTTGCTCCTCGCTGGTTCTAATTATTGCAGGAGGGCATCTGCAGTTTGGGGTCTCAGACCTTCTCTTTCTGTCAAGGGAACAGATTCCTTGATCGTGTTCAGATCCCCACTTCCAGTCTCTAAAGAAGGGGTTATCCGTTACCCCTACTTTCTACTTCCCCATTCTAAGGCTATCTTCCTGACTCCCACAGAAATTGTTTGAGAGTAACTGGTACATCTCGTGATCCACTTTTCTAAGGATTAGTCCAGAAAAATCAGTAAATATCTTTCTCATAGTTATTAGGAAGAATAGACCACTACACTGTCTGGCGGAGCTGGTCTCCCTCGGAACGAACACGCGCTAAAGTGGGGGTTGTCTATCTGCTGATGGGCCATGATGGACATTATCATCCCCAAAACAGAGCTGGCAGCTCTTTGTCTTCCAGGAGCTGAATTCACAGCATCAGCCTTTATAAGGAAAAAAGGGATGAGGGTCTATGGTGGCACATAAGAGGAAGGGTGTGGGAAGGACAGGACGGCTTCCAGAGTGATTACGAAGCCCTTGAGAACACAGACACCAGAAGCAGAGGCAGGGGTAGGGTGGGCATAGAAAAGCCAACCTGAGACGAACACTGACCTACAACGCGATTACTCAGAGCACAATACATAGGGAAGGACATGGCAGAGGACAACCGACGCTGGGAGAAGGTGTCTGGGTTCAACAATCCTACTCTGGACTCAACCAGTCTAGAGGGAAAGCCTTCTAATGGATTCCGCTTCCCAGTGGCATCTAAATCTAGCTTCATACTCTATTGCTCATAAAACATTGGAACCATCAGAGCCTTTCTCATAACAGTAGCATCAGCCAGAAGAGTCAGTCAATTGCGCTCTGGTGCATCAAGCGCAATCTTTAAACTTGTATATTTTTTTTATTGAAGCAATGATGTGTAATGCAAGTGAGGTGATGCTGAGTGAACTCTTCACTTCGACAGTCGCATCATCTGTTATAGCAGTGTTTCTACTTCACCTGCAGGTAGCACCACCTCAATATATTGTTTAAGATGAGAACAAAGATCCTGAGTATCAAAAGTAACATGATGGTAATATTTAATTATTTAAACCACTGACTCTCCAGATCAAGGGCCCTCAATATTCTCATGTCTGGGTTCTGTTTCATCCTGAAGTACGATCTGTGGCGGAGATAAGTGCCATGACTGTTCAGGAACCAAGACATCTAAACTGTAACCCAGGCATGCACACTTTACCAAATGGTATGATACTGCCTATGAACCAATATCACTTTCTCTGGGTCACAATTCACTTATCTCCCAAAATTGAGAGAACCTAGAAGCAGGTTTGGTTTTCTGTTACCAGCTACTAAGCTTTCTCACTGCACTCTGCCTGTCTCCCTACTTCACTGCACACAAAGATTGAAGGCCTTGGAACCTGTAGTCCTGACTTGGTACACAGCAATGATATCCACTGTTTACCCCTGTGACTGCGGCCTGCGGTCGAGAACGTGACTGCCCATGCCGGGAATGATGAATGCTGTGGTTGTGCAGATGCGCCATGCATTTACTTTGCACTAAGCCCGTCTTCCTACTGGCTCCACACAATGCTCGAGGGACTTGTAGCCCTGTCTTGGTACAACCCCACAAAGCACTTAATTCTATTGTTTGGCCCGATGGCTGGGGTTGCAACCTTTTGAGCTAGTACCGGAAACTTGTTGACAAACCCTACTGCATATTATAGGCGCTGCTGAAGTGGTTTGACTGTCTTCTGTTGTGCCTGAAGAACGAGACTGAGAGTCATCTTTATTCTGTCTGATATATGTTTTTTCAGAGGCTGGACAGTTGTCTCGCCAAACCGGGAGGAGATTATGTGGACACTAAGCAACTGGTAACAGTGAAGCGACATGTACCGCTACTGGCCAATCCTAATTGTATGAGAATGTCGATCGACGTCCACCGAACATTTAAAGGAATTTTGCAGGGTTTATGGATGGACACACATACGGACTACAACCTAATCCTGTTAAAATACAAACTCGAGTGTGGAATCAAAAATCACCCAAGCAGATATAGCAGATATAGCAAGGAGTTGCTCTAGTGCAAGAGAGACCAGGTTAAAACGCTGGCACAAGTGGAACAACCCTAAAGGAACATCACTTGCCCAGTGATCTAAGTACAATCTACCATTCTTATTGGATTGTAAATCCTGGCAACAGTTCCTGATAAGGAAATTCTGAAAAATCTGAGTTTCCTTAAGGGGCCTGACAATCAATGTGATCATGACCTCTCACAAATGTCAAAAACTAAGCTCAGTAGATCAATCATGTCTGTGGGAGACCAGAAACAAAATTATATCTTCCACCTTTTGTAGGAACTGTGTGTCTCGGACATCTACTTTGGGTGAGTAAGATCCTGAAATCAGGGAGATGAAGATCTTGGATTGGCGCTAGCTCTAGGATGGATATGCCCTTAAAAGGTTCTTTAAAGCAGATCATTTAGATAGCCCACTTCCCTCAATGGAGGAGTAGCATCTAGTGCAGACTTCCTTAGTTAGACTTTGTGAATTAGAAAACCATGAGATTGTATGCTCTTTGATGCTGTCGGCACAATGAGGGGTGGGATGGGCAAAATAGAGTCCCGATGGATTAAAAAAATTGTCTACGCTAGAGGAGACATTGGTATTATCTGCCTTGTTGCAGCTGGCTGATGATCATGTGATAAGACATTGGGGTGATCATGGAATCAGCTGCCCAGAAAACATAAACATTTGTTATTTTCATGACCATTAACTAGAATTGTGAGGGAAGCAAAGGAGTGACAAGTTGATCTAGGATCAATTCAGTAAAGGCAAATAAAAAAAAAATACTCAGATTGGACTCAGGGCAGGTAAGAGGAGGCGTAAGAATAAATTAATGAAAAATGAAGGCTTGATTGAAAGGTTCTGAAGAGTAATTGTGGTAGATGCAGTTAAAGGAACCTTTGAACAGCCTAAGCTGTTAAAAAAGGTAGGAATAGAAACTGATCCAAAGGAATGAGAAAGGAAAAAGAAAGAATGGGATCACCGGATTTTAGATGTTTCTTGGCCGTGTAATGGTAGTATAAGTGCCTATTGAAAGTCCAGCATAGGTCGTAGCTAATGGGAATGCCCCCAGTAGAGTGGACAAAGCCTTTTTTTTAAAAAAAAAACTGACACTGATGATAATGGGGAAAAGCATTGTAACATCATAAAAACATGGAAAAAACACAGACGGGCAACACAACCAAGGATCTCTAACTGTGCCTGACCTGGTAATTAAGAGAAAAGAGACACTCCTGGAAGCTTATGGAAAGGCTGTGTGGATGAAGGCCCTAATCTACCGTACAACAAAGGTTAATACTAGAGCGTGAACCTAGACCGACAAAGTGGCAATGTCCAAAAATAACATGCACGTGAACCTCCATGTTGAGAACAGGAAGGTTTATCAAAATTTAGAATGTAAGTTATTCATAACAGACGGCCAACGCGTGTTTCGACCAGCTGTGGTCTTTTTCAAGGCTACCACACTTTAGATCATTAGATGTGCAACTGAATGAGAATGAAGGACATGTGTTTCCTTGTTTATCGCACAGTATATTCCCAAGGAGTGAATTAGCAGTCTAGCATGACCTACACACGGCTGGGGTAATGAGACCCCTGGATTACTGTCATTTCTGGTGGCTTTAGGAAATCTCGTTTTAAGGCCTTGTCTGTTTGATACTTTATTCAATCTTCTGGAATATCCTGTGTGATGAACAAGGAAACGCGCACCCTTCAGTCTTTGCCTTCATTCTCATTCGATAAACCTTTCCTTTCTCAACATGGAGGTTCATGTGTGTTTAATTCACTTTATCATGTTAGTTTTGGACCTTGGCATTTTGTTGATTTCGGTTCTCACTCTTGTATTCATTTTTATAAAAGCATGAGCCTCAATGTGCCCTTAGATGTGGCCATTAGTATATACATTGACGTATTGCGCATAAAATACATGAAAGAGGAAGTGCACTTCTTAGTGGCACAGGAGCGCTTTTCACAAATGTACTTTTCCTGGTACTATCTGATTCCCTCAGTCCATATACGCAGGATGGAAAAACATTAAACTATCTGGCCTTCAAAAAATAGAAATCTGTTCTGTGAGTAGCAAGAGCTGCCGTCTTGTGATTCAATAATTGGATAGTATTTTTACAAACTCCTTCCGAAAATGTATTGATTAATATATATACATTTACAAGAGGTCACTTGCCAAAGCATTTGTGAGAGGAAGGGAGATTGCGGAAATAGTATTTTTACAAACTCCTTCCGAAAATGTATTGATTAATATATATACATTTACAAGAGGTCACTTGCCAAAGCATTTGTGAGAGGAAGGGAGATTGCGGACACTTCCATGGGGAGAGCGGCAGAGAAAACAATCTATATGAGAAAACGAGAAGATAAAGAAACTAAGAAGAGCATCTCAACATGCAGATGATGAGGCAAAACTGAGGCCGCAGCAGCACACAATGAAGGAGGATTCCAAAAGAAGAGTGGAGCTATATGGTGATCACAGGAATCATTTAGGCTGGCAAGGGGTGAGAAGGCCTCAAAGCTGCTGGTGTACGGTCTCTGACACGTGTGTGCAAGAAATGATAGTAGGACTAGACACATGGGATGGAGCAACAGCGGAAAAGGCCTGTGATCTCTGCAGGGAATTTAGGGACTACTTCTCGGAAATCTACCCTGAAGACAGAAGCATTTGTGGAGAAATTGCAGAACTGCCCAGATGTGGTTCCAATGCAAAAGTGGTTGAGTCCCAAAGTCAGGAAATGGATGACCCAATTGGGCAGGAAGAGCTGGACGAGGTGCTAAAAGACATGCCTGGTGGCATTGCCGGCTTCACTGTAGAGTTCTTTAAGGGATTCAGAGACCAAACCTTAACGCTCATCCTGGATGGGTTTAGGGAGTACATTGAGAGGTGAAATGACCCCTTTCTAGAGCCATTTGCTGATTACATACATCCACAGAGGGAATATCTTCAGCCAACTGCTTGAGCTACAGTCCAATCTCTGATTAATGTAGGCAGCAAGCTTCATGAAAAAGTGCTGCAACTCCAAGCTAACACAGTACCGGTCTGATATGTGAGACGGAGAGGAAGGACCAGCAGTATTAAGCGGTTGCTGAATTTGCAGTCCCTATCAAGAGATGCAAACAGCCCTACTGCGGCACTCCCAATGGATGCAGAAAAATCATTTAATAGTGTGTAGTAGCACTTCCTCTTATTGATTTCAGAGGCTCTCACATTATGGCTTTGAGCAGAGATTCATCGGGCGAGCCACGATGCCCTCAGGTAAAAGCTGCGCTTGAGAAGAATTTTGATTGATTGAGGATGGTAGGTGCCCTTCATATTGCCCCTCTCTAGGCCTGTCTGCAAGCAAATGGAATCCGTGCTGTTCAACTTCAGGGGGACTAGAGAGGTGTGCCTTTTTTCTGATGCTCCTTGATGTAGCCCTCACATCGCTTGCATTGCTGGTAGTGTCAATAAGACAGAATGCAAACATCAGGGGTCTAGGGGATCCCGAATCTAAAGTATTACTCTTTTTGAGTGATATGGCAGTTTTGAATCCCATCTGGACACAACTATTCCTGCAATGGTCTTTGTAATACAACACTTTGGGAAGATAAAAGGATACAGGGTCAACACATCAAAGTGTGAAGCAATCCCACTGTCAGGAAATTGCTTTAGAGGTCAGCTAGAACATTGGGCAATGAAGTGGGAACTCGAAAGGTTGAAGTATTTGGGGTTCGCGTCCCACGAGAAGGAAAGTGAGTAGTGAAAATGAATCTGGATCCTTCCCTCTGCGAAGTGTAGACACTACTCAAGTTTTGGAAAACACAACTAGACCTGTCTTTGTGGGGCAGAGGTAATAGCCTTAAAATGGCCTTGCTCCCAAATATACCTTACACCCTGAGGGCACTCCCAATCCAGACCCCTGGCCTGTATTCAAAATGGCTGCAAAAAATGCAAAGAAAGGTCCTGATGTTTGCGAAAAGGAGATCCCAGGTCTGTCACAAATGCATCTGTCAGGAGACAGGAGGGAGCGTGTGTGGTGGGGGTTGGGGGGGTTATTTTACCGGATCTACAGGTCCACCATGAGGTCGTTGTCATGCATCTGGCAAGTCTGTGGGGAAAAAGGTACAGATTCTGAGATGGGCAACCTCAGACATGTCTGTGGTGGGAAGCCTTGAACAATCTGAAAATCCCCCAACCATGTCAACATACAAGTGCATGGGGAAAGTTGCCAGTGACTAGCTTTGCTGCGATTGTGTGCAGAAGGTTGTGAGGCGATTGAGGGAAGTCCCCTTTGTACATGCTGACACCCTACTAAAACAAACCCAGAGATAAGATTGAGTAAGGTTGGGCCTAAAAAAATCCTCACTCTTCTGCGACACTAGAGATGCTTAAAGGACCTCCTGGGCAATAAAAGGGCGAAGGCCTGAGATGACAGGGCGCAACCATGGGGTACCAATGTCCCGTGACAAATAATTCAAAGAGAATTTAAAATGCAATGTAGACCCCGTGCTAATGGCAAACAGGAGTGCAATCTGGGAAAATAATGGCTAGGAAGGTGAAACAAAAGCTGATCATGTCCTCTGTCTACACAGTGTTTGCCGCTCAGTTCGAAGATCTCTCAGATGTGAGACAGAAAAGAGAATTAGATTGGACAGTGAGTTGTCGGACCTGGAGTGGCGCAGCACCCCGCAAAATGTACCAGTGTTTGAGAGACTCGAAAGTCCTGCAACAAAAGATATTCAGGGTCTTCTGGACAACAATCAAGATGTTCAAATTGGCAATTAAAGAAGACGACTCAAGCCAGTTCTGCAGGGCCCATGGATCGGGTTTAGTACACATGTTTTTGAACTCCCGCAAGGTGACAGATTTTTTGACTGATATTGAGGGCTGGGTTCCACTGATACTGGGTGTTCGATTATGACTTTGCCCTCCCCCCGATTCCCCCTCCCCCATGGTAGTCCAGGACTCAGCATATTCCTACCGCAACTTTGGTAACAAGACATTCTTATGGTGACTGAGGGCTGTCCCTAGTGTTAAAAGAGCAAGTCTTGGAGTGAGTGAAAGCAAGGACTAAACCAGCATTGAACACATGGCTAATGGGCCTTGACAGACTGACCAGCCTAGTGATGAGAGCACCTATCCATGAAGAGACCCTGGAAAGTGAAGGCAAGCGTCCCCAACCAGCACGATCCTCCCCGCCATGAGAGACAATAAAGGACTCTCCCAAATCGGGAATTAAGCCAAGACAGAGTGCGGGTGAGGTTAAATGGGAGTTTATCAATCAGAATAGGGCATGCAAAGAACTCTGCAAACTCCGAGAGCGCTCTGTCTGACAATACAAAAAACGTCATAAGAACCTACACACTATAGGGGGCACAAGTTCAATGGGATTGGGTGGCGACGACTAACTATAGGTGCTGCTGCGATGTGGTTGGCTTTGGCTGGAAGACGTCACTGGTCAGCCTCGCGGGTTGGGCTGGGCCTGGCAGGTTGGCTGGGTTCATCCGGGCGGTGTTGTTGTGCCATCGTGGCCAGTGTCAGAGATGAATGTCCTTTCCTGACTTATTTGCCCTGGGCCATGCACACCGCAGTCATTCAGTCATTGCAATATTATCTTCTTTAGTAAATCTTCCAATAGGTTATTCTACAGGTTAATGCAACACAGGAGGAATGTACCTTGTAAGGGGTGTGATGGTAATACGTCAGGACATGGTTACCAGTGTCCTGTTGACCGGGGCTATAGGTCGAGGGGCTAAGCTTCAGGGCCTGGGACGGGCGGTACAGGTCTTTCTGCCTTGTTAGAAGTTGTTATGGATGTTCCGCTGTGTGTTGTCAAAGTGTTGGGTGTCCTGATTGCACAGGGCCATAAGTCTAAGATGATCCGGTGGGTTGTGGGGTGTACGAGGGGGCGCCTCTGGAAGCGTGTGTTCAGGCAGAGGTTTACTGCTGTGCTGTAAATAATGCAGGTGGCGGGCCGCGGCCTTGGGTGCTGCAGAGGGGGCTACAAATCTTTGAAGCGGCTCCAGTCTGGTTGGGGGAGGCGGAGTAGCGCAGCGCAGGCCTCTGCTCTCATGCCTTGGCAGCCTTCGCAGGGTGGGAGGGGGAATGGCCTTGCACGTATTTCACAAAGGTATCTCCCTCGTGTGTTGCCGATTTTAGGTAAAAACTTCACAAACATTTGAACACTCTATAATACTTATTCAAATCATTGTGAAACATGCATTTAAACTTTGCTGGATGTGTCTCGATTATACCCAGTCTGAGCACCTTATTCATACACTATGTTTTAACAACTACAGTATTTAGTTATATGCATATACATTTGCAGTAAGTGAGGTAGTATTAGGGTTGGTGGAGTACATAGAAAGTAACCCGCCACTGTACGTGGCGGAGGTGGCACATGAGGGGCCTAGACATACACGTGTGACGAGTGCATTCTCGCACACTCTTCACATGTGCCCTTGGTATGGTTACATTTGTTTTCTTGTGTACTCTAGCAGCATCAGTTCAGTTGTGGTGCGGGACCGCGGGGCGTGGGGCTTTCAATGATACTTATGAAGAATAATCCCCCGGAAATGCTTTTATCATTTGCACACCCCTGCAGGGGTGTGGGTCCTTCACGGCTGGTGTCATGTACGATAATTACACAATTTCACAGATTTCTTTAGTAAGAGTGGTTGTATGGAGAGGATACATGTGTTAAAAGTGGTTTCTTACATTCATATTTGGGTACCTGTCTGCTTTCAGCAGATGACCATTCTACAGATCTTCCCTTCGCCCAGGCCTTGCTGACCGGGTCATTGTGGGAGCAGCGATACACTGCGGAAGGTGAACTGTTACACTGTTAATGTATTACGCTAGATCATGCCCGTCTTGTTCGTGGGAACGGGCTTGCAGCGGATCTACCATGGTGCTGCGGAGACAGGGAGGACTGAAACTTTCGGAAGGTGGGGGCCGCGCTACAGCGCGCTGAGCTCACACCATCTTTAGCAAACAAGAAATAGTTTCTGAGGCCTAGCTAAATTTAATACGTGCGGGCAATGTCTTCAGCAGGTGAGCCATCCACCACCTGGGCCCTGGTGGTAGGAGGGGACGCCCGATGAGCCATGGCCCTCACCCGGGGTGGAGATGTAGGCAAGGGGGGGGGTCTTTTGGACCACTCCTCCCCAACAAAAGTCGCAACCTCATCTTGTCAAATTGGATGGAATTATATGATTGTTGAATGACTAGATTAGATCCGGATATTGCTTAGAGTTCATAACAATGATTACATCCCTTGGCTTTTCCCGAAACTCCCGACCCTCGTGCTCCTTCTGTAATCTTTTCACCCAATCTGTTCTTACCCTATACACCATTCCTTTCCCTGGTGTTAACCCTGGTGTTAAGGCTGCAGCCTCCTTTCACTTCGGTGAATCTCTTGTAGAAACCTGTGCTGGGCAATTCATGTATTGTTAAAAGTATTGAAGGTGTTATGGAAGAAACTGGAGTAAATAGAGATGGGGCATAACAACATCATCAAATAGGTAAACCCAAAATTGGAGTCGGTACAAGTGCCATGTTCCACAAATTTAGGTTTCTTAAAAATGGCTCAAACGATTGATCAGAGGAGCCATTATGTAGTTGTCAAATCATCCTCCAACTAAGATGTATGACATTGAAAGATTTTTAATTGGTGAAGATGTGTGATGCAGAAGGTCATAATCGCACCCGATTGCAATTTATACGGTCTCTTTCTAGCAATAGCTTGATAATGTCCAGAGTCAAGGTTATGATGTTAGCATTGTAACCAAGGTGGGATAGATTGTCAATGATAAGAGTTTTGGGGAGATAACATCTATGGACACAGTCAGATTTGCCATTAAAGAGGAAGGGGTGGGGGGGTGGTGGCAGAATTCATCATAATCATCAAAAGTTAATTTCGGACCTGAAAAATCCAGAAAATAGGAAACATGAACTTAAAGCATCAAAACTCAATTCTTCAAATGCATGAAAATACAAGATCGAATTTATTTGCAGAATCTAGCAGACACCGATTGAGTGTAAAAATCTGATACTGAATATTTTCAACATTCCTATTTAACATCTGCACAAAATATACTCATATTGAAATAAAATGTCTAATCAATACCAGAGGGTCAAACAATTTACTTATGCAATCTTCTGAGCTTCAAAGCCCAGCCCAAACATTTGGCCATTCCTACTATTGTGGGGGAAGCTGTCGATTTGCCCACACCCTATGCCGACCCGATCTGTACATAATTCAAGGTTTCGTAGTGTTGGTATTAACCACCACAATCAGGGTCTCTTATACAAAGGACAGATAAACAGAAAATTGATTCACCATTATTTGTTAGTGTGGAAAAAAACATCAGATTTCTGGTGGTTCCAGTGGTTAGGTGAATACTGCTAGTCGCCCAATACACAAATTACATGTAATAAACAAGGGCCTGTCACAGTAGGGTGTTACCATGTCTAATCAAATCTGATAGATGTCCAGAATAGTGGAGGAGAAAGCTGCAACCTTTCCATCAGACTGGAAAAGCCGGCTTCAGTTCTACCGTGGTGTTCCAATTACTCCTGAGATGGCCCAAGTTGTTTTCCTAGCTAACACTTTACAAAGCTAAACTATAGCAAAGACCCTGCTTCCAACATATTTCATATGCCAGTCAAAGCTCACCTGTACTCTGGCAGGGAAAGCAAACACCATAACCAACTACAAAAAATGTAATCAAAGCTATACCGACATGCACCACCTGTAGATGTAACAGGATAATTGGTGTGATTAATGGTAGACCCAACCTTCTTTTTAGAAATTTGTTTTCACTCATTTGCAATGAGGATAAGTTGCAGATTCTCCATATAAGGCTGCCGGAACCACCTGGATGAATCAAAACTTTGCCAATGTTCCAAAGGAACCCGATGTAAAGTAGTAGATAATCTTGAGGATTGTTTGAAATGGCAAACCATGGATTTGTCTTGCACAGATTCACAGTTATTTCTTCATTACATATTTATTTATTTATTTGGACATCTATAAAGTGCACCAAACCCGGGGGCATCTTGGCGGTGGTTTGCATGAACGTAGTAGTTAAAAGCAGGCATTGGTTTACAGGAGAGTAGTGGTTACAAATGGTTACAAACATAGGAGGTACATACATGGTTCATAGATCTGTGTTTCTGGTCTATGTGGAGGTGACGAATGACACAGGCTTGTAGTGTCGTGAGAATTCAATTACTTTTGGAGGTCTTAGGAAACAAGCCAGGTTTTGAGGCCCTTGCGGAAGGACCAGAAGGGGGGATCTGATCTTAGAGCTAGCGATAGGGCATTCCAATGTTTGGCCGCGATCAAAGGGAAGCTGCTTCCCGAGGCCTTCTGACACCTATATCTGGGAATGGCGAGTAAGTGCGAGTAGGCAGTCCGCTTGGGTCTGATCGTTTGGGACTGGGAGATTTTTCTGGAGAAGTAAATCGGGGCAGTGTTTGATAGACATTTGGGGTCAGAGACAGCCTTTTGAACATGATGTGTTCTTGGACCAGGAGCCAGTGGATATTTCGTCAACGTAAATGGGAACATATGTAGAGTTGATGTTGTAGATCTTTTGGGCTGTTGAATGGGGTCATTTAGACTGAGACAGCATAGTCTGTGAAAAGAAGCACTCAAGCTTAGAAATCTCCACTGCTGTAGCAGTGATGACCAGAGAGAAGAGTATAGGGGCCAACACACATCTCAGCCTCACACCCATCTCTATACAGATGACTGTCCTGACCCCAGCACATTACTGCATAGATGTTACTATATACGGGTTCAGTAGCTCCTATTCATTTTGTGGTGGGGGAGTTCAGTTACAATAAACTGAAGGGATGGGTGGGAGACTGAATTGAACTCTCTCTTCAAGTCCATAAAGACCATAAATAGGGCCTGGTGGCCTAATGCAAGGTAATTCTCTAGAAGTAAGTTTACTTGAAACACCAGAGTTATGGTAGACATCCCTCTCTAGAAACCGGCATATAGGTAAGCTAACATGGGACCCTCAAGCCATACCTCCAACCAGCTTAGTAGGACTTTCCACATGTTTCCAGAGAGGGGTTGTAACAAAGATATAGGCCTATCGTTCGATGGGTCCCCATCCTCTTTCTTCTAAATAACCATGACCGCAGGACCCAATGTTTGCTCTTGACATGAGCCATTAACAAGTAGGAAATGCTGTGCTGTTGGGAGGTGGTGAACTGGCATTCACAAAGTAGGGTGAGTGAATTTTATGGCTGGCTGGTAGATTCTAACATGATTTTTTGCACTTTCATGTTAGGATTTCCATACACTTTAGAATGAACACAGGTCAAACAATAGTCAAGGGCTAAAGTAAAATGGGGGTCTCCCTGGTGACTGGGCAAGGTAACTCATTGGCTTGGTTGCCTAGTCTGCTCCAGCTTAAGCTCATGGGCCAATCAAGAAGAAAGTTCAAAAGGGTCTCATCACGTTTGTCTGACATCATGAAACACCAGGAGCTTGAAAGACTACTTGCTGATTTAGAAGCTTTAGAATTTAAATTGTCCCAACGAGATCATAGCTACACACGAAGCCTGATTGCAGAGGAACCACCTATCATTGGTGTGATTGCAGAATGGAGGGTAGACTGGAAAGCTTAATGCTGATTATTTTGTATGAGCCACTGGAGATGGCATACACTGAGACAAGTTGGGGAGTGGTTAGGGAACAATTGGAGAAATGGATCTAAATGTCTCTGTAAGAATTGATCATCTTAGTGGGTGCTTGTCAACAATGAATGTACAAATGATCCAGAATCAAGAATAGCTAGTCCACTGAATTAGGGAAGCTTGGAAAGTTAAAAGGGTGAGTCACTGGAGACCATGAAGCAAGCTTAAACTATATCAACCATATACCGTATACCTTGTTTTGCCCCACCCTTCGGTTATACCGAGTAAGCACATTTAAATCTGTGGTTACATCACTGTATGACCGCCATCCGCCTGTTGGGGAATGGGGGTTTGTAGGTGGCCACCAGATATTTACTGACTACTACTAAACTAACGGTAAATGGGTCTGCAAATCTGATTGGTTGGAATTACAGTAAATTGATGAGATGCAGAAATGGACGACAAATGGGGTTTTAAAGAAAGGTGATCCAAGCTTATTTTGATGATTCTCTGTCAATACCTTTCATTTGCAGCTCACTTGTCCCCCAAAATAACAGCCTGGATCTCATAATTTCTCTCCAACAGAACGATGAGGGCATTCTTCACATACGCTTCGGCTCCGCCTGCCCTGGCCACATGCAGCGTCCCACAGGGTTCATGTGTCTCACCCACACTGTACAATATTTTCACCAAACCCCTTTTTGACCTCCTCGACTCCCAAGACATCTCCTACACTAACTATGCAGATGATACCCAGATCCTCTTAACCCATCAGAGGCACCTACACCACTGACTCCTGTACATTGGGTGTGGTATACCAAACCTTACAAGATTGGATGATGCGACACTCATTATGGCTCAATGATGACAAGACCAAGCTGCTCTTGGTCGGATCGCAACCACTACTAAACAAACTTGACGTAGCATACAAATCTTTCATTATCGAGGGCATCTCCATCCCAGCCTCCAATTAAGTCAAAATCCTTGGGATGTACCTGGATTCTTCTCTGACATTGACCAGAAAAGTAAATGCAATCATCTCGTCAGCGGCCGACATGACCAAACTAATCAATGCCTGCAGGCCATTCCTTTCTTCTGACAATTGCATCACAATTGCAAGAGTGCTCATTGTCACCAGGTTACAATATTGTAATGCCTTATTCACTGGCACCACTACCCGTAATATCAAGAAGCTGCAGATCAAACAAAACAATGCGTCAAGAGCAGCACTGAACATCTCTAAAAAAACTCCACATCTCTGCATCTGGAAGAAATGCACACTGGCTGCTGATTTGAAAGCGCATTTTGTTCAAATCACTAACTATAACTCGCTCTTTCCATATGCACATCCTCACTACACCTAGATTTAGACTTCAGAGATCTGGGGGCCGCAGCTTCCTGGCTGTTGCATCCAAGAATTGGAATGCCCTCCCTAAGATTGGACCATTCCTACTCGGCCTTCCACAAGGGTCTTAAAACATGCCTCTTCTCACAAGACTTGTAAAAAAAGAGGCAACCTCCAGCCACAACGCACCTGAACTTCACGCGTACCTGGCTCCTGTCATTTTGTTAATTCCAAGTTATGCTTGCTGTCTTGGGTAATGTTTTTTTCTTCTTTTGTCTGTAACCAGTGCTTTGATGCCTGCAGGTTTAGTGTGCTTTATAAATACCAAAAATAAATAAATAAATAACTGTATATTAGAACTGTGCAGCCTACATTAAGAAAGGTTTGGTTCCTGTTAAGGCAATTTCTTTTTCCTAAACAGGCCAAAGCGTCTGAACAGTGTAAAAGATGCGGATTTAAAACATGCATTCCATGTTTTTCAGAAAAGGACATGCAAGAGTAGATCCGTATCAGATGGACACTTGAATGCAGCCGATTGTTGTAAAGCCTCTCTGTAGTCATCAGCACTCAGCACTCACAGTCAGAGCAGCTGTGGAGTCTAGATTGGTTCAGGTAAGGCTTTATTATAGAGTATGTACAGTATGTACATATTCCAGTTACTCTTGTAGTATTTACAGTCACGGATGGACAGGACAGTAACAGGGATGGGTAATTAACATTACTAACAGAGGAGTAGACCCACCAGCCATCCTATCATCCTAGCTCAGGCCCACAACTGACACTCTCAGAACATTCACACACAGATCCACTCAACATTCTCCTGAGCTGCATTCATGCATCAACATTCTAATAGCAAGCACTCCAGACCAGTGACAAGACAAGACTGCAATATAACATCTCCCTTTCATACCAGATCCAACCACAACACTGATGAGCAACTAGGGAGCGCGAAAGGTTTAAAGCTGAGCTCTAAGATGTGTACGATCTTCTCTAATAAGGAAAATGCTAGGCATTGATGGGGAAAGGTTAATAACATTCGATCCCACAACGACACGCTGTTCTAGGGATTCATTGATCTGGGGGCTTAACTTTCTTCCTGGTGTCATTTAATAGGATCTCGAGTCACATATGGCAGAAATATATTGGGATATGTTCCAACTATGAAACAATTGCTCAGACTGAACCATGAGACACACCTATGAATGGTATAAAACATAGAGAGTAAATAGAAGAGATTAGAATGGCCTTGAAACACTCCAAAGCCCCTGGACCAGTTAAACCTCTGAAATTAATTCTTAAAAATCAGATGGATGCTTTTGGTGAACTGTCTCTTTTTGCTGAATATAGCTCACTTCTGTCTTAGCTCAGTGGCGTAACACAAAATGTGGGGGCCCCCCTGCGAGCCATGCTGGGGGGGCCCCCCAACTCGGCAACAAATCACGGGTTGCGCCACACTCTGGGCCGGCCTAGACTGTCACGCTTGCACAATACGCATGAACGTGCTGCTGAAGGGGTATGCCGCACACTGCACTAGGAAAAAGATATAAATATGTGTTTTAATGCAATATACAGCACACTTTCTGAGATAAATTGGCTATAAAGCCAGAGTGTTTGCAATTGTTTTGCAGGGTAACACAATCCAATACATGCAAGTCACCAACAGTGCACAGGAACATTAATGCTTCCAACTGGCTGCACAATGTAGACCAGCGTAAACACGTAATAACATTATAGTACAGAATGCCAGGCCACATTTAGACATACCTAGACTGTTTTCAGCAAAATGCCAGTCAAAGCAATAACACTCATCAAGAAGAGAGCACACAATAAAGCATGTGTCTCCATGGCCTCGAACAACACGGCCAAACTCTTTAAAATCTGCAAGGAACTGGTCAATCCTGTTGTGCTCTATACCTCTTCTGTTCCTTCCCATGCCCTCTGTACAGCTCTGGCCTCTCATTTCTCTGCTAAATCTCAGGACATCCTGTCCTCTATGTCCTCTTCCTCTCTCGGCCCATTTTGGCCATCTCTTCTCTCCTCCTCCTTTTTCCTCTTTCTCTCTGACAACACCTGACCAGGTTTCTAGACAAGTCCGATCTATGAAAGTGTCGTCCAAACAGGTGCTCCGCTGCTCCTCCAGAACCATCAAAGCCCATTTGACACCCTTGCTCCAGCCTTGGCCGATTTCTGTAATCACTCTTTCGCCACTGCAATGTTCCCCTCTCCCTTTGAGCACTCCCTTGTGCACCCACTCCTCAAGAAGCAGTCTGCTGATCCTACCTGCTGGAAAACTATCGCTCAATCTCCACCTTTCCTGAGCAAACTCTTGGAAAAGCTTGCCATCTCCCAGCTTACTCTCCACACTGAATCTGTTGGTTGTCTCCATGACCATCAGTCTGGCTTCAGAGCTGCCAGAGGCATGGAAACTGCTCTCCTTAACACCTGTGCTGCTCTCTAACCTTGATTCCAGCATTCCTTCTATTCTCATCCTTCATCTTTCCTCTGCTTTCGACAGGGTCAACGTCGCCATCCTGATCAATCGACTCTGTGAGAACCTGGGCATCACAGATCAGACCCTAGAGTGACTGACCTACTTCCACTTGGACCGCCACTCCGCTCCCAGGTTGATCGTGGTCCCATTCTCTCCGCCACCTCTCTCTACCTGTGGCATTCCCCAGGGCTCTATCCTCTCACGCTGGTTTTTCAACCTCTACTTGGCCACTTTGGCCTCCCTGATCTCTACCTTATCCTCTAACTTTCAGTGTTGTGCGGATGACTCAGCTTTCCTTCAGGCTCCCCTCATCTTCCTCTCCTCTCTTGCTCATTCTTGACTGTCTATCCACGATTCAGGATTGGTGCGCCTCCAACAATCTCTGCCTTAATGCCAGTAAGACAGAGATCCTTCTCATTGGGACCCTTGCCACTGTGTTTCCTCTCTCACTATAGCAGACCACCTTGGGCCCTCTTCCTTTGCCTTCCTGCGAGGCAAAAAACCTTGGTGTCATCTTCAACGCCACACTCTCTTTCTCTCCTAACATCTCGACATCACCAAGAAGTCCCACTACCAGCTGCTCCTCCTCAAAGGGACTCTTCTTTTTCTCACTCTCCACCAGAAGCTCACTGTCTCTAAGCTGGACTACTGCAACAGCAACTTTCTCAATCTGTCTTCCTCTAGTTTCCGTCATCTGCAAATAATCCAGAACAGGACTGCAAGACTTAGCCTTGGCCTCAAGCCCTGGGAGTGTATTTCTCCAGCCCTGAAATCTCTCCACTGGCTGCAAGGATCAAGTTCAAGAACCTTTGCATTGCCCACAAGGCTTTCTGGGGCCAGTGCCAACACTAATGCTCTCTTCCAAAATACCTTATTTCTCTAACCCTTCACTCAGCTACCTCCAACTCTCTAAGGCTTAGACATTTCTCCAGGCAGAGAGTGGGGGTAGACCTCTCTCCTCTGCTGGTGCCTCCAACTGGAATGGCCTCCCTGCCCCTCTCAAACTTGAGGCGGACAACCTGAAGTTTCGGAAGCAGCTAAAAGCTTTCCTCTTCTCTGCTGCTTTCGCTCTCTCTCCCCCCCCCCTGCTGACCTACCTGACCTACCTGTCTGCTGTACTGACTGGCTGCTTGGCCACCCTCAGAGTCTCTCTGAGTCCAGACTCTTTCTTGATTGGTCACCCTTGCACTGCCTCCGGGCCTACCATGCACTTAGGGGCTGTAACTGTAACCCTGCAGTCCATTGTTCTCCTTGCACAACCAATAGCTGCTCTGCCCTGGCTGCACTTACTGAGAGCATTGCTGCCCTGTTTTCCCCTCCCCTCTCACTTGCACTTCCCTGCTCCCTTTTCCCTTGCACTTCTCGTTCTCACAATGACACAAGGCCTAGTGAGATCGTTTGTCTTGTCCTCCCTCTATCATCCCTCCCTTGTGTACACTTGTGTACAGGCGCGTTATAAATGACTTGAATCACATCATATCATTTTATCACAGATGCCTAGAAAAATATACAATGCCGCAGTAAGAAATGGCTAGACTGGCAGCACCCAAATGCCAATCTAGCCAGGTAATTAAAGTTAGCAGGACTACTTTATCAGAAATGTCCAGTTAAAAGAAAGTCATACCAAACTGAGGAATGACTAGACTGGCTAAATCAAAATGCCTCTCTAGCCACTAATACCACATATCATGCCTGCTTAGCCTGGACATGGACAACCATTATGATTTATCACACAATCCTGCCCCCCCCACACATCCACTCTCCCTCCCACCCACAACCCCAACCTCCACAATCAGCTCCTTGGCCCAGAATTACCTCTGCGTCCCTCTTCCTTGTCCCAGAGCTTTCGTATGGGGCTCCTTGCCTCATAGGTAAGTACTGGGATGAGAACAGTGGGACTAGGAGTGATGAAGATTACAGGTAGCTAAATCAGGCATTACCTCTATGTACCTCTACCTCTTCCCAGTACTTTTGTATGAGGCAGAGTGCCTCAAACACACGTACTGCCTCGTATATAACTACTGGGACGAGGAAGAATAGGGCTAGGAGTAAGCAAGGCATTAAACACAAGTAGTAGCGCAACACCATTGAGTTGACTGGGCTTCAGCACTACCCCCCCTGACATTTTGGGCTATATTGACTCAACTTGGCTAACCTTTAGAGCAGTTGCCAGACCAAACAGGACACAGATTTTAAACGGCACCTGGTTTTTGCTGTTAACAAGAACCCAGCAATTACCAACGTAAAGCATTTCACTGTTAGTACCTGCATTCAAATGCCACATTGTTTAGGCGATTGAAATCGTGATGTGGGTTTAGTACTTGCATGCCAGGGGAGTGATTGGAAGGGTAGAGAGGGAACAGGAGACTTATAGGAGAGAGTTAACTGCTTGTAACATTGAATCTGCACTAGAATAGTCTCATTAAAATGCGTAAATAATTTGGATGCGCCCACACAAATAAGTTTCACCCTCCCCACCGCATGTGAAGTTAGCGCCTCTCCCAACATTTGAAGGGTTAGCCCCCGAAATGAAGGTTTTCTTGTGCCCCTGTACACAAGCACACACACCATTCACCTTATACACACCCAGTCATCCACACATTTAAGTGTGCACCCTTTCACCATACACTCACACAGGTAGCCACCTATACATTTAAGTGTGCACCCTTTCACCATGCAGGCACACCCACACAGCCACCCATACATTTAAGTGTGCACCCTTTCACCATACACACACAGGCAGCCGGCTATACATTTGAGTGTGCACCCTTTCACCATAGACTCATACACGCACACCTCATGGAGTTGAGGGAGGGCCCTATTACTTAAAAAAGAAATTGGGGCTCATTACGGGTCCAGCGGTAACCGTGCCGGTGCTACCGGCGGGTTGCCGCCAGACCCATAAAAAATTACTATGGCCTGACTTCCCGGTGCCACCGTGCTATTTCAAGTCCGGCGGCTGGGAAATCAGGTGCCGGTAATTTCGTTAAACCCCAGACTCCACGGGAATGGGGACACAGAAGCACCTGCACCATTGTTAACGGTGCCGGTGCTTCCGTGACAGGTCTGCCTACCGTGGCTGCTGTGCCTGGCACGGTCAGACCTGTCGGGCACGGCAGCCCCACCAGGCAGACCTGTAATATGCCGGTCCGGAAACAACAGTGCCTGTAAGCTTACCAGCACCGTTGCTTCCGGACCGGCATGGTCAGAGTGAGCCCCATTGTTTCTTTTTTAAGTCACTATAACTTCATTAAGAAATTATTTCAGTTAAGGACCGAACCATAATCAAAATAATTTCTTTATGATGGCGGAGTGGCTTCAAAAACAAACAATTTATTTTTGAAGGCATAGGGTTCCCCCCCTCACCCCATGACATGGAGGCCTCCAGCCTAGGGTCTTCCATGTCATGGGGCACGGGGGCCCTCAGACTTCAAAAGGAAAGTTTCTTTTTGTAGTCACTCTGCCTTCATAAGGAAATTATTTCTGTTACAGAAATGTTCTTTATGAATGCAGAGTGAATTTCAAAAGAAACTTTTTTTTTTTTTAGAAAAAAATATTTTCATTTTTTTTTTTTTTTTTACTGGGGCCCCCTCCCAGCCATGTGCTGGTGGGGCCCCCCACACCGCGGGCCCCCCGCACCGCGGGGGCTGCAGGGGCCCCTGTTACGCCAGTGTCTCAGCTCTTGTCCTCCATACTCAATGGCTATTCTTTTTTTTCTGGGATGGGATCGCAGCATGTTGTGGACAACATGGTATATACATTTGAAAAGGCGTGCTCGTACACATGCACCACCACGTCTGGTGTGAGATCTCTTAGGAGCTAGAGTGTCATTTTCAGCTTAGTCATGTGTTTGACAGACCGAGCATAATGTATTTTTTCTAGTAAAGACTGAAAAAATTATATTGCCACTTGTGACAGTTGAAGGGATTCCCGAGCAAGTTGAATGGATACAAGAATAATGCCGATGACAACCAGGTGGTCCTAGACCTGATGGGTGATTGTGAAAGGGATTGTCGTGTTGTTCAGACCTATGATATTATACAACAGTGGATGAATGCAAACTCCCTTGCCTTAAATGGGAACAAAACAGAGCTCATGTTGGTGGAAACTAGCAAACGCCTAGCTAAACTTGGGGCTAAATATGACTAATTTATCATCTTGGACTGTGTCATTAAAACAAGAACCGTGGGTGAAAACTTTGGCCATCGTTCTTGATGCCAGCGTCAATATGAAAAAGCATGCTTCTCCATTAAGGTACATTAAGGCTACTTGCGCACACACCTCTAAGCTCATAAAACAGATTAAACCATACTTGTCTGATACTAATGTAATACTAATGTTTCCACCCTGGCTACAGCTCTTGTCAATTCTAAAATGGACTATTGCAACAGCCTATTAGCTGGTACCTCCAAAAATAACATCAAGACACTGCAGGTTGTTCAAAACCGCACAGTAAGCGCTGTCTGTGGTATTGCTAGAACAGAACATATATCCCAGGCGCACAGATCTTTGCACTGGCTACCGGTTAAACACTGAATTACCCACAAAATGTTATCTCTGATATACAAATGCCTGTCTAAACAAGCTCCCAAGTATTTTTGCGAAAAGAATTCAGAAGGCTTCTGCTATTCGGGCCTTTCGCTCTAATGTTCTGGAAAAGCTTTCTGAATCGCGTTATGAATTACAGAACTTTGGCAGTTCTAGAGTTGATGTCTGTTCCCGCTCATCCGGAACTCGATTCCACTTGACCTTAGAAATATTGCTGACCTATGTCACTTCAAGAAAGCCATCAAACTTTTCTCTTCCACTCCAAAGGTTAAGGCCGTGTAGTTCTCTGCTTTGAGTCTCTGGTTTGACTTTCTTTTTCTCGCTATGATCACTTCTTCAGTGGGCACTGAGGCCTTTGGGTGTGTTGCAGCTTTTAAAAATGTCATTCATTCATTCACTCATTGATGCAATCTTCTTATGATCATTTCATTGGATTCAGGACAAGTTGCTAACAATAGCAGACTACAAGGAGGTTCTGGCTCCCGCTTAGGGCAAGGTCCTTTTACTCCTCCCGAACCAAAGGACCATGAAGCTTCTGACGAGTAGCTGGACTGGTGCATACATAGAAAGAAAAAGGGGCTCCAACACAAGCCAATTTCCCAAATCTGAGAGCCGAGACTGACCTTAGCTGACAGATGCTCCTGGTTGTAGTAGGGCAGGTGGACACGCCGCGCAATCTCAACATGGCATTGATCAGCACACTCCAGTGCTGGCCTTGTGAGAAGACTCAATTGTTCTTGGATTTCCTTGCCGCTTTAGGCTTAGAGGGCATGGTTAGTTAACAGACTCGCAGAGGAGACACTTCATGAACTGTTAGAGACGCAGACGTATCATGGGGCAGCAGCTACAGAATCGGGCTACAGATCCACGGCGTATAGGTCTAGCAAGACTAGAGTCAATGGAGGTGGGGGCTGGCAGAGAGCATCATCCTAGTTCTGACACTTGGGCTTTGGTAGAATACTGCAAGAAACCTTGGTGCTTGCTGCAATGTTTTGATGCCAGTGGTGTCTCCGTTCCGATCAAGGTGTGAAAAGATATAATTGGGTGATCGAGTGTGTTGAATAGCTCAGAGCAGGAGACCAGTTAGTGTCCAGACCGCACCCTTGCAAACCCAGAACCCAGAACCCGGACTAGGTGGGCAGAGTCCAGAGGCAGTCTGAAGTGAATGGATCCTCCCCTGCCCATGCTCCTGGTAAAAGCTGCCATTCCTTATTTCCAGGCAGACTGGGTAGCAGCTTCACGGTACCCATTATCGCATAGAATGTCGGGTCCTCCCGTGCTTAGACCAGGGGGGAAGGGGCTCACACAGTGTACTTTTTGTCTGAAGCTTTCCAGCGTGGACACTCATTCACTGTGTTTACAGTGCCTGGTGCCAATCATTCATGGCCTGACTGCTCTACATGTCATTCCTTCTCCCATGGTTTGCGTTCAAGGCTGCAACACTGGGAAGAGATCTTCCAGCAGCATCCTTCCCTTGAGTTTTTAGAGCTTGCCCAGTTTCAGGTAGGTACTTTCCTTTTCACGCCACCCCCTGGTGTGGCGCCTCATTTTCTATGGCTCATCACAATCAGAGAAGTTTTGTGGGCTCACACAAGTCTCGCGAAACAAAGGCTCCTGAGGCTGAGGGATAGACTACACTCAACTCTGAGTCCCGACCCAAGGTGCAGCTCTGGTGGCCTTTTACCAGCCCTGTGGCTCACGTTTCAGACACACTGTTGCAAGCTTCCCAAACCTAAACCTCTCATGCTTTTACTGGTAGATACCCAAACAGAAGCTCAAGATGATGTCACTGGCTCAGATCCTGGGAGCCTCATGGGAGGGGGGACAGGATGAGTGCATTAGATCTCCATTAGCATCTTGCCATCACACAGGAAATGCCTGAGCTTTGCCATCAGGACGGTATGCCTCTAGTTCAAGGTTCTGCCTTTCGGCCCATCTTCTGCAACTGGAGTTGTTAGAAGGCAATACAGCTGTAGCTGCCTTTCTTCTTCAGCTAAGTATCCACATTTACCTTGATGAATGGCTCATTCATTCACTTTCCGAAGCAGGCAATTTTCTTGTTTGGTCTCATGCTTGACAATCATTGTGCCATCTGGGCTGTATGCACTGTTTCTCCCATAGAACCTTCTTGTCATGTGTGTGCTGTGGGAGGACATTGTTCACCGAATTCCTCCAGAGGATCTCTAGGCTACCCAGTGACTCCTTTTCCAAGGCCTATCGGGTTGAAAGGGTCTTACTGCCATGTGCTTTCAGGGTTTAATTATACTGGGGTTAATTCTGCATGCCCAAATAAGGAATACCCAGGTCTCCCGAGAAGGCAAAGCGACAAAATGGCCAAAGGACAGAACAAAAAACTTTGTGGCATGGCCATTTTTGCCACTGACCACAGTCTTGTGCCAAACGTAGTAAACGCGATATGGTCCATAAAAACAAAGTAAAAATACTTTTAAAGTAAACTCCTGCCACCAGTTTGTCCTAGGCGCACTTGTACAAACACGAAAAAATCCTTAGAGGGTAACTAGGGACATAAAACAAAAGGACCCCTATGCACGGTACTGTAAGGTACTTGCCACATAGATGAAAAGTTACCAAGAAATGGCAACATAATTGAAGACTAAGGGAAACATAGTTTCCCAGTACTGACAGCCTGAAGGACGTGTCAATTTCCCCATAACAAATGAACGAAATCTCACAGGAGTGCAGCTGAAGACTGTGCTCCACTCGAAAAAGTCAGGTTAGGTAAGCCAAACAAAAGCAAAACTTTGGGGGTTCACAAATGAAGGGAAAATTGCACATAAGGGAAATCTTTCCTAACAACTTGCTCTTACGTTCTGCTTTGGTGGGCTAAGACATCGAGTGAAGTCACTGTCAGGGGAAAGGGATGACCTGACAATAGTGTGTAATTGACTTCAGATGCCTATTCACACATATGTATGTATGTATCTCTCGTTCTCTCCCCCCAAACTCCTCCATGCCACCCCTTACCTCAAGCCAGTTAGATGGCCGCCTCAGTAGTGCCCCCTCCAATGTTGGCCAGGAGCAGCTGCTTGTTGTCTGGTGTGAATGTATGGGAAGCGCTAGAAACTCTGAAAAATATGAAGTAGCAGCAAAGGAATAGAGATTACCATAGAACGCTGTGAAGAGTGTTTCATTCCAAGATGGCTGCCCTGGTTACTATTGACCCAGAAAGGCAGAAACACTTCTGGGTTTAGCAGCCTTATTGTCTTTATCATACAGGTGTTGTATACTATCTGGCTCCCCCATGGCGGACTTCAGGACCTGGTGGTAGGGCCCCAGGTGAAGGCACACTTCATATTCACGCTGAATATGCGCCCTGATCTCTTCTTACAGCTTCTCCTCTCAGCTATTTGTGGACAACACTCAGATCTTCTCCTCTTTTCCCTCCTTACACAATGAGCTGTTGTAAAAAATATCAAACTGTCTATTCGGCATCAAATATTGGATGGCAACTCTCGCTCTCATGCTCAACTACACTAAAACTGAAGTTCTGTACTTCCCAATCAAACAGGTTATTTCTTGCACTCCCCTTTTCTTCTCTTCTCTTCTGACTATCTTCCTTACTCATCTCCAACCCGTCTCACAACTTCTCGCTCTTCATCTCCAAATCTGCCACTGACTCAAGCCCCTCAATATCAGTAAAATCTATCATCTTCTTCCTTTCAATACTGCTAAACAGCTAATCTCCTCCTTAGTCCTTTCTAGATCTGACTACTGTGTCAGTCTCCTCTATGGCCCTCTACAGCCTTTCCAACTATGCTTTTTCACCTCTCGACAAAGTCCTCAAATTTGCATTCTGCACACTTTACAATGTTTCTTGCTTTTCCTCTACCTCCACAGCCCATCGCCAGATTGGCTGGCTATCCATGAAACAAAGAGCTAAGTATGAACTTTTTTCATCATCTTTGAAACTATCCATGGACTTGCCCAACCCTACCTATCTGCTCATCTCACTCCCTACTCTCCCCCTCGCTCGTTATGATCAGCCTCAGCTCACCTCCTTGATATTACTCAAGTCACCTCTCTCCCTGCCCAATTCTGGAATGCTTTTCTCTCCGTACTACTCCAACTCTATCACCATTTAAATCCAACCTCAAAGCCCTCTTTTTTGAAGAACAGGCTTCCTAGCACTTTCTGTTACGCCATCACCCTGCTTCCCTCTCACCCTACCCTCACAGACAACCCTACAGCACTTTCCGTCACCCCTCCACCTTTAACTTAGCACTTCTTCCACTATCCTGTTTCTATTTTATTCTGTCCTGTCCTTGTCCCTGGTTTATGTTTCCACCTTCCTGCGCAACATCTGGTCAAGTCACATTCTCTCACCCCTCTGTCAAGGACCCATGTCCTCCGCTCTGTTATCAATTTTAAATTTTGTAAACATTTTTGTACCAAAAATGCATTGCTTTCGTGTGATTTCTATAAATAAATAAAATATAAAGTAGCGTCTGATGGAGAGTGGGACTATCCTTTGGGGCCATGCATATCTGGTAGCCCCGCCCATCATGGGAGGGACTAATATGTAGGTGTGGCCCCAGAGATTGACAAACAGCAGGTCCTGCGCACTGCCAGTGGGAGCCGAGTATTATATTATACAACACAGGCAGTGCATCGGTGCAATGCCTGGCAATGGGATGAGTCGAGCATGACTGGAAGCTGTGCTCAGTATTGGCCTCCATTCCCCCACCCTCTTTAATTCTTCCCTTCTGTTGCTGTAGCACCTTCCTTGCTTATTGCACTCCTCAGGCCTAACACACCACTTCCTCAATTCCCGATCTAGCTCAGAACTTTAGCTCACACTGCACTCCTCACCGCCTACTCTAATGCTATTCCCAAGCCGGGGGCACCTCTCTTCCTGTCCTGTTTTGGCGGTACGCGATGAGCCGGCTGGGTCATGACTCCCTTGCTGCTGCCTTCTGCCTCTGTGCTCTCACCTTACATCAGTGGCATTCAAACTTGTTTACACTACCCTCCTCCCCCTTTGAGTAAAAATATTGTTTTTGGGAACCGCCCCCCCTGATACTCATCTCCTTATATTTCTACCAATACCAGCACATAATCCCTTTCTGAAGAGGCTCATCACCCCTGATGCTAGGAGCCTCGAAGGTGGGGCCCACCTCACAGTTTTAAGACCACTGCCTTAATGTCATTTCTACCCTTGATTGACTTTGTAACCAGTACATTGGGTTTTCCCCCTTCAACTGAAGTTTTGTTTAAAGAAATGTCCCTAGTCCCTTAGATTGTCACTCTGGACACGCTGGATCTGCAGGAGTCACCCCGCACAGGGCAAGCCCTGCCATAGTTTCCTCCTATCTCCTGGGCAGGTGATAGAGGCTCTTAGTAGTCATTCTAGAGTCCTGAGTGGCCAGCGGCAGGGGTGTGGCTCTCCAGTGACTGCCTCCCCTTTTCCAAAGTGGCTCGGGGCACTTTTGTTGAAATAACCGACGGGGTTGAGTTGCAGAGATAACAATGTAGAGGAGTGTGTGTTATTCCATTTCGAGATCCATTGATACATGGCCCATGTCCAACTGAGGAAGAAAATGGCAGACAGAAAGTTTGATCCGAAAAAGAGAGGATATGCTTTCTGATTCACGGGTGTGCAGGAGGCAACAGGTGCAGAAGAGGGTAGCCGTGCCCCTAGCCCTCATATTCCCCCTTAACATTTGTTGCCAAAGTGCACAACAGTTCACTTTCAGGGGGGCCTCTGAAACACAGAAGGCCCGAGCACTCCAAGAGCTGTCTCGGTGCAATACAGTGGCCAGAGGGGATTTTTGCCTTCCCGGAATAGGATTGGGCTGGAACACTCAGTGGATTCATAAGTCCCATAGAAAGGGGCACCTTTTCCTCTGGCCAGTGTGTTATGTAGGCTACCAGACCCCTTCATGGATCCTTCTAGGCTTGGCAGCTTTCCACATGCACAACACCTCCCAGACCCTTTGCTCCACAATGAGGGAGAGGCCTCTAATAACCAGAGGAGTCACTTTTTGCCAAGTTCAGTTCTGATGACCCTGGAAATGAGCACAAGAAATTGTATTTGAGGTTACACCATTGGTATCCCCAGCCTCCTCCCTCACCGCTCCTGCCTTTCCTTTTATGCTACTCTCTCTCCACCACAGCTCAAGAGATCTCTTTCCTCCCCTTATGGAAACAGGTTTATCTGATCTTGACAATGCCTCAGAACCATCATACTGGCATAGACCCTCTTAAAGTGAGGGCAACAGGGTGGGGGATGTCGAGCACTTCCCTACATCGATCCAGGTATTCCAGCAGGAAGCCCTAGGAATCATGGAGGATTTGGAACAGCCAACCCCACAACCTCCCCAACCCCTGCTGACCAGAGGAGTTCTTGCGAAGGAGGGCCAGAAAATACAGCCTTTCCCCACAGCTAGATGTGCTGAGGGACGTACAGAGATAATATAGGAGACATCCCCAATGCAATCTCTTCACTCAATAAAAGCAAGGATGCTACATTTAAGCCTCCTGCAGAAGAGGAATCATGCCTGCGCTCAAACCCCTTACCCAGTTAGAAGTGGTCTTGGCAGCACTGGCTCCATGACTTTTACATTCCCAGGGAAGGAGGGAGCCCACGAGGCACTGAGCAAAAAAATGTATCAACATTTTGGTGTACCTGAGACAGACGCATTCTTGGAAGCCGCCAACATGCACAGATTTTGCAAGTGACCTAGGTCCAGAGAGCAGTTCCTGGCTGGAATTGAAGAGTGCATAGTGGTTGCTACAGACTTGTATTAAATGAAAAACCCAACCTATCCAGCCCTAACTCTAAGGTGATTTCCCTACCTAAAGTAAAGAACCTTTGGTGCTTGTCAGGAAGTCTGTGTGAGTTAAAACAAAAAGGCACCATTCCGGTCACAAAGGCTCCTATTCTATCCCTGTCACTACAACAAACACCACAAAGTCCAGCTATTGTTTGTAATCTAGGAGAATAACTCCCTTCTCCTAGATGCAAAGCGTCCAAATGCTTCTGAGGTTGCTCAAAGCAAAAGTTAAATAAATGTTCTGATAATCCCCGTAACCCAACAGAAAATCAAATAATCGCATAAAGTTCTCGTGGGGCTAGGAGTATGGGTCCCTTCTCCTAGCTGTTTCCCAATGTCTTTCACTGTTCTTAATGAGATGTGTAGCTCCCTTAGGGAGGTTTTCACAATCTCTGGGTTGTGCACATCTCTTGATCTGCCCCCACTGGGAGGATGAAGCTGTTCCTGGAGTCCCTCCTGACTCTCCAGCACCACACTTTTGTGGAACTGACCTAGGCAATGTATCACACAATGGTTTACATTTTTCTCTATTTCTTTATGGTTTACAGTCTCATAACTTCCCGGCCCCTTCCCGAACCTGGCTGTGTTCCCATTACTTTCTCCCGGGGAACTATTCAACGATTTCACATGAGGTTGCAGGTCAAGTCTTCCTACTTCATCTTCTTCCTTAAGTAGTCTTCTGTCTCTTCCCTCTCTCCACCTCGAGTTATTCTGGACCGCTTCAGCGTAGCTGTCAGACCCCTTGGTTATGCTGTGACAGGTTATGCCTCCACCACGGTCTCTCAAACTCTCCTGATAGTCACCTACAGGGTTCTGCTGTAGGCTATGGTAGGCGGTCTCAACACCATTGTCTGACCAAACGGTCCACCCACTACAGGTTGTGCCACCATCTCTCAGTCTCTGCAAGTTTATCAGGCCGATTCACAACTGACTCGCGAGACACTTTTCGAGTGTCCTGCTATTCCTCTTCACAGCCTTGGAGACGAACCTTGCTGCAGTCTCCCGAAGCCCTGCAGTAGCTTTCTAGGCTTTGATGCGGACTCCTCGGTTGCCTGGTTCTCCTTCTGGTCATATCACATCTTCTAGCTTACCAGAACTGCACAACCCATTGCTGGACAGATCAGAGGATGATGAAGAACACAGTACTTCTTTGATGTTCAGTTTAAATAGCGGAGACTGCCCCAGGGTCAGGTCCGTCCAATTGACAACAACGGCTCTAGCCTTCATCCCACTCAAATGTAGCGTTTTTTAGCATTTCTTTGTCTCAATACTTATGTCATTAGGAGGGTTCAGTATTTGAAAATGACACAGTTTTAGAGGTGATCTTATGTTGATAAGATTTGGGAGTTATCGTCAGCCTACATGGTGGGGTTTTACAGGGGTCGTGCCTCCCAATAGCATCCTTATCCCCAGGAGAGGAGTCCCTCACCATGAGATCCTCCTGCATGTTACCACCTGTAGGGGCACTATTGGTTACCAGCCTCACCTCCCTAGCCTCATGGAAAGGGGTTCTCCCCTGTGGAGAAGTGACGCCATCTGAAGGATTGTCACAATGCTCAAGGCAGCAGTGGGCCACGTGGACACTGCTGCTAAAGGCATGTGTATTGACCTTGCACCTGGCTAATCGGCAATACATTCTTTGAGAACTCAGAGGACAATGTGAGAGACCGATCGTTTGTTGACACGTAGCTGTTTCACCCATCTATGAAGTAGCAGCTGAGCAGTTTATAAAGGAGAATAGAAACATACTCCTAGCAAAAGCTCTTAAAAGCAAATATGAAACAGTCTTCAAAGCCCACAAGGAAATCTTCCCAGAAGAATTGAGGCTTCCGACCTTGGTCATGGGACAGTAGTCCCTGTAAGGAGGCCCACGCCATTGACCCACCCCAATGTGCAGAAGCATAAAACCGCAGTGAATGGCAGGACTTCAAAGTTCCGCCAAGCACAGAGACTGGTAACATCAGGTCTGGGAACTCTCTCTTTAGTGAGGCGATGGTACTGTCCCCCATTGGCCCCTCCCACTTCTCTTCCACTCCCCTCATTTGGTAACAATTTTCATTTAGCAGGGCGTGGAAAATACAGAAGCATCTGGAAATTACGCCCATAGACACTTCGACTTTGATGGACCTTTAAACGTTTTTATTTGTGCTTCTTTGCTAATCGCAAGAAGGAAAAGGCAATCTCGGAACAATGTGGACCTCCAAAAGGGTGATTGGATGTGCCCTTGACATCCAGGGTGCATATATGCACATCCCAATTAGTCAGCTGCATCAACTGTTGATGTGATTTGCAGCAGCAAACCATAACTTACAGTTCAAGGTCCAATCCTTTGGGTCTAGCTCGGCCATCAGTGTGTTTATGAAGGTTTTTTGACGATTACCACCCATCTTCGCCAGAGAGGAGTCCACGTTTAGCCACAAGGTGGAGGACTTGATCATTCGATAGTCATCCAAACATGGGACGTCAGCCTGTGCATCCTTGATAGTCATTGGATTTTGTCTTTGCTTTGAACCTTCCAGAGAATCCCTGGTGGGGCTGCAGGACAGGAGTCTGGTTGCTGGCCTTGGTGTTGCCCCTGGAGAGTCCGGGAGGTAAGTCTGAGGCCAGCAACCTGTGCGGTACCTGCCAGGTTGGGCTTATGCATGTGTGACCTTTTGGCTCTTTTTTTTTTGATAAAACATTTTTTATTGTTTTATAACATATTCAAAACAACCACAAAAAGAAAATACCAAAGCAATCGAGGCCCAGCATGTCCAGTCATAAATTAACATTAGTATCTGTATCACCAGTTACAAAGACCATTTCTCCTGACCTTCTATACATTTGTTTCGGTTTTCATCACCATTGCCTGCAAACGTTAGGGCCCTCCTTCTTCCCGCCTCCCCCATATTTTGGAGGCTTTGGTAGGACAGCCTCTTGCATTGTATATTCAGCGTTCAATCATAGCACATGTGTCCATGTCCATTGCCCATTGTTCCAGCGTCGTAGACTCTGGAGCTCTCCATTTTTGCGCGATGTTGCGTTTCATCAGGCCCGCTGCTGTGTTCAGTAGCAGCCTTTCCCACTTGTTGAAATCACTCTCGTCTGGTACCCCCAGGATAAGAACCCTTGGATCCGGTTGTATAGTGCGAATGAGTATCCTAGTCAGTTCGCCACAGCAAGCGTTCCAGAAGGTGCGGATTCAGGGGCATGTCCATAGGATATGGAAAAAAGTACCCTCTTCCTCTCCACAGCGGAGACAGTTCGGGTTCAATTCTCTTTTCCAGCCATGTAGCAAAGTCCTAGGGTAGTACACTCTATGCAAGATTTTGAGTTGCACCAGCCGAAGCCTGGAGGAGATAGCCACCTCCCGTGGGTGCATTAGCACCTGGATCCAGTCCTCTGGGTCTATCTCTCCTACGTCTCTTTCCCATTTAATTTTTAGGCTTGTCAGTTCAGGAGTAGCGAAGGATGTGATGGCGTTATAGAGTATGGATATGCATTTGGTGGGGATGAACGCTGGTAACATGTTACGTTCTATCGGTGTATAGCCCGGGACAGTGGCATCTGCAGGTATGTGAGCTTTCAGGGCGTGGGTCAATTGCATGTAGTGGTACCGTTCGGTGCCCGGAAGTTGGAATTGAAGTTGCAAGTCTTTGAATGATGTTAGTTTCCCGTCTTTCAGGATTTCTTCTACTTTCAGGATCCCAGCCCTTACCCAGCGTGGCCATGGCTCAAGTTTCTTGATTTCTCTTAAGTTACTGTTTTGCCATAGGGGTTGTGCCACAGTTATTTTGTCTCCCCACCCTATGAACACATGTGCTTGTCTCCAGACGGTAGTAGTGTGTGTCCCAGTTGTAGGCAGAGGGGGTCTCTGGGGAAATTGGTATAGGAAGTGTAATGGGTCAGTGTCCTGGATGGCTGCTGCCTCAGCCCTGATGTGGGGTAGTTCCCGGTCCCTGTGAAGCAGGTCGTTGACCACCGCAAGTTGTGAGGCACAGTAATAGGTTTGGACGCGGGGCACCCCTATCCCGCCCTCCCAGACCGACTTTTGGAGCGTGGTCAGTGCTATGCGTGATTGGCCTCCACCCCATATGAGTTCCCTGAGAACGGTCTCCACCCGGTCAAATTCAGAATTTGGAATCTTAAGTGGGGCATTCTGCAGGACATAGAGAAATCTTGGAAGGGTCATCATCTTAAAAAATGCAACTCTACCTATGAGGGTCAGAGGGAGAAGTTTCCAGTGGTGAACATCAGTAATGAATCAGTCTATGATCAGTTGGAGCTTGTGCGTTGCATAGCTGGTAAGGTCTGCTGTTATCCAGATTCCTAGGTATCGGAAGCCGTCTTGCTCCATTCGGTACGGGCAATCCTGTGGGTTAACCAGCCCTCCACCCTTCACCGGGAAGAAAGCGGATTTCCTCCAGTTGAATCTTAGTCCACTAAACACATCATAACGGATGTGCATCTGGGTTACTATATGGCAGGTCTGGGTTGGGTCCCCTAGGTATATCAGGAGATTGTCCGCGTATAGGGAGGTTCGATCTTTGTGTCCCTCTGCCCAGCTAAATCCCATCCAGGCAGCGCTCTGGTGGAGCCAAAGGGCGAGTGGCTCAATCGCGAGGGTGAAGAGGAAGGGGAGAGAGGGCATCTCTGTCGCGTACCCCTACCCAGCTGAAAGGACCGGGAGATCCACCCATTTAACCTGACCTCTGCCTGAATGTTCAAATAGAGTAGTTTTACCCGTCCCAGGAAACCATCTCCAAACCCCATGCGTCTCATAATCTCCCAAAGACTGTCCCACTGGATCGAGTCGAAGGTTTTTTAAAAATCGATTGCCAAAAGGGCGAGTGGAGTGTCAATGATCGGGGCCCGTTCTAGTGCCAGGTGAAGCCGACGCAAATTCATTCGAGTTGACTTGTGTGGCATAAAGCCACATTGGTCCGGGTGTATCAGAGTGTCAGCCACCGAATGCAGCCGATTAGCTAAAAACTTAGCAAGGACCTTGGCATCACCATTAATTAGCAAGATAGGCGTATAAGAGGCATATCTCTCCTGGGGTTTATCAGACTTAGGGATAACTACAATAGTAGCTTTGCACAGATCCAGTGGGAGGGTGCCCTGTTCACGAGCGCTTAGTAGCATTTTGTGGAGGGGGGCGCTATATTATTCCCACCTAGTTTTTGCCAGGTTTCGACCAGGAACCCATTTGGGCCCGGTGTTTTCCCAGTTTGGAGTTGTGCTAAAGCTTCAGCTATTTCAGCTTCTGAGAGGTTGGAGTCTAGTTCCGCTGTCTGTTGTGCTGACAACGTTGGGAGTGTTATATCATTTAGGAGGGTTGGGTCCAGTGGTGAGGTTGGGGCCTGATATAGTGCGGCGTAGAATTGGGCGAAGGCCTCCGCTATCTCAGCATCCGATTGGCACTTCTCACACCGTGAAGTGACGATCTCCCGAACACAGCGTTGTCCCTCATCCCTCCTCTCCAGCCAAGCTAACATTTTGCCAGCTTTGTCCCCAAGCTCGTATATTCTCGCTCTAGAATCTAGAATATGGCATTATCTAACATTAGGGTACGGAGGCGTTCCGTGGCTCGTTTAAGGGACAATTGGGTCTGAGAGGTTGGATCTAGGATGTGTTTATTCTCCCACTGGGTCATCTCCTCCTCTGCCTCTGTTATCTTCTGGAGTCTTTCTTTCTTTTTATTTGCTGTCCAGGAGATTATCTCTCCCCGCAGCACGGTCTTATGGGCCTCCCATATTGTTACCGGGTTGTTTTCCCCAGTGTTGTTGAATTCAAAGTATTCGGTGGAGACTTTGGTAAGGCGGTCCACCAGTTTGGGGAAGCCAAGGTAGTCATTATTCAGTCTCCATTTTTTAGGGGGGGTTATGCCTTGCAACTGTATTTCCACCAACACAGGTGAATGGTCCGAGACTCCACAAGGAAGGAATTCTGCCGACAATACTCTAAAGAGGTCTATGCACGGGAGGAAGAGGTAGTCAAGCCTGGATAGGGACCAGTGGGCTCCCGAATGGAATGAGTAACCCCTAGTTCCCGGGTGTAGTTCCCGCCACAAGTCGCACAGGCCTAAAACGGATACAAAATTAATAGCTTTGTGGAGGTGTTCGGGTTGCGCTTTCTGAGGTGGGTGCGATCCATGGCATTGCACATGACATTGTTAAAGTCTCCTCCCAGAAACCACTTATCAGTTTGATATTTACCCATGAGGGTAGTCAGATCGTCTAACAGTTCCTGCCGCAGTCCTGGTGGGGAGTATATTGAGACAAAAGCAAATTTCTCATCCCAGAGCGTTCCTAGAATTAAGACATAGTGACCCCGAGGGTCTTGTTCTAAAGACTCCAAGGCAAATGGGACGCGTTTATGTATAAGAATAAGGGGACCCCTGGATCCCATTGTGTATCCCGCATGAAAGGCGCCCCTATAATTGGTCTCTGGAAGAGAGTGCAGTGTGATCCCGCTAAATGCGTTTCAGTTAGCAGGGCCAAGTCGGGGGAGTGTCTACTAAGTAACTGCTTGACCAGGCGTCTTTTGATCGCGGAGCCCATCCCATTTACGTTCCAGGTGAGCACTTTGAGGGATTTGGGGCATTCAGTCGGTAGCAACTGTAATTGTGCTGGTGCCATCTAACATACGTGTTAGAGGGTTGGGAGGATGTCTTGTGAGGGTAGGGTCCGCATGTGTGGTGATGTGATATAACTTGTGCCAAGAGTGGTGATTGGATTGCTGTCTGAACATGTTGTGGCCCAAACTAACCAAAAGCCATAGAAATCCTTGAAACCTACATGGGTACAATGGTCCTAAGGCAACAAAAAAATACCTCCAAACTTACCCCTCACTCCCCTGGCCCATACTCCACCCCAACACGAAGTAACTGTCGCCCAAACATCGCTGAAACGTAAGGCGTCAGCTTAACATCCCAACACTAACAAGACCTAAAGTACTACCGGGGCGAGGGAACCTCTCCTGGATCTCCGTTTCCTGCACCGATTATTTGTTTCCTTCGTGCAGAATTAGGTTAAACACTACAGAACAGAGTTCAAGGGATACAGCAGTGGTGGACCGCAATGATCCACAGTGTTTCTTAGAGGTAGAACCATGGCACGCTCATCCTTCATCTTGGTTCGCTGCTTGTCCTGGGGCCTCTGGTCTCAACCTTTCGGTATCTCTCACGGGGGAGGTGCGACCTGTTCTAGGCCAGAGTCTCCCAATTTGTCTCATTGGTTTTGCCCTCCAGTCGCCTTCAATGTGGGCTTCTGCCCACTTCCAGGCCTTCTGCAGGTCGGTGAAATGTACTGTGGTTCCCTTATGATACATTTTAAGCTGTGCCGGGAAGAGCAGCCCGTATTTTACATTCAAGAGTGCCAGTTGTCTTTTTAGTGGCTCAAAGGACTGTCGTGCATGTTGCACCTCTCGGGTGTAATCAGGAAAGAATGTGATTCAGGATCCATTGTGGGTAATTGTCCCCTTTGAGCGTGACATCTGGAGAAGGGCATCCCTGTCTCGGTAATTGAGCAGCTTAGCAATCACCGTGCGAGGTGGCGCACCAGGGATTGGTTTGCCTGTGGGCATCCTGTGGGCCCTTTCCACTGAAAAGAATTTAGAAAAGGAGTGGGGTGCAAAGATATCCACAAGACATTGTTCGAGAAATAGCTCCATGCTGTGTCCTTCCTCTCCTTCTGGGAGTCCGAGGATGCGTATATTGTTACGACAAGCTCTTCCATCTCCCTCATCTGCTCAGGATTGCAAGGTTTTCAGATGGGTCAGGGTTTGCGATAATTGTTGGGTGACTCTTCTAATGCTGTCTTCTGCTTCGGAGTTGTGGTGTTCCGCTGCTCCCTTTTCGGGAGGTGAGTTTTTGGAGATTGTGGCATAAAAAGAAGACATCTGCCACGATGCTATCCATTTTAATCTCCATGGAGGAGCGTGAGCTGGCACTGGCGGCCATTACGTCCCTTAGTGAGAGATTGTCCTCACCCATGGGGGAGGTGGGCCGCGTTGCTTGACCCATCGGTGCTGGAGTGGTGGCGACCGCATACTGGTCCATGCTACTCTGCGTGGATGTTTTCTTCTGTTTGTCTTTGCCCATTTTGCACGTCATGTAGGCCCTGCGTTCCGCTGTTGTGGGATTAATCCTTGTTGTGACTGGGTACCTGGACAGTGGTTTGTTGGTTCAGGGTGGCCGGCCATCTGTTGGCCAAGTCTGGGTCCTCCCGCTTGGTGTAGTATCTGCAGTGGTGTCAGGCACCAGTGCCCTTTCACAGCCCCCGATCCTGGTTTACTTTGAGTGTTCCTTTCTTCGTCGGCCCTTTCCTTCTGTTAGGGTTCTCAGGGTCGGTGGGATGTTGCTCAGCGGTGTCAGGCAGATCCTCTGTCAACAACAAGTGTTGCGGGTTGAGGGTAGCCAGATCCGGAGGGCCCCTCCAAATGCTTTACTGTTGTGTTTTCGGGGGCAGCACCCCTCTTTTATCAGGTTGGTATTAATCGGGCAGTGGCCCCTAACTCGGTCCCCCGTTCGTATGATGTGGTCACAAGGGGGGGGTTAAGTGGCTCTGGCTGGTCCTCTGAGTTACCCTGTCTGTCCAGCCACTGCGCCCAGTGATCTTGCCGTAGGGTGTGCAAGAGCCCCTTGCCAATTAATGTCAGGAGGTTCTGTCGGGTTGGGAATCGTGTCCCTCCCAGTGCACTTTGATTCCCCACTCTCTGCAGGGGTGACTTCTGCCGTGTTTCCCAACTCCCTCGTCAGAGTCAATATGGCCTTGTAGGCCAGCGCCTCGCTGCAGGGGTTATACACCCGGACAGGGGCGGTCTTAGACCAGATTGAACCTCAAACGGGAAGCATCATTGGCGCCCCCTCCCCGAAATGACAATAAAAAAAATTGTATGTTACAAATGTTATAAATAGGGGCACTCAATAAAGAACTAGATGGAAATACAGCCACTCGATTTATAAGCACTATGTGTTTCCTTTCCAGTGAGGTCCTGTTAAAAACAATACTTGGCAAAGCCACTCAAGTCCTGTTTAAAACAAGCATTGGTAAAGCCAACATTTTTGGCTTGTGCATAGCTTTTAAGCTTTTGCCAGCCACTAGTATTAGATGCCCAGGTACTCACAACATTTTGCTCCTGCTACCAACAATGGGTAGTTAATACCACTATGGTTGTGCCTGGCAGGTGCCTTTCCCATGCCTACACAAAAGTCCAAACTGTTGGCATTGCCATTGCTTGTTGGAGTTGCCCTAAGATGGCCTGGGACATGTCTACTGCAAATGTGATTGACCCCTGCTCTGGATCTGTCTCCTAATTGTTACTCTTTGAAAACGAGGGCGAGCATTAACACAACCCATTCTGAACTCTAAAAGCATTCCTTGAGGGCTATGTGGTGACGCGCTGCAATGCATGCACAGGTAGCATATGGCATGGAGGTCTTTATGAAGTTATACAAAAACATATAAAATACAATTTTTTTCATAAGTGGGATAAAGAACCACAGTGTATAATTATACTCAAGAAAAATGCTGCTGAAGTAGCTTAGTTTTGGCACACCATATTAACAGAACTAACACATGGCCAGACCTGAGCTCAGTGCACACCTGCTCTTCCGGCCAGAGCAGAGCAGAACAGTCTTTCCACTCACTCGTTTTGCATTGTACAGTAAGTGAATGTTGCAATGTTCGGTTCGAAACCAATGTTGTTTAATAGTTTATAGACAGCTTTGGCTTAAAAATGAAAGAGTAAATAACATTTCCAATTTCACTAAAAGGGTGTTAAATTTTCCCGCGCTCCTCCATTTGTCCCCTTGCAATGCAATGCCATTTTCACACATAAAGAGCTTCTTAAACAAAGTAGCACACTGAGGGGTCACTGTGACCCCAAAACCTTAGAAAATCTTGGGGTAGGGTTTGAGGGGCAGATATGGCATCCAATTGAATGGTAGGACTGAAAAAAGCAGAGAAAGCTTGACACAAATTGCTAACGTTTTGACGAAAAGTACGGCCAGGACCATGAAAAATTGGACGAGCGGTTTTGGGGTTGTTCATTGTAAAGGGGGCACCGACATTACTCCGCAGTTGTAATCACCATTTGTATTGCACAGCGAACATACTGCAAGCTCCTTTGGCGCTGGCATAATAGTTGCTATTATTACCTGACTGAATGGTCCTCATGTTAGCTTCTTCACAATGATGAGAGGCTGCGCTGTATGTGTTGGGATTAGTACTTCTGATTTGCAGACTACAGCCACATCTCTGCAGTGGGTCCTGAACCCACTGAACTATCTCACTATTGAAGCATGTATGGTATTATTACCCAACTCTTCAGAACTTTGAAACTGTGTTGCTGACAACCCTGTCCCACCAACCTTGAGCTTGGACTGCTATAACTGTAAGAATGTCCTCTCTATACCCTACATTCTCTCGCACAATTACAGCCTTGCGTTACTGTAAATCTTGCACAATATTAGCAGTAGGTCAAAAATTGCCCATCTGCAAAAAAAGTATTGAAATACACATATCAAAAAGTATTCTTTCCATGCATGTTTGCACCAGGGCAAAGTGTGCCCTAGTGCTAATACTGCGGCAAGCTTTGTCCTGGTGCAAAAAGGCACTGAAAGGATTACACTTTTTCACTAGGGCAATAACATTTCTTATTAGAACTTGGACAAACTTTGTCCGGGTGCAAAAATGCATAGAATTTTGAGCCATGTTTGCTCTAGTGCTAACACCGTGCACAATTGCACATGCACTGGGGCAAAATTTCTGTAATCTGGCTCCACATGTTTTTACCTTCTCCAATTCCATGTTGCCCTCTCTAGCGACCTCTGAGGATGCAGCCTGCTGTGGCAGGTTCGAATCCCAGCGGAGTCCCAGCAGGGTCAACTCAGCCTTTCATCCTTCGGAGGTCGATAAAATGAATACCCCTCTGTGGGATAATAACGTCTTCTTTGAGACCTTTGGGTCTGTAGTGCTAAGAAATACTTGTGTAAGGATATCAACATGAGAAAATGCTGAGCTCTCTTAAAAAGAATTGAACCCAGGGCTTTACATTGGTTTGGACCACAATTAAAAGTGTCCCCCAGTCAATATAGTCAGTTTGCTCCTTTTTCTGAGATTGGTGTGGGTATTTTGGAGTATATTTGAATCGTAACACTGCCAAAACATCTAGCTGCACAGCAAAGTAACTCATTAACCTGGCCCACTTTGACAAACAAAACCTGGCCCAGACTAGCATGTTGGGCTTGCACTTCCGGCATTGCCCTACACACAAGTACAAGACTGATTGAACCCACTGATGTGCAGGTTGATGTGGACCGCATGAGCTTAATCAATGCAGCTATTTCCACCAAGCAGGCTTTTCACCTGTGACTGCAGCAGCAGCAGCAGCTCAACTCACGAACTGGCTCAGCACACATGAACTGCATGTTGATTGCAGTAGTAACCCATGGACTGCAGGTTGATTGTAGTAGTAACCCGCTAAGCTACCATTGCCAAGCATGATTCAAGCATTTTACTTCTACATTGCATAGTAACATTTGCAGCAGGTGCATTCATTCACATGCCTATACTCATTGGGCCAGGGAGCAGGCTTGGACTGTTACCAGGATGAGACAACCTTTGCCTCACAGTTTGCTCATGTACTGCAGCAGCTTCACTTCTCCAGCTATTTTATCTAAGCTAGATTCCATCCTTTGTCTTGTAGGCTGCCCACACATATCAGCACCAGCTTGCAGCCGCACAACTCACTGCACTGTCCCATGAGCAAAGGTTTGAATCCGTAACTTGCAGGTAGTACACAAATCGCAGCCGCCTAACCCACTAAGCCATGACAGCAAAGCAGTATTCAAATCTGTGACTCACAGGTGCACAGAGGGGATTTTGGCTGCAGTACAACGCATCCCCTTGAGCTAACTCACTGAAGCTATTTGAATCTGAGGTATGCAGATTGCATGCTGATCCTTGCAGCAGGGGCATCAACTCATCATGCCTTTAAGATGACGTAGTGGACCTTGAATTAGGATGACCAGAAGACTCACGGTGTACCACTTCTTGGTCATGGACTTTAATTTAAGCTACATTCTGAGATTTGCCTTGGTTACTGCACTTGAAGAAGTCTGACTTATGTTCTTGCTAAATTGTGATTTATATAAAAGAAAGCATCAGACAATGGGTGCCTAGTGACATGGAGTCACCTATGCACCCATTCCTATCCTGTATCCGTGGGTGCCACTAATTCTTACATGTATTTGCCTAACACAGAATGGCCTCTATGCGCTGCCAGCCGCTCAATATACGGTTGTGCGCCATTTGCAGTGTTGACGGGTTGGGAGAGGAAGCGAAGCAGTGGGGGACGTGTCATTGTCCGGAAGGCCGGGTTTAATTGAGTCCAGCTGCTTGTTGAGGATTACACGCAAGGGCGCCAACCCCACAAGCTGCCCAACCATTTGATGCTGTTTTTACAAGACCTAAGTTTTCTCTATGTAAATGAAATTGGGCAGCCCAGTGCCCACGTACCTTTAATCAGTTTGGGTTGGGCATGCAGCTTGGTGGTCAGTGGTCAGTGTCACTACACTCACTGTACTATTGCATGCTGCTGTGCACTGTGTAGTGCACACGTGTGTGTGTCTGCCGTCAGCCAGTCAGCAGAGCACTCAGCAACGGATGGGTTAAGCCTGACCAACCTGGCGATTGGAATTTGGGCAAGAAATGTTGCGTTTGCTAGAGGATGATAAAAGCAAGCATCCTGGGCTTGCATACCCCAGGTGCCCTGACAGCAGACTGGCTGGCATTGTGCAGTGCTCTGCTCTCTCAATTACTGACTGAGTCTTATGATTTTGTATTGTCATTGCAGCACTTTGCTTTTATGTACAGTAGTGCAGTTTATTAAAATAACATTAAATGATGCACTGCAGCATTGGAGGAGTCAGACTGCTGGCGCCCCCTAGAGTCTGACACCTCAGGCAGCCTCCTGCTCTGCCTGGCACAAAGACCGGTCCTTCACCCGGAGTGCTGCTGGAGCTGGCCCAGTGGACTTCCCGGGGCCGAACTTACTTGTGGTCAGTTGATTGTCGGTCCTTCTCCCTCCGCCACTCGGCTGGATGGCTGTCGGGGCCCCTTCCTGGGGGGGGGTCTCTCGCCAGCGCACACGGGCAATCAGGAGTCCTGGGCTGGAGCACGGCTCTCTCCGCTGTTCCAGCCGGCAGGGCAATCAGGAGTCCTGGACTGGAGCACGGTTCCTCCCGCTGTTCCCAGCCACGCAGGGTCTTGGTCCATGGGCTATCAGGAGTCCTGGGCTGGAGCGCGGTTCTCCCCACTGTTCCCAGATCCACAGGGTCTCGTTCCACGGGCAATCAGGAGTCCTGGACTGGAGCGCGGTTCTCCCCACTTTTCCCAGCCACACAGGGTCTTGTTCCCCAGCTGTGCGGCGCCTCGGTCATGTATATGGTAAAATGGTGCAACGTTGCTCCGGCCGCCACCCGCCTCCAGCTGCCAGAGTACGCTGGGGGTATGGATCGGCCGGGCACGGGTCGCACCGCAGCGCCCTGGTCGGACAGCTCCTCCGGATGCACATGCCCCGGTGCGAAGGGGCCCTCAACAGGCAAGTCCGCCCGCGTCTCTCACTCGCACCGACACCGCCAGGTCCCAGGGTGCGTGCCGGCAAGAGCACTGCAGGGCGCCGCTCTGTCACAGTTCTTAGGCGCTGCCGGCCATTTTAAAGTTTTGCGCCAGTGGGGACTGGCTCTCGCTGCTGGATTCGATTTTTGCCGGAATTCCGTCGAGTACACGCAGCAAACTCGGCTCGTTGAGGCACCAGGCACTCAGGAATCGATTTGTGTCACTTTTGTCTATTTTGCCAAGAAGGAACCAGGATGTTATAAAGGATGTTTTCGGCGCTCGCCAGAGCTCCCAAGGCTCACGTCTTCATCGCCTGCTAGCAGGCCACGCCCCCCTTTTGACTATTTTGATTGTTTCCGGGTTTTATCCTTCTGGATCCCTGAACTGGACTCTTTAATTTTTGCTGCCACCAATATTCGTTTTTTTGTTGGGTGTGGCTGGAATGATGTATTGTAACTGTTCATCTTTTTGCCTGACCTACAACTTGGCTCGTATGCTGGACTATCATTGCATTTCTTCTTTTTGGTTTTTCTTCGTCTTTTTCTTTCTTTTCTATTCTGTTATTATACTTCATCATTGCTGAATATTGTACCAATTCATTAGGTTTTGTAAAGCGCCTTGGCAAAAGCACTCTAGAAATAAATAAAATACAAATCAGTAAAGGTTGACTCTCCCCAAACCAAAATCTTTTCCTTTTTGACCTCCAGGGAGAGACAGCAATCAGCTAGTCCTACCCTCTATAGAAGAGTATTCAGACCACCCATATGACCTGCTCTGAGATCATAGAGGGCAAATCTGTCCACTCCATCCTTTACCAGATTGCTCCGGGACTAGTGATCCCTTGTGTGTTGATAGTTTCTTATGTAAGACTGCCACTTTGGGATACATCGATGGCTCAACAAAGACAAGACACTCAGGGCCCCATCACGAGTTGGGCGGTAACGCCAGCGGTATTACTGCTGGCGGTATTAGCCCTACCGCCAAAACCCCATGGTATTAGCGCTGGATCACGGGTTTGGCGGTAATGAAATTCCCCATTCCCCACTGAGCCCATTCGGGAATGCCCCACTCCCCATTGGGCTCAATGGGGAATTTTCACGCTCTTACCACCGGCAGATTTCCCGCCGGCGGTAATAGTGCAAATTTTCAGCGGATTTCCCCCCAGCTCAGAGCTGGGGAGAAATCCACCGAAGCCCTGATTTGGCGCACCCTTAAATCCAGCGGTAATAGCGCGACCACCAGATTTAAGGGTTACTGCCAAACTCGTGATGAGGGCCTCAGCCTGAATTTGCTATGATCCCTTCTTCCAAGAAGGTTTAAGCCGAGCTTCTTTGGTGGTTGGAGTCAGACAACCTCTCATTGTGGATTCCATTTCATATGCCAGATCTTTGACTGATTAGTCCCTTTCAGGGTACTTCTGCCATTGCTGCAGGGATGGAGAGTATGTATCTAAGTACACAATACAAGGTCAGTGTTCTTTATCAACTAGTAGGGTGGCCCTTCTGGCTCATGAGAGGGTTGTGTGATGAATCCTGCAAAGTCATCACTGGACCTCAGCCTAAGATCTCCCCCCATGTGGTCAGGTAAAGGCAGCCGCTACCTGATCCTATCCCTGGGGGTAGTATCATGACGGAGGATCACATGGGAGAGGATGGCTATCAGGGGGAAGTGGTGACTCCTTCGGGAGAGATGCAGTATTCTGCTTCTTCTGAGGATGAGAGCCTCATAATTCCCGAATACCTAATGGCATGCTGTCACTGCACCAGTCCTGCCCATGAAAATACCCAAAAAAGATGCTATGAAAAATCATCTAGACAAAGTAAGGTTTGTACCTTGGGAGTTCAAGAATTAAATACAACAGCCTCTGACTGTCAGGAGTCTGTATTAAATAGAAGTCGTAACTCCAATATTAAATCACAAACCTTTTACATAGTATCCACCAACTCTAAAAATCCTCAATTCATAAAAAAATAAAAACTAACTAAATGTCAAAAGACCAGAACCAATCTGAACTTCAAGATCCATAATGCCTGTGGTACTGAGACAAGGAAGAAGGGCCCAGAGTTAGTAAGGATCAAAGATGCCATTGACCAGAATGTGCGGTCTAGTTGTTATGGAGCCAAACACCTGAACAGGACATTTAGATTCAGTAATGAGTTACAGCTAAGAAGAAGCTGATGCAAGAAGTGAAGGCGTGTGGCAGTGCTTAGTGCACACAGCGGAAAGCAGCATCAAGAAGAGAAGCCCAGCCGAGAGGGAGACGTGCTCCCAGCCCGACATGTGGATCTCTGGTGTGCAGGACGCGAAAGACCAACGGAGCTACCAGAGCTCTGTGGGAAAGTCAAGTAGACCGCTGAAGTTACACCAGAACCAGCAACAGGGCAGACGGAGCACAGAAGGCACGCCGCAGCACCAGCAGGTGAAAAGGAGACACCAAAGCAGACCAGTGAGTTGGCCTAAAGCAAAAGGTGACCATGCAGCGCTCTGAACAAGACATTTAGTAGAAGCCTATAATTTTCAATACCAAACAAATAAAGCAGTACAAAGGTGACAAGGGTGCAATTCACCTTATATGGAACACCAATTGGGGGAAACATGTAACCCACATTGCCAAGAGGTTACAAAGGAGTAGTTCAGAAGCTACAAGGGCACATTTGCCTTTTTATGGGACACCAATTGGGGGAAACCTGTTACCTACAGTACCAATAGCCAAGAGGCTGCAAAGTAGTAGTACAGAAGCAACAAAGGCACAATTTTCCTACCAACTGGGGGAAACCTGTCACCTACATTGTGAGGAGACTATCAAAAGAGGCAGCCATTGTTCAGCCCTCCTCACATAGGTTACTGGTGTGGAGAATCTTGCAATAAATATTGCCACTAAGCATAATTGTAGTTGTAGGAGTTTTTCATACCAACAGGTGAGTAAACCAGTAAAAGGATCAATTGTAGTTAGTCCATGCAGGCGAGTGGATCAGGAAAGAAGACAATGTTTTGAAGCAGTGTGATTGTGTCAAAAAGGTGTGGTGGAAAGAACATATTAACCATAGTGATATTCTGACAAACTGTTGCATCACCAAAGGTAGTTGCTGTGCTATCCTGACAAAAGTATTCAATTTGAAAAATAATTCGGACATGCTGATAATTGCTTTGCATTTGGAGGCCAACAATTGCCTTGGTTTATGAACTTTTGTTTTGTGAGAAAGACATTGGCCTTACTAAAAAGGATATTGTGTAAGAAACCAATTGCTTTGATTTTTGAAGTGTTGATGAAAAATGTCATTTACTTTACTAAGTGGAAGTTCACTTTGGAAGGAGAGAATCTTTTATGTTGAACTAAACAGAACTGTGTTGAATCAGAACTTCTCTAATGGTATTCCTGCATTGATCCAGGGGAATGGAATACAACCCTTCGCCTCGATGAGTACTTTCTAAAACATATACATTTGAACTTTTACACTGTTGTGTTGAATTGAATACAGTAAAATATAATGTAATTCCAATAATTACATATGGAGCTCAAACACCATTTCCGCAAAACTCGCCGAGGTGGGACATCCGAGAAGGGATGTATTGGAAGAGCATCCTATCACTCCCCTTGAGTACCCCGATTCATGTTATTAGTTACGAACTAGGTCTCACTTCATTAACAGCAACTGTATCCTGGCAAGTGCTTGCTGCATATAGGAAATGTTTAAAATACTCATCCACTTCCCAAAACATGCTTCCTGCACTAAAATCGGCACTTATCTCCTCAACACCTGGTACCCTGCAAATATGGAAAACATATTGGCATTCAATTCTTGAATCAGCAGATATCACACTAGAGCTGTTATTGGAGACTCCTGAAAAAGGTAAAATTAAGCTTTGGTGGTGGGACTGGAGTTTGACATGGGACACGTGTAACTCATATAAGGCATTCAAAGGAGGAGCTTTTCTCCTCAACCCAATGCAGACACTACCTCTCTATCTTCACAAGTTTCCTGGCCAGCATATGCTATATCCATTCTTCGATTTTGCTTCATATGCTATATCCATCCTTCGATTTCGCTTCAATCTCTGGCCGACTAAAGCTAGATTAGCAATATATAACAAAAACGCAGCCCAGGACACCACGTGCAGATTCTTCAAAATGTCAGGGCATCAAGAATCCATACACTATATGATAATAGCATGCCCTTCTCTTACAAAATTTTCTTTTCGTTAGCATCTTAAGCACATCACACAATTAACAAAAGAACAAATGTGGCTGGTATATTCAATGCGACCAACATTTTGCTGAACATTGCAACTATCCAATTTCTACACAGACAACCACGCCTTGACCTAGCTTGAGCCAGTATCAGATCCAAGCTGGTACCTAAGTGAGCACTAGTTTACTCCATACACAAGCTTAGTGGGCATTTAACAAAAGCCCAATTGCCTCGTTGAATATCAATTATGCACTGAGCGAAGAAGAGTCCACTGTGGTAAATCTTCCTTCTTAAAAGTAGTATTGAATGTGACTATTTATGAAAAATTGGAATTTTATTTGTTTTTTTTAATCCACTCTTATTAAGCTCTGCATTTTAGATCATTGTATTTAACATTATTGAATTGTCTATTTATTGTATACCCTTCTATTTGGATACCACCCAGAAATAATTCTGTGTAAATGGTGAGCTTTTATTTTCACTTGTACGATTTTAATAGTGCTTTTATGGTTGTTTTAAATCATCCAAATATTTTGAATTAGCTATCTAATCTTAATTTACACAGAGCACAATCTGCTCAAGTACGACAATTATAATGTTCAATATGATCTCTTGGATTCTAAAACCTGTGATATTAAGACCACATTTTGTCTAATTGCAATGAAAACTGTAGATTCACTACCGCTGCTACCCACAAATTGGATTCACAGATTCACAGACTGCGAAATGTGAGAACTTTGGCTGAATTGCAATTTTAAGAAATGTCTGTAATTTGCACAGTCACATAACTTGATATTGTATGTTTATTCAGATATTGTAATAAATAGAAAAAGTTGAAATTTCAATTAAAACAATTTTCTTTTAATAACAAAATTGAATACAGTCAAATATTCCTTGTGTTATTTTGCTATATGTATTAGTGTGAGGGTCAGAGATTTTGCGCACCAGGTCATCTTTCTTTAGTTTAGTTTGTTAGGTAGGGACATACTTGTAAGGATTGGGAAAGATAGGCTTTTAGCTCACCCCTTTTTTTATTTATTTATTTATTTATTTTATTTGAAAGAAACTACAGTTTAAACACAAGGCAAACACTTTTGTTTCAAAAAGAAAAACAGAAAGATAAAAATCCTTACATCCTCTAATAATAATGATAACATCCAAAATATACAAGAGACAAGTGCAAGGACAATACAGAAAAGAGACAAAGAGAAATAAATAAAAGAAAGAGAAAGCAAGGTTCTCAGCATTTGCTTTCAAGTATCCCAACATAATGTTACACATCCCACTCTATTCTAACCTGTCGGAATCTTTCAATCGAGCACAAATTAGAAGTTGATTAGACATCTACTTTTAAGATCATGTCCATATAGTTTACAGTTGCATATACAAGTTTTATATTTTTCCCTGTGATGCATCTGGCCCACCACCCATTCATATTGTCATCTAATGAAGCAAACTTTCCAAGATGTAGTGATCGTTGGATTACACTCTGTTCACACTCGATTAGCAAGTGTTTTGAAGTTTCAAAAGCCATTCCACAAAACCGACAGAGATTATCTTTTATTGACTTGTCCTTTCTTTTCCAGAGCATTTCCTTTGTTTTCAAGTTGTTTGTCCTGAGCCTCAGAAATTGATCTCGATGGTGACGAGAAGGACATTAGATCAAATATCGTGGGTATATATTTAGTTTTTTGTAGTCATATCCCAAGAATTTAATTGAGTCCATCTTGTTTCGAGATTCTTGATTTACGATCCATGCCCAATTTTCAAATCTCTTCTTGGCATGTTGCGGGCGATTTAGTAGCTCTTGATTATTAATATCAGCTGCCTTCAAGAATGACCTTAATCGGTGGAACCAAAGACTGAGTAGGTTTTTGCTGTTTGGATCGTACTCGTTTCCAAATATTGATATGCTGGCGACGGAAACTCTAGAGACATCTTTCGCATTGCCGCAATAGAGTTCCATATTACCCTTGTATGTAGCGAGTTTATTGACAGTTCATGTCTCAGTACCGTCATAGATGTCGATTGTGGCAGTCTCAACACATATCGCCAGAATCGCCCTTCCAACGAATGCCAGATTTGCTCATTGACATTCCACCCTGCCTCAGCACCAAAGCTTATAATTGGCATAACTTTTTGTAGGTAGAATTTGAGGACGGGTTCCAATTAAAACTTTCCGTATCTTCTATTATTTTTGCTCCTTGCAAGGCAAGCATCTGCATTTTGTTTTTCAATTCTTTCACCCAATGGTATTCGCAAACCGAGTTGTTAAATTGGATTCCCAAATATCTGATGGAGTCTACAGAGGCGATAAATTCTCCAGCAACCATCCACCTAAACGATGTGTCTTTCTTATTTTTTACATTCCCAATTGACACAATTTTTGTTTTTGCTGTATTAATCGTTAGCTCATTGCTAACTATGTATTCGTGTAGGGATGCAAGTAATCGCTGTAGTCCTATTTGAGTTCTGTCCAACAATACAAGATCATCTGCATACATAATGCATCTGATTGGGATCCGATTAACCATTGGTGGAAAACAATGGACTTGTGCAAGGTGGTTTGGCAGGTCGGCCAGGAAGAGCTTGAAAAGCTCAGCAGCAATAGGGCACCCTTGTTTGACTCCCTTTTGCATTGCAATCATATCTGATAGATCCCCACCAATATTTAGTTTTACTTTCATAGAGGTTTGAGTATGAAGTGCTATAATTGGTTCAAGGAGTTTTACCGGACATTGCCATTTTGCCAATTTTGCCCAAAGTAAACCGAGATTTACTCTGTCAAAAGCCTGTTTCATATCTACAAAGGCAAGATGAATTTTGCCATTTGCCTTCAGCGTTTCCAATTTCAAGATGGTAAGGATTAGCAGATTAACATCTACCCCGACACCTTTTGTGAATCCAGTTTGGCGGATGTCTATAATCTGGGAGTCCTCAGCCCATTTCGCAAGTTGTTTGCGTAGGTTCGATCCGAAAATGTTTCCAATCGTATCAAGGAGGGCAATTGGACGATAGTTGTTAGGCTCGTTTTGGTTGCCCTTCTTGTGGATTGGAACCACTATTGCAGTGGTCCATGATTCGGGTAGTTTCCTTGACGCTGCAATATTTGAGTACAACTTTTCAATTAAGCAAGCCCAATTATGAGGATGTTTTTTAAGCGCCACATTTGAGATCAAATCATCTCCGGCGGCGCGTGAGTTTTTTAGTGCTGTTATTGCTCTCACAATCTCATCCAGTGACATTTTGATGGCCCATTGGGTTTCCTCCACATTTCTTATATTCATTGTCTCGAATGATGGTTTCTTAAAAACCGTTGAAAAATGCAATACCCAAGCATCTCCTGAGATTGTGTTTGTTGAAGTAGGTGTATGTTTTGAACAGTCCTTGTTCAGGATCTGCCAAATTTCTCGTGTGTTCTTAGTAACAAGTAGGTTTAGCATTAATTCCGCCCGGTCTTGATCAACGATAGTGGAGTGAGATTTTGCCCAATTTCGATATAGCACACGTCTAGCTTTAACCGCTTCTTGCACATCTTTCCTCGGCATACCTTTTTTTATTACTCTCAGATCTCTCCGCATTTTCTTTTTTTCTTCATGCAAGGCTTTGCTGTATAGATGTTTATGTAATCGTCCATAACACATAGAAGAATTTGCATCAATGATGCAATCAGTCAACAGCGGATTATAGTCAATTCCCTGTCCAGCTGGAATATTCATAAGCTTAGTGCCAAGGTTGTGTATTTCGTTTCCGTTTACTCGAAGACAATTCCCACCAGCATTCACTTCTATAGGCAATTTGTAGGTGGTGTCGGATGTGGTCACATCCATCATACAACCAAATTTCAAAATACAATGATCACTATGTTTCGTTTGTTGGATTTGTAGATCTATGGATTTTGATTCAATGTTTCTGGAGACCCATATATAATCGAGAATGCTATGGGATGTTTCACAATGCCAAGTTGCTTTTGCAGGAACATCCCCTTTTGCAGAGCCATTTAACATTAAGAGGTCGCGTGTACTCATGGCGTTTTGCCATTGCGTGCCTCTTGCATCTAAACGATCTTTTGACAAGAGCTTATAGGCCTTCAAATTCTGATCGTACTGGAACCAGGTGCAGTTTAAATCTCTGCAACAGATCACATACAGGTTGTTATAAGCTAGCATAGATTCATCAATTAGCTGTGTGATTCCATTTACAAAATCATTTGTGCTGATTTTTGCCGGGTTCCAATATCCATTGACTATTAATAGATGCTTCCTAGACTGAGTACGTTTTCCATCGTGTGAATAATTGTGCCTTGCACAAACGGATTTGGATTGACCAAATCTGGGGCAGACCATGATTCAGTTATTCTCACCATCATAAGTAGACCAGAGCATGGACGCCCTTTAACATTTCGTACAGCTGGATTGAGCAAGGAGGTAAACCCATCGCGCGTTGGAGCATTGCATAGCCATGTTTCTTGTAAACAGATTATAAACACATTTTCCAGAGAGATGTTAAAGTCATTAAATAGATGTTTATATCCACGTGTGTTCCAAGATAAGATCGTACATGGACTATCGTGATCTGTTAGTCATGGCTAAGACGTGCAATGCTTGTTTAGGTTTCCTTTTTTGGCTTATAGTGAGTTTGACAGAGGTCGATCTTGACTTGTGTCCTGTGCAAGCCTCATAGATTTCCGTAAATTTACTGAGTCAACGCGCTTCAGGTTATGTTGGGAAGTCTTTTTTCCTTTTTCTTCTCGTGAGACGCAATCCTTGTCGGGTTCAACCTAAATCTCATATCCGAAGAATAGAAGATCTTCGCTGGCTCTTAATACAGTGTTTCAAACTCCTGCCGAATCAATGTGTAGAAGCTCTTGGTCTGAATACTCTTCAGTTGCGTATTCTACAATCTTTATGTCAGCTGATTCGATTGTGCGCAACAATGGGATACATTTGAACAGTTTCATTATGTTCGTTCGATTTCAATTGACTTCCGATTCATCGCTTTGAATATTTTGTAATCGTAGTTTGCAGCATTGCAATGGACTTTTGGTGACTTTGTTGACATGAACTCTTGTTTTAAAGTGAACGTGCTGTTTGCGTTCATTTGCCGTGAATTTCGGATTTAACCTTTGGTCATTTGCGCGTTCATCAGGTTCATTAACTGCAGCGTCCTGCTTTCAGGGTAAAAGCTCGGACATAGTTTTCGCACAAGCCGTCTTAGTTTCTTTCGAGTTCAGACCGCTTTCCCTCCTTGTTGCATGTTGATGTGAGCTAGAAGCAGTGGACACCTCTTGATCATCATCTATCGAGTATTTGGATAGATTACACAGATCAATTGAAGAGGGTGCGGAAGAGGATCCATTTGTTTCAGAGTCATATATAATTCTTCTTTGTTTTTGAGCTGGTTTTTGCTTTCTGCTGTCATTATAGACTTGAGAGGTTTTTTTTTATAGCCAAATCGGGCCTTTTAGTTTTGACTCCAGTGTCTCTTTGAAATAGGCTGGGCTTTGGTGGTGGTGATACATTTCTTATAAATTTCTTTACCTTTGTGTTACAAGGCATTTTGCCCATCTTTGCTGTTTTTCGTACTTCAGCGGTGCCTACAATTTCTTTAATAGCAATCAGATTTTTAGAATTTGCTATTGGTATTATAGTTCTTGCTGTTCCAGTAAAAATACCAAATGACGAGAAATGTTTCTCCGGCAGAATCAATGGCTCTTGGATGGGCACCACACATTCGATTCCTCTGACTCCTTCACTTCCCTCGTTATTGGCCGTACCGGTGTTAGGAGGTAGTTGTAATCCCTTTGCATTTTTGATATTCTCAGCAGGTAAACATTTGGCACAGCCAGACCCGTCCGCAGGTTTAGATATGGTTGAGATTTGCTGAAGCTCAACAGGGCGACCATTGGACAAGGAATCCTTGCTGATTTGATTTTTATTGGCCTCGGAGTCTGAAGCCGCATGCGCCGTATTGGATCCTTCTATGTTGGTATGTTTAGTACATTTTCCAGTACAAACAGCAGCCTCAGGGCCATGCTTTCTTCGCATCCATTTGATAGCTTTCAAGAGGCCTTCAGTTAGGTTGTCATTTTGGCAGTGGTGTCGAGCCGCTAGGTCGCATAGCCTTTGCTGCCACCGTATAGTTAGGTCAGCTTCAGCTTGGTTTTTGTTTTTAAGGAAGCAATTGAATTTTTCAATTTGCTCCAATTTTAGGTATAAGTTTGATAACATTGGTCCTTGGTCATGAATTGTGTCTCTTAGGGCTTCACACAGTTTCACAAATGGAATCATGGCTAAAGATGATGCTGCCAACACATTGTTATGGATTTGCATTGCAGCTGCAGATGATAGACTGGCCTTTGCGGGTGCATGAGAGATATTTTCTGCCCCAATACTTGAATGATTTGAGAGCTCCTCGTTTGGCATTTGGGATTCGGATAGAAGCCCATTGCTCTGAGCTGACAGTGGTCTTTTTGCATTGTGTTGCTTCCTTGCAATCGCCATTGGAGTGCTTGTCTTGTTCTTCGCAAATTCTGAGAGACCGATGGGCAAGTTAACACGCAGCAGTCTTTTTAACGAATCAGGGGTTTTATGTTTGTTGTTTTTTTCAGCCAATGCCTCTGCATATAGAGCTGATGATTCTGGGACAGTGAGTCATTCCGGAGAATGCCGGCTTTCCGTCATAGCTGTTGGTTTGGGAGGCTGATGTAAATTGGTCTGACGAAACAATTTTGTTTTGTCCTGCAATAAATGTCCCATGCCTGTCGTTGCAGCAACAGCCTCCGTTTTTTTGGCTGGTTTAGATTTTGGCAGTGTCCTCGATTTGATGAGGCGCGGGGTGTCCAACTTCATTTGTGTTGTTGATGGGCAAGTCTAGCAATTTTAGTGGTCGTCTCACAAAAGGCTCTTGAATACACTTGTTAAGCACTGCATGATAACGTAGCACCTTTTTCCCACGAGGCGCCAACCCAACATCTTTTATTGCCTGTGCGTCCATCAGTTTGTGCCCCTCTTTAGCCGTTTGCGACCCTTTATCAGCTAAAGTAGGAATGTCCTCAGGATTGTTTTCCATCTCACGTACATCAGCTTCATCTCTCTGGCCTTCAGATAATGTCATATCAATGAAGTTATTTACAGCTGCAGAGGCACTTGCAGGCTGTGTGCCTTGGATAGGAATATCCAGTGTGTTGGGCCGTGAGCCTTGTGCGCATTGTAAATTGGTTTTATCAGAATCATTTGATATAGATTCGGATGTTGATACCAACATTAGATCAGCGTCGGTAATTTCAAAAGGTGAATAGAAGAGGTCAGGAGTATCAGGACTGATTGTCGCTTTCCTCATTTCAGGCATCGGATTAGCGATTGGTTCCAAATTATTTAGGGACAACAAGGCGGCTTCAGGTACCACTATTGGGGCAGACAGGTTTTGCTCCAAGGCTTCATACTCAACGTCATTTTCGTCGCCTTTATGTTTTTTGGGCAGCATATCGGGAAGTGTATCAGGGAGCGGCTGTGGCGTGAATTCCGGGCTAACTTCAACAACAACAACATTTTCGCCGTTTTCACCATGTGTGCCAGTGACCTCAGCACCTATGGGCTCGGGAGCTTTGTTCACCGGCAAGTCAACAATCAGTTTGCTTACCTTACCGTTCGATGCATCGGCTTTATTAGCTGCTGTCCAGGGGTTCAACATGCGGCGTTGTTGCAGTGTTTTGTGCCGGGTTTGTGGACCCAGTTTTTTTGAGTCTGCCATGGCGGCCTGCAGCGGACTGGGGCAGACTGGGAACTCGCCACCGAACTCTGCGCCACGCTCCGCGCTTCCAAAGCGTTTATATCAGTGGACACAAACGCAGGACTGTTCACGTCATGCAGCTCCTCTGTGGACTTGTAAACTTGCCCAGTGGACTATGCAGGTGTGGGGGGTGGGGGCTCAGCGACAAGGGGACTCTGGCACTAATCCCCTCACCTCTTTTTTAAAAAAAAAATGGCAAACATTGAGAAAACTATACCTATGTGTCTGTCTCGCATTTCTGACCCCTTACAGTTGGTTTTTCATTCTTCATCTCTATCAATGTTTTAGTGGCCTGGTGCCTGAGGACCTGACATGGAAATCTTTTCACAATTTTCTCAATTTAAGGGCAGCTAGAAAACAGTCCACCAGGCAGCAATAACCAAGCAAGTGGATAAGATCCTCTCACTGGTGCCTTCAAAAGGAAATCAATCTGCTAAAGATCTCTCTAGTCAATGTGCTCTCTTTTGGGGGCAGATATAGAAAACTCATGCATTAAACTGGAATCAAGCCTTATGTACATCTCAGCTACCAGATCCAATCTGATGTGAAAAGCATCAATGGTTCTCTCTCTAACCCTATTTTAAGAGGCATTTCATTGGGTTCTACATCATCATTGGGTTCTCAGATCCATCCACCACATACCCACCCCGGGATCTGAATAGGGCCCTTGCCCCCCAAAACACCCCTCCCCCGCTGCACAACTCCTTCCAATCAATGACTTCAGCAGACTTGTACCTTGGAAAAATGCTTTTCTGGTAGCTGTTGCTTCAGCATGCAGGGTTGTTTAGCTCTAGGCTCTGTGGTTGAAGAAAAACCTTACTCTTCTTCCACAAAGTAGCTGTCTTTACACACCTGTTATTTTCTTACCAAAGGTGCTTGAGGACCTCCATTTAAATCACAAGACGTTTATACCAGTGTAGTGTTCTTTCCTAACCACGACTTGGAGGCAGGCTCTTAAACAATTTGGATGTCAATAGGGTGCTTAAGTTCAATTTGGACCTAAAAAAAGAAATTTGGGGCTACCCTTCACTGTCATTTCAGGGTGCCCCTCCAAGGATAAAGGCTTTGCAGGCTTCCATAGCAAGAGGAGTCTCATGCATTCTATAATCGTCCATGCTGCTCCTATGTGCTCACTTAGTGCTGGGTCAAATAGACGTCTGTGTTGAGATTTAGATCCCTGGTTGAAGAGTACGAGGAGAAGCCTTTAGTTGTCCCGTGTCTTTCTCGGTTGCGATCCTGAGGGAAGGTCCTGCCTTTCCTTGGAATCCTAATGGTGAATCTTTTTTGGCCGGGGGTGGGGGGGTTATTTGATACAAGGCAGTAAATAATAACAGTGGATGTAACATATGATGATGTAACAGTTGATGCAGATTGATCCAAATATTATTGAGAATTCATGAAGGCCAAGTAGCCATATGAAATTTGATGCAAAACAACAGAGTTTAAAGATACAATATTACAAGACATACAGTAACATAATGAAAAACAGACAACCACATAAGGCAGGGGGGAAGACAGGAACAGGAAACTTTAATCAAGTTGTGTGCATTATAAATCAGGATCAACATTAGATAAAACGCTAAGGAACAACTTCCACTTCAATTCATGCTTAAATACAAGAATAGGGGAGGAGGCATTGCATCTTTCTAGTCTATGAACATTGCATATAGAGTTTCACCAAATGTTATGATTAAGGAGATCAACGTTTTTCCAATATGCTGATATATTTTGAATTGCAACTAGGATAAAGAGGTCAAACAAATGAGAAGCATTACTCTCTAAAACGCCTCGTAACAGTGCACTGCCAAGTACATAAACTTTAAAACTATATGTTGTATCTTGAAAATAAGTTTCATTGCACTCCACACACCTTTCCAATATAGCTTCATAAATTCACAGCCTACAAACATATGTCCAAATGGTTCTTCAGGATGTAGGCGGCTCAAACACCTGTCGTTTTGTGTTGCCTTGCACTTGAAAAGCTTTGTAGCTGTGACACAAATTCTGTGATGAGAAGAACTGGGTCCTACCTTTATCTCCATCATTTAGGTTGCATTAATGCTCACATGCTATCTGTGACTCCCACACAGGATCCAAAGATGTTTCGGCAGCTAGGACCTTGTAAAACATGGAGGCACTAAAGTTAAGATTTTGCATGTTCTGTAATCTGTTCTTATGAGGAGAAGATGAGTTGAATAATAACATTTCAAAATGTTCCATTAGTGCGTTAATAGTTGTCACATATTGGTGCACATAGGAGGCTGGAATATAGAACATTTCAGCGAATAGATTAAAAGCCAAGGGCACTCCCTGAAAGAACAACAGATTTGCATATTTAATCCCCCTAGAGAGCCATGGTCTCCAAAATATACATTTACCATTTACTTGTATCAAGGTATTAAACCAGAGATATTGTGAAATGAACTGTGATGAATTAACAATAGGAGTATACAAATGTGTTCTGAGATAACGAGCAGATAAGATAACACTTGTACAATTAATGTATTTTCCCTTTAATGGTATAGCAAATAACAAGTGACAGAGGGAATACCATGGCTCTTTCTAAGAGTTACCATACAGGCACATTATTGTGATCTCCAGGGCTAAGACACATCTTCATTTGTTTTAAGACAAAAGCTGAAAGATTTCATTTTTTAAATCAGTTCACCCTACTGCACCATTAGAAAGAGAAACTTGGTTAGACAGGAATCAATAGCTTTAAACAAAGAAGAAGGTCGGGGTATTGTATCTTATAAAGAAGGTATACAATAATTGGGGGTATTTTCATTTTAATGGTCTCAATGTGACCCCACCAGGACAAATAAAGGGAGACCATGAGTCAGTTAATTCTTTGATTCTGGATAGTAGACTAGTAGTATTTTACTGGATATCTTTAATGGGTGGAGAAATATGAATACCTAGGCATTTAATTCTCTTTGGACACCATTTCATGCCAAACGTTTTAATATGATGTTTAGTGCAGTATAAATTGAGAGGCAGTATTTCAGACTTATCGGTGTTAACTTTATAACCAGAGGCTAATGGAAATAATGCCCATAAAATATTGTATACTATTGTCTGGATTTTTAAGGAGCAGAAGGACATCATCTGCATACGTCATAACTGTTACTTCCACTCCACCATCAATACGTTCTATAATGTTAAACTGTCTAATGGCTTCTAGAAAAGGTTCCATTGCCAGTATGAAAAGGAGAGACAACCACCCTTGACGTGTACCTCTAAATAGAAGAAAGTATGAGGACATTTGTCCATTTGTAACAATTGACATTTAAGGATTGGAATATAAAACATTAATCATGGAAAGAAGGAGGCCACCCACTCCCTGCCACTTGAGTGCCTTGAACATACTAAAAACCCTATCACCCTCCACATACTCTAAGATCAAGATCAGCCGGACTCCTAGTCATACCTAAAACAAACTCAGTCAGGTTAGGCGGTTCAACATTCTCAGCCTTGTTCCACGCTGTGGAACACACTCCCACCCCACATCCGCTTCACTGAAGACCTCATGTCTTTCCACAAAATACTCAAAACTTGGCTCTTCCCCTAAAACCGACCCCGTACTCAAACCAGCTCAACCTAAATAACAGCATCTCAATGGAAGAATCGCAAAAACTGCTAGATCTTAATAGTAATAAGACAAATAACAATACAAGATCATCTTGATCTTGTATTGTTATTTGTCTTATTACCAAGCAAGAAATCGACAAAATAACCACTAATATAAACTAAAAGGATAAACAGAATATAATGAATAAAGTAGTTCAAAGCAGTGAAGTGGATAAAAATAAAAAAATGTACGAAAACAGTAATGTGGTTGAAATTAATGAAATGGATGTAATGATTGCAATGGATGAAACAAACAAAATGGACGAAATGAATAAAGAGAACAGGATAAAAAATGAATACAGGAGACTGATGAGTACACAGACAGATGGCATGGAATGTATGAGTGCATGGCATAAATGCAAAGTACAGAATAGATGATTTGAGCGCATGAGACGGGCGTAGTGCATGAGACAGATGGAGAGCACGGAACAAATGGAATGCGTACAACAAGTGACATGGGCTGAACCGATAATGCAGGCTAAATGAATGAAGCGAGTCGAGAGGATAAAGTCGGCAGACTGGATGAAGCACGTAGAGCGGATGAATGCGCTGAGCGGATGAGTGTGTAGAGCGGATAAGTGGCAGAACGGATGAGTGTGTAGAGCGGATGAGTGTGTAGAGGGGCTGGATGCATAGCGGATGAATACGTAGAGTGGGTGAGTACGTAGAGCGGATGAGTACATAGAGCGGATGAATTTGTAGAGCAGATGAATGAGTAGAGTGGATGAGTGGGTAGAATGGATGAGTGCGTAGGATGGATAAATGCGTAGAGCGGATGAGTGCATAAGAACGGAGGAGTGCAAAGAGCGGACGAGTGCGAGGAGTGGACGAGTGCGTGGAGCGAACGAGTGCGTGGAGCGGACGAGTGCGTGGAGCGGACGAGGGCATAGAGCGGATGACTGCGTAGAGAGTGGGTAGAGCGGATGAGTGTGTAGAGCGGATGAGTGCGTAGAGCTGATGAGTGCGTAGAGAGTGCGTAGAGCAGATGAGTGCGTAGAGCGGATGAGTGCGTAGAGTGGATGAGCGAAAAATGAATGAGGGCATTGCATTGGATGAGAGCATGGAACAGATAAGAGCGTGGTGCAGATGTAGGTTATGGTGCAAAGATAAGTTGTGTGAGTGGTTAATAGAGTGGAGCGGACGTATGTTGTCAAACAGATTTAGGGTGTTGAAAGGAAGTAGGCCATGATGGTCTCGAACAGACTTAGGGTGTTGAGCGGATGTAGTGTGCAGTGATGTTCAGCCACTGTAGGGTGATGAGCAGATGTAGAGTATGGTGTGGGTGCGGAGCGGATGTAGAGTGCAGAGCGGGTGCTGAGTGAGGAGAGGGTATTGAGCACGGAACGGGTGTAGAGGGCGGAGCTGGTGTAGAGGGCGAGTGTAGAGTGCGGAGCGGGTGTAGAGTGCAGAGTCGATGTAGAGTTCGGAATGGGTGTAGAGTGCGGAGTGGATGTAGAAAGCGCAGAGATGAGCGGATGCTAAGTGCGGAGCGGGTGAAGAGCGCGGAGTAGGTGTTGAGCGTGGAGCAAACGGGTGATGTATGTGGATGAACGTGTGAAGTGGTTGGAAGGAATGGATATAGTAAAGGGAGGAAACGGGTTGTGGGTGGCAGGAATCGAGGATGGATCTGGAAGAACAGGCGATATAAATAGATGAGACGGGCAAAGTATGAAGAAGGAACAGGTGAAGTGTGTGGACAAAATGAGTCAAATACATTGAATAGAATGATTGAAGTATGTAGATGGAACGGGTGAAGTAGATCAATTAAATAAAAAATGTAATTAGAAGAAGGAAGTATGGAAGTATGTGGTTGGAAGAAGTGTAGTATGTGTATGGAACAAATAAACTGGGTGGAACCGATGAACCAGGTGAAACGGATGACCCAGGAGAAACGAGAATGAATGGAGTACATGGAACTATCGGAGTGGGCCCGATCTCAAACACTTAATGTAAACCACCATATCACATCTCCATGCTTACTCTCTTCTTTACACCACCACTCAACTAGAACACAGCGATACTATGACACCATTCGGTATAGCTGTTCTCATACCATCATCTGCCTCATACTCCCCATCACTCTAACTAAACACTGCTGGTTACACACCCTCCAGCCTAGGCGTTCTCTTCAGGCCTGATGCAGCCAGAATCAGACTGGATAAAACCTGTCAGAACAAACACATAATCCTGATCTCTCAACACCACACCTGCAGCTAAGAAGCAGCTATCACACAAATGCCACACCAGCTGCACACATATCCGGTGCTCACACGCAGCTTTGACTCTCACTACTCTCTCTACTGACTTGAACTTCGGTTCCCAAGTGCGTTCAACCTACCAGCGCCTTGAGACCATACCAATGGTACATAAGGTGCTATATAAATGCAAAAGAACATAACAATAACATAACATATAATCTCATTCAACCTTATCAAAAGCTATTTACGCATTTAGAGCCACATCTGCGCAAGAATCTTTGGACATATAAATAATGTCTAAAATATTGAGGAATAATCTCAAAACAGAAGAGGACAATCTACCTTTAATATACCCTGCCTATTCATTTTTAATCCAGTTGGGTAATAGAGGGAGAAGTCTATTCACCAGAAACTTAGCAAATATTTTACAGTCAGTGTTTATGAGGGATATTGGTTGGTAGCTTTGGAGAAGTGCTGGATCTTTGTTGGGTTTGAGAAACACAATTAACATGGATTCTGAAAAAGTTCCAGGAGCTTTCTTCAGTGTAATGAAGTGAGAAAAGAGTTTGTCAAGTCTAGGCACCGATATGTTATTAAACTGTCATAAAGATCAATAGGAAATCCGTCTGGGCGTCAAGCTTTCCCTTTTTGTAAGATCTCTAATGGCTTTCAGAAATTCATCTGGAATGATGGGGTTCTCTAATGACTTGAGATCTTCATTAGGATATTTGGAATGGGAAACCTGCCAAAGGAATTCTTGGCAGTGAGGAATATTAGGCAGTGAGTTCAAAGAATATACTTTTTGGTAGAATTGAGAGAAAACATTGATTATTTCTTTGTCTAAAAACTTCCCATTACCCACCTGATCCTTGATGGCTGTGACTCTTGCTTGTGGCTTACTTGTGTTGTTGGAAAATTGGTAAATCTCTGCCTTGTATTTTAAAATGTTTGCACTCTAGCATTCTGAAGTGATTTTGTTGTATTGAAGTCTTAGTCTAATAATGTTGTAATGAATGGAAGGAGTAGTACTATGAGTGTACTGAGATTCAAGGAATTTTTGTTGTTTTCGAATTGCATCGGATTCTTGCTTTCATTTTTTCATTTCTTAGCAACAGCTGATATAATTTGACCTCTAAGTATAGCTTTAGCACAATGCCAATTGTTAAAAATTGATGTATCTTGACTATAGTTTTCAGCAAAGAAATTGCTTTGTGTTTCAGTTATAAAGGGCGTAAATGACTCATCCTTCAGCGGAGCAGTATTGAATCTCCATCTATTAGATTTCTGTTTTGTACAATTGCAAGTTGGATATGAACTGGGGCATGGTCCGATAATGATATACATTCTATACTGGCATAGAGACGGACATATGACAAGGATTTAGAAAGGAGCATATCATCTATTCTAGACGAGGTTGGATAAAAAAGTAACACTAGATAAGAAGGATAAGTCATGCGCAATGCATCAATGAGGCCTAATCGTGATATGAAGTTCAGATGCTGCTTATGGGATCTAGTATTCTTAAAACACACACTTGATTTCCTATAAAGAAAGGGGTCATTGCTCATTGCAATCTCCACAATTAGATTATGAAAGTTAGATTTAATTAGACAGTTTCTTAATGCCAGCAAGTAGGATGGATCCGGGGAAGTAGGACCATATACACAGAGGATAGTATATTCAATCGATTCTACCAAAATGTTAATTAAAACCCACCTTCCCAAATCAGAGTGAGTCTTAATAACTTTGCATTTCAATACTTTATTGATAAGAGTAACAACCCCATTTTTCTTGCCATGCGCCGCACTTGAGAAAACTTGACCAACCCAGAAGTGCTTAAGTTTAGCGGCTTCAACCTGTGAAATATGTGTTTCTTGAATGCACGCAATAGATGGTTTTGTTCTATGAGATAGGACAGAACTTTCTATCTTTTAATGGGATTATGTAGTCCTTTTGCATTCCAGGAAGTTATATTAAGTGGCATGTCATTGACTTACGTACGAATAAAAACCATTTTCAAATATTGAAAGTATACAAGGTCATCTTAGATCCTCTTATGACATAAGATATAGAAATATTGTTGCAAATATGCTTACCATAGATAGGCTGATTATCCTGTGAAAATTAAAACACAATCGGAAAGACACACAAGGAAAAGGGAGAGACAAACTGTGTCAACATAAAGACCATCCATAAAGAACAGCAACTTTGAACTATAGGTAACAACGTGGCTAACAGGAAACAGCCACACCAATTCATGTTGGTAGTAGTATAGTGGGGGTGGAGAGCCTAGTGAGGGAAGGCCAGACTGCACCTCCACTCCGGCAGAAGTTATAATTAAATACTCCTGAAATTGTATACCATTAGATCCTATGATTCTTTTTGGGGAGTATGTATCAATGTTTCCATTTCTTCCATTCTATGAGCTTGAATTAAGTGTATAAGATCTGTTGGGTTCTCAAAGTTAGCAGGATGGTCCTTGAGGGTAAACATGAGGAGTCCTGAATGAATAATACCATGTCTTGCATTTAGTTGCCTTAGAGCCTGTCTGAATGTGAGTAGTTCTTTCCTCCCTGCAGCGGTTGCATTGGAAACATCCTGAGATATATATATATCTTTCTACCATTCCATAAGAGTTTTTTGATTTGTTTCACCTTGTTCATTATGAGATAAATAGGTGTATAATCCAGAAGGGCGAAGATAAGAGATCTCAAAGAGTTATTTGCACAACACACCAAATTGATAGGACCCACAAGCTGAACCCTCTGAATATTCCATTGCACAGAAGTGGGAAGATCCAGGAGCTTTGGGAGCATAGCAGTAAGGAACAAGATAGGGTCATCTTTTTCAAACCCCTCTGGAAAGCCCATAATGCGCATATTATTCCTTCTGTTTCTATTTTCAATGTTTTTAGATTTCTTTTGTAAGGATTTAACTGTAGTTTCTAAGCGCTACCATCAAAGCTTCAGGACAAGATGAAATGCGCCAGGTAATTGGTAGTGAACATAAGCAACCAGACTGAAGCTTCAGTGTGTTGCTGTAGTGTCACTTTATTTCCAGTGAAATGCCACCAAGGGTTTATTAATAATAAGTCAGCCGTGTCGGCATCAAGTATTGTAGGGAGATCCAGGGTTAATTATTAATACACTGCATCACCTGTTTTATAATAGATAGATAATGATGATGTATTCAGGGCCTATTTGATGCACTGGATGCTGTAGAGAACTGTATATTAATGACAAAATGCAATAATATATATTGAAATGCACAACATGCACCATAAAGACAGTCTTTAATGCATGTAAAATTTGCCAGTATACGTTTGCAGCTCTTTCATATTATTATTCTTCATGAACACCAGTGTACACAATTAATTCAGTGAATATCTGTACACAGATTCTGCAAACCATCACTCAATTTCTTCCAAATTACTTTTATCTTGTACTTACTACTGTGTAGTGTCTGGAAATCATCCTTACAATGATAAAGTCTGCATTTGAATTTGCATCAACAAACAGCATTTGAGTCTTAAATAACTCAAACATTACTTCAAGGGTTTGTAATCCTAATGCTCATGATGAAAAAAGTACCTTTTTCTTTATTACTTTTCTTTTCAGACTTTTATTTAATGGTAAACCAGTGTCATGAGGGACATGTGCTTCCCATGCACAGTTGCACCACGCGTCGCGCCCAAGCTGGAACAACTGACAGGACCATTGACTCACAGATCAGTGGACTTCGCTGCATGAGGCCCTGTCAGCAAGCCTGATGACGATACCCTCGCAAAGCTGGCAAAAACATCCAGGGACGCTGCCAAAAATCGTGGACACGTTGATAGGGATATATTTATGTTTTGAAATGTACAATTAAAGTGTAAAGCTTAATAGCTGCTTGAGCGGGATCACAAAATCATGTGACCAGCCCGCACGGCGCACATCCCCCCCCACACCCCTGACCCCCGGCTGTTGCCTATGAAACCCTCTGAAGGCCTAAAATGTCTAGGCGTTATTTGTTTTCAAAGTCGATTTTCTGAGCCGATGGAGGAGTTGGTTTGGAAATGGCCATCATTCACTTGGCCGTTTCGTTTGCCAGTCTTCTTGTTAATGAGGACTTTCTGGTTTGAAGAGCTGTAATACATCAAAAGTTAATCGAAGCGCCCTTTCATGCTCGACTTCTTATGTCAGAACTCATAGTCGCAGAACAAATTGCTGCATCAATGTGATTCGCCACTGGCGCCTACGGATCCAGTGCAACCTGCTTGGAATAAACCACATAGAGGAGTGAGACGCAGCCACCACCACAGACTGCACATGAGGGTGGGAAATTAGACACAACATCTGGTCACCCAAAAGACAATATTTTGCTTTAAACCACTTATTTGAGCTACATTGGATCTTCCTGTATAAACTGATGCTAGCATGTTTGTTTCCAGCAGTGGAGATGAGTCTTTCATGGACGAACCCTTCCAAGGAAGGCACCCATTCTTTCTGATCTTCCTGATTCTCCTGTACATCATGTGAGAGTGTGTGGGACTGGAGGGGCTAAATTGATAGGCGGGCGGAGTAAGACTAGGTGAGACCAGGGAAACCCAGAAGAAGGAAATACCTGAGCTCAGCCAAAGGGGGATACAGAGAGTTCTGCCAGGCCTAGCGACACCAATGCAGAGGATGTGGTTGTAGACATAGGTTCTGAACCAAGTGGGGAGAGGCTGTGGGACAGTGGGGGAGATAGATGAAACAGCAGGAGCTAAAGGCAACATCTCCCATGCTACGTCTAGGAAAACATTGGGGCAAATTACTCCTACTACTCAGGGCCTTGCAAAGGAGGGAGTGAAAGAACTGCCTTGGTTAATAGAAGAGCAAGGACTGCTGTGTTGTCAGTGGATCCTGCCTAAGAGCAAGGTAAAGCTCTCTCACTGCCTCAAGCATTGGTCTCCATACGATACTGAAGTCAACGAATCCTCCAATCACCCGTCAATAGATGCCTTCCCCAGACTTGACCTACACTCAAAACTACAGGATCTTTGCCCCTAGGTTGGAAGCACTGCCTATGAAGGTAGATAGCGTGGACATAGCACTACTGATCTTTTTGGAAGACGTGCCCTCCTTGTAATCCACCATCTTTTTGATAAAGCAGCCGCGCAAGAGAGATGATTCATAATAAAAGTACTGCGTCAGGGTGAAAAATACTGCTCTATAAATTAGCACCACTGTGAACAAAGTGGCCGAGGGGTGACCAGGTCGAAGCCCCTCAGCACAAGTCCCAAAGCTCATCTTATAGGGTGTACTAGTCTTTGCCAAGCCCTCAGGCTTTGCACTGGAAGAGATACTCCCAGGTATGGAAGTATGCCTGAATGGACTGAAGTATTACTCAAAGGGCCTCATTACGAGTTGGCCGGTAAAAATGGGTCCATTACCGGCATGCTGGTAAGAGCGGGTCCGTGCTCGTATGAACCCGCTAATAGCAGGTGATTACGAGTGCGCGAGCATGCGCGTTCCCCCATGCCGGTAGTGGCAATCCCGCCATGCCGGTAAAGTGCCACCAACCCCCTTATACCGGCATTACGCGGCCCACGCATAGCGTTACCGCTTCATACCAACCCCTGAATACCGGCACAGAGATACCGGCACGGTGTCACCGTGTACATAAAAACCGGATCCGGAAATTACGTCATCGCGCAGGAACGGGAAATGGGCCGCCGGCCATCTTTAAAAACACAATCCATTGCCATCCTCCATAACCACCACTACACCCGTGTTGTCGAGGGTCACAACTCAATCAGGATGTCGAAGGCCACCAGAAAAAGCACCCAAAGGAAGAGGAAGCAGCGTTTTTGTGATGCTGAACTGACAATGCTGGCAAACACCCTCGAACAGCATACTGACATCATCAGAAGCACAGACATTAAGCATGCGGCCCAAACCTGAAAAAAAGAGGTGTGGCAGGAGCTTGCTACGAGGGTGTCGGCAGTGGGGAGCATCCCAAGGAGCATACGGGATTGCCGAAAGCGACCTCTGCCTCCGGGTCCGGAAGATCCTGGCGGATAACCGGAGGCCCGCAATGGCGACAGGCGGTGGCACACACTCCCCTGTAAAGCTCACTGCATGGGAGGAGATCGCAGGTGGATTTATTGACCCGGAATCCATAGAGGGGATAGGAGACCAGGAGTTTGGCGCAGCAACTACAACAGAGGAAGGTGAGTGAACCATCACATCCACGTATAACAAAACATGATGTGACACAAGTGATGTTGAAGCCAATGCATGTCCCAAGGCGACATCAACACATAAATAGAATAATGAATGCCACCCCCTGCACCACACGCATGATGAGTGGAAATTCCAATCCCAACAGAGGTGCAACATGACCCAACCATGCCCATGCCCCCCCCACAGACACCAAAACAATCCAATGCCACCAGCCATGCAATGATTGCCAACATGTCCCCTCAGTACACCAAATGCCACACAACAGAATTTAAATTGTGCCTGAATGTATGAAAATATCACACAGCAAAACATCACAGCTGCCATTTGGCAACATCACTGATGACCTGCATCTCTTCTATCACCAAGGCACCGATGAGGAAGGTGCAACACAGGACAGGGGTGTGAGCACATCCAGTGCACGCAAGGGGAGCAGTGCCACCGCCACCCCCTCATCCAAGAAATTGCCTGCAGCCACACCCAGTGTGCCACGCAAGGCATGAACCCTGCAGGGGGCACCTGCTGCGACAGTGGTAGCTGTTCCGCCGGCCACCACGGACGTCGTGTCCACAGAGGTGGCTGAAGAGGCAGAGGTAATGTCCGGAACGCCCAGCCCAACGCCCATTGCCAGCACCCCCCCACCAGCGGAGACTGAGAGCCAGGATGACCCATGTCTGCATGACTCCGACCTTGGAGATTCGGACATTGCCATCTTCGAGGAGGGCAGTGCCCAGGACGAGGACACCACGCGGGTGCCTTCCACCACCCTGCCTTCCACCAACCTGCCAGCCACCACCCTGCCTTCCACCACCCCGCCTTCCACCACCCCATCAGCCACCAGTACACCTGCGGCTGAAACCCCCTTTGAGGCCCGTCTGGCAAGGGTAGAGGCCCGCCAAGAAGAAATGCTGCAGATAATGCGACAACAGGTCGTCGCTGGGGATGAGGCCATGAAGGCCATAGCCATGGCCATTGCTGCCAATACAGCTGCCGTGGAGGCGTCCACGTGTGCATTCAGGGAGTGCATGGGGTCACTGACCCAGGCCCTTCTTGTGAACATCACGCAAGTGCAGCAGCCACACCATGGCCCAGCCAGGGGACTGACAATAGATACCTCCACCACATCAACCCCTTCCACCTCGGTGCAATCAAGCCCTGTGCGCTTAATGCGCAGGAGCACACGGCGCTCGGCCATGCCACCCCCAGACCCAAAAGTCGCAAAGAAATGACATTATGAGAAAAGACAAAATGTGAAGAACTGCAATGGAGAAGGCAACACCGTTTGTTGCACGCATGGGGACATTTGGGATCTGTGGGGTGGGTGAGGGAGTTTGTTGGCCTATTCACTGGGGTATGTGGGGTGGGTGAGGGAGTTTGTTGGCCTATTCACTGGGGTATGTGGCGTTGGTAAGGGAGTTTGTTGGCCTATTCACTGGGGTATGTGGGGTGGGTGAGGGAGTTTGTTGGGGGTTCTGGGAGGGGGGAGTGGGCACAGTTTTGCTGTTACAAATAATACACAAGTTGTGATGAGAAAAATCCATGGCTGGACATTGTTATTTTTCGTGTTCATCCATTTAATGTGTTACGGTGTTCAGTGCCCAACTACCAACATTCCCTTTGTGCATGTTCACATTGGCCCAGTGTCTGACTGACACAAGTCATTCATCGTCCCTGTGTTTCAAAAGTATTTGTCAATTAGTGCTTGGCGTACAGCATGGCTGTCTCATGCATCACATACTGGCAGAGGGGCTCCTTCGCCTCCGTCTCCATCCCCTTCATCCTCACCCGGCGCTTGCAGGTCAATGTCAGGTGGCAGTGGTACATTTCTTCGGACGCACATGTTGTGCAGCATGACACAGGCCATGGTGATCTTTGCAACCTTTTCAGGCTCATATAGGAGTGCCCCACCAGAACTGCTTAGGCAGTGGAACCGCGCCTTCAACAGGCCAAAGGTCTGCTCAGTCACAACACGGGTACGAGTGTGCACACGATTGTACTCCTCTTCATGGCTGTTCTGCGGGTTCTGAACAGGGGTAAGTAGCCACGGCCTCAAGGGATATCCTCCATCACCTGCAAGCAGATACAAATAGGTGTGTGTCACTCTGAACTGCCACCTTCAGGGCGCACGGTCATGGCAGCAGCTATTTGGTGTGGGCATGCACATGTCCCTGTACATGTACCAAATAGTCACCTAGATGGAATGTATACTGTAAAGAGGTGTGGAACACTTGATGGGGTTGAATAGAAGATGCAGGGTGTAATCATGCATGCTGAGGCAGATGTGCTGTGGCAGTGCGACAATGTTTAGCCTCCAATTCATGCTATATACTCTTCACTATGCATGGTCACACTAGCCGCATTGTTACAGTTGCCATCCTATTCAGTCATGCATTGCTTGCCATTACCATGGTGCCCCGGTTGTGCCTCTTATTTGTTGTCACCCATCTGCATTATTTGTGATATGTGGCCCAGTGATGTGTCATTTTCCGTTTGGCTGTGTCAGTTGAGGAGTGTTTAGCTCTGCATTCATTCTCCACTCACTGGCTATTGCCACCCAGGTGTGCAGTTAACCCCCCCTTTCCCACCCTGGTGAAGTATCCCCCCCTTTCCCACCCGGGTGCAGTAGCCCCCCCTTCTGCATCCGCACACATGAGTACCCCACAGCATGGCCATGGGCCTGTGGTGCAACTCACCGAGCAACCAGGCATGTGGTCCAGCATGTCGCTCCATGTGACGGGTAGCTTGGAGTTGCGCAGTACCATGGCATCATGTGTGGATCCAGGAAATCGGGCGCAGCAATGGGTGATGATCTTGCTGGAGTCGCATACCATTTGCACATTGATGGAGTGGTATTGCTTGCGATTGCGGTACACCGCCTCCATGGTATGGGGGACTACCAATTCCACATGGATGCAGTCGATGGCACGAACACAATTGGGCATGCCTGCCAGTGCATGGAAGCCTACTTGGGTTTCGGCTATCTCCTGGGCAGTCCGTGGTAGGGATATGTGGGTGCTAGCGTGCTCCAGGAGGGCATCCAGCACTTGGTTCAGCAGGCGTGAGAATAGTGGTTGTGAAATGCCATGCAGCTGGCCCACTCTGTGTTGGTAGGTGACTGTGGCCAGGAAGTGTAGCACAAACACCACCTTTAGTAGTGGGGGGATGGCAGTGCGTATTTGTATGTGGCTGGCAATGTCGTTCTGTATCATGTCCACTATGGTGGTGATGGTGTCACGGTCCAACCGGTACAGGGTGTGGATCTGCTCAGGGGTTAGGTTGTATGAGCTGGGTCTGGTGCGAGGGATTGGCGGCTGCCTACGAGGCACTGGTGGCTGCGCTGGTGGTAATTGCTGGGCCTGTCTCACCCTCCTTCTTCTCCTGCGTCTCCTCTGTGCTGCCTGTTCTTGCTGCTGTAATTGTTGTTGTTGCTGTTGTTTCTGTAGTTGTAGCAGTATAGGCATGTCCTCCTGCGTCATGATTGCAAATGCTAGTGGTAGCATTTTGGTGTAGGAAGGGGTGTGGTGTGTAGGTGTGCTCCTTTTGTACTGGGGCACTCTACATTGCCTACACCTGTGGGGGGGTTGTGGTGTGTGGGTGTGCTCAGTTCATACTGGCACAGCCTCCTTTGACTCCACCTGTGGGTATTGTGTGCACCTATGGCAGCTGCCTTGTATCTTGGTTGCTGTTTGCGGGTGGTCCGCGATGCCTGTTTTGCCGGCATCATGCAGCCCATTGTTACCGGGTTTGCGATGCCAGTATTTGCATGTTTGCGTGGGTTGTAATTGGCACCTATCACCGGCATGCCAGTATTTCCTGCCTGAAGAGGTGCGTGTACGCGCCTATGCCGCTATTTGCGGCACAGTAAATAACGGTGCCGTTGATACCGGGTTTGTGGGTCAGAATGCCATGGAACGTTAAATGATGCTGGTATTTACATACCGGCATCATTTCTCCCTTACCGGCATACCTCGTAATCAGGCCTAAAGAATGCCTAAAGGGCTCAGGAGTGATCCAGACTAAGGACCACAGACACAGATATGATTAGGGACCAGCAAAGGAACTGCCCTGAGAATGGCAGTGATTAAAATCTTAATACAGCTTGTCAGGTGATAGTCACCGAGCAACAAAAGAAAAAGTGAAAAGGTATTGCTCCCTGTGAGGAAACGGCAATGGCTGCTGATGTAGGTGGTCCTTCCCACTCTCTGCGATGAAAGGAACTGCTGGTTGGAAGCCTTATTTTGAATAATTACATGCCAAGAATGGCTGACGTACCACTGAAACATGCTCAGTAGCCCTTTCCTCAGGGGACATTGCACCAGCGAGTCTTCAAAGGAAAAGTGAAAGATGTGTCCTATTGGTTCCTCTGAGAAGATGTCTATGTTCATTTCATTTACCGATATTGCATTTGGTAAAAACCAGCGCACGCAACACAGTCTCATTTTGGTAGTGAGGAATCGCGCTTCATCTCGCGTTCCCATCCACTATGATAATATTTCACCGAATAATGAGGGTAGATATATATGCGTAGAAATATGCAGACCAATATTCTAGCTGTCACAGGCATTGTAGCACTGGATGTACATGACGGCATTCCAGTCGCTATGGCAACATCTGATCTATGCGCGTCGCTCTCCAAGCCTCATTTTCAGGACAACGCTTGGCGATGTCATTGCAAAGTCTGCATCTACACAGAGATGTGCATGAGTGCCACATCTGCAGCTTTATCCGGACAGTGTCCTGATCAACAGCAGATTATGTAACAACTAGGTATAAGGTAAACGCTTTGTTCTGAACGGAGTAGATTTATTGTTCTATAAACTAAAAACAGTAGTCGTCGAGGCAGGTCCTTGTAATTCTTGTGCAAAATACGAGCTAAAAACAACATGGCGCCAGTGTGCAGCCATCTTGGACATTCATCTCCCATCACCGTAATGAAAGCCTATGTTTTTTTAGTGGGCTCAGCAGAGTAAACGCGCATCCCGGCAGCGAAGGCAAATCAAGGTCAGAAATATTGTTGCTGAGTGGACTCACTTTGGAGAATAGTTATTGTATTGTCCGCTGAAGGATGAGCCAGAGAGGGAGTCAGAGCACTCTGCAGGTGCAGTGATAAGGGGACCTGGGAGAATTCAAGGAGAGGGAAGCTGTTTTTTCCACTCTTTGCTCCCTTCCAGTTGTGATCTGCCCTTCGGCCGAGGGCTGAGAAGGGCGGGGTCATGCCCCCATAAAGAGAAGAGGTTTTCCTCTGAGAAGACAGAATCTGGATCCCTGGGTGATGCAGTCCTGCCGAGAGGGTGGATTCTCCACCCCAGACCCGTCATTACGAGTGATCTCTTTGCCTACCTGCTCTAAGACTTAGCAGTGCCTTATTGGCCAAGATGAAGGTGTCTTCTACTACATTGATAACGGTGATGAACTCTTTTTCTATGTTTCTGTATGGCTGACTATATGTGTATTTCACGTTTGATGTGTTCACATATATATATATATATAACAAAACATTGTTAAAGGGACGTAATGGTTAAGTTGCATTAGCAAAAATCTATGAAATTCAATGGAAAAACGTTACATAGACGTTATGGTTACAGGTAAAACTGAAAAAATCCAGAAATTCAACAGTTATGGTAAGCAAAGCAACAATAACTCGCACCGCCAGTGTGCACTGCAAGGACTAACACCCATGACATCAAAGATGCCATCACAAATCTCATTCATGACATCACTGATGACATCACATGTGTTGTTCCCTCTGTTTTGTTCACTACCATTAGTGGGGCAGGTGCTTTTCTTCACTAACAGTCAGGAACAAACAATTCGAATTTCGGGGGGGTTTCGGTTTTACCTGTAACCATAACGTCCCTGTAACAACATTTTTCCATTGAATTTCATAGGTTTTTGCTAGAGCAACTTAACCATAACGTCCCTTTAACTATGTTTTTGTTTGTGAATTTCATAGGTTTTTAGTAGGGCACTGTAAGCAGAACGTTGCTTTAGCATAGCGTTTTCGGTAAAGAGGTTAGGTATTTGGAACAGCAACATAACCATAACGTCCCGTTAACAACAGTTTGTTACTGATTCCTTGGCTGCCCTCATGATAAACGTGTGGAAAGGGCAAATTGTCTGGTGTATGTACCCATTTACGTTACACCTTACTTTTCCGAATAATGTTGGTGTATTGTACCAATTACAGATGTACATAGTAAATGTTGGTTAGTGTGTCAGTAGCCTCTCTTTTTGTGTTAACAGGGCATGATAAATGTGAGCCGCACACTACTGGCCGAGATGACTACATATGTGCAATATGAACGATTCCTAGGGGGACTGCACCTGGTTGGCGTATGTGCAATCACACTGCAAGTATCCATAGGACTCCATAAGTAGCCTCATGTCTGCATCTTTGAATGCACTTTTAAGTAGTTGTGGAACCGCACGTGTTTCCGTTCCATACCTACACCCATGCATAGTTCATCCACTGTATGCTGGTAACACCGCCCCTGCGCCAGCCCTACAGATTCATACAGTAGGCTACTGCATATAAAGTACTGCTGCCGACTTTGTGGGTGGCTCTGCAAACCTACCAATGTGTGCCTAAAGTACTCCTAACTGTATAACGGCCACTGGTAAACAAGGAACAGCAACCGGCAATGTCACATGGGAGTGTTAAATGTCGCATTACTTTGATTTATCTGCTGCTTTCCTTTCCATAACCCGTGAAACAGATACATTGTATTTGCACTCAGCAGCGTGACAGAAAGTAAGAAGCGGTCGCCTGCCAGTCGTACAGTTGAAGAAAGCATGTAACTGCAGGTGGGACAGTTTGTAGTAAGTCTGCAAAATGGCAAAGCTAGTGCACCTTCCTCACGCACACACTAGTGCATGTAAAAGCAAGTAAGGAAACAGCAGAATACGCAGAGCGCAAACAACCTTAGAGGTGGTTAAAAAGCGTTGTAGCTGCATGGGTCGCACCGAATAAGTGGCTTCCTGCCTTACCTAATGAAGCTGTGTTTCGCGTTGTTGTAAACATTCTTGTATTCCACAATGTATGTAATCTGTGAATGCTACCCCTAACACTGATGGCATAGCATAAAGTGTTTGTACTGCATGTGACAGCAAATGAAATCAATGCACAAGGGACCAGTGGCCAGGCTACCGCCCTTTCAACAATTCCGTATGGTACTTTCGTGTACAGCATTTCCCACATCTGCTGGCGGCAAGAATAGGGGCACTCCTGTACGGCAGCAGAGCTATAAAACAACCTTTTCAAACCATATGCCGCGCTACAGACCCTTACCTGGCAAAAGGCATCGTATTTTTAATGTACTGCAACATGCTACTGTACAGAGGGAAGGTACTTGGAAGTGCATGGGAACAGTCCTTATGGGAGCATTACAATGACTAGTGAGGGCCACCCAATAATTCTGTCTCCCGGCACGTCCCCTATAGTATCCAGGCAGGTGTTGGCCCTTCTGTACCGGACCTTTCCTGCCCTTCCTTCTGTGGCATGTCAGGGAACAGCATAATAAAGGAAAATGTACTGGGAAAGGAAAAAAGGTAAATAAAGAAAGCACCTTTTAGAGATCAACAACGAAATTGGCAATGCACTGAGGCAGGGCGGGAGATGTGCGAGTGTTGTAAACACTATAGTTCAATCAGTTAGAAAGGAGATCGCTGTGCAAAGAGGTTTCTTTACGTGTTGTAGAGCGTTTTGAAGAGAGTCAGTGCACAACACTTAGTACAAATAATATCACTACTTTCAAGAAAGGCACCAAGGCAATTTAGATGGGGTGTGCAGAAATCGGGATGACTGGCATAGTAAGATGAACGTTATAACTGGGGAAAAGTATTTGTGCTGTCAAACTTCATATTTCCATGGGCGAAGTATGCCATTAGCACATGTCGAACAAAGCCACAAATACACTTTGTTGCAATGTACTGCACTGTCTGCATTCTAGGACCAAATAGAAAATGACGCTGCCACGTTGGTGGCAGCATAATGTGATAGAAACTTATGCAAGAGATCAGAAACAAACGCATGAACTGGGCAAGTGCCTCCTTCATCGCAAACGGCACGGAAACTCGTGTAACATGCTGTGCAATTTTCCCAGCACAATGAACAACAATAATATTGGCATGATTGCGTGTCACCAAAGTGTCACACAGAGAAACCAAAATCAGGCACTTCATTGTAGCTACTCCATACCATTACACATGCACATGATACATTGCAAAATGAGTAGCCACTGCACAATGTTTTCCATTCACTTTCAGTCAATGTATGTCGGAATCCCCTAAAACCTGCACGTTGTGCCTCGTGAAACACACAGCCATAACTGCACCCTCTGTCAACAAATAAACTGTGTAGCACAGTCTGTCCGTACACACCACACCCACAAACTTTATTGCCCAATCCCGTACCCTGTACAGGCTCATTTCTATGGCTGTCATCTGCAAAAGGTGCATATGTAACAAGTGCCACCCTGCGACTATCACAATAGTTGCTGACTTTCCGTGCTGGATGCGTGCAGGAGTTCGGGAATAACTTTCAACCAGGGGAGTGGACTTTGTTGGTTCTGGTGGCTCTTAAATGAACCGTTATGTTTTTTTTGGGTTTTGTTTTGTTTAAAAGTGCTTCCCTAGAAACACATTTATTTGCGGTTTTCATACGTAAATGTGTGTTTTCAACGTCAGCTCACATTCTTACAATAGGGTCTTCAATGCAGTGTGTAGATTGTGAAACAACATTTCATTGCCACTGTTCGACAAAGACATGCCATTTGCCTTGAAAAGGTGTATGTATCGCGAACCAATGTTCTCATTCTCACAGGAGAACATCCCAGCATCACTCAATAAGTCACACATGCTACTGTTGATGAGACCCCTTCGGACCTCTGGCTGGTGGCAGGAATCATTGGAATACTTCCACACTATTCTCAGCGGTTTACACGAGAAAAGCCCCTTGGCAGTAAGAAAAATATACTGCACTGCTTTCATCACGATCTTCAGTTGACTTAAACAAGGGAACAAGGCATGTAACCCAAAAAGAAGGCTCCAAAGTGAACGATCACAACATCAACAGTTGCCGAAGAGGCCAAGTGTCAGCATTTTAGAAGCAGTCCGCCATAACAGCATGATACGACACTACACCACAAAGCGTCCACTCCCTCCGAACCGAAATTGCCAGACAAGTCTTCTTGGAGGACATACACACACAGATCTTCAACAAAGCCATCACCCACGACGAAAACTGTGCATCTTGCAATTTTTGCCAGCCGTAGTGACAAGGTAATGGGGAACGTGAATGCCGGCCTTTCCTGTGGCGCACACCCAGAGCACCTGATTGGCCAAAGGCCATAGATCCCATTCCCATTGGCCACCATGGTGAAAAGCGCAAAATGTGCCATGTGCCTTTCCCCAATGACTGTGCCCCGGTGAAGCAGGAGGACTCCTTCTCCCTATTGGTACTCTTTCCTGTGACGTACACCCTGAGCACCTGATTGGCCAAAGGCCATAGTCTCATTTCCATTGGTCAGCATGCTGAGAAGCACACAATGTGACACGTGCCTTTCTACAAGTACCGCCAGGGCCGCACCCCAATAAAGCAGGAGTCGTCCTTCTTCCTATTGGCACACTTTCCTGTGACGCACACCCTGAGCACCACCTGATAGGACAATCACTACAGTCACATTTCCATAGGGCAGCATGGTGAGAAGCGTCGAATGTGGCACGTGCAGGTCCCCAAGTACGGTGAGGACCGGCCCGAGTGAAGCAGGAGGCCCTCTTTCTACTGACCCACACCCTAAGCATCTGCTTGGACAATCCCGACAGTTCCATTTCCGTGGCCGCCACCCCCAAAATTCCCGGATGTGTTTTTTTTTGTGAATCTTCCAAAGAAACATCTTTTTTGGGGGTTTTATTAGCCTGTGTGTTTTCTTGTGCTTACATTAATACAGTAAATTCTTCACTGCATCCTGTAGATGAGCAAACAAAACTGCATTGCCAATGGATGACAACATAATGCCATTTTCTTGGAAAAACTCTGCATTTCCATAACTAATGAGTTCATTGTTGCAGAAGAACATTCCACAGGCGGACACAAAAGTATACAAATCTCAGCAAGGCAGGTAATCTATATTTACGCCGCTGTAGTGGATGACGATAGCATCTACTACTGGAAAACTGGCAAGATCTTTGCAAAGTGCATGCATATCGGTGAAATTGCACTCATACAAAGCGTTCCACAATGCGTCCACTCCTTCCAAACAAAAATTGCTGTCAAAGTGTCTTTGCAGGGCATAGTTGTGCGCATATCTATGACAAAGGGATCACCTACAGTCAACACAATGCATTTCGCCCTGTCAGCCACCCTCAGTACACAGAGTATAATGGACAACAATTTCACCTCTCCTTCCGTCAACCACACCCATACTACCTGACTGGCTAATCCCCACAGTGCCATGTCAATCGAGCAACATGATGCGAAGGGCAGAATGTGGCACGTGCGCTTCCCAATGAACCGCAAGGGCCACACCCCTGTAAAGCTGGAGCAGTCCTTCTTCCCTTTGCACTATCTTCTCTGCAGCACTACATCATTGGGTTACGCGTAAATGAGCACACATTCATTCACCAATCGCATCAAAGCCGGCATCATCCAACACTGTCACTCCTGTACAACACATCAAATGTACCGTTACACATTTACAGTACAAGTTTTGTGCCTTTCCAAAACACATCCACTGCAAAGTTCAGTAAAAGTATGCACGATTTCTCCATCTACATACATCAGCATGGCCACCCATGATGTGGCACTTGCAATCCTGAAAGTACAGCGGAATCCGCTACCTTTTTGGGATAGTGAGGGGTGGGGTGGCTGGTGAGGGAAGCAATATCAAACTGGGTAGGGCATTGGATCTTCCATCGTAGATGTATAAAGGTTTTGTTTTTTTTTGTTGTTTTCTTACGTGTGTGCGAGCAACTTTTTTCATTTTTTCTCTTTATATGAGTTTCTGTTTTCCTCTCCTCACATTTTTACCACATTCTGGTCAATGCTTCTTGCACAGTGTAAAAGATAACGGTATTGCCAATGGCGCTCAAATAAATGCCATTTCTACGGAACCGCTGCATATTTTGCAACCTCAAGATCTCATAGTTGGTGGAGAACAAGCCAGCAGTCTGCATTAATTCACACATGATTCTGTTTATAACACACCTTCTGACCGCTGGCTGGGGACAAATTACAGGGGCATGGGCCCATACTCCTCTTGGTGTTATGCATGAGAAAGCGACCTTGGCAGTAGGAAAAATCCACATCACTGTATTCAGCAACCTCTTTAGGTGACGGATTAAACGTCCACACGACATGTAAACCAAATGTAGAATTCCATCACGGCAAAGTCAACGTTTGTGACGGACGCCACATGTCTGCAAAGGCGAACCATCCCGCCAAATCTGCAGTCACCCTGACAGCCACAGAAAGCGTCCACTCCTTCCAACCCGAAATTACCAGCAAAGCCTCTTTGCACACAACACCTGTGCAGATGACGCCCAAAGGTATCACCAACTATAAACACTGTGCGTCTCTCCATCTCGACCAACCTCACGACACAGTATTGGGACAAAATGGTACCACCACTTTCTGTCAACCACACACTAAACAACTAATTTCCTATTTCCCACAATTCCATTTCATGGCCACCATGCTCATAATGGCAGGATGTGGCACGTGCGCGTTCCAATCTACAGACAGAGCCATGGCCCAGTAAAGCAGAAACAATACTTCTTCCCTTTGCACTGGATTTTTTTGCAGCACTCCCTCATTGGGTGCTGTCAAATTTTCAAACACGCATGCAGCAATCACATACAAAACCTCTGCATTGCACACTATCATTTCTGTAAACCACTCCATATTTACTGTTAAACACTCTCAGTACATGTTCCGTTTGATTCAAAAGCCCCTTCACCAGAAACGTCTACTAAAGAATGCACAATTTCAGCAACCACAAAGATCCTGAGGTGCACCCAGCACACATTTGGCCATGCACACAACAGTGCAGCCCTTGCCCACACCCACCACAACACTATGGATCCATGTATGTGACCATGTGGGCAGCTGACATTATGCACAAACATAACATACGTAGCGGCACTTCTACCCAACTCCCTCACACCCTAAAACACCCATTCACAAAAACGTGGCACAATTAGCAGAATTCATAAACATACCACAGCCTGCACCACCCCTACCCACTGCCATTCACAAAGTATTGTGTCACTGGCAACCTAAGCACAACAGCTTCACAACATTCAATAGATCTGCACACAGCAGAGTAAGCACATATAAGCTGCACTTCAACCTTACCCTCTTCCATACTCACATTATATAAACACTGCACCCTGTGGCCACACTGCACAACTTCTCACTGCACCATCCCCTGCCATACACCAACGACTGTAGCATGTTGTAACTATCACCACAACCATGGAACGCACAATACACGCTTTTCAACTCACTTGTGCTGCTGTAGCACATCTACAATGTGCTCCACACTCATTCTCCAAAGATCACCACCCTGTGCCAGATGAACTGGCAAATCTGTATTGCTGCAGTGGGTGTGCTCCTTGCAGACATTCCCCGCACCATAATGCAACCATGCATGTCAGCATGTCACCAACTACCACTATGCACAGACGCGCCACTGGCACCAGCACTCCTAACCAACCTCCACACTGCAATGGAGATGCACAGCGTTACATGCAACAGTTACCATAATGTATGAACATTCCACTGTCTGTGGCTCCCCTACGCCCTTTCATTCACATACTATTGTCTTACCCACTTCCACTCTGACAGTATTGTGTCACTGCCAACCAAACCACAAAATGTTCACAACATTGCCCCTACTCCAAACAATCTGCACACAGCACACTATCCAAGCACATATAAGCTGCCCTGCAACCATACCCTCTACCATACCTACGGCCATGCACCCAACAGTCTAATCCTTCAACAGACCCGCTGCAACTTCTTGCACCCATGCATGCCACCATGTACCCAAATACCGCTATCCATCCTCAGAGTACAGCCACCCGAGCTCCTTCCCAACCTATGTCATGTGCAATTCACTCCCCTTCTAAAATTCACTTGCCACCAGTCACCACGGAAAGAGGCAGAAGCTATCGGGCCGTTACGACAGCTGCCTCCAATCACCACACAAAGTAGTCGCCTATCTATGTACCTGCGAATTGGCGCAATACGCATGAATACTGCAACCACTCTTCCGTCTTCTTCCACCTATTTATATTTGTCACATGAACCACTTCTCACTCCCCCACTCTTTCCCTCCCTACTTACCGCCAACACATGGCTTACGATATATTTTCGAGACCCTTCCACGGGTGCACTGTCCTCCGATACACCATGGTGGCGTTTGCCAAAACAGTTTGACACAGAGCATGCTTCCCTCCAGCCAACCACCGGCCGCGTCCAAAGTTCCCTGACAGCATGCCGTACCGCAAGCCAATGACACGTCTGTCTGCGGAGCGAACAGGGAAATGGTTCAGCGGAGCAGACCCGGATATCACTAATTTTTTGAGATGTACATTTCAGTTCTTTGCAACAATAGTACTGATCAGATTCCAACCAAGCACACAAAAGCACGCTTTCTGAACCAACCCCCGCTCCTGCCACATATTTGGTGCAAATCCGTCCAGCCGTTCTGGCTGTACCCGTGCGCAAAGTTTTTGGCCATTCAGTCTATGGAGAAAAAAAAAAGAGGGAACCCCCCCTATATCCCCCCCTCCACAAAGCCTCACCAAAGTTGGCGATAAAATTCAGAGCAGGCCATATACTTTTTTTGCAATGTTTGGTGAGGATTCATCCAGGGGGAGCAAAGTTATAAGCCACCCAAAAAGTGATGTCATCTTTGATGTCCTGGGTGTTAGTGTTAGCAGTGCACAGTGATGCGAGCAGTTATATTTGCTTAGCCTACCATAACTGGCGAATTTCAGGGTTTTTTTGGTTTTACTGTGAACCATAATGACACGTTTGAAAAGTTTTTTTAGTAAAGTGCACAGGTTTTTGGTAGGGCAACTTAACCATAACGTTCCCATGACAAAGCTTTTTTGATTGAATTTTACAGGTTTTTAGTACGTCATTTTATGTATAATGTTTTGGCAATAAAAACATCTTTGTACTAAATGTCACTGCTGTAATGAAGAAGCATAAGAAACAGTGCCGCTGCCTTGCAATTAAGAAACGCACAAAATTTGTCGCTGTACATCTGCCGACCCATATTACCGTTGGTTGGCTCTTTGTTCATAGCTGTTCGCAAATTGCCTTATTAACTGCCGTTTCAAAAAGGAAAGCCACCGGCACACAAAGTAAACATTGCATTAATAGCAACCTTTCACGTTGTAAATAAATGTATAAACAAAAAAATTGCATACACTCCAAGTACTGCATATTTGTGAGTAAAATACATAGAGACAATAATGTTTGCCAGTAATAGTCTAAATTTGCAACGCAGTAAAGAGTGCTACTAAAAAGGAGGTTTACGGGCGGCTTTGTCGGGTCAGATTACAAAACAAAATCCTTTTTCAAGATGGCCACCATAGAAAGGGAATGCGGTTATTTCACACATAGTCCCTCTTCCCTTTCCATGGTAGTCGGCAAAAAACACAAGTCTGTGACGTGACGCAAAACCTGTAAATAAACATACAGCGACGTACAAACTAATATGTTACATTTGCAAATAATAGAGTGGATTGTAAAAGAAAACGTAAACATTTTTGAGTTTGTAAAGTAGGTTTATTTTACAACAAACTGTCAGAGATCAAAGGAGTAATCCCATTTTCAATGCAATGTTAACAATGGTTGAAAGAGCGGCATTGCAAATGTTAAAGATGAAGAACACGTTGGTTTTTTTTGCATACAAAAATTATGAGTTCTTTGATAAAGCAGGCGCTTTGTTTCCACAGTGTTTTCCAAGAAGGTGTCATAACCTTGAGCCTACAGCACCATAAATGATGTAATGTTGCTTCAAGTAGCAAGTTCAGCGTACGAACAAAGCAGGCTTAGGGTATCGTCCCACATAATTGTTATGCACAGGAAACCGCTCACGAGCAGTTGTATTTGACAGCCGGAAAAGCCCTCACTCTGCATCTGAAAGCTATGGCACGGACAATACGGCAATATGTACCTGGGGGGCAAATGTAACAAAAATTACGTGTCAGTAACCAACCTTTACCAAAAATATTTTAAAAAAGACACAAAAAATTGCCAAAGTAATACAGGAATGTAAGTGTTGAAACATGACATTTTACTGAAATGTTTCTAATGACCTGTCAGGAAAAAGGGCTGGTGCAAGAAAGGAGTGTGCAAAAGGCGGTAGAGGTCTGTGGAATTCACGAATTCAACTCCAACTACATTTCCCAGCATGCTTTGAGGAAAATTGTAGTTGCGGCCGTTGACACAGCTGCTAAGGTTTAACAAACGTTTATAAGGAGTAACGGAGCCACGGCAGGTGTGGCTTATTTTGTGTATCAAAGCAGGAGCAGGCGAAGCTACGACACAGGCAACAGCATGTGAAAACTCTCTACGGGAACATGGACTACAGGCGGCTGCAGAATCCAATTTAGAAGCTGAAGACTGCTACGTCCGGGAAGACTTGCGGGTCTCCCGGACTTGAGTTAAGTACAGGGCGAGTGGCGGCGGGCAGAATCACGCTCTTATGGGTGTTATTGGCTGTGTGTGGAAACGGCGCGATTACCGCTCGGACATAAAGTAGTTTGTCCCTCCTTCTAGTACCCTGCCCCCTTGAAAATCCAGTGCTAGAAGTTTTGTTCGCTTCGCTCGCAAGGTTCCTTGATCAATGCGGGTGGAACAGCCATTACTGCATTGTATAACAACAAATCACGTTCTAAAATCAAAAGGGGCATATGTTATTTGTTATTTTTGTTGCTGCAAATACATTCCATGTTTCATGTTATGTGTGCATATTCATTGTTTTCTGTAAGCCTACGGGCCATGTGTTTGTTGATTCATTGTAGGATTTTCTCCCAAGTATGACATGTGCAGATTATCATCTATTTTTCTGTGTTTATGAGGTCGTAGGGACAGGTCTAAGACTATGGTAGATGCATGTATTAAGGTGTTTCAAATCTCAGGTCTATATTCTGTGTATGGTATGCTGGATACAGGTGTAAAATGTTCAGAGGAAAGTAGGTAGGGTTCTTTCCCGATGCTTCCCTTGTCCTATCCAACATAGGTTTTCCTAGCCCTCTTACCGGTGTTCCTAATTTCCCCCCACCCTATCCACAACCTCTTCCTAACTCTTCTTCCCCCCATTGGCTGCCACGTGGTGTCCTGTTTATTCTATCAGGCCTCTGTGCCAACCACGGGTGGAGGGTCGACTTCATTCGGCTTCTGTGGTTCGGGAGAGAGTGTCGAATTCTCTTCCCTTGTACTGAGTATTATTGACATAATAAGCCACTCCCATATTGGGATACTTACAACCACCCAAGCCAAATGGATGCGACACCTCCGCCTTTAGCCAATGTGCTAAAGGCTCTTCAGGATATTCAGTTGGAGTTGGCACATGTCGGACAGGAGTCAGATAATCTAAAAACACAAGTTCAGAGTTTGGTAGCTCAGAGAATTCCTTTGGAAGGCAACAGAACTCAGGGAGCGTCCACAAGTCAAAATCCAACAATCATTGTGAAACCTCCCAGCAGTGTTCCTCTAGCAGCGCCGGAGCAGTTTGCGGGAGATCCTTGCAAATATATGACGTTCCTCACGCAATGCAGATTACATTTTCTGTGTAAACCCACAGCTTTTGAGAGTATACAGGCGAGAACAGCTTTTTTAATCTCCTATTTAACCGGAGATGCAGCGGCTTGGGCCATGCCTTTGGTACAAAAGGATGATCCATTGCTATATAATTGGGATGGTTTTTTGGCAGAATTTGGCAGACTATTTGATAGAAGAGAGGTGTCCTTAGCACAGGACAAAGAGTTGTTCGGATTGAAGCAAGGAACAAGGGATTTGGTCACCTATGTCACACAATTTAATCGGCTGGTAATCGAAACAGAGTGGCCAGTGGCTAAACAAACAGTGTTATTTTACCAGGGGTTACGCAAAGAGCTCAAGGATGCTATTGCTCAAGTAGAGCCGCAACCAAGCACTTGTACGGCAATGATTGACTTGGCATTACGTTTGGATCATAGGATGAATGAGCGAAAAGGGGATAAGAAAAGACCGGAAGTATTACCATTTGCAAGGCTGGATAGAGGTAGAGGAGGAAAACTGAGTGAAGCGGAACCTATGCAAATTGGCTGTATTAGAGGACCATTATCAGCCTTAGAAAAGGAACAACGTAAAATGAATAAATTGTGTCTTTATTGTGGGCAGGCGGGACACCTTATACGTACTTGTCCCAACACTCTGCAAAAGAAGGTGGGTGGAGAAAAGAGTACTAAGGAGTCGGGAAAAGAGTTGGGCCGATCTTAGGGGGAACACAGGTGTCAGGCCCAAACAAATTCAGGTTCCCAAGATTGGTGGCAAATACGATGGTAAGTAAAACTTCTCATTTATACATTCTGGTAACATTATATTTTGCGTGTACTAAACAAGAAGTTATGGCCATGGTAGATTCTGGGGCTACAGGCAATTTTGTGGATATTTCATTTGCTGAAAGGTTGGGATTACCCCTGGTTGATAAACAAAAGATGGAGGGAGTGCAATCTGTGGATGGTTCACCACTAATATCAGGGCCCATCCGGAAACAGACACAAGTCATGGAGATGATTTGTACATCTGGGCATAAGGAGGAAATCACGTTTGATTTAATTGCAGCTCCACAGTTCAGATTGATTTTGAGTATGCCATGGTTCGTGGTACATAACTCTCGGATTGATTGGGTAAGACAAGTCTTGTAGTTTGAGGAGGAAAGTTGTCAGGAACATATGGTACCAGAAGTAGAACCTGTCCAATTTATGGTAGAAAAAGGATTGGACAATCAGGTGGTGGGGGCCATGAGTGGAGAGATTCCGTCACAGTACCAAGAATTTGTCCAGGTATTTGACAAAAGGGTAGCAGAGCAGTTACCACCTCATAGACCATATGATTGCGTGATTGATCTTGAGGAAGGATCAAAATTACCTTGCAGTAGGATTTACGCTCTTACTGAAAAAGAAAATAAGTATTTACGTGACTATTTGGATGAGATGTTGGCTAAGGGGTTTATAAGACACTCTACGTCCCCGGTCTCCTCACCATTGTTTTTTGTTCCAAAAAAAGAAGGCACTTTACAAACTTGCATAGATTACTGTGCATTAAATAAGGTGACAATTAAGAACAGGTTCCCATTGCCGCTAATTGCAGTTCTTTTAGATCAAGTAAGGACAGCCAAGATTTATACTAAGTTGGACTTGAGAGGAGCTTATCATCTGATAAGAGTGAAAGAAGGTGATGAGTGGAAAACCGCTTTTCGGACAAAGTTTGGGTTATTTGAATACTTAGTTATGCCTTTTGGTCTATGTAATGCCCCAGCGGCTTTTCAGTTTTTTATGCAAGAGGTATTGCATGACTTTCTTGATGTTTTTGTTTTTGTGTACATAGACGACATTTTGATTTATTCAGAGTCTCTAGAGCAGCATGTGCATCATGTGAAAGCTGTGTTGCACAGGTTGCAAGCTTATCAACTGTGTGTTAAGCTAGAGAAATGTGCCTTCCATGTGACTCAGGTGGAGTTTTTGGGCTTCATTCTGACGGCAACAGGAATTGTGATGGATCCTAAAAAAGTGCAGGCCGTCAGGGATTGGCCATCTCCACAATGCATAAAGGATATTCAGTATTTTCTGGGTTTTGCTCATTTTTATAGGCGGTTTATTAGTAATTTCTCAAACATTGTTACCCCTATTACACAATTACTCAAAAAGGCAGTGAGATTTCATTGGAGTGCTGAAGCAGAAAAAGCGTTTCACGAATTGAAGATAGCCTTTACCACTGCTCCAGTACTAAGACATCCAAACACGGAGAGGGCCTTTCAGGTGGAAACAGATGCCAGCAATGTGGCCATAGGAGCTATTCTTTCCCAAAAGGATGACAATGGAGTTTTGCATCCGGTGGCATTTTTCTCTAGGAAATTGTCTGGAGGCGAACAAAACTATTCCATCACTGATAAAGAACTATTGGCTTTCCGATCAGCATTCCTTGAGTGGAGGCATTACTTACTGGGAGCAAAACATCAGGTTGTGGTAGTAACAGATCATAAAAATGTACAATACTTTAAGACAGCTCAATCTTTGAGTCCAAGACAATTAAGATGGTCTCAATATTTCAATGAATTTGATTTTGTGGTGACTTTTAGGCCGGGAAAGAAAAACGGTAAAGCTGATGCTTTGTCCCGGCAACAGAATTTAGACAATACAATAAGTGAAACAAAAACGATCATTGCACCCGATAGGATCATTGGGACTATTACCACGAAATTGATTGAACAGGTAAAGAAAGCAGTATCATCTAGACAACTGCAAGAGTGGCAAAGGAGTCATTCGACTAGGACAGTACGGAATGGCTTACCATATCATCAGGGTCGGTTGTATTTACCAACCAAGATGTTGCAAGAAAAGGCTTTGTTTTGGTGTCATAACTCTCCCTTGGCGGGGCATGCAGGTCAGAAAAAAAATGAAAGTGATGTTGGAAAAGTATTTTTGGTGGCCTACATTAAGACAAGACATTATGACTTATTTGGTACGATGTGAAAATTGTTTAAGAAATAAGGCAGATCATGTTAAGAAAAGAGGTTTATTACAGCCATTGCCGACGCCTGAGAGACCCTGGACTCACATTTCGATGGATTTCATCACAGATTTGATTGACAATCACTTTGACACAATATTGGTTGTAGTGGATTTCTTGTCAAAACAGGCACATTTTGTGCCGTGTGTTGGAACACCGGGAGCAGGCCAATTGGCTGAGTTATTTCTACAACACATAGTGAGATTACATGGTCTACCTAAAATCATTGTTTCAGACCGAGGTTCTCAGTTCACTTCCAAGTTTTGGCGTGCTTTTTGTCGACTATTAGGAATCAACTGTGCTCTATCCACCAGCTATCACCCTGAAACAGATGGTCAAACGGAAAGAATTAATCAAACACTTGAGCAATATTGCGAGGGTATTTGGGGGATGGAAGAGGATCCTGGGTGCAAGCTCTTTGGTTAGCCGAATTCACATACAATAACACCTTTCACAGTTCTTTGGGGATGGCTCTAATGAGTGCCTGTATGGTCAGGAGCAGAATATGATACCTGAACATTTGCCCGAAATAGAAAGTATACCAGCATTGCAGGAGCGCAAACAGTTGCTTTTGAAAGTCAGACAAAAAGCACGAACCAATTTGGAACATGCCAAAAGACAGTATAAAACACAAGCCGATAAGCATAGACAGGAAAGTCCTAAATATCAAGTGGGAAATAGAGTGTGGCTCTCAACTCAAAACCTCTCCATGATAGGATCACGAAAATGTATGCCTAGGTTCATTGGGCCTTATACCATTATTCAATGTATTTCTGAAACTGCTATGAAATTACGTTTGCCTAAGAATCTAGTGATACACCCAGTATTCCATGTATCTCTTCTTAAACCTGCAGCTCCTGGGATGACAACTAAACGACCACCAGCAATCATGAAAGAAGGACAGGTGGAATATGAAGTGGAACGAATTTTGGATGTCAAGAAACGGGGCCAGAAGATGTGGTATTTAATTCAATGGAAAGGCTATGGACCGGAGGATTGTTCTTGGGAGCCAGCAGGAGCAGTGCATACTCCTATGTTGGTGAAACAATTTCACTTGCGCCACATGTCCAAGGCTGGTTTGAGGAAGGGCTGTGAGAGGGGAGGTAATGTCAGGGAAAAGGGCTGGTGCAAGAAAGGAGTGTGCAAAAGGCGGTAGAGGTCTGTGGAATTCACAAATTCAACTCTAACTACATTTCCCAGCATGCTTTGAGGAAAATTGTAGTTGCGGCCGTTGACACAGCTGGTAAGGATTAACAAACGTTTATAAGGAGTAACGGAGCCATGGCAGGTGTGGCTTATTTTGTGTATCAAAGCAGGAGCAGGCGAAGCTACGACACAGGCAACAGCATGTGAAAACTCTCTACGGGAACACGGACTACAGGCGGCTGCAGAATCCAATTTAGAAGCTGAAGACTGCTACGTCCGGGAAGACTTGCGGGTCTCCCGGACTTGTGTTAAGTACAGGGCGAGTGGCGGCGGGCAGAATCACGCTCTTATGGGTGTTATTGGCTGTGTGTGGAAACGGCGCGCTTACCGCTCGGACATAAAGTAGTTTGTCCTTGCTTCTAGTACCCTGCCGCCTTGAAAATTCTTTGCTAGAAGTTTTGTTCGCTTCGCTTGCAAGGTTCCATGATCAATGCGGGTGGAACAGCCATTACGGTATTGTATAACAACAAATCACGTTCTAAAATCAAAAGGGGCATATGTTATTTGTTATTTTTGTTGCTGCAAATACGTTCCATGTTTCATGTTATGTGTGCATATTCATTGTTTTCTGTAAGCCTACGGGCCATGTGTTTGTTGATTCATTGTGGGATTTTCTCCCAAATATGACATGTGCAGATTATCATCTATGTTTCTGTGTTTATGAGGTCGTAGGGACAGGTCTAAGACTATGGTAGATGCACGTATTAAGGTGTTTCAAATCTCAGGTCTATATTCTGTGTATGGTATGCTGGATACAGGTGTAAAGTGTTCAGAGGAAAGTAGGTAGGGTTCTTTCCCGTTGCTTCCCTTGTCCTATCCAACATAGGTTTTCCTAGCCCTCTTACCGGTGTTCCTAATTTCCCCCCACCCTATCCACAACCTCTTCCTAGCTCCTCTTCCCCCCCATTGGCTGCCACGTGGTGTCCTGTTTATTCTATCAGGTGCTTGTGCCAACCACGGGTGGAGGGTCGACTTCATTCGGCTTCTGTGGTTCGGGATAGAGTGTCGAATTCTCCTCCCTTGTACTGAGTATTATTGACATGACCATGTGTAACTATAGGAACAGTGTACAAACGGCGAGAATCTGCATGCGCCGTAAGAGAAAAAAAAATTGCAACTAAGCAGAACGACGATACTGTAGTTATGAAAGCAAAAATAATGTACAGTGTAAGAAAAATTACGTCTCGTGATTGCAAACAAGACCACAAGAACGTGCAAAGTGATGCACAAACCTATGTGCACAAACATAACGTTGCAACTAATAAATAGTAATGCTAAACAAGGATGAGTGTACTCATACCCTACAAATGTGAAACCTGTTCACTTGGCAATATTACAAGAAAAATGTAACAGCGCAGAAACATAATACGGCAGTTATATGGGCACAATTAAAGTTTTGGTAATGTAAAAATAAAGGGCGGTTCGATGTAGAGTGGGCAAAAGTAAACTTACATAATATTTACTGCCTCCATTCTGTTTCTGTAAGTCAGACAACAATGTATTTGCATCAAAGAATCCTTGTGGACTGATATTGTATGTCCTTAAAAAACCTTTTAAAACATAACCTTATCAATTGCGATTTTTTTTGACCCTTTCATTCCTTGAATTTCTTGTAAGGTTTCAGTTTCGCTCAAGGTCAAAAAACAAAAGCCCTTTATACAGTCACTCAGATGCGCGGGTGTATTGAGCGTCCAACCAAAAAACCAACTCATGTGACCTTCACTCAGAAGGCACAAAAATTCCTAGTTTGCAACAACATATTAAAATCCAATTATGAGAACGGCTACTCGCATACACCTGCAGAGTCGCTGTTTCCAGCAAACAGTGCAGATGGTGGCCTTAGTTTTCAAAACGTAGAACACCAGTCTGACCAGGGCCGGTCTTTGTGTCAGGCAGAGCAGGCGGCTGCCTGAGGTGTCAGCCACTAGGGGGCACCAGTAGTCTGACTCCTCCAATACTGCAGTGCATCATTTAATGTTATTTTAATAAACTGTACTACTGTACATAAAAGCAAAGTGCTGCAATGACAATACGAAATCATAAGACTCAGTCAGTAATTGAGAGAGCAGAGCACTGCACAATGCCAGCCAGTCTGCTGTCAGGGCACCTGGGGTCTGCAAGCCCAGGATGCTTGCTTTTATGATCCTCTAGTAAACGCAACATTTCTTGCTTAAATTCCAATCGCCGGGTTGGTCAGGCTTAACCCATCTGTTGCTGAGTGCTCTGCTGACTGGCTGACGGCAGACACACACACGTGTGCACTACACAGTGCACAGCAGCATGCAATAGTACAGTGAGTGTAGTGACACTGACCACCAAGCTGCATGCCCAACCCAAACTGATTAAAGGTACGTGGGCACTGGGCTGCCCAATTTCATTTACATAGAGAAAACTTACAAACAGCATCAAATGGTTAGGCAGCTTGTGGAGTTGGCGCCCTTGCGTGTAATCCTCAACAAGCAGCTGGACCCAATTAAACCCGGCCTTCTGGACAATGACACGTCCCCCACTGCTTTGCTTCCTCTCCCAACCCGTCAACACTGCAAATGGCGCACCACCATATATTGAGCGGCTGGCAGCGCATAGAGGCCATTCTGTGTTAGGCAAATACATGTAAGAATTAGTGGCACCCACGGATACAGGATAGGAATGGGTGCCTAGGTGACTCCATGTCACTAGGCAGCCATTGTCTGATGCTTTCTTTTCTATAAATCACAATTTAGCAAGAACATAAGTCAGACTTCTTCAAGTGCAGTAACCAAGGCAAATCTCAGAATGTAGCTTAAATTAAAGTCCATGACCGAGAAGTGGTACACCGTGAGTCTTCTGGTCATCCTAATTCAAGGTCCACTACGTCATCTTAAAGGCATGATGAGTTGATGCCCCTGCTGCAAGGATCAGCATGCAATCTGTATACCTCGGATTCAAATAGCTTCAGTGAGTTAGCTCAAGGGGATGTGTTGCACTGCAGCCAAAATCCCCTCTGTGCACCTGTGGGTCACAGATTTGGATACTGCTTTGCTGTCATGGCTTAGTGGGTTAGGCTGCTGCGATTTGTGTACTACCTGCATGTTACGGATTCAAACCTTTGCTCATGAGACAGTTCAGTGAGTTGTGCGGCTGCAAGCTGGTGCTGATATGTGTGAGCAGCCTACAAGACAAAGGATGGAATCTAGCTTAGATAAAATAGCTGGAGAAGTGAAGCTGCTGCAGTACATGAGAAAACTGTGAGGCAAAGGTTGTCTCATCCTGGTAACAGTCCAAGCCTGCTCCCTGCCCCAATGAGTATAGGCATGTGAATGAATGCACCTGCTGCAAATGTTACTATGCAATCTACAAGTAAAATGCTTGAATCCTGCTTGGCAATGGTAGCTTAGCGGGTTACTACTACAATCAACCTGCAATCCATGGGTTACTACTGCAATCAACCTGCAGTTCATGTGTGCTGAGCCAGTTCGTGGGTTGAGCTGCTGCTGCTGCAGTCACAGGTGAAAAGCCTGCTTGGTGGAAATAGCTGCACTGATTAAGCTCATGCGGTCCACATCAACCTGCACGTCAGTGGGTTCAATCAGTCTTGTACTTGTGTGTAGGGCAATGCCGGAAGTGCAAGCCCAACATGCTAGTGTGGGCCAGGTTTTGTTTGTCAAAGTGGGCCAGGTTGATGAGTTACTTTGCTGTGCAGCTAGATGTTTTGGCAGTGTTACGGTTCAAATATAGTCCAAAATACCCACAACAATCTCAGAAAAAAGGAGCAAACTGACTTTATTGACTGGGGGACCCTTTAAATTGTGGTCCAAACCAATGTAAGGCCCTGGGTTCAATTCTTTTTAAGAGAGCTCAGCATTTTCTCATGTTGATATCCTTACACAAGTATTTCTTAGCACTACAGACCCAAAGGTCTCACAGAAGATGTTATTATCCCACAGACGGGTATTCATTTTATCGACCTCCGAAGGATGAAAGGCTGAGTTGACCCTGCTGGGACCCCGCTGGGATTCGAACCTGCCACAGCAGGCTGCATGCACAGATATCAGCGGCGAGTGCTGCTATCTGACTGGTTAAAATCCCAAAGAAGTCCATTTGGCCTTTCATCCCTCAGAGGTCGCTAGAGAGGGCAACATGGAATTGGAGAAGGTAAAAACATGTGGAGCCAGATTACAGAACTTTTGCCCCAGTGCATGTGCAATTGTGCACAGTGTTAGCACTAGAGCAAACATGGCTCTAGAGCAAAAGAAGTATTCATTCAATGCATTTTTGCACCCGGACAAAGTTTGTCCAAGTTCTAATAAGAAATGTTATTGCCCTAGTGAAAACATGTAATCCTTTCAGTGCCTTTTTGCACCAGGACAAAGCTTGCCGCAGTATTAGCACTAGGGCACACTTTGCCCTGGTGCAAACATGCATTGAAAGAATACTTTTTGATATGTGTATTTCAATACTTTTTTTGCAGATGGCCAATTTTTGACTTAGTGCTAATATTGTGCAAGATTTACAGTAACGCAAGGCTGTAATTGTGCGAGAGAATGTAGGGTATAGAGAGTACATTCTTACAGTTATAGCAGTCCAAGCTCAAGGTTGGTGGGACAGGGTTGTCAGCAACACAGTTTCAAATTTCTGACGAGTTGGGTAATAATACCATACATGCTTCAATAGATAGATAGTTCAGTGGGTTCAGGACCCACTGCAGAGATGTGGCTGTAGTCTGCAAATCAGAAGTACTAATCCCAACACATACAGCTCAGCCTCTCATCATTGTGAAGAAGCTAACATGAGGACCATTCAGTCAGGTAATAATAGCAACTATTATGCCAGCGCCAAAGGAGCTTGCAGTATGTTCGCTTGCAATACAAATGGTGATTACAATTGCGGAGTAATGTCGGTGCCCCCTTTACAATGAAAAACCCCAAAACTGCTCGTCCAATTTTTCATGGTTCTGGCCGTACTTTTCATCAAAATGTTAGCAATTTGTGTCAAGCTTTCTCTGCTTTTTTCAGTCCTACCATTCAATTGGATGCCATATCTGCCCCTCAAACCCTACCCCCAAGATTTTCTAAGGTTTTGGGGTCACAGTGACCCCTCAGTGTGCTACTTTGTTTAAGAAGCTCTTTATGTGTTAAAATGGCATTGCGTTGCATGGGGACAAATGAAGGAGCGCGGGCAAATTTAACACCCTTTTAGTGAAATTGGAAATGTTATTTACTCTTTCATTTTTAAGCCAAAGCTGTCTATAAACTATAAAACAACATTGGTTTCGAACCGAACATTGTAACATTCACTTACTGTACAATGCAAAACGAGTGAGTGGAAAGACTGTTCTGCTCTGCTCTGTCCGGAAGAGCAGGTGTGCACTGAGCTCAGGTCTGGCCATGTGTTATTTCTGTTAATATGGTGTGATAAAACTAAGCTACCTCCGCAGCATTTTTCTTGAGTATAATTATACACTGTGGTTCTTTATCCCACTTATGAAAAAAATTGTGTATTTTATATGTTTTTTTATAAGTTCATAAAGACCTCCATGCCATATGCTACCTGTGCATGCATTGCAGCGTGTCACCACATAGTCCTCAAGGAATGCTTTTAGAGTTCAGAATGGGTTGTGTTAATGCTCGCCCTCGTTTCAAAAGAGTAACAATTAGGAGACAGATCCAGAGCAGGGGTCAATCACATTTGCAGTAGACATGTCCCAGGCCAGCCTAGGGCAACTCCAACAAGCAATGACAATGCCAACAGTTTGGGCTTTTGTGTAGGCATGGGAAAGGCACTTGCCAGGCACAACCATAGTGGTATTAACTACCCATTGTTGGTAGTAGGTGCAAAATGTTGTGAGTACCTGGGCATCTAATACTAGTGGCTGGCAAAAGCTTAAAAGCTATGCACAAGCCAAAAATGTTGGCTTTACCAATGCTTGTTTTAAACAGGACTCGAGTGGCTTTGCCAAGTATTGTTTTTAACAGGACCTCACTGGAAAGGAAACACATAGTGCTTATAAATCGAGTGGCTGTATTTCCATCTAGTTCATTATTGAGTGCCCCTATTTATAACATTTGTAACACACAATTTTTTTTATTATCATTTCAGGGAGGGGGCGCCAATGATGCTTCCCGCCTGAGGTGCAATCTGGTCTAAGACCGGCCCTGAGTCTGACGGCAATATTATTACAAAAACATTTCAACCCATGCGCACTAATTGGTAGTGGTACAGTGAACACTAACTTGCATTTAAACGTATGAGTTTGGAGACAAGAAAACTTAACTTTTTCAGTTTGTGCTCCCACATCCCATGCCAACCTTCTGAAAGGTGACCTTCTGAAGTATTTATACATAAGTGTGACCAGTGCAATGTTTTGAATGTGGATCTGGCAATGTCTGTGTACACCAAAACATTAATAAAAGATAGCAGGGGGACCGAACAAAGCTGACATACTTGACGCTGTTTCACAACCAATCATGGAAAGCGGCACATGTTAGTGGGCACAAACTTTTCCCCCCCATTCATTTTAAGGAGAAAAGAGACGTTTTGAGAACCCCTGCCTTATAATTTCCACCACCCCTGGCTTGAACATCACCAAACGTTCCAAAGAAATATAAAGTGTCGATATATTTTTTTTGCAAACTTTGGTGAGGAATCGTCCAAGTGGAGCACAGCTGTAAGGCACCCAAAAAGTGCTCTTCCTATGGAAACAGCAACTTCACCATAACAACACAGCCACTAACGTGCCTGTGTGATATGCTGCAGTGGTTGTGGGCAGGACCTAGAGATTCCGATATATGTCCATACAAATTTGAACGTAAGGGTGTACATTGGCTTATAACTGCACTGCTTACAAGGTCGTTTCTGGGTGCATGGCCTTCGGGCATGCACCCAAGACTGTACACCCTCCCCAGAACCATCAGACTACTAAGCTATAGTATGGGTGAATGCATTCCTGTAATATGATGTGGTGATTCTGCGCAGGGCCTACAGTTTTAGGAGTAAGGCGTACGGCCTATGGCCTGCAGCCATGCATCCAAAACTCTGCATCCTGCCCACAACCACCTGGGTGATGTGTGTAAGTACGGTTATATCCATAGGTGTGGTATGCCTCACTTGTTCTGGCCAGAGGCTAGACTCCTAGCTGTAAGTGCATAGATATTACAATATGTGGCTGTGGAGTGGCTCATACCTCCAGTGCTGAAGGTACGCATACATATGTAATGTTGTGCTCACACTTGGAGTTTGTACTAATCACCATATGTGTTAAAAGAATGTACCCTTTGTTAAAAGAAGAGGCCTTCTCTTTATACAGCGACATTTAAGACCTGCTGACCTGGCAAGAACTTGTTTTTAACAGAAGAATTGTGTTTGGTCACTGTATGTCGAAGCATGCTGAGCCTGCTAAAACTATCTGCAGATTACGGGTGGGGAAGGAATGAGTAAGCACAGCCTCGTGCACAGAGATAAGGACACAGAGGGGCACGAGAGAGAGAGAATAACAGATAACAGGAAACCACAATAGCAGATGTTGAACTGTTGACCGTTGATGCAAAGTCATGACTGGGAGGAACCGCCTTGTGGTGGACATAATCTATGTGCAGCAATGTATGACAATGTAAAACAGATGGGTATAAAAGGACCACGATGTGCAGGGGAAAGGGCGGCACTTTGACGACTTGCTTTGCGAGACGGTTGAACTTGTGGCCCATTCGCGAATGCTTGTGTGTTAATCTTTTCTGTTTGAGTTTTTATAGGGTCCCTTTTGTACTGGTTATGGTGACGGCGAGAAATCGCACCCACAATTTTGGTGTCAGAAGTGGGACGCGAAGGAGCGACAGTCCGTCACTGGGTGAGGAACGCCGCAGCGGAACCGGAGAAGGAATTGATCACGGGGCCCCAGCAACTGAATCCGCACCTTTGATTGCAACCAACGCGTCATCCTTGTTTTTCCGGCTCCGTTGGCGGTGGAACAGCAGGCTGTCGCCCTTCGGGTCCGGAACACTCTGGCGGGACCCTTAAGATAAGTGGTATGGACGGATGCATGATGGAATAAGGAAATAATGATTCAGGGTTTGTGAAGAGGACGGTGGTAAGTCCGTCTATGAAGAAGTAATGTTGAAATGATGATATGATATGTTAGATACGCCAGGAGGATGTATTATTATTTTTAGCCAATAGGTGCATATTTGGGAAAGGTGAGTGTTTTAGGCAATTGCGGTATACCGCCAAGATGGGTCAAACGGCTTCCCACAAGGGAGGTATAGGCAAGAGACACTATGCCCCCCTTGAAGGAACCCCTGCATTTGATATGTTGATTAAACATGGATTGAACTCGACATTGTTTTTAAGGGAGTGGTCTGGATATACAAAAGATTCGATTGAACATAATTGGCCAGATACCGGGTCCTTTGACATAGACCGCATATCCAAAATAGAAATAGAGTTAGTAAAAAGACGGGTTAGACCCGCACAGTTTGAGGCTATACGACTATGGAGGGTAGAAGCAATGCGCAGGCGCAATGCTCAGAATAAACAAAAAGCAAAGGAGCAGAAGAGAACGGTAAATCAAAAATTACATGATCTAGAGATAAAAGAGAAGGGTGAGAGGCTAGATCAGTTGGATAGACAAATGATGATTAAGAACAGTGGGGGTATGTATCCTGCCGTGCCGGTGCCTCGATATGAAGATGTGATAGGGCTAGAAGCAAAACAAACAACGACTGAATTATTGTTTCCAGGAGCTACAGCTCCACCGGCAGACAGTGAGGGTGAAAGGGTGGAATTCCCAATGAAGTATGGAGACCCAGATAGGTTGATAGACCATAGGAGAACGACTACTGTAGAAAAGGATAGAGATGGAGACTTGCAAATCCTTATGACCGGGCTGTATGGCACACCCCTCAATGACAGCCTACGGGACCAAGTGGGGCGTTTGACACCTTTGGAATTTAGGACAGTGGCCACTAAACTATATACCTTTCATGAGGGTAACTGTAAATTGAGAGGACAGAGTACTGCGGATCTGCCCTCAGCATATCAGGACGCTGTCGCGTTACTACCAGTGACTGCGTCCAGTGTTCAGTTATGGGGATGTATGTCCAACATAATAGCGGAAGTCATAAGGGGCGGTGTTGAATGGGAGAAGGAAAAGAGGGCATGGGAAAGAGAGGTGAGGGAAAGAGAGGCTAAACTCAAAGATGCAGACCAGGCGGGCCAAAACGTAGCTAATCGTATGATAGCATCCATACACTCGCAGTCCATGTCCACCCTGGTGAGTCTGATGGAGGGCCTTGGCTGGCCTATACAAGTAAACGTAATTAAATATCTTCTTATTAGGGTGGATGATATAGAAGAGGAAAAGGAGCCTAGATATGTGTCCCAGTGGAATAGGATTAGGACGGAATTGGATAAGAAACTGCTATCTAATATAAGAGTGGATGATTCAGGGGCGGAAGAATGGAGGATGGCTAAGGTGGAGAAACTATTAAAAGATTATAAAAAAATAAAAGAGAAAGCTCTTAGTCATCAATCCTCTGTTTCGCCACCAGCGCAGGCCCCTGTGAGTGAACAAACAAATACGGAAAAGTTACTATTAATGCCAATGAGAGAGTGCCAACCCACCATAGAGGCAGCCACTGGTAACATGATGCGCACCTATGTGTATGTCCCTTTATCCCGAATTGAATTAATGCATATCACCAAGTCCATCCCCGACCCCCGTATAGACCCGCAGGATTCTACAAAGAAGTAGGAAAGTTATTCAGACCAGGGTTATTTACCGTAGAGGATGTAGATAACATATTGTTAGCCATTGTCCCAGAAGAAATATGGACCCCCTTTCGTGCCAAAGACAATGAAACAATAAAATGGAAAGATGTAATGGATGCGAGCAAAAATAGAAAACTGCATGAGGAATATCCTGAACCCCTAAGGGGGCATGGCATGGCAGTCCTGAGGGCTCTAGAAAAGGTATTACCCCCATTTGATGTGAATGTGGAGAAACTGTCCGCTGTGATACAGGGTGCAAGTGAGGAAGTAGCACAGTACTTTCTGCGTTATGAAGCAGCATTCAAAGCGCACAGTGGGCTAGAGATAGGGTCTGAAACGGGCCAACGGTACTTTGCCACAAACTTTGTAGAGGGGCTCCACGGGCCAATTCAGGAGAACATTAGGAGGGCAGAAAGTACATGGATGACTAGAAACCCCCGGGATCTCCTCGAAATGGCTAGGTATTACGAAAGAGGGGAAAGAGTGAAGGGACAACAAAAGGCACGACAAGAGAAGGATTTAAAAACCAAAGTGTTGATGCAACAGTTGCATCAAGGGCCCCAAGGCAGGTATAACTACAATTATAACGGCCCGTCACAGGGCTATAGTAGCAACATGATAGGGGGCCAAGGGACAGGAAGAGGTACAGTGCAAGGAGGTGCGCTATATGGGAGGAGGGATGGGCTACCCCAAGATGTATGTGCCTTCTGCAAGAGACCCGGACACTGGAAATCCCAGTGTCCCCAGAGTGGTGGGAGAGGAAGGGGCGTACAGCCCCCTTCACAGACAACATTTGCCCCAGGAAATAGGACTGGTGGGTACGGCAACCAAGACAATAGAATGTTTAAACCTCCTCAACCCAATGCCTTTGACGGACAAGCAAGAGGGGATGTTCCCTGGCCGGCCCCGCCTCCCCCCAATCTACTGTATCAGCCACGACAAACGACACAAGTACAAGGTGTATGCCAGGGTGAAGAATGTGGAGAAGGGGTATACTATAACGATTATTTTCAGGATAACACAAGCGATATGTCCTGAGGATGCCGGAATGAGATAGCGGGAGTGGTGCAGGTTCCTATAGACCAAAGGGGGCCTTATGCCTCTATTAGGATCGGCCCCCACCGAAACTTGAGATGTCTGGTAGACACGGGAGCTGGAAACAGTTCCGTGAATATCAGAGCCGTCCCCGCTGTCCCATTATCGGATAAAAGCAAGGTATCAGTTGGATTTGGGGGAAATCCAATAAAGACTCCTGTAAGTGAAATAGTAGAAGCGGAACTTCATGGGGTAAAATGGGAGAATGGGTGGCTATTGACCAATCACTGCCCAGAAAACTTGTTAGGTATTGATGCATTAAAAACGCTAGGGGCCACAATATATTGCTCCCCCCAGGGAGTGAGAATGACCATAAGCAAACCTATGAGTATGATAGGAGTAATGCAAACCCTGCCCCCGGAACTCCAAGACATCCCGAATGAACTATGGGCTACTCATGGGAATGATGTAGGAGTGTTGGATGTTTCCCCAGTAGTAATCAAACTAAAGCCCGGTGCCAGGTTGCCCAGGATAAAACAATATCGCATATCACACGAGGGAGAGCAGGCACTATATCAAATAGTACAGGACATGATACGGTTAGGGGTGGTAGAGCCAACAAATGATAGCCCTTGTAACTCTCCGATCCTTCCAGTACACAAGAAAGGTGATGAAGCCTTACCCTATCGTTTTATTATTGATTTGAGAGAAATAAACAAAATAGTAGAACCCAGATATCCAGTTGTCCCTAATATTTCAAGTGTACTCACTTTAATTCCCAAAACAGCGAAATGGTTTACGGTAATTGATTTGAAAAATGCCTTCTTCAGCATTCCTATTGCCGAAGAAAGCAGGTACCTGTTTAGTTTCACTCTTCGAGATAGACAGTATCGATTTACTAGAGCCCCGCAGGGATATACAGAAAGTCCCGCCATATTCAGCCAAGCACTAAAAACACAGATGGATAACCTAGCCCTACCCGCTAACACTGCTCTGATACAATATGTTGATGATTTGCTATTATGTGCAGCCACCGAAGAGGAATGCCATTATGTGACCAGATTGGTGCTAATGCACTTAGCAGAGAATAAGCACAAGGTAGCCCTAGCCAAAATGCAGTATGTAAAACAAAAGGTCCATTATTTAGGCTTTGAGCTGTCCGAAGAGGGGCGAACCCTGTCTACTGATCGCATTGCTTTGATACAGTCCATAAAAGGTCCAGACACGGCAAAGGGTCTCCGAAGGATAATTGGTGTTTTATCCTACTGTAGGCACTGGATTCCTGAATTCTCTGTATTGATCCAGCCCATGCTAAAAGCCTTAAAAGAAGTACAAGAAAACGGCCCATTAGAATGGACACCTGAGATGGAAAAAGCCCTGACAGCTATGAAAGATGTTCTATGCCACGCATCGGCCTTAGGCACACCTGATTATACTAAGAGATTTTGCCTTTTTGTTGATGAACAGGAAGGTTGCGCTGTGTCAGTCTTGACACAGGAACAAGGGGGTAAACAGAGACCATGTGCATATTTTTCTAGCACTCTGGACTCAGTAGCTCGAGGCCTACCCCCATGCATGAGAGCAGTAGCTGCAGCAGCGACAGCCCTAAAACAAAGTGCAGGTATCATCCTAGGGAGTGAAGTAACAGTAAAGGTTCCACATACGGTAGATGTTCTTCTGAATAGAGTGCATACACAGCATTTGACTACAGCTAGACTCACACAGTATGAGATGATCCTGTTTGCCAGTAATGTATAAAATTGAACGGTGTAACACTTTGAATCCAGCGACACTGCTTCCTTTGCCCACCTCACCTGATGACATTAGGCATGATTGTGTGATCCAAATGGAAGAACACACTAAGGGTAGAGCAGACCTGCAAGACACCCCGCTGGTTGATAATGAGGGTATATTATTCTGTGATGGTTCCTGTTTCAAACTGCCAAATGGGGAGACAACAGCAGGGTATGCAGTAACTACAGGGGAACGGTTGATTGAGAGTGGGAAAGTGTGTGAAAAATCGGCCCAGGCAGCAGAATTAATTGCGCTAACGAGAGCATTAGTGTTAAGCAGCGGTATGAAAGTGACAATTTATACTGATTCAGCCTACGCTCATGGGGTGGTTTCCAGTTTTGGTAAACTCTGGGGAGAGCGTGGGTTTTTAACCTTCCAAGGTGATACTATTAAACATGCCCGATTGATTGCTGAATTATTGCAAGCCCTTACGCTGCCCAAAATGGTGGCCGTAGTGAAGTGCTCAGCGCATAAAAAAAAAACACTGGATTATGTCACGCAGGAAAATTCTTTGGCTGACCAGATGGCTAAACTAGCTGCCACAAGGGACACTCGGTGGGAAGCCCGACAGCTCATAGTGGGGAGGGATGTGACTATGGAAGGAACGAAGGAGCGCGTAAAGGAAATCCAAGCAGATGCAACCATTGAAGAAAGACTATCTTGGCACAAGGATGATCAATACGAGGAGACGGTAGATGGGCTATGGGCACATACCAAAACGAACACCTGGGTACTACCTGACGCATACTTACCTGTGATAGTGAGCGTGGCTCATGGTCCAACCCACGTTAACGCAAGAACTATGGAAGAAGTTTTAAGTACTGTGTGGTACAACAAAAGATTGGGAATGTATTGTCGCCAATGGGCAAAACAATGTGAAATATGTGTTTCATATAATGTGGGGAAAGGTGTACCGGCCCCGGCGGGCCACAGTAAGTTACCCACCTGCCCTTTTGAGGTGGTGTATATGGACTTTATACAGCTGGAGCCTGTAAATAAACATTCCTACTGTTTGGTGATGAAATGTGGGTTCTCAGGATGGGTGGAAGCATATCCCCTGCGGGACAATAGTGCCACCTCCACAGCACAATGCATATTGAAACACTGGGTGCCCTTGTATACGGTCCCCAGATATCTATGGTCTGACAATGGGACTCATTTTACTGGTGAAGTAGTAAGCAAAGTTTGCAAGGCCCTTGGTATTGATCAACGTTTCCACGCAGTTTTTCATCCTCAATCAGCTGGGATTATAGAGGGCACAAATAAGGTACTGAAGAACAAACTGGCAAAGGCTTGTGCTGAAACGGGACTGAAATGGCCGGATGCATTGCCTATTGCATTATTGAGTATGCGTACTATGCCTAAGCGTACACATGGTTTATCTCCTTTCGAAATTGTTATGGGGCGCCCACCAAGTATTGGGACCCCCATATCACCTAAGAGATTGTCTGAGCAAGCATGGCCTGCATTACAACAGTACTGTATTGGGTTAACTAATAGACTGATTTCTATTAATGCACAGGTGAACGCAGTAGCTCCATCTCCTCTGATAGGAGAAGGTCACGACGTGCAGCCCGGTGACTGGGTTGTTATAAAAGCCTTCGATCGCACCAGCGGACTGCAACCCAGATGGAGGGGCCCGTTTCAGGTGCTCCTCGCGACACAAACTGCGGTAAAAGTTGATGGCAAACCGCACTGGTACCACGTGAATCACGTCAAGAAGACGCTTCCATTACTGATTCCTCCGGAAAAGGGAACCAACCAACCCCAGGTTGCAACAGTACTGCCAGACGCCATTAGTAGGTGTGCCCATCATCTCCGATCCCGTGACGTGTATGTGCCAAGCAACGTGTAAGGACACTGTTTTGAACTTTGATCATTAGGGAGATGAACAGTTGGACTCTCTTGTTGGTTTTAGCAGAATTGTGCCTTACTGAAGACGACGGGCTTGTAGCCTGAAGGGCCTTCGGCGTTCCCCTCCTGGGACAGGCACTATGAGACGTGGGACAGATCGGATGAAGGTTTTCAGTGAGACCTACCACTATTAGAGTAATAAGGACACTGGTGCTTTAAATAGGGGATATTGCTATATCGCTAGGTTGCAACTGATATACGCTGTATACTGAGCCATATACTGAACTATGTCTACACCCGTGTATGCTGGTTTAGTCCCTGAACGGATAAGTGTATGCTCCTCAAACACAGAAGGTAAGAGGAAAATACCAGTTTGTACCATAAGAGGCAAAATTTTGTTTTCTGTATGCACGATAGTAGTACTAATAGCATTTGCCATAATATTCTGGTATCTGGAACATCCATCTAGATATGAATTAAAGAACCTGTTGCCCGAGTCAAATGAAACAGGGAGAACAGATTGGGTCAAGAGCAGGAATCGAGATGCCTATGACCAACACGACCCGGAAGACTATGCTAAAAATGAATACGTGAAGATAATAAACACAACATATGGGGTAGTGAATAAAACCGATTGCTGGATCTGCACCCACATGCCCCGACATAGCAGTGAAGGCATCCCAGTGTACGCATCGCCAGTTACTGAGGATGCCGGGTGTACATTAATTTACATGAGAATAGTGTCAGCACAGCAATACATGATACCGAATACCGCTTGTTATGTTAGAGGAGAGAACAAAACCCTTCTAAAGGAAAAGATACGCTATAAAATCAAAACTGAGGGAATCGGGCTTGCACCTGCTATGGTACAGATAGTAAGAGAACCTCCTCCCCCTATCACCATCACACAAGAATATATGTTTTAAGAGGAGCGCAAGAGGTAATCAAAGAATGATCTTGGGGTGCAGTCAAATGGTGAATCTAAATAACTACACGAAGGGATTGTTACAGATTGAAGGACATGCCTAAGTCTGTAACAAGAGGGCTTATTTGTGGTTAGCCAAAGATTTTGTTGGTGTATGTTACATAGCCAGAATAATGCCGGCTGTGATGGTATATGCCCCGTCTACTCTGCATAAAGAGATACACAGCAGAAATAAACGAGCAGTAAACCCAAAAATTCCTACGTATCAACCTACAGGATGGGAAACGTTTATAGATCTGATGGGGGTCCTGGTTCCTCCAGCGGGCATCTTTATGAACAGTCAAGAAATCCAAAAGCTAAACAGGGCCCTTGAGTTCGTAATCGAAGAATCTGCAGACCTAATGGAAAACATCACTTATGAAATGAAAGCAATTCGGCTAGTGGCTCTCCAAAATAGGTATGTCTTAGACATACTCACTGCAGAAAGGGGCGGAGTCTGTTTTTTGGTGGGATCCCAATGCTGTGTTTACATACCAGAAGGGAGTACAGGAATCCTGGATGGAGTAAACAAACTGCATAAAGTGGCGGATAGCATCCACCAGGAGGAAGGGTCAGGAGATAGCTGGTGGATGAAGCTCCTGAAAGAAATTGGATGGCAACTTCTTACGCCTAAACTGGTTCTAGCGGCAATAGTTGTAGGAATTTGTCTCTGCATCCAATGCTTCCCGGTATGTGTGTCGTGCTGTGTTTCCATGTGTTCTTCCAGCATAACGCGCCTAAATCCAATGGATAAAAGCCATGTACAACAGGAATTTTTTGACATGGGAGGCCTGGAGAAGATTATGGTACATACAGTATGTGATGATGTTGCTTTCCTGCCATCTGCTTATGCTAGGACTGTTTAGATTGATGCTCAAGTGTGAGCAAAGGGTGGATTGAAGGTACGCATACATATGTAATGTTGTGCTCACACTTGGAGTTTGTACTAATCACCATATGTGTTAAAAGAATGTACCCTTTGTTAAAAGAAGAGGCCTTCTCTTTATACAGCGACATTTAAGACCTGCTGACCTGGCAAGAACTTGTTTTTAACAGAAGAATTGTGTTTGGTCACTGTATGTCGAAGCATGCTGAGCCTGCTAAAACTATCTGCAGATTACGGGTGGGGAAGGAATGAGTAAGCACAGCCTCGTGCACAGAGATAAGGACACAGAGGGGCACGAGAGAGAGAGAATAACAGATAACAGGAAACCACAATAGCAGATGTTGAACTGTTGACCGTTGATGCAAAGTCATGACTGGGAGGAACCGCCTTGTGGTGGACATAATCTATGTGCAGCAATGTATGACAATGTAAAACAGATGGGTATAAAAGGACCACGATGTGCAGGGGAAAGGGCGGCACTTTGACGACTTGCTTTGCGAGACGGTTGAACTTGTGGCCCATTCGCGAATGCTTGTGTGTTAATAAAGCAATGTTTACTCAAGTCTTTTCTGTTTGAGTTTTTATAGGGTCCCTTTTGTACTGGTTATGGTGACGGCGAGAAATCGCACCCGCAGTGCTTATAACTTCCCTTCCTTCGGCCATGCTCCCAAGACTGTACACACTCCCCACAACCATCTAATCGACAATCAATAGTACAGGTGTATCCATGGGTGTGACATGCTGCGGTGGTTGGGGCCAGGGCCTTGAGTCTTGGAAGTATGGCCTTCGGCCTACGGCCTACGGCCATGCATCCAAGACTCTAGGCCTTGGCCACAACCACTGCAGCATGTCACACCCATGGCGGCGTCCTAATCAATGGCACACCCATAGGCCAAAATAATATAATAACGACATTTACTCAATTTCAATGGTCGCTAACATCACGCATGTCCTTAGAACAGTGTCAAGGTGCCTGTACACAGCACGGACTGAAATACTACCCTTACAAGACCCCTCATTTTCTGCACGTACAAATATCCCAAACAAGGCGGGCATAGACAATACATCATTGACTCCTGCCACCCAAACAAGTACATTATTTCACACATCTCATACTCTCTGAACCTTCACAAGCACTGTAGCACATCAAAGTAGTTTCTGAACCAGCACTTCACATGGCAACTACATCATTAACAACTGCCACCCAAACAAGAACACTATTTAACCCATCTCTTACTCTGTGAACCTCCCCATGCACTGTAGGACAGCAAAGCAGTTTCCGAAACAGCATTTCGCCTCTGGTGGCAACCGGGCTGTCTTTGGATTCAAGATGACGGGCGCAGCCACACATTCTGACGCACAACAGGGCTCTCTGCAGCCAATCGGTATGTTGTCCACGGAGCGAACAGGGAAGTGTGACCGCGGAGCGGACATAGATATCACTAATTTTTTAAAACATATTCGTTGGTCGTTTTAAAGGAAACTACTGGACGGAATGTCACATTTACAATAGCACACTTTTGGGACAAAGCCTCTGCCGCATATTTGGTGAAAATCCGTCCAACGGTTTGACCTGTAGGCATGCGCAAAGTTTTTCCCCTATTCAGTCTATGGGAATAAAAGACGTTTTGGGACCCCCCCTATAACCTTTCTCCCCCTGGACCAAACATCACCAAACTTTGCAAAAAACTTCAGAGTGGCCCATATACTTTTTTTTTTGCAAAGTTTGGTGAGGATTCGTCCAGGGAGAGCGGAGTTATAAGCTGCCCAAAAAGTGTTCTTCCTATGGAAACAGCAACTTAACCATAACTACACAGCCACAACGGTGGCCGTGTAATATATATATATATATATATATATTTATATATAGTGTGAATAAAGGGCCTATAATGAGTCATAAATTTTTTCTACCATATCTTATGGTCTAAGTGTGATTTCTTGCCTGTCTGAGTCCAATCACTGGCCAGGGGCCAGGAAGAGGTAAGTCTAAGGCTCTCCCCACATGGTCAAGCAAACGCTAAACATTTTAGGCGTTGTGAGCAGGGTCTTTGTGCTGGTGTTGATGCCAAAGGAGCCTGCCAAAAAATCGAATTTACAAGTTTTGGACTAGGAACAGCAAATTATTTTTTTAAACAAGAAAGGGGTGTGTATGTGCACTGAGGTATTAGATACAGGGAAGTGAATAATCCATTCAATACAATGAGTTCCCTATTTTAGGAAAAAAGGAAGCCCCGCAGGTGGAGACTGTCCTGAGGTGACTATCCCAGGTGGACTAAAAGTCTGTATGATAAAGTCGCACAAAGCTGGGCATGTGGTGCAGGATTGAACGAAACCTGGGACACAAGTTTAGGAGAGGCGAGTCCGGACGAAGTAGCACAATGCCTGCAACAGGTGTCATTGGAGATGGGGAAAGAGTGTTCGGCCCTGGGAAGAAGGGGCTGGATTCTGTTGCATGATTTTTGGAAGATACATCAACAGAATGTGGAATTACAGGCCAATGTCGAAGACTGGAGAAGAAATTGGCTGCTAAAAAACAGATTGGATTGATGAAGCAGCTCCAGATGAAATTATATCATGATAAGGCAGACAAGTATCTAGCAGTAGCCGAGCGAGCTGCAGTGAGGGTGGCTTGCTACAATTATTGCAAATGCCAGGGGAGGGTCAATTCTTGTAAGGATGGCGACCGTGATTGCCTCTGCAGGTATTAATTGGGACCCAGATCAATGGGACGGAGATGTATTCAATAATACTAGTATTGAAAGTGGTTCCGAGCCAGAGTACGTAGAAGGAGGGGTCGTCATCCTATGAATCCTGGAGGCGTGGTGGATATGACCACGCTCGAGGATTACTCACAACAAGAGATTGGGGAGATCATTAACTGATTGAAACAGAAGGCTGGCAAATCTTGGTTAGACTATTAGACGGTGGGGCAGCGAGTCTCCTGGTAGATGCTAGAGAGTCTGCCAGGTTCCTACCCCTGACACAGGAAGCCCAGATACAGGAGACCCTACGTGCAGGCCCTCCTCGTGACGCTAACGGGGATGAGGGGCAAATGTCTCTATTACAATTAGCAGCCCAGGGGTGTAACCACAAGTATCCAATTACGTCAGATTGGCCGACTGAACAGAAAAAAGGCTACACACTGAAAGAGGCCATTCAAAGATTAACTGAGCATGCTATGAAAGATGCCCTTCATGTAGAAACTCCAGAACACATGGGGTTGGTAAACCTATCTGTTTCTGCTAGAAACAATCTTATTTGAATGGCCCCTCCAGCATATAAAAATATTATGCTGACCCTGTTAGTGGGAATGACTGGTAAAGTACGGATGAGGTGGTGGTTGCCGTTAGGCAATTGGCAGATCTAGAGAATGGGAAAAACCAGAGGAACGAACTAGAGAACGAGAGAGGGAGGGGCGAAGTGAAAGACGCACTCCTGGGAAGAGGTTTGATAGCCGAGACCCTCGCGTATCCAGCAAGGATATGTTTTTAGCTTTACTGAAAGATAGAGGGAAGATATTGATGGTATTGAAACACAGGAAATGTATCGGTTATATAAAAAACGGGGCCTAGATGGGAAGGAATGTTACAAACAAATAAAACAGCAGGAAACACATAAGCCAAAGAAGGAAGAGGATCCTTTTGGACCACCTCCAGAGGGACGAGACAATGAGTCTCCCAATAGGTCCGCACCTGCCCTGCCAACTTATGCAGACTTAAATTAGATGGTGAGTGCAATGTTTGAAAGGGAATCCAAATACATGCACTGCAAGTATGAATAGGATGAGGGTCAAACTCCGGTAACAACGGCCCACGCTAAAGTGGACACCGACCTCATGTAAAAGTTAAATTATTTTGGCAATCGGGAAACACACAAGAGGTTCGAGCCTTCTTTGATACAGAGGCAGAAGCCCCATTGATACATGGAAATTCTTCAAGATTTAAGGGAATACATTTTACGATCACAGGATTAAGGGGCAAGGAGACCCCTGCAGTGCAAACAAAAATGTATATGAAAATTGGTAACTTATACAGACATGTACCAAGTATCGATTGTTCCCCCTCTTCAATATATTATTGGATTTGATATTTTAGAGGGGTTAACCCTTGGATTGGGAGATAAACTTTATCAGTTTGGAGTGAGCACTTTCACTTGTACACCTCTCATTGTCGGACAATGAAAAATGCCCCGATGCAGGTTCCGATAGCAACAAAAAGAGTGGCCATGAAACAATATCAAATTCCCGGGAGTCAGAAGGACATTTCAGAAACTATCAAAGAATATGTGCAAGCCGGTGTGCTACGTCCATTAACCACGGCTTGGAACAATCCGATCTGGCCTGTCAAAAAACCAGACAGTAGCTACAAAATGATGGTTGATTTTCGCGAGTTGAATAAACACACTCCTCTGCTACTACCGGCAATACCGGATACGGTGACCTTCAGAGAAAATGTACAGAAATTTGAGGGCACCTGGTATGCAGTGTTGGATTTAGCCAATGCCTTCTTCACCGCAACGATTGCTGACGAATGTCAGGAACAGTTTGTATTTTCTTTGAATGGGAGGCAGTATACGTTCAAACGCTTACCAATGGGTTATATGCATAGTGCGACAATCTGTCACCGGCTGGTGGCAGAACACATGGACAAAATTCCATGCAAACCAGATGTACAAATTGTGCATTACATTGACATATTGATTCAAAGTAAAGGTGAGACTAGTGTGCGAGTACACCTAGATCTTATCCTAGAGGGTTTAAGGAAAGAAGGATGGGAGATTAATGAAACTAAAACGCAATGTCCGGCAGAGAGAGTGATTTTTCTGGCAATACAGTGGCATAATGGACATTGTGAAATGGTGCCAAAAGCCAAGCAAAAGATTCAAGTCTTTAACTCCAAGAACTAAAAAACAAGCTGAACAGTTTATTGGACTGTTTGGAATCTGGAGACAACATATCCCTCATTTGGGGCGCATCTTGGCGCCCTTTTAGAAAGTCAAACGCAAAACATGGGGTGAGGAGCAGGAAAGGGCATTCCAACTGGCCAAAGACACCATTCAAAAAGTGCTTGATTTATGGCCGTAGAGGATGCCTATACCAACCGGAGTCTAATGCAAAAACAGAATAAAAAGTGAGTGTCCTTTGGATTCTGGAGTCAGAAGTTGCCCGATGCTGGTGACAGATACCCTCCCTTTGAGAAACAACTGCTAGCAGGCTACTTGGCACTCATAGATACGGAACAGATGACGGTGGGTCATGATGAATTGATCCGGCTACAAATACCAATCATGCAATGGGTATTGAGCTCCCCCAAAACACATCAAATCGGTCATGCTCAAGAGTCTAGTATAATCAAATGGAAATTGTACATTCAGGATTGTGCCAAGACCAGGAAGGGTGGATTGGCAAAATTACATGAGCAAGTGGCAGGAGTCCCGCTAGCAGACCTTGAGCCAGAGGGAGAGTTGACCATCGACGAGTCTCCGGTTAAATGGGGGAGCCCATATAGAGAATTAACAAATGAACAAGTTGAACATGCATGGTTTACTGATGGTTCGGCTAAATATGTGGAAGTCAAGCGACACCGGAAAGCCATAGCGTACAATCCCAAATTGAAAAAGGAACTAACCACTTCTGGCAAAGGGAAGAGTAGGAAGTTTGAAGGCTTTGAACCAAGAGACTCCTGGGAGTTGTCATATTTATACAGATTCATGGTACATTGCAAAGGGGTTGGTGATGTGGTTGGAAAATTCCTGCTAAGGAATTATGGGTTAAAGAAGTGTGGCAGGACATTGCTGAGATGCTAATGCATACTACAGTAACTGTATATCATGTAGATGAACATTATGCAACAGACTCATTAGAACGATGGTTCAATTCTGTTGCAGACGAGCATATATACATTGTAATCATGGACGCAAGGGATTTGGATGGGATTGCAAAATGGGCCCACCAGAAAAGTGACCATCTCAGAGAAAAGGCTACTATCAGGTGGGCACAAGCAAGGGAAATCAGCATTCCGTTAGAAATTGTGAACACTATTATCCTACAATGTCCCAGGTGTCAATATCAAAAGCAGAGGGCTATTCCACACATTATTCATGGCACATTGAAGAGAGGCAAACTGCCGTGACAGATTTGGCACATCAATTATATTGGTCCCATGCCCATTAGCAGAGAATGTCAGTATGCGTGTTCCATTGGAGATGCCTGTTCTCATTACTTAATGGTATTGCCATGTAAAAGAGCTACCCAACTGAACACAAATAAATTATTGGACCAAGTGGCTGTATATTATGGTATCCCCCTACAAATCCAAAGTGACAATGGGTCCCACTTTAAGGGGAAGGTGGTGCTGGATTATTATCAGGAAAAAGGAATCAAATGGATTTTTCATGTCCCCTACCACCCTGAGGCTTCGGGGTTAATTGAAAGCATGAATGAATGGATTGTTGGCAGCACAATTACGCAAAAGAGTGTGCTAGAAGCTGTACAGATCCTGAATAACCATCCCATTGCGAACGGTGAAACTCCACTGATGCGCATGTTAACGCCAGCCTTACAAATTAGACCAAATAAGGCAATGGAAACTTTGTTGTGCTGGGAAATATCTCCTGTTGTGTTAGCTCCTTACCGTGCCACTCCTGAGTCTCCTGGGGTGGATTTGCATCCAAGGGAAGAAAATTGTCTTGAACCAAGAGGTATTGCTGTGATCGATACTGGAATTGGGGTACAAATTCCTTCGAAACAAACAGGATTAATTGTCCATACATCTGGATTAGTTTTAAAAGGCATTCAAATATTAGGAGGGATTGTGGATGCAGATTATCAGGGCGTGATTAAGGTTATTCTCATCAACATTGGGGAGGATATGTTGCCTATCCACAAGGGAGATTGAGTGGCCCAATTGATACTGGTACCTGCTAAAGTGTGGCTAGAAAAACCTAATGGTCTGCCTATTCTGGCGGATGTAATAGCAGCCGGGGAGGATCAAGTGGTTCTGGTCATGGAACCGGGGAAAAGAAAATGGACTCATATCCCTGATGACAAATGTTACTTGCGCGAGTGATGTACTTCACTGATATCTTGTCTCTGAATTTTGATGTTTTAGATCCTAAGTATGCTGAGTGCCTGTGTGAGGCACAGTGGAGTGTCTTCTGGAGGGTCTAGGGACATGTCAGAGGATGTGGCAGATGTCTCTATTCTCCATCTGGATTTGGGGATATGGATGAAGTCTGATGCGTCTTTGGCAGCTTATCGTGGTGCATTGAGAAAACGCCGGGGGCAGCGACACAGTACCTTACTTAAATGGAAGAACATGACCTGGATCGTAACTCATGACATTGCTCCCACGGATGTCTCTTATCAAATGACCTGTGATCCATCCCACATTGGAAAAGGCCAACAGCTGCATTCAGACAAGGATGGAAGGAGAACCGATTTTGAGCAGCGCTTATGTACGAGACCCATAAACGTTTGTGTTGATGTATCAAATAATATGTTAGATAACTTTACTGTTTTGACTCCTATACCGCATTATCACCTGACTGCAATTCTGATGCCCACTTGCTTTCTGAAGCTGAAGTATTACCGTTAGCCATTTCCATTATTGGGATTTGGGGTCTAGCAGCTGGAGGATATAAGACCATGATTAAATTAGCTTGTTTAGTAGTTAGTAAGGGCTTAATGAGACTTTGCAAGCTTTAACTGAGTTGTTGCTACATGATAGACATTTTAGAAAAGCTATTTTATAAAAAGGACCAGCTATAGATTATTTGTTTTGAAAGCATAATTTGTGGTGTGAAACAATAGAAGGAATGTATTGTTTTGATTTGGGAGATCATTCCCGGTCCATTGAAAAGTATATCAAGGGATTGAAGGATCTAGTTGCACGAGTAACACAAGATTGAGATGGAAATTGGTGGGAAGAATTATTTACATGGGTTCCTGAAGCACTACATTGTGCTTTGATTTGAATCTTGGTAATTCTTTGGTAATTCTGCTGTGGTAATTGGTTTTTGTTGTTGTGCTTCGTGCATTCCGAATTTATGAAGACTGGTCCAAGGGTTTTGGGTGCCTCCTGCTTGCCCGTCGGGTTATGGTAGTTGATTGTCCAAGGTGTGGAGTGTAATGCTTATGAGAAATATGAGCTAAAAACATGGCGCCGGTGCACAGCCATCTTGGACATTCATCTCCCATTACTGTAATGAAAGCCTACGTTTCTCGTGGGTTTCAGCAGAGAAAAGGCGCATCCTGGCAGTGAAGGCAAAGCAAGGTCACATAAATATTGCAGCTGAGTGGACTCAATGTGGAGAATAGTTATTGTATTGTCCGCCGAAGGACGAGCTAGAGAGGGAGTCGGAGCACTCTGCAGGTGCAGTGATAAGGGGTCCTGTGAGAATGTGAGGAGAGGGATGCTGGGTTTTTCCACTTCTAGCTGTTTTTTTCCACTCTTTGCTTCCTTCCACTTGTGATCTGCTCTTCGGCCGAGGGCAGTCATAACTGAGAAGGGCGGGGTCATGCCTTCATAAAGAGAAGAGGTTCTTCCTCTGAGAAGACAATTAGAATCTGTAAACCTGGGTGATGCAGTCCCTCCGAGAGGGAGGACACTCCACTCCAGACCCCATTATTATGAGTGATCTCTTTGCCTACCTGCTCTGGGACTTAGCAGTGTCGTATTGGCCACGATGAAGGTGTCTTCTGCTACATTGATAACGGTGATGAACTCTTTTTCTATGTTTCTGTATAACTGACTATATGTGTATTTTGCGTTTGATGTGTTCATATATATATATATTCTTTGAGTAAACCCAGTTCGCTATCACTTTTGGGTGCTGTTGCAGTGGGTATGCTGAGTCTCATTAAACAATGTTGTGGCTTATACACACACTTTACCTATACATATATATATATATATATATGTGTGTATAAGCCGCAACATTGTTTAATGAGACTCAGCATACCCACTGCAACAGCACCCAAAAGTGATAGCGAACTGGGTTTACTCAAAGAATATATATATATATGAACACATCAAACGCAAAATACACATATAGTCAGTTATATATATATGTGTGTATAAGCCGCAACATTGTTTAATGAGACTCAGCATACCCACTGCAACAGCACCCAAAAGTGATAGCGAACTGGGTTTACTCAAAGAATTGGAAAAATGACAAGGCAGGGAATTGAGTAAGTGGTGGGAGGAACACTCACTCCAAAACTATATTGAAGTAGGTAGAATTCCACGAGGCTTGAGAATTCTAACCATCCCTTCCTTTGAAGAATTAGATCCAATGATGCTACAGGAATGGACCGTTGCCACGAAAGGATGTTCGAAAACTTTCCTGCAGCTATTGGTGAAGTATGCTGGTGCGGACCGCACAAAGACATTGGAAAAAATCAACGAAATAGAAAAACAACTTAAAAAGATACCTGAAACAGAGGAGGGCAAAAAGCTGAGGAATAACATTGAGAGGAACTTGGCTGAATATGAGGAAGAAATAAAGCAAAGGAAACAGAGGAAGTTTCTAAGAGATAAAGAGGATTATGAGAGAGGAAGAGTCTACACGTTCGCCAAGGGATTCGAGCAGATGAGACAATCATCCCTATCCAGGCTAGCTAGATCAATTGAAGAAAATGAAGAGCAATTGAGGAAAGGTGCATCAACCTCAGAATCAGATCTAACAAGCAGCGAGACTGATGAACCCAACGTTCGCATTAATTTTTTAGACGAAATGCGTTTACTACGCCAAGAAGGCAGAAAAAACAAGCCACAAAGAGGTGGAAAGCAAAGTCGGGGAAAGGCAGAGGCGGCCGAAAACCACGAGGAGGGGGAAGAGGAGCAGGTGATGCAACGAGCAGTACCCCGGCCAGATGGCTGCGCTCTAGGAAGTAGCAGAACAAAATATTGAGGATGACACAAAGCTGAGAATAATCAATCTATCAGACCATGTCCTCACCCCTAACCAGACAAAAATACTCAATCTGGGTTTAAATTTCTGCCCTAAAGCGAAGAACGATTATGTGCAGACAAGAATCGACTTTGATCAATATATACGTAAAATATGTTTAAAGAAATTCTTTGCAACGAATGAATATAAAAGGCGCCCAAGAGACAAAGAGACTGGCCAGACTGAAGTTCAAATCAAGGAGTTAACCACCCTAACAGATTTGGTTAACCTGGAAAAAGGCACAGCTGCAGGAGGTCAAGGCGAACCCATAGACCTTAAAGAGTTGGACATCAGAACAGACTGGACGACTAAAAGCCAACTGAAACCTAAGTCAAAGTTCAATCCTGTGGCAAACCTTGGTAATAATATAGAGGCATTCCAAAGTTTAGTGATCGAAGATTTGAAAAAACTCAAAAGAAAGGATCAGAAAAGAATTTGGAATGACAATTTATCATTTGCAGACAGACAGGCATTACAAGAGCTGCATGGACTCAAACATTGCATTATCAAACCCTCTGATAAGGGGCGGAATATAGTCCTGCAGAACAGAAAGGACTATATAAGAAAAGCCTACAAACAGCTTAATGACAACAAATGCTATATGAGAATTTCTCAAAATCCCATTAAAGACCTTGAAAGCAAAATCAATACGCTACTTACAGATTGGGAAGCAAAAGGCCTTCTGTCTGAAGAGAGTCGCAAATTCTCAACGATCACCAACTCAATTATACCTACTATTTACTTTTTACCCAAGGTACATAAAAACATGAAGAAGCCCCCAGGAAGACCCATTGTCTGCTTGATAGGTTCCGCATTGGAAAATATGTCTAAATACATAGATGAAGTTCTGTTTCCATTTGTTTCGGTATTACCATCTTACTTAAGAGAAACAACGGATTTCCTATCAAGAATGGAAGATATTCCCGGGGAGAAAGAATATCTACTAGCCAGCATGGATGTGGTTTCGTTGAACACGTCTATCGGTCACGAATATGGGAAACAGGCGTGTCAGCACTTTTTACAGACTCGATCCCTCAATTACCAGGAACATACTCAAATGGTATTATCAATGATAGACTTATGCTTGACCAATAACACCTTCCTCTTCAACAATGAGTATTTTAAACAGTTGCAAGGAACTGGTATGGGCACTATGTTTGCGCCGGCCTGTGCAAATCTTACAATGGGCGCATGGGAAGAACGGGAGGTTTGGACAGACACTAACCAAGAATACACAGACAATATCATTCTCTGGCTGAGATACATTGATGATCACTTCATAGTATGGAAGGGAACCGAACAAGGATGGATGGACTTCATTAAACGTCTTAATCTTAATAATAATAATCTCCGGTTTACAGAAACGCACAGTCGCACTTTTTGATCACTTTTCTCGACGTGAATGTGAGAATAGTGAACAACAAGTTAACCAGCAAATTGCATAGAAAGATCACAGGGACAAATACACCACTCGATGCAAATAGTGGACATCTGAAAAATCTGATATGGAGCGTCCCCTACGGAGAATTTATCCGGTTACGCAGAAACAACAGCACCTTGAAATCCTATCACCGCTCAAGGGTTCGTCCGACAAAAATATCCAAGGAGAGTGGTCGAAAGAGCATATCTCAAAGCCAGAGCTAAGGAACGCTCTACTCTCATAGCAGGAACCGAACATAATGGGAAGAGGAACATGGAGAAAGACAGTACTCGACTAATTCTAACTTTCGATATGTCAGATACCAGATTTGCCCTCGTAGTGTAGCCGATGAATTCTTCTTCCCAATGTGCCCCTCTGGTTTTGGTTTAGAAAGAACCAGAGCGATATATTGGAGAAAAGAATGGATGCCGATGGAAATCCCGGGGTACCAATGGAACAACACAGGTCGAGACGCTGTATGTCAAAGGAGGACTGGAGGTGGATAACGCAACAGCAACTTTAGGCTGGACCTGCAAATGTGAAATACAAGAACACACCACCGCAGCAAGATTTGAGTTTGCGTTGTGCCAAAAAGATTCAATAACCAAGCAAGGCAAAAGGGGAGTTCCAGTAGTCGTACCCCACAAGTAATGGCTTACATAGGATACAAAAACCCACCTCCCCTCTTTCCCCCCAGACTTAACAGAAAAGGTTTGCCGCTTACCAGTGGTTCTGTCCCAGGAGAGGGCATGCACACGTAGACAAGATCCAAGCAATCCACAAAGAAGGCAGTCCAAACCTAACCCGATGGCACGAGGACGCCTAATAACACCCTGACTCGACGGCACGAGGACGATAGTACACACAAGGAGTCTCTAGTCCGTGTACCAATTCTAAACTCCAAAGTTCCAGAGAGAGAAAACCAGAAGTTCCAAGGATAATCCAAAGGTACGTATGCAGACGAGGTCTGGCCTGAAGTAACGTGGCATCCAAGGAGCAGGCAAGGGAAGTCCAGTAACAGTCCGTGATCAAGATACCAGACGAGGCAAATCAAGGCAAGGCGATAAGGCAGAGCAATCCAATAAGCAGTCCGTGTCGAGGAGCCAAGGAAGTCAGAAACTGAAGGGGGAAAAAACAGGGTAACAAGGACAGGAACAGAAGGAACAAGATACAAGGAAAACTTTGAACAGATTTCGAAACGCCACTAATCAGTGATCAGAAACACCGATCTAGCGGGAGGAGGTGCTAATAAGGAGGCAAGTCATGTGACAACGTGGCGTGCTACTCGGCATGGACCGTGGGAGGAGTAGAGCGGACGCCAGCGTTGCCATGCCAGTTTCCAGGCACCAGGTTTCGCGCTTCTTAAAGGGACACGAGCCCGTAGTTTGGAAAAGAACGAGCGCCCATACATGACAGTATCCTCCCGCAAAGGGGCCCTCACCTCCCGAGTGGACCAGAAACGGGCCATAAGGACAGGGGCATGAATGTTTTCAGTCGGTTCCCATGTGCGGTCCTCCGGACCATAGCCCTTCCAATCGACCAAGTACAAACGCCGTCCCCTGCACACCTTGGTGTCCAGGATAGCAGCCACCTCGTATTCGTTGAAACCATGCACCCTAACAGGAGACAGGCGTAAAGGCAGTTTGGTCAATGGGTGACAAGGTTTCACCAAGGACACATGAAACACTGGATGTATCCTCCAACTAGAAGGTAGGGCTAGACGAACCACCGCTGGGTTTATGACTTGCAGAACCTTATAGGGACCCACAAAACGAGGTAACAAGGCCCATTGACCTGGCAATCACAGATTTTTTGTAGACAACCAGACCTTCATGCCCGGGGCATACAGAGGAGCCACAGAGCTGTGTGCATTGGCATACTTTTTCGAACGGCTCTGGGCTAAAACCAGTTGGTTCTTCACTAAGGCATGAGTGTCTGAGAGCCTCTTAAAACAACTCAAAGCAGCAGGATTGTGGAATGGTGGTTCGGCACCAAGAGGCAAGGAACATGGATGTCGACCATACATCGCGTAAAACGGGGACATGCGGGTCGCGGAGTGGAGGGAATTATTGTAGGCAAATTCCACCAACAGCAATACGGAGACCCAGGTACCTTGACGTTGGAAGGTGAGGCAACGGAGGTACTGTTCCATGGTAGCATTTAGCCTCTCCGTTTGACCATCTGTCTGAGGATGGTAGGCGCTGGAATATCTGCCATCGATGCCTAGGGTTGTGGTCAAAGACCTCCAAAAACGAGAAGTAAACTGCGGTCCCCGATCTGTGATGATCATAGAAGGTAGGCCGAACCTTCTAAACACGTTCTTCAAGAACAGATCCGCTAAAACCGGAGCAGTAGGGACACCATGGCATGGTACAAACATAGCCATCTTGGTAAAGTAATCAATCACTACCCAGATAGTGTTGTAACCGTCCACCATAGATAGTTCCACGACGAAATCCATAGAAAGCATCTTCCATGGGGCATCAGGTATAGGCATGGGTTGAAGCAGGCCCACAGGTTTCCCATGATGATGTTTGCACTGGGCAAAAACAGCACAAACAGCTATATATTCCCTTACATCTTGGTTCATAGAAGGCCACCAGCACCATCTTCCCAAGAGGTCCAAGGTCTTTCAAACCCCTGGATGGGCTGCTACTGCAGCATCATGACACCACTGCATGGCGGTACGCCGGGTATCATCATCTGGCAAGAATATTTTACCCTGTTTATAGGGTAGTGCGTGAACGAGCTCCAAACCAAGGCTGGCAACCTCGGAAGGATGGGTACTCACCCAGTCCTTGATTGCGACGGTTAATGAGGGACGTAACGTGCAACCACACACCACTTGAGTAGATAGTAACAGGGAGCCGTGAAGGTTGGAAGGAGTCAGAGGTCCATGAAGTCGAGAAAGGGCATCTGCTTTTGAGTTCAAGGAACCGGGACGGTAGGTGATGATGAAAATGAACATTGAAAAAAATTCATGCCACCTAGCATGGCGAGCCGTGGTGCATTTAACCGACTGCAAGGCCAAGAGGTTCCTGTGGTCAGTGAAGACCTGCACCGGCTCAGGAGAGCCCAACAGATGATGCCTCCAAACCAAGAATGCGTCTCTGACAGCCAATAACTCACGCTCCGTGATAGTGTAATTTCTTTCATAGGGCGTAAGTTTTCTGGAGTGATAAGCCACTGGATGTAGGCTTTTGGTGTCTGGACAATGCTGGGACAAAACAGCGCCCAAGGCTACATCAGAGGCATCGGCTTCAATAACAAATGGCGTATTCATATCCAGATGCTGAAGAACAGGAGCAGAGGTGAAGGCAGACTTCAGGGCTTCGAAGGCTACTTGTGCCTGCGCATTCTACTTAAACGGATGTTTAGTGCTGGTGAGGGCCGTCAGTGGAGAAGCTAGGGCAGAGTAGTCTTGGATAAACCGCCTGTAAAAATTGGCAAACCCAAGAAATGATTGCAAGGCTTTCAATGTGTTGGGACGAGGCCAGTCCAGAATAGCGGATACCTTGGAACGGCTCATCTGCACGCCCTGGTTGGTAATGTTATAGCCCAGGAATTCCACCTCAGTAACATGAAACATGCACTTCTCCAGTTTGGCGTACAGACGATTATCCCTTAGTCGTTGCAATACATTAGAAACATGAGTGACATGAGAGGCAATCGAAGGGGAATAGATCAAGATGTCATATAAGTAAACGACCACATATTGGTCCAACATGTCATGGAATACCTCATTGATGAAATACTGAAAGGTAGCTGGAGCGTTGCACAGACCAAAAGGCATGACGCAGTACTCAAAGAGGCCATACTTGGTTTTGAAAGCGGTTTTCCATTCATCGCCTTTGCGTATCCGTACAAGATTGTATGCACCCCTTAAGTCCAGTTTTGTAAACACCTTGGCCGAACCCAATTGATCCAGCAGAACCGAAATCAGAGGGATCGGATTTTGGTTTTTGATTGTGACTGCGTTTAAAGCCCGATAATCGATGCAAGGGCGAAGGTCCCCCTCCTTTTTTGGGACGAAGAACAAGGGGGAGGCAGCAGGTGAACGAGAAGGGCGTATAAAACCAGAGTCCAAGGACGCGTTAATATAGTCCTTCAAAATCAGGTCTTCTCTTGGGGTCAAGGAGTATATCCGCCCTGAAGGTACCTTGGCCCCTGGGACCAACTCAATAGGACAGTCGTAGGGTCTGTGGGGTGGAAGCACCTCCACCCCCTGGGCATCGAAGACATCCTTGTACTTTTGGTATGCCGCAGGAAGCGTAACATTGATAACTGCCCCTACGGTACCAGCTAGCTCTGGGAGAACACGGCCTGGATTGACCATCGCAGGGGTTGTCAGACAATGACTCTCGCAGAAATCCGAGAGAAAACACACGTCCCCTGAATACCAGTCCACGAAGGATTATGCAGCCTGAACCAAGGCAGACCTAATATAAACCTGAACTGTGGTGCGGCAATAAGGTCAAAGGATATGCTTTCCTGATGACCACAATCCGTGGTCATGACCAGATCGATAGTGCATTCCGTCACTAGCCCAGAGACCAGGGAAGAGCCGTCAACAGCATTCACCATTTCAGGACATGATTTAAGGACGATCGGAAGACCCAATTCCCTCGCATAGGAGGCATCCACATAATTCCCCGTGGCTCCGGAGTCCAATACCATGCTAACCTCCTTTCTCTCAAGACCCGAGGCCGTGAGTGGCACAGCCAGACAATAAGGGCTACACAAAGGGCGATCTGTAGAAGAAACACCCGGCGTCTGGATCACTTCAGTCACCGGGTTTTGGCGTTTCCCTGTTTCTTGGTGGGTCTTTTAGGGCATTCCCTGAGCAAGTGATCAGATGCTCCACAGTAAAAACATAGGCCGTTCTTTTTGCGGTGTTCCCTGATTTCTGCCGATAGAGGTTTTCTTAGTGCCCCTATTTGCATAGGTTCAGAGGATCCCGAAGCAGGAACGGGAACAGAAAGAGAAACCGGAGGAGCTGTTCTTTTCTCTCCTTTCCTCGCTGCCTGTCGAGAATCGATCTGAAGAACCAAATCCAATAGCTCGGGGAATGTCTTGGGTATCATCGGAACCGTAGCTAGGGCGTCCTTCAAAGAATCCGACAAGCCCTTATAGAAGAGCGAGGCCTTCTTATCTTCGGGCCAACCGGTCTCTGCCACCAGTTGGTTAAACTTGGCCACGTAGGCTAGCAGTGAGAGACCGCCTTGTTGCAGATTGAGCAGTTCCAAGTCAGTAGCCTGTGTGGCATAACGTGTGTCAAAAACACGACTCATGGCGTCTATTAAGGCATCGCAATTATATAGAAGGTGGCTCCCTTCTTCCAGCAATGGATTCACCCAGGCAGCAGCAGTGCCCCCTAGATGGGACAACAGAAAAGCTGCTTTGGTGGTTCCATCAGGAAAAGAGGTAGGACAACAAAGAAAGTGCAACCTACATTGATTCAGGAAGGTCCTGAATGTTTTGGGGTCTCCATGGAACCGTTCAGGAGGAGCCAAGGGAAACTGGGCCGTCATATAAACAGGTCCAGTGCCCTGTTGAGAAGGGAGGGGACCTGCGTCAGGAATACTCGGCAAAGGAGCTGCCTCGGCCCCCCGAGGCGACAAACCTGCTTGCAAATCATCTATGCGCCGCTGCGTAGCAGTATGGGCAGCGGTCATATCATTGCGGAGTTCGGCCACCAATTGCAAAATGGTGGCCAAGGTCTCATTGGCATCAATTAAGGCTTCTGATTCTGTCAGATACCAGATTTGCCCTCGTAGTGTAGCCGATGAATTCTTCTTCCCAATGTGCCCCTCTGGTTTTGGTTTAGAAAGAACCAGAGCGATATATTGGAGAAAAGAATGGATGCCGATTGAAATCCCGGGGTACCAATGGAACAACACAGGTCGAGACGCTGTATGTCAAAGGAGGACTGGAGGTGGATAACGCAACAGCAACTTTAGGCCGGACCTGCAAATGTGAAATACAAGAACACACCACCGCAGCAAGATTTGAGTTTGCGTTGTGCCAAAAAGATTCAACAACCAAGCAAGGCAAAAGGGGAGTTCCAGTAGTCATACCCCACAAGTAATGGCTAGCATAGGATACAAAAACCCACCTCCCCTCTTCCCCCCCAGACTTAACAGAAAAGGTTTGCCGCTTACCAGTGGTTCTGTCCCAGGAGAGGGTATGCACACATAGACAAGATCCAAGCAATCCACAAAGAAGGCAGTCCAAACCTAACCCGATGGCACGAGGATGCCTAATAACACCCTGACCCGACGGCACGAGGACGATAGTACACACAGGGAGTCTCTAGTCCGTGTACCAATTCTAAACTCCAAAGTTCCAGAGAGAGAAAACCAGAAGTTCCAAGGATAATCCGAAGGTACGTATGCAGACGAGGTCTGGCCTGAAGTAACGTGGCATCCAAGGAGCAGGCAAGGGAAGTCCAGTAACAGTCCTTGATCAAGATACCAGACGAGGCAAATCAAGGCAAGGCGATAAGACAGAGCAATCCAATAAGCAGTCCGCGTCGAGGAGCCAAGGAAGTCAGAAACTGAAGAGAGAAAAACAGGGTAACAAGGACAGGAACAGAAGGAACAAGATACAAGGAAAACTTTGAACAGATTTCGAAATGCCACTAATCAGTGATCAGAAGCACCGATCTAGCGGGAGGAGGTGCTAATAAGGAGGCAAGTCACGTGACAACGCAGCGTGCTACTCGGCATGGACCGTGGGAGGAGTAGAGCGGACGCCAGCGTTGCCATGCCAGTTTCCAGGCACCAGGTTTCGCATTTCTTAAAGGGACACGAGCCCGTAGTTTGGAAAAGAACGAGCGCCCATACATGACACGATACTCAGGTACAAAATTCGAACCAATCATTGGAGAATCCTCATGGCGGATCAGGATCTCAGTAGAAACCTCCGAAACAGCCCACAGATAACTTTCAGAAGAAATCGATCCATAAGAGATGTCTTGGTGCAGAGTTATATCACTCAAGAAGAAGATAGCAACAAGACGAGTTGGTTATCTAACAACAACAAAAAAGAGGGCTTTTTCAAATGTATCTGCTGCAACTTCTGTAAATACGCCAAAACTCAGAACTCTTTCAAGCATCCCATCACTGGCCAAACAGTTTCTATATCTGGCAAAATTACCTGTGAAATGGAATATGTTGTCTATGTGCTGACCTGTGCATGTGACAAGTGGAACATAGGAAGCACCAAATGTAAGTTAAAGACACGTATCCAAGAACATGTACGGGCAATTGTCAACAATGATGCCAATTACCCAATGGCCAAACATTTTGCAGAATTCCATGATAAGAATATGAGTAGTTTGGTTTTTTTTGGTGTGCACAAAATTGAGACAGGACCAAGAGGAGGCGATGAAGAAAAAATCCTGAGACAGAAAGAGACTCGCTAAATGTTGGACTTTGAAAGTAAATTCCCTAATGGACACAATATAGATGAGGAACTCTATACATTTTTGGGTCAGTAATCGATGGTTGAGGGATTCTTTCTGTTTCTTTTCTGTTTTAGTTTTCTGTTTTCTGTTTTCCTTTCTTTTACTGATGCTTTGTCCTTCTTTCTTCTTCCTCTTCTTCTTCTTTTGTCCTTCCACTTTGTTCCTCTGTTTCTCCCTTTCTGGTAAGCTTCAGATAGTAGAAATAAGAAGATAAGGGAATCCAAGTAGTTCCGTCAATGTCGAGTCCGATAAAATTATAAGATGCTCATTTTTTAACCACTAAATAGGATCAAGAGGAGGACTATTGTTGCCCCTCCATTCTTGTAAATATCCCGTTTTTAACATTGGTTTTAAATTGTTTGTTAGTACACTTTTTAATTCACTAGGTGGTTGTCTTTTTAGGGATATTTTTATATTCGTGTGATATCAGATTTTGTTCTTGAACCAGAGTTTAAGTTAATATGTGGTGCAGAGCTTGTGGTAACAACTGCCGAGCCAGAATGTGCAGGAGACGATATGGCATGCGCTTTGATCAAATAAGAAAAGTCTCAGACTGTTGGACCGTGCACTTTGCACTTTGTAATAATCAATGCATTTTATTACAATTTTTCATGCTTTATGCACTTTACAGAGTTGTATGCAGTTCAGAGAGACTGTTGCACTTTACCTTATGTTTTTTTGGCATCATGCACTTGAAAGCGATCATTGCACACTATTGATCGATTTTATACCAAGCAGCATATTCAGTGCTGGGCTCAAGGTAAGACAATGTATGGTATGCTGAGATGGCAAGTAAGGTGTGTGTTTTCAGCGGCGCAACCATTATATTGGCACTTTGCCACCAGCAGTGCTTTCTCCTCATAAATTCACAACACGTAGGCCCTATGTCAAAACTCAGGCCATAAGCATCAAATGAAGTCCACTGTTGATGCGAATATACAAAAATGCATCTCAGGTTGATTGACGCACTTCACGATGTGACCAATGACGCATTTGTTATGCCTGTGCAAGATCTCACGTTTATTTGAATTTTGTTGAACTCTGAGACTTCGAGATCAGCAAATATAAGGGCTGATCATGTATTTTTGACAATTACACCTGTAACTGGAAAAAACAAGTTCATTAATTGCACTTTCACGATCTATGTACTTTGCTAATGTCCATGGCATTTTCAAGGTGTCTGTCATTCAAACAAAACAAGATGTTTAAAATGCATGAAAAGCATTTAAATATGTGGTCAGATCCCTATTAAAGACAACTGACAGAGACCTTATAGTCCCATCAATTGGCAGTGTTATGCATTTGCATCCCTGCCACAAATGTGGCATGAACAGGCAAAGATGTCCGCCATGGGTCTGTGCCGAGTGGGCCCGCGTTTGCCTATGAAGTCTCTCTTCTATTTCGGCGAAAATGGTTGCCGTTTGCTCTGCACTATGTTTTAAACTCTGTGGTTTGATGGGGACCCATTGTTGTGATCAAGCGGTGAGGCAAGCTGCGAAACGTGTTAACGTTCCCAACGCGCACAGACACTTTGGGAGAGCCAAATTTGGATGGCTTTTTAATTAATTTTGTGCCACTTTGCAAGGCATTAATAAAGATTTTTATTTTTACTTCAACTTTGATGTCCGGACTTTGCTAATTCCAGAGATGTGAAGAGTGCTACTCACCCTGCCTGATGTCATCAGAGCTTTGAAGATATATAAATATATATATATTATGAAAAAACTGATTCACTGACTCACATCAGTTGATGGTGGCATTCCTCCGTGAATATAAGAACACACACCAAAAAGTCTCTGTCAGACGTCCTTTATTGTGAACATGGTGGACAGCTGCTAGCAGAGAAAGACACAACGCGTTTCACCCGAAGGGCGTCGTCATATATGTATGGTGTGAATAAAGGGCCTATAACGAGCCATTTGTATTTTCTTCCATATCTAATGGTCTAAGTGTGATTTCTTGCCTGTCTGAGTCCAATAACCTGTTTTACCAAGGGCCAGGGAAAGGTAAGTCTAAGGCTCTCCCCAAGTGGTCAAGCAAACGCAAAACAGCCCTTGCTGAGAAAATATCTCAATTAGATAGCACTGATTTCACAGGAAGTTTTTCTTCTGCACGCAGTGACCCATGTGCGACAATTTCACCCTGAAGTTACTTCACAATATAAATGCATTGTTTTTTTTAAAAAAAATATTTGGCAACAAAAACTATTGATTGGCATTCAGAGCTGACATGTGTTGTCTCAATAAACTGAACAGTGGCAGATTACTTAGTCTGCTTCGTAGAGAAAACACAGCACTCTATGTGTTTTGTAATTACAGATCAGCAGTTATCCTGACACCAATAATTGAATGAACACAGTACATGAACAACCCACAATCAAAAAAACCACAGATCCAAGAGTATGGGTAGGAATCAATTGTGTTTCAATTCTGCATAACCTTGTAAAAACGTTAGTGAAATTAAATCAATACAGTAGTAAACTACACGTGTGGCCAGGAGGCATTAGACCAATGTTTGTCCTTGTTTTGCCCCTGCACAGAAAAAATGTGTTTTTTTCCACTGGGAAGAAATTAGGCGACTGAGTACTCCCTGACCAGAAACAACCGCCACCCCAATTTTCCCTACTTGTCCAAGCCTTAATTGAAGGTACACTATTCTTTTTGAATTACCAAAACACAAGCAGATGTTATCAACATAACAAGAGAACTGCAAACATTAGAATTCTGCAACCAACCCTTGGTATTGTTTATTATGTATTTTAGGTCTTGAGAATAGAAGGGGTCATCATCTGATTTTACCTGTTGTATGAATAACTATATGTCTTGAAAATGGCTCTATAAGCAGCATACCGCGTACACGCAGGTAGAGTGCAACACGAATCGAGAGCCGAAACACGTGTCGACAATCTAGATAAGGAAACTGTGTAGTTCCACTTATTCTGTGCTCTTAATAATGAAAGAAACACTTCAGTTTTTACCAGGTGTCTAAAAACAACATAAAATCACTAATTTACTAACCCCAAGTCACTAAATATTTCTGTTTTATGTAGAACTGCCGCAGGAGCAGACTTTTGTAATCACAGCATATGTTCCCTGAACACTGTATGAATATGTACGTAATTGGTGTGTATGTTCTTTCTGTTTTTTCTGATGGGTTATGCCGGTCATGTGGCTAAATGTACAAGAACCAAATGAGGTCATTGTAAGTAAAATACGAATGAATGACGCAAATGTAGTAGCTTTGTGCACTCTCTCTTGAGCTGGAAGCCGACAGCTGCGTAATTCAGAAAGTCTGAGCAAGTTGTGCTCCTTTCACAGTAACAGAGGGGTACCCAGTCTCCTTTTGACTTATACTATTGGTTCCTCTTCCACCTATAATGTTATGTTATGTTACTGGGAATTATAGCATGCACCGCTTCCATTTGCATGGTCCCTGGTCTTGAAACCAGGGGACCCTTGCCAGTGCCACGATAGAACAAGAGGCACCCCGGACCTCTCTATCGAGGGAACAGAACGTGCAAGTCACCTGACTAAGAGAGTCTCCAGGGGCCTGAGGAGTAAAGAATCCCCCAAAGATGTTTGCTAAACCCCTCTCTGGTGTTCTGCTTTGCCACCTAGAAGAGCCTGTTAAGGAGACTGGGGTTGGGGCACAAAAGCCTATTCTGGTTGTAATTCACACACGCTGGGCCTCAGAGCCCATGAACACGTGCAATGTAAATCTACTTCTCACTGTAGTTCACTCTTCTCTTTTACAGGTAACTGCTCTGAATGGCAGCTCAAAGCACCATTCAGGAAGGAGCACATGCTCTTCACCTTCCTGTTTTAACCAACCAAACATATAATTTTCTCTCAAACACAAACGACGAGAGAGCACTCTGTTTCAATTGTACTGCAATTGCTGGAATAATGGGTCAGATGGCTGAAGTATCATTCTTGCAAAGGGGGGGGGGATACTTTGATCCACACACATCACTCATTATGTGCATGCATCTTAACCAGCGGGGCTGCCTGTGCTCTGTGAAGAAGTGACATCCTGGTCATCATCACAAGGATTTTAGAATTCAATCTCCACAGTCCTCGAAGTCGAGAACAACATCAAGGAACATATTCCAAGGACCAGAATTAAATCTCCACAGTCCTTGAAGTCGAGAACAAAATCCAAGAACATATTCCAAGGACCAGAATTAAATCTCCACAGTCCGTGAAGTCAAGAACAACATCCAGGAACATAATCCAAGGACCAGAATTAAATCTCCACAGTTCTTGAAGTCAAGAACAACATCCAGGAACATAATCCAAGGACCAGTTTGCCAGACCAATCTGAAAGACCAAACAAATAAGGACCACATCTCACAGAATCCCTCTTTCTCTTAGAGGGAAACCCTTGGTCAGATATGGGAAATTAGACTACAGATCCGAGATACAACTATGTATTCACTGTTCCGGATTACCACCAATCAAGGTTTGTCTGGTAAATGTACTCCCCTTGTTCTAACGTACGCGTACAGCACTCCGTTGCTCTAGAGCTAGGTTTTTGCTATTTTCCACGTGTTTTTTACGATACCATCTTGCTGCTCTGTACTCCCAGAGGCTTGCAGTGTCTCATTGATGACTATTCTTCTTTCATGGACTCATGGACCTTAAGGTAAATGCCCAAAAATCAGCTGTCATGGTCTGAAGTAGGGGGAAGTGGTCACCTAAATTCCACACTATGTTTAGCAAGGGGGTGCTGATCCATAGAGTGTCTAGCTTTGACTATCTGGGGTTCAGATTGTCTTCGAACTTTAGTGCTGAAGCCCATGGTAATAAGCAGACTGCAAGATTTAAACAGGTTCCCGGAGGGGAGGTGGGGTAGAGCTATCAACATGTGTGAGGGGTCAGCAATGCAAGGCGGACAACTGTTTGATATTTGTCCAAAATATGCCATTTTATTAGAACAGAAATAATATAAAAATGCCTCACTTTTCTTACTCTACTCTGGGTTTCCCTACCTAACCACACTAAAGGGAAACAATGATATTCACAGTATCTTGATAAACTTTTAGCAACCTGGGTGAACTCCCTTCCCCGGGATTCCAAGGAGTATTCATCTTCAATGTTCATCAAAAGAAAATAAGACAATCCACAGAGGTAGTAAAGTCTCGGTTCAGTTCTTGAAAAGTCAATATTAAGGTAAAGATCTGTCAACCACAGTTCCGACAACACCACCAGTTTTTCTGGTGAAATAAAGAGTTTTCACTTCCTCAGAATAGCATCATTGTAGTTCTCAGCCACAATGCCCTTTTACCGCTTCCTGTTATTCAAGAAGATTCAACACAGTTCAAAAAGAATTACAACTGCTAGGATGTTAATGGAACAAAAGTTAGGCTTAATTGCCCGACTACTCCTGCAACATGCCTCTTCAGCCCTCTTCCTCGTCACAGTACTCATAGGATTGTCGGACATGTAGTCTTTAACAACAAAGTAACATATTTTAACTTCTACTGTTTGGCAAACAGCCATTAAAAGTGTGGGATTATGGGTAAAGTTAAACTGGGGTTATTACAGTCCTCTGGCCCGCTCCACCCCCATGTTATCCTCCCACAGTACACCACCCCCAGGGTCTGGATCAGGAAGCTTCTGCCTTTCCCTGGCCACATGAGCACAGCCCCAGACCAGGTTTCTGGGCGGAATCATTATGGAATAATCACACATGTTTAAAGCTAAATTTTGCAGTGCACCAGGAATTGGGCTGTAAGTTTATTAGGGATCTTATTGAACCTAAGGAAGACTTGGCCCATTTTGTATTGTTTTGCCCAGCTTTCTTGCCTACTAGAGAGTGCACGCTTAAACCAATCATGCAGGGTTAGGGATTCGTTCAGCAAGAACCTGTTCTGTGTAATTTGGCATGGGCGGACTCGCTATGTGTGGGCTGGGCTCTTATCATTTTTAAAGAATGCATCCGTCTGAACATTTGTATTGAAATCTACCTGAAAGTTTTCACTTGCATTTCCTGAATATTCCACGGTTTTAATGATGTTGGAATACTTTATGTGTGTTTATTTGTAATTATCAAGGAATGGTTTATAGTGTTTGGTCACGGGACAGAGCAATCCCCAAACCTATATTTGAAATATCATTATTCAGTTCAATGTTGAAAACAGTTCTCCTTCTATCTAAACAATCCTGCAGCAACAGTAGACTGGTGTTTGTAACACTACAAAGCAACCAGTGTAAATATTGAAATGAAAAAACTAGACACTTGATGCGCTCTGGTTCAAAATGGTATTAGTTCAATTCTCATAAATTAGATGTATATTATCCTTCAAGTCCTAATGCACATACCTACATTAACTAGTTAGAGAGCATCTGCTAATGTTTCACCCATCTGGGCTTTATCTAGGCAATATCAATATCAATTCATCAATGTACACACACAGTACAATGCTATACTGTTATTACAGTTACATCCCCAACATTGAAATGCAATTCTTTTTGACACACCATTCCTCACTTTAATAGATAAATGTAATTATACATTGCTGTACATTAACTTCCCTAACAATCCACAATCCTTTGTGTAAGTAACTATAAGGAAAGGGAGAGAGTAACAAATGGCTTCATGAGATACGTAAGGAAAATGGATCAAATCAATCAGTTTTCAAAGGAACAGTTATATCATGCTTGCAGTTATAATGAATTAAATGTACTGAATTAGGTTCACTTGAGGCTTCAATCCACCACCACTGCCGTGCACCTCCAAACCTGGACAGCATATTGAGTGACAATTCATATTATAATTCATATACTCAAGTTTCAAAATGTGGCTTGTCTCACTGCTACTTGCCTAATGCCCTCAAAATGTATTTAAAGTGTCCACTTCTCAACTCAATACTATCCTTCAAAGTAATCTGCAAATAATACTTATGTACAGATTTTACCTAGCTAACACATGACCTCATGTCTTCATAGATGGGATAGCATTATGAATCCATTTTACCCATTCTGTATCTTATGGTGTGGGTCAAATCATCAATTAGTATAATACTAATTATGCTGACACTTAAAGCAATTCACAATTCTCTACTGTTCGTAAATTTCTGTGTATCCAAATGGATAGCGTATATTAAGAAATTGCTGTTTGCCTGTAATAGGCAAGTCTCCAAAAGATTCTGGTATGGAAGCATTCACATCTGTCCTAGTAAGTACTACCTCTTCTTCATATTTCACTCCACATTCAAATTTGGATTCTGAAAATTAATGTGCACCCACCTTTATACACTTTTCAACTTGAATATATGTAAATACACAAAACGTAACAACTTCCCCAAAAAATCATTCAAACCAGAATATTTCACTTACTAATTTGTTTCACTCGATTATCCACAAGTAGCGGTGGCGTCCCACGTTTAGGATCTCTGCCGCCACCTTGTCTACAATTTTTATAGCGTTACTTCATGACATAACATGACATTGTGATGCAATTGGCATCGTGACGTCACCACGCCATGATGCTTGCAGCCAGTTTAGCCTCATTAAAACCAGTCACAAACTGCTACTATATTAGTATCACGTTGGCTATTCCAAAATATAAGATATCGTACAGAGCCCATTAGCTGAACCACAATTAATATCCTCCAATATGTCATCTTCACAGAAAATGGATAATATTATTAAGTGCAGCAACATAGTCAATTCATATTTCATGATTTGTCGCGCCACAGAGAAAAACCTTGGATTTAATATTGTTTATGAGGCATCACACTATATGTCAAATTGACATAGTGTTTGAGCTAGTAGCTACCTTGTAGCCTAGTGTCCAGCAGGAGGTGCACTCTAGTCACTGTTAGGAATAGTTCCCCAAGTGATTATTAAAAGAGCCATTACTAGATTATGAAACTCATTTCATTAGTTCAGATGGATACCGGTTCAGAACTTCACATTCCACCATAGCTTTTGTCATTCTCTCAATACATAATTCTGTAAAGGAAAACTTGTTCATATGATCTGTCATAAGGTCTGTAACTCATTGTCCTTGTTTAACACATGTGTTGTGCTTCATAATTTGCAGATAGTTTGGCCTTTTCCTTTTTTAGGCTCAATTCACAGTCCCCCCATCTGTTCCTTGGGTGTATGTGTTTCACTCCAATGAATTTCACCTGGCCCTTGTCCAACTGATGTTCCAGCACCCAGTGCTCTTGCAGCGGCAATGTTCTCTCAGATGTGATAGACATGTTCAAATGTTCTCTGATACAAAACCTTAATTCTCTAATTGTAGACCCCATGTACAGTTTGTTACAAACACAAACAACAATATATTTCACAAGCTCAGTTCTGCAATTGATTCAATCTTGTATTTGTACCCTCTGATTGTCTCTAGTTACATATGTTTGTACATTACTTAATGCATATTTGCACATGGTGCAATTCATACATTTGTAGAAGCCCTTGACCGGCTTCCCACTCACTGCACCACTTTGTGTGCAATCTAAATTACAAGTCATAATACTGGGACTCAACATGGTTTTTAAAGTTGGAGCCCTGGTATGTACAAAGACAGGTTTGTATACAAGATACATTTTTCAGAACATCACCTAATTGCAAAATTGGCCAACGTTTCTTAAAAATCTTGTATGTTGACTTGTTATCCCTTGAGAATTGTGTAATCATTCTGGTCCTATTGTCCTCTTTATGAGATCTTGCTTTTGGGGTTAACAACAGATATCTGCTTACACTATCGGCTCTTTTCTTGGCATCATCAATAATTTCCATAGAGTATCCTCTATCCATAAATCTATTTTCAATCAGTAATTTCTCAGTATTGTGGTCACACATTCTGCTACAATTCTGTTTAGCATATAATAATTCCCCTTTCGGTATATTGTCTATAACACTTTTTTGTGACAACCTGTACAGTGTAAAATTGAGTTTACTTCTGTTTCTTTCCTGAAAGTCTGCGTACATAGCTTACCATCCTCAATATTGATGTGCAAGTCCAAAACCGTAATGTGATTAGTGCTCATTTCCAAGATCAGTTCTATACCAAACTCTTTATTATTGAGATAGCCATTAAATGTTATTAGTTCATCCTCGCTACATTTCCATATTAACAGAATTTCATCAATGTATCTGGCCCAAATACATGCTTTGTCACTTCTGGATATTTCACCGTATGAGTATATTCTAATTCTCCCATGAAACGGTGTGCTAGGGAAGGGGCATAGCATGCTCCCATTGCCACACCCTTAATCTGTTTATACAGTACATGATCAAAAAGAAAAATATTGTGATCCAAAGTAAAAGCCTAAAACTCTCATCAGTGTTACATGTTTCATAAAGGAGGCAGATTTGCTGTTGCAAAAACAATTAATTGTTTTCAAAGCCAATTGGAGGTCTATATACTTATATAGCAACCTTAACATCCATTGTAGCCAAAATTAAATGTTCATTCCATTTAATACCTCTTAGGATCTCTAAAACCTGCATTGTACCTCTTACATATGAATCCCATTTCAAAACGTCAGGCATCAACATATTATCTATGTATTTAGACATGTTTTCAGTTATCCAACCATTATCACTAATGAGTGGATGTATATCAGGCTGATTCACATACACCTCATGAACCATAGGGAGAAAGTAAATGGTTGGAATGTGTGGTATCTCTCACATCAACAAAAAGAATGTCTTCATCCGTAATCAATTTTATTAGATGCCATTTGGCAACAAGCTCTTTACAGTCAAAAATATTTGTTTGAACAAATTCTTGATTTGTTTTCTGGTAAAACCCAGTTTGCTGCAAATGCATTTCAGCCATTTTGATATAGTCGCTCTTATTAAGAATGACTATGTTAACCCCTTTGTCAGCCTCTTTAATATTCAAATCAAAATAGCTATGTCATATCGTAACTGCAATTTGTTCTGCATGATTTAGACTCCAAATGAGTTTCCCTTCTTCTGTTTGTTATCTATAAATTTGTGAATATCATTGATTACAGCTTGATCAAATGTGTCAATCAGACAATGTTTTTGCATTGGTGGCATGAATTTAGATTTATGTTTGAGGTTAGTCTCAATCATTACCGTACTCACAATCTGTAAATCATCCAAGATCAAATCTGGTATTGGTTCAGTATTATCAACCAATGACATAGCCAGTGCAGTGTTCTGTACATCTTTATCTGTAATTGTACTTAATTCTGGATGGTGAATTTTTTTTTTGCGTTTCCAATCAGAATTATGAAAGTAGCTCTTAAGTATAAGTTTTCTAATGTATTTCAAAGTGTCAATCTGTGTATCAAAACAATCACACTCTAATCACACTCCTTTGTCAGTGCAAAGGACAAACTTGATTGGGAACGCTCAGTTCTGTTTCATCAGTGATACAACTTGACAGATTTAAGACCAAATTGACCTCTTCCCTTATCTGTGTTATTCTGTCCTTCCTGGCTTCTGATCTGGCCATTGTGCCCACCTTGTTTCTGTTAAATCGTCTTCCTCCTTGTTTACCCCTTGAGTGGGTCTTGTTGTTATAATATTTGTATGGACTGGATTTTAGAAACATACGTGTTTGATAGGAGTACGATTTCCTTTGTGATAGCGTCTTATTTGATCTAAAAAAAAGTTTTTTAACACCCATAGTATTCTGATTACCAACATTGGTTAATTGGCCCTCTCCATCACTGTCCGCATCAGAGCTATCAGGTGATGAGCCAAGTGTACTAATTCTGAATGTGGCGCCTCTTCATTCATCATATTTGGGTTGGAAGGTGTACACCCTACTAACCTATAGTCGTTATCGTCTCTTAACACTTTCCTAGCTTTTCTTTACTTCATCCTGGTGTTTCTTAACTATTTCATCCAGTTTCTTGAAATTCTTCTGTTTGGTAGTCTCCAATGCCTCCAACTCCTTGATCTCTCTCAACTATTTCCATCTCAGCCTCCACTCTTTTGTGGTCCCTATCTGCGTGTTAGACCAAAAGCTCAATCATTACCTTTAAACTTTGGCTGAGATTTATTTTCCACTGATCTGCAAGATCAGAATCCTCTGGTTTATTAAAATTGGGAAATGTAAGGATTCTGAGCCCTCGTGGTAGCCTTCTCATAGTATTCTTTAACTTCTTTATTGGACAATCTTTCAAATTTAATAAATGTACCTCTCAATGTTTCCTGAGTAGGATTCATAAATGCATTCCTGGTACTGCTCCTTGCTGAGAAGAGGGATCAAGTATCTTCATCTCTATTATGTCTATAAGTTGTCATCTTGATATGTTACGTCTGTCAGCTGAGTCCCAAAAAGAATCAAGAATAGTTTACAGTGTTTGGTGATGGGACATGCGTTCCCCAAACCTATATTTTCAGTTCAATGTTGGAAACAGTTCTCCTTCCATCCAACCAATCCTGCAGCAACAGTAGTCTTGTGGTTGTAACACTACAAAGCAACCAGTGTAAATACTACTGTTGCTGCAGGATTGGTTGGATGGAAGGATAACTGTTTCCAACATTGAACTGAAAATATAGGTTTGGGGAACGCATGTCCCATCACCAAATGACAGAAAAAACAGACACTTGATGTGCTATGGTTCAACATTATTATATTAGTTCAATTCTCATAAATTAGACCTACAGTATCCTCCAAATTCCTAATACACGTATCTACAGTATCCTCCAAAGTCCTAATAAATACCAATGTCCTAATACACATAACTACAGTCTCCTCCAAAGTCCTAATACACATACCTACATTAACTCATTAGAGAGCATGTGCTAATGTTTTGCCCATCTGGGCTTTATCTAGGTAGTATCAATATCAATTCATCAATACCCACATACAATACAATGCTACACTGTTATTACAGTTACATCCCCAACATTCATATGCAATTCTTTTTGACTCAACATTCCTCATTTTAGTACATATGTGTAATTATACACTGTTGTACATTAACTTCCTTCAGGATCCCCAATCCTTTTGTGTAAGTATCTATAAGGAAAGGGAGAGAGTAACAAATGGTTTCATGAGATACGCAAGGAATATTTAGCAAATCAATCCGTTTTCAAATGAACAGTTAAATCATGCCTACAATTATAATGAATTAAGTATACTGAATTAGGTTCACTTGGGGCTCCAACCCACCATCACTGTCGTGCACCTCCAAACCTGGACAGCCTCTCTCCCTTTCTTTATAGATACTTACCACAAAAGGATTGTGGATCATTAAGAAAGTTAATGTACAACAGTGTATAATTACATATATGTACTAAAGAGAGGAATGTTGAGTCAAAAAATAATTGCATATTGTGAGGAAATCATGGTGACAACAAGTAAGACAGACATAAGTGATCACAGTTCCAGGGTGTTTATTAAACTGCATGCAGATTAGAAAAACGCCTATTCTAAACTTAAATCTAGGATGGAAGCATGTGTTGACCATCAAATGAAAAATAAGGCAGTCCAAGTGGTGGCGTGTCAAAATAAAAAGGCCTAAACTAAGAAACCTATTGCCAAACCTCACATGTAATACAAAAAGGGGTGTGGGATAGTTCTCAGGAAAAGAATGAAGTGTTCTCAAATAATATGCCAGGATGTGGTAGCTTGGGTCTCCCTTCCCCACATTTTGGACACGTGGTAAGAAGGGAGCTTGGTGCACAGTACAGTCTCAAACTTCTCCAGCATGAGATGACAGTTCCAATTGCAGATCTCAGGGCCGTCGATTGCCAAGTCTCATTTCGTTGGGAAATCTCTTGCCTTTGGGGCCAGGTTCGACTAACAAAAACACAATGAAAGGTTTGTTTCCAATGTTCACTGGGCGATGTGTTTACCGCTGGGTCCCCCTCTTCTGGGCCCTGACCCTTTTCAATTGTTTATCACAGTTTTACACAAGGTGATGTCTTCACCCCTGGGTCTCCCTCTTCTGGGCCCTGACCCTTTTCAATTGTTTATCACAGTTTTACACAAGGTGATGTCTTCACCCCTGGGTCTCCCTCTTCTGGGCCCTGACCCTTTTCAATTGTTTATCACAGTTTTACACAAGGTGATGTCTTCACCCCTGGGTCTCCCTCTTCTGGGCCCTGACCCTTTTCAATTGTTTATCACAGTTTTACACAAGGTGATGTCTTCACCCCTGGGTCTCCCGCTTCTGGGCCCTGACCCTTTTCAATTGTTTATCACAGTTTTACACAAGGTGATGTCTTCACCCCTGGGTCTCCCTCTTCTGGGCCCTGACCCTTTTCAATTGTTTATCACAGTTTTACACAAGGTGATGTCTTCACCCCTGGGTCTCCCTCTTCTGGGCCCTGACCCTTTTCAATTGTTTATCACAGTTTTACACAAGGTGATGTCTTCACCCCTGGGTCTCCCTCTTCTGGGCCCTGACCCTTTTCAATTGTTTATCACAGTTTTACACAAGGTGATGTCTTCACCCCTGGGGCTCCCTCTTCTGGGCCCTGACCCTTTTCAATTGTTTATCACAGTTTTACACAAGGTGATGTCTTCACCCCTGGGTCTCCCTCTTCTGGGCCCTGACCCTTTTCAATTGTTTATCACAGTTTTACACAAGGTGATGTTTTCACCCCTGGGTCTCCCTCTTCTGGGCCCTGACCCTTTTCAATTGTTTATCACAGTTTTACACAAGGTGATGTCTTCACCCCTGGGTCTCCCTCTTCTGGGCCCTGACCCTTTTCAATTGTGTATCACAGTTTTACACAAGGTGATGTCTTCACCCCTGGGTCTCCCTCTTCTGGGCCCTGACCCTTTTCAATTGTTTATACTGTTTTACACAAGGTGATGTCTTCACCCCTGGGTCTCCCTCTTCTGGGCGCTGACCCTTTTCAATTGTTTATCACAGTTTTACACAAGGTGATGTCTTCACCCCTGGGTCTCCCTCTTCTGGGCGCTGACCCTTTTCAATTGTTTATCACAGTTTTACACAAGGTGATGTCTTCACCCCTGGGTCTCCCTCTTCTGGGCCCTGACCCTTTTCAATTGTTTATCACTGTTTTACACAAGGTGATGTCTTCAGTCCTGGGTCTCCCTCTTCTGGGCGCTGACCCTTTTCAATTGTTTATCACAGTTTTACACAAGGTGATGTCTTCACCCCTGGGTCTCCCTCTTCTGGGCGCTGACCCTTTTCAATTGTTTATCACAGTTTTACACAAGGTGATGTCTTCACCCCTGGGTCTACCTCTTCTGGGCCCTGACCCTTTTCAATTGTTTATCACAGTTTTACACAAGGTGATGTCTTCACCCCTGGGTCTCCCTCTTCTGGGCCCTGACCCTTTTCAATTGTTTATCACTGTTTTACACAAGGTGATGTCTTCACTCCTGGGTCTCCCTCTTCTGGGCGCTGACCCTTTTCAATTGTTTATCACAGTTTTACACAAGGTGATGTCTTCACCCCTGGGTCTCCCTCTTCTGGGCGCTGACCCTTTTCAATTGTTTATCACAGTTTTACACAAGGTGATGTCTTCACCCCTGGGTCTCCCTCTTCTGGGCCCTGACCCTTTTCAATTGTTTATCCCTGTTTTACACAAGGTGATGTCTTCACTCCTGGGTCTCCCTCTTCTGGGCGCTGACCCTTTTCAATTGTTTATCCCAGTTTTACACAAGGTGATGTCTTCACCCCTGGGTCTCCCTCTTCTGGGCGCTGACCCTTTTCAATTGTTTATCACAGTTTTACACAAGGTGATGTCTTCACCCCTGGGTCTCCCTCTTCTGGGCCCTGACCCTTTTCAATTGTTTATCACAGTTTTACACAAGGTGATGTCTTCACCCCTGGGTCTCCCTCTTCTGGGCCCTGACCCTTTTCAATTGTTTATCACTGTTTTACACAAGGTGATGTCTTCACTCCTGGGTCTCCCTCTTCTGGGCGCTGACCCTTTTCAATTGTTTATCACAGTTTTACACAAGGTGATGTCTTCACCCCTGGGTCTCCCTCTTCTGGGCGCTGACCCTTTTCAATTGTTTATCACAGTTTTACACAAGGTGATGTCTTCACCCCTGGGTCTCCCTCTTCTGGGCCCTGACCCTTTTCAATTGTTTATCACAGTTTTACACAAGGTGATGTCTTCACCCCTGGGTCTCCCTCTTCTGGGCCCTGACCCTTTTCAATTGTTTATCACAGTTTTACACAAGGTGATGTCTTCACCCCTGGGTCTCCCTCTTCTGGGCCCTGACCCTTTTCAATTGTTTATCACAGTTTTACACAAGGTGATGTCTTCACCCCTGGGTCTCCCGCTTCTGGGCCCTGACCCTTTTCAATTGTTTATCACAGTTTTACACAAGGTGATGTCTTCACCCCTGGGTCTCCCTCTTCTGGGCCCTGACCCTTTTCAATTGTTTATCACAGTTTTACACAAGGTGATGTCTTCACCCCTGGGTCTCCCTCTTCTGGGCCCTGACCCTTTTCAATTGTTTATCACAGTTTTACACAAGGTGATGTCTTCACCCCTGGGTCTCCCTCTTCTGGGCCCTGACCCTTTTCAATTGTTTATCACAGTTTTACACAAGGTGATGTCTTCACCCCTGGGGCTCCCTCTTCTGGGCCCTGACCCTTTTCAATTGTTTATCACAGTTTTACACAAGGTGATGTCTTCACCCCTGGGTCTCCCTCTTCTGGGCCCTGACCCTTTTCAATTGTTTATCACAGTTTTACACAAGGTGATGTTTTCACCCCTGGGTCTCCCTCTTCTGGGCCCTGACCCTTTTCAATTGTTTATCACAGTTTTACACAAGGTGATGTCTTCACCCCTGGGTCTCCCTCTTCTGGGCCCTGACCCTTTTCAATTGTGTATCACAGTTTTACACAAGGTGATGTCTTCACCCCTGGGTCTCCCTCTTCTGGGCCCTGACCCTTTTCAATTGTTTATACTGTTTTACACAAGGTGATGTCTTCACCCCTGGGTCTCCCTCTTCTGGGCGCTGACCCTTTTCAATTGTTTATCACAGTTTTACACAAGGTGATGTCTTCACCCCTGGGTCTCCCTCTTCTGGGCGCTGACCCTTTTCAATTGTTTATCACAGTTTTACACAAGGTGATGTCTTCACCCCTGGGTCTCCCTCTTCTGGGCCCTGACCCTTTTCAATTGTTTATCACTGTTTTACACAAGGTGATGTCTTCAGTCCTGGGTCTCCCTCTTCTGGGCGCTGACCCTTTTCAATTGTTTATCACAGTTTTACACAAGGTGATGTCTTCACCCCTGGGTCTCCCTCTTCTGGGCGCTGACCCTTTTCAATTGTTTATCACAGTTTTACACAAGGTGATGTCTTCACCCCTGGGTCTACCTCTTCTGGGCCCTGACCCTTTTCAATTGTTTATCACAGTTTTACACAAGGTGATGTCTTCACCCCTGGGTCTCCCTCTTCTGGGCCCTGACCCTTTTCAATTGTTTATCACAGTTTTACACAAGGTGATGTCTTCACCCCTGGGTCTCCCTCTTCTGGGCCCTGACCCTTTTCAATTGTTTATCACTGTTTTACACAAGGTGATGTCTTCACTCCTGGGTCTCCCTCTTCTGGGCGCTGACCCTTTTCAATTGTTTATCACAGTTTTACACAAGGTGATGTCTTCACCCCTGGGTCTCCCTCTTCTGGGCGCTGACCCTTTTCAATTGTTTATCACAGTTTTACACAAGGTGATGTCTTCACCCCTGGGTCTCCCTCTTCTGGGCCCTGACCCTTTTCAATTGTTTATCCCTGTTTTACACAAGGTGATGTCTTCACTCCTGGGTCTCCCTCTTCTGGGCGCTGACCCTTTTCAATTGTTTATCACAGTTTTACACAAGGTGATGTCTTCACCCCTGGGTCTCCCTCTTCTGGGCGCTGACCCTTTTCAATTGTTTATCACAGTTTTACACAAGGTGATGTCTTCACCCCTGGGTCTCCCTCTTCTGGGCCCTGACCCTTTTCAATTGTTTATCACAGTTTTACACAAGGTGATGTCTTCACCCCTGGGTCTCCCTCTTCTGGGCCCTGACCCTTTTCAATTGTTTATCACTGTTTTACACAAGGTGATGTCTTCACTCCTGGGTCTCCCTCTTCTGGGCGCTGACCCTTTTCAATTGTTTATCACAGTTTTACACAAGGTGATGTCTTCACCCCTGGGTCTCCCTCTTCTGGGCGCTGACCCTTTTCAATTGTTTATCACAGTTTTACACAAGGTGATGTCTTCACCCCTGGGTCTCCCTCTTCTGGGCCCTGACCCTTTTCAATTGTTTATCACAGTTTTACTCAAGGTGATGTCTTCACCCCTGGGTCTCCCTCTTCTGGGCCCTGACCCTTTTCAATTGTTTATCACAGTTTTACTCAAGGTGATGTCTTCACCCCTGGGTCTCCCTCTTCTGGGCGCTGACCCTTCTTGTATCATATTCCACAATTCTTAATGTCTTTCTAAACAGTTCCAAACACGCTGTTTCTTGAGACTTTAGATTTGGCTCCTCTTGGGATTTGCCTCCCTCATTTCCTCTCACTGTGGGATTCACTTCCCTTTCTTTCACTTCGCTTGTATATCAAAGTCTTTAGAATGTACAGAGATTTTGCTTGGCCCTCAGAATGACCACTTTGACCTATTCTGCTGGCCCTCCTATGGCCCTCTGGTATCTGTAGTTTCTCTCATATGGGGCTCAACCAGAGTCTCTCAAGTTAGCACCCACAGGGTGCCGGGTTCCCTCTGCAGCTGGTCTCCTCTTCAATACTTGTTACCGTTCTTTACACAGTTCATTGAACTTGGTTCAAATGTGCCCCTTTGCGATTCTCACTCAACACAGCCCGGTTCTTATCGTTTTCCCTTTCGACTCACTGGCTGTGATGAACCGCTTGGCTTTTCTTCTTCATTGGCTGGTACCTTGGTTATGGGAGCTTCCCTCGCTCCTGCTTATCTGCGTAGGTTTGCTCTATGTACCATTGACATCTGCTGCAAGGCACTTGTGCTATTGTTTGCATTCTTAGACTCTCTTCCATGAAGGTTCCACGGGTCTGGGACGAAAAAGGCAAGGTCACTTCTCGCCTCATCACCCTCTCAATTCCTGCTGCTTTTCTCCTTCGTTTGAACTGCTCCGCCTGATTAGCCGTCTTGTCATGCTCTCTGCCGTGCTCGTACTGTGCTCTCTGGCACCTTTCATCCCTGTGGTGAAGGGAAAGGGCCGTCAGGTGTGTGCAATTCTGATCAAATGGCTACCTTTGCCTGATTATTGTATTGGAACATGTCAGGTAAATGACTCTGGTGTTAGTCCGTTGTCCTTTGTGTTGTGTTTGTGCTGGAAAAGGGGGGTGGGTGCAGTGGTTTAGAATGCATTACATGAGAGGAGTGGGAAAAGGTGTCAAAAGAAGGGGGATACCGCATCTCACACATGGCTGTTCCAGTCTCACTTACCGAGGATCCCATCCAGCTGATCCTCCCTCACTGGTCCACCCCCAGGAACTGCATCCAATAGCGATGTCCGTTTCCTGGCCACCTGGATGACAGATCCCTGGGGACTAGCTAGGGAGACACCGTCGGGTTTCTCATAATAAGAATGTTAGGGATGTAACTGTAATAACAGTATACAATCTTATTGTATGTGGGTATTGATGAATTGATATTGATACTACCTAGATAAAGCCCAGATGGGCGAAACATTAGCATGTGCTCTCTAGTGATTGAATATAGGTATGTGTATTAGGACTTTGGAGGATACTGTAGGTATGTGTACTAGCACGTTGGAGGATACTGTAGGTATGTGTATTAGGACGTTGGAGGATACTGTAGGTCTAATTTATGAGAATTTAATTAATATAATCTTGAACCATAGCCCATCAAGTGTCTGTTTTTTTCATTTCCTGATTTGTAATTATGTTGTTTATTGTTCCTGTTTTAAGGGAACGTTTTGTTTTCCCGAAATAAATGTTTCTACGACTACTACAAGGTTTTTCTAGACAAAGTGTGAGAGATGTTGCCTTTAGCGCCCAGCTGTTTCAACCGTCCCACCCACTGTCCCACAGACTCCTGGCTATCGGTGTGGGTCAGCACCTATGTCTACTAGCACATCCTCTGCATTGGTGTCCGTGAGCCAGGCGAAACGCTCTGCATTTCCCTGTGTGTGAGCTCAGGGATTTCCTTCTTCTGGGACCTTCCCTGTCCTTACCTAGTCTTACTCCACCACTCCTATCAATGTAGCCCCTCCAGTCCCACACACTTCTAAATTATGTACAGGTGGACCATGATGATTAGAAAGAACGGTTGCTTTCCATGGAAGGGTTTTTCCATGAAAGTCTCCTCTGCGCTGCGGGAAAACAAACATGTTAGCAGCAGTTAATAAAGGAAGGTCTCCGGAGCCTGGTATCTCCATACAACCAGACGTCCTTGTAGAAGCGAATAGGTCATGGCGGAAGCAACAGTCCAATGCAGCTCAAATAAGTGGTTTAAAGCAAAATATTGTCCTTTGGGTAACCGAATGTTGGGTCTAATTTCCCACCCTCATGTGAAGTACGCGGTGATGGCTGCGTCTCTCTCTTGAATGTTGTTTATGCCAGGCAGGTGGCACAGGATTTGTTGGCGCCAGTGGCGAATCACACTGATGCAGCAGTTTGCGCTACGACTATGAGGTATCACGTAAGAAGTCGAGCCAGGCTGCAGAGTGCTGAACTGTTTACAGAAGCGCCTGAAAGGGTGCTTTGATTCACTTTTGATGGGTTACAGCTCTTCAAGCCGCAAAGTCCTCACTAACGAGAAGACCGACACCAAAAACAGTCAAATCCATGATGGCCATTTTCAAACCAACCCCTCCATTGTTTCAGAAAATCTGACCAGAAAACAGACAAAGCCGAGACCTTTAGGCCTGCACAGGGTTTTAGAAGCAAGATCAGGGATCCAGGGAAAAGGTAGGACCATCCCTCAGGATCCCAACAGAGAAAGAGACAGGACAACTAAATGCCTCTCCTCCTACTCTAACACCAGAGTTCTAAATCTTAACAGAGGTCAATTTGGCCCCCTACTAAGTGAGCGGGATTGTTTGTAGCATGTACGATTATAGAATGCATGTTCGCCTTCAAAGCCTTTATCCTTGGAGAGACACCCTGAAATGACAGTGAAGGGCAGCCCCATATGTCTTTTGTTCACTCCAAATAGAACTTAAATACCCTCCGAGACATGATTAGGAAAGAACACTGGTATAAAAATCGTGTAATCTAAATGGAAGTCCACAGCACCTGCGGTAAAAAGAACAGAAGTGTACAGACAACCACTTTGAGGAAGATGTTCTCTGTCCACAGAGCCTAAAGCTCGCCAACCATGCATGCTGAGGGAACCACCACCAGGAAAGCATTTGTCCAAGTTACAGGTCTGCTGAAGCCAGTGGCTGAAAGGAGTTGTGCATCAGGCGGGCAAGGACCCTATTCAGATCCCAGGAGGGGTGTAAGGTGGACGGATCTGAGAGCCTGAGGAGGCTGTAGAACCCAATTAAATACCTCTTAAAAACAGGGTTAGAGAGGGAACCATTGAGGCCTTTGGCATCAGATTGGATCTGGTAGCCAAGATGTACATAAGGCTTGATTCCAGTTTAATGCCTGAGTGTTCTATATCGGCCCCCAAAAGAGACCACATTGACTAGAGAGATCTTTAGCAGATTAATTTCCATTGGAAGGCACCAGTGAGAGGATCTCATCCTCTTGCTTGGTTATTGCTGACTGGTGGACTGTTTTCTTAGGCACCATGCCACTAAAGACATTGATTGGTTAGTAGTGCACTCTCCAACCCTGCAGTAACAGCAGAGACCCTGAAAGGAACTAATCGGTCAAGGGTCTAGCATATAAAATGGGATCCACAGTGAGAGGTTATCTGCCTCCAACCACCAAAGAAGCTTGGCTTCTACTTTTTGGGATTTAGGGCTCATAGCAAATTCTGCCCGAGCATCTTGTCTTTGGTGATCCATCAATGTAGTCAGTCACCCTCTCGGAGAAAGAGGAAGTTGCTGCGCCCAGGTAACCATCTTCTACCTCTTATTCGGAAGGAACATTTTGAAATCCATGGGGTCCACGTTGTTCTGGGGCCTGCCTTTTCCTTTTTGAGACTAGCAAAGAAGCGCAAATAAAAACCTTTTAAGGCCCATCTGTGTTGCAGTGTCTATGGCTGTCATTTCCAGATGCTGCTGTATTTTCCACGCCCTGCACAATGAAAATTGTTACCTTATGAGGGCAATGGAAGAGAAGTGGGAAGGGCCAATGGAGGACAGTACCATCGCCTCACTAAAGAGAGAGTTCACAGGCCTGATGTTACCAGTCTCTGTGCTTGGGGGAACTTTGAGGCCCTGCCATTCACTGTGGTCTTATGCTTCTGGACCTTGGGACGTGTCAATGGCATGGGCCTCCTTACAGGGACTGCTGCCCCATGACCAAGGTTGGAAGACTCAATTCTTCTGGGAAGATTTGCTTCTGGGCTTTGAAGACTGTTTCATAATTGAAATAAGTGCTTTTGCTAGGAGTATGTTTCTATTCTCCTTTATAAACAGCTCAGCTGCTACTTCATAGATGGGTGAAACAGCTACATGTCAACAAATGATCAGTCTCTCACACTGTCCTGCAAGTTCTGAAAGAACGTATTGCCGATTAGCCAGGTGCAAGGTCAATACACATGCCTTTAGCAGCAGTGTCCACGTGGTCTGCTGCTGCCTTGAGCATGTCGTAAGAAGTGACATGGCATCCTCAGTCCCAAGCAGGACCTGCCTGCAGGGAACTGCTGTCTGGACCTAGATCACTAGCAAAATCGGGGCATGTTGGCAGCTTCCAAGGATGCATCAGTTTGAGGTACAGCAAAGTAGGGACATTTCCACAAAAAAACCTTCAGCTGAAGGGAGAAACAGAATGCACAGTTTAGGAAGCCAAGCAAGGGTAGCAATGAGGCTAAGGCATTGGTCATCAAACTGTGGGGCTGCCCCCCACCCGCCAGGGGCCCAGAGTATCTCTGAGGGTGGTCTCTGAGGGTGGGGCAGGTGTGAGGCTCTTCATAAAGGGATTGTGGGGCTGTTTTTAAAAGAAAATATAACCATTTCATACAAAATATATGCAGTTATTGCTTGTGGGTGGTGGGGGCCCAGAAAGAATATTTGTAATCAAGGTGGGAAGAGGGCAGTGTAAACAAGTTTGAAGGCCACTGCTGTAAGGTGAGAGCACAGAGGCAGAAGGCAGCAGCAAGGGAGTCATTACCGAGCCGGCTTATCATGTGCCGCCAAGACAGGACAGGAAGAGAGGCACCCCTCGCTTGGGAATAGTATTAGAGCAGCAGATGAGGATGCAGTGCGAGAGCTAAAGTTCCAAGCTAGGAGGGGATGCGGATCACACAAAGCACGGGAATCAAGGAAGAGGTGTGTTAGGCATGGAGTGTGTAATAAGCCGGGAAGGCGCTGCAGCAACAGAAGGGAAGAATTAAAGAGGGTGGGGAAATGGAGGCAAATACTGAGCACAGCTTCCAGTCATGCTCGACTCATCCCATTGCCAGGCATTGCACTGATGCAATGCCTGTGTTGTATAATATAATACTCGGCTCCCCCTGGCAGTGCACAGGACCTGGTGTCCGTCAATCCCTGGGGCGATGCCTACATATCAGTCCCTCCCCTGTTTGGCGGGGCTACCAGATATGGGTGGCCCCAACTGGTAGTCCCGCCCTCCATCAGCCGCTACTTTTATATTTGATTTATTGATAGACATCACAGGAAAGCTATACATTTTTGCCACAAGACGGCGTTCAAAACTTAACATTGATAACAGAGAGAAGGACATTGGTCCTTGACAATGGGTTGAGAGAATGTGACTTGACCAGATGTTGCGCAGGAAGGTGGAAACATAAACCAAGGATGAGGACAAGACAGAATAAAATAGAAACAGGATGGTGGAAGAAGTGCTAAATTAAAGGTGGAGGGGTGACGGAAAGTGCTGTACTGTTGTCTGTGAGGGTAGGGCGAGAGGGAAGCAGGATGATGGAGTAACGGAAAATGCTAGGAAGCATGTTCTTCAGAAAAGAGGGCTTTGAGGTTGGATTTAAAATGGTGGTAGAGTTAGAGTAGTACAGAGAGGAAGGGCATTCCAAAGTTGGGCAGGGAGCGAGAGGGGGAACGAGAGGGAATGCAAGGGGCTTAAGTAATGGCAAGGTGGTGAGACGAGGATAATCTTAATGAGTGAGCAGGAGAGTATGGAGTGAGATGAGCAGATAGGCAGGGTCGGGCAAGTTCCTGGATAGTTTTGAAGATGAGAAGATGTTTATACTTTACTCTTTGTTTCATAAATAGACAGCCAATCAGGCGATGGGCAGTGTAAGTTAAGTGAGAAACATTGTAAAGTGTGTGGACTGCGAAGTTGAGGACTATATTGGAATGTGGAAAAGCATAGTTAGTAAGGCCATAGAGGAGATTGTCAAAGTAGTCAGATCTAGAAAGGACTTAAGACGGAGATTAGCAGTTTAGCAGTATTGAAAAGAAGATCAAGGATTTTCCTAATATTGAGGAAGTTGAGTCTAGCTGCAGTGGCAGATTTGGAGATGAAGAGTGAGAAGTTGTGAGATGGGTTAAAGATGACAGCAAAGTTATGAGCGGAAGCAGAGTAAGGAAGGTAGTCAAGAGAGAAGAGAAGAAGAGGGAGTGAGGACAGATAGCCTGATGGCTGGGAAGTAGAGAACTTCAGTTTTAGTGCAGTTGCGCATGAGCGAGTGAGACACCATCTGATATTTGATGGCAGAGAGACAGTTTGAAATTGTGCACAACAGCTTGTTGGAAAAGGAGGGAAAGGAGAAGAAGATCTGAGGGTCATCCATAAAGAGTTGATAGGAGAAGCCATAAGAAGAGATCAGGGCACATACACAGTGTGAAAATAATGTGTGGATTCACCTAAGCCCTAACACCAGGTCCTGAACTCTGCTGTTGGGGGGCTGGATATCATACAAGACTGGTATAATAAAGAAAATATAGCTGCTAACCCCAGAAGTGTTTCTGCCTTCCTTGGTCAATAATAACCAGGACCAGGGCTCTTCATAATATCCAATGGTAATCTCTATTCTTCAGAATTGGCAACCTCCAGGTTGCAACTTACTTGCACTTGGAGGGGTGGCGATTCTGCAGTTTGTCCGGCATGTGGTATGGTTACCGAGTCTGTTGTCCATTTTTTGTTATTCTCTGAATGCTACAACAAAATGAGGAAAACGTATTTGGTCCCATTATTCAGGAAAGCATGTGTCAAAAATATCTTAGAAGCAGTTGCTTTGTGTCGCTCTAGAGAAATGACAAATTATATTAATTTTGTTGATAAATGTATTCACAGTGCCTGGCTTCGTAGGAAGTGCTTATGTGTGGCCTGACTGCATTAGTGCTCCTCTCTGAGTATCTTATTTGATTTTATTATGAGACTATATGAATTAAAAATGTTAGCATTATCATGTTTTGAACTTGAATTTTTAGACTGAGGCAATGGTGCTTTGTAATTTGTGTGGTTTTTTTTTGCTGCCACTTTCCATTTGTTAAAGTTTCTAGTGCTTCGTGCACTTTCACACCAGACAAAAAACAGATGCTCTTGGCCAACATTGGGAATGGGTTGGGGGAGGAGAGAGAAAGCGAGACCGACAATTACAGACTACAGTCAGGTCATCCCTTTCCCCTGAGTGACCACTCAACAACTTCGCCCACAATCCAGTCTTAACCCACCAAGGCAGAAAGAGTAAGTGTTAGAGCCCACTACCAAAATGGTACCCTATTTAGGACTCATGGAGGGCACTGCAGAATGAACCTAGGCTAAGAAAGCACCTTGCAGCAAGACCCTTCCAACCCGATAGCCCTTAGGAAAGGTGGCACTGGGTAGGCACACCTGCCAAAAAAGTTGCAGGCCTGGAGTAGTTCCAGAGGAATCTTCTGACAGCACAGACATGACAAGAAGGTTCTATGGGAGAAACATTGCATGCGGACCAAAGGGCACAATGATGGTCAAATATGGGACCAAGCCAGACATATGCCTGCTACAGAAAGTGGACAGATGAGCCATTCTTCAAAGTGTAGATGGGGTGTTAGAGACTCCCCTGCCTTAAACTGAATGCAGATAACTTGTCAGGCTAATCAATAGTTCCAGTATTGCAACAATCAGAATTATAGCGTTTTCTAGGCCAAAAAAAGCACATTTTTTATACATATATTTTTAGGGTCAGAATGCCTTACGCAGCAGAGGGTGTCTGCATATATTGTGAATATCGAAAATCTATGCTGAAAACGGAACAGAATATGAGTTCTGCTTAAGAACAGAGTGGTCAGCCATTTTGAATGAGACAAGGTCAGACAGATTTTAAAATGGTTGCTTGAGAACAAGATGGTTGAATTTCATAATGATTATGCAGAAATAATTAAATAATTCTCTAATTGCAGTTCCCTGAAAGTTCACTGCTACATGCCAGCCAACTGAGGCACGCCCAGACATGTTTTGTAGACCTGATAAGTGGCAGTCAAGCCAACCAACCCTGGAAGGGAAAAGGGTTTGTCTTTAGTTGTCAGACCCAATCGGAATGTATTATGTAATCAATTATTAAGTTACATCAGCTTTGGAACAGTATTAAAGGAGCTGATGTTAAGCGCCCAGTGCTGTTATGTTCTGATGTCTTAATAATGATGATGTTTGGAAAATCAGCGCAGGTACCTGCCTGCCTCTCTGCCTCATGTCTGCAGTCTCTGCATGCCTGCTCCACAGTTGCCAATGCCAGGGAGAGTATTGGGCCCTCCACTTCAAAAGGAAATGTGCATACTTAGCTGAAGAAGAAAGGCATATACAGCTGCATTACCTTCTAAAAACTCTAGTTGCATAAAATGGCCCGAAAGGAAGAACCTTGAACTAGAACCATACCATCCTGATGGCAAAGAAGCTCATGAATATTTTGAGGACTTTGTCAAAAGGTGAAAAAGCATAGTTGGGAAGGCCATAGAGGAGACTGACACAGTCTCAGTCACAGCAAATTAGCCATTTAGCACTATTGAAAGGAAGAAGATGACAGATTTTACTGATATTGAGGAGCTTTAGTCTGGATGTAGTGGCAGATTTGGAGATGAAGAGCGAGAAGTTGTGAGGCTGGTCGGAGATGAGTAAGGAAGATAGTCAGGAGAAAAGAGAAAAAAAGTGGCGGTAGAAGAAATGATCTGTTTGACTGGGAAGTAGAGAACTTCAGTCTTAGTGGAATTGAGCAGGAAGAGCGTGAGAGACACCATCCAATATCTGATAGCAAAGAGACAGTTTGGCATTTTTGACAACAGTTGGTCGGAAATGGAGGAAAAAGAGAAGAAGATCCGAGTGTTGTCCTCGAAGAGCTGATAGGAGAAGCCGTAAGAAGTGATCAGGGTGCATATACAGCGTAAACATGAAGTGTGGCTTCACCTAGGGCCCTAGCACCAGGTCCTGAACTCTGCCATGGGGGAGCCAGATATTATATGACACCTGTCTGATAAAGAAAATATGGCTGTTAACCCCAGAAGTGTTTCTGCCTTGCTGGGTCAATAATAACCGGGGTGTCGCCATCTTGGAATGAAACGGTCTTCACAGCTTCCTATGGTAATCTCTATTGCTTTGCTGAGTTTTTAGCACTTCCTGTACTTCCACATCACACAACAAGCAGCTGCTCCTGGCCAACAATGTAGGGGGAACTACTGAGGCAGCCCTCTAATTAGCCCAAGGTAAGGGGGCATGGAGGAGTTTGGGGGGAGAGAGAGAGGTACATACATGCATATTTATTTATTACATTTGTTATACACCCAGACCCTGGGGTATCACGGCGTGGTTACAGACAGCTTAGGCATACATAGTAAGGACATTAGAGTTAGAAGGAAAGTAAGGCAAAGAAATACAGTGAGCATTACTAACATAGGAAAAGCAGTGTGAACATAATTATTTACAGATTCTGGAGCTGAGCATTGCTTAAAATTGGTTGAATAACCACATTTTTAGCAGTTTTTTTAAACCCTGGAAGGACTCCTCTTTTTTTAATATTAATAGGGAGGAAGTTCCAGTGTTTCGGGGCCAGACAACAGTATGTATGCATAGGCTTCTGAAGACAATTACACACTAAGGTCAGGTCATCCCTTTCCCCTGACAGTGACTCCACTCAATGTCCTAGCCCACCAAACAAAGCCTAAGTTTAAGTGTTAGGGCCCACTACCAAAATGGTGACCTTATTTAGGACTCAAGCTCAGCGCAGAATTAACCCCAGTATAATTAGGCCCAGAAAACACCTGGCAGCAAGACCCTTCAAACCCGATCGACCTTAGAAAGGGAGTCACTGGGTAGGCACACCTGCAAAAAATGGGGAAGGCCTAGAGATCTTCCAGAGTAATCTGGTGAACAATGTCCTCCCACAGGACATACATGACAAGAAGGCTCTATGGGAAAAACAGTGCATGTGGCCCAGATGGCACAATGATTATCAAGTATGAACCAAGCCAGAAAATTGCCTGCTACAGAAAGCAAATGAATGAGCCATTCATCAAGGTAAATGTGAATACTTCATGGAAGAAGAAAGACAGCTACATGACAGGTCCAACGGCACGTCCTGCCCTGCATCAACGAGGCATGGCTCTGTAAAGATGCCGAGTCAGAGGCCCCGCCGGCACGCTCAAGCCATGCGACGAGAAGACAATCCCTCAGCATCTTGTTGGAAAACGACAGACAGATTTCACAGTCCTGGATGGCATGATGAGGATGAAGGCGGTAGAGGCAGTCGCCCTGCTCATCTTCCAAGTAGACATTTTACAATCTGCAGCGGGCACAGGCCTTGAAGCGGCTCTTCCTCCTGGAATTGGCCATGATGTAGGCCCAACTATGCCGATGAAACTTCATTGATGATTACCGGCGGTGGGAATGGTCCACAGATCCAGTACCTCCGCCACCAATCTTTTGTCGAAATGATGTTAAAAGTCAAATTGTTTCAACGATAAGTTAAAGGAAGAATATTTGAGGACTCCTTACACTAACGTGCGGTAAACAAAATCTGAAGATGGCAGACAGGAGAGGAGTTAAGGGAGGGGTTTCTATTGGATGTGGGCAGTATGACCCACAATTACTGTACTAGAGCACATAAGTGACTGAAAGTTTGTAGTTTAAGTTTAAACTGCTCTATGTTAATAAGGATTTCCAGAATGACAACGGGGAACATTCACAGCATGTGAATCTATGAAAGATACAATGCTGGAGAAGAATGGTGTAATGGGTAAGAACAGATTGAGTGAAAAGATTACAGAAGGAGCACGAGAGACTGGAGTTTGGGGAAAAGCCAAGGGATGTAGTCATTGGTATGAACTCTAAGCTTTATCCAGATCTAATCTAGTAATTCAACATTCACACAATTCCATACAATTTCACAAGATAGGGTTGCGACTTTCCAGGGTCTCTTCTTGGATAGGTGCTCTCATCACTAGGCTGGTCAGTCTGTCAAGGCCCATTAGCCATGTGTTCAATGCTGGTTTAGTCCTTGCTTTCCCTCACTCCAAGACTTGCTCTTTTAACACTTGGCACAGCCCTCAGTAACCACAAGAATGTCGTGTTACCAAAGTTGCGGTAGGAATATGCTGAGTCCTGGACTACCATGGGGGAGGGGGAATCGGGGTGAGGGCAAAGTCATAATCGAACACCCAGTATCAGTGGAACCCAGCCCTCAATATCAGTCAAAAAATCTGTCACCTTGCGGGAGTTCGAAAACATGTGTACTAAACCCGATCTATGGGCCCTGCAGAACTGGCTTGAGTCGTCTTCTTTACTTGCCAATTTGAACATCTTGATTGTTGTCCAGAAGACCCTGAATATCTTTTATTGCAGGACTTTCGAGTCTCTCAAACACTGGTACATTTTGCGGGGTGCTGCACCACTCCAGGTTCGACCACTCACTGTCTAATCTAATTCTCATTTCTGGCTCACATCTGAGAGATCTTCGAACTGAGAGGCAAACACTGTAGACAGAGGACATGATCAGCTTTTGTTTCACCTTCCTAGCCATTATTTTCCCGGATTGCACTCCTGTATGCCATTATCACACGTTCTACTTCTTTGCATTTTAAAACCTCTCTGAACTATTTGCCACAGGACATTGGTACCCCATGGTTGCACCCTATCATCTTAGGCCCTCACCCTTTTATTGCACAGGAGGTCCTTTAAGCATTTCTGGTGTCGCAGAAGAGTGAGGATTTGTTTAGGCCCAACATTACTCAATCTTATCTCTGGGTTTGTCTTAGTGTCAACTTCGCACATGCTCTTCTATGTTGACTTTTATACAGAGCTTTGGATTGTTCATGGCTTCCCACAACAGACATGACTAAGGTTGCCCATCTTGGGGTCTCAGAATCTGTACCTATTTCCCGTAGGCTTATGCAGGCCTAACACATCATGGTAGAGCTGTAGGATAATCTACCCCACACCCGTGTTTCCTGGCAGGTGCATTTTTGACAGGGCAACAACCAGGAATCTCCTTTTCACACCCATCAGAAACTTTCTTTGAAGTGTTTACACCCATTTTGAAAAGAGGGTTCTGGATTGGGAGTGCCCTTTGTTTGTAAGGTATATTTAGCGGCAAGACTATATTAAAGCTATTAACTCTGCCCCACAAAGACAGGTCAAGTTTTGTTTTCCAAAACTTGAGTAGTGTCTACATTTCCTAGAGGAGAGGATCCAAATTAATTTTCACTACTCACTTTCCTTGTTGAGAGAAGATAAGCCCAAATACTTCAACCTTTCGAGTTCACACTTCATCAACCAAAATTCTAGATGACCCCTAAAACAATTTCCTGATAGTGGGATTGCTTCACACTTTGATGTGTTGACCTTGTACCCTGTTATCTTCCCAAAGTGTTGTATTACAAAGAACACAGCAGGGATAGTTGTGTCCAGATGGGATGCAAACACAGGCATATCACTCAAAAAGAGTAATACTTTAGATTCGGGATCCCCTAGAGCCCTGGTGTTTGCATTCTGTCTTATTGACACTACCAGCAATGCAAGCGATGTGAGGGCTACATCAAGGAGCAGCAGAAAGCAGGCACACCTCTCTAGTCCCTCTGACGTTGAACAGCACGGATTCCATTTGCTTGCAGACAGGCCTAGAGAGGGGCAATATAAAGGGCACCTACCATCCTCAATCAATCAAAATTCTTCTCAAGCGCAGCTTTTACCTGAGGGCATCGTGGCTCGCCCGATGAATCTCTGCTCAAAGCCATAATGTGAGAGCCTCTGAAATCAATAAGAGGAAGTGCTACTACACACTATTAAATGGTTTTTCTGCATCCATTGGGAGTGCCGCAGTAGGGCTGTTTGCATCTCTTGATAGGGACTGCAAATTCAGCAACCGCTTAATACTGCTGGTCCTTCCTCTCCGTCTCACATACCACACCTGTACTGTGTTAGCTTGGAGTTGCAGCACTTTTTCATGAAGCTTGCTGCCTACATTAATCAGAGACTGGACTGTAGCTCAAGCAGTTGGCTGAAGATATTCCCTCCGTGGATGAATGTAATCAGCAAATGGCTCTAGAAAGGGGTCATTTCACCTCTCAATGTACTCCCTAAGCCCATCCAGGATGAGCGTTAAGGTTTGGTCTCTGAATCCCTTAAAGAACTCTACAGTGAAGCCGGCAATGCCACCAGGCATGTCTTTTAGCACCAGGCACAGCTCTTCCTGCCCAATTGGGTCATCCATTTCCTGACTTTGGGACTCAACCACTTTTGCATTGGAACCACATCTGGGCAGTTCTGCAATTTCTCCACAAATGCTCCTGTCTTCAGGGTAGATTTCCGAAAGGTAGTCCCTAAATTCCCTGCAGAGATCACAGGCCTTTTCCGCTGTTGCTCCATCCCATGTGTCTAGTCCTACTATCATTTCTTGCACACACGTGTCAGAGACCGTACACCAGCAGCTTTGAGGCCTTCTCACCCCTTGCCAGCCTGAAGGATTCCTGTGATCACAATATAGCTCCACTCTTCTTTTGGAATCCTCCTTCATTACGTGCTGCTGCGGCCTCAGTTTTGCCTCATCATCGGCATGTTGAGATGCTCTTCTTAGTTTCTTTATCTTCTCGTTTTCTCATATAGATTGTTTTCTCTGCCGCTCTCCCCATGGAAGTGTCCGCAATCTCCCTTCCTCTCACAAATGCTTTGGCAAGTGACCTCTTGTAAATGTATATATATTAATCAATACATTTTCGGAAGGAGTTTGTAAAAACACTATCCAATTATTGAATCACAAGACGGCAGCTCTTGCTACTCACAGAACAGATTTCTATTTTTTGAAGGCCAAATAGTTTAATGTTTTTCCATCCTGCGTATATGGACTGAGGGAATCAGATAGTACCAGAAAAAGTACATTTGCAAAAAGCGCTCGTGTGCCGCTGAGAAGTGCACTTCCTCTTTCGTGTATTTTATGGGCAATACGTCAATGAATATACTAATGGCCACATCTAAGGGCACATTGAGGCCTCATGCTTTTATAAAGGTTAATACAAGAGTGAGAACCTAAAGCAACAAAACGCCAATGTCCAAAACTAACATGAGAAAGTGAATTAAACACACATGAACCTCCATGTTGAGAAAGGAAAGGTTTATCGAATAAGAATGAAGGCAAGGACTAAAGGGTGCACGTTTCCTTGTTCATCAGACAGGATATTCCAGAAGATTGAATAAAGTACCAAAAAGACAAGGCCTTAAAATGAGATTTCCTAAAGCTACCAGGAATTACAGTAATCCAGGGGTCTCATTAACCCAGCCGTGTTCAGCGTGTGCCGGTCGTGCTAGACTAGTTATTCACTCCTTGGGAAGATACTGTGTGATAAACAAGGAAACACGTCCTTCAGCCTTTGCTGTCATTCTCATTCAGTTGCATATCGAATGATCTAAAGTGTTGTAGCCTTGAAAAAGACCACAGCTGGTCGAAACACGCGTTGGCCGTCTGTTATGAATGACTTACATTCTAAATTTCGATAAACCTTCCTGTTCTCAACATGGAGGTTCATATGCATTTAAATCGCTTTCTTATGTTCTTTTTGGACATTGCCACTTTGTCGGTCTAGGTTCACGCTCTAGTATTAACCTTTGTTGTACGGTAGATTAGGGCATCCATCCACCCAGCCTTTCCATAAGCTTCCAGGAGTGTCTCTTTTCTCTTAATTACCAGGTCAGGCACAGTTAGAGATCCTTGGTTGTGTTGCCCGTCTGTGTTTTTTCCATGCTTTTATGATGTTACAATGCTTTTCCCCATTATCATCAGTGTCAGATTTTTTTAAAAAAAGGCTTTGTCCACTCTACTGGGGGCATTGCCATTAGCTACGACCTAGTCTGGACTTTCAATAGGCACTTATACTACCATTACAGGGCCAAGAAACATCTAAAATCCGGTGATCCCATTCTTTCTTTTTCCTTTCTCATTCCTTTGGATCAGTTTCTATACCTACCAGTTTTAACAGCTTAGGCTGTTCAAAGGTTCCTTTAACTGCATCTACCACAATTACTCTTCAGAACCTTTCAATCAAGCTTTCATTTTTCATTAATTTATTCTTATGCCTCCTCTTACCTGCCCTGAGGCCAATCTGAGTATTTTTTTTTTTATTTGCCTTTACTGAATTGATCCTAGATGAACTTGTCACTCCTTTGCTTCCCTCACAATTCTAGTTAATGGTTATGAAAATAACAAATGTTTATTTTTTCTGGGCAGCTGATTCCATGATCACCCCAATGTCTTATCACATGATCATCAGCCAACTGCAACAAGGCAGATAATACCAATGTCTCCTCTAGCGTAGACAATTGTTTTAATCCATCGGGACTCTATTTTGCCCATCCCACCCCTCATTGTGCCGACAACATCAAAGAGCATACAATCTCATGGTTTTCTAATTCACAAAGTCTAACTAAGGAAGTCTGCACTAGATGCTACTCCTCCATTGAGGGAAGTGGGGTATCTAAATGATCTGCTTTAAAGAACCTTTTAAGGGCATATCCATCCTAGAGCTAGCGCCAATCCAAGATCTTCATCTCCCTGATTTCAGGATCTTACTCACCCAAAGTAGATGTCCGAGACACACAGTTCCTACAAAAGGTGGAAGATATAATTTTGTTTCTGGTCCCCCACAGACATGATTGATCTACTGAGCTTAGTTTTTGACATTTGTGAGAGGTCATGATCACATTGATTGTCAGGCCCCTTAAGGAAACTCAGATTTTTCGGAATTTCCTTATCAAGAATTGTTGCCAGGATTTACAATCCAATAAGAATGGTAGATTGTACTTAGATCACTAGGCAAGTGATATTCCTTTAGGGTTGTTACACTTGTGCCAGAGGTTTAACCTGGTCCCTCTTGCACTAGAGCAACTCCTTGCTATATCTGCTTGGGTGATTTTTGATTCCACACTGGAGTTTGTGTTTTAACAGGATTAGGTGTAGTCTGTATGTGTGTCCATCCATATGCCCTGCAAAATTGCATTAAATGTTCGGTGGACGTCGATCGGCATGCTCATACAATTAGGATTGGCCAGTAGCGGTACATTGCCCTTCGCTGTAATCAATTGCTTAGTGTCCACATAATCTCCTCCCGGTTTGTCGAGACAACTGGCCAGCCTCTGAAAAAACATATATCAGACAAAATAAACATGACTCTGCGTCTCGTCCTTCAAGCGAAACAGAAGACAGTCAAACCACTTCAGCAGCTGCTATAATATGCAGTAGGGTTTGTCAACATGTTTCCGGCACAAGCTCAAAATGGTGCAACCCCAGTCATCAAACAATACAATTAAGTGCTTTGTGGGGTGTACCAAGACAGGGCTACAAGTCCCTCGAACATTGTGTGGATCAAGTAGGAAGTCAGGATTAGTGCAAAGTAAATGCATGACTCATCTGCACAACCACAGAAATTATCATACACAGGAGGGGCAGTCAAGTTCTCCACTGCAGGCCACAGTCACAGGGGTAAACAGTAGAATACATTGCTTTGTACTTTGAGAAACCTGAAGGTGCCTCACATACCAGTCCCTGGGGATCTTGCAGGTGGCTAGGACACGGCCATCGCTATTGGATCCAGTTCCTGGCAGAGGACCATTGAGGGAGGATCATCTGGATGCGGGGTCCTCAGGGAGTGGAAGTGGGACACCGACAGGTGAGACGTGGTATCCCCCTTCTTATAACACTGTTCCCTCATACTACCCCATAGGATCTTCAAACACTCTAGCCCCCCAACCCAAGACACAAACACTTTCACACACCACGAAAGACGACAAACACCAGAGCCATTATCTGAAACATCCCAACACCAGGGTCAGGCAATTGACCAGAAAGACACACACACACACCTGACAGCCCTTTCCCTTCCCCACAGAGATAAAGATGGCACAAAACGAGAGGGTGACAAGGAGCGAAGCGACCTTGCCCTTTTTGACCACCGCCCATGAAACCTCTGTGGAAGGAATCGGATGACTGCAAACAATAGCGCAAGTTTGTTGCAGCAGATGTCAACAGAGCATGCCTACGGTGATAAGCAGGACAGGGGGAGACGTGTGGTATCGGCCTGGACTCCCGATACGAAGAAAGCCACATGCTGCCTTGTCCCATGCTCAAAACATGGGGAAGGGAGACCACGACTACAGCATCTTGACTTATTGTTTGTGATTACTTCTTTATTTCTTGTGAGCCCTATCCCACACTCTTTTGTATTTAGTGTAAGGATTGGCAATACGTTTATCTTAGTATAGGCCCTTTTATTTGACAAGACGCCACTAGGAATGCTTTGTTTTGATTTGATGCCCCCATCTTAGATCCAGATTTAGATAGGCGTTTTTCAACCTGTAAAATACAGTTTAAGAAACACCCTTGAACTGTGATCACTTGTGTCTGTCTATTCTTGATACCATGCCTTCCTCACAGTACCTAGTCAGGACTCGAGGCTCCAAGGCCTCCATCACTGTGTGCAATGAAGTAGGGAGAAAGGCAGAGTGCAGCGAGAAACCGGGAACAGAAAACCTGCTTCTAGGTTCTCTCAATTTTGGGAGATAAGTGAATTGAGATCCAAAGAAAGTGATATTGGTTCATAGGCAGTATCATACTATTTGGTAAAGTGTGCATGCCTGGGTTACAGTTTAGATGTCTTGGTTCCAGAACAATCATGGCACTTATTTCCACCACAGTTCGTACTTCAGGATGAAACAAAACCCAGGCATGAGAATATTGAGGGCCCGTGAACTGGAGAATCAGTGGTTTCAATAATTACATATTACCATCATGGTACTTCTGATACTGAAGATCTTTGTTCTCATCTTAAACAATATATTGAGGTGGTGCTACCTGCAGGTGAAGTAGAAACACTGCTATAACAGATGATGCGACTGTCGAAGTGAAGAGTTCACTCAGCATCACCTCACTTGAATTACACATCATTGCTTCAATAAAAAAAAATATACAAGTTTAAAGGTTGCGCTTGATGCACCAGAGCGGAATTGACTGACTCTTCTGGCTGATGCTACAGTTATGAGAAAGGCTCTGATGGTTCCAATGTTTTATGAGCAATAGAGTATAAAGCTAGATTTAGATGCCACTGGGAAGCGGGATCCATTAGAAGGCTTTCCCTCTAGACTGGTTGAGTCCAGAGTAGGATTGTTGAACCCAGACACCTTCTCCCAGCGTCGGTTGTCCTCTGCCATGTCCTTCCCTATGTATTGTGCTCTGAGTAATAGCGTTGTAGGTCAGTGTTCGTCTCAGGTTGGCTTTTCTATGCCCACCCTACCCCTGCCTCTGCCTCTGGTGTCTGTGTTCTCAAGGGCTTCGTAATCACTCTGGAAGCCGTCCTGTCCTTCCCACACCCTTCCTCTTATGTGCCACCATAGACCCTCATTCCTTTTTTCCGTTGAAGGCTGATGCTGTGACTGCAGCTCTTCGAAGACTCCCCCTTTTCGCACTTGTCGTTCCGAGGGAGACCAGCTCTGCCAGACAGTGTAGGGGTCTATTTTTCCTAATAGCTATGAGAAAGACTTTAGGAATTTATATTTACAGATTTTTCTGGAATAATCCTTAGAAAAGTGGCACACAAGATGTTCAGGTTACTTTGCAAACAATTTCTGTGGGAATTAACTTGCTACTCAGCAAGATAGCCTTGTAATGGGAAAGTAGGTGCAATGGATAACCCCTTCTTTAGAGACTGGAAGCGGGGATCAGAACACGATCATGGAATCTGTTCCCTTGACAGAAAGAGAAGGTCTGAGACACCAAACTGCAGATGCCCTCCTGCAATAATTAGAACCAGCGAGGAGCAACATCTCCATTGACGCGTCCACAATAGATTTATCATTGCCTAATGACACCAGTATTATTAGGGAGGAGGTTGGTGGGACGTATGGAGGAAAGGGGACTATGAACTTAGAGTACGTTAGTCACTACGGTGAGTAATTTATAATTAGTCTTACGTCCCATCCGCTTTCTTCCATACTGTATGGGCGATTACAACTGAATGTAGCCACAGGGTGGAGAGGAGACCCTCCTTAAGCAAATAGGTTCCTGAAACAGTAATGCTTACAGAAAGCCGAGGGCGAGGCCCAACTGGCTGCCCAGCATAATAACTTGCCAAGGGACATGAGGTTGAAATCCTATGGCCGATGCCTTGGCCCTGACTGCGTGGGCATGCATGTTGGCCGGAATTGGCTTGTGCTGGCCCTCGTACGCATCTTTGATGGCAGAGACCATCCAGCGGGATATGGAAGCCTTAGAGGCCTGATAGCCCGGCCTTGAGCCTCTGAAAGTGAAACAGGGCGTCCGACTTGTGGAAGCCCTTGGTCCTCTCCAAGTAGGATTTTAGGGCACACCTGACATCCAGGCAGTGCAGCACCCTCTGTGCTTCGTCCTTGGGAACCGGAAAGAACATAGGAAGGACTAGTTCCTCGTTCAAGTGGAACACAGATGGAACCTTGGGCAGAAATGCAGGGTGCATCTGCATAACTACCTTGTCCCTGTGAAAGGTGGTGTATGGTTCAGAGACGACCAGCGCCAGGATCTCGCTGTCCCTGTGAGCCGAGGTAAGACCAACTAGTTGAGCCGTCTTAATGGTGACTAGCCTGATGTCCATGGATGCCATTGGCTCGAATGGCTTGTGCGCCAGGGTGCCCAAGACTATGTTAAGGTCCCACACCGAGTGCGGTCTCTTGACGGGTGGATAGAGCCTAGCGAGACCCGTCAGATTTTTCTTGACTATCGGGTTGGAGGAGGACAAAACGCGCTCCTCAGAGTTCCTGTAAGCCCCAATAGCTGCAGGGTATGTGTGTCAGGTGTCCACCTGCAGGCCTGAATAAGCGAGGTGCGCCGGAAAAGGAGAGCACGTCGTCCAAAGTGCACGCCAAGGGATCGATACCCTTGCAGTCTGCCCAGTGGCAGAATCTGGTCCATTTGCTTTTGTACTGGGCCCTGGTGGCTTTGTTCCTGGCGCCCTGTATGATCTTCTGATTGGCTTGTGAGCGGCTAAGGTGCCGAAGTGTTACCTGCTCAGGTACCACGCTGTGAGGGCTAGTTTCCCTGGGACACGGTGAATGACTCTGCCCCTGCTGCACCAGAAGATGTGCTCGGCCTGTCGGAAGGTGAATCGGGAGGACCTCCGAGAGGCTGAGAAGCTCCGAAAACCATGGACTGGCCGGCCACCATGGAGCTGTCAGACTAATGAGGAGTCGGCGAGACTCCTTGATTTTGCAAATTACTCTATGGATCAGGGGAGTGGGCGGAAAGGCATAGGCTTTCATGCCGGTCCACTGGAGGTGAAATGCGTCTCTCAGAAAGCCAGGACCCTGGCCTTGCCAGGATGCGAACTGGGGACACTTCTTGTTGTGCCAGGTGGCAAAGAGATCCATGTGGGGGTGATCTCACTTATTGAACATCAGGGCTGTTTAGCTGCCACTAGTAATTGTCTGCTCCCAGCCTGCTGAGCCTATCCACTTCCAGGTTGGATTCCCCCGGAAGGTGGACTGCCGTGAGGTAAATGTTGTTTTCTAGAGCCCACTCACCAATCTGCACAGGTGAGGGGATCTGGTGGCTCCCTGCTTATTGTCCTAGTATATGCTGGTCAAATTGTCTGTCTGATGAGGACAACCTTGCCCCTGAGAAGCGGTAGGAATGCTTTGATGGCCGAGATTTTGTTCTCCGACGGGAAGACCTTCTCGGAGCACGTGTTTGAGATGAGGCCCAGGAATGTCAGAGTCTGCCAAGTCTGCAGCTGTGACTTCTTGAGATTCAGCAAAAATCCCAGGTCATGCAGTGTGTTCATAAGGGCATGGGAACGAGTGGAGAACCGCTTTCGGAGATGTAGCCCTGACAAGTCAGTCATTGAGGTATGGGTAGAATTGCAGACCCTACGCTCTGAGGAGGACCGCCACGGCATTCATGAGTCTAGTAAAGACCCTGGGGGCCGAGTTGAGGCCACAATGAAGGACCTTGTATTGAAAATGGTAGCCCATGAACCTGAACTGTAGGAAAGAACGATGGGGCTGCCAAATTGGGACGTGTAGGTACGCGTCCTTCAGATCCAGGGAGCACATCCAGTCTCCCCTGTCCAATGTCTCTGCTATAAAAGCTTGCGTAACCATCTTGAATTTTTGCAGGGGTAAGTAGAGGTTGAGGGTGGAAAGGTCCAGCACAACTCTCAGGCCTGCCTGGTTCTTCTTCTGAATGGTGAAAATCCTGGAGCAAAAGCCAAAGCCTTGCTGGGAGGCTGGGACTTCCTCCACTGCCTGCCTCTCTACGAGCCACCAGGTCTCTGCCAAAAGAGTTGCTGTCCCAACCTGTGGGAGTGGAGGGGAGGAGGGAGGAGGAGAGGCTGGGATAGGAAGGCAGTATCCTGTGGATACTACAGATAGGATCCAGGGGTCCGTGAAATTCTGGCGCCAGAAATGTGCATGGAGAGCAAGCCTGAACTCCACCAGCGACACGTGGACCTGAAGGGGCGTTTCCTCGGACGCTGTCGCTGAGGAGGGGGACTGGAAAAAGCCCTTACTCTCCCCCCCCCCCCTTTTTGTTGCTTGCACTGGCTTTGAGACGGCGAGCGGTCCGGCTGCCTGGATATGCGTTCCTGGAAGCCGTGGAACCCTCCATATGTACAGCCCCTTTCCGAGCGCTGCTGAGATTGGGTGTACGATTTGGGTGTGGTCTTTGTAAGGATGGCTAAAGCCTTTGCCGTTTGTGGGCTGTTTTTCTTTTTGTCCAGCTCCTCAGCCGTAGAGGAGTGGAAGAGGTCCTCCCCCTCGAACGGTAGATCTACAATGCGCTCCTGAACTTCGGGTTGAATTTTGTTGCCCTGAGCCAGGCTGTTCTTCTCCTGTCCGTGGGGATACAGATGGCACGGCCTGGGATATCTATATGAGCCACTGTGGATTCCATGAGGTCATGCGCCACCAGCTTGGCTTCAGCTAGCCCCGCCTTAAAGCGTGATTGGCTCTGGGTGGGGAGTTCCGGGAGGAAGTCCGCAATTTCCCACCATAATCCCTGGTTGGCGGCAGCCAGCATGGCATCGGCGTTGGCCTGACATAGATGTAAAGAGGAGTTGGAAAAGACTTTCTTGCAATATGCCTCCTAAATCTTCTCCTTCTTGCCTAGCAGCACCGCAGAGGAAGAGGCTGAGGACAACAGGGGCTTGGAGTATAGTGATGCCGCAGTGATCACCGAAGAGTGTGGCTGAGGATGGGCCGAAAGCAAGAGTGTATCCCTCTCCACCTGCCTGTACTTGGCGTCCAGGCATCGATTGACCGGCTGGGCTGAATGGGGTTTGAGCCAGCCCCTCTTGGCCAGGGAGAGTACATCGGTCTGCATAGAAATCCCCCATTTAGCAGAGCGATGTCACGTGCGGACTTCAGCTAGAACCCCCTCTGACGGCTGCTCACCCTCGGATTGGGGGAGGCCGAGGTACTCCGCCAGACCAGCAAGACGTTCGTGGAAGGCTCTGGCTGAGGATAGCATGTCCAGATCCTGCACCTCATCCCTATCCTGCAGATATGGAGGATCTTGTTGAGGAGGAGGAGTAGTTGGCACCGGAGGCTGGGGTACAGAGACCGAGGCCGGAGGCTGTGGAGCCAGCTGGGGAGCCGGGGAGGTGGCTGCTCCAGTGCCTGGGGCATCATCAGAGGCATCTGTAGTGCCTCTAGCATAGTGGGGAGCACATCCCTGATGGCGTCTTTGATGATAACCCCCATCTGAGGTGACTTCATGAGGCCGAGGAACTTCTCGAAGAGCACCTCCTCACTGGCGAAAGAGGTGGCAGGGGGTGCCGACAGGGTAGCAGGGAGCTGCTGGAGCCGCTGCATACCCTGTCCATATGGACGCCAAGGAAAACTGACCTGCGCAACTGAGGGGTAAACTGTAGGTCACGTACCTGGTGGGGGCCAGTCCCACCTTGACACTCGTTCTTCGCCAAATTCCTGGAATGGCATTGGACGGGTGCCTCTTTCTGGCACTGCGGCCATTTTGTCAAGCTGCCTGCCACGTGCCTACGGCGTGGTGCACAGCCTGCTGGGCCCGGCCTCATCCAAGACTATTTCTTGCATGTGGATCATGAGGCCTACCCTGCTCCTCGGGCCTGGGCTCGATAGGTGTGACACCCTCAACCCGGGGGTCGGTAGAGCTGCGTTTAGGTGCCCCCTCTGATGTATTGCCAATAATAGGGCATAGCCCCTTGGACATACTGCCAGTATTAGGGTGTCGACCCTCTGCCATGTTGCCTGTAAAAAGGCAGAGCCCGTCGGGTGTAGACCCGGTAAGAGAACCTTCCGGTCCCTCCACACTATGCCTAGGAGGATCTGAGGATCCCTCGACCCGGAGGCTGGAAGCTGAAGCAGCCTCGGTGCACGTGCCAGTAGAAGGAACTGCCCGGTCCCTCCCGCATGGGAGAGTCCCTGGGAAGGAGTCTCCCTTGCGGGGTGCGAAGGAGAATAATAGGCCCTACCTTGGGCCTGGTTCGATGCTTCACAAAGTTCTTGAGATCCACTGGAGGCGACCTGTGGAAGAGCTCCCTCCACCTTGCTAGTCTGTTCTTCAGCACCTTACAGGACAGTGAGTCACACGTCGAACATGATTGCCAACCCATGGTGTGGCCCAAGGCAACGTAGGCAGACAGCATGGGTGTCGGAAGTTGGGAAGAGCGCGTTGCAGGATGGACACCTGCTGAACCCTGTAGAAGTTGACATGCCCCGGGGAGGCCGTGACGCCTGAGGACTGAGTACCTGAATGATAAGAAAGACAACAAAAAAAGACAAAAAGAAGTATCTGCACATGGAATTACATGTCCCAAGCCAAACCCAGGAGCGCTGGTGAATTCAGCCCATTCCCACCAACGTGGAAAAGGGGACTGAGGTGTGGCGCCGGAGTTAGGGCAGCACATGCTCCCTGGGCTGCACCCCCAGACGCCTCTAAATTTAAAGGGGAAGAACGTTTTTTCTGGTGAAAAAGGTTCTGTCTCCCGTCACTTGAAAGGGAAACCCATACAGTATGGAGGAAAGGGGACAGGACGTAAGAGTACTATGTGGACATGCATAGAAGAATAAGTTACTTACCCCATGTAACGTTCTTATGATTGGATGTTCCTCCCACGCATTCCTCATCTTTTGATAATATCCTTTCAGCTTAAAAAAAAATATTTGACAGAGACCGCTGTGCAGTAGCGTCGATGCCTCGTTGTCCCTCAAGGGCCTCCATCCGACCGTCCACGTCATCCGCAGTATATGTAGCACGCGCAGCACCCATTGGCTTCAGTTCTGTTTTTCCATGTTCAGAGGAATTACTAGTAACCGCCTTAGAAGACTCTCAAAGTGTAGAGTTTAAAATACGTAAATTCTGATGTGGGGTAGGTTGGGAGGGGCGATGAGGAATACGTGAAGGAATATTCAATTGAAAGAACGTCACCAGGGCTAAGTAACTTGTTCTTCAAATGGATTGTGTCCTCCAACGTATTCCTTATCTTTTGATAGGCTCCCAAAGCAGTAACAGTCATGAAGGTGGGAAATGAATTTAGATTTGTCCTTCGCAGTTATCATGGACAGAGTGCAAGACAGCTTTCCCAAAAGCTCCCTCTTGAGTAGAAGAAGTGTCCAGGGAGTCATTTTTTAGAAAAAGGTGTGTATGGTAGACCAAGTGACTGCTGCACAGTTGTCTTTAATTGCTACTCCTCTCTGAAGAGCGGAAGAAGTAGCCATGCCCCTGGTTGAGTGAGCTCTTAGACCACCTGGGGATCTTTACCAGCCAATCTATTGCATTCTTGGATAGCCAGAATAATCGATCTGGATAGAGTCTGCTTTGTTATTGCTAAACCCAATTTATGACCTGTATATCTGAAAAATAATTGATCGTCCTGGCACATTTTTGACATTCCCGAGATATAAAAACTGAGAGCCCTGCTAGGGTTCAGTCTATGTAACTTCTTCTCCTTTCCAGGATGAGGTGGTGGATAGAAAGTTAGTAAAACTATCTTTTGGGACAAATGGAAGTCAGAGACTATTTTTGGCAGAAACAAAGGTTTTACTTTAAGAATCACCTTATCGTTATAGAAGACTGTGTATGGAAGTTTACGAGACCGTGCTTTCGCTCACGCTGCGGGCTGATGTGATTGCGACTAGCAAAGTTGTTTTTGGTGTTAATAGTCTTAATGGACATAAATTCATTGGTTCAAAAGGGATGCATGTTAAGAATGTCAAAACAAGATTGAAATCCCAAACAGGGACCTGAAAGGGAGTAGGAGGAAACACATTAATGAGTCCTTTAAGAAACTGAATGATTAAAGGGACTTTAAAGTATGAGGTTTCGTCTGATGAGCGCTTGAAATCGAAAGTGCTGCCAGATAACCCTTTATTGTTGTGATCTGGAGCCTCAGATTTGCTAAGTGAAGTAGAAAAGATAACACTGTAGGTGTATCGCTCTGAAATGGATCCACATTCTTATCCCTACACCAGCGGCTGAACTTGTTCCAACGACAGCGATATATAGATTTAGTTGCTGGCCTTCTGGCTGAAAGCAAAATTTCCATTACGTCGCCCGGGAGGTCCCAGTCCTTATATCTCAGTCTCTCAGAAACCATGTGTGAAGGCTGAGTGCTTTGACCTCTGGATGGAGAACCCGACCCTTCTCTCTCTCTCTCTCTCGAAGGTCCCCTCTTTGTGGAAGACTTATTGGAGAGCAGATGGAAATGTCTAGAAGGTCCGGGTAACACGTCCTCCTGGCCCAGTCCAGAGCAATTAGGATCATGGATTTTCCAAACTTCAGCAACCTCCTGATCACGTGAGGAATGACAGGGATTTGTGGAAACGCGCACCGGAGTGGAACATTCCAGTCCACTACGAACGCGTCTCCTAGAGCTCCTCTTTGGTGAAATTTCCTGGAGCAGAATAGCTCACACTTCCGGTTGACTCTGGTCGCAAACAGATTCCCTTGAGGGTTTCCCCAAAGGGTGAAGATCTCTTGAAGGACTTCCTAAACTAGTTCCCACTCGTGGGAGACTTTGCTCTGCCTGCTCAGAACATCTGACGATGTGTTCTTCTCTCCGGCTAGGTGAACTGCTGACAGAGATTCCTTCTTGAATTGCCCAGAACCAGAGCTGCATTGTCTCTCTACACAGTGGTAGTGACCCTAATCCTCCTCTCTTGTTGAGATAGTACATAGCCACTGTGTTGTCCATCATTATCAAGATATTCTTTCCCCGTATAGAGGGCAGGAAGGCCTTCAGCGCTAGTCTGAATGCCCTCAGCACCAAAAGATTGATGTGTAGTTTGGACTCCGATAGAGACCAACAACCGCTGATTGTCAGATCGTTGGTATGGGCTCCTCACCCTGTGAGTGAGGCATCTATCACTACTGTTATCTCCGGCCATGGTTGCCAAAAAGGTTCTCCCTTTAGAATATGGTTCCTGCAGGCCCACCTGAAGAAGGGTTGACATCTTGCCTGAGAATTGGGACCATTGAGTCAAGGAGAGCCCATTGCAGGGATCTCATTCTTAGACTAGCCATTGGTACCAGAAAAATGCAGGATGCCATGATGCCAAGCAACCTCAAAAAATCAAAGGCTGGAAGATACTGGGCACTCTGAAATTTGGTGACCATCTGCAGAATGTGGTGAGCCGTGAATCCCCCCTCTCATTAGACTCGCTGCCACAACCACCATTAACTTGATGAAAACCCTCGGGCGGAGGTTAGCCCAAATGACAGAACTGGAAATTGATAAGGAGAGCCACCAATTGCAAACCTCAGGTACCTTCTGTGTTTGTGATGGATAGGCACATGAAAGTAAGCATCCTGAAGGTCCAATGACACCATCCAGTCTTGGAGTTGGAGGGCCTGAAGGATCTGAGAAATGGTAACCATCTTGAACTTGTCCTTCCTAAGGAACTGGTTTGTTTCTTAAGTCCAAGATGGGTCTCAATCCTCTGTCCTTTTTGGGTATTAGAAAATACAGGGAGTACCAACCATTGTTCCTCTCCACCGCAGTTACTGATTTTATTGCACGTTTCTCTAGCAGGGTCAAAATGTCCTGCTTAAGGAGCGCATCTGGAAATTTCAATGAGCTGTTGAGCTGTTCCCTGGGGGAAGATCCTGAGGCCTTTTTAGAAATAGAAGGCAGTAACCGTGGGCTACCGTTCCCAGTGCCCAAGCATCTGACGTAATGACTAAAACTCCTTTTAGATGCTGTGAGAGCCTGACTCGCACTGGGGTCTTGTGGATTAAGGCCCCAGAGAGGTTTTGAGGCGGCTGAAGCAGCAGCTGTGGGCAGCTGAGGGCAAAGCTGCTGCTGCTTGGGCTGATGTAGTACCTCTCCCTTATCCAACACGAGGGAATCTTTGTTGTCCTCTATGACTAGCTTGTCCTCTCCCTCTTTCAACTCAGGAGTAGAAATAAAAGGACTTAACCCTCCAAGATGATGCACCAGAGTAGGAATGCTGAGGCTGTCTAATGGTGGCACTAAGCGATTTAGCTGCTGCTTTTAGGGTCTGTAGCTTTTGCAGATTTTCATCAGCCTTGCTACCAAACAGCCTCAAGCCATCAAAAGGCATATCCAATAATCTAGATAGCACATCCGGTGCAAATTCAGACTTCCTCAACCAGGCAAACCTGTATAGCACAGTACTAGTCGCCATGGATCTACTAATACTATCTGCAGTATCCAGACCTGACTGGAGGTACTCACACATTGCCTCCTTACCATCCTTGATGATAGCCAGGAAGTCGTCTCCATCTTCCCCTCGGGTATGTGGTCAGCCACCATTGCTGCGCAATCCCACAGGATGAACGAAAATGTAGTGGCATTTGCAGATTTTAAAGCCATGCTATCGGTAGTAAATACTTTCCGTGCCTAAGCGTCCACATGTTTATCATCCCTGTCTGCAGTGTGGTAGGGTAAGCAGATGGTTTTGTGGATGTGGCTGCCTGGATTACCAAACCTTACGGAGTCGGATGCTTGGTTAAATAATCTGGGTCACTGCTGGATGGCCTATATTTTTGGGGAATGGTCTTATTGACTGCAGAAGAATCTGGGGTTTCCCAATTTGTTGTAACACTTTTTTGTAAAGCAATATGGAAGGGCAAAATGGCATCCCTATGTGAACCTTGGTCTAAAATGTTTGTTAAGTCATCTTGTTGAGAAAGAAGAGCAGGTCTACTTCATCCCAGAAATTCCACTACTTTGCTCATCAATTGTCTGTGTGAGCTATCAGCATGATCTGCATGATCTGGCTTCCCAAATTCCAGCTCACGAGATGTAGTGTTAGGAAAAAGGCACTGTTGGGCCTGAAAGGCAGTCCTAAGAAGATGTTTTGTGCGAAATTAGGCCAAAGACTACAATCCCCATTATCCTTTGGGGTGGCAGCTAGTCCAGACCGATGCAGGTGTGCCAAGTTGCTAGTTAGGACATCGCTCTGCCCAGGCTGCCCGTTGGTGTGGCAGGCACGGGCCAGAGGGAGTAAGTGTGCAGACAATGCGCGTTTGAAGCAGGACCCGGGCCAGGCAGTGAAACTGACAGGACTTGGCGGTGAAACGCTGCGTTCCAAGCAGCATTCCGTTCCCTCTGGGATGGAGCAGGAGCACGGCAGGAGTCTGTCCATCGTGGGAGAACCTTTGCCTGGGGAGGAGCCGGCAAACCCCCCAGGCCTCAGTTAAGTGCTTCTTGAACGAATGTACTTTAGTAGCGTTGTCCTCTTTTGGTGGGTGCGGTACGCACCGTTTGGGAATCCTTCAATGAACTTATCCTTCACAACAGTGGTTATCTAAATGCCGCTCAAGCCGAACTGTTTTTGCAACAAGCCTCACAAACTAATGTTAGGCATACCGCTGTTTTCGCAGAACGTTAACGCTCAGAGTGTGGGGGCAGCAATCAGTTTCATAACGTGATGTAGCGCAATGTTTGTGGCTGCTCGCTTAATCCATTTCATGTTTGTACCAAGTCATAATGTTCCAAACCAACTTCTGATTCAACCCATGTTCAGGTGACACAGTAAGAGAGGTTGTCACACCTTTGGGGGTATTATCTATTGTGGAGTATATTGTTGCCAGTATTCTTGTCCACATGTTTCCATTTGTCATAGTTATCCATGGCTTTCATTCATGCTTCCTGTGCTTATGTTTGGTGCTTGCTCACTGGGTGTGTATGAATGCATGAGAAGGAGTCTGTATTCTAATCAAGAAGGGTACTGACTACTTTGAAACTTTAGCTTTAACACAACGTTATGCTTCATGGTCAGGTTACGTTGTTTTACCCGTGTTCCCCAGTCCTAGTCAATTGCAAATTTTCCTAAACCTTTTTCCAGTTGCCCTAAACACCCCCTACCTATCCACAACCTCTCCCTAACCCTCTTCCCCCCTTTGGCTGCCTCAAGGTGCCTGTGCATATCTAAATGAGGAGCCCATGCCAACCAAGGTGGGAGGGGTCTACTGCATTTGGCTTCCGTGGCTAAGAAGGAGTTGTGGGATACACCAGGGGTGCGACATGTATCTACACCCTGGATGATTGTACATTTTCATACAGGTCTTTAAGCCTAGATTCCTCTAAAGTAAATATATCTGGCCATTTGGGGTGCCATATTGAAGGCCAAACGACACTAGATCATCATCAGATGGTTCTTGTTCTTCATAAATTGAAGAGATTTGAAGAAATCTTTTTGTGGCAGAGGTTTATAAGATTTCTCTTGTACTGTCTTCAATGACTCAGAAAAAGTCTTCAGAGTAGGCTTCGAAGCCAAGGCATCGATTTTGTTGTCGGAGTTGTCTTCAACAAAGCCCTGGAAGGGCTGGACTATAGACTTGTTGAGGTCCCCCACACTTTTTCATTCTTTCGAGGCACTCAATGCTCTCGATGATTGTCAGGCTTTCATCCCGGACTCGAGAGTGCAATGGGGTTTTGCCCTAAAATTCCCTTTGTCGTCTTTTTACAGAGCGACCGGCACATGGTCTTTCTTCCGTTCTTTCGAGGGAGTAGGGGCTTCTCTCTCTAAGATTTTCATCATTTCCTTGCAAAACTCTTGCCATTTAGCTGGGGAGTCAGACTTCGTTGGAAATGTGATTCTGTCGGGTGAGGAGTCACTGGAGGTAGAAGACCTATGACGTCTTTTCTTCAACTTCTTGGAGGAAGATGAAGAATGGCATGAATGACTTCTTGATCGAGATTTCTTTGATCTTTTTTGACTTGGAGAACCTCTAGACTCATCAGAAGTGGGTTTTCGTAACAAAGGGGATTTAGGATTTCTACCCACTGCCAATTTACCTCTACACTCTCTCAGAGCCTTGTCAGTCATCACCTGATGGGAATTACACTCCTTTGTACGATGCTTCGTGCCAATGCACCACAGGCAAATGCAGTGGGGCGGGGGGGCAGTGATGGATATCTTGACCCACAATGCTGACATTTCTTAAAACCCATTTTGGGAGTCTACGATGGAGACATGACGGTTTCTTAAAAGAACCAAAGCACGCTGTCATTTCTCAAAGCGAAAGCTGCATCGGAAAAATGGAACTGAAGCCAACGGGCGCTGAAGGTGCTACATATACTGCAGATGACATCGACAGTCGGACGGAGGCCCTCGAGGGACATCGAGTCATCGATGCTACAGCACAGTGCCGTCTGTCGAGAATTTCTTTTTCCAAGGCAGCTGAAGCTGGAAGGATATTTATCACAAGATGAGGAATACGTGGGAGGACACAATACATTTGAATAAGGACAACGAACATTGGGCATTTTTGAGTGCAGGTATGGGATAATGCCAGCTGTGCTTGGGATTTGACCACCATGGATGAAGTGCTAGTGGAGGCAGAAGAAAAGAGGGACAGAGGCAGGTTAGAGGCGAGGGAAAAATGTTATCTAGCAGGCAGATGAGAGGTAGGTTAAGAGGGTGACTTGGAGACTAGGACGTTGGCTTTTAGTTTGGTTTTGAACAAATTTGTGTGGACTGTTTCTCGGATGTGCTGGCGAAGAGAATTCCATGCAAGTGGAGAAAGAAGAGATAAAGAGCAAAAGCAAGCACAGGGAGGGTGAGGAGCCACAAGGGTTGTCGAGGAGGCAGAGCAGAGATTACGAGAAGGTTTGTAGAGTTGGATAGAGGATACAGTGGTGTCTTACCGTGGACAGACTTGTGAACCAGGATAAGAAATTTTAATGTGGCCCTGTTTTGCACCGTCAGCCATTCAGTCTGGTCTCGGTATGAGGAAGTACGTGTGAAGTGATGAGTTCAAGGAGAGTCCGGGTAGCAAAGTTAATGATCTTGTCGAGAGGACAGAAAGCATAGTTAGGGAGACCACAGAGGATGCTGGCATAGCAGTCCATTTTAGAGAAGAGACGAGTGGTTAAGAGGTGATTGGCAGTGCTGAAAGGAAGGGGGTGCCTGATTTTCCTTATATTTAGGTGGTTGAGGCAAGCTGCTGTTCCAGTTTTGGGGATGAAATTAGAGATGGTGTGAGCAGGATAAAAGATGACACTCAGGTTTTTAGCTGAAGAAGAGTAGGTGAGGTTGTCAGGTGGGAATTGGATAGGAAAAGGAAGAGATGAGAGAGCACTTTTGGCAGGGACGAGCACTCTGTTTTGGTAAAGGCCTCGGCTCAGGTGGTATCCAGTATGACTCTACACGTTTAATGTTTCAAACCCTCTACGAAGAAGGATAAGTCTTGGCTAAGATGATAATCATTATGCCTAGACAAGGTTAAGCCTCCAAGCTGGACAAAACATTTGATTGTAATTTTTGGAGAATCTAGGACTGAACAGAGGAAGTCAAAAGATTGAAGGTAATTTGAGACCAACTTGGTGCACTGATAAACCAGTCATCCAAGTATACAAAGATGGATGTCAACACTAGATAGTCTGTGAAATTGAGTCAGGGTATGGACAAAGACATTAGACTTGGGGATAGGCAGCAAAAGAGAAGATTTCCTTTCAGAATGTTCAGAGTCCAAGGGCCTATAGGATAAGTGTGGGCGGGTGGCAAGAGGGCATTCAATGATAGGTTATATTATGATCTTCTACACAATGTGCCCAAAAGGAGAGAGACTTGCCAAAGTCAGGCCCACTACAATGAGGACTTCCCCAAGAGGTCCCAAGAAGGCTTGCGTTTGGCATCAAATCTGCTCCACTAAGATTGTAAGTCTCAAAATATTGTGACATTTGTAAATTAAAAGCAGGCTTCTGTTGTTCAATGAGGGGATTTACATAGTGCTTATACAACCAGTAGGAGGTAGGTGTAGAAATGTGGGCTAGAAAGGGTGAAGAGCTGGGTTTGTCAACCCTTCCTGTTACTAATCACGGATCTCATCATTTCTCCCCAGACGGGAGCCCTTCCCTGTGAGGCTAGGGAGGTGAGTTCGGTACCCAATAGTGCCCCTGGGGATGGTGGAATGCGGGACCTCACAGGGAGAGACTACCCGCCTGGTGATAAGGACTTCCAAACCCGTGAAGGACCTCCCTATTACAGGTTCCCCAGAGGCCATGACCCAGGTAAAGCCATCTAAACTCCAACCTGACTGTGCTACTTTTTGTTGTTGTAAAGTCTCTTCTATCTCATTTTCAAGATCTGCTTTGACCGAGACGAGAAAGAGACAAGTAAATAGGAAGAGTAACACAAACTGTATTACCAAGAGACTGTGACAAGGTGGCCCCAAGGAGGCATGAGGATTGCATTAGAAACACCAAAGAGACGTCGACGTTACGCTGGTGAAGGCCCAGCTAAATAACGTAAAGACAGAGGAAGTACTAATTTTACGCGGAACAGGCACAGCTACAAGGAAAGCTGGCTTCCATCCAGCACAGCCTGGGAAGTTCAAACCCATGGAATCCGAAGTCCCAAAAGATGATCCGTCCTCTGCAAGAAGCAGCGATGGGCTATGCAAGCCAGTGGGAGAACAACTCACAACTTAAGCGGGAAGAATCCAGTGGTGGCATGACCTCCAATAGGTGGACAGCATAGTCCATTAACAACACCGGGACCACAATGGAAACTGCTCTGGGGAACCGCAACGACAGAAGAGAAGCAGCAGAAGAGGACGCTGGGGAAGTGTGCAGAAGCAACACTGACCCGAGACCCCGGGAATAACTAGTCACACTCCCCAGTCAAGGTGAAAGTAACTGGAGTTGTTGACAAGCCGGGTGGGTTCCGGGGGGGTACAAGAGTCAAACATTCCACAGGAGTGAACTACATCGTCACAGTAGTGATATCCAGAGAACCAAGAGTCAAGTCTTCTTTGGGAATTATCTCCATTGTCATAACAGGGACAACCAGCGAACCAAAAGTCAAGGAAGTCTTGAGAGGAATATCCCTTGTTACAATAGTAATCTACAAAGCAGCCAGAGTACAGAGTGCATCAGGAGTGATCTCCCTTGTCAAAGTGGTGAAAAATAAAAGAAGTAAAGACCAAGAGTGCCTTGGGAGTGAACTCCCTCGTCACAGTGGTGAACCTAATACGTCTAAAAAACATCTATTTACAAGAACTGCCCGGAGCAAACTCCCCAATGATCAAGATCAGATACAGGGCCCAGGAAGCCCTTACAGTAGAAGGGATATAAGAATTGATCAAACCTTGTGATTGTTAATGAAGATCCCCTAGGAGGAAGTCAAGAGACTTTTAAAGACTTGTGCAAAAGACTCTAACAGAACAGTTTCAAGATCCCTCCAGATAGACTAGAAGGGAGGGAGGTTTGATCACATACGAAATAAGCGATAAAAACATACTCGCAAGGTGAAGAGCACGAACAAACTCTGCCCGAGGTAGAGAATAAGGGACAACTGTCGTGCTATGTTTGAAATATATATAAATCATGCTAAATAAAGATCATACCTTTAAAAGAATGTTGGTGATTATAATGGCATGGTCTCTCTTCCAGGAAGCGAGAACTAAATCTCACAAGATTTCTGAAAAATAGAATGGAAGGTTGAAAGAATACCTCATACATGTTACAGATCATTTTAAACGTAGAGGTAACAATTTCATTTAAGGAAACAAATCAGATATTATGAGTCTGAAAGGGCACACACTATTTTACCTCTATGCTTATATCCTGTTTTGATTAATATTTTTTTAAAGTTCTCAGTATCCTTTTCAATGTTTAGTGAAAACATGTTTTTTAATTGAAATAATTCAAAATGTTTGTAATTATTTCAAGAAATGTTGAAATAAATACTCCTGTTAACTCATTCACATTGTGTGCGACTATTACTTTTGTTTGGCCATCAGACGGAAGGCAACACAGGGAATGTCTGGTCAGCCTGTTCAACAAAGAGACGCGGTGCGAAGAAGAAGCAGTTTCACATGGAGATCACGCAGCTGAAAAGGGAACCCGAAAGAGGCGCAGCAGCAAATGAGAAGCAGTTTCACAGGGAGATCACACAGCCGAAACGAGGTAAGGTGCTGGTAAGTTAATTCAAGCACAACTGCAAAGTATGCATGCAGTGAATTTGCTCTTGTGCAATACACAGTAATGGGAGTTTAAAAAAAAATATTAGATGAAATGGCCGTTTACCAATCTTTCTCCTGGTATCCTTGTCAAGAGCTTACTAAATCCTTTTGTTTGTTTTTTATTGGCAGGGATAAAGTAGTTGGTTTGGACAAAGGACAGTGTTTTGATTTTGACATGCATCCTGAGGACAAGTAATCTAGCTATTATGTTTTTAGGTAGGGATAACCTTATAGAAATAGGGAAAGAAAGGTTATTTTTCCTTTTCCTAACAATAAAAGTCTATAACGAAAATGCCACCCCGTTTTCCACCCTGCTACTCCACCATGCCACATTACATTAAGTATCTCCGGTGGAACCACATCTCAGATGGATAGGTAGAGTATTCCAGAGCCAGTGGTATCAAAGGAGTTGGCGCGTTATTTGATTAACTCTTATTGCTGTTTTGGACCTCCAAGAGCAACATGTAGGTAGTGCATACACCCAGGTGCAATTTCTCCTTCAGGCAGTCCTGTTTGCAAGACTCCTTTATGTGTGTTGCACATAGATCTGAATTCCATGCCCACCTAAAGTGTAGCCAGTAGAGCTTCTGGAGCGTAGGGACAGGGTCCAATTTACATTGACCAGAAATCAGGTATGGTTCAACATGTAACACTGCCTTAAATGGATGAGTTTAGGAGGCCTGATGACGCAAGGAGGCTCAGAGTCGGGCTGTTCCATACACTATGATTAAAATAAAAGCGGGACCTTTATTAATGTGAAGTGTTGTGCAAGGTCACCACTTTACCAGCATCTAGAATGGAACTGAATTGATTAGATGCTTTGGAAACAATGTTTTTTATTAATCCCATCTGAATAGACATGCAAGAAGTGGCCCTAAAAGCTACAAGATGTAGCTAGTACAGATTCTAGACATTCTTGTAAATGTTTTTCCATTGGGGCGCTCCAGACTTTAAACCTTTGCTTTGAAGACAGTGGTAGCAAAGCCGTTGCTCCCCACCTTAGACACACGGGCAACTGTGCACTTAGCAGTATGATCACTTGTCACTATGAGTTTGCCTTAAGGTAGCTTGTTTTTTGATAAAGACAAGATGGAAAAAGTTACTTCCCTGTAGCCATAGCTCTGCAGTGTTCGTATCTTCCACATAGTCACCTGTTTCCAATATCACTTAATATCAGGCAGGGAATATATGGTTGCAGTTTCACATTTGCAGTATAACAAGTCTGCAGCACTCATTTTAAGTTGTTTGACCCATAAGCATACAGGTGTTGAAGACCAAGGATCTGTCCCCAGAGGTCATCTTTAGATGCTAGAAGCATGGAGTGCCTTATCATAGTGATGAATCTCAATGTAGGAGGTAGGTAGGCATGTGTGTATATCTACCAACCCTGGAGAAGGAACAAGCTACGTACCTGTAACTGTTGTTCTCCAGCATGGGCTTGGCATGGATTCACATGCTCATGAATATTCCCCGTCGTCAGGCTGGGATACTCAGTAAAGAAAAAAACAGTTTCAGGTTTGTTTCTGAACTGCCTTTCTACTAGTAACCAATCACTGGTCTCTGGGTCATACTGCCACCAGCCAATGACTGCCCTCTACTTAAGCCCCTCCTCTGGCAGCCATCTTCAGATTTGATAGCATGTAAAGTGGCAGTAGGACCAAGAGAAGAGCCGCAGAGGGGTCGGAGGGAGGGTTCAAAATGTGAATCCATGCCAGACCCATGCTGGGGAACCAAAGTCACAGGTAAGTAACTTGTTCCTTCTAAAGCATGGGGTCTGGCATGGATTCACATGCTCATGAATACAAGAATACATAGCAGTACACACATGCACAACCACGGGAGGTGGCAAGGCTCAACATTAAGCATCTCTTACCTCCTCACCAGGCTCACCTTCAGGCGAACAGGTTGCGCAGTACTGCCTGGCCGACTCTTGACTCCCCCCTGGAATCCCGGTCGATGCAGTAGAATATCGTGAAGCTGTGCGTCGACCTCCACGTAGCAGCCCTGCAGATGTCCAGCAGGGGCACACCAGACAAGAACGCTGTGGCAGCAGCGATCACTCTGGTTGAATGGGCTCTCGGACGGCCGGGCAATGGTCTGTTTGCCAACCGGTGACAGTGTATGATGCAGCAGGAGAGCCATCTGGAAATGGAAGCCTTTGAGAGGGTCTTCCCTTGGTTCGCAGGTCCAAAGTTTACAAACAGCTGTGATGTCCCCCGAAGACTCTTCATGCAGTCCACGTAGAACTTCAGTGCTCTAGCCACATCCAGCGAGTGCAAAGTCCTCTCAGCCAGTGACAAAGGCGACGGGAAGAAAACAGGTAACACCAAGGGCTCATTGAGATGGAAGTCCGACGGCACCTTGGGCATGAAAGAGGGGTGCCTCCTCAACACTACCCTAGTCTTGTGGAATGTCAGGTATGGAGGTTTACAGGAGAGGGCCTGGATCTCTCCCACTCGTCGTGCGGAGGTGATGGCCAAAAGAAACGCTGTCTTCCACGACAGGAACTTCAATGGTGCTGAATGCAGAGGCTCGAATGGCGGCCCGATGAGCCTGGTCAGCACCACGTTGAGCTCCCACGCCGGGCTGGAGCCTTCACCGGCGGGAACGATCGGAACAGTCCTTTCATGAAGTCCTTCATCAGGCGATGAGACCACAGAGATGACCGCCCCGGAGTTCTGGTGTAGCGGGAGATAGCCGCCGGATGGATCTTGATAGAGGCATGTGCCAGCCCTGCCTTGGCCAGCGATAGAAAATACGGCAGCACTTGAGGGCCGTAATCCGCAGAGGGTTAATCTTCTGTCCATGGCGCCAGAGAACCTCTTCCATTTGTGTCCATAGCACTTGAGAGTCGAGGACGTGCTGGCCTTTGCAAGCACCTCCTTGCAGTCTGCCGGGATATTGTACCCTCCAAACTCTAGTGCTGCAGGAGCCAGGCCTGCAGGTTCAGCGATCCTGGTTCGTGATGGAGGATGGCACCTCCTTCCCTGATGAGAAGATCTGCGTCCGTCAGTAGTTTGACCGGGGGGGGCGCTGACACGTCCAGAAGGTCCCGGAACCAGATCTGCCTTGGCCACGCCGGTGCGATGAGGATAATCCTGCACCGGAACCGTCTGAGTTGACTGATGAGTCGCAGCAGGGAACGCATGCAGGAACAGGCAGTCCGTGGGGAATGAGAAGGCATCGCCCATGCTCCCCGGCTGGGGAAACCTGCTGGCGAACCTCTGGCACTTGGCGTTTGTCGCTGTCACGAATAGGTCAATCTGGGGATTGCCCCATCGTCAGAATAGGAGATCCACTTGATCCTGCCGAAGTTCCCACTCGTGGCACGAGCGCAGCTCCCTGCTGAGTGAGTCGGCGTTGGTGTTCTTTATTTCTGCCAGATGGAAGGGCACCAGGAACATCCCTTGGGCAACGGCCCAGTGCCACAGATCTGGCGCTTCCTTGGATAGGGCTGGCGATATGATGCCCCCCTGCTCCCTGATGTAGAACATCGTGGTGGTGTTGTCGGTGAAAACCCTTACCACCTTGCCCTTGAGGGATGGAAGGAACAACCTGGAGGGCCCAGAACATGCCTCGGAGCTCCAGGACGTTGATGTTTAGTGACCTCTCCTCTGGCAGCCAAAGGCCTCTTGCATGGAGATCTCCGGTGTGCGCTCTCCATCCTTCCAGGGAGGCGGATCATCACCGTGTCATGATGTGCGGGGTCTGGAAGTCCATACCCGCCGCTAGATGCACGCGGGTGCCCCACAGCCGGATCGCTTGGCAGAAAGTCTTGTTGAGTGAGATCCGGTCTTCGAAGCTGCCCACCGCTTGCATCCAATGGACGTTGAGGAACTACTGCAGTGGTCGCATCCACAACCTGCATAGGCACACGAGGTAGATGCACGAGGACATCATGCCGAGTAGGGACTTGATGGACCTCACCCTGACCCCGTCCATGGTCAACAGCCGTTGTACCTTGCCCACGATGGCCTTTTTCCTTTCCTCCAACGGCGAAGCCAATCGTGCCACTGTGTCGAGTCTGGCTCCCAGGAACAGGGCGTCTTGCGATGGTACCAATTGGGATTTCGCGAAGTTGATCGAGAATCCCAGATCCATGAGCAGTTGGACGGTCTTCGCTGTGTGATCGACGGCGAGTTCCCTTGACTTTGCTCAGATGAGCCAATCGTCCAGGTAGGTGTAGACGTGGATCCCCTGCAGGCGCAGCAGCGCTGCCACTGGTGCCAGGCACGTGGTGAAGACCCCGGGCGTCGACTTCAATCCGAAGGGAAGGGCCTTGAACTGATAGTGTCCCCTTTGGACCACGAATCCTATGAATTTTCGATGTCCTTTGAGAATGGGGATGTGGAAGTAGGCATCCACCAAGTCCAGCAACGATAGGAAGTCGCTTTCCTCCTGTTGTCCCAGCACATGGTGGAGGGTGACCATCTGGAATTTCTGGGACTTGATGTATTTGTTTAGACGATGAAGGTATAGGATGGGTCGCCAAACGCCGGTCTTCTTTCGGACTGTCGGGGTAATTTACCGGGGGCCGGCAGGGCCGTCACCTCTGGGGTTGGGGAGGCCCCAACTCTTCCCACTCCCAAAGGAGTATGAGGCACACATAAGAGCAAAGAGTTACTGCTGTTTATCGCATAAACAGACAGGGACGAGCTCTCAGGACACAGGCATCCGGGAGACATCTCGTTCATGGTGGGCTCGCAGGCCCTTTTTCTAGCTTTATGACGCGACTACGTGCGTCACCTGGGAAAACTAGCCCCAAACCCTAACGCCATCTCAGGTTGGCTCCCAGAGTGGTAGGGTCAGTATAGGCACATATAGAGGGAACTGTTAGTGGTCGAGGAAGGGTCAGGTGGTATGCTTGGCCCGTCCCTAATAATTGCAACAAGAGAATTGTTACAAGGGGACAATTAGTGATTGGCTAAAATATAGTGGCATCAATGGTGAGCCCCTTGTATTCTGATTGGCCACCCGCGAGCCTCCAAGCCTGGGACCATCACTGTTCCCAGCTCGCGGTGTACCTGGTGCTGGCAACAAAGTATAACTATGTGTCAGTGGCGGACAGTGGACAGGTCTGACTATTAGCTGGTGTGCGTGTCTTTCTCACCACTGTCAGTGTCCAATTTGTCACTTCATTGTTGCAGTCCCAGACGTGAGACCCTAGCGCTTCTCTAGTCCTTGGGGCTTGACATCATATCAGGTCAGCCTGGTCACATGTTGTGAGACCGTGGCTGGAGCAGAATTATGAGCATTTAATTTGTATTTCAGCTCTGAGGAGCGTTTAGCAGTGGCAGGTGTAACCTTGGTGTGGGGAGTGCGGCATGTAGATTGCAACATTGCAGCCTCTGCTGTGGGCTCTCGTCAGGGTACTGTGTGATCAGCACCTTGCAGCTTTGTCTGAGCTGCTCTGGCCTGCGGACTCTGGCTTTGCGGCCTACCTTGGCCTGGATTATGGGTGGCAGTACATAGTCCATATTGTGGGGGTCGCGAGGGGCGACAGATTCATATGCATTAGTCCATATACAAGGTTACATCTTCATGGTTTTAGTGGCGAGGAAGCGTCCGTAAGCACGTACACAAGCTCTTCTGGCGTCAGGCGTTTCTGCAGTGCTGTAGTTGGCCTATGTGAAAAATAACAACGATGCATGTGTGAGTGTAAGTGGTCCTCTACATCATAGCACTGAGTATGCTCTTCATGTGGATTGGTGTATGTATGACCAATGTGCTTGGTGGCACGTGTGTTCTTGTCCGCTGGCTATGTCGTCATGGCATCTCTAACGATGGCGGTATTTGTGGTTGCTGTCTAATCGAGTTGATCCATATGGTCGATGTCAGCTCCACCTGAGGTTCCAGCCCATGGTTTGATTGACGGGCAGCTTCCCTGGGTGTGTGGGGCATGGCCACAGTGGATCTCGACATCTGGGGCAGCCGTGAGCGGGTCGAATTCCTCTCGCGGTGGGTGTTTGGGTCGTGACGTCCTAGGCCATGGTCTGGATGACAATCGGGGGAAGGGATCGTCCCATTTTCCCTCTTCAGTCCCCCTTCTGGTTGACTTGCCGACCACAAAATGATCCACTCTCTTGTCTCCTTATACTCGCCATACCTTCGTTATTCCTGCCAAGTGTCCGTACTGGTCCACATGATCTTCAAATGACCAGTACATATAAACACATCCGCCACTGGGTTTGCAATAAACCCATTTTCCAACGTAGCTTTACGGGTTCCTTGGGTTCTCAACCTTTATTGATAGTGGATACAAGTCTGCTTCTACTACCTGCTGGCACAGTCATTCACGTTCCTTAATAATGACGTCTGTGTGTTGGTCGTCTTCAGCTGGCAATAGGACATGCATGCCGATCATTTCTTCAGCAGTACGCTTTGATCTTTCCTTCCATACCTTTATCCCCATCAGAAAACCCATTCCTAAAATTATGCATCCTGCCACAACCTTAAGACCATCTGAGAGCCATGATGGCATCCAGGACCAGATGTAAGAGAACCAGCTACCGTCCTTCTTCACTCCCTTTGCTCTTCTTTCATCTTGGCGTGCATCTTGGCCAGCTGTGATACTGCCTCAGATAACGTACCGTTGTCCTCGTTGTTGGCAGGAATAAACGTGCAACATGAGCTTCCAATTTTTGCGCAAACACCTCCTTCCATTGCTGTCAGGAGGTCCAGCACATACTGTTCTGTAGGGCCACCATCCTGATTGCTCTTAGTTCTTCCTTTATCGAGTTGAATCCGTTAACTGAGTAGTTGATTGTCATCATTAGCTCCCATCTTATTATCTGGAGCCACTTCGCATTTGCATATGCCTCCACCACTGGATGTATGATGGAGGAAAAGAACATTGCCACTCTGCTAAATAGCCTGTGTGCTGGTGGAATGTCACTCAGAGATGTTTCTGACTTTCCACACAGGTAGTTTCCTGTCAGCGGTTCTCCTTGTCTTTATAATCTGGATAAGTGTGTAGTGTCATTCCGTTGCTTGCTTCCTACCATCTTCAGTGATATTTTCTTCCTTTTATTCCCTTTGCCCATCTTAGGGAAGTTCTCCATGTTGATGTGTTTTTGCGGTACTACCAGTGATGGTACGTTGATGTGTACCATAGTTCACACTCCATTCCACAATGGTGGCAAGCTGTTGTATGCCTTCGCTCCGCAGGACGAATAGAGGTCCATCAGAACTTCTGTTCCTGCACCCACCTCAGGAAGCTTTATCGTTCTCTTGCAACCTTCATTTGCTCCAACACCAACTTCTCCATCATGCTGGTAACACAGTGCTGGTGCTGTGAGTGGAAGTATTGTTATGGGTTCCTCCTCTTTCTCTAACCATGTCACCAGTGCTGCACTCTTTGTTCATTCCTTGTAGCATTTGTCATTTTCGTCTTGCACTGATTTTGCCAAAGTCAACATTTTACTTCCTACAACTCCATCCACCCATCGTCTTTTGTGTATAATTTGCCATATATTAATATTACTTGCCTTTCCCAGCATCTTGGTTCACCTGCAACTTCGTTTGCGTACCACTCGCATGGTAGGTAATTCAGTGTACCTTCTTCTGTCTCTCCTTTGTCGGGTCCATCTGTTATGTACTTGAGCCCTTTGGTCTGCTGCCACGATTCGTCATACATTGGTAGTGTTTTGATGAAGTTAACTTCATAGGGGTAGGTTGACTTTGATTTCCATATTAGTGTTGCTCTTTTCCCTTGAAATCATCCACATGTTTGGAACAATGCTAGATATAACAAGCATTCAGCAGTTGTTGCAGGTACTTCAGTTGCCACCAACGTTCTTGAGGCGCTCACGGTGTATGGGATCAACGAGCACACATAGCCGTTGTCCTTTGCCGTGTCCTTACCAATTTTGGACATGTGCTTGTACCACATGTTGTTGGAGACGTGTGTGGATTCTGTGAGGTAAGTGTCCACCGCATGTACGTCAATGAAAAATGAAAACACGTTTATCCCTCCTTATGTTTGACCCGGTGCTACTTGTACCACCTGACACCGTGCTCCTTGCAGCCATGGTAGGGGAAATGTTAGTAGAGGGAGATGCCATCAAGCATAGTAGGCCTGCCAGACAGTGGCAATAATCAGACCAGTGGTGAAGAATATCCCTAACATTTTTATTACAGTTGCTATTACCACTGGCATGTCTCTCTTACCTTTGCTGCGGTCCTGCGCTACTTTACTTTAGATGATATAGGTGCCCGCCTGAAAATCTCTCAAAATATGCGTTATTATCATTAGTACTTTTATTCAAGCCCTGCATATCAAGTAATCGTTCAATGCCCAGGCGAAAAGCTCTTCCCACGCTTTCCTTACCATCCTATCTCTTAGGGCAGGTAATGCTGCGTGGAGATGTGGAAATGATTGTGGTATTATCATAAGGAACGTGTTATAATATACACGTATTCAAAGTATTTGGGCCTTTTTATAACGTATACAAACTGGTGCGACAGTGCTACTGGGATGTTATCGTCCACGGGTAGCATTTACCCCTGGGCAGTGACGTATGCTTCAGTGACGTATGTTCCTTTTATTTTTATTACATACACAATAGCAATGCGAAATACCTGCATGTGCGAGACAAAAACGAGAAGAGAGCATGCACGTGTTTACACAGTGTGGGGTATATTGCAGATTGTTTTGAGACTCCATTTCTACTTCCCTTTCTTCCCTTGGCTGGCTTCCCTTTCACTCCCAACTTAAATTTCATTTCCTCCGTTTAGTCTTCAAATCTCTCCATGACCTTGCTCCCCCTTAGCATTCCTCTCTTTCTACACTCCTTACTGCTCCCTTCGTTCAGCTGACCACTTCCTTCTAACTGTTCCTCCTTCCCTGTGTGTCCCCTCCCGTTTCCGCTCCTTCCAGCTCCTAGCCCCCTGCACTGGAACTCCTTACCTCTCTCAATCCGCTCTATACCTATCTTCTCCTCCTTCCACACTTCCCTAAAACCTCTCCTCCTTCCCCCGCCATGAAACCCTCCCTGCCTTTCGCTCCCTCTCCTTCCCTTGTCTCTTCCCTATGATCCTCTACCTCCCCTTCCCTCCACCCTCCCCCATTCTCGCCCTTATACCCCTTCTGTTTCCCTACTCCGTACACTCCTCACCCTTCCCTCTTCCCTCACAGTTTAATCGCTCTGCTTACTGTTTTGTTGGTTTGATTCATAATTGTAAATTGCTTCTACTGTTATGTTATATGTATCCAGTTGTTAAAATGTAAAGCGTTTTGGAGTAAAGCGCTATATAAACACAATAAATCCAAATACAATGTTCTTCATCAACTGGGGGCTGGTGGGAGTTAATTTTAGCTAACTTATTTACTTTGCCTGGGATCTTGTGATCATAGGGTGGGCTATGGGTGGTTGGTTATGTCCTTTTGGGTATCCGGTGTCTGTACTGTGTCATTGTTGTTGATAGTTGTCATTGCTGAAGCGTTGGCCCCTTCGCTGAGGTGAAGGGAGGTCTGTGCTTTGTAGGGCTTTATGTGGATGTGTGTCCACACGTCCTTACTCTTCAACTTTACTGCTCTAGGGGCTACCTTTTTCACCAAGTGTGGACCTGTGAATCTAGGATTGCTCCATGTTCTATGGTAATTTTTCAGGAGAACCTGGTCTCCCTCTTTCACTGTCCACTGTGCAGTCTGTTCCTCGTTGGTTGCTTCTCCTTGTTGGTTGTTCTTCGACCCGCCCTGTGCCCGTTGGATCTGTTGAGAGATAAAAGCGGCACTAGTAACCAAGGAAGAGGCATACTTGTGCATTTCTTAACCAAAAACAGTACTTGTAGTGTGGCAGTCAGTTATTGCTCTTGATGGTGGTGTGAGTGAAAGGTGCATTTGGCGTCCAATCACAACCTTGTGCGGTGTGAGGTGGTTGTCCAACCCTGGTCTGTTTCTCAACTCAAACAAGGCCAAAGGGAGGCAGTATAGCCAACTCTTCATGGTTGTTGGATCTTTGCTATTTCTTCTGTTAGGAGGCTGTTGAGGCATTCGCAGACGCCATTTGCTTGTGGGTGATACGCGCATGCAAACTTATGTTTAATTCCCAAGAGGGCAGTTACATGCTGGAACAATTCATTGGCAAAGTGTGGGCCATTGTCTGACCGCAGCACTTCGCATACTCCCCATCTCGGGAACACCTCCCTCATGAAGAATTTGGCTGCTCTGAACGCATCTGCATGAGAGCATAGACCAGCCTCGATCCACCTTGAAAATGGGCACACTACTACAATCATGTCAATCTTGATATACATTGATCATGTCAACATAGTCAATGTGTAGGTGCAGGAAGGGTCCTTCAGGCTGGGGTATGGTACCTTTGATCACTTGTAGCGTGTGGCCGGCCGTGAATTGCAGACATGTGAGGCAGTTGCTAATGAAATCATTTGCAACATGTGAGTTTAGCTCAGGGTAGAACCATGATTCTTTTATCCGTGCAGCAATTACTTCTTTCCCTGTATGCGTGGGACAGTGTAATTGGGTCAGAGCTGTTTTCAATGTGGCCAGGGGCATCACAACTTTCCCTGCATTATTCTTCCACCATAATGCATCTGTGGGGGACATGGTGCATCCTATTTTGACCCCTAGTTCCTTCTCTGCCATTGGTGCTGCTGTCTGCAGTTCCATAATCTTGTGTCTCTGGGATGTGTGTACCCATCTTTCACCAACATCTGTCTTACCACCCCCCTTATCTTTTTGTTTTTCTGGGAGGGTCCATGGCTCGCCAAAGTATGCAGCATTTTTGCATGTGTGTCTGCTGTTTCGTTACCTCTTGATATTGGGTCGTCACCATTAGTGTGTGCCTGACACTTTACCAGTGCTACCTCTTCCGGGTAATTAATTACTTCAATTAGTTTAGCCAGTAAGAGGGCATGTTGTACCAGAGTACCATCTGCTCTTCTGAATCCTCTTCTTTGCCATTTTATTAATCCTGAGTGTACTGTTGATGTAACATATGCACTGTCAGAGTATATAGTTACTCTTTTCTCATTGCTTTCTTCTAAGGCCAAAATGAGTGCTACTAGCTCTGCTGCTTGCAATGAATAGTGTTGTGGTGATTGGATGCATTTGAATGGAACGTGAGTCCAGTCTTCCCTCAATCGTACCACTGCTGCTCCTGTCCTTCTTATCCCATTGATTTGATCAATTGTTGATGACCCATTAAGTACATTCCACTTTCCTGGTACGTGAGTAAATTTCAATTGCCTATGTGCATGCTCCCCATCTTCCACTTCTTCTGCTATATATCGTGCTGGGTTAACATTACTTCACCTTAATATTTTCAGCTCTGGTCTGGAGAGTATAATCTCGTCACCTGTAGCTCTTTGAGTGGTCAGTGTGGATTTTGGCTTGTTCAATATTGCAAAGAGGGCGTGCTCCACGTACAGTGTGGTGGGGCATCCCATGGTGATTGAGGAGGATTTTTCTACCACAAATGCTGCTGCAGCTAGGCTTTGTTTGCAGGGGAAGTGACCCATCATTACAGGATCCAAATGGCCACTGTAAAATGCCACCGGTTTGTATCCAATGCTTGTCTTTTGTGTCAGTACTGCTTTCATTACTGCAGTATCACAATGTGAGAATATGTAGAATTGCTCTTCGTAGTTGGGGTAGCTAGTACTGGTGCAGTTAAAATGGCGTGTTTTAATTCATTGAATGCCTCTGTCATTTCTCTCGTCCATCCCAACTTCCTTGCTCCCCACTGTGCTTCTCTAAGGGCCTCGAGCAGTGGTCCTATGTATGAGCTGTAGTCAAAGATCCATGCCCTGCAGTAGTTGCATAGGCCCAGAAATTGCTGCAGTTCTCTTACTGTCTGCGGCTGTGGTGTATTCGTTATTGCTTGTGCCCTTTGTGGTTCAATGTTCCTTCCTTTTTGTGAAATGATCTGCCCGATATAAAGCACTTGTTCTTGACAGTACTGCAGTTTCCCCCTGTCAACCTTGTATCCTTTCTCAGCCAGCACTGTGAGCATCTCTAGAGTCCCTCCTGCACTTCTCCCTAGTGGTGCTGCAGATGATGATGCCATATACCTATTTCAGCACCGTGCTTTCCATCTCTATGTTTCCCAGATCCATTTGCATTACTCTGTTAAAGATGGATGGTGACTCGCAGTACCCTTGGGGTGGTCTAGTGTGTTTCCACTTTGTGTTGCAGTATGTGAAACTTGTTAAGTCTTGTGAATCAGGGTGTAGAGGTATTGAGAAAACAGCGTTTTTGAGGTCGATCACAGTGAATCGTGATGCCTCTGCTGGTATCCCGCACAGTATGGTAGCTGGGTTAGCTGATATTGGGTATTCTGCCTCTACAATGTGGTTGATGGGTCTCAAATCTTTTATGAAACTCCATGACCCTCCCTTTGCCTTGCACACAAGATACACCGCAATGTTGCATGGTGACTCTGATGGTACCAATATTCCTCTATCCACTAGGGCAGTTATTGTTTCATAGATCCCTTCATCAGCTTCTTTAGATAGTGGGCACTGCTTCACCCTGGGCAGTATTGCGCCTTTCTTTAGCTCTATTTGTACTCCTTCAATGCTTTTTATGCAGCCTAAATCATATGACTAGTGGTCCGTAGAGAGGCGGGAACTGCTGCTAAGTCTTCCTCGTAGGAAGGTACTTGGGTAGGGGTGGGGGCTTCTAGTGCCATTGCCATTTTCTGTGCTACCTCCTTGTATGTCACTCTCAACCAGATGTAGATGCTCATCTGGAACACCATCTCCCCATCTCCTGCTTCATCTAATAACAGCTCCTCATCCAACATCTGTGTTAGCCTGCATCCATCTGCTAGTGCTATTACTGCTCTCCATGCTTTCCCTTCCCCATCCTGGGCGTGTACTGCAATGTAGTCTGTGGTTGCCACAATACTCTCTCTGTCTGATATTATTGCCCCTTCCTCTTCACTGGTGGGTGTTTCTGGTCTGAAAAGGTAAGCTGCTGGTCTCCTCCACACCTTGCCCTCAATTCCTGGTAGCCATGCTATTGCCATATCTGTTCTACATTGGAAGAGGTCCCCAGCCACTGGTTCTGCCCTCGCCACTGTAAGCCTGGAGTATGTGTCGTGATGTGAGCATGTTTATACCTGGTGTGGAGCACACTATTCCCTTGTCAGTGAAGGATATAGTCATGTTCAGTCTGCTCATAAAGTCTCTCCCTAGCATGTTTACTGGCAATTGTTTTGAGTATAGCAGTGGTAGAGATAAGTCAGGATCTCCCAACAGATAAGGAGATGTTATCAGTAAAAGGAACCAGCCCTCGAGCCCCAGAGAATCCTTGAGTGTGCATGGCTTCGCCTGACAAGTTGAACTTCCCTTCCCCTAATACAGGATCTAGTGGCCCCTGTGTCAACTAGTAAAGAAAATGTTTTGTCACCTATCGCCACCTTTATGCACGGTTCCTCCGCAGGGTTAGGTGTTACCGATAGGATGGGACACATCAAAGACATCTGTGGGCTGTCCTATTGCGGGTATAGGGACTGTCTGCTCCCTGTGTATGGGTTGTGGCCCAATATTGTCACCCTCCCCAGCTGTGTCTGTTGTATTGGTGTGTTTGCGGCTAGTAATTTATTGTCCTGTATTTGTGTGAGCTGTTGTACTGTCTGGACGTGTTGTTGTTGTGTTGTGGCCGATTGCTGTTGTGCCTGTTGGTACTGCACTTGCGGTTGTTGTGCCGTTATGTTTGTAGCTGCTGCTGAGGTGGTGCTTTTTGTTTTTGTGTTTATGTCACCTGCTGTGGCTGTTGTTGGTAGAGTTGTTGTCCCCCATTGTAACCCTGTTGCCCTTGCTCTCCCCACCCTGCTTGTACGGGTCTTGCTCTGCACGTGCGTGATATGTGTCCTACTAACCCACATGTCCAGCACGTTGGCAGCTCCCGTGCTTGCCACGTGTATCCTCCAGTGCTGTCCAAGTACACCTGATGTCCATATTGGTTGTGGTCCCGGAACCCTCCTCCTTGCAGTGGGGCTGCTAATCTAAATCCCCTCCCCCTCGCTTGCCCGCCTCTCCCCCTGTAGTTGTTTGTAGAACCGTTTCCCATCTGTGTGTATCCAACCCCCATCTGTGCGGCGTATTGGTGTTGGGGTGTGTATGGCGGGGGTGGTGGCATTTGCTGTGTCGTCATTTGTGCTTGCTGTAGTGATGCTGTTTGTTGTTGTGTAGTGTCTGGTGCCAAAGTGACCTGGGCGGGGCTTGTTATTAGCACACCTTCCATGGCATATTTGGGCAGTTTCTTTTGGACCCGTTCCGCCTCCTCTGCCGGTCTTCCTCTTTCATCTTTTCTTGCCATAGCCTACAATGGTGCACTATTGTCAGCTGTATCTCTGGCCATGCCTTTGCTTCCATTTCTACCAATGTCTTTAATTGTCTCTGTACTGGTTCTGGGAGTCCTTGAATCAGTATGTGGTAAAAAATTGCTAGTCTTTTGTCCCACGGTTCTCACATTTCCAGGCGCCACTTCTCCTGAATTTCCTGAATGTAATCAACAGGATCTTCATTTTTACGCATTTTGCATGACGTTATTGATACTATGTCTGAAGTGTCTGTGTATTGCACCCTCAGTGCCTGCCATAGCGCGTGTCTGTAATTTGCAAATGGCACCCCATCATGTGATGTGTCACTTATCGTCACCCCTGGGAATCCCGCCCTCTTCCAAATGTCATCTGCTGCGTCACCCATCATTGAAATTAACAACCCCTTTACATCGCCCACTGCTAATTTTTGCCCTGCAGTTTGTTTTTCCATTTCATATATCCATTTCCCAGCCCCTGCACTGAAAGATGGAAGCCTGGATTTGGTGTTTTCTTTGTCTACATGTTTCCATGGGACATATTGTGGCCTTGCTCCCACACTCTCTAGTAATGGCATTAGAGTGTACTCCACCTCCCCTGGCGTCCGTCTGTATGGTGATGTGTGTGTGTATTCGCTGTCCTCTTGCATGTCAGAAAGTTCTTCAATAAAGTCAGTAATGTGTTGTGTTACTCTATCACCTCCTATGCTCTTGTTCCTTCTCTATTGACCCACTTGACCCTTCCTGTGTATTAGCATATTCTTCCATTGTGCGTCCTGGGAGGTCTCTGAGTCTATTAACATATGCCGTGTGTTGTGCTGGTGGTGTCAGTGGCCGTGGTGTTCTTCGTTTTAGTTGCCTTTTTTTCCCCTCCCTGCGTTTTCTTCTTCCTGTGTCTCACATTCCCACGATGACCCGCAGTCTGTGCGTGTTATGTATAATTTGCTTAGCCCCGCCCCACTTCCATCACTCTATCCTCCGCAAGAATGCTCCTCCTCCTCCTCACTGCAAAATCCATCTGAGAATGTCAACCCTAGTGCTTGGGTGTTTTCCCCCGCTGTGACGGTCCCTAAGTCTATGTCTGTGTACTCACCTGTCTTCTCCGCCCCTCCTGTGCCGGCGTTGTCGTTACCTCCTTATTGCTACACGGTGTGTCTTGGCCCCATGTTCCTTGCGCGTCTCTCCTAGCGCTGTATTGCTTTGCTGGCTCACTTCACCACCTACCTCCGCTCTTGCCCTACAAAGCTCATTCATTATTGCATTGCTTACCTGTTCTAATACCCTTTCCTCTTCCTCCTTGTTGCTCCATATTCCGCCCTCCCTTGCCAGTATACTTTCTATAATTCTCCCCTCCTCATACTTTCATGCGATCTACGATTATAATCTTCTTCCTCCAAAATCCCCTCTCCCTGTCATTTTCGTCTCGTTCCCGCTCTTTTCTCCCGACCTCCCACATCTCCATCCGTGCCACTCTTTCTGCAATCACCCTTATGCAGTCCTCTTCTCGTTTTATTCGTTCTTCCTCTTGCTGTTTTAAACCCGCCTTGTCCCCCTTACTTTCCTTCCTCTTCGCCTTCCTTTACCGCTCTTCCTGCTCGAATTGTCTGATCAGCATGCTCCGCGCTTCCCTTAGTTCTGCTAATTTCGCCTCCAGCACCACCTCTTCTTCCTGTGTCATTCTTCCTTCTTCCTTTGTACTTACCCCGACCCTCTCTGTGTGTATTGTCTCTTCTTTACCTGCCTTCTTTACTGCTTCTTTCTCTTCCCCTGTTAACGCCCCTCGAAGCTTCAGTAACACCAGGGCAGCTATCCATTCATCTGGTCCTATACTTGCTAAGTCTATTTGTGCCCTTTTTTCGCCCCCAGTGCTAACCTGTGTTGGTTTTGTGTCTGCTGCACTCCTCGCACCCACCCCCTTTTGGTAGCTGTCTGCTGGTGCGTATGGTGGTGGGTTGTATGCAGGGTTGGAGTATCCTTCAGCTGCTAATTGTGATCGTGTAGCTTCCCTCAACTCTCTCATTGGATACAGCCCTTCTGTTTCTTTCTTTACTTCTTTAATTAAGGGTGTCTCTTCCTCACCTTCCTTTTTTACCTCTAACTGTGAACGATCCTTCTGATTCTTCCTCACTTTCCTCAGCACTGGGGGGAGCTTGGGGCATGCTGCACCCACCCTCTCTGTTCACCTTCTCCTCCTTTACTCCCTTCACAGTGAACATCCCTGGTACCCCTGGTGCGCACCTCTGGAACATTTTCCAGAAGTCGAAAACGTCTAGGTGGCTCGCTAACTTCTTCCCCTTATATGTGTTAATTAGATACGCTAGCAGTGAATGTTGGGTGCACATGTGAAAACTGCCTTTGGGCGGCCATGGTATCCTTATTTTGTTGTCTGTCCCTTGTGTCCACTCAATACTGTATTTTACTATTTTATTTCTGTGCGGTATTAGTGTTGCGCAGATATGTTGGAGTGGTGTTGTTAAGGCGCTGGCCCTGTGCCCTAACCCTGCCCCTATCCAATAATACATAGACATTTTATAACTTCCCTTTCTCAATACCACCATTACTTGGCCCGTAATTTGGGGTCTTCTGACTTTCTGCTGCAAGGAAAAGCAATTTTTGATTACAATACTTTTGTGCCGGGCGCAAACGGCCTATTGATCTTTACAGCAATGTCACCTTCTTTTATGCTTCTCCTTCCGGAGCTAGGGCCCCCTTCGACCCGTGGCGCACGAAGCCCCCACGGCTGCGTGCCCCGCACAGCGTGCTTTTGAGCTGCCCCGCTGCTACTTGGTGCACCTGCAATGTACTTCTAACTCCTCCTCCTTCTCCCCTGCTCTCACTGCATGCGCAGTATATGCCCATTTTGTCCCTCCCCCACCAGCCGCACCACCACCTTGTGCGACCCCCGTTGTTGAGGACGTGCCGGCATTCTCCATGCACGGCCACCTCTCCCCCTTCACCCTTCCCTTACAGCGTATCCCTGCCCCGATCACTCTTAGAGGAAAAAAAAGACACTAGTATCCTATGCCAGTCCTATGGGTGACATCACCAACTACTACAAGGTGTTACTGGTATGTACAATTAGAGCAAAAAGAAAATGAATGCACACCATATTTGGCAATGTTATTCCCAGTTATCCCCACAGCTGTCTTCCCACCACATCTGGAGTGGAGAATTCATCAATCACTTTGTTATTACAATCGGACTGTGCACACTGCGTCGCCTCACGTGTGATACTCCTCCTCTCTAGGGGAGTATACCCAGCCAATGATCTTCCGCACTGAGAAACAATCTAGCTACCACCTGCGGGAATACGTCATCTATTCACAGAGCTAAAACACTCAATCAATAGGAATCCTCATCTATTCATTGATCTACAATGCCAACTCATAGGAATACCACCCCCCCTTCATACAGGTGTCCGCGATCTAGACCAATCGGCGCAATTTGCCAGTCACACGTGAGTGCCTGAAGCCCCACGTAATCTGCTCTGTAACACTAGAGGGGATGGCCCTCGTGCCGGTCCCCGCTACACCTTACACATTGATCGCCGCCCAATGACCAAAATCTCTTAACACACTGTAAGAGCCACCCGCCACCCTAATTACAATGCCTCCCACCTCCCGCACAACATTGTATTGCTGGTTGGTTGTGCCATACTCACATCAAGCTCTCGCCTGCCGGTGCCGCTCGACTGCGGGAACCCCTCCCACTCAGCTCGCCGCATCCCCTCGTCTGGACCACACCTGGTCACTCGCCAACCGCGGGCGGGATACTTCTCAATTCAGCTCCCGACGGCTAATCTCCAGATTGCGCTGTCTGGTCGTCCCGCAGTTCCACGATGGTCCCGTAGTCCTCCAAAGGGGGCAAGGTTGGAAGGGACCGCGTTGCCAGGCCACCTTGGCACAAGCGATCTCAGCAGTGCCTCCAACTTGTTGGGGTAATTTCCCGGGGGCCGGCAAGGCCGTCCGCAGACCTCCGGGGTTGGGGAGGCCCCAAATCCTCCCTCGTCCCAAAGGAGTATGAGGCACACACAAGAGCAAAGAGTTACTGCATTGTTTATTGCATAAAACAGACAGGGACAAGCTCTCAGGCCACAGGCATCCGGGAGATATCTCATTCATGGTGGGCTCACAGGCCCTTTTTCTAGCTGTATGACGCGACTACGTGCGTCACCTGGGAAAAACTAGCCCCAAACCCTAACGCCATCTAGGGTTGGCTCCCTGAGTGGTAGGGTGAGTATAGGCACATATAGAGGAAACAGTGGTGGAGGAAGGGTCAGGTGGTACGCTTGGGCCATCCCTAATAATTGCTACAATTGTTTCAAGGGGACAATAAGTGATTGGCTAAACTATAGTGGCGTCAATAGTGAGCCCCTCGTATTCTGATTGGTCCACCCACGAGCCCCCAAGTCTGGGACCATCGCTGTTCCCAGCTCGTGGTGTACCTGGTGCTGGCAACAAAGTATGACTATGTGTCAGTGGTGGACAATGGACAGGTCTGACTATTAGCTGGTGTGCCTGTCTTTCCCACCACTGTCGGTGTCCAATTTGTCACTTCATTGTTGCAGTCTGTGTCCCAGACGTGAGACCCCAGTGCTTCTCTGGTCCTTTGGGCTTGACATCGTATCAGGTCAGCCTGGTCACGTGGTGTGAGACCGTGGCTGGAGAAGAATTATGAGCATTTGATTTGCATTTCAGCTCTGAGGAGCATTTAGCAGTGGCAGGTGTAACCTTGGCGGGGGGAGCACGGCATTTAGACTGCAACATTGTCGTTGGCTGTGAGCTCTCGTCAGGGCTTGTTCTGCGTGATCAGCACCTTGCAGCTATGTCTGAGCTGCTCCGGCTTGGGGACTCTGACTTTGCGGTCTACCGTGGCCTGGATTATGGGCGGTGGTACATAGTCCATAATATGGGGGTTGCGACGGGCAACAGAGATTCATATGCATTAGTCCATATACAGGGTTACATCTTCATGGTTTTAGTGGCGAGGAAGCGTCTGCAAGTATGTACACAAGCTCTTCTGGCGTCTTGCGTTTGTGCAGTGCTGTAGTTGACCTATGTGAAAAATAACAATGATGCATGTGTGAGTGTAAGTGGTCCTCTACATCATAGCACTGAGTATGTTCTTCGTGTGAATTGGTGTGTGTGTGTATGACCAATGTGCTTGGTGGCACGTGTGTTGTTGTCCACTGGCTATGTCGTCATTGCATCTCCAACGATGGCGGTATTTGTGGTTGCTGTCTAATCGAGTTGATCCATATGGTCGATGTCAGCTCCACCTGAGGTTTCAGCACATGGTTTGATTGACGGGCAGCTTCCCTGGGTGTGTGGGGCGTGGCCACAGTGGATCTTGACATCTGGGATGGCCGTGAGCGGGTCCTAGGCCATGGTCTGGATGACATGGTCTGGATGACAATCGGGGGAAGGGATCATCCCATTTTCCCTCTTCAGGACGAGGAAGTACCGTGAGTACACTCCAGAGCCTCTTTGGGACGAGTTCTATCGCACCCTTTTTCAGCATTGCTCGTACCTCCAGAAGTAGCTGTGGGACGTGGTTTTCCTTCCTGGCCACAGGTGGTAGACGGGGACACTTTCTTTGGAATTCCAGAGTGTGCCCGTGGGCCAGCGCGTGCAGCACCCAACTGTTGTTGGAGATGGACTCCAAACGCTGATGAATTTCACCAGCCGGCCTCCCACCGGGGTGCTTTGGTGGGGGCCAGATGCCGCGGCCGGTTCAATCCTGCTTCGCCAAGGCCTTGGCCTCCTTGGCGAAGACGTCCTCCGGCCTTGCTGAGGTCTCTGTAGGCCTCCTGCAACGATGAATGGGCCCCTTGGCGGTACGACAAGGAACCGCCACCAAATCCTTTGGAGACATCTTGAGACTTGCCTCCGGAGGTCCGAAAGGGCAGCCGTCGTTGATGGAGAGAACCCAAGGCCCGCTGTCTCTGTGTCCGCCTTGATGGCCTGCAGTGACTCATCCACTGCCTTGCCAAACAGGCTGTTCCCATCGAAGAGCATGTCCAGCACCCTGGTCTGCACATCCTGACGGAAATCGGTGGCCTTAAGCCAACTGCGCTGGCGAAGGCAAACGCTGTTGCCCATCTGGCGAAAGCCGGTGTCGGTGATGTCCATGGCCACCGTGATGGCATGGTCCGAGGCCACCTCGTCTTCCTGCAGGATTTCAAGGGCTTACGGCCTCTTGTCGTCCGGGAGGAAGTCCAGGAGGGGAGTGATCTTGAACCACAGCTCCCCGTCATAGCGTGCCACGATCGCGAGGGCGTTGACCGATTTGATGATCATCGCCGCAGATGAGATGACTCGTCCCATGGCGTCCAGTTTCTTCCCCTCACTGTCCGGTGGGGAAGTGGAAGTTGATCCCCGTCGCCCCTGCCGATTTCTTCTTGGCCGCTGCGGAGACCACTGAATCCGGAGATGGCTTAGCTCTGAGGCACATCGGGCGGAATCTGGGACCCGGTACTACTTCTCATACCGGTCCCTCTTTGCAGGAGCCATGGACGAATTCTTGAGTAGCGACAGTCCTTCGTCCAGATGTCGTCTAATAACAGTACTGAGAGGGCAGTCTTACTTTTGGCCTCCCGTCGCTGGTAGAGGAAGCCCTCCTTCGTCTGTTCTTCAGGACAAAGTTGGAAGAGCTCCGAATCCCTGGCAATCATGGCGTGGAAAGAGCCAATTCCATCGGAAGGGAGGCCCGGGCAGGAGATGATGGGAGATCCGTTCCGTCGTCACCACCGTCGTCGTCGTCCGTCCCCATCATCGCAGTCTCCGTTCCCGTCTCATCCCTCGGTGGAGGGGAAGGAGGTGAAGGCTGGAAAGGAGGGGGAGGATATATTTGCCTCTGCTTGTTCGGTAGGCTTCCCGACGGTCCAGGCGCCACTGGATCGTCCGCTGGGGTTAAGAGCAATCTTGTCCTCATCTCCATACACAGGGCCTGGATAGCCATCAAGATTGCTCCTGAGTTGTCCTGTGGCATAAGCACCGGTTGCGACGGCTGGGGAGTAGGGTCCTCCATCTCCTCCACGGTCCGCGGCTCCTCGTCGGCTCCACCATCGCTTTCTACATCCGCTTCGTCGGGATCCCTCCAGTAGGACCGGACTTCCTCAAACTTCTTTTCCAGGATCTTTGCGACGCCAGCCAGCTCATCTTCGGAGGTGGTATCTGTGTCCGTTATGGCTACCGTGCCCCCCCCTTCTTTCTCCACCCAGAGTTTTACGGGGGTTTTATCGATAGGCTGAAAAGAGGTTTCCCTCCAGGGTGGAAGGGAAACTCTAGGCCCGGAAGTCACCTCCACTCGGGTAGCCTCCACAGGCTTCGCCAGGGCCGCCACGACTCCTTCGATCGAGGCCTTAGCTGGGTGAATCAGGGCCTTTGCGACTTTGGGTGTACCTGAGGCCTTCACCTTGGGGGGAGGTTTGCTGCCTCGCTCCCCCTTGGCTGCTGCCGTCAGGATCGACTGGGCTTCTCCCGAAGCTTACCCGGGTTCTCCGACTTACTCTTCACTGAGCCAGAGCATTGGCTCGTGGTTGATGGCGTCAGTGACATCGCGCCCTGCCTGGCACCCAAGGAACCCGAACCATCGATGCTCCCGGTGCCCACGGACTCACGGTGCTTTGCCTTTTGTTGGTCCCCCATCGCCAGCGAGCCCTCAAAGGTCTTAGAAGACCGCTCGGACGACTACTTCTCACCTGCTGCTGGGCTTTTCCCTTCCAGCCAGTTGGTGAGTCGGTACTACGATCCCTCATTGTCCACTCGGACATGTTCTTACAAAACGCAGTCCTTCTCCACGTGCGATTTGTCATTGTGAAGGCAGTAGAGGCACCGAGAGTGCTCATATTCCTTGAAGACATTCTGTAATCCGCAACCAGGGCAGCTCCTAAACGGCTTGGATGCAGGCGTCGTTTCCCCTTTGTCCTGGGCCATGTCCATACGGGGTAGGCCTCAAAGATCTTCCGGAATCCTCCAAGAAGCGAAACTCGACGAAAATTTGTCCTTGAGGGGCGTAGAAAATTCTGAAACGGGTCCCCGTTGATCAGAAGTAGAATCGGTGGAGGTTGAGGCTCGATTGACCGAAAAAATAAGAGTAAACTCTTCAAAAAAATCGCAAAACGCAGTAAAAGCTCGAGAGCTATAGCACAAGGACTCCCAACACTTGAACGTGCAGTAAAAATCTGAAGATGGCTGCCAGAGGAGGGGCTTAGGTAGAGGGCAGTCATTGGCTGGGGGCAGTATGACCCAGAGAGCAGTGATTGGTTACTAGTAGAAAGACAGTTCAGAAACGAAACAAACTGATTTTTCTTTACCGAGGATTCCCAGCCTGATGACGGGGAATATTCATGAGCATGTGAATCCATGTCAGACCCCATGCTGGAGAACTTCACTTTCTGTAAAGTAACTTGTTCCTTTTCCAACAGTGGATCGGTCAGAGATTCACAAGCTTTTAATAGATTACAAAGCGGTATGTAAGCACACATTGTAAAGCAAGCATAAGGAAGGCAGAATGTTGAAACTCACTTTATAAGAACAGGTTTCACACCACCTGTCACACTTACTTATTTTCTCACTTTCATGCACAATCAGTAATGCCTTTTTCTAGGAGGTACCTAGATGGCATAATTACTTTTTCCCCTTATCATTAATTGTTTTTTCTCTTGCATTGGGCTTCACCATTTCTCCCTTTTGGCTTTCACAGTGCCCGTTTCCTCATTTTCTGTTTTACTTCACATGCACAGACGGACTCACAAATGACACTTTTTTTGTGCCAAGGCCACTCGAGAACATGTGATCAATACAACTGGTGTTTTCCTCTTTGTACAAAATAATGGTTGATGGAATACAGGGAGCTGACTTCACAGACAGAGGGGACGGAACGCTTTTTGTGGGAAGTGCACAGAGGACCTTGTCACAAGATAACACAATTAGACATCCCCATCAATGACAGACATTCATAGTAAAGGTTTTCATTGTGTTCAGAGCGGCAGGCTGACATGACCACTTGAGCGATGCTTTAGCATGCCATCCCTGCCATCGTGGATGCGGTTGATGACTGTTCCCATGTGGAATGGGCTTTTACCGTGCTCTGCAGATGGCCTTCGATGGCACAGTAAAATAATGGCTGCAACCGACCCTTCCTTTGTGATAGCTGTACCCTTGCTTACGGATTCAAGATTACAAACAGTTGTAGGAGTCTATGGTCTGATAAATATACTACTTATGAGCACACCATCTCTAGCGAGCACAAGGCTCTCTGCTTCAGTAAAGAGGCGTTGCAAAAGAAATTACATAGCTGCACTGATGTGCTGTTGTGAATGTCTAAAGGCAATTTATGCATGAAATTTGGATAATCTTAGCACCAACTCATCCCAAAAAATCTGAGACATGGTTCTTTGATGTCAAATGCCTGTAGGTTCCCCACTATCTTGGCTGAGATGGTGGCATCTAGGAAGCACTCCACAGGAGATAACCTTCATCTCCGCCCTGTAAATGGGATCAAACAGGTGATAAATGAGGCCAGTGAAGACCATATGGAGCTCCAAGGTAGGTGCTGGCCTGTATATTGGTGTTATTATAGAGAATTTGCCTCTCAAACTCTTTCACTGTTCTATCCGAGTAGAGTTCTGCTGTATCTGGCTAAGCTATTGCTGCCAGCTGTAGGCCTTGTTGTGATAGATATGGCAGGGCATCATGGGGAATTATGGAAAATGGTTGGAAATTACTCCGTTGTCTCCCACCAAGAAAACATTTCCAATTTCAGCTGCCATGTTTTCGTTGCATAAGAGGCTGTGGCAAAATGCAGACTATTGCAACACTTTTGATCGCAGTGTAAATGCCAAATTCTATGAAATCAGGAGCCCTGCGTGCGCACACAGTAAGATTGCCTTTCTTGTACAAGAGTTCTGCTGTCATTTATGCTATTGAGATTTATAATGCACACCGCTGCCAGTTTCATGGTCTCCAGGAGCTCAAGGGGTTTGAAAAGGGAGGATGGAAAGGGGTAGCGCAAGATAGCTTTTTGGTGTGCTGTTGGTAGCTGCAGTTCAGAAAAAAACAGTCACTTTGTGTTGGGTTAGCTCCTAGATGGAATGGATTAGGTGCTCTTTAAGTGTATGAGTCTATATGGTATGGTATTGTTTTTTGTGTCCGTTACTAAGAGCAGGAGATTTAGTATGTTGAGTGAGATTACAGAGGGGTGTGCCATTTGGAAATGGGAGGGAGAACTGTCCCACTTAAAACCACAGGGGGTGTGAAACGGGTAAAAAAAAAAAAAGGTATAGTGCCAGACGCAGAACCCAGAAGCTCACGTGATGTACAAAGGGCCAAGGAAACACGCGTCCCCTGGAGGAAATTGTGTGAGCGGCAATTGCCATACTCTAGAATGGGGATAGGAATCGCACCTAGTCAATACAGCAGGGGTGGATAATGCACTGCCACTAACAATACAAAAAATTGCAACATTCTACACACACTTTTCAAAGTCTGAACTAAACACAACCACACCTCTACAGCACACCACACGTACTTCACAACACCACGGCAAAAAAAAAAAAACACAATCTCGCCCAACACCACATGACGGCCACCAGCCGAAAATCGCACCTACGCGCAGTCAACGGTGTAACCTGAGGCTGCCAACAGCACATCACAGCTCTATTGCTCTTTTACAGCTGAATCCTTCTAATCCAACTCTCCCCCCCCCCCCACCCCTCTCTGCCTTGCATTACGGATCCACCAGAGTGCCAAGAAACAACGCAGTTGGTAACAGTGCACAGAAACAAACAGCTTTAACATAGGTTTTTCTATACGATTTCTGGACTGTGCTGTGATTGCAGCATGGGTCTGCTGTATGTGGCGGTTGAGCAGTGACTTTGTAGGAAACTAAGGTTTTTAGTCAGGATAGTGGTGCGAGAGGTCTGTGTGTTCTGACAAGTTGCGTTGTTTCGATTAGGCTAAATTTCTTATTTTGCGGTGTGTCAATATTATGCTTTTCTTTCACTGGGCCAGTCCAGTTCTTTTTGTTTTTACAATGGTTTGTGGGGCCTTTCATATTTCCGTGTTGGCATTTTTTCTCAGTACTGTTTCCTGTTTAGATGGGTGAGCCAGGTTTTTAGTAGTTTTCTGAATTTTAGGTGTTAGTCTATTGGTCGTTGTTCCTTGGTGGATGAATTCCGAAGTTTTACTGAGATGCAGGACAAAGCTGATCTGCCATATTTCAGTTTCTGGTCTTGCTTTGTTATCATGGCAAATATAATTGCTTGATCTCAGGGTTCGTTTTGGTTTGTAGATGGAGATTTCTTCCTGCTCCTTGGCCACGTATTGCTGTGTGTGCTATGCAAAGGGTTTTGAAGTAAATCCTTCTTTTGATTGATAGCCAGTTTAGGGTTCTCAATGCTCGGGTGATGTGCTCTCTTCTTGATGAGCCTGAGGAGTAGTCTTGCCACTATGTTCCACATTCACTGTTTTTTGGTAATGTAATCCGGCATTGCAAGGTAAGTGCTGTTGGCATACTCTATTCTTGACACAATGAGGGAGATGGCGGCAAGTGTTCTGTGTCAGTAATACAAATATGGTGTTGACTTCTGACAGCCTCCTAATGGCGTGATAAAAATCTTGAAATGTGACTGACAAATTTTGACAAGCCCTCTCTTGATATCAGTGGAAAGGCGTATGCAAATATCCCTAACAAGGTAAACGAAAACGCTTCTCCTAAAAGCACCTGTTGAGACACCTGCTTGCGAAGGGCCGTCATTTGGAGTTCTGGTCCATGGCAAAAAAGCTCAATTTGGGCATGTTGCACATTTCTGGAGAAAGATAAAGGCGGGCCTCTGTAAGAGGTACAATTTGTAAAACCTTTATTCAATTTTCGGTTTTTGGAAAAACTCCTGCTTTGCCCTATAACTATGGTGCGAGTAGTCTCTACCATCAAATAATAAAGGAACCACAGTCTTAGTCAGTCTCTGTCAAAATAAAGATGGCCTATACTAACAAAACCTAATGCCTGCCCTATCCGTTATACAAAAAGTGTGTAAAATGCATGCAAACGAAAGTCAGTGTTAGAATATAAAGGATCAATGTGACTGAGTCAGCTCTCCTTCCCAAGTTGGAAAGCACAGAGAAAGGCAGTCCCCCCGTAGACAGGATGACACACTGTCTCAGGTTCTCAAAACAAAGGCAGTTGAAAATGTGGATCGAGGCCAGCTTGGTCTTCCACATTAAAGTCCCTTATTCCAGATTTCAAAAGTTATTTCACAGTTCGACAAAAGTTCACGCAGTTTTCCCTGGGTTGGGCTCTCAAAGAATAGCACTTGCAGGGGTTCCCTTCCCCAAGCTTAATTTATATTCTTTAGGGCTTCCCTTCCGCTAACTTTTCACACTTCCGGTCTTTCTGAGTCGGCTCGGACCTTTTCCTGATGTTGAAGACAAGTTGCGTTGTTCGATTATTCAAGGCTTTTACTATAGACTTCCTCAGGACCACTTCGACTTTCCCTTCAGCTCACACTCTTGTGTTATTTGCCTCAGTGTCTCTTGGTTTGGGTAGTTCAGTATCATAAGCACAAAAGTTCAACATTTGCCTTTTCACTTCCCTTTTGCCAGGATTAATCTTGACCATTGCGCCTTTTAAAGTTCATTCACTTGGCCGCTTTATAACAAAACATTTCATCTTTCGGAGAGATTTTCGAGTGGCCTTCTTCCTTTCGCCGGACTACTCCGCTACTCTGTACCACCGACTTCACAGTTATCAGTTCACCACAGGTCTCTCTTCCTTCGCGACTCATCCACACGCGTGCAACCTTCAATTGTGAGATATACTTCAATCTTTCCTTAACACACACCGGCCTTTCATGTCGCTCGCCAACTCACCGGCTATGTGCATGCCTTTGTCTTTACGGTTTTTAATTCACGAGTCAAGGTTAATACCAAAGGCCTGGCCTCGCCTCCCCAACTCGGTCGTTCACCCGGGAGAGTCGCTGGCACCCTTGAAACACAATGCAGTCTTCTTGTCTGGGATTTGGCCTTCTGCGCATATCTTTCACAGCTCTTCGGAGGCAAAGACCTCCTGGGTTTCTCTACCCTGTTCTCTCATCCCTCTATCGGGTCACTGTGCTCCAGAAGGTTCACTGTCGCTCCGGAATATCTGCTCCTTCTCATGTTACACCCTGCTCAGAGTGTGTCTCTATGTTCTGCCTTTTAACCGTGTGGGGAGAGCTAATGGGTATCAGATGTATGTAATTAAAGTCAAGTGCCTGACTTTGCCTGACCCGATTAGCGGGATATGTCTGATGAGATATGCAAGGTTAGCCTCTTTATTCTCAGTCGTCCTCTTCCTCGGCCCAGCGTTTGTGTGGAATAGGTGGGGGGGGGGGGGGATTGGGATGTTGGAGGATCCTATCAAATAGAATGGGTTATGGTACAGGAAAGGGAGGGAATACCACTTCTCACCATCGGTTGCCTCACCCCCACTTCGTGAAGACCCCTCACCCAGGTGATGCTCCCACACTGGTACACCCCCAGGGTCTGGATCCAAAGGTAATGGCCGTGCCCCAACCACCTGAGAGAGAAATCCCCGGGGACTAGTAGGTAAGACACCCTTTGGTTTCTCACACCTCTGACATCAGGAAAAAGCAGGATGCCATGAGGCCCAGTAAACTCAGAAAGTCGCATCTGTGAAGATATTGGGCATTCTGAAATCTCATTAACATCTGCAAGATATATTGAGCTCACAACTCGGAAGGCAATTCCCTGAGGAAGTGTCCAGGACCGCTCCACTGTAGTGCAGCTTTTGAGAAGGTGTCATCTGGGACTTCTTGAAGTTGAGGCAGAAGCCCAGTTTGAGGTGAGAGTAGCGGCAGGTGCTGCGGAGATGTTCCAGAGCCTGTTTGCAAAGACAGAGTCCAGGAGAACAAGCTCAGATCAGTCAATCGTCTAGGTAGGGAAAGATGTGAATACCTCCCATCCTTATCGCTGCCACCATTACTATCAACTTGGTGTAGACCCTTAGGCGGAGTTGAGGCCAAAAGGCAGTTCTCGGAATTGATTGTGAGAAAGGCCAACAGCGAATCTCAGGCACTATCTGTGCTTGCGATGTATCGGCACATGAAAGTTATCATCGTGAAGATCGAGTAAGATCATCCAGTCCTGGAGCTAAAGGGCCTGGAGGAACTGCAAAAGACTGACCATCTCGAATCTGTCCTTCCTGAGGAACTTGTTGCGTCTCAGGTCCAAGATGGTTCGCAGTCCTCTCTCTTTGTTGGGAACCAGGAAATAGGTGGATTACCAACCCTGGCATTGCTCCTCTACAGGTACCCTTTCCACAGCACCTTTTCTCCAACAGGGAAACCGATCTGGTTCCTGAAAGATTGCTTGCTTGTGGGACAATCTGGAGGTCTTTGTAGAAATGGGAGACAGTACCTTTGGGTCACTGTCTATAGTACCCATGCATCTGAAGTAATGAAATGCCATTCTTGCAGATGTTGGGTCAACCTGCCTCCCACTTGAGTCCTGTGAGCAGTGTTTAGAGAGGTTCTAGGGCTGTGGCAGAGGACAGTGAAGAGGTGGCTTCCTGAGCAGTTTTTCTTCTGGGGGCATGGGAGAACCTCTCTTGTCCACTCTGGGTAGCTTGACCTTTTCCCCTTTGGCCAAGAGGATTAGTAGTAAAAGGAATATCATCTGCAGCCTATGTGGGCGGGTGTTGTTGCAACTGACGGATGGCTGCCCCTGAGGAATTTGACCCATCGATGGGCATGTCCAGGAGCCTTGATTGGATGTCTGGGGCAAACCCAGACTTGCATAACCACACGCATCTCCACACAAATCTCCTGATCACAGCATTCAAGCCTATACATCTACCAATGCAACGGATGCATTTAGGCCTGACTCAAGAAGCCTCCTTACCATCATTGATGAGATTATTGAAGCCATCTCTCGTCCACCCTTTGGAAATGTTTTCTGCAGCCTGAGAAATGACATGCCACAGTGTTCAGGTGTAATTCGCCACAGCACAAAATGCATTGATGGCTTTTAGTGCCATGTTTCCAGCAGAGAATACCCTTTTTGCCAGTGCATCGTATTTTGTATCGTCCCTACCCGAACTCTCTGGTGAAGGGTGACTGGAAAGGAAGTCAGGGTCAACAGAAGAAGCTCTGTACTTCTTCACAAACTCCTTTTTTATAGCAGGTATGGTATCAGGTTTTTCACCAGTTTTGCATAATAGGTTTTTTCAGTGCTGTATGTAAGGGCAGCACAGGCTCCTTAGGAGGGCTCCTTTCTAAAATGTCTGTAAGGTCATCCTGGGTAATGTCTTTAGCAAGACGCCCCCAACCTTAATCACCCTATTCATGACCATGCTATAGACGACTTTTGGGTGAGAGTATATCTATGGTGTGTCAAATTCAAACCTCACTGGCATCTTTCAGAAAAGTGGCTTAGTCTTCAAGCCAGGATTGGTCTGAGACCAACTCCTCTGGAACAATGGGCGATCCAAAACAGACATAATCGAAGGCTACTACGTCATCTTCCTCCTCGTCTTCTTCAAAGATGGACCCAAAGGATCTGAAGAAATCCATCTTTGATTTGGGTTCAAACTCAAAGTTGTACCCGAGTTTGATGGGCCCTTTGAATCTTTCGAGGAGGAAGTCACAGAAGCTTTTTTCTTCAACAAATTCTCGGTGGTCAACACTATGCGAGATGATGTCCCGGAGATCTAGAGACTCAGGGTTTTGGGCACGCGGGTCAGTCTTGTTGGATTCCCTGCCGGTCTTGGAAGATGCAGTGGGTTCAGCAGTCTATTTTGGCTTCTACAAGGAACCAGGAGGGGCTGCCTTTGAAAAGACCTATCTTTTCTCTAAACTTTTTCCATTCGGCTGCAAAGCTGTCCAATCGGGAAAAACGTATCTGATGCTTGTCAGGCAAGAAGTCATAGGATGAGGAACGATGGAGTTATTTCTTCTACTTTGTCTGCGGCAACGAAGAGGAAGAAGGACAGGAATCGCTCCTAGATCTTGACTGTTCAGAATATTGAGATTTTTGCTTGGGCCTTTCTGGAGACTTTTCTCCAGTAGAACTTCGGTCAGAAGATTTTCTTTTTGCCAGTTGTGAAAGATGAAGACGTGGAAACCGAACGACCTAGGGAGAGCTTCAATTTGCTCTGCTTCAAGGCCTTGCTGGTCATTGATTGACAGGAGCCACACTCAAAGACTGTGTTCTTCACCGAGGCACCAGAGACCAATCCTGTGCGAATTAGTGATCGACATCTTCAAATCACATTCCGCACATCTCTTGAAGCCTGTTTTCTGCATAGGTATCGTGAAGATTTTTACTCAAAAACGATAAAGACGTTATCTAGAGATTCCATGAGGTGAATCAAACCATTCCGAGAGTGTGCTATGCATGTGGAAAAACAGAATGGGGCAGTGTGTGTTATTTATACTATCCTCTAAGTCACTTCTGGATGCAGGAATGGTAACCATCGAAAGACAGACTATCTTTGACAGCGCCTTCCATTTGCGGAATGATTTCTGAGACTGCTGAGCAGGATACAAATATATCCAAGATCAGTGATCCGTGGGGGGACATAATCCATTAGAAGAAGCTTCTTCGTGGTAGGCTTCACCAGACTATACACTAATGGAGGGTGACCTAACGAAAAAATGAGAGGTAAATAAGGAAGCTAAAAAGGAGCCTCTAGACATCTGTGGAAAATCCTGTAGGCAGGAGCCCGGCCATAACTAACTCCCTTGCCCCTGGCGTCAGCAGTTTGATAAACCCCCTCTTGATAGTGTCCAAACACGAAGAGAACACAAGGAACTTGGCAAATAATGGAAGAAACACAAAGTAGAGCTAGATGAGGCCTTCCAGGACAAGATGCAGATTGATTCATTTGATGGTTGCCCAGGGTGGAGCCTAGTGCATTTGCAGTGCACTGGCCAAGGGGCAAATGGTGGAAAACGAGGGGATAGACTGCAGACAGTGCTGCAGCTTTCATTTACTGCTATGGTAAAACTGCCACTGAGGATTCCTGGCCTGAGAACAGGTAATATTGAAAGACTGTGAATCTACAAAGAACCAATGCTGAAGAAATTGAAGTTCGCTATGTGGCCTTTTCCATGCTTCTGTGCATGTTGGATTGGTGAGTCTCGTCTTTACCAAAACATTCAGAAGATATTGAGGTGGATGAACTTCTCCCCAACTTGTCACATTCAGTGCTGCGGGCCTCCTCTTAGCTAAGTCAAACTATTTGGTTAAAAAGGAAGCAAAGGCAATGGATGCAGTTCCAATGAGGTGGCTTTTGGCAAAACACTAGTGCGTAGGTTGCTTTTCAATAGCTTTGTTGAGATCAACTCACATCTATTTGTGCATTTAAGAAAGAAGAACAAGTTACTTACCAACTGTACCGCTGTTTCGATTGGATGTTCCTCCCACGTATTCCTCATCTTAGATACATCCTTACCTTCAGCTTGCTGCTTCGGAATTTTTTTTTCTTCTTTCCACCAGAGGGCGCTCCCCTCGAGGCCGCGGCGTCGATGTCGTTCGGCGGCACCCTTCGAAAACCGACGTCATCGCCTGTATAAGAGCCTCGAGCGCGCCCGCTGGCTTCAGTTCTGTTTTTTCGTATATTGTAGTCAATGGATTTTAATTAATGGCATGCCTCTTTTGACCCAAGCCTTAAAAGAATTTAGAGTGTAATTCACGTAAACTGTACTGTGGGGTTGGTTGGGAGGGTCGATGAGGAATACATGGGAATAATATCCAATCGAAAGAATGTTACAGTTGGTAAGTAACTTTGTCCTCCCACGTATTCCTCATCTTAGATAGACTCCCAAAGCAGTTTTGTCTTGCAGGTGGGAGTACAGAATTTTTATAATCGTGTACAGAATGGAGTACAGATTTAGCAAACAGACTTCCTTGAGAAGAAGTTGAGTCCAGAGCATAATGTTTTATAAAGGTATGCATGGATGACCATGTGGCTGCTGCACAAATGTCTTGTAAAGGGACACCCCTTGTTAGTGCTGTCGAAGTTGCCATGCCCCTGGTTGAATGAGCTCTCCATCCATCAGGTTGTTCTTTCCTAGCCAATCTATAAAATTCTGTTATAGCTAAAATTATCCAACTAGATAATGTTTGTTTAGTTACTGCAAGTCCCAATTTGCGTCCAGTGTACCCCACAAAAAGTTAATCACACTGACGCATTTTTGCCAATCTTGAAATGTAGAAACTAAGAGCTCTTCTGGGATCTAGTCTATGTAGCCGCTCCTCTTCTTTGCTTGCATGAGGAGGAGGATAAAAAGTAGGTAAAGTTATTTTCTGTGACAGAGGAAAATCCGAAACAATTTTTGGCAAGAAATATGGTTTAACTCTAAAAGATAGTGTGAGGAGGACCGCTAGAAAGCGCCTGCAACTCACTTACCCTGCGGGCTGATGTCAATGCTACAAGGAGTATTGTTTTCAAAGTAAGGAGCCTTAGCGGACAAGAGTGTAAAGGATCAAATGGAATACATGTGAGAAATTTTAGAACTAAATTCAAATCCCACACTGGAACCTGGAAAGGTATTGGTGGAAATACATTGTTTAACCCTTTCAAGAATTGAATGATTAAAAGGTATCTTGAAGTAAGATTCTTCTTCTGAAGAGCGCTTAAAAATGGATTGCACTGCTAAGTATCCTTTTATCGTACCAACCTGGAGCCCCAGATTAGCTAAATGTAACAGAAAAGATAAAATTGTGGGGATATTACATTGAAATGGGTCCACATTCTTTTCTCTGCACCAGTTACTGAACTTATTCCAACGACACCGATACAGAGATTTGGTTGCTGGCCTTCTGGCCGAAAGCAAAATCTTCATCACGTCATCCGGAAGGTCCCAATCCTTATATCTCAACCTCTCAGAAGCCATGCGTGAAGGTTGAGGGTGTTGACCTCCGGATGGAGAACATGACCTTCCTCTCGCGAGAGAAGATCCTCTCTTCTTGGAAGATGTATTGGAGGGCAGCTGGACATGTCCAGAAGGTCCAGGTACCACGTTCTCCTGGCCCAATCCGGGGCAATTAGGATCATGGTTTTCCTGAACTTTCTCAACCCCCTTTTTACTCGAGGGATCACAGGGATTGGAGGGAATGCATACAGGAGTGGAAAATCCCAGTCCACTACAAACGCGTCCCCCAGAGCTCCTCTCGGTGGGAATTTCCTTGAGTAGTACCGCTCGCACCTCCGGTTGGTACTGGTCGCAAACAGATCCACTTGAGGGGTTCCCCAAAGGGCGAAGATCTCTTGAATGACTTCCTGATCTATCTCCCACTCGTGGGAGACTGTTCTCTGCCTGCTCAGAGCGTCCGCTGCTGTGTTTTGCTCTCCGGCTAGATGACTTGCCGATAGAGAGATCCCTTCTTGTATTGCCCAGAACCAGAGTTGCATCGCCTCTCTGCACGGCAGCAGTGACCCCACTCCTCCTCTCTTGTTGAGGTAGTACATGGCCACTGTATTGTCTGTCATTATCGGGACATTCTTGCCCCGTACAGAGGGCAGGAAGGCCTTCAGCGCTAGTCTGATTGCCCTCAACTCCAAAAGGTTGATGTGTAGTTTGGTCTCCGATAGAGACCAACGAACGCTGATTGTCAGATCGTTGGTATGGGCTCCCCACCCCCTGAGTGAGGCGTCCGTCACTACTGTTATCTCCGGTCATGGTTGCCAAAAAGATTCTCCTCTGAGGATATGATGTCTGCAAGCCCACCATTGTAGATGCTGTGCTACTTTGGCTGGAACCTGCAACAGATCTGACATTTCCCCTGAGAATTGAGACCATTGAGTTCTGAGAGTCCATTGAAGGGATCTCATTCTCAATCTGGCTTCTGGCACCAGAAAAATGCAGGATGCCATCAGACCGAGCAACCTGAGAAAATCAAAGGCCGGAAGATACTGAGCATTCTGGAATTTTGTTACCATCTGCAGAATGTGGTGAGCTCTCTCTTCAGGAGGCGAGGCTTTGCCCAAGCAAGTATCCAGGACTGCTCCGATAAACTGGAGTTTCTGTGATGGTATCATGTTTGACTTTTTTAAATTCAGAGAAAACCCTAGTTTGTGAAGGAAGTAACAAGTCTTGGACAGATGATCCTGGGCTTGCTCTGATCATCCAATTGTCCAGATAGGGGTAGACATGTATCCCCCGTCTCCAGAGACTCGCTGCCACCACCACCATCAACTTGGTGAAAACTCTTGGGGCGGAGGATAGCCCGAATGGCAGAACTCGAAGCTGATAGTGAGAATTGCCGATCACAAACCTTCGGTACTTTCTGTGCTTGAGATGGATTGGCACATGAAAGTAAGCATCCTGAAGGTCCAATGATACCAACGAATCCTAGAGTTGGAGAGCCTGAAGGATCTGAGAAAGTGGGACCATCTTGAACTTGTCCTTCCTTAGGAACTTGTTCAAATTTCTCAAGTCCAAAATGGGTCTCGGTCCCCCGTCCTTCTTTGGAATGAGGAAATATGGGGAATACCAACCCTTGTTCCTCTCCGCTACAGGTACATGTTCTATTGCACCTTTCTGTAGCAGGGTTAAGAATTCCTGCAACAGGAGCGGATCCGGAAGTTTGACAGAGTTGTATCCTGGGGGGTCATGCTGAGGTTTCTTTAGAAAATGAAGGCAGTAACCTTGGGATACTGTTTCCAGCGCTCAAGCATCTGAAGTAATGCCTTGCCATTCTTCTAGATGTTGTGAGATTCTGTCTCCCACCGGGGTCTTTTGGGTCAAAACCTCAGAGTGGTTTTGCGGCAGCGGCTGAAGGGACAGATGCCGCTGCTGGGGCAGATCTAGCTCCCTTTCCTCGCCCCCGAGGACATTTTCTTTGACCCCTCTGACTGGCCTGCCCTCTTCCTCTTCCAATTGAGGACTAATAACGAAAAGGACGACCCCTCCAGGAAGATGAGCCTGTGTAGGGGCGTTGCTGAGGTTGTCTTATAGCAGCACAGGGATTTTGCCGTTGCTTTGGAGGTCTGCAGCTTCTCCAAACTTTCATCCGCTTTGCTGGCAAACAACCTCGAGCCGTCAAAGTGCATATTAAGAAGCCTGGATTGCACATCCGGAGCAAAACCAGTCTTTCTTAGCCACGCAAATCTACGTAGCACCGTGCTAGTTGCCATGGACCTACTGATACTGTCAGTTGTGTCCAAACCGGATTGAAGGCATTCTCCCAAAGCCTCCATTCGATCCCTTATAATGGCTAGGAAGCCACCACGCTCTTCACTTTCTGGGATGTGTTCAGCTGCCGCTGACATGCAGTCCCACAGGGTATATGTGAACCTTGCCAAGGTACAGGTTACATTAGTAGACTTCAAAGCCATACTGCCAGATGTAAAAATCTTCCTAGACCATGCATCTACCTTTTTATCGTCCCTATCTGGAGGGATTGTAGGGTATGCAGCATTTCTTGTGGAAGTGGCTGCTTGTACTACCAGACTTTCTGGAGTTGCGGGTTTGCTCAGGTAATCCGGATCAGAATTGCAAGGTCTATATATTGACACAATTTTTTTATTTACTGCCGGTATGGCTGCAGGGTCTTCCCATACATAATTAACCCTTCTCTGCAAGGCAATGTGAAAAGGGAGAATGGGGTCCTGTTGAGGAGTTCCTGATAGTATATCAGTCATGTCATCTTCTTGACAGACTGGTGAACTTCTGCTTTTACCCCACCCCATAAATTCTGTAACTCTATTCTTGAGTTTTTTGTAACCCGCATCAGCCTGCTCTGATGGGTATGGCTTGTAAAATTCCTACTCTGGAGAAGTGTCCCGACCACTTGCAGTCTGTAAACATTTGTGTAGATCTTCAATTTTTGATTGCGGATTAATGAATTCCTCTGAAATAGATCTTGTGCCAAATTAACACCAGCAGAGGTGACTTCTTCCTCTTCTGATGATTCTCCCCCATAGATAGATAGCATGGTCCTGAAAAATTCATGTCTAATCGCAGGTTGAAAAACCTTTTCTGGTAATGTGGGTTTTTCCCTTATAAAAGGCTTGGGCGTCGAGGTAAACGTCGATGGCGCTGATGACATAACCAGGAGCTTTTGAAATTATCAACGTGAACTAGACGTAGCTTCCTTCGTGGAATTTTCAACTCGAGGGCCTTCGAAGTCTTCAATGGCGCTGATGTCGACTTCGATGGCGTATGTTTTGACGCCATTTTGTTTCCCTCTACCTTCGATTTATGTACCGAAAGGTCTTTTTCATGAGGTGATCAAGAAGAGTCCCTCGATGACACCCTCAACGACTTTTTATCAGCTTTTCTTGTTTTGGACCTCCCTCTGTCAAGTTTTTCATGAGTAGGGGCATGGTCTTCTTAAGCCTTTTTTGAGGGGGTCTGGGCTGCGTTCTCAAAAACCTTTAGCATGGAAACTCGAAAGGCTTCCCATTTACTCGGGGAGTCATGCTTTGATGGGCATGCTATCACTTCCTCCGATGACGTCGAGGAGGATGAGGGAGATTGATGCCGTCTTTTCTTTGTCTTTTTGGATGATCTACTCCTTGACCTATGCTTTTTACGATACTTTTTCGAAGACTCAGCTGAGTCTTTCCCTTTCGAAGTAGACTTCGATGAACCCTCCCCCATCGCCAGTTTACCTCTGCGTTCTTTCAAGGCTTTATAGGTCGACTGGCGCGAATCACAGTCTTCAATTCGGTGGTCGGAACCGAGGCACCAAAGACAATTTTTATGTGGATCAGAGACATTTTCTTTCCACATTTCAGACATTTTTTAAATCCCGTCTTCGGTGTGGAAGGGTTCAAGGAAGACGACAGCTTTCTTCACAAAAGATTGAAGCGCAGTTTGAAACGATCCGAAGCGAAGCTAACGGAAAAACGCAACTGAAGCCAGCGGGCGTGCTCGAGGCTCTTATACAGGCCATGACGTCGGTGTTCGAAGGGTGCCGCCGAGGGACATCGACGCCACGACCTCGAGGGGAGCGCTCTCTGGTGGAAAGAAGAAAACATGTTTCCGAAGCAGCAAGCTGAAGGTAAGGATATATCTAAGATGAGGAATCTGTGGGAGGACACAATCCATTCGAATTAGACAAACATTAGCGAAAGCGGGGTAGCTTCTATTAGAGCTGTACAAAAAGAAATCAAAGTCATGGGATGCAGCATATCCCTTAGCCACCCTATTCTAAGAAGTGATACTGCCAGATTGGAAATGGACAGGCAAGCGCTCAAAAAAGGATTCCACTAATCTTATGGATTCAAAAGACTTCCGTAAAGTTGGTGGCTTAGGAGAAGACTCATATTTTAGGAATAATCAAGGAGACCTCCTTTCATAATCAGGAGGGGATGGCTGAAAAATCCTGGAAGGGATTAAGCAGCACCTCACTGAAGAGGCCAAACAAGGATGAAACAGAAGTATGTGTGCTGCTCTAAACATACAGAGGGTAGGATCCTAGCGGTCCGGTATGGCAGTTTCGGGACTCTTGCATTTAATTTCACTCATTCTGTAATGTAGAAATGCACTTCAAAATGATGGAGTGTAAGGCAGCCCAGAGTATTTCCCTTTGATTATAACTGCTTCAAAGTGTTCAATTTTCGCATAAGGATAACAGAATAATGCGACTGTTCTAAGAGACATCGGTGCTATTATTTTGCTGAGCAGACCGGAACCACAGAGCAAGCAGCACAGGTCCTGTGTTGCTCATCTACAGGCGATTTTGGTGTACATGGTAATAGTGTTGAAAAAGAGATGGGACAGAGGAACATGGCGTTTTGCCTGCCACCATAGAAAGCAACATTGTCCTCTGATAGACGGCACAAGATTAGTAGAATCAGACCGCAAAAAGGAAGAAAATGATCTGAGGTGATGGTTGGTGACATGTAGGGTGGGTGAGAGTGTGCGCGCCTGATCTTCAGAGGAAAACAGCAGTGTGACAGTTCACAAATTTGAATGAAAAAGTATCTTTTGAAATAGGCTGTTCAACCAGGTAGAGTAAGAATGACAATGTGACACGGAGTATAGGTTGGGGAAACAAATATTTGATAGCAAATCCCATATTTTATTCAATGCGACAGGGTCATGTCCGAGGAGAGCAAAACTCCTCTCAACCATGGGTAGGCATCCTACAACGGGTTTTCAGAGCCTAACCTACCTCAAAGGTGGGTTGAGGGAGTTTTGCGATGGCCCCAGTACCCGACACGCCTCAGTGTTTAATGTGGCATGAAAGCATGTCCCTTCCACAATGTGTGTCAGCCTCTTTTCTGGCCAGATTTCTTTTGCAGGACTACAGCTACCAGGCCTTCCCAACCAGCGCCAAGAACGCCGCACCGGAGTCAAGACAAAGGAAAAATTGATAGGATGGAACAGATGCCGATTAAAAAAAAGAAAGAAAAAAAGGGGTGCTGGAATTACGGGAAATTTCAAAACTTCTAACAAAGTCCCAGAAAGAGCAGGACAAGACAGGCCCGAGAGAGCAGATGAGGAAAAACCAATTGAAGCATGGTACAGGCAGAGCAAGACGGGCTTGGATATAAAAGCCACTTTCTCCCAAATATGAATGTTAGGGAGAATTTTCATTTTTCTTAATTCCTCCCACCTTAGAGACCCATAACTCTTTTGCTGGACTTTGGGACTTTTTAATTTTAACCCTGCAGTGAATGTGCCCTTTTTCTCACTCTCTCATGTGTTGTGACCTGGTTTGGATTATGTGTTTCTTTGTTTTTGGAGTCCGACAAACTCCACAGGCATCTACTTTTTGTATGGTGACGCAGAGCACCTTCAATGCAGTGTCACAGAGAAATCCTTTAGATTTCTATTAAGGTTTAAATACCTTTTCTTGGGTGAACTACAGTTCCCAAGAATAGTAAAGTGAAATTGACTTTACTTACCTTTTCTCTTTGTAGGTCCAGCACACACCATCTTATGTGGAGTGCTGGGGGGTTACTTAGTAGACCCATTTCCTACTTACTCATGTAACATTTTTTATGTTACTCTCACTACTTTAAATGGCTGGTGGGAGTGGTTTAATGTTCCTACCATTGTGCTTTTCTACCGAAGGCTGAATCCTCAGCAGAGTATAGCACCCATGGGTGACCATTTTGGCAAAATGGCCCCGGTCATCTTTTTTCGCCCTTTTCTGTTTGTGAGGTCTTTCTTGGGTTTTACTCTGTGCACCAAAACCAGGTTTGAGCCCTTTGTTCACTTTGTCTTTGGCGGGTTTCAGTACTCAAACCAGCCTCTGGCTCCAGCGTGTCTGGAAGGGCAGAAAGTGAGGGAGGTGCCCAAAGCTCCCCCGTCCTTTGTCTCTAGGGAAACCTGAATGCACCTAGAACTGATTGGCTGGCTGCCTGCCCTTGCAGGACAGCCACCCTGCTATTTGAGTGACAGCTAGGCTGTGTATGATGGGAGAAACCTGCTTAAAAGGCGAGGGTTTTGGGACTAGAAGCAGAGTTGACAACTGGGAAGAATAACGTGACAAAGAAACCGTGAAGGAAGCTTGCTGCATCCTCCTGGACCGTTGAACTGCCCGGTGAAGCCCTGCTGCTGTGCTGAAACTCCTTTTTCTGATCGACTTCTTCCCTTGGATTAGTGGGACCAACTAACCCAGAGAACAAACTCAGCTGGAAGACCTTCCTCGACTGGCTGTACTTCTTTGCTGCTGCAGGAACCGAGTGCCAGGAGTCGAGAAATCCATAGTCGAGTGCAACGTCTGTAAGCCGACCAAAAGCTCCAGAAGTCTACCCAGGAACCTCCATAAGCAGGACAACCAGAGCACGAGTCACCTCATCAGAGAGCATGACTCAAAGAGTGAAGTAAGCCCAACCGGTGTTCAAGATCCACGGTGGTGCTGTTTACCAAGCTCTGAAACCGTAAAGTGCTGCTGATCCGAAAAGAGCCATCAAATTGCTGCCGCAGGAGTCCCCAGAAGTCCTCCCTCTTGTCCGCACGACTGAGACCGCGGAACACAGGATCTGCATTACTGCAACTAGGCAGGAGCCGGCTGGACCCTCTTCTGCTAACCAAAGGTACTGTTCTGACGTGGGGTACTTACCTCTGTCTGTAGCTTATTCTTCTCAGATGAGACTTGCAGTAGCTTCTTTTTCTAGAGTTGACCTCAGCTCTCACTTTCGCAAGTGTAACAGCTTGTGACCCTACAGTGATTTATCCACAACAAACTCTCTAACTTTGTGCAAGCCTTTTCCTATCTAAGAAGTGCCCCAGCTCAATAGACTTTGGCTGTCCTGGCTCCCTGCAGACTCTTCTAATCCACTTGATTTTGATTCTTACTGCCCCTCATAGGTAATGCATTGGTTTTAAACTAATATTGCTGGGAAAGGTTTTTATTTATATTTCATTGGAAAATTTAAAGTGCTCACATGCTTTGAGAACCTGTTTAATCCTTTTTACTTCCTTTAACAATTCCTTTCTGCCAACCTCATAATTTACAAAGTGTACTAGTAATACATAAATGCCATTACTGTCCTAGTTAGTGAAGTCACCTAAGGGTATAGGAAGTGTGTAAGAAGCAGCTCTAAAGATGGTCTACTAGCTTTGTGTGAATTCTGAACAAGTATTTTGAAGCATATCTGATTGCTGTATATATTGCCCTTTTTAAAGAATGCTCATTTAAAAATGATTGTCAAATAAATAAATATTTTTAACTACAAACCTTGAGTATACGTGTTACTTGGCTACTTGTATTGGTGGATTTCATTGCTACAGCTCTACAGCTCACATGTACCCCTCTTGAGATAAGACTGGCTGCTCAGTCAACTACCAATTTGTGTAGTACAGACATATAGCAATAGGTGGGTTACCTAATACCAAGAGGACAAGGGTCGTGTAGTCTCCCACAGGGTAACTCCATCAATTCTTGCCTAACAATGAACAAGACGTGTTTGGATTAGTTTGGTGGACCGAGAACAGGCAGTGGAGAGGAATACGGAGTAGATTGTGGCAGTGTCGGAGGAGAGTGCAGATAAAGTATTATGTGTGAGGCAGGGGGTACTGATTGGATACTACATATGTGACATCACTGAAAATTGTAATGAAAACTATTTACTGAACGTCAGCTGGGAAAGTGTCATTCAATTATTTGGTTCATGGACAATTTTTTAAAGTAACACATTTTCCCTAAAGGAGAGTATAAATATTAAGAGTCAGCAATGTTGTACACCTCTAACATCAAGAGGGTCTGCATGTTGCATGATCAGCATATGGTTTTGGGCTCATATTATTTTAACCCTGACATTTGTATAAATCATATTAGAAGTCAAAAGATCGGGATCAAGAACATGCAAAGCCTCCGTCACTACCCTGAACTCTGCAGTTTTTAAGGAAGTGGCAAAAATATTGTAATCAGTGCTATAGCAAAGCAAGATTCAATTTTAAAGTCCTTTGTTGAGAACATCTGGGTACCAGAGTACCTTTGACAAATTCACTTTGTTGCCCCTTCTACAGATCTTAAATCTAGAGATCGGGTGAACATCACCCTATCAAACCAATAGACAGAGTATGTTGTGGGTTCACATCTGAGATAGTCTCATGGAAAAACTAGACTTCTTCTATGGAATGGCTTCCATTATCACAGACAACCTAAGACAGTATGGGGACCCTTAAGCAAACAACAACATTGGCTGGCATCGGCTCACAAGAGTGTCACTCAAATAGTCCAGAAGGAGATCCTTTTGAGGGGAGAGAACTCTTGGCAGACGGCCAACAACAAATATCAAAATTGCTTTTAATGTATAAAGTAATATAATTAAACAACTTTTTGATAAACCTGTAGATTTCTATTAAAAATGTTTGTATAGTAATTCACTTTAACAGGAGCTGTTTTCTGATTTTGGTAAAGGAGGAAAGAGCAATTTCAGACAAATCAAAAACGTATTAAACATATACCCTTATGATCTAGAAAACCCACATGAAAGAGGGGAGGAATGTTTAATGAGGGATTTGTAACAGTTTACAAATTGATGAGACTTCCCTTCCAGGGCTCTAGGAACTGACCCAAAGTACACACTGCTTTTGCTTTCAGTTTCTTTGATGATGATCTTCACACTTGCCCATAAGAGACACCATTAGCCTGAAATGTATTCTATCAAGTATGCAAAATCATTTTTTTTTAAATACAAATTAATACTGGCTCACAGTCATATCTTAGCTTTCCGATAAATAACATTTTAAATTAATCTGTTAACTTAATTAGCAATGAGACATACAACAGAGTTCAACATTTACTTTATCCAACAACAACAACAGGTCATTTAGAACGAATGGACAAAATTGGAAACAAACAAAACCTTTCTAGGATTTCCCCAGGAAAACATTTTCAATCAGTAGACGCTTTTCCTAGAGGGTGATACAAGACTGTATGGAAGGGGCTGTTGAGATCGTTAAAATTAGGAAAAAAAAGTTAAAATCTCTCAATTACATCACCTTTGTCCCAAAACAACCTGCCTATCATTTGAAGCTGCTCGCCACTTCTGGTTAACTGCTGTCCACTGAATATTGACTCCACAACAACTAGTGTCACACCCCCTACTGCCTCGTCCAGTTTTTATGTTGTCTTGTTCCCTGAATCTTCCAGGGGCAGGCGCAGTATGAGACTACTTCATTTCTGGCACCAAGATCAGTAATAATCGTTTGAACTAACATTGTTCCCCTTTATTGCTCCCCCGGCTACCACTGATTAAGGCTCTCTTAGACAGCCCATCGTCTGAGTCAAAACTTGGCATCTGAACCTAGCCATTACGGAATCTGCCACTTACGTTTTGATTGGAAACACTTATTTTTAGAAACATGCGCCGAGTCAAGAGCCACAGTCTTCATAGGTTAACCCACCTGTACTCTTTCAGAGGAAGGCCTTAATTCTTAAATGTGCCCATAAGAGACAATTTGGCAAGTACGAAGGCAATGGACAGAAGATGACATTTTATAAATTAACTGACCGGTCATAAAAGAAACATTTTTAAGTATTGGCAACATGAGCAGTTTCTTCCTCCATGAATTACGTTTAAGGGAATCTCGAAAACTCCTCAAATCACCAACAGAGTGAAGGAAGGTGTTTGACTCAAGCCTCTGTCTCACCAATTCACCCGACAGGGCACTTCACTTGGGACAACTTTCTCCAGTTCAATAGGTTATGGCCGATGTTCCCAGAGCCTGCTAACAATTCCTTTTCAAAATTCCATCCAAGGACAATACTGTGGCATGAACCCCGACTGAAAAAGGTTCCTTCTTGAAAGTCTCGAACATCTTGGTTTTCCCAAAATCAAGCCGCCGATCTATGCATCCATCAACGGTCACACCCCAAGCCAATAACACATTTTTCCAGTTTGTATCCAAACCACTACAATGTTTTGTCAAGATCAATGCTTTCGTATATTGGCAAGTGTAGCATATGAAGAGTGAAATGTCCAACATCCACTTTCACATTTTCTCCATCTTCATAAGGTATGAATGACTGCTTGACAAGTACAGCTCAGGGTGAACATTCCAGTGAAGCCAACTTATCAGTGGATAAAAGGCAGTAAACCAGACGCTACCTTTCCTTCTCCTTCATTTAATAAGAACCCGGACCAGCAACATATAAATCAGAACTTTGAATTAAAAAAATAAATCAAAAAAGATGCCCGTCTCTCTCTGGGTCCAACCCCTGAAACGGGGGATTAATGGGAATGCTGCTCCCTTACACCATCAAAGATAGCAGCCTCCTAGAATTCATGTTATGTCATGGCACAGCTTGTGTACACAGTAACTGCTCTTACAGTAACTGCTTTTAGACAGCCTGGACACCACTACCTGGTCAGCTGAGGTCCAGGACAGTCCTTGTTGTGGCTGCCAGCCACCAACATTGCAGAAACCCCTGAAAGTGCCCACTAGGATTTGATGGCAAAGTGGCAGTCTGTGACCTGCAGGCCATCCAAAGGAGGAATCCAAGGCCCATTTCAAAACGTTCTGAGCAAAAGCAGAGTTACTTCCTCAAAAGCGAGTGAGGTTCTTGATAATCCCAGCATCAAGTAACCTTTTTATAGTCTGTGTTTCGTGACTAATGTTGTGATCTGAAACCTAGAAGGAGGGGACAAAAAAAACAAAGATCAGTTTTGTGCATTAATAACATGAGCATTTGCACACTATATTAATGTGCAATGCCTCAAACTCTGTCCATCAAATTTAGGGACACAAAGCCTGGGTTGTTCGACAATGACGCAAAATCAGCCAAACAAGCTCCAAACGAGACCCAACAGCAGTTATTAAAGATGTAAGCATAAATAAATGGATTCCAAGTAGAAATCTCGTAGGTTCAAATCTTACAAGATTAAGGACCATGTCACTTTGAGACCTCTTCTAAAACTTAACAAAAAAACATACTTGGCGACTAATATGGTCTCTAGGAGAAAACATCATGTAGTGAAAGGTAATCTGAGATTACAATGCATTATTGCTCAAAGGCCAACTCAGTTGTTCATCCTTTCAATGGTCATAAAATAGGAAACACCAGTTTGGGTGATGATAACACTGGTTAGACTACCAGAAGGGATTTATTTGTAGTCTCTGCTACACTATGTGCACTCATTATTATGTTGTTTCTGTCAGTCACAGTGTCCTAGGAATATCAGGGCATGCTGGTTGTAATCATTTTGTGACATCCACCCACACAGGTTGTTTCTAGACTAAGAGCTCAGTTAGGTGAAGGGACTACTGGCCACTGCGGTTGTGGAATCTTGTTTTGTCATGGCAGACGGAGGATTACAGAATAATGGGCTTGTATCAGCATCTCTGACAGTCCTTGCGTCAATCAGCTGTGCTGATGGGGATGAAGAAGCAGGCAAAAGGTTAGCAGAGCAGAGGAACTCACCGCCATGGACTTTAGTGTTGCTTTCTCATAGTAGTGTATGGGCATCTTCTTATTGGAGAGTTCAGGGTAGCCAAATCCTGCAATGTGGACCACATCACAGAAGTGAAGGGCAAAGGTGATCGCCAGCAAACCACTCGTTGGTTTCTGCACAGGAAAAAGAATACCAAAGAGGGGAGAAATAGACAATAGTGTTAATGTTACGTATAACACAATAGCCCATCAGTCACGGAATGCATAGCAAATTTGGAGTCCGCGGATTCCAAAACAATCACACCCTTCCATCGAAATAATACAGCAACAACTCCCATTGCTTAATGTCTCAAAGGGGTTTTGCATGATTTCAATATTCTTATTGCATATTTCCCAATCGTGGCAGATAGGGGAAGACAGACAAAATGATTCTCTGAGGCTCACCTAATATGAAGAGTTAAGGCCATAAATCAAAGAAACGTGGAGACATCCTGCAGAGGCAGTTTCTTCTGCCCATTGTACCAGCGACCGGTTTAATTGTTGACATGCTCAGTAATGAACTGGTCATTCTATTCCCTATGTGCCTTCTGTGCTCCTGTCAGTACAGTGTTCACCCGGGGCACATAAAAGAATAGAAAGGAAGTGGCAAAGCCATAAGAAGGCATTAGCTAATTTTGAATAAATTTGAAAATCAACGGAGGACAAAGTAATTGCAACCAGACATGGCACTTGTTGCTTAGAGTATGGTGCCTCACATGGGGGTCGGCAGAATACTGCACAGCATATTTGGCCGAAGGAGAATTCGTCCCACTATTTGGGACTAATATTAGGGAAATAATGTAGGGTGAAATAAGGGGGGCTGCAGGGATCCCGCCGCATATACATATGCAGCAAAATGAATCTGTAATTAAAAAAATAAGACAAAATTTGATGAATTCTTCTTCAACCAAATGAATTTGGTCAAATCACCCTAAACCCTTAAATGAAGCACAATTAAAAAAAATATAAACAGGCTAGATAACGTATTTGTATTTCAAATAAACATCTTCTAAGCATGCTCCTAAAAACCAAAGCTCTTGGAAGAGCATACCAGTCCCTTCAGAGCTTGACTTCTCAAATAGTAGTTATTGTGGTGACAAATGATATTCCTTTTCACTAGTGTGACACGTTTCTCAGCGACTCACAAGGCAAAACTAATGTTTCCAGTCTGTATTATAAAAAAAATAGGATTTCAATATAACTGCAATATGTGGGATCCCTATATACCTTTTCCTCAACCTTTGATGGGGCCCCCACCTCCCTAGTCCGATCTTCCTACTTCCACTGGTTGTACTGTGGTTTTAATTTTAATCGCGACAGGGCAGGGCAACCCTATCATCTGTTATATCTCTATAAATAGGAAGGTCCTAAAGGCCATGGCCTTATGTTTCAGACTCCCCCAGAGGCGTCCTCCTATGGGGCCTAGGTGTAGTCTGTTTGCCCTGGCACCCTTATCCTCTCAATGGCAGTCTCATAACATTTTCCTCACTCACCCGACCACTCTCTCGGTCAGCCTCTTCTCCATCTGTCTCGCACTCCCTCCACACTCCGTCTCCGGGTCTCACCGCTCGCCCCTTCTCCACCCTCCAACCTATTGTTCCTCTCTCCCTATACCCACTCCCTGGTCACTCTAATCTCTCTCACTTTTCTCATCACTGACCTCACCCACCAACCCCCTCCAACGAATCTTTCCTGGTCTCACCCACCAACTCTATTCTGATCTTATCCGCTTCCCTCCAAATCTCACACCTTCCAACAGTACCATGCCTTTAATTTCCTTCCCACTCTTGCTTCTCACTTTCTGTTACCCCTTCTCTCCTATTCTCAATCCTCCTGTCGCTATTCCTACAGAATTACATCCAACCACTCTACTTAATCACATCCTACTGTCCTGAAGCCTGCACCTCGACAACTGCCTGTCGATCCCGACCCTCGCGGTCCATTTGTTGGAAGTGTCCTTTCCAAAAATACACAGCTCGCTCTCCCTACGACTCGCCTCGAGGCTGAGCCTAACACCGTCACGAGACCTAGTGAGGAATGGACCCCTGAGCTAGGCCCTGGCTCTCCTATTTTTATGACCATGGACGAAAAATGTCAGCGAGCCATCCTGATGGCACAACCTTCCACTTCGAGTAGCAGTTCGAATCGCTCCAGTTTCCAGGAATCAAATTGATCAACCAGCTAAAGACACCGTGGGAGGGTCAGTGCCCTCAGGGACTAAGGAAAACGTATGGCTCTCGACCAGACAGGTCTGGGAACAAAATCGCCTTCAAGCAAACTCTCAAACTGGAAAAAACTCTGGATCGGAACCACTTGATTATTCTGAACCGGAGAACGATTTCGGACCTCCTCTATTCAATCCCTAATCTGAGACAGTTATGCTCCTCTGATTTGACTGCGATTGAGTTCTGTGAAGACAGACGTCTTGATGCCGTGTTCCTCCACATCACGTCACCGGTGGTGAAAAAATATGTTGATGTAGGCTTCAGAAAGCCTGTTGATGTTTGGGTTCGACTTGACGGCTGTAAAATCTGGTGAAGTGTACTACCAAACGTCGCTGAATCGAATGGAAGGGGTCAAGGACAAGGTGTTGACTGCCTCTCCTCAGTTTACTAGAGAGGCAGGTACAACCTCTGAGCTACCTCCCCGTCTTTATGAGGAATCGAAAAGAGATAGAGGGATGCAAAGGATTTCTTGGGCGGAGGCTAATCGAGAAATACCTATTCTCGTGAAGGACAGAAATGACTACACCAACGGCCAATTTTGATCCACTGCAACAGGGCCCACCTCAGCCAGCGAGGGATTCAAATTAAAAGGACCCGCTGGGAGTGGGCAGAGGTCCATCTGGCCCTCCTGTTAAAATATCTGTGTCCTTTGAAACACTATCTTCTACACGACCTGTCAAATGGGCCGGCCCGAAAAACTCTGTAGCAACCCAATGACAACAACCCCTTCCCCTTCGCCCGGTCACTTCAGTGATCTGCCAACTACCATATCTACTACTCCGAAAATCAAGTTAAAATTGATTCATGGAACACCCAGGGTTTTACCCACTTGACAAATCCCACAGATGTAAACTTGGGAGACTACGACCTGATCTGCCTACACGAGACCTGGATGAGGTAGACCCCGGGCATAGACAGGTTTGAAGTCATAATTAACCCTGCCAAGAAAAAGAATACGGGACACCCCTATGCAGGTCTCCTGACTGCAGTTAGATCCGGCAGCCCTTTTAAACTGCTAAGCTCCTCAAATAAGAATCTGCTCACCCAAGTGTCTACAATTGGATGGGAGACACAGGCGACACGGCGAGGTGACAACAATCTAAAGTACGTCAGATTGATCAATGTATATCCGAATCCCGCCTTGATGAGAGATGGAGAGTTTATAGAACAGATCTCCAAAACTTTGGATGGCATCTCTACGAATCCAGGGCCAGCCCACGTCATCTTATGTGGGTATCTCAATATCTCAGACTTCTTAAAAACTGGACAAGACCAAGACTGGAATCTAGATGACTCACGCCATGTCAGACGAAACCTATGGAGTAATCTTATGGACTCCTGTGACATGCACGTTTTGAACAGTAACTGCATAGGCGATATGCCATCTCAGCCTACGTGGGAGAACCAGGACATGGCATCAACTATTGATTACATTTATGTATCAAAGCGTTTTTTTACCGCTGGTCGAGCAATTCCAAGTCATTAAAACTCAGCACAGTTACCACCACTTTCTCCAATTGGAATGGTCCCCAACACATTTTATGACCCGTGAGCATTACCCAATAGACCTGGACACATAACAGGGGCTTGCGTCTGAAACTCTCATCCATTGAGATTCAATCATTGTCAGCTGAACAGATCCGGACTGGAGCAACGGTCGACTACTCTCCTCTATTGGAAAAATTCCATCGGCACTCTCGGCAGGGAGTAAGAACTGAATACTACAAACACGCATTCGACCCCGAACTGGTGGCCCGAATAAAAGTGGCAAGGAAAACCGCACAGAGATCTAAAAATTCAGGTTTACCAGAAGATTACTTAACTGCCAAATCTGCGAAGACTGACTATAAAAGCTGGCTCTGCACCTCAAGACATTTACGTTACCAGCGGGACGCCGAGGCGATGCTATCTGCTTTGGGAGGTAAAGACCCAAATAGATTCTGGTCTTTAATCAAGGAAGACAACTTGGCGTTGAGAGCAGACCAAATCAACCCCATAGGCGAAGACCCCTGGATCATTCATTTCCGCGAATAGTACACGTCAGTTGGTGGAACGGTTGATCCGCTCAGGCTCACTAAAGGTCTGGATTCTTGGGTCTCGTCGACCAGTCCAAACAACGTCTCATGAAGAATTAAAGTAAAGAATTCTAGAGCACCGGTGCCTGACGGTCTGTTGAACCGTATGTTGAAGGAGTTCCCCGATGACTGGGCCACATTCATCTGGATCCTGTTTGAGCAAATAACCTTGTCCCATCACTTGCCAACCTCCTGGACGAGAGCAATAATTGTTCCCATCCATAAGAAGGGGGACTGGAGTAAACCTAAGAACTTCTGTCTCATCTCTTTCTTTTATGTCATCGGCAAGCTCTACAGCTCGATTGTATTGGAGCAGTTCAACGGGTGGTGTAGAGAGTCTGGCTCCTTAGACATTTTTCTAACTGGTTTTGTTAGGGGCCTGGGCACATCTATAAACACCCCCCTACTCCAACCCTTGAAGGGAAACCTAGGCCCCGCTAAACCAAAGATCTACATGGTGTTTATAGACTTAGTACAGGCTTTTGACCTGATTAACCGTGGCAAGTTATGGTCTAAGCTGGCAATGAAGAACTGCCCGATGCCTATACTCCACCCCATCTTAGCAATGCACTCCAACACCACGCTACGAGTAAGGCTAAACAAAGCCGGCATGCTCTCGAATGAAATAAGAACTTTTTGAGGAGTAAAGCAGGGATGTCCCTTGGCCCCAGCGCCTTTTAACTTCTTTCTGGAGGATCTCCCAGAAGCCGTTGTGGAGACAAGGTCATTTCCCCCCCAAGATTGGTGGAGTTCAGCTACCACGCCTGCTCTATGTGGATGATGTCGTGCTGATCAACCAAACCCCTGTTGGTCAGCAAAGACAACTCGACACTTTACATCGGTACATCTGTAATAATGACCTGGAGAAAACCAAAATCCTGACGTTCGGCCACGGAATGAAGGGTCTGAGCCGTCACTCATGGTACATTGATGGCGAAAAAATTGATAAGGTGCAGTCCTTTAAATATCTAGGGGTGTGACTGAGCAATTCCTTAATAGAGGCACCAATATCTACCTACCTTCAAACAAAGATGAAACAGCTCACCACCCAGGTATCGGCTCTCTACAGGAAGTTCAGCCGCTTCCCGATCGTCCCGGTACTGAAGTACTTTAAAGCCAACATGGTACCAGTCCTAACATTCGGGCGGATGCTCTGTTCAACCTCCCAGACTCCCTTTGGAACTTGCTCGAAGGGGGGTTTTGGAAAAAAAGTACTGTGTCACCCCCCTCTCCATGCCAATAGCCATCATTCGGAAAGAGCTGAGTCTTAATCCTTTAAAAACATACAGTTATTTGGAACAGACTGGCTTTGTTCAAGAAGTGTCATGACCTTCCTCGGCCAGCAATTTTGGAAATGGTCCACAAAGAGATGCGGTCTGGCTCAAACCCGACTTTGGCGATATGGTGCGCATCGACCCTGTCTTTCTTGGTCGATATTGGCAGCTCTTTGGACCAACTGCTGTCTGACTGTGAGCGAGAAAAGAGGAAAACCCAGGAGTATGACTGGATACAAACCCAAGAGCAAGCAGGATGCTACAAACTAGTTGCACACTTCCATCCAGAAGTCTGTATACGTAATACTCCCTGTAATTACTTGAAACAGGTCCCTGACAAAAGGGCCAGGGATTTCTTTCTGCTGACTCGATTGAATCTACAGCCAACCAACGAAATCAGAGCAACTGGAGGCCAATCTGAGGAAAACTTGTGTCGCCATTGCCTGGCTCCTGTGAAAGAGGAGTCACTTTTCCATCTGATGGTATTCTGTCTAGCCTTGGACTTTGCATTGGTGGACAAGAAAATATGGTGGCCTTTTTTGATGTCTGGAAAATAAATCTCCCATGTACTTGCAGTGGTGAAATTCCTGATGGAGGTTCTGCCGGAGAGTGGAATCTGTAAAAAAACTTTACATTTTCTTTTCCTTTTTTTTCATTCTCCTTCCCCTTCTTATGCTGTTGTAAGTTTTCTTATCGGTTAACATAACTCAATTTTAATGCTAATAAAAATAAAATAAAAAATAAACTCAACCTACCAAGTAGGAACCCACCATTCAAAATCACTACCAACCAATCCATGACTCATGCCCAATTGGTACCCCTTTCTCAACCTCAACACGTTACCCTCTCTCTCTGAAAACACAAGTCTTCCTCCAGGTGCTCCACCCTCCTCTTTGGTCTGTGGGTCCCTCTGCACCTTCTCTTCGACATCACCCATTCACACCTCACCCTCAACAGACACTGATGGCTTTTTTATAGCCCTTCCTTTCCAAGCTAGAAGCCTCCCTTTGCTTGCACTGGCTACTCGATCCCCTTGACCAGAATTGCCCCTGAAGTCTTCAAAAAGACTTCTAGCCCTGCCCCAGGGATCTTTTGTTTGCTGTTGCCCTCTTGAAGCCAGTAAGTATTTTCCTACAAAGGTTTTGGGGAGGGTTTCCTGCCTCCCCACCCCCTAATGCTGGGCAACGCACTGCTTGTTCCAGCTCCCCTGCTGCTGCAACACTGCTCCCCTATAGCCAGTTTGAGAGGTTTTTGATTCCCTATTCAACTTCTGCAGGGGAAAGTCTGTTTCATTTCCATTTTGGTAGCCAGTCCATTCTCCCTGTTCCACGCCAGGTCCTGTCCGTTCAGCAAAGGTGCATTGTGGAACGTATAGTCCCTGGGAGCCACGATCCATCCCACCTTTATGAGGATTCTGGTGCATTCTGGTATATGTTATGATATGATACGTTATTTATAACGCGCTTAATACCCAGAAGTTTCTAAGCGCGGACCCGGGAATCGAACACATGTTGCTCTGTGTTGCTTCCAAGGCAAGCACGCTGCTGCTGAGCTATCCTCCCGACCTAATTGAGCTAATTGTTTTATCTTGGGTACGATCTGAAAAAATACCTGGCCAGGAGAGAGGCTGATTGGTATTGAGACAGAGGCACCAATGTACATGGATGGCGACAAACATGGTAAACAATTAATTGGGTACTCCCCTTTTGTTTGATAACGGGGGGTCAAATCTGTACTCTGGGGAGAGTTGAAGAATAGGAAAAACAGGAAAGACAGATTGACTACCCCTCTCTAGTTGTCCTTTTAGTGGAAACCGGGCAGGATGATCGGAATCTACTGAATCATTCAGTAAATTAATCACCTATATTACACTTTGACACACTTCTATTTCAAAAGTATTTTAGTGACAATTCTCTTTATTTTTCTTTTTAAAAACATTGTAAAAAACATGTACTTAGTATTCAACTCACATCACTTTCATACAACAATGGAGTTATTTGATTTTGATATTCTTTTATAACACAACTATCATTTGGTTATGTCAAAAAGAGATGGGGAAAAGAACATTTTTGGATCCCTAACTGGTCGACATGTTTCTGCCCTTCTTGCATGTACTACACCCTCTTAAGTGTTGTCACTCAATTGACTTGTTAGGCCATCTTCAGGACACAGCAGTACAATCAGGAAACTTAATTTCATTCACCCGTAATAGATCTTCTGATCTGTTGTCCAATCTATAATAATTAGGACATCTGAGAACTAATTTCGCCTTTTACTGTGCTTGGAATCGGGTCTTTGTGCTCACACAATTGCAATGTCGCAGCTGTTTATGTGCGTACCAAATTTTCATCGCTTCTGTTTCACACTATGTGTAGGTGGATGGTCAAAAATGACACAGCGTCCTTTCTTTTTTTCTTTTTCACATTTTTTTCACGAAAGCTCTGTTTCTTTGTAGTAATGGACCCTTCTTTCGTGCGCGCGTAAGATCTAGAAGCTTCTGGACCTCGGCTCTGAGGGAGGGTGCCCCCGACTTCTGAAAGGGAGGATTGAAAGATTGAAAGGTGAGGTAAGAGGGATGGGGAGGGGCAAGCGGAAGCCCGCCCGAGTGATGGACAAAACCCACAAGTCGTTGGTGACGGTTTGCCACGCCTCCAGATGAGACGAGATTCGTCCTCCCACCGGAGTCTCGTGCGAGCGCCAAAAAATATTTTGCAGACTTTTCGGTCGAGAGACTACCTATCCCTGAAGAAGAGGCTGACGACCGAGCGAAAAACCGGCCACATGGCTGCCTCTGGCGGGAGTTACCTGGCAGAGGTTCAGTCCTGCGGGACCTGCGATCTTGGAACCCTCTAAAGCCTGAAGAGGATCGAGATAGGGACCCAGATCTCTGACCTTTGACTGGGGCCTTCATGATCAGCGACAGAGAGTTGGCAGTTTGCGTGCTCGCCTTAGTCTTGGTGAGCACGTCATCCATTGAAGAATGAAACAACTTTTTGCCATCAAAAGGCAGGTCCAGAACCCTATCTTGGACCTCCTTCAAAAACTTTGTTGCACGAAGCCAAGCCTGACGAGAGGTGTCCAACCCCAATATGAGGCCACAAGCCGAGGTGTCAACATGATGCGCAGCAGCCTCCAGCATATCCTGCACCAACACTCTGGTGTCTAACAAGCTGCCTTTAAAGTCTTCTAACCTGTCGACAGGAATGAACTCCTGGAAGTCAGCCAAATCTCTCCACAGTTTCATATTCGCCGCCGCCAGGATGAGCTCTGCGTTGGCCTGATGCAATTGCAGCGCCGAATTGGCAAAAATGTTCTTGCCCAAGGAATCAAGCAATTTGTCCTCCTTGGATAGAACTTGAGCCGCAGCTGCCGAAGTCGCAGAGGCCTGCTTATATTGCAGAGTGGCGGCCGCTTCCACCGTCGAGGACGGGAGCGGGCATGACGCCAAGGCTGCTTCCTCGGAGGTGTAAAGCCTGTAACTGGCGTCAATTAATTTATTTACAGCCTGGTGTGGGGTTTATCCCATACCTTGCAGGCCTCGGCCAGGACATCCCTCTGAAGGAACAGGCCGTTGCGCTCTGGTGGAGACAAGGTCAGCACCCCTTCCTGCGGAGCGGGTGCCTCAGGTATGTCAAGGAGTGACATGTCCAGTACCCGGTCGTGAAATGCTCATACAGAGCGGGGCTGGTCCTCACTGTCCTCATCTGCCAAAAGGTTGACTAGAGCATCCGGATCCCCCGACTGCGACGCAACAGGCGTCAGATTGACATCACGCTCTGCTGAAGACTTGTCCACCTTGACAAAGGAGGCAGAGCCGGAGGAAGGCCGGGCGGCAGAGGAAGTGCAATCGCCCGGGCGACAGGTGCCATGACAGGAACTGTTGGGGCAGGCAACGGTGTCTGAGTGCAGATTTCCCTAAAGAGGCCCTTAAAATACTCCCTCATGGGATCAGAGTTCATCAGACTATGAAATTTCCCAAATAAGGCATCATCTGCCGTGGCCTTAGGAGCCGGAGTGGGCAGAGGCCTCTCATGAGGAACATAACCCCATGAACGTAGAGAGGAGGGCTGCCAAGAGGGCCCGCCACCAACCGGGTCTACATAGTCCAATGGGGCAGATGTAGGAGGAAGCGAGACCGAATGTGGTAGTGCATCCAAACACGCCGGAAGGGCAAAACGGATTCACACTGTTGCGTGGATAAGGTTGTCCACCAAAAATGAAGGTTCCCAGCATCCGCCGACATTGAGTGTCAGGGAAGAATCCAAAAGGGCCGCCGTAGACCATGCAGGAACGCCCACCATTTTGTGAACATCTGAGGAGAACTGCATCACATGTGTAGATGAGGCAGTTGACTCCACAGGTGGGTCAGGGGACTTGACTGAAATTTTAGCCTTGTCACAAGGATCCCCGGCAGAGCCGGTACTATGGGGCCTTGGATGTTTACTGGACATCCTGCCCCTTGAATTAGCCTCCAAAGGAGGAACCTCGGCAACAAAGGAGTTACGGTCGACGACCTCTCCCTGTGTCTCCTCAACAGAACCTGCTCCTTCGCAAGCACATGAAAATTTGAGGAATCCACCTCAAAGATAAGACCTTTACAAGCCTCTCAGTTCTGCTGGTACACACCTTAGCCTCGTTAAGAGGAATCTCGGAACAGAGTCCGGTCTTAATAGCTCCCTTGTGAGGGGCCTCGAACCGTGGTTCGGTACAGAAAGCCTCAACAGAGGCCTCAGGACACACCTCGGTGTCTGTGTGGGAAGCACCAGACAAGGAGACTTCGGAGCAAACTCCAGTACCCGACGCCTCAGTACGAAATATGCTGGCTATTAGCACCTGATAGGTGAACCTCGGATTGTGATCCGGTATAGGCAGGCCCCTCGCAGAAACCCTCGGAGAAAACCCAGGTATGCCTACTAGGCCTGCGAGGCACCTCAGGGATAACCTCGGTAGCAGAGCTTTTGAATCCCTTCCCGGACCTGGAGGACCCCGGGAAGGAGCTCCCCGACCAGGGTGCCCTGAAAGGTAAAGAACTTACCGGGCGTCTCTTCTTACTGTCCATGAAGAGTTGGAAATGCCGTGGAGGAATCTTCTGAAAGATCTCCTTCCACCGACGAAGATGACATTGAAGTGCCCAGACCGAAAGGGAGTCACAGAAGAAACTAGAGCCCCAACGGTGATTCGGTCCCAGACACTCCAAGCAAAGAGAATGGGGATCTGCCCTAGCGAAGCGACGCTCGCAAGAAGAACAAGTGGCAAATCCCAGACGCTCCAGCATAGACGGAGGACTATGTGACCGTAGAACCAGAACAGGAGAGAAGGACAACGGGAAAGAAAAAAGGTCTTCCTGGTGATGCTAGTGCGTCCAGCCCCGACCGCGCGGCGAAAAAAGGACTGAAGGGCGATGCGCGGGGCAGAGCTAAGGAGGGCGGGGTTACGGCCGCATGCGGTACCCCGCGTAAAAAGAGAAAAAGGACACATTTTTCAATTTTATGCTTTTTTACAAAAAGTGCTCCGGTCCCGTCTCACAGGACGGAATGTCCCAAAAGTATGGAGGAAAGGGAACGGGACGTAGGAGTACTTATATTTTGCCTTTTTGGCATATTCACAGATCATATATTTCACTTTCCTCTTTTTCAACTTTCTAGAGTCCCAACGGTGATTTGGTCCCAGACACTCCAAGCAAAGAGAATGGGCATCTGCCCTAGCAAAGCGACGCTCGCAAGAAGAACAAGTGGCAGATCCCAGATGCTCCAGCATAGACGGAGGACTATGTGACCGTAGAACCAGAACAGGAGAGAAGGACAACGGGAAAGAAAAAAGGTCTTCCTGGTGATGCTAGTGTGTCCAGCCCCGACCGCGCGGCGAACAAAGGACTGAAGGAAGGGCGATGCGCGGGGCAGAGCTAAGGAGGGCGGGGTTACGGCCGCATGCGGTACCCCGCGTAAAAAGAGAAAAAGGACACATTTTTCAATTTGATGCTTTTTTACAAAAAGTGCTCCGGTCCCGTCTCACAGGACGGAATGTCCCAAAAGTATGGAGGAAAGGGACGGGACGTAGGAGTACTTATATTTTGCCCTTTTGGCATATTCACAGATCATATATTTCACTTTCCTCTTTTTCAACTTTCTTTCTATAAAACGTTCACTTTCTTTCCATTGATCTCTTCTGCAATATCTTTCAAACCTCTTTGCCTCGCAGGACCACTTTATTACTTTGTAGCCTTTCTTTTCATCAATTGTTCTCTTCATTTGCGTTTTATCGGCACACGCGCAACCTTCAACTTTCAAATTAGTCACTTTCTTTTAACATCAACCAGACTTTTTATCCCTTCGATAACTATCGTTGTGTTAATGGGATTTCTTTAATCTTTTTCCGGCAGCTCAAGGCCGTTAAGGCCTCCTCAGCTCCTCCCCAACTCTGCCGTTCACCCTAAAATCGAGGGCTGCTTTCTGGCAACTTGAAGGTTTCTTTCCTCCTCTCACTTGGCTTTGTTCTTCCAATGCTCACAGCCTCCCAAAAGCATTGAAATATTGCCTGGTTTTCTCTTGATCCTCTAAACTGTCGATCAGCCTATTGGCCTTCCACCATCCACAGCCTGGTTCACCTCAGCCTTGGAAGAGCTGTTCCTTCTCGTACTCAGCCTCACTCAGCTTCTCAAAAACAATTCTCTAATTTTCAGTTCCCCCAAATTTTGAACTCCAAGTCCCACAATGCATTATTCCTGTTTTGCTCCCACTTTGCTAGCTCCCTGCTGCGGCATTTTGGCGATCTCGGGAGCATAAGGTTCTTTAATGGGATGTTGCCGCGATCAGGATGTCACCACCTGCCCCTCAGACACCTGGGCTTTACTAACTCACCCAGGGCACGGACACTAGTTTGAACACTGCTAGCAAACTCCTATTGTCCCTGGTTTGGCTACTTGGAAACACAGCTCCCCCGCTACACTCCGGCCTCCCTTTTACCTACAGGCTCAGTGTTTTGGCAGTCTGTGCTCCTCCAGGCTCTCCAGGGTTCTCCCAGCTGCTGTTTTCTCCTCCTGGTCTTCAAAGTCCTTCCAGCATTCCCAGGTTGTTCGAAGCGTGTCTTTTGGCTGCTCCTTTTATACTTGGTGGGAAAATCAATTGGAGTCATGTGAGAGTAGTTGCCTAACCCTGCCAAACTCTATTAGCGGACACTGATGTTCTCTAAGGTCGGTTTCCCTTGTTTTTCCTCCCATGTTGTCTATAGAGGTACCCGTCTCTTAATTGTCTCTTCTTCTTCTCAGTACATGGGTAACTCAGTGGTGAACGGGAATTATGGGAATTGTAGTGTTCCCTTTAGATTGTGAGTAATTTGGGTAACTTAATGTCAAAAATAGGGGGATAATCCTAGTGCAGTAAATAACGGGGCAATATGTTTAATTCACTTGTTCCTGTTCTCGTAAGCCTCCTTTTCATCTTGGTACATGTTGAAATTGGGGAGGGGGTGTAACTGGGCAGGATTCATAGTAGCCCATGAATGCAGAGGAAATGTCAGATAGAGGGTGTTAGAAAAAGGGGGATACTATGTCTCGCCATCGGGCGCTCCCCCCGCAGGACCTCTCACCCAGGTGATCCTCCCTCGCTTGTCCATCCCCAGGGTCTGGATCCAACAGCGATGGCCATTCCATGGCCACCTGAGAAGAGGATCCCCATGGAGTAGATCGGGGAAAACCCCAAAGGTTTTTCAGATCTATCTCGGGTGTTAGATGGATCAAGCCTACAAATTAAGTCTTACGGTGGTATTACTCATGTGAGAGTCCATCAGAGTGGGTGACTGGCGTTAAAAATAAAAATAAAATTGTATTCAAGTTTATTAAAGGACAGGGTATGCAGGAGTTCACTTGCATACACCAGGATGGATGTTACAAAAGATGTAATTTTTTGACACCCTTGCCTTCATTATGCGGTTTTCGTTTTGAAATTTGTATTTCTTTTTTAATTCCCTTTTTACAGAACCTTTTCTTGCATGAAAATAATTGTTGTGGCTCCGATGAAGGCGGAGGTCCCAATGAAATTGAATTGACCTAGCCGCAACTCAAGTTGGCCAAGTTTTAAACATTTTGGACTGGCTTTCGTGACAGGTGGACTTTAGTCCCCAATAGGTGGGATTAATTTGTTGAGCATTGCAAGTCAAATAGAAAGTAAATGCCAGGCAGGATTTATCACTGACTTCTATTGTTGGTAATGTGAGGTTTGATTGCTTTGTGTTGAATTATATGTGTGAATGTGAATGGGTGTGATTGAGTAGAGGGGGGTAGGTTTGTGAGTAGAGGGTTAGTTTTGCAAGGAGAGGATGTTGGAGAGTAAACATGTACTTGTGTACCTTTTATGCCTTTGTTATATAAACCATTATGGTTATCTACATTTTTGTACATTGAGAAGAACTGTGCAGAATTGTTTTCATATTTATTAATAAATTCACATGAAATGGACAGAGTTTCTCCATTTATAAAAAAAAAAACAATGTTGGTCAGAGGTCACTTGTTTTGCTATTTGTCAACTGTATGCAAAACGTGACTGCAACATCTTTGGGGAAAAATATAGGAAGAGCAGTGCTGAGACAAATATTCTCTGGCCCATTAGAAAATGGTTGACATGCTGTGAAAAAAAAGACAGCAGCTGCAGTTGTGCTTGTTGCATCTCTGCTCTTCTGGCATCTTCTTTTTTAAAATGAAAAGAACAATGATAAATTAACACTTCTTTTTCAGAAAGTAAAATGCAAGTAAAACACCTAAAATGCTCATTTCAATTTTAATAAGAAATCTCTTCAAAGTGCTTCTGTGGAGGTCTAGGACAATGCTATTTAGCCATAGGCAAGTTGTAGGATTATTTTTATACCTCAATTTCCAGAGACCAATTTCTACCAGTCCATAAGAACCAACAATGTATTAATTAAGGCCTAAAGTCAATATTCCAGTATGAGAAAGCTATAGTCCCAGAATACTGGGTTGGAAAGGATTTTCACTTGTAAGATGTGTTTATTTTAAAATTAAACTGTTTATTGAGCACTTGGTGAAAGAGTACATTACAATTTAAACATTAGAGGAGGAGGCAAAGTACACTGCATGCGTATGAGACACATTGTATATCAGGATATTGTGATAGCTATTGTGACGAGTCACATGATCTTGTCACTTCCCTATGATGCTAGGCAGGTAAGTCTGCTATGCAACATTCTCCCTAGGGGTGGCAGTCTGTGGGATTCTCACAGGGAGAGACTCCTTTTGGGGCCAGGACTCCAGTTCCGTGAAGGAACTCCCTGCCCCACTTTCCTATGAACCCCTCAGAAGACGCAACCTGAACAGACAATTGTGTGCTATTGTAATACAACTTCCAATATTAGAACCCAACACAAATACACTGAGAAGAGTGGTGTAATGCTCTTCAGAGTGGGAACTATGGAGTAATTAAGAATAGTACAGGGAAAGAGAAGAAAGACCCAGCTCGGACTCAAACAACAAAGACTGACTTGCATTAGGGAGTTGTGTTCACCAAGCAGGTGAAGCCCGGGAAGTTCGAACTTGGGAGAGAGAAGCCAGGGCATTCCAGAAGGACCTCGGTCAAGAGGACGTGGAGAAAGGAGGAAGAAAGCCATGCAGGAGCCAGCAGGGAGCCACCTCGTGTTTGCATATAGCAAGCATTGTAAGGTGGTGACGTGACCTCTGTTGAGTGGTCAGGAAAGGTCCCAATGAGGAAGAAGGGTTCACGTTGTGTGTGCCAAATCTGTGACCGGGGGTGCGGTGAAGTTGGCGCGATGCTGCAATTTTATATGTATCCAGTGTAGTTCATGTGAAAGAGATGGGTGCTAATTTAAGTGTTACTTTGTGTTTAAGTTGATAAATGTGCACGTGCGCAGCAAGATAAATGTCAAAATCGCCAATTAAATATAAACTCAATCTAGATATGGGGTGCTATGAAGTGCCTAGAAGATGGGCATCAAGGAGTTTCATAATGCGCATGCAAGGAAGGAGACTTGTCAGGAAAAACACACTGTCACAAAGACACAGTAGTTATTAAACATGCATGCACACCGACATCCATAAATAGGGAATTTACAAATCTACATGTAGTGGGCTCTTTTCATAAATTGGTTAAACTCTGCAGTCAGGGTTGCGAGGAGAATTCTAATCGACTGGGAGAAGCTGGTTTTGCAGGGTTGGAGGCCGAAGGAGAGGTCATAATTAACTGAGCAGATTGGTCAGCCAACCAGACGGCCAGGGTGTTTATGGCTTGGCAGTATCACAGAAGGAAGATGCAATCTTTTTAAGTGTACAGGAGCTTGTTATTTATTGTTCAGAGGGATCTGGCCATTTGCTTTTGACCAACAATAAAACTTGGGGTGAAGTGACGCTTAATTGTCGATTGTTTTCTCAGGATGTGACCAGAGGCCATGCGTGTTGAATTTGTAGTCGTTTAGATTGGAGTGTTCTGAAGACACCACTAAGTCGGGGTGGGCGAGACGGTTATCGCCAGTTCAAAGGGGACCTGTTTATTCATCCTCTCCTCATGTTGTTTGAAGTATTTGTGCAAACCATGTGCAATTACATTCAGGGTTAGGTCTCAGGCCAGCTGGGACTTGTAATGAATTATGCTTGTAAGTGAATGTGTAGCTATGTGGTCATGTCATGTGCTGTACACACAAGCTGAAAATGGTAGTTAAGATAACTTTGACCAATGAACATGGGGGAATTGGAGAAAGACTGGATTTATTTTGTACAGGTTTTGACCAATCATGTGTGGGAGTGATTTGTAATACAATATATGGTAGTGTTTTAACTGTTGCAAAAATGTATATAATGTGTCAACTTGTATGGTTCAGGGACACTCGGGTTAGTTTGACTCTATAGAATCATGTAGCCATTCTCGGCCAATTGTACAATAAACTTGCTTACATACAAACGTGCACTCACTTCTTAGTACTTTTGATTAAGGTGATTAGAGGCCCATCGGCACACCTGAAGAAGGTGGGGTGCGTGGTCTGACAAAATGCGTGATCCCAACCCCACAGGAAGAACCAGTGACGCCACTCGACAACCTAGAGGTAACGGGAACGGCGGGGGACCTCGAAACCCCATTGTTTGAAGACGTACAACATCAACGTGGTGTTGTCGGTAAATGTCTGTACCACCTTTCTGGCCAGCAAAGGGAGGAAACACTTAAAGGCCCAGGAAATCACCCTCAGTTCCAGCTGATTGATTTGCAGCAGCTTTTCATCTGGAGACCATAGACCTCTTGGGTGTAGGTCCTGACAGTGGGCTCCCCAGCCTTCTAGTAAAAAGTCCGTCGAGACGGTGGCCTGGTGGGCAGGCAGCTCAAGGAAGCACCCTCTAACAGGTGGGATTTGACTGACCCTCAGCGAAGGCTGTGCCTGAACTCTCATCTCAGAGTGATGCCATCGTCCCAGGACCTAGACACCTGTACTCAAGAAGTGTCCAGGAATGCCTGCAGAGGCCTCATGTGCAGCCTGCAATAAGTGATCAGAGGAATGCATGATAACATCATGCCCAACAGCGACTTGTAACTGCGGACAGATGCACCTTGGCGAGGAGTGCGGACACCGCTCGCCTGATGGTTTTGCGGTGCAGGACACAATATCGAGCTTTGCTCCCAGGTAGAGTGCGTGTCTTGCTGGTATTAAGCACGACTTTGGGAAATTGATCGAAAAGCTGAAGAATTGCAGACATTAGATGGCGGATGCTGTGTTGATTGATGTGCTGGCGTAAGACGTAGCCCGTACCAATCAGTCATCTAAGTATGAGTAGACATTGATGACCCTCCGACGCAGGTGAGCCATCACTGGAGCAAGGCATTTGGCAAAGACCCGAGGGCTGGAATGAAGGCCGAAGGGTAAAGCCTTTAATTGGTAGTACACCCAGCTACTACAAAGCCCAGGTAGCAGTAGTGTGAGCAGCGAACAGGTATGTGGAAGTATGCCTGTTACTATTACCTGGTCGCTGCGGGAGCGTCTGGAGTGGTTGGAATGTGGAGAATACACCTGAGGGGAAAGGACAGGGGTTACTGTGAGTCTCTGAACTATCGCACTGCGTCCCTGGTTCCCCTTGATTTCACCTAGGATCCCCACGGGTGCTTAGCTCATCTGGTGTTTGATAACCAGCTCTCCATCCTGCTGTCTGTTGGAGGGGCGCAAATCTTTTGTATGGGCGTAACCAGTTTCCTCACTGGTATGGATGCACCAGTTTCCTCACTGGAACCCTAGCCCAGACCGGCTGTGGCTTAGGGTTCACATTAAATGTATTTAATGTCAATTTAATATCTTTGGCCCTGGATAAGTGGCCTTTTTAATAGTTCCAGTGTCTTGTGGTGGTTATCACAATCTGTCCGTGCTCATCTGCGCTGTCCCCAGAGCCTGGGCGCTGAACTAGCCTTGCGGAAAACACGCGTGCTGCTGAGAAGCATGTGTCACCGGCGTGCGATGAGGACCGCAAACAGATGTTGCTGAGATCAGCAGTTTGCAGCGTGTTCTTAGTGGGTACGTGCTTTGCCGCGTAGTTTTGAGATTGGTTGAATGCTGGGCACTCAAGCGGTATGAGTTGTCTGTGCGTGATGTCTTGTATGCTTGTTAGCGCGTTGCAGATGTGCTCAGTGCTTGCCTGTGTTAACGTTGTTTCTGCTCATCTGTTCTCAGGTGCTCCGGAGCTGGGATGGTGTGAGTGCTACGCTCACCTGGTTCCCACAGGGATGTCGGGTGGAACTGGACAGCCACGGTCTCCACCAACGTGATGCGTAGTGCAGAGATGACTGACTGGACTGGCCCACCTAGCTTCGTCTGCTTGACCCGTAGAAGTAGTCTCCTAAAGGCGGAGAAAAGGAATTAGCCACCATTGGATTTGAGCAACAGCCCCTCACTGCGTCCCCATTTATCACCTCTGATATTCCCGTTCACAAAGCTCACCTTATAGTTTTGAATGATGAGCTCTCCATCCTGCGAGGAACGCAGGGGCGCGTTGATGGCCAGTTACTTCACTGGCTTGAGGATATTGGAAGAGTTCTAGACAAATCTTGGCTCCAAAACTCCTAGCGAAGGACTGTAAGCATATAGTTCTTAAGAGTTCAAAAATGTCTGAATAATCACTATTGTCCAATTCCTTTGTTTATCTTGCAGCTTAGACCCAAAAGAAGCTAGTTCTGCGGCAGCTGAAAGCGTTCAGGTAAGAGTCTGTGCTATCCCACACTGTCTGTTAAATGATGCCAAAGTTTAACTCGCTGCTTTCTCTTTTCTTACAGGTGCGGCGTAAGAAGATTTGGAGTGCTGGTGAATGATACCTCCGGCGGTAAAATCAGGTAAGTATATGGTGGCAAGAGATTGTCCTTGTTTGTTTCCCCACGGCTCACCTTGTTGTTTTCTTGTCCCCCTAGGTGCTGGAATGCGGCAACATAATGATGGACACCGCCGGATCGTAAAGATGCTGCGAGGAATAGGAGTATGGCGCGGCACTGCAGCTGGCAATGCAACGTGTTTAAAATAAAGTATTTTTCTTGTTCAAAGGTGCGATGATCAGGAATCAGGAACAATAATGTTCTTGTTCTAACCTTTCTTCTTATTTCCCCTTCTTTCTAGGCGCTCTAGACTCGAGGCGGGCGTGGCACGAGGCTGGATGCTGACTGCAGGCACGGTGAGCGTTACGCTGCAGGATGCAGTATAACGCGAAGCATGGGCTCCCCTTCGGGCGTGGTTTAAATAGCCACCTAAGTAGTCCCAGGTAAGTATTCCTCCACAACCACACCCGAGTAACAAAATAGTCCCTAGGTAAAGTAGTCCCTTCCAAGCCTCACATGGGCTTGGATCTCTTGCAGCATGGTCTGCATCAGGTAAGTTTTAACATATGAGCCTGGCGTCTATGGTGCCAGGACTGTTCCCCCATATGAGCCTGGTGCCATAGACGCCAGGACTGTACCCATATAGCCCCTAACAAGGGTTGCTGGGCTTTCTCTGGGTAACATGATGCCTGCATCCGGGGTTGCTAGACTTGGTCTGGATGCCCGGGGGTAGGCATCATGACAGCGAGGAACGGAAAGCCTGCTGTAAAGGTCGCGTCAGAGCTGCAGGCAAGAGGAGATGTGTGCCGGTTGCAAACTGAGAAGAATAAAGTTGGAGCAGTTTGCAGGGAAGGAGCTGGGCCCTCTAAAGTTGAGTTTCGGATTGTGCAAGGTAATTCAGGGTACGCCAGCCTTCTAAAGCGTCTTTCTTCCTCTTTGCAGGTTTGAGTTCCACAGTAAGCGTTACGCTGCAACAAGCAGAAGTAACGTGAAGCACGATCCTTAGTCTGGGCGTGGGTTATATAGCCAGCCACTCCCAATGAATAGGAAGCACTTATCAGAAGCTTCCCATGGCCATTTGAACGGCCATCTTGGTGGTGAATCAGGAAGTTCCTGCCTCATTTACCCCTGTAATGTCTGTGGAGGCACGTAATAAGTACCAGGCACACCAGGACTGAGCCCAACTTGTCTTCGCTAACCCAGACTTCTTGTGTTTGGGTGTGCTGGTGCTGAAGGTGTGAGCATGAAGTGTCCTGCCCCTGAGAGATGTGGGCAAGTGTGTCTGAGGTGGTACTACTGGTAGTCATGACAGTACTAACCCCCCCACACCCATAAGACCCCTCTCCAGGACGAAGTGCGGGGTCCGAGTTTGGTTGGATGGTTATGATGGAACCTAGCAATCAATCGGGATGCATGGATGTTCCCACGTTCTGTCTTGTGGTCCATACCCCTTCCAATCCACCAAATAATACAAGGTTTTTCGGATGAGTTTAGAATCTAGGATGTCTAACTTCGTATTCAGGTTCGCTTACAACCTGCACTGGAGCTGGAGGTGCCTTGACCTGGGTACCAGGTTGAACTGGCTTAAGTAGGGACACGTGGAAAACAGGATGTATTTGCTGCAGGATTGATTACGGCCTCAATGGTGTATGGGCCCAAGAACCTGGGATGGAATTTCTGCGGTTCTTGTAAAGGAACACGTTTACAGGCCAGCCATCCGGTATCACACACTTGATATTTGGGGGCCTTTCTCCGGTGATGGTGAGCACATTTCTTATGAGTTTCCTTCACAGTTGACAGCAGTTTGGTAGTCCTCTGAAATGCTTGAGAGATGGTGACATGCAAATGATTTGCCGCTGGCATTTCCAACACAGCTGGTGGATCATAGATGGACGTTCTTGGATGTCGTCCGTGGAGTATATAGAAAGGACTGTGTCCAATGAAAAAGTGCGCCGAATTGTTGTATGCATACTCAGCTATCCATAACACTTCCACCCACGTACTTTCAGTTTGGTGGAACATGCTTCGAAGATATTGTTCCAGTGTCTGGTTGGTTCTTTCTGTTTGTCCATCGGTTTGAGGGTGATGCTTCATGGACAAGCGTAAGTCAATGTTTGCCAAATCACAGCTTTATATTTCCAGAACTTGGATACAAATTGGCTGCCGGTCTGATATTATGATGGAAGGGAAACCTTGTAGCCTAACGATCTGCTCCAGGAAGACCTTAGCCAGAGTGGTTGCAGTTGGGAGTCCTTCCAAGGCCCTGAAGTGGGCCATTTTGGAGACAAGGTCCACCACTACCAAAATGGTGTTATGATCATTGCAGGGAGGTAAGTCTGCAGTGAAGTCCATCAATATGGTGTGCCAGGGCATTGGCAGTACAGCTAACGGTCCTAGAAGACCTGCGGGTCTCTGTTTTTTAGCCTTGTTCTGTGCGCAAACCCTGCATGACAGGATGTGTTGAGCGACATCTCTGCGTTAGGTCGGACACCAATAAAAACGCTTAATTTTGGCCATAGTCTTGGCGATTCTCGGGTGTCCTTCTACTAATGCGTTATGATAGCTTGTCATGACTCCTTCCTGCAATACGGGTGTGGGGAAAAATAGACGCCTCTGATAATATGGCAGGTCGTCTTGAATGGTACGTTGTAAATCTTCAGTAGTCCACTTCCGTAGTTTCTTAGTTGGCATGTCGAGTTTTACCCCTGCTTCCAGTTCTTCCAAAAGAGAGGTGGTAGCTGTAAGTGCGCCAAGGAGCTTATCCTCCGGAATGATGGCTACAGGGTCAGGTATCACATTAGCCTCTTCTCCTTTTCCTAAGCGTGATAGAACGTCACCCTTCCTTTTGCGCACTCCAGGTCGGTATGGGATCACAAAATCGTATCCTGCAAACAATAGATGCCCACCGAAGTTGGCGCGAAGACTGAGCCTTGGCGAATCACAAGTATTGCAAGTTTCGGTGGTCTATGATAAAGGTAACTGTGTTTGGCTCCCAGTAAGTAATGTCCCCATTCTTTAAGAGCTGCCTTGATGGCTAACAGTTCATTGTCTGTGATGGTGTAGTTTAGTTCAGAAGCGGAGAACTTCTTTGACCAAAATGCCACAAGGTGTAAATGGCCAATATCCAGTTTCCTTTGGGCGAGAACAGCTCCCATTGCAACGTTGGAGGCATCCGCCTCGAGCACATATGGGATATCTCGTTTCGGATGTTGTAGTACTGGAGCTGTAGTGTAGTGAACTTCTACTTCAGGGTTTGAAAGGCTTCTTCAGCTTCTGGAGACCAGCCGAATCACTTGTTCTTCCGGAGAAGGGAGGTAAATGGATGCACCAACTGGGAGAATCCAGGAATGAAACAGTAAAAGTTAGCAAAGCACAAGAAACTCTGGACCGCTTTCACAAAAGTCAGTGAGAGCCAATTGATGATTGCATCCACCTTACGATTATCCATTCGGATTCCACGAGGAGTCAGTACAAATCCCAGGAACTCAACTTCCGAGACATGGAAGGAATACTTTCCCAGTTTGCATAAAGCTGGTGCTTACGCAGCTTCTCGAGGACGGATCGTACATGAATGATGTGGTCTTGCATGGTGGCTGAATAAATCAAGATGTACATTACGGCACAACGTCTAACAACGTTGTGGTACATCGTTCATAAAATATTTAAATACTGCGTGAGCATTGCAAAGCCCAAAGGGCATTACCTGATACTCGTAATGGCTGTATTTGGTGCGGAAGGTGGTCTTGCATTCATCTCCGCTCTTTACTCGCAACAGATGCTATGCCCCCCTGAGATCCAATTTGGTGTAGATCCGCGCATCTTTGAGCTGATCAAGGTGCACCGGGATGAACGGGAGTGGGTATCAGTTTAGGCACGGAGAAGAGGGAGAATTGGCCAGGGACTTAGCCGGCCGGATGAAGCCATTAGCAAGACACTGGTCTAGATAGGTTTTAAGGTGGAGATTTTCCTGCTCGGTGAGTGCATAAATCCGGCTGCATGGATGTGGGAGCCAGGTATAAGGTCGATCTGACAGTCGTACGGCCTGTGTGGGGGTAGCGTGTTCGCTTTGTGGAACACATCCTGGTACTCCATGTATTCTGGGGGCAACACCCCAACTAAGCCCAGGGCGGGGCTGGATTTCTGGATGGTTTTCACCTGATTACCTGGAGCATAGCCCGAAGCGTGACAGGACTGTCTGCACTTGCTAGAGAAGGTCAAGGTTCGTGCACACCAGTTAATGCAGGGCTTTTGGGCTTCCAGCCAAGGCATTCCGAGGATGATGTGGAAATAAATTACTCACCGTAGTGATTAACGTACCCTTAGTCCATAGTTCACTTTCCTCCATACTGTATGGGTGTTCCTTCCAAGGGACGGGAGACGGAAACTTTTTCACCAGAAAAAAAAAACACCTTCCCCTTTAGAGGTACGCAGGGGTGCAGCCCAGGGAGCATGCGCTGCCCTGACTGCGCCCTCCGGCGCCATACCTCAGTCCCCATTGACGTGTCGACAATAGATTTACCATTGCCTAATGACACCAGTATTATTAGGGTGGAGGTTGGTGGGATGTATGGAGGAAAGGGGACTATGAACTAAGAGTACGTTGGTCACTACGGTGAGTTACTTATAATTACTCTTACGTCCCATCCCCTTTCCTCCATACAGTATGGGCGATTACAAATGAATGTAGCCCCAGTGTGGAGAGGAGACCCTCCTTAAGCAAATAGGTTCCCGAGAACCGCATGTCCCGAGGCCGCATCAGATTTAGAGCCGGCATCCAAACAGTAATGCTTACAGAAAGCCGAGGGAGAGGCCCAAGTGGCAGCCCTGCTTATGACTTGCCAAGTGACATGTTGCTGGAATGCGATGGCCGTTGCCTTGGCCCCGACTGCGTGGGCATGCATGTTGGCCGGGAGTGGATTGTGCTGGCCCTCGTACGCCTCTTTGATAGCAGAGACCATACAGCGGGATATGGAAGCCTTAGAGGCCTGATAGCCTGGTCTTGAGCCCCCGAAAGTGACAAACAGGGCGTCCGATTGCCGTAAGTCCTTGGTCCTGTCTAAGTAGAATTTAAGGGCACATCTGATATCCAGGCAGGGCAGCACTCTCTGTGCTTCGTCTTTGGAATCGGGGAAAAACATAGGAAGGACTATTTACTTGTTTAAGTTCAACAGAGACAGAACCTTGGGCAGAAATGACGGGTGCGTTCGCATGACTACCTTGTCTTTGTGAAAAGTGGTACATGGTTCCGAGGCGACCAGCGCCTGGATCTCGCTGACTCTACGAGCCGAGGTAAGGCCGGCTTCATGGTGACCAGCCTGATGTCCACGGATGCCATTGGCTCGAATGGTTTGTGCGCCAGGGCGCCCAAGACAATGTCAAGGTCCCACACAGGGTGCGGTCTCTTGACAGGCGGGTAGAGCCAAGCAAGACCCGTCAGATGTTTCTTGATGATAGTGTTGGAGGAGGAGAAAATACCCTCCTCCGAGTTCCTGTAAGCCCCAATGGCTGCAAGGTATGTGCGGCAGAGGTCCACCTGCATGCCTGAATGAGCGAGGTGCGCCGAAAACGAGAGCATGTCGTCCAAAGTGCAAGCCAAGGGGGTGACACCCTTGGAGTCTGCCCAGTGGCAGAATCTGGTCCGTCTGTTTTTGTACTGGGCCCTTGTGGCTTTGCTCCTGGTGCCCTGTATGATCTCCAGTTTGGCCTGCGAGAGGCTAAGGTTCTGAAGCGTTACCAGCTCAGGTACCACACTGTGAGGGCTAGATTCCCTGGGGCAGGGTGGATGACTCTGTCCCCCCACCCCCTGCTGTGCCAGATGTGTTGGTGTTGGGCACGTCGGAAGGTGAATCGGGGGTACCTCGGAGAGGCTAAGTAGCTCCGAAAACCGTGGCCTGGCCGGCCACCATGGAGCTATCAGAATAATGAGGCGTCAGCGCGACTCCTTGATTTTGCAGATTACCCTGTGGATCAGTGGAGTGGGCGGAAAGCGGACAGAGTCACACGCTGAACATAATTGCCGACCGTGGTCTGGGCCAAAGCAACATAGGCAGAGGGCATGGGGGTCTGAAGTTGGGAAGAGCCCGTTGCAGGATGGACACCTGCTGAACCCTGTAGAAGTCGACATGTGCCGGAGAGGAGCGTGACTCCCGAGGACCGAGTCCCTTAATGATAGATCAGACAAAAAAGACAAAGAAGAAGTTTGCGCGCCTGGAATTACATGGCCGAAGCCAAACCCAGGAGTGCTGGTGAATTCGGCCCATTCCCGTAGAAAAGGGAACTGAGGTGTGGTGCCGGAGGGCGGAGTCAGGGCAGCGCATGCTCCCTGGGCTGCACCACCGTGCACCTCTAAATTTAAAGGGGAAGAAGGTTTTTTCTGGTGAAAAAGGTTCTGTCTTGCGCCCCTTGGAAGGGACACCCATACAGTAAGGAGGAAAGGGGACAGGACGTAAGAGTATTGAGGAGCGCTAATCAGGTCAAGTTCTCCCTGTGTCCGTCCTGACAAAACTGGACCTCCTCAGTACACTGGGTCAAAGTACAAAAAGCCACCACCAGCCTGGTCACATAACTAACAGGGACACTATGGGGCACACATGCCTGGGAGTCATAAGGTCTGTCCTAAGGCAGACTACAAACACAGAGCCAGACCAGTCAGGCTTTGGAATAAAACACACTGAGGAAAATATGAAGTCAAAAAGCCAGAAAAGAATAGCAAAAAGTGTACAGGACTACCCTATCTTAAACCGCCAACAGCACCCGCCCACATGCATGACCCCTGGGTTGCTTACTAGGGCCTGTCTGCTTAAGTCCTTACCCGACAGAATGCACACACGCATCTTAAAGTAAACTCTTAGAATATTCCCATACATGGACTTCGGGTCCCCCAACCAGAAAGCGCATTGAGGCCAAACAAATGGGAAAATGGCGTTATATAAATGACAAATACAATACAACACCACATCAAGCAAGTGTATGCTTTCTACCTAACACAGCAGCATGGGCAAACATGTTTTTCAGCCCAAAGGTGCATGATATTATCCTAGGTCAGAACATCAAGAAAATAGTCAGATTACAGTCAAGAGGTGGTAAGAGATCCACCGCTTTCATTTATTTTATTTATTTATATAGCGCTAAAGCCCGCAGGCATCAGAGCGCATTCCAAAAAAGACAGGACAGTGATTACAAAAACGGGACAAGAATAGACACACAGAAGATCGTATCATGGGGAGCTGAGAGAGGTCGCTAGTCCAGTTTATTTAAAGAGTAGTGTAGAGTCTTTCTCTGAAGAACAATGAAAGGATTGTGGGAGAGAAGATGGCGTCCACAAAAGCTGTTTGATATCAAAACTCAACGACAAAGGACGCCGAACATTAGTTCAAATACATTTTGTACAGTATGCCGAGAACAAGACTGGTCCAGCACCAGCAACTTGGAAGCTGGCAGATGAACAAGTTACTTACCAACTGTAACATTCTTTCGACTGGATGTTCCTCCCACGTATTCCTCATCTTAAGATAATCGTATCCTGCCAGCTTCGTTGCTTCGGAATTTTTTCTTTTTCGGCAGAGGGCGATGTGCATGAGTTTGTGGCGCCGATGTCCCTCTATACTGTGTCGACATCACCATCAGTATGAATAGCTTGCGCTGCGCCGGTTGGCTTCAGTTCTGTTTTTTCGAGGAAAAATTTGAGGAACACCCAGACATGCCTCATGACTGATAGAGTCTTCGTGAGAGGAAAGTGTAAGAAACGCAAACTGTACTGCGGGGTAGGATGGGAGGGGTGATGAGGAATACGTGGGAGGAACATCCAGACGAAAGAACGTTACAGTTGGTAAGTAACTTGTTCTTCAAATGGATTGTGTCCTCCCACGTATTCCTCATCTTATGATAGACTACCATAGCAGTGGTCATTTTGGAGGTGGGAGTACTAGTTATTGTTCTCATGGATGGAATGAAGTACCGCCATGGCAATTAAACCCTCATTAGAGGAAGAAGCATATAAGCAATAATGCTTGATGAAGGTATGCATTGATGCCCATGTTGCAGCTGAACAAATATCTGCTGCAGGGACTCCCCTCTTCAGAGCCGCAGAAGTAGCCATTCCCCTAGTACAGTGAGCTCGCAACCCATCGGTGGGTCTTTTCCCACCAATCTGTAGCATTCAATTATAGCTAGAATGATCCAGCGGAATATGGTCTGTTTTGTCACCGCTAATCCCAATTTATGGCCAGTATAACCTACAAAAAGTTGGTCATCCTGACGTAATTTTGACATTCTTGAAATGTAAAAGCTGAGGGCCCTTTTAGGGTCCAGTCTATGCATTCTCTCCTCTTCTTTGCCCAAATGAGGAGGAGGATAGAATGTTGGTAATATTTTTTGTGACAAATGGAAGTCAAACTACTTTTGGTAAGAAAGATGGTTTAACTTTAAGAACTACTTTGTCCTTGTAAAACATAGTATATGGGGGTTTACATGAGAGAGCCTGTAGTTCACTAAGCCTGCGGGCAGATGTTAAGGCTACAAGGACAGTCTTCAACGTTAGAAGCCTCAAGGGACATGAGTGCAGAGGCTCAAAAGGTATACAAATTAGAAACTTAAGTACTAGATTTAAATTCCAAGTTGGGACATGAAAAGGTACTGGAGGGTATACGTTATTAAGCCCTTTCAGGAATTGAATTATCAATGGAATTTTGAAGTAAGATACCTCTTCCGAGGAGCGCTTGAAAATGGACAGCGCAGCTAGATATCCTTTAATTGTTCCGATCTGGAGCCCCAGATTGGCTAGCTGTAATAGGAAAGAAAGCACCATTGGGGTGCCACATTGAAAAAGATCCACATCTCTATCTTTGCACCAGTTACTGAACTTGTTCCAATGACATCGGTACAAAGATTTTGTTGCTGGCTTTCTGGCCGAAAGCAAAATCTCCATTACGTCATCCGGAAGATCCCAATCCTTATATCTCAACCTCTCAGAAACCATGCATGAAAGTTGAGTGTTTTGACCTCTGGATGGAGAACCTGATCTTCCTCTTGAGAGAGAAGATACTCTCTTTGCGGAATACGTATCGGAGGGCAGATGGACATGTCCAGAAGGTCTGGGTACCATGTCCTCCTGGCCCAATCCGGGGCAATTAGGATCATGGTTTTCCTGAACTTTCTCAACCTCCCGATTACTTGAGGAATCACGGGGACTGGAGGAAACGCGTACAGAAGTGGAAACTTCCAGACCACCACGAACGCGTCTCCTAGAGATCCTCTCAGAGGACATTCCCTTGAGCAGTACTGTTCGCACTTCCGGTAGACTGCAGTCGCGAATAGATCCACTTGAGGGGTTCCCAAAGGGCAAAGATCTCTAGAAGGACTTCTTGAGTTAGCTCCCACTCATGGGAGAATGTGCTCTGCCTGCTCTCAGAGTGCATGCCGCCGTGTTCTGCTCTCCGGCTAGGTGAACTGCTGACAGAGAGATTCCTACTTGTATTGCCCAGAACCAGAGCTGCATTGCTTCTCTGCACAGTGGTAGTGACCCTACGCCTCCTCTCTTGTTGAGGTATCACATGGCCACCGTATTGTCCGCCATTATCAGGACATTCTTTCCCTGTAAAGAGGGCAGGAAGGCCTTCACTGCTAGTCTGATTGCCCTCAGCTCCAATAGGTTGATGTGTAGTTTGGACTCCGATGGAGACCAAAGACTGCTGATTGTCAGATCGCTGGTATGGGCTCCCCACCCCGTGAGTGAGGCGTCCATTACTACTGTTATCTCCGGCCATGGTTGCCAAAAAGATTCTCCTTTGAGGAGGTTGTCGTTGCAAGCCCACCATAGTAGATCCTGAGCAACTGCGCTCGGGACTTGCAGAAGATCCGACATACTCCCCGGGAACTGGGACCACTGAGTTCTTAGGGCCCATTGAAGGGATCCCATTCTCAATCTGGCCTCTGGCACCAGAAAAATGCAGGATGCCATGAGGCCGAGCAATCTCAGAAAATCGAAGGCCGGCAGATACGGGCATTCTGGAACTTTGTTACCATCTGCAGAATGTGGAGAGCTCTCACCTCGGGAGGCGAGGCTTTGCCTGAGGAAGTATCCAAAACTGCTCTGATAAACTGGAGCTTTTGGGATGGTATCATGCGAGACTTCTTGAAATTTAGGGAGAAGCCCAGTTTGTGAAGGAAGTGCCAGGTGATCGACAGATATTCCTGAGCTTGTTCGGGAGAACGTGCTCTGATCAACCAATCATCCAGCTAGGGGTAGTAGTGAATCCCCCCTCTCCTGAGACTCGCTGCCACAAACGCCACCAGTTTGGTGAAAACCCTTGGGGCGGAGGTCAGCCCGAATGGCAGAACTCGAAACTGAAAGTGAGAACCGCCAACTGAGAACCTGTGATGGACGTAAGCATCCTGAAGGTACAATGATACCAACCAGTCTTGGAGTTGGAGAGCCTGAAGGATCCGAGAAAGGGTTATCATCTTGAACTTGTCCTTCCTAAGGAACTTGTTCAAGTTTCTTAAGTCCAAGATGGGTCTCAATCCTCCGTCCTTCTTTTGGGATGAGAAAGTAAGGGGAGTACCAACCCTTGTTCCTCTCCGCTACAAGTACCTGTTCTATTGCACCTTTCTCTAGCAGGGTTAAAATTTCCTGCAACAGGAGCGGGTCTGGAATTTTGAGAGCTGGTCACCGGTGGATGGTCCTGAGGCCTTTTTAGGAAGGGAAGGCAGTAACCTTGAGCTACTGTCTCCAGTGCCCAAGCATCTGAAGTAATTCCCCGCCATTCTTTTAGATGCTGAGAGATTCTGCCTCCACTGGGGTTTTGTGTGATAAGGCCTCAGAGTGATTTGGAGGCGGCTGCAGGAGTGGCTGAGGGCAAAGATGCCATTCCTGAGGTTGGCTTTGCAGTCTTTCCTCGTCCACTACGAGTGACATTTCTCTTGCTTCTTTGAAAGGCCTGTCCTCTTCCTCTACCAAAAGAGGAGTAGTACCAAAAAGAACGACCCCTCCATGAAGATGAGCCCGAATAGGGTTTTCTGAGGCTGTCGCATGGAGGTGCTAAGAAATTTAGCTGCCGCTTTTGAGGTCTGTAGTTTTCTAGGCTTTCATAAGCCTTACTACCAAACAGCCTCAAGCCATCAAAAGGCATGTTGAGAAGTCTGGCGTGCACATCTGGTACAAACCCAGACTTCCTCAGCCATGCAAATCTGCGTAGCACTGTCCTTGCAGCCATGGACCTGCTGATGCTATCAGCAGTATCCAGTCCAGACTGGAGACATTCTCCCATTGCCTCTTTTCCGTCTTTGAAAATATTCAGGAAGCCTTCCCTTTCCTCGCCTCGCGGAATATGTTCAGCCGCCGCCAAAATGCAGTCCCACAGGGTATGGGTGAACCTGGCCAGGGTACAGGTGACATTAGTTGACTTTAGAACCATGCTACCTGAAGTCAAAACGTTACAGGCCCAAGCATCTACCTTCCTATCCTCTCTATCCGGAGGGATAGTTGGATATGCAGTCTGTCTTGAGGTTGTTGCAGCTTGAATAACCAGACTTTCTGGAGTAGGATGCCTGTTTAAATACTCAGGATCAGAACTAGATGTTCTATACTTCTTAGGAAAATTACGGTTTACTGCAGCAATGTTGTCAGGAGCTTCCCAGTTCTTTTCTACCGTTCTCTGAAGTGCCCTATGGAAGGGGAGAACTGGATCCTTCTGGGGGCCCCAATCAAGTATGTCAGTCATATCATCCTGATCAAAAGTGGGTGAGGCTACCAGGTAAATCTGGGTGGTGCAGACTGCTACCAATTGGGTTTACTACTTACTCCTGTAGTCTTAATCTTTTTGCAGTGTTCCCCAAGGGAACTGCACAGGATTCTGCTTAACAGGGATCCACGTCTACCCCTACCTGGACGACTGGCTCATCTGAGCAGGGACAAGGGAACTTGCTGTCGAACACACAGCAAAGACCGTCCGGCTGCTCACGGACCTGGGATTCTCCATCAACTTCCCCAAATCCTACCTGGTTCCGTCGCAGGTTGCGCTGTTTCTGGGAGCCAAGCTCGATACAGTAGCGCAGTTGGCTTCGCCGTCGGAGGAAAGAACGCAGGCTATCCTGGGCAAGGTACAGCGTCTGCTGACCACAGACGTGGCCAGAGTGAGGTCCAGCAAGTCCCTCTTGCATCTATCTGGTGCGCCTGTGCAGGCTTCGGATGCGTCCTCTGCAGGAGTTCCTCGACGCCCGTTGTTATGCAAGCGACGGGCAGCTTCGAGGACAAGATCTCGCTCAACGAAGTATTCCGGCAAGCAATTCGATGGTGGGGCACCTGCGCACATCTCGCAGCGGGCACAGACTTTCAGACCCCAGCATACCAGGTCATGGTGACGACGGATGCCTCCCTGGAGGGGTGGGGGGCGCACACCGGAGATCTTCACGCGAGAGACCTGTGGCTCCCGGAGGAGAAGTCGCTCCACATCAACATACTGGAGCTCCGAGCAGTGTTCTGGGCCCTCAAGTCATTCCTCCCGTCCCTCAAGGGCAAGGTGGTGAGGGTCTTCACTGACAACACCACCAGCAGGGAGGAACCAGATCCCCAGCCCTGTCCAAGGAAGCCCAGGTTCTGTGGCACTGGGCCGTTGCCCAGGGGATGTTCCTGGTACCTTTTCATCTAGCAGGGATAAAAAAACACCATCGCCGACTCACTCAGCAGGGAGCTGCGCTCGTGCCATGAGTGGGAACTACGCCAGGATCAAGTGGATCAACTGTTCCGGTGATGGGGCCCCAAATCGACCTGTTCGCCATGACGAACTCCAAGTGCCAGAGGTTCGCCAGCCGGTTCCCCCAGCCGAGGAGCATGGGCGATGCTTTCTCGTTCCCCTGGGACGGCCTGTTTCTGTATGCGTTCCCTCCGTTGCTGCTCAGGCTCATCAACCAACTCAAGAGGTCCCGGTGCAGGATGATCCTCTTTGCACCGAGGTGGCCGAGACAGATATGGTTCCCGGACCTTCTGGACTTGTCAGCGTCCCCACCAGTCAAGCTGTCGACAGACGCAGGTCTTCTCTCCAGAAAAGGAGGCGCCATTCTTCATCACGACCCGGAGTGTCTGAACTTGCAGGCCTGGCTCCTGCAGCACTAGAGTTTGGAGGGTACGATATCCTGGCTGACTGCACAGAGGTTCTTGCAAAGGCCAGGGCGTCCTCAACTCTCAAGTGGAAGAGGTTCTCTGTCTGGTGCCGTGCACAGAAGATTAACCCTCTACGGATTACAGCCCGTCAAGTGCTACCGTACTTACTGTCGCCGGCCAAAGCTTGGACTACCTCATGCTTCCATCAAGATACATCTGGCCGCGATTTCCCGATACACCAGAACTGCAGGGCGGTCGTCCCTGTGGTCCCATCGCCTGGTGAAGGAGTTTATGAAAGGACTATTCCGATCATTCCCGCCGGTGAAGGCTCCAGCCCCGGCGTGGGAGCTCAACGTGGTGCTGACCAGGCTCATGGGCCCGCCATTCGAGCCCTTGCATTCGGCTCCGTTGAAGTTCCTGTCGTGGAAGACAGCGTTTCTTCTGGCCATCACGTCTGGACAACGCAGACGTGATGAGAGATTCAGGCCCTTTCCTGCAAGCCTCCATACTTGACTTTCCACGAGACGAGGGTGGTGCTGAGGATGCACCCCTCCTTCTTGCCCAAGGTGCCGTCGGACTTCCATATCAACGAGCCCTTGGTGTTACTAGTCTTTTTCCCGTTGCCTTCGTCGCCGGCCGAGTGGGCTTTGCACTCGCTGGATGTAGCTAGAGCGCTGAAGTTCTACGTGGACTGAACAAAGAGTTTTTGGAAGACATCACAGCTGTTTGTGAACTTTGGACCTGTGAACCAAGGGAAGGCTCTCTCGAAGGCTTCCATTTACAGATGGCTCTCCGGCTGCACCATGCACTGTCATCGGTTGGCAAACCGACCGTTGCCCTGCCGTCCGAGAGCCCATTCGAACAGAGCGATCGCTGCTACTACGGCGTTCTTGTCTGGTGTGCCCCTGCTGGACATCTGCAGGGCTGCTACGTGGAGGTCGACGCACACCTTCACGAGATTCTACTGCGTCGACCGGGATTCCAGGGAGGAATCCAGAGTCAGCCAGGCAGTGCTGCGCAACCTGTTCACTTAAGGTGAGCCTGGTGAGGAGGTAAGAGATGCTTAATGTTGAGCCTTGCCACCTCCCGTGGTTGTGCATGTGTGTACTGCTATGTATTCTTATATTCATGAGCATGTGAATCCATGCCAGACCCCATGCTGGAGAAGGAACAAGTTACTTAACTGTAACTGTTGTTCTCCAGCATGGGTCTGGCATGGATTCACATGAGAACCCTCCCTCCTTCCCCTCTGCGGCTCTTCACTTGGTCATACTGCCACTTCACATGCTACCAAATCTGAGAATGGCTGAAGGGGCGGGGCTTAGGGAGAGGGCAGTCATTGGCTGGGGACAGTATGACCCAGAGACCAGTTATTGGTTACTACTAAGAAAGACAGATCAGAAACGAAACTGATACTGATTGTTTCTTTACCGAGGATTCCCAGCCTGACGACGGGGAATATTCATGAGCATGTGAATCCATGCCAGACCCATGCTGGGGAACAACAGTTACAGGTAAGTAACTTGTTCCATCTGCGAGAGACCAGAGACTGCAGAGCCACCGAAGTACATCAGAAGGTGAAGGAATCCATGAGACTAGAGAAGGAAGTGCAAGAGACTGACCAGAGAACGCTGGCGGAAACCCTTAAGGTCCCTGGGTTGCCGGGATGGTTGGTGGGGGCACAACAGATTTGTGGAAGATTCAGAAGAAGTTAGTAGAGCAAGACCCACATAGCCGGGGAGAGGAGGGATCCCCTTGAGCAAAGAAGAACCTTAAATATTTAACGAGCGAAACACAGGTCTGGGACCTGGACCCACAAGAAGGGAAAAGTACAAGTCATCTTATTTGTGGCAGTACCTCTCAGGAGAGTAAACGTCGTCTACCAGAGCCAAGCAGTAGAGAGCTACGGGTCTCGGGCCCGCACCCACAAGAGAAGCATAAGCCATCTTCCTTGTGGCAGTACTTGGTTGGAGAGTGATCCAAATCTACTTGAGTCTAGAAACGAGGAAACCTTCCCTGGGCCTTGCGATCTGAAAAGGCAAAGGAGAACGACCCTCTCCCTCATGGCTGTACTTGGCAAACAAGAAGACAAAATGGGTTATACTGGGGAGACCTGGCTCAAAAACCATCCTTGGACATTAACCATTGAGAAAGAAGGAAAACGGTGAAACAAGGATAATCGGGGGATGGGAGTCATTATCCTGATTCCCCCCCCCCCCCCCCCCCAAGTATTGCTGAGGGTAAAGTGACTGTGAAATCAAGATATTAACATAAGGGCTATCTCTGGGACTGGAGTGATGATGCAATAACAAAATGCAAAATGTATTTAATCAATATTCAGTGCATCTAAAGCTCATGTTGTATTCAGATTAATCAGAAGCAATGTATATACATAATAGAAAATACAGAAACAATTCATGGAAAACATAATAAATGTACAAAAAAAGAGAACAAATGGGTAATGCCAGTCACCACCCCTCCACCCCAACAGGGGGCACAGATCCCCTAATCTAACTCTGATCTAGGGCGGAAGAGGGAACAACAAGTACAAGTGTCTATGTATGGTGGTGTGCCCCAGCAATACATATGCAATTGCTGTATTACGTATTAACAGCAAGCCGTGTCCGCAACTCCACACTTAGTTATATTAGTGGACATCAATCATGTGTGGGGCACATTCCAAATGTATCAGCGGTTTAGACAATTCTCTACTTATGAAATCAAGAAACCAGGAGATGGGAGTCTTTCTCCTGGTAGGGCTACATCTCCAAGCAAAAGGACAATCTAAGAGGCCAAGCGAAGGGAGTCATTCCCCCTGGTTTTGTGTGAGAAACAGTGAAGCCAAAGCCCAGGAGAAGAGAGTCCTTCTCCTGGAAGTTGAATCTGCAAAACGGATCAAACCACAGAGTATTGTGATCCAGGGCAAGGAAGTAATTCCCCATGAGGTGAGGAAACAGAGAACCTCTCTGATACAGAGTGTTACAAGATTGACAATAGTTTGTGAAGTATTGGGACCAGGGGAAGGGAGTTCATTCCCCTTGGTAAAGAACTTGCAACCACAACTGGGCTAAGCAGTTGAGGAGAAGGGAGTAATTCTCCTGGACCAAGAACATTGGTGCAACCTTCTACTTCATCTGGAAGTGTACGGGACACAGTTAGAGTTTTGACACAGGCTGGTGGACATTCTGACAAACCCATTAGCATTTTTGTTTAGGCAGGGAAACCCTTCATAGAAGTAGGTAAAGTTAGGGTTTCCCTTTATTTTTCTTTGGTGAATAAAAGTCTACAGCAAACAGTATGCCACATGTGTGTCAGTCTCTTCCTTCTGCACCCTTACATTTCTTTGGCCCACCTTCTCCTCGCGGGCCCTTCAGAACAGACTTTGGTGTTATGTAGGCCTCTCTGGGCTGCACAAGCGCAATTCTGTTGTGCTTCCCACGGCATTGCTGTTTCAGTGCCGCCTTCTGGATGCCACTAGGCACAATGTCCAGATTTCACTCCACATCGGAGTGGGATGCAACATGGGCGACCAAAAGAACGCTCATTCCTCAGAGGTCGAGAGGGGGGGGGGCAGATATCGAAGCCACAGAGACCTTAAGTTGAGCACCTAGGGCCCATTTCCTGATCCATGTAGGATAAGCAAAGCATATTCCCTCACTTTGGTTAAAAACACTCCTTGTTGGAGGCGGGTTCCAGAAGAGTTGGTGAGCTCAAGTGTGCGTGGCAAGGGTGGTAGGGAGGTTGAGGTGTGTGACAAAAGTCAGTGTTCTGACTCCATCCTAAGGCCGGGAGGGCACTCCACAGCCCAGGAATGCCTTACTATCTGGGCATGGCCAGAGCGCTGAGGTACCTGGAGGCAGTATAAAGTGTGGGCTGATGTGTCCCTCTCCAAAGTAGTCTATTGCTTTTCAACAGAATGTGCCGCTGGGAGACATTTGTAGGGCAGCTTCTTGGACAACAAGCTAGTTCAAAGGTGGATGTTTACTTTGAACAGGCAGCCATCAGGAATATTTTCGTTCCAGCTCAGCTGCATATGCGCGTTTAGCCTAAAATGGGGTTGTAGGGTGCTTTCCAATCGTCCATGAGTATGAATGAAAAGGGACGGCATGAAGTATGAAACTGCAGTGCAGCCTTTTCTCCAGCATGGGGTCTGGCATGGATTCACATGCTCATGAATATTCCCCGTCGTCAGGCTGGGAATCCTTGGTAAAGAAAAAATCAGTTTGTTTGGTTTCTGAACTGTCTTTCTCCTAATATCCAATCACTGGTCTCTGGGTCATACTGCCCCCAGCCAATGACTGCCCTCTACCTAAGCCCCTCCTCTGGCAGCTATCTTCAGATTTTTACCGCACGTTCAAGTGTTGGGAGTCCTCATGCTATAGCTCTCGAGCTTTTACTGAGTATTGCGTTTTTTCAAAGAGTTTTCTCTATTTTATCGGTCAAATTGAGCCTCAAGCTCCGGACCCATTTCGGAACCTTCTACGCCCCTCAAGGGCAGATTTTCATCGAACTACACTTCTTGGAGGATTCCAGAAGATTCTTCAGGCCTACCCCGCATGAAGATGGCTGAAGATAAGGGAGACTCGAAGCCTCTGTTCAGGATCGGCCCAGGATGTGGACTATGGAACATTTTCCTGAAGGATGGGCACTCCTGGTGCCTCTACTGCCTACAGACAAATCGCATGTGGAAGCGCCCTGTGCGTTCTGCAAGGACATGTCCTCCCGCACCATGAAGGACCGTCGCAAGCGGCTCGCTGAGTGGCTGGAGACAAAGAACCTGGCGGCAGGTGAGCCCCGGCAACATACTTCTCCCAAGAGGAAGTCTGAGCGGTCTTCTAAGACCTTTGAGGGCGCTCTGGCGACGGGGGCCGAACAGAAGGCAAAGCACAGGGAGTCCGCGGGCACCGGGAGTGCCGTTGGTAGCTCCCCGGCAACCGGCTGGGCACTGCATCGCCGACGCCGCCAACCACGAGCCAACGCTCCAGCTCAGTGAAGAAAAGGAAGTCGGAGCACCCGGGTAAGCTTCTGGAGAAGGCCCAATGAACTCTGACGGAGAAAGCCAAGGGGGAGCGAGGCGCTGACCCTCCCTCCACGGTGAAGTCCTCAGACGCGCAAAAGGTTGTGAAGGCTCAGGTTCACCAGGCAAAACCATCAATTGAGGGAGTGGTGGCGTCTCTAGCGGAGGCTGCCCATGCAGGTTCCCAGGAGACCTCCACCAAGACGAGAGTTTCCCTACCCGCCCGGAGGTAATCGTCCTTTCTGCCCATTGAGAAGACTCATGTGAAGACAATGACGATCATCTCCCAGAGACAGTCGCACCTGACCGATAAGAAGTGGGGGGCGCAGTGGTCCAGCTGGACTCAGAGATCTCTTCGGAGGAGGAGCTTTCAGGCCTGACTCCAGTGCCTGAGAAGAAGGGCTTCAAGGCCAGGTCCTACGGGAAGGACCCCTGACGAGGCAGATGGGGAGAGCGACGAGGGAACCGAGGAACGGCAGGGTGGTGAGGATCCGGACACCACGCCACTGCCAACGTTCCCGTTGCAATCGCTTCCACCGCCGACGGACAGGTCGGAGGACATCGTACAAGCTCTGCACACCCTGTGCACCGAGATACGGACCAGGCTGCCCACACCTCCGACAGGTGATCCGGCTCCTGGACCTTCAGAGGATGCTCCAGCTAAGAGGAGACAAGTCCATCCTCCTCCACCGTACCATTCCTCCCCTCAGTCCTCTTCGCCGAGGGACGAGACAGAGCCGGATACGGTGATGACGGGTACGGACGACAGCGACGAAGACGGAACAGATCTCCTGTCGCCAGTACCCAGGGCTTCTCCCCTCCGATGAGATTGGCTTCTTCCACGCCATGATCTGTAGGGCCTCGGAGCTGCTTCAGTTCAACCCTGAGGAAAAGAAGAAGGGATTCCTTTGTCAACTACGAGATGCCAAGAGGAAGACAGTGCTCTCAATCCTGCTGTTGGACGACATTTGGGACGAAGGACTGTCCCTCCTGAAGAACTGGTCCTCGGCCCCGGTGAAGAGAGACCGGTACGAGAAGAAATACCAGGTTCCAGACTCAGACAGCCGTCCCCGGAATGTGGTCTCGGCGGCGGCCAGGAAGAACTCTGCAGGGTCCGCCGCATCGACTTCCACTTCTCCACCGGACGGTGAGGGAAGGAAGTTAGGTGGCATGGGACGAGTCATCTTGTTGGCGGCGATGACCATTAAGGTGGCCAAATGCTCTCGCCATCCTGGCCTACTACGACAGGGAGCTGTGTTTTAAGATCACCCCTCTCCTGGACTTCCTCCCAGACGTCAAGGGGGCGGAGCCCCTTGAAATCCTACAAGAAGGCGAGGTGGCATCTGACATCGCTGACACCGGTTTCCGCCAGATGGGCAACTGCGTTTGCCTTCGTCGGCGTGGTTGGCTCAAGGCCACCAACTTCCGTCAGGACATCCAGACAAGGGTTTTGGACATGCCCTTCGACGGGGACAACTTGTTTGGCAAGACTTTGGACGAGTCGCTGCAGGCCATCAAGGAGGATACCAAGATGGCCAGTGCCTAGGGCACACTCCAGCAGCGAAGGCCGTCCTTTCGGGCTTCCGGAGGCAAGTCACAAGGTGCCTCCAAAGGATTCTGTGGCAGCTTTTCTTTGTACCGTCAAGCGGCCCGTTCTTCGTCCCAGGAAGCCTACAGGGGCCTCAGCAAGGCAGGAGGAAATCATCATCGTCGCCAAGGGGCCCAAGTTGGTGCGGCCTCAGCGAAACCGGACTGAACCGGCCATGACGTCATGCCTCCACACGAGCACCCCGGTGGGAGGCCGGCTGGCGAACTTCATCGGCGTGTGGAAGTCCATCTCCACCGACCGTTGGGTACTGGATGCTCTGGCCCACGCCACACCCTGGAGTTCCAAAGAAATTGTCCCTGTTTTCCACCTGTGGCCAGGAAAGAAAACCATGTTCCACAACTGCTTCTAGAGGTATGAGCGATGCTGAAAAAGGGGGTGATGCAACTCGTCCCGAAGAGGCTCCGTGGCTGCGGGGTGTACTCGCTGTACTTCCTTGTCTGAAAGAATACCGGAGGTTGGCGACCCATTCCGGATCTCCGCCGCCTCAACAAATACATCAAGTCCCAGAAGTTCCAGATAGTCACCCGTCAGCACGTGCTGGGTCAGCTGGAGGAAGGAGATTTCCTGTCGTTGCTGGACTTGGAGATGCTTATTTCCACATCCCCATCCATAAGGGGCATCAAAAGTGTCTGCGCTTCGTGGTCCATGGACAGCATTATCAATTAAAGGCCCTTCCCTTCGGTTTGACGTCAGCTCCAAGGGTTTTCACCAAGTGCCTGGCACCGGTGGCGGCGTGGCTGGGTCTGCAGAGGGTCCACGTCTACCCGTACCTGGACAATTGGCTCATCCGAGCAAAGTCAAGGGACCTCACAGTCGAACACAAAGCGAGGACTGTCTGCCTACTCAAGGAACTCGTCCGCCTACTGACGGAACTCGGGTTTTCGATAAACTATGCAAAGTCCTGCTTGGTGCCATCGCAGGACGCTCGGTTCCTGGGGTCCAGGCTCAACACAGTGGCTCGCCTGGCCTCACTGTCAGAGGACAGGATAAAATCCATCCTGGGCAAGGTACAGCGGCTGTTGGCCATGGAAGTTGCCAAGGTGAGGTACATCAAGTCCCTGCTCGGCATGATGTCTTGCATCTACCTCGTTCAGCTGTGCAGGCTGCGGATGCGGCCGCTGCAGGAGTTCCTCGACACCCGTTGGATACAGGTATCGGGAAGATTCGAGGACAAGATCGCCCTCAACGAGACATTCTGTCAAGCGATTCGGTGGTGGGGCGTCCTCATGCATCTAGCGGCGGGCACAGACTTTCAGACCCCAGCACATCAGGAGACGGTGGCGCACACCGGAAATCTCCACGCAAGAGGCCTTTGGCTCCCGGAGGAGCTTCAGGCCGTGTTTTAGGAGCTCAAATCATTCCTTCCATCCCTCAAGGGCAAGGTGGTGCGGGACTTCACCGACAACACCACCACAATGTTCTACTTTCGGAAGCAGGGCGTCGCCAGATCCCTGGCTCTCGCCAAGGAAGCGCAGGATCTATGGCACTGGGTCGTCGCCCAGGGGATGTTCCTGGTACCCTTTCATTTCGACGATGGGGCAATCCCCAGATCGATCTGTTTGCGACGGCGACGAACACCAAGTGCTGGAGGTTCGCCAGCAGGTTTCCCCAGCCTGGGGAGCATTCTCCTTCCCCTAGGACGGCCTGTTACTCTATGCGTTTCCACCGTTGTCGTTGCTGCTGCTACTTATCAGTCAACTCAGACGGACCCGGTGCAGGATGATCCTCGTTGCACTGCCGTGGCCGAGGCAGATATGGTTCCCAGACCTTCTGGACATGTCGGCATCCCCTCCAGTCAAGCTCCTGGCGGGCCCAGATCTTCTCACCAGGGAAGGAGGTGCTCTGCACCACGACCCAGGGTAGCTGAATCTGCAGGCCTGGCTCCTGCAGCACTAGAGTTTGGAGGGTACGAGATCCCAGCGGACTGCAAGGCGGTGCTTACCAAGGCCAGGGCTTCTTCGACTCTTAAGTGCTACGGACATAAATGTAAGAGGTTCACCGTCTGGTGCCGTGCACAGAAGATAAACCCTCTATGGATTACGGCCCCTCAAGTACTTGCTGTCGCTGGCCAAGGCGAGGCTGGCACACGCGTCCATCAAAATTAATCTGGTGGCTATCTCCCGCTATACATGAACTCAAGGTGGTCGTCACTGTGGTCGCATCGCCTGGTTAAGGAGTTCATGAAAGGACTTTTCCGCTCATTCCTGCCGGTGAAGGCTCCGGCCCCGCGTGGGAGCTCAATGTGGTGCTGACTAGGCTCATGGGTCCTCCCTTCGAGCCTCTGCATTCGGCACCGCTGAAATTCCTATCGTGGAAGATGGCATTTCTTGTGGCCATCACCTCCGCACGACGAGTGGGAGAGATCCAGGCCCTCTCCTGTAAGCCTCCGTACTTGACATTCCACGAAACGAGGGTCGTGCTGCGGACGCACCCCTCCTTCATGCCCAAGGTGCCGTCGGACTTCCATCACAACAAGCCCTTGGTTTTACCTGTTTTCTTCCCATCGCCTTTCGTCGCCGGCTGAAAGGACTTTGCACTTGATGGATGTGGCTAGAGCGCTGAAGTGGACCGCACAAAGAGGTTTCGGAAGACGTCACAACTTTTTGTGAACTTTGGACCTGTCAATCAGGGGAAGGCTCTCTCGAAGGCTTCCATTTCCAGGTGGCTCTCCGGCTGCATCATGTACTGTCATTGGTTGGCAAACCGACTGCTGCCTGGCCGTCCGAGAGCCCATTCCACCAGAGGGATCGCTGCAACTACGGCGTTCCTGTCTGGTGTGCCCCTGCTGGACATCTGCAGGGCTGCTACGTGGAGGTTGACGCACACCTTCACGAGGTTCTACTGCGTCGAAAGGGATTCCAGGGAGGAGTCCAGAGTCGGCCAAGCTGCGCTGCACAACCTGTGCTGCACAACCTGTTCACTTGAAGGTGAGCCTGGTGAGGAGGTAAGAGATACTTAATGTTGAGATGTTGAAATGCTTAATGTTGAGCCTTGCCACCTCCCGTGTTGTGCATGTGTGTACTGCTATGTATTCATGAGCTTGTGAATCCATGCCAGACCCCTTGCTGGAGAAGGAACAAGTTATTTACCTGTAACTGGTGTTCTCCAGCATGGGTCTGGCATGGATTCACATGCGAACCCTCCCGCCTACCCCTCTGCGGCTCTTCTTGGTCATACTGCCACTTTGCGTGCTACCAAATCTGAAGATGGCTGCCAGAGGAGGGGCTTAAGTAGAGGGCAGTCATTGGCTGGGGACAGTATGACCCAGACACCAGTGATTGGTAATTAGGAGAAAGACAGTTCATAAATGAAACTGAAACTGATGTCGGGGAATATTCATGAGCATGTGAATCCATGCCAGACCCATGCTGGAGAACAACAGTTACAGGTAAGTAACTCCACTAATATGGTGCCATTTGCTACCATGCTAATAAAAGCACTTATAGAGTGCAGCGTATGCACAAGGGTGGTCCTTAGCAGTGGCATAGTTGCATGTGTGTCCAGCGCTATTTTCTTTCTGAATCGTGCTTCTGCACATTATGGTCTGGTCCCGTACACTTCCCGTACACTTCCTAGGAACGACATTCCATAAGTTTGGATATAACAACAATATAGACTAGGAGTACACTAGTGACTACTGTAACTTTCATCTCCCTGCAGGCCTGCAAGTGTGGTCTGTGTGACTAGTACCACCTTTAGGAGCTGGATCTTCTTTTCCTCCTAGACATGCAAATTAAGTTACCAAAGATGAGTCCTAAGACCTCATTTCTGCTCTGTACCGGTCTTGCTGTCCCTGGGATTGATCAGGCTCTGCCTGCATCCCCTAAAGGAACTCTGGTGGCACCACAGGTCTATTCTCTGGAGTTTGAGCAATACTCGCCTGATAAACCCAGTGCTTCGGTACCAGAGGCTATGGCATCTTAAACAATCCCTCAGATGTTGCCTCCCTTGTTAAAGGTCCACCAGCGCTTCAAAAGCGCTACGAGACCAAGCACAGCTCTTTGCGGTAGCATATCTGACTCAGGTTCCAGAGTCCTTTAAGGAAAACTGAGACAAACGAGAGTAGCAAGAGTGTATGAAGAACATCCTCACCCTTCACTTTGGGTTGGGTAGTTTTCTCTTACAGCACTGAACCCGATACCAATGCAGGTTGCTTTTTCGCCTGATCTCGAGTGTACAAAGTATTCATGTATTGGTGGCATCCGCACCAGACACCTCTCAAACTACAATTCGTATGGATTGTGTCCTCCCACGTATTCCTCATCTTATGATTATTGTATCCTGCCAGCTTCGCTACTTCGGAAAAAAAATGTAGGCAGAGGGTGCTGTACACAAGGTTGTGGCGTCGATGTCCCGCGACGGGCTCCGTACCGTGTCGACGTCACCATCAGTATAAATAGCTTGTGCTGTGCCCATTGGCTTCAGTTCTGTTTTCCGATTCCTTCGCTCTCGAACGGCACGCTTCAAAATTTTCTTCTGAAAATGTCATCTTCTTCCACCCCTTCTAGACGGGGTTCAAACAAATGTATTGACTGCGGATCGAAGATGTCGATCACAGATCCTCACCGCATTTGTCTTTGGTGCCTAGGTTCAGACCATCGAACCGGCGACTGTGGCTCTTGTCAGTCGATGATGGAGAAGGCCCTTCGTGAGAGGAAAGGTAAACTGGCGGTGGGGCGGGAAGCTTCTAAGGCCTTCTCGGATGCCTCATCTAAAAGACATAAAAGATCAAGCGATTCGAAAGAATCGGATCGTCGTAGACACTCTAAGAGATCCCGATCTCGTAGTAGATAGATACGCTCTTAATCTTCCTCTTCAAAAAAAGTTAAAAGGCTACATAGATCTCCCTCTTCATCATCCGATTCATCTACCGAATTGGTACGATGCCTGACTTAAGTCGGATTCCCCAAGAAAAATGGAAGATTTTAGAAGCAAGATGATGGAGGTCTTTGAGAATGCAGCCTCGACCCCCTCAAGCCTCAAAAGAGCCAGACCCCAGTCGCTCCATCGGACGACAAAGGGAAGTCAGGAACTACTGTGGTAAAACCCAGTAGTATGGGTGAAACTCGTAAAACTCGAGTCAACGCCAAGTCGTCGAAGATTCCTTGAGAATCGATGGTTTCCCCGACACCGTATTAAAAAAACACATTGAAAACATCCGCGACTTCGTCGACTCCATCGGCGCCGACGGCTTCGACATCGAAGCCAAAAGCGCCTTCGAGTCCTTTGTCGAAGACATCATCAGTGTCCTCGAAGACTCCTTCGATACCATCGAAGGTTCCTTCGATTCCTTCAACCAAAAATTATGAACAAGACAGGAGATTTACTCCTTTACCAAAATTAGACTTCTTTAAGTCTGTCTTCTATATTTGATATTTGAAGAAAGCGGCTCTGAAGATGGGGTTTCTCCTTTTGGAGTACAATATGGTACTAGAGAGGTCCCAGAAGAATTAATCGATCCAGAATCGAAAATGAGAGACCTGTGTGACACCCTTCAATCTGCTAGTGGCATTGATACGTCACCCGAGCTAGTTTGCAAAAACTGTCCCTGCAGAACATGCAGATTCAGGGTACAGGAGTTTAATTAATAGAGTGAGCCAGACCTCTCTCAAGAAGAGTAGGGCAGTATACAGCGGATACACAATATGGCTAAAAACACAGTACCACTGACCAGAGCTTGTTATCAAAAGTATATAATTATTTAACACACACTTTAGAAAATACACTAGCACTATAAATCAAAAGCAAGTTCAAACACAATCAGAAAAGTATACACACCTCCCTTATGAGTTATTAGACAAGTCTAAGTCAAAACACCACTATTTGTGAAAACAGACGGGAGCGCGTAACTTAGATGGCACTCCAATAAGGGAGAGAAAAAGGCAGGTCATGAAAATAAAACCGTTCCCAACACTTTTCTAAGACCAAAACAAGTTAGTGAAGGCAGAGTATACTGTAGAGCCAAAGTTCATAGGCCAGGGCCACTTTAAATGGAGCAAGGCGAAATGTGCCCAAGATCACAGTTTAGAAATGGATTCAAGTCTTTATAAAAATGTTCAAAAGAGGTTGGGTTGATTCAGAAGGTAAAGTTAGAAGGTCTGGGGGCCAACCCAGTTGGAAAGCCAAGGATTTAAGGGTCACCTTTAGCAATCCGTAGAAAGGGAGGCCAAGTGGAACACAGTCCCTTTAAAGTTGAGGAAGCTCCAGCGGTGGCAGTTGTTCCTGGCAGCGGGTGGAGTTTGTGGTTTCAACCAGGGGAAGAGAAGATCTCGTCGAGGAGGAAACTTGGAGTCGATGCACTGCCCAGGAAGAGACCAGCCGCAAAGTTTGTTCGGTAAAAAGGTGCATTGCTTTTATTCGCAGTCACAGTGGTGAAGCTTGGCTATCCGGCCACCGGGGTGCTTGGCACGGGCGATTCGACCAAGAAACGTCCTGAAAGGCGAATGGTGAACTGGTTGATCCCACCAGCTCAGAGGAAGAAGACTCTTTCAGCAGAAGATCTTCTCTTGTCGTTGGGAAAGTGGTGAGGTTGTTGCAGCAGGGCTCCACCGGTGGTGTTGTCGTTGCAGATGGCTCAGCTTCTCCCCTCTTCGGATTTCTTAGGTCCTGTGGCGACTCCTGAAGTTCCAGTCCCAAAAGCCCTGCTTTTATGCAGAAAAACCCCCATTCAACAGCCTAGCTGTCACTCATACATGCTAACTGGTGAGCTGGGCGGCTCACCACTGGGCCAATCAGAACAGAGTGTGACTTGGGTTGCTAAGGCAACACAGTCCAGGGTGCCAATTCCCTCGCCCACACATCCTGTGGAACCCAGGCAGAGTGGTACCAGTTGGAGGGCTTCTGTGGAGAAGCCCGCCAAAAAGTGGAACAAAGGGCCAGACCTTGGTTGGAGTTACAGAGACGGACACAAACGCCATTTTAGGAAAGAGTTCTGGCGAAAAGACCCAACCAGTGATTTTATATTAAATAAATAAACCGGCGGTATTGTTAACATTGCACCAAAAAGTGGTGCGTTTAAAATCAATGGGAAAATCCCATAGGAAATATTCCGGTGGAATATTTTGCGTGGTAACCACTGCCACCAGCCAGAAACTCGACAAGGGGGGGACTGGACAGTGCCCCCTTGGAAACAGACCCAGGGGCAATCTAATTAACCCCTTCCAGTACTTCCACAATATGATGGTTAGTACTGGTTCTGTTCACAATTTTGGACTAGTAAAGCCAATGGTGACTTTACATGCCCTGGGAGACAGTAGTCAGTCCCAGGGTATGGAGTCTATGTTTAGGCGTCACTATGACACCCCTGTGTTACTGCACTGAGGGTGCTGTGTAACACATACACTGAAACAGATGATACCCTATGGAGTAAAAAGACCCCATAGCCCATAAGCACACAATAAGTCAAAGACATACCTCAAATCATGTCTAAGAGTGGGAGAAAAAGAGTCTCACTCTTAGCAGGAGAAAAAAACAAACCCCAAAAATCCAGCAAAGCTGCTGGGGGACTCACTAGGTTTGGGAAATTAGCCTTATAAGAGAATTCTCCCTAACAATCCCCTGTAGGCGCAGCCGCGCCGCCACTGGTGCTAGGCACTTGGTGAACACCCTGGGCGTCGACTTCAATCCGAATGGGAGGGCCTTGAACTGGTAGTGCCGCCCTTGGACTACGAACCTGAGAAACTTCGGCGTCCTTTCAGGATGGGGATGTGAAAGTACGCATCCTCCAAATCCAACGACGATAGGTAGTTGCCTTCCTCCAGCTGGCCCAGCACGTGGTTGAGGGTGACCATCCGGAACTTCTGTATTTGGTCAGCCGATGCAAGTCCAGGATGGGACACCATCTCCTGTGTTCTTCCTGACGAGGAAGTATCTTGAGTATACCCTGGAGCCCAGGAGCCTCTTAGGGACAAGCTCGATGGCTCCTTTCTTGAGCATCGCCCTTAGCTCTAACAGCAGTTGAGGGACGTGGTTTTCCTTCCTGGCCACGGGAGGAATTCGGGGGCACTTCTTTAGAAATTCCAGAGTGTGCCCGTGGGCCAGGGCGTCCAGCACCCAACGGTCGGTGGAGATGGACTCCCACACGCTGATGAACTTCGTCAGCCGGCCTCCCACCGGGGTGCTTCGGTGGGGGCCCGACACAACAGCCGGTTCAGTCTTGCTTGGAAGCAGCCTTGCCTCCACCTGACTTGCCTCGTCCCCTGTAGGCTTCTTGCGACGAGGAGCGGGCCGCCTGACGGTAGGTCGAGGAGCCGCCGCCAAATCCTTTGGAGGCACCTTGCTTGCCTCCGGAGTTACGAAAGGGCGCCGCCGTTGCTGCAGAACTCCCAAGGCCCGAGCCGTCTCCGTATCAGTCTTGATGGCCTGCTGCAGTGACTCATCCACTGTCTTTCCGAACAGATTGTTCCCGTCTAAGGGCATGTCCAAAACCTTGGCTTGCAAGTCCTGGCGGAAATCCGTCGCCTTGAGCCACCCCCGCCGTTGAAGGCAAACGCTGTTGCCCAACTGGCGGAAACCGGTGTCGGCAATGTCCGTGGGCACAGTTATGGCGTGGTCCGACGCCACCTCACCCTCCTGCAGGATTACCAGGGCCTCTGCCCTCTTGTTGTCCGGGAGGAAGTCCAACAGGCGGGCCGCTCTTGTACCACAACTCCCTGTCGTTGCGGGCCGCAATCGCGAGGGCGTTGGCTACCTTAATCGTCATTGCCGCCGACGAGATGACTCGTCGTCCCATGGCATCTAGTTTCTTTCCCTCTCCTTCCGGTGGGGAAGTTGAAGTGGAAGCCGAAGCCCCCCGCTTTCTTCTTGGCCGCTGCCGAGATGACCGAATCCGGGGTAAGTGTGCTCTAAGGCACAAAGGGGCGCCGTTGGGGACCCGGTACTTCTTCTCGTACCGGTCCCTTTTGGCAGGCGTCGTGGACGGGTTCTTCAGGAGGGCAAGCCCCTCGTCCCAGATGTCCAGCAACGGCACCGCGAGGACCGTCTTCCTCTTGGCCTTGCGCCGTGGATAGAGGAAGCCTTCCTTCTTTTCTTCAGGGCAGAGCTAGAAAAGCTTGGATGCCCTGGCAATCATGGCGTGGAAGGAGACAATTTCGTCGGGAGGGGATGCCCGAGGAATCGAAGACGGGAGGTCAGTCCCGTCGTCGTCAGTTCCTGTGTCATCCCTCGGGACCAGGGAGGGGGACAAAGGCCGAGAAGGCCGTGAGGGCTGAAGGGGAACCGGATGAATTCTCCTCCTCTTGTTTGGAGGGCTTCCCGACAGACCCGGTTCAGTTGGGTTGTCCGTCGGGGATAAGGGCAGTCTCGTCCTCATCTCCGTGCATAAGGATTGGATTGCTGTCAAAAGGGCTGCCGAGTTGTCTTGTGGCTCGGGTTGTGACGGGCGTGCCGGGAGCGACGGTTGTTCCTCCTCCACGGGAATCTCGTCCGCGCCACCCTCACTCTCGTCGTCCCCCTCGTCGTGTTCCCTCCCGTGGGACCGGACCTCTTCCAGATTCTCGGTCAGTTCCTCCTCGGAGGTTGTGTCCGTGTCCATCACGGTTACCGCCCTGCGCCCTCTTTTTCCACCGGGGTCTACACGGGGGCCTTCTCGATGGGCTAAAAAGAGGATTCCCTCCGCGGAGGCAGGGAAACTCTGGGCCCCGAGGTCGCCTCCACTGGGATAGCCTCCACAGGCTTCGCCAGTGCCGCAGCGACCCCCTCAATCGAGGACTTGGCCTGGATCAAGGCCTTCACCACCTTGGGCGTGCTTGGGGCCTTCACCTTAGGGGGAGGGTCACCGCCTCGCTTCCCTTCGGCCTGAACCTTTGAGATCGACCGGGGCCTCTCCAGAAGCTTAGCCAGGTTCTCGGATTTTCTCTTCCCCGAGCCAGAGCATTGGCTCGCGGTTGATGGCGTCGGTGAAGGTGCGCCCTGCCTGGCAGCCGAGGAGCCCGACCGTTCGGCGCTCCCGGTGCCCGCGGACTCGCAGTGCTTTGCCTTCTGTTGGGCCCCCATCGCCGGGGCGCCCTCACAGGACTTAGAAGACCGCTTGGATGACGACTTCTTCTTACCTGCTGGGCTCTTGCCTTCCAGCCAGTTGGAGAGACGGGTCCGACGATCCCTCATAGTCCGATCCGACATGTTCATGCAAAACACACAGTCCTTCTCCACGTGCGTTTTGTCCTCGTGGAGGCAGTAAAGCCATTTCGAATGCTCGTCCTCCTTGAACACATTTTGTAGGTTGCATCCAGGGCAGATCCTGAACAGTTTGCCAGGAGTCGAGCTTCCCTTCTCCTGGGCCATGTTCTTCTCATCCGCGAGGTAGGCCTCAGAAACTTCTGGAATCCTCCAAGAAGCGCAACTTGATGAAAACTTCACCCTTGAGGGGCGTAGATAACTCCAAAACGGGTCCCTGTTGATCGGAAGTAGAAACGGTGGAGCTTGAGGCTAGATTAAACCGAAAAATTAGATAAATCTCCTTGAAAAAGCGCAAAATGCAGTAAAAGCTTGAGAGGTATAGCACGAGGACTCCCAACACTTGAACGTGCGGTAAAAATCTGAGGATGGCTGCCAGGGGCGGGGCTTAGGGAGAGGGCAGTCATTGGCTGGGGGCAGTATGACCCAGTGACCAGTGATTGGTTACTACTAAGAAAGACAGATCAGAAACAAAACTGATACTGATTTTGTCTTTACCGAGGATTCCCAGCCTGACGACTGGGAATATTCATGAGCATGTGAATCCATACCAGACCCCATGCTGTACCTGACCGCACGGTCCAGCTTCTCTGCGGGTCTGCACCTCTGCTCTGCCAGCTTCCAGGTCGGTCGGTCCTTCAACACTGGACCGTTTAGGAACGTCTCCGCATTCTCACCATCATCCCGGCCAGGAACCCCTTCTTGCTTCCACACTGAACCGCTTCCTCAGTAGCAGCTCTTCAAGGGAGGGCATGACAAAGTCCCTAGTCCATCCTCTGTATGTTGGTGTTAGTAGTGGCCCTTAGTGGAGAACTAGAATGTTCACACCAACTTCTGGTAGATATCTTCATAGTTCCACCCTCCTCCTCATTCCAGTCTTTTTGATGCAAGTCATACTTCAGTAATGCGACAAATCTTCAGATGTGCCTTCTCCACTAGTGGCAGCCTGATTCTCATGTGGGCAGGGAGGTGATGCTGCTACCAGATGGTCCCCCCCGGCGGTGGTACTGAGCAGGAGGATGGGTGGGGACGACTATCAGAAGAGAACACGGTATCCCTGCCCATCACCTGACCGTAGACCCCCTTCCTACAATCCTAAGAACAACCCCTTCCCTAATAGACTGAGGTGTTGTCCTCCTAGCATTGTCATCTAGAAAGTACTGTGATGAGGAAGAAAGTGAAGACCCACTTCCCAGTACTGTGATGAAGAAGATCATCAGTGATTCACAAGGGAGCTTTAGGATCAGTACTGTGATGAGGGGGACATGCGGAAGCATGAAGATTACCTATAGGAACAACACTGAGCAGTCTAGTGTTTCCACAAATCCTCTCAGCCAGAGACAGAATAAAAGGGAAAGAGACTCAGGAAGTATGAGAGAAACCCCACATGGAGCAGGAATGCTGTACTGAAGCAGAAGGAGCTGTGGGCCAGTTTTATTCCAAGAGAAGGGGGAAACCCATGAGAGCCAGCAGTCTGAGGAGAACCAAGTGCAAGGTCCCAGTTCTTCATTCCTACAGGAGCTGACGATGACCCACCAGTCCCTCTAGCGTGCCAATTCAGCAATCATCAGATAAAAAATTACTGGACTGACAACCCCAAAGGGAAAGGGGAAGAGGATCAAATACAAATGAAGAGGCCACAAAGGTACACTCTCTGCACTCTCAACTTCTGTTCTGTTAAACATTGGATTGATGTGGTGACCTGTAATAGAATACACCCTCAGTTACAGCTTTATCTAACCACCTACCTTGTAGACTACTGAAATATTCTCACTAGTCAAACACACAATGAGTACCTGCAAGCCATATTTATTGCTAAAGGTTTTTTAATGATTCAGTTGCTCGCTGATTACATTTTGCTTCCTCAATGTTCTTCTTAATCTTCAACCAGTATCTTAACCAAACGCTTGATCTCAAAACTTGCTCTCTCCTTGTGGAGAACTAAAGGTTAACCAGAGCCAACGTTCCCATAACTGCTCCTGCCTCGCTGTCTTGGTTTTCTTTCTTTTAAAAACTTCTCGATAACTTATATCAGCTTTAAACACAGCAGTTTTACTAAAATCGTACAGTTTCCTTAACTGGTAACAGTCTCAGTTTAACATGCAAAAAATTGATTTACAACTTAAAACAATTTGCCTGTGCAGTCTCCTTCACGCGCTCACCTTCTTCCCGTTGATCGCGCCGCTCCTCTGAGGCCCGCACTGCTGCGGATGAAAACCGCGCTGAAGAGAAAGTTCTACATAGCTAAGAGACATTCGGCCGAGCACCGGTTGCCGTCAAGAAAATAGAAAATGACATGCACGCACACATTTGGGTCCTTTACTCTGAACCAAACCTTTCAGAAAACAAAGACTCTACTGTGGTTTATTACTCTTGAGTGTGTTTGTACATCGACAAAACCCTTTACAGAAACGTGCTGGTTCTCCCAATAGCAAATATGGTCAAACCCATTCTTAGCTCAACTCGGCATAATACTGTAAAGGCAATAAACTTAAACATACATTGTCTTTTGGAAACTGAACTGTTATGCATCTTTTAAAACCTATTTTAAACAGCACTTATCTCTGTCCTGTATCTGACTCTTCCAAGCTTAATTTGTTTTTTTCACCTTCACTGAAATTTACTCAAAAGGTATTTTCTTGAAGTCTCTTGGTACCTAATCTCTGGAAAACTAGGACCTTCTCTGAACAGATCGTGAATGAAAAGAAGTTTATAATCTTCAAAAGATTTTCAAATTACATCATAATTGCTGTTCAGCAAATCAGCTAATCGGGAGCATTTCCTCCATCTTGGCCTGGGATGACACCTGCCTCCTAAAGATACTTGTTAATGAAGATTTTAAAATATTGCATGACTTAACACTGAAAAGATAAACACTCCCAGTTCTTGTTTCCTGCTCCCCTCCCTTGTCTTCCTCAGAACTTGTGCAAGCAGAGTCTTTTTCTGGTTAAAAGTCTAGGGGGAAACCTGACACTAAGGGAAGCTGGAGACTCCCTCACTGGAGTGACCAGGAGATTCCGACCCCCTAACCCCCCCACCTCCTGAGAGGAACCATCAGCGATGTTGTAGCACTGGCTGCAAGGGAAAGGTGCTGGAGTTGAAATTCCTGTCGAGCCAGCCCTGGAGGAGCAGGAAATGAGACGCTTGTTCCGTGGCAGGGGATCCGAAGGCTGGAAACCGATATGCGGATTGGCAAGACCATCTGAGCGGTCCTGGCCGGTGGCAGGAAGAAAGGAAGCCAGACCGGCAAAGGCAGACCGAAAACAAAGATGCAAGCAGCCACAGAGGTGAGGGACGGTCTGGAGCTGTGAGGAAGAGAACACCGAGTGCAGCTGCAACAGAGAAACTCCGCTCCACATCCTGAAGAGACCAGAGACTCTACAAAGGTAGGGAAAGTGTCAGACTGGCTGTTGGGGCACTGAGGGAGCAGAATGCACTGAAGAGCCACTTCATATTATCCCAAAGAGCATGAGGGGATAAAAGAGGAATCATTCCATTTCATACAAATGTTGTAGCCTACGTAAATATACCCCGAAGAGCACAAGGGGATACATGAGTAATTGTACAACTGCATGCGAACTTGATAAACACATCCCAAAGAACACAAGGTTATAGTAGAAGAATTATACACGCCGACACGCAGGTAGAAATTAAACCTAGGTGGGATAGTAGCTGGCCAGAGAGTATACCTGGTCTGTCCAAATAGATACTAGGTAAAGCAGGAACAAGAATCCTGCAGAAGCAGACGAACAGAAGCCCCACCAGTGTGCAACAGGGTCTGGGACCCAAATGCAAACCGGCAAAGGTCATCAAAGCATGTAGGGGTCAAGGCAAAGATACGTATATCAAACCAGTGGGCCTGAGGCCAGAAGCGGTTGGAGAGACCCAGAGAAGACATAAAAAGATAACAGGAAACCAGTGAAAGACCAAGCATAGTATGAACTCTAGAGATAAAATCAAGTCTGAACCTGACTTGATAAACCATTGGGAAAATCAACGGTCAGGTCTGGCAGGTTAGGGAACCAGGCCTGATAAAAGACTGGAAAAAGTTCATTTTTGTTTCACAGTCTTTTTTTCAAAAAGAGGAAGAGGATTCCTCCAGAAGGTTTGGAGAACTGTGTTTTTTTTAATACAAGTGGAAGCAAGAACCAAAGGAAGAGGTTCTTCCCTGGCGAGTGAGCAACAGTGTTATCTTTAAGTTGTTTTGAACATTCAAACAGAGGAACTACATATTCGTTCACACAAACTGTGTCTTGGGGTCTACATCCAGATTGAGAGAGGCCACCTTCTGGATTAATGAGACATCTAGTTTTCTTTAGTTAGATTTAAAGTGTAGGAGACGGAAAAAGGTTTAGATACAGGACGGTGGACACTCACTTTATGGACATCCTGACTGGGTCCTTAGTATTTTGTTGAGGTAGGGCAGCCCCTCATATTAAGACGGGCAAGATCAGCTTTTCTTTTACTTTTGTGGTTGTAAATAAAAGTATATACCAACCGATATGCCACCCCAGTGACAGACTCTTACTTCTGCACCTTTACAGTAGTCTGGGCTCTTCTTCTCAGTGGATTTTATGTCACTGGCTCTATACAGGTACAAAAGGTAGTTGAGTATATTACTGGGGTGTACCATAGGTGTAGGTTTAGGAGCGGTAATTGGGAGGGGATTATACCGCGTTCTCCCTAGATGTCTGTCCTTGGCCCCAGATGGGGAGTCTCACCCCATAAGATCTTCCCACTGTATAGCACCCCAAGGGTGACTATCGGGCTTCATGGGAAGGGGCTACTACTTGGGGGAAAGTGACGATATTGAGTGATTTGTCACAGAAAGCAGAGGGCGGCTTTGAAGCCAAGAAAGATCAACATCACACAGACAAAAAGTGAGAACTCGTATAACACAGGGTTCCAATGAAAAAAAGGAATGCCCCAATCCCTTTTCTGATCCCTAGAGCTTTGGTCCTGCCACTAACAAACCAATACATTTTTGGTGTTGAAGCTATTTGTGAATCAAGATGACTTCTCGATCAGCTCAAGCAAAAAGGTCTACATGTTCAACAGGAAGTCTATTCAGACAGGTTCCTTCTCCCTGACTTTATTGTCAATTCTCAGTCACTCACAGTCTGAGGAGTTGCATCATTTTCTTGATTCTGGTTCTGTATGTTGCTTCTCATTCTGGACTTTTGAGACAACGCTCCACCTGCTTCTTGGTGCCCAAATGAGTGTGCACGTTAGCTCTAGGCAACGGCAGAAAGTTAGATTGATGCTACCAAGATATGCCCCAGAATTTCCAACTTGAGGCTGGCCGCATGTGCCTGTGTATAGGCTGGTTCAGTAATCAGACTCTTTCTCCTGCCCAAGGGTCCTGGCTCTTGTTACCAACAGCCCACCCTCATCTAGGTCCTTGACAAGACGTATGGCTTCATACCCAAGGGAACCTTTCCTACTTCAATTCTCTGTGCTGCACTCTACTTTCCACTCCTCTAGCACCTCCTTGATGCTTTGCCACATGCTCGCAACCAGCTCCGCTTCATGGTTTCCCTTCCGTCAGTCTTGCAACTTTCCTACTATTGTCCCCATCTGCTTCAGGCTGTTTTCACCTATCTCTACTCTCCTGCTCATGTCCACCCTCCTCTGTATGTTGCGCCACCTCTCCTTGCCTGGGACCTTCTCAACATTTGCTACTCTGTATTCTCCACCTCTTCTCTTAGCTCCAACCTTCTTTAGTTTTCCTCCTTTCTCCCTCCTCGTCTGTCACCGTCCAACCACCTTATCTCTCCTATGTTTCGGGCGCAGTGCGTGCTATATATATATATATATATACATACACACACATATATATATATATATATATACATACACACAGTCGGTGACGTCACGCTCAAGAGCGTACAGAGGTCGTCAATGGGCACTATTCGATGACGCACGGGTTCCGTTGTTGAGAAAAACATTTCCGATGCAGCTGACACTGGATGGAAGATATCAAAGATGAGGAATACGTGGGAGGACACAATCCATTCGAAATACATGTACTGGTTGACTAAACATGAACATCAACCAGGTAACGAGTTCAGGGAAATAAACACAATAAAAGAATTTGTGTTTCAAAGCGCCCAATGGCAAAGGGGAGGGAACATGGGAACAAAGGCAAATAGAAAATTGATTAACAGGAAAGGGGCGGCCCCACTAGGTGTTGTACGCATTCAGAACGTGCAGGTGCAGGGAGAGAGAGAGAAGGGACAGGGAAGGGGTTAAGTGCTAGGAGTTCGAAAGAGGCAAGTGCCAAGGAGTCAGTTGTGTGCAACAGTAAGTGCTTGGCAGAGATCGCTTGGTACAGAGTGATCACCGGCCAATAATAAGTGCAGAACTGTGAGAACACAGGCCAGTGGGTGCCCGAAGGCAAGTGCTGGGATGGGGCGGCAGGCTGGGGGTGACTGCGAGGAAGGCTGGGACCAAGGAGGACACATAAGTTGCCAGGCCACCAATCTCAGCGACTGTGAGGTATTAGCACAGGAGTGAGAGGGGAAGGAGGAGGTAAAGAGGAAAGTCTTGAGCTTCCAGAATTTGAGGAGATCTGGCTCAAGATGGAGAGGAAGTGGGAGGCTGTTCCAGAGGAGAGATGTTATTCGCCATGTTGCCAAGGAATGTACATGAGTGAGATCATACAGATTTGCCTCCTGGTTTCAACACACTTCACTGAAGCACTCAATAGCTTAAAAGGCTAATTTGAGCATTTAAACCCCCCCATATACCCCCATGAACACTAGCGTGCCCAAAGTCATTAGAGTTTTTGGAAATATCCCAAAGTAAGTTTAGGGTAGTCCCAAGTCACCACTCAGTGTTTAATAAGAGTTTGCAGGCAATTAGAAAGAGAAGACAGGTGAATAAAGTTATGTAAGCAGGTTTGGCAAGGAGGAGGCAAAAGACAGATCTAGGAGGTGATAGAATTCTAAATGTGATGACCGTTATAAGAGGTCTGGGAAGGGGCAGTGCCTCTCTACCTGTGATCAAACAGAAAAGAACATTTCTTACCACTGGTACTATCCTTTTCGATGTATGTTCCTTCCACTAATTCCTCATCTTTGATATATTTGTCTCCTGCTTTGCAGTCTCAGACATTTTTGTGACACCAGGGGGCGCTGTGCAGCATCATCGATGTCCCTCGATGGTTACCATTCTCGTGTCCGGACGGGACATCGATGATAGTATAAATCGACCATACTGCGCCCGTTGCCTCAGTTCCTACTTTTGAAAAAGAGAATTAAACAGAAATGTGCTCACAGTCAGACAGGCAGGCTGGGAGGGTAATGAGGAATCCGTGGGAGGAACATTCATCAGAAAGAACATTACTTGGAGAAAGTTATTTGATCTTCCAATGGATTGTGTCCCTCCACAGATCTCTCTATTAGATAGACTCCGATAGCAGTTTTAATGATGGAGAAGTGGATTTTTGTGGATTTATTTAGCACATAATAATATTGTGCAGAAACGCTCTTCCAAAACGAGAGTCCTGGCTTGACAGGGTGTCTAAGCAGAATGCTTTCAGAATGTTCCAAAAGCAGCACTATAGTATTAATTGAAGCGTTTGAGAAGGGGTCAAATGGGACTTCTTGAAATTGTGGGAGAAGCCCTGTTTGTGAAGCGAGTAACAGGTGCTGTTGAGGTGCTCCAGAGCCTGTTCAGGAGACAGGTTCTGATCAGCCAATCGTCTAGGTAAAGAAGGATGGGAATCCCTCCCCGACTTAAGATTTGCTGCCAGTACCGCTGTCAACTTGGTGAAGACCCTTGGAGGAGAGATAAACTGAAAGGCAGTACTTGAAATTGATAGTGAGAACTGCCAATGGCGAACCTCAGATACTTTCTTTGTCTGGCATGTATAAGCACATGAAAGTAAGTATCCTGAAGATCGAATGACACCATCCAGTCCTGGAGCTGAAGGGCCTGGACGATCTGAGGAAGTGAACATCTTGAATTTGTCTTTCTGGAGGAAATTGTTAAAGCTCCTCAGGTCCACGATGGGTCGCAGGCCTCTGTTTTTCTTTGGGACAAGGAGAGAGGTGTAGTACCAACCGTGGTTCCATTCTGCTACAGGTACCTTCTCCACTGCACCTTTCTCCAATAGGGAGAGCATCTCCTGTAAGATGAGCGGATTCAGATATCGAAAAGCGTACGCTCGGCAAATAATCTGGAGGCCTTTTCAGAAATGTGAGGCAGTACCCATGGGATACTGTTTGTTGCTGCAATGTTGCACCATTCTTGCAGATACTAGGTCAATCTTCCTCCCACTGGGGTCTTGTGAGCAATGTGCTCAGAGAGGATGTGGGGCTGTGCCTGAGCAGTCTTTCCTGCACGAACACTTGGGGCATGTATAAATCTTCTTTGCCTTTGCTTTTGTACTGTTTGACCTCTCCCCTTTAACCAAAGGAGGAGTAATAACGAAAGGTCTGCCCTCACCAGCTCTGTGAGGGTGGGTGTTGTTGCGGCTGGTGGATGGCTGCCCCTAGAGATTTTCTTGCAGCGTTTGAAGCCTGTAGTTTCTCTAGCTGGTTGCCCGCCATGGGCTTAATAGGTTGGAGCCATCAAAGGGCATATCTAGGATTCTTGATTGAACATCAGGGGTGAACCCAGATTTACGCCATGCAATCTGCCCAATTGCTGTGCTAGACCTCATGCATCGGCCAATGCATCCTGATGCGTCTGGTCCTCACGGAAGGGATTGACAGGAAGCCTCCTTTCCATCATTAATCAAGCTATTAAACCCGTCTCGCATCTCCCTTTCAGGAATGTTTTCTGCAGCTTGTGCAATAAAATTCCATAAGGTGTAGCTATATTTTGCCAGTGCACAAGATACATTAATGGATTTTAAGCCATGTTTCCTGCTGAAAAGACCCTTTTCGCAAGGGTGTCATAAGACTTACCGTCCCTATCTAGAGGGATGGTTGGATAAGTTGCGGCTTTGGATGTTGAAGTCTACTACTAAGTGCTCTGGTGTTCGATGCTTAGAAAGGAAATCAGGGTCCACAGAAAAAGGCTTGCACTTTTTTTTACCAACTCCTTATTTACAGGGATGTCTGTTTTTTCCCAGATGTCCACTATTTGATTTTTTAGTACTGCATGGAATGGTAGCACAGGCTCCCTACGAAGACCCTTGTCCAAGATCTCCGTTAAGTCAATCCTGAGTAACGACCTTTGCAGGACGACCACAGCCTAAATATTCTATCAGCCTATACCTACATATTCTACCACCTCATTCATTGCAGTGCTATAGGCAGAATCTGGGTGAGAATGCACATCTGCTGTGTCAAATTCATTCCACTTCAGGGGAGGTATCCAAGCCACCGGCATCTTTCAGGCATGAAGCCAAGTCTTCTCGCTGTGATTCTTCTGAAAGTCAATGCTTTTGGAACATTTGGTGCTCAAAAACAGTCATACCTGAAGGGGATTAAGTCATCTTCCTCCTCGAAAATGGATTAGAAGGATTTAAAGAAACTCATTTTCGATTGGGGTTTGAATTCGGATGTCTACACAGAGGTTGACGTCGAAGGTCCCTTCTCCTTTGAGGAGGATGTCACTGAAGCCTTTTGCTTCGATGCTAACTGGGCGGTCGACGTTACTCAAGTGGACCTCTTGGAGACCTTTCGACTCAGGCTTTTGGGCGCGTGGATCAAAACCTTTAATCAATTCCCTGCTGGTCTTCGATTACAAACTGGGATCAACAGCCTTGTTTGCTTCTTTCAAGGGACTAGGAACAGCTGACTTCAAAAACACTTCCAACATTTTCTCACCAAAATGTTTCCATTCCGCTGCCGAGGTGGTCTTCTTGGGAAAATGTACCCGACGCCTGCCGAGCGAGGAATCCGATGACAACAAATGACGGTGTCTTTTTTCACTCTTCTTCCGTGAAGATGAAGAGGAGGAGTGACAGAAACCACTCATGGATCTCGATATCTTCGAATGTTTGGAGCGTTTTTTGGGCCTTTCCCCGAGACTGGTCTCCAGGTGAACTCCTACCTTTGGAGGATTTTCTTTTTGAAGGGGTGGAAGACAGATTTCAAAACTGACCAACACAGGCCGAGCTTCAACCTTTATTTATATCACATTTAGCTCTGGGGCAAAAAGTTTGTCTAGGAAGGAAGACAACGCAGCGCAACAGGTTTGAATCCCGATCCCGTGCTAATAAACCACTTGTTCATATTAAGCGAGTTATAAAAGAACAATTATAATTGGTAAAGCGCACGGTTGCCCGAAGGCATCATGACGCTACCCAGCATGTAGGGAAGAACTAAAACAAGTAGGTCTTCAAAGATCTTCTAAAAACTAAATCATCCTCTGCATGGAGAGAGTTCCACAAGATAGCCCCTGCCACCGAGAAGGTACGACTGCCAACCCAGGACAATCTGAAGCGGGGGACCTCCACCAAAAAAGATTCAGCACAACGGAGAGAGCGACAGTGTACATAAAACTGGAGCTTGGCTTGCAAATAGGCAGCCCCTGTCCTGTGTAAGGCAAGGAAGACCAGGCACTCTCTTTGACACTGGAAGTGGAGGGAACACAGTACCGGAGAGATGTGGGCCTTGCCAAGGGCGGAAGTAGCAACTCGAGCTGCCAAGCTTTGAAGGACTTGTAGACGACGGGTCAGGTAGGCAGGCTGACCCAGCTGAAGCACATTACAATAGTCAAGAGATGACAAAACTAGTGAAGAGACCACTGGGGTCCAGTGATGGGGGATGACGGGCAGCAAAAAAGGCAAGACTTCCCGCAGTATCCTAAGATTAAGGTGCTCTACCTGGCAGAAAGAACTGATCTGAGCGGCCATGCAAAGAAAAAGTAATTTTCACACCCAGATCTTTAACAATAGGCCCAGTGACGGGCAAGAGCCCAGTGACAGGGGCCAAAAGAGAGAGGACAAGAGTGATGAAGCATCAGAAAAAGCTGCAACCAGTATCTCTGTCTTCTCCCAGTTCAGTTTCAGCTAACTGGAGGACATCCACTCACCCTCGGCCTCCAAGCACAACCTACTCTTGACAGCAGTCTCAGGTACTCCAGATCCAGGCATAGCAAGAAATAGAAAGGTGGAAGGGAAAGTGACTGGAGCCGATCCGAAAGACACAAGGAGAACCAGGCAGTACCACTCCAAAAATCCCAGCCCTGGCAAGGTGTCTCAGCAGGACTGCATGATCAATGGTGTCAAAGCGGCAGACCTTCTCTCATTCAAGTCCTTGGTGGTCATCGATTGGCAGGAGCCGCATTCAATGACTTTATGGTTTTCAACGAGGTACCAGAGACAAATCCTGTGTGGATCAGTGATAGACATCGTCGAATCACAGGCCGCACATCTCTTGAAGCCTGTTCTGGCATAGAGACTGATCAAATCACACAAAAAAACAAAGCTATTACAACGTTAGTCGAATAAATTCACAAAAGCGAGTCAAGCCGTTCTGAGAGCATGCAGAAAAACAGAATTGAGGCAACGGGCGCACTGCATGCTATTTATACTACCATCGAAGTCATGTCCGGACCCAAGAATGGTAACTGTCGGGGGACATTGACGACGATGAGGCACAGCGACCCTTGTTGTTGAAAACATTTCCGAGACTGCACAGCTGGATATGAAAATATCAAAGATGAGGAATCCATTAGAAACCATCTTTCAAGGCAACTATCAAGACAAGTTTTTGGAAAATTGATGGGTGTTCAGCAGATAACTACCGATTTTATAAAGCAAAGGACAGATGGCATATAACATTGGTCCCATGGATCGATAAGGGATCTAATCAGGGAGATAGAAGAAAGAAACAGGGAATTAACATGGTCATTTATAATGCTGATGGCAAAACAAAATTGCCTCTAAACACAGTGAGAGTCAGACCTCGTGCCGGGCGTTAGCAGGTTAAGAAATCAGAAAGGTTCACAACAACGACGATGGGCTGCTAGCGCTTTGAAACACATTGTGTATAGGCGCTATACAAATAAACTATCATATCTAGGTAAGTTTACTTTACACGTTCTGGGAGGATAGGTAACTACTGCAAGGCAACTTCCTTCATGGAAACAGGAGTATAATGCCCTACAAGTACGGACAGTAGCACCACGTAAATTAGTGAACAGTACTACGAAGAGTCATTTAGAAGTACAACTGCATGAACGTACATCTTGCATTATGCTAAAGGTTCATTTTACTAGTCACAAGAGGGACAATAGTCTCCAGGCATTTTGGGGGTGGGTAAGCTGGCTATACTAAGTTATGCATTTGGGACTTCACATGATATCAGGCCTACATACATATGGGGATCACAATAGAGCAACAGCACTACGTGAAAGCCCAGCATGCTCACCTGGGTCACTTTCTTGGATGGCTTCACTGAAACATTCAGAAGTTTACTAGCCGTCACCTCCATGAAGTATGGGTTCAATATCCGCAGGTTACTGGCTTTCACATCCAAAAGGATGGGGGGCTTCTTCCAGAACCCTTTGGCAGGCTAAATGAAATCCAAATAATCAGAAAGTGCACGTGTTACACATTCTCAAAGACAAATCCTTAAGAACAAATATGACCATTGTACTATGGGCTTTTTGCCATCTACTACTAGAAGACCTCGAAATAATAAATATAAAAAACGCATTCCTTTTTTTTTGCTATAAACTAGTAACACTTGCATATTAATTGGTATTAAATGGATCATTGGCAACTGCGAGTTGAATCATGTGTGCTTTGCTCCAAAGTAAGTGACCAATCAAAAATATTGTCTTTCAATCCCCACTGTAAAGGGCTCACCTTAATGTCACGACTCCAGCACAGCTAAGTTTATAATCAAACACTGGCCCCCCTGGTACCCCCAAATAATTCCCCATTTTTAACACCTACTCGCTTCTCATTATTTAGGATGGATTTCAACCACTGCAAGTCAAGGACTTTGAATGGGACCAACACCATCAACGTTTCTGGATTGTTCTCTAGAGTTGTATCGAAATCCGCTGACTCTGGGTAGAAGAGCCGCATTGTTGTCTTGTTCCCCACATCGCTCTGGTATTGGTGGACAGGGGCATTGTTCAGCCTGGGGATGGAATAAGAGAGGGGGCTTTATTAAGTGAGGCTAGAGGAAAGCCATGCTCCAAATGGTGTCAGGCTTTTCACTGCGAAAGAAACAGAATACCAGAATTCACTAAATGGGATTCTAGAAAACACAAACAGAGCAGACTAGCAGTGTAACACAATCATGGAGAGTCTTGGTTTAAAATCATCATATAATATCCAATCCTGAAAGGAATGATACTGTAACAAACACCTTAAATCATGAAGAGAATTTGCTTGTGAAAGGATTCCCCATTTTGGGGCCCCAAGTATGATGCTGCACTAAGCAATGGATTCATGCATCTCTGAAAATATATTAAAGCGAAGTACTGACATCGAACAAAGTACTAAATGAATGTAGACACTTATCGGCTCTAGGTGAATTGTGTTCCCTACATTTAAATGTTCATTTTTTTTTCAATTTGAGACGTACCATATGTCTATTTATACTTGAAGCCCTCTCGTAATTAACTAGTCATAGATAAAGGGCTGGATAAATGCCTTTTCGGCATTCTATGGTAACACATGCAAAATGCAATCCAAACCCAGTATCTTAGAATTCCATGTGAATCTTGGTGACTAATTTTTAAGCTAGGTAATGCAGGTTGTTTCATTCTGTTTTAATTGACCCCTTGTAGATGTCAACATGCAGGTCGCAACAATAAAGGGCTGGGAATTGATAAGCAAAATGGGTTCCGATAAAAATATACAATTGGTTTGATTACTGCCATCCGTATCAGAGGATTGACTAGTTACAATCATTAGCGTAACTAAGATGTTAGTACGCATTTGTGACTTGGCAGCATGATCGACCCATTTTTATTCTGTACCATCATGTGCTTTCATTAAGAACCCCTGTAAGGTTTTGTGATCGTTCACTTTCACTCCAGGCTGCAAGTTCAATCCGATGGAATGTTTTTAGCAACTTTGAAAGCCTATCCAATAAATTAAATGTATTTCTTCATGGACCGAAATGAAGATTGGATAAGCAGGATAAGCAGCTCCTGGGTAGTCAGCATTAACCAATGACTGGGAGCTACCACTGGGGAACGAGGCACTAGTACATAGAGTTACACAAATCTAACTTCCACATAAAACGACAACCACACATTTTGACCATTATTTATGACCCCTTAAGCTTTAAATGTTGTATAGATGTGTCCTGATGTTAAATTCACATATATGTGTTTGTTCAGCATCATTTGGCCTGGGGTGGAACCGAACGTAGCTCCTGGTCGCTGTTGGTGTCAAGCTAACCAGGCTCTTCTAGGCTGCAAGCACGAGCTGAATAGCTCCCAGATCCCCCAATTTCGAACCTAGTATCTTAGCATTCCATGTGAATCTTGGTGTCGAATTGTAAAGCTAGGTAATGCAGGTTGTTTTGTTCTGTTTTAACTGACACCCTTTAGATGTAAACATGCAGGTCGCATTGGTAAGCAAAAGCGTTCAAAATGAGCAATGCCTCTACAGCTCTCATTAAAGACATATGTGGCATGGTTTTCATCCAAAGGGTCAGTGCAGTAAAACCCACTAAGACTACCACTACAGAATATTGTTTTCCATTGAAGCATATACTCTCAGTAATATCCACTGTCTCCGTGTATCACCAAAGGTCCAGGTTATCTTACAACAGCTTTTTGTCCTTACCTGATGACAATGTCATATTTGTTGATCTGATGTCCAAGCGAGCTGTTCTGTAGTCTGTTTCCATTCCCTACAACCACACATGTCTTGCACTGCAGACTGACAAGTGGAGAGAATAATATTGACCATTAATATGTCTCACACAAATAAAGGCCTGCATTGAACCCTACAGATAAGTCATTGTTTATTTGAAAAAGCGCTTATACACAAGTGAAGTGCTTCAAAGCGGGAAGGGAACAAGGGAATACGGAGTCCTTCTTAGGCCTTGAAATTTCCGAATGATCTAGCAAAAATGCCTAGCATACTAAGCCTGACGGCATTACTACTAGCCAAGTGCATGACAGGAAGGAAGGGGAACGGGGAAGGAGGGGGAGAAATGCAATCCATAAACTACCACGCTAGGCTAGTGACGTTTCAGATAGTGCAAGTGCATGACAAAGAGTGAGGTGATAGGCGGAGGGGGGAGAAGGAGAAAACATACAGAGACAAAAAACTATGGTAAAAGGCCAGGTGAACTAGGCCTAGTGCAGACTAGCTAAGGTACGCGCGCAGACAGGAAGTAAAAGGTAGGGGAACAAGTGCACACAGTCGAGCAGCGCCCTGGGTCAAGTGAAAGGAGTGGGCCAACCACTTCTCAAAAACAGACGAATACTCAAAAGAAAAAATATAGGGAAAACAAATATGCCCAACATTAAATAATAGCCACACTGCCCCAGCAATCTCGGAGCACCGTTCCAAGATGGCCTCGTTTCCTTTCTCATTGGCTTACTCTTAGAACATGTACTTCATTTTGGTCTCTCTTCCTGACACCGTTTTTTAGCCTCTATTATGACACACGTACGTTTCTATATAGTCCCTTTCCTTTCAATTCTGTACTTGTTGTTGCATCTTTTCTTTCCTGATATAAAGGTTTACTTTCTGTTAAAAGGAAACGCAACAGAGAATTAACAGAACGGTAAGAACAAGGCAGCGCTGGGACCAAACCTCAATATTTTAGCGACAATGTTAAAAACATGAAGTCCTAAAAACCTTTTGTTTTTAGTGCATGACTGATTATGGTTCTGCAGTATTATTGTGTGTGTTATTTCATAGAATTCGATTAATTCATAAGGCGATTATAAAGTGAAATACTTGCTGTTTTTACCGCCAACCAAGAGGTTTGCAAGCACTTCGGCTTAAAATCAGGGAAACAAATGATCTACATTGTGACAACCAAAAATGATGAAAAGGACGATCAGCTCCGATGCCTGCCTGTCGTCACTCTCTCCACTTTCTAATGTAATGCTCCAAAGGGTCAGAATTGACTCGTGTGCGTAAAAAATAAACTGTACAGTAGCTGTGTAATCCCTTTCCATTCTCCAAACAGCGCTGGATATAGATCTGAAACATATCTCATTAGCATTTAGAGAAGTACAGCAAACGTAAATATATCAATCCGCATCCATTGCTGCCAACATCACGAGTGCCTTAACATGGCAGGGATTTCTGGAATGCCAGAATGTGGTCACTTTCATTACCGCTTGCGGTAATTGAGCAAAACATCTGCTGCACCCAAGCAGAGAGTAGTCGGTTCCCGATGTCAGGGTAATGGATCGCCTGTTGGACAACTTCTCTGAACCCATCTCGTGCTGCCAATTTTCTTCATTCAAGTTGGCATCACTTTCCAGAATTCAATTGATAAAATATGTCATTTGCTGTACGTTTTTTCGTTCCATCATTTACTTGCTTTTATTGCATTCCAAAAACAACTTGTTTAGTTGCAGCAACTGGTGGTTTACAGAGCATGGAGAAAAAGGCCATGTATCTTCAAGACTGAGGTACACAGGGACTATCGGTAAAGTGGAATTTGGGGAGCCTGTAGTAGTGTGACAGTGGCAATGGCTGCACAGACTATTCAGCAAATTCACACAGACAACCCACATCAGTGCTGCACACCGTTTGCAGCCACGAAATTCCAAAATGCATGTGCTCTGCTATTGCCAGTGTCTTGTTTATAATAAAGCTGGCCAAACGGGCTTAAAGGACTAGTCTTCACATTGCTCACATAATATAATTCATCAGAAAATGTCGAGAAATGACAAGGATTTTTTTCGTTCACCCCTTAAAAACAGCTGCTAAACGGTCATTCACGGTTGTAACTGCAAGCAACGGTGAAGCGAGTCCGTTCATACTAGACCGAATTCCGCCTTCACTTGCCTTTTCATCGCTGGAGGTAGGTTAAAGCTTGTGGTGATGGACAAGATCTTGAGAATAAGGTCCTCTGGAAAGAGAGAAACAAAAAGGTTAGACTAATGGCACAACACAAAACTTTCCAGTTTAAGCCAAGGGGCGCATGCGCTCACCCGCCAATGCATCCCTTTCAGGAACAAGCAGTAAAGTGTTAACCCCTCCTTCTAAAAGCACAAACGCACACATCTTGGTAAATTAACTATACAAAGGCACAGTATTCAACAATGCCCAGCTCCGCCCAAGTTCTGTTTCCTCACACACTTTTTTAAACTAGATCTTAAGTCACTAAAACGACAGTTGCAGGTCTGTGGCCCAACTTTCCTGTGTCTACAAGAGAGGCCGCGCGGTAAACTGTGCCCACAGAAGGGCACTGAGACAAGGGAGGGCGCAAGTGGTTAGTGAGGGGAGGGGCGATGTGGGCACCTCTGGCGGGTTCGGGTGAGGGGCACAGACAGAGGAAGGAGAGGGCAGGCAGCGGTGGTGGGCGCTTGCTACAGGAGGGGGAGGTTCGGCGGTGATTAAGCCCCATGATGGCCCATTTGAGGCTGCTCCAGTGCGGCCAAAGAAAAGCAGCCTTTTTAGGAGCGACCTCAAACTGGCAAGTTTTAGACAGAATCAAACAGTAGCCCAATTTAGAAATATTAGAAGACACATGAGAGTTGGAGGGAGAGGGTGATCAAATCAAACACAGGGAAATATGTTTTCTATACACCAATGGTAGAAACGCAGACTCATTCCATCAAGAGTGCAGGCTCGGATTTTTCCAACTCGCAGCACTAATGTTTGATAAACTACCTACCATCGGAACTACACATCCCATCACACGATTACTCTATTATAGTTCCATTAACCCGAAAAAGCACAACCATTGAAGCAATCTCATTGCAGATGCCCAGCCAATCAGGCTCGCCCTGTATCCTCGGTCACTCCCTGGACCAGTCTATTGCTCTTTCTTGATGCTCAGGGCATCAGACAAGTGATCCTTTCATTTCTCACTGTTGACTGCAATATGATTGCACAAGTATTCACACTGTTATGCTACTAAGTGGAGGAGAACATCCCGTGTTCCTTCCGTATCCTCCCCTACCACACCAAGCGGTTGGGATTCAGTCTACTCATAGATAATGTTTGGGGACCATGGCAGTGTTGCGTGGCATAGTGGCTCCACATCGGCAGTTTCCACTTCTAGCGCTGCAGGTGGACATTCCACAAGAGTACGCTCTGTAGACAGTCAAACACAATGTGCAAAACGGTTCAAAGAGCATGGCAGAATCTTCAGACCTCATCAATCTCCATCAGTGACCACAAGAGGAGCGGCCATTTTGGAAAGAGCAAGTGCTTATCCACACTTCTGGGGCGCAGGGAGTAGCTACATGTAGGCGTAGCTCAAGAGCTTTAGGCTAGCAAACCTGCTTCAAATCCTCAGAAAACTGGAAAGAGTCTACATCGCAGAGCTACATTTGCAACCCTTGCACGAATTAGACGCAGCACTTTGGCGAAACATTGACCATATAATTATAACGACAGCGATGTTGCTGATAAGGGAGCAGGTAAATCTGCCTGCTCACTCGAGAATGCACAACATAATAAAACTGCCACAGGGAGGAAATGTACGGGTCTCTGAGCCCAAGAAAATACTTGCGCAAGGCTTACACCACTACTTGCTAGGTGGGTTTCACTCCAAGAGCAAGAGCCCAACACAGCAAATGGACTAGTTAAGTAGAGGGGTACAAGTAGCACCCTTTACCATACAGGTCACCTTAGCCCACAAGTGCCCATCATGTTAGGGTGTAAGGCGCTGGACCTGGACTGAGAGCCAACAGAGAAGACAGTAGGCAAGACCACGAGTAGCAGCAGTATCAGCTACTCTGGGAGCAAGATGCAGAATGCGTCCCAGGATGGCAGATCGACTGAGGGGGAACTCGGAATTCGAATGAAGGCATATAGCCTGCAAAAGGAGGCTTTCCTTGGCTCATTCTCTACCACTACCGAGGGCACAAGTAAGGGCCCCTGGGAAAACCCCCAACAAGATAGGTGTCCTTCAATAAACTGAAGGAGGTCTTTATGGCAAAGCTCTCTGAACCAAATACCCTCTGGCCTATAGGAAGACCGACAGGTCACAGATAAGACAACCTTGGAAGACACTACCTCTTCCAATAGCTGATCCGTACTGGGCATGAGCTGCACGGACCAATGACTGAGTAAGCCACAAAAAGATACAACAGTCCTTCGTTGGAGGTTGATACAGGCATGCCAGTGCATCTGCACTCTTCACGGTATTCCCCCATTGCGCTAAGTGGCACACTAGATGTGTAGAAGGCTTCTTCTCTGACAATTTCTAACGTATCCCCCAACTTGTCTCTTGGCATAAGCTGCATGGACATAAAAGTCCTAATTCTCTCTACCACACTGCACCCACTTGCTTAATTTCCTTATCCACTAAATGGGTACAAATCTTGTAAGCCAGCAGATGCAGCCTATCTTTTCCTGGCTGCTACACCACCAGTGTTAAATTAGATCTTTACTATCATATCAAGCTCTGGACTAATCCCGCAAACCAGGAAACAGATGGACTGGGGGCTTAATACAGAAGCCTTTGAAATGGTAACTAAAGCGGGGGTGTTACGTTTATTAGCCGCCCAGTGCACAACTTGTTTTACGATAAACATGCTATCATAACGGCAGAACTGTTCTTCAGAAACTGGGTAAGTGAAGGAAAATACAGAGATTGGTAAGATTACAAATGTGCAGACGGCCTGGGAGGAGTCCAATGCTCATTTGAGATATTTTACGAGACAAAGAGGCTCTGGAGTACGAGAGAGCCGAGTCCTAGGATTCATACAACACTTTCTTACCCTGCCTTCTCAATTCACTAAACTCTTGACGGTCTTGAGGTAGGCTAAGAGCCTCAGGTGAGGCTGTGGCATGTCCTCATGTGAAAATCTCACTTGAGATGTAGGAAGAAACAGTTATTTGTAAATCCCGCGAATTATCCAGCGTGTCTTCACTGGATACCTCTGGCCATGTGTCAGATGCCGGAACACTGCAACACTGGAGTAAACTGCCTGGAAATGTAAACATTATTAAAGATTGTCTCCTTGACCTTAAAAGCTGGCAATTTGTTCTCGATTTTCCATGTTTTCATATATATATATAAAAGGTATCTGGGAATGCAGTTAGGACACATTGCTTTTTTCATGGAGTGGAAGCTTTATAAAACTTAAGATTGTATGATGGCCATTTGTATTATTACTGATATTATGAGATGTTATTTAATAATGTTTACGTTTAAGGAGAGTTCTCACCAGTGTGATTCTGACACACAAGTACGGTGTTCTCGTTTTTAACATTTTTCCTCACCTTCAAAAAGGACTAGCCTTCCACTAAATTGATAACTCCAAGCCCTACGCTATAAACGAAATCAGAAAAAGGGTGCTCATCAAGATAGCTAAAAAAATGAACTCCTCATTCTGGAATACTATTCTGACTTGGTCTCTTTCCGTACCTCTAAAGAGGAAATAAAACAACAAAGACATGCTTTTGGCAACCGCACATTGAAAGGGATTGCTGCTGGCTTCTGACCCCAACCCTGTGTCTCTTTACTGTAGGCCCGGACCAATGTTTACAGTTCTAGGGAGGGATATAGTTCAAGGCTTGCAGAGTGCCGTTCCCGGACTCCAGCCAGGTCTCTTAGCTTCTCTTCTGAATCTAGGTTACTCTCGCTTCTTCTCCCTTCGGGGACATTTTCGACTTTCTTGCTCCCTAGTCTGGGGCTCTGCTCCTTACTCCCCACTCAGGGTTTCTTCCTTCTTTCCCCACTACAGAGTTCACATCCTTCTCCCCCCTCTACCCCACTCTGGGGCTTCACCAGTCTGCACACTCTGGGGTTTCTTTCTTTCTCACTACCCGCTCTTGGGTTCTTTCAGCCTCTCTATTATCTAGGACGACTGTTCCTCTTTCTCCACACTCTGGGTTCTTTTGGTCTCTCTCCAGTTCGGGGCTTTCCTCCTTTCTCCCCACCCAGGAGCTATTTCAGTCCCCCTCGATTCTGGGGCTCTTCTCAATATCAGCACTAGGCCTTCTCATTCTTCTTTCCCCCCATTCTAGGTCTCTTCGTGCTCCCCACTTTCATACCTTTCACCCCATTCTGGAGTTTTCTCTTTCTCACCTGCCACCTGGGGGTTTCTTTCTCCCTCCCCACTCGTGGGTTCTTTTCTCCCTTTCCTGCTTTGCCGGCTGCTACTCCTGAGCTATCGTGAATCTAGCATTGAGTGATGTTCCTCGGGAGGGGTTTGAAGTCTGCCTGGGCCTCCTCTTAACACAGAGACGCTTACGTGACTTGACAACTGGGGTCCACGTCAGTGATTCTTCCCTCTTGCTTGCTCGAGTTGGGAACTATGACGAATCATGGGATTTGGTCACTTCTACCCACAGGGGAGCATTTCTTTGTGAGACTACGGAGGTGAGCCTGCAACATGATAGTCCCCTTAGTGGTGGCAGAAAGCAGGATCTCACAAGTAGAGACTCCCCCTTGGGTATAAGGACTCCCTTTTCATCTCACTCAGAATCCAATAAAGAAACCTCTACAAAACCAGAATCCTCCTACATTTGTTGTTGTAGTACCCAAGACGAGTAAACGACGAGTAGTAGGAAAGAATAAAGTATTGCCTGACACTGGTATATGCTCTAGCACTTTGAAGCGTCTCATTTGCTAGATGGAATTACCAATAATGATCTTGGACCCAAAAAACCAGACAGACTCAAGGAATATGCCAAAGTACTACTTTATTATTAGCATAAAAATAAAGTAGGGCAATCTGGCGAATAACAGGCAGTAATTCACGCACTCACACCCTAATGTGATTATACAAAGGTTTTATACCTCGATATGCGTCATCTATGACGCATCCTATGTGGTAAACTAAAACCTATTGTACAGAGGGATTGGTTAAGGAACGTGTTAATAACTTAATTGGCTCCCCCTTATCTGGTGGGCATGCCTTAAACCCCCTCCCAATACGTGTAATACTGATTATAGAGGAAAATGGCAGCAGTTTGGTATTTGCAACATTGTATAGCATGTTGCTACATAGACCCTCTGAATGGTTGGCATGATTTCCCAACCTTGGACTTCGGCTCGTTAGCAGCACGTAAGCAAAACGAAACTCAGGTGCCGCAAGCAACGTCACACTACTCCCTACTTTCCCAATTTGTCTATCGTCTCTCATAGGTCAAGCCCCGACCCAAGGCTTCTCCTTTGTAGATTACCTCAAAGCCAGCTCCCTATTCTTGGACATTCAAGGGAGTGTAGGCACACTATCATCTTCTTTTGGGCTTAATGAATAGCCCTTGTTTTCAACTTCTGAATCACGTGCGAGAAGACCACAAATTTGTCCAGCTCAACCTTCTATTTACTGCTATTTGATTCAATTGAGTTGGGTGTCATTAGCTTTCTTGGCCTCTAGACACTTGCTCACTCCATCTTACATAGGTTTGCTGCATCTTTAATTGTCTAATACTTGGCTCTTGCAGATGTTCTCCTTCGTTTAATCTAAGAGAAATATGTCTTACGTACATGGCTTATCCTTTTGACTCCCCCTGTGACTTGTAATTATTCCTTGAAGTAGCATCTTTGATCCCAGGCCAATAGACTTCTCTTTATTCCTCACACAAAGCTGTTTTTCCAGCGTCTCCTGACTCTGCAGCCCTGGGCTGTCTCTGAGGTAGCTTGATTGGTTTTAAAAAGAGTCCGAACTCCATCTTTCCATCATGGTCGCACTAGCCATGTTACATTTTCCTCTGCAGCAAGCTTCTATATGTCTCATCTACTTGCGTTTCTGCATATATACAATTATTAACCAGCAGGTCACTTTATCCTATTTGCATATACAATTTCTTTATATTCGATTACATGTTTCTCTTGTTACTTCAGTTAAATATTTATTCTCTAAATATTTGCATATCGTATCAGTGAATCTCAGTATCTTTCCTCCATGACGTCACTCTGCTCTTGTAAGATTTCACTTATATGTTTTGTTACTTTGCATTTATATAGCGCCTTATGCACCATTGGTATGATCTCAGGCGCTGGTAGGTTGAACACCCTCGGGAACCGTAGTTCAATTCAGGGGGGAGAAGGAGAGGGGGAGGGAGAGGGAGAGAGGGAGAGGTAGAGAGGGGGAGAGGGAGAGAGGGAGAGGGAGAGAGACACACATGGTGCGGTGCATGGGAGCACCGGATATGTGTGCAGCTGGTGTGGTACTCGTATGATAGCTGCTTCTTAGCGGTAGGTGTGGTGGTTGGGAGATCAGGAGTATGTGTTCATTCTGGTGGGGTGACACCCAGACTGATTTCTGGCTGCGTTAGGCCTGAGGAGACGCACAGGCTAGCGGGTGTGCTGAGCCAGCTATGTTTAATTAGGATGATGAGGAGTATGTGTCAGGTGTTAGTATGAGAACAGCTATACCGAAAGTGTCATAGTATCGCTGTGTTCTAGTTGAGTGGTGGTGTATAGGAGAGAGTAATCACGGTGATGTGATATGGTGGTTTTCAGTAAGGTGCTGGAGATCGGGCGCACATCTGAACCATTTATTCTATCCATTTTATTCACTCTGTCAGTTAATACATTTCACCTGGTTCTTCATTTGGTTTACTAGTCATTCCATTCATTCCATCATTCGATCGTTCATCGACAAACTGTTCCGCCATCTCTATCCGATTCTGTCCACTCTATCCATTCCATCCACTCCAGCCTTTCCATCCACACCACTCCACCCGTTCCATGCATTCAACCCTTTCCATCCACACCATCGGTTCAATCTGTTCCAAGCACATCATCAGATTCATGCACTTCATCCATTCCATCCACTCCGACCGTTCCATCGACACCCTCGCTTCCATCCACTCTATCCATTCATCCACTTTACCCGTTCCAAAGTGGGGTTGACGACGGTGCTGCAGGGCTGGGCCCCTGCCATACAATACCGCACTGGGAGGCCAATCAGGGGAGGAGGGAGAGGAAACAGGAACAGAGCCCAAAACAGGGTTCAAAGCCCTGAAAAGATTGTGTTGATTTCTAAAAATGGCAACTAGAGGCCTGGAAAAGCACTAGACTCACCTTTGAGGCACAGATGTAAATAGCTCTATAATTTCCAATGGTGTGTACAAACATCCTTCCACTCTCTCAGTGCGAGGTACATTTGATGCAGTTGTCTGGGTGCATATCGTCGCTCATACACTTGATGCGGTATTGGGATGATATCGGATGTCCCACATAGGGCTCTTCTCCTACTGATCCAGTATGACGGAGGCGAGGGAGTGGGAGCTAGGGATAACATGTCCACCTGCTCCTCTACACTGGGGCGAAGAAACACAATGAAGTTAAGCTGAGCGTAACAACCACAAACAAAGGACTATTGAGGGAAACTGGGGAAACCGGAGTATGGAATCATAGAAGTGGGAGGAGCAAAGCAAACAGGGAGAGAAACCCGGGAGTTTCAAATGGGTGTCATGCGACGCATTGGACACTGGCGCCTGTGGCCCCATATGTGTCTCCGCACTTCCTGATTCCCGCCACGCCTTTGAACTAGCAGTCTAGGTCTTTTTCCAACAGGATGCACGTAGTCCTATTTTAGACACACCCCCGTGTACCGTCCTTGCATTGCAACCTTTCGATCAGCTGTTTTCCTTTGCTGCCGCGCTACGCTTTTTCGCTCCGTTTCCTCTCAGAGTCTACTTTTCTTTATTCCTTTCTTGTCCGCTTTTACCCTTCCCTTCTCTCCTACGTTATCCCTCTCTCTCTTTGTCAGCCTTCCCGTACGCGGCCTTGCGCTTACGGGCCTTTTACGAGTGGTGCTTCCGCTTTCCTTTTTTTTCCCTGGCTCAGTTCTACTCCTCCTCCTTATTCCCGCCAACCCTTTGGCAAACCTGCCTGAGTATCTTCCGCTCCCAGTAGCTCTACCCTTGGTGGCACGTTTTTGATTTCACCATTCGGAATCCATTGCTGATTACTCGCCATACTCTGCAGGCAGAGCCCATCTTCTGTACAGAGTCCTGCTGTACACCGGTCAGATGGGTTTTTTGCCACATCTGGCTTTTTCCCCTTATTTGTCCCTCCCGGGAAAGGGGTCACAGGGAAGTGCTCTTACATAGCCTTCACTGTGGCTTCCTCCTGTGCGAGACACAAGCTACCAATACAAAAAGAAAAGGACTACAGATCCCACAGATCTCTGAGCCCAGTGGAAGACGACATGGATTGCAGAGGTGAGAAGGTAGAGGAGGGAAGCTGGGACATTCCACACCAACAGGATAAGGAACCTGACAATGGGCTACAGCGAGGCAGTGACGCTGACCTCCAGACAGCCGAGAAGCACAGAGGAACAGGTGTCCAAGGACCACCTGTGTGGGGAAAGCTTACCAAGAGGCTAAAAAGTGGACAAGCATCCCAGGATGGACTCGCTCATGAAAAGCCTACCAAGAGGCTATGAAGTGGACAGCATCCCAGGAGGGATTCGCTCGGAGGTAGTGGCCGGAGGACAGTGAGAGAGGAAAAATCTCCCGTGCCAATACCATCAGTGGTCGGGTGTCCCGAGCGGTACCCGAAAATGACGAACCTGAGAAATGAAGTAATCCTGACGCGTGGTGGCCAAGCGGAGAAGAGCCAGAGCAGATACCACAATCCACTAAATATGCTAAGAGACGTCCTTGGAAGCAAAACAAACGGAAGCACAAGATCCATCCTACATCAATGAAGCAGATTCCCCAAGAAGGACGCCAACCCGGTAATGCAAACCCGAATCCAGGACGGTAACGGGAATAGCGGGAGACTGGCTTAACCCTAATTGGCGAGATAAGAAAAATGAGAATAAATACCGGACTCCCCCTACTTGTCCTAGTAGTACCAAGTCATACGAAGTGTGAGAATAAGTAAGTGGTGACTCCTACTCATCCCAGTCAGACTGAAAACGTTAAGAGTAAATCTGACCCCTGGGTACGAAACAAAGATCTCAGGGAGGAAATAAGGAAGCAAAGAGACAAATTAAGTGATTGTCTAAAGCTGCAATCAATAATACAAGAGAGACTGTTGATTGATAAGAACAAGATACAGGTGAAGACATTGGTCGATATCCCTAAGGGGAGGAAGTCAAGAAAAGAAGGAGTGATGAAGAGCAAGACGTGGAGAAGTCCTGTAAGAGAAATGAATAAACTGGTGAAAGAAATAGCCAAGTGCTATTTGAAGATTCAATATTAAAAAGGAACATTTTTTATTGGAAGGTTATCTTTCCAACCCAGGAGAAGGTGTTAGTATAGGTTAAGCTTTGGGGTAATGGTCCAAAATGTCACCCTCATAATTGTGACGGATAAAATGTCAGACTTTTTTTTTTATAACACCCCCCTTACACCACATATATATGTGGGGGGGTATGTGATATTATAGTAATTTGAGGGGGTGGGGGTGGCGGGGGGGGGGTCTCCCCCCATATGTATGTGGTGTAAAGTGATTAAATAAAAAAAGTCGTCATTTTCAGCCACCGGAATTATGGGGGGGGTGTCACAGTAATCACATAGATCCGAGCTTTGGGACTTAGGACAAACATTTGTTTGGACTTTTAACACTGATGACAAGCACTCTAGTTTTAACTATGTCAGGTAGGGCAACACTTCAATTGGAGAAAGTGAGGCCTTTTCTACTTTATTTTGAATAAACACTGTTTAATATGATGAACCGTGGTCCGACTCATCCTTCTGACCTGCCACAGAACCTGTAGGCAACTTCTCGTTTGGGCTTTACCTCTGCCTGCTGAGATACTCTGTTGTCGTGGATGCTGCAGACTGTTCCGGCTGCTCGTGCGCCCTGCCTGGACTCTTCTAGTGCGCACCACAGGCTGGATGCTGCACATGGCATTCTCTTCTCTCCCACTGGTCACACACCCAGAGGCGTTTCTATGGGGAGTGGCTTAGGGGGCTATAGCCCCTGGTCTTTTGGTTGTAGCCCCAGATAGAATTTCAGGAGCTACAACCAAAAGGCTAGCTAGCCCTCAGTCCTGACAGTTCCAACGTTAGCATAGCCACGGGCCTTTTCCAGACCTAGCAACACCCCTGCACACACCCTATGGGCACATTGGTGCAGTTTAACTATGTGGGCTTTGCAGAGACTCTCTCCCGATTGGTTCTTTGAATGACGCTCCTCTAGCGGGCTAGTTTACTCACCTTTCCACTGTCTTCCAGGGAGACTGGGCACAGCATGGGTCTGCCATTATTAAAGGATTTGTAGGATTATTACACACCCTAGCCTCTACACACCCTATACAGGCCTTCGTGTCTGAGGAGAAGTGATGGTGACTTAGGCGCTTCTCTGGGGTTTTCGTGTCTGCTAAAGGGAATAGAGGCGTGGAGGGGGCTTTCCGCCAGAAGGATCCCGCTTACCCAGTCCCCAAGGGGGTGTTAAGCATATCGGGCACACCTCCCTAGTCACAAAGGGGGTGGCTCCCCCTTGGGGCGAGGTGATTCTCTCCTTGAACTCCTCACAGTCACTGCTTGCATGCCATTTTAGTGTATTATTGAGAAAGAAATTAAAGGAAAGAGGAGAATAAACACAGGTAATAAGAAAGTAGTGAGAAAAGCTGATATTCTGATCAATAGAACTAAAGAATGCTTCTTACCAATTCCCTTTGTGCCAAATGGCAGAGTGTAAGTGGAATTGCTCTTCACCCAGAAGTAGTTGCTAGGCTGAAGAAATGCCTGGTGGCCTCTGGTGTAACTGTAAAACAGAGAACAACATTGGTTGAGCATGATGGGTTGAAAACCCATGCCACACGCAGTGTGGCAGTCACACCAACACAGGAGCCGGGCGTCTCCTTACTCTAGCCTAGCAGCAGCCAGTATAAGCACCAAGCACTGCAAAGGTATTTGGACAAGTACTTACTTTTCTATAAATGCTGCAGCCATGGTCTCCACACTTCCTGGAGAACACGCTATCCGAGTGTCATCTATATAAGGCCTGCAAAACATAGAACATGTTAACTAGGGTACACTGTAAAGAGCCCAAGTAGTGTTTCTATGCCACCTAAAGAACCCACTTCAACTTGTCCAGGACACATTTTAAGTTTTCTGGTTTCATTTTCAATTTGAATTTCAAAAACACAATTTCACAAATGCAAGCAGAACATTAAAAAATATTTGGTTTAAGGAAAAAAGACAGTTCTTTTATGAGTGAGGTTACACGTGACTTTTGCTATTAATAAGGCACAGTTCATTGGGCGAAGTAAGGAAGTTGCGCAGTGGAAATCTGCCATACTGGAGTGTGTCACAAACCTTGCATTATAGGTGTAAACAAGCACAGGGATAGGACTGGCCTTTCTGAATCATAGCCCGATGCAAGTCAGTGGTCCAATGTAAACCTTATAAAGGGGGCCTGGTTGGCAGAGAACAAGAGGGCCTATCAGTGTACAGGCGAAACATGCACATGATGCATTATTAAACTAGACATCTTAAGGGGAAAACATAATGCCTTCGAGACTTCTATAGCACTATATAATGCGCAGGCTATTTATAAACTCTCAGTCCCTTGGTCACGAGCTGGACACTTTTGCTATTATGATGAATACTGGCAAGAGTGTTCACCCTGTTCCAGAAGGGTAAGCATTGTGCTGGGTGGGAGTGAATGGGACACACTGATGGCACTGCACGAATGCCCGTAAATCAGGAATGCAAAAGTAAAGGTGATGGGTTCCCCTTTAGGGGCAGGTGAATTGAGTAAGTGGATGTGACCCATTTGCACAAGTTGTGCATCCTCCAATGGTTTCTTCCTAACGGAAGGGGGGTGGACTGCATTAAAAGGTAGCAACTGAATGACCGAGTAGAGTGTGTCAGTCGGTGGCAATGATGAATTTGATAAATGGCTAAAAGTTATACAAAATACAGTTCAATACCCTGTTTAATAAATACAGTCACAACATGATTGACTGTTCAATAATTTTCATTAACAAATAACCAATGATTATACTTGGAAATCATGTCCATTCTTATTACAGGTCAAAAAGAAATGTAAATGCAAATGTATAGACAACTTTGAGCTTTCTTCCTTCCAAGAGTTTTCACCAGGCCCTGGATAGATTTTGCTTCTAATAATTGAGAAGACTTTTACCAAACAGCAGCGTAACAGTAAATGAAAAGGTCAGGATTCCACAATAAGACCACTGTGTGGATGTGCTATATACACTAAGCTAGAGCAAGTTCATTTTAGTGACATGACACTTCCTCCTCCTGGTTATGCTGCTAACCGTGGTAATACAATGGATGTGTGGGACAGATATGATGTAACAGAGTTTGCATGCACCAAATGATGTGGCTGCCACAACACTGCATGCGAACAGGTTGCTGGGTAAAGGGTGCTCCCATGACTAGAGAATCTAAGGGCCTCCCCCACTATAGCCGAAGACTCCCATGGTGGTGGAACCATTTTAGCTACGTATTGCAGCCTGAGGCGATTTGTTGCGCTTAACAAGTTGAGTCACATATTGGCTGTGTTGCCATTCTGTATTGCTGAGCCTCTCTGGGCTCCCACTGCCATATATTTGCCATCACCAACCTCCTTAATCATCAAATGAACATAAATGACAGCCCACAACTCACACAGGGTGGATATGTGTTTTCACTGCCAGGTACCAGAGTGTCCCAGTTGAGAAGGTCATGAATAGGATCATCGCCAGCGCCATCATTCCTGGGAAACAAAGGAGAAGGACATTTGAGAAAAGGGCTCAAGATTACATTCAAAAGAAGCAGCTTGGCTTAGAGGACACACTGGACATCAACCCAACACTCTTGTTTGACATTAACAGATCCAAGAGATATTTCAGTAGCAGAGGTGGCTCAGAGGTATGTACTTGGCTAACAGAAGGCCTTTCAATTCCTCATACCCCTTCAGGGCAGAATATTTCGCCCCCACACCAAATGATTGATAGGTCATTTATAATGGGCCTATACACAAGTGTTTCAAGGACATTCATCAAGAGAAAGAACATGCAGCATTTATGGGGGCTTTCACAGTGACGTTCCTCTTATATGGGTAATCCTCCAACGTTAGATGTTCTCACATGTCCTGCACCCTTAGCCTCAGCACACAAAGCTACAAGATCTTCTATATCATAATCAATGACAGGTCTCTTAAAATGAAATCTTGTCTACCATCAATAATGCTATTGTAGAGGCTGTGGAGAGGCAGCACAGGTAGCTAAATTATGCAGCGCAATAAAAAATGTGACCTAAAAGGTGTATAGAATCGGCATTTTGAAAGCTAAACACTTCCGGGGTTCATTGTTGAGGAAATGGAATAGCAAAAGAAGCCATACAGATATCCACAATTAAGGCCAAAGTCCAACAACTAAGATGAATAGGTCCAGCTTAACCTACAATACAGAAGTGACTATAGTTCAAAAAAATGGCAAACGCTTTCAGATAGGATGAGCAGAACAAACACAAAGCATAGGATCCCTAAATGAGCGCACAGGTTACATAGATGTCTGAGTAAGTCAGATTCAAGGATTAGTTATTTCACTTAATCTCACCCAAAACCAAGCAACTAAAATGGAATCCATTTACTTAATCTAGTAAAAAACCAAGCAACCAGGCAATACCTAGGACTAAAATGGAACCCATTCGCGTCATCTAGTACAAAACCAAGCAACCAGGCAACCTAGGACTAAAATGGAACCCATTTGCGTCATCTAGTACAAAACCAAGCAATCAGGCTACACCTAGGACTAAAATGGAATCCGTTCACTTCATCTAGTTTGATAAATTGGATATTCAAAATCAATCCTTTAGGCAGACTCTTAGAGGCCACCCTATACTGGTGAACAGGAAAAGACACTAATGTCTAGCTAAACTCCATCAAGGTAGTGTGACTGAGCAGTAAGGCTTAGACTTGAGAGTGTCTGATAAGTATACGGATAGGCATATGTATGTAAGGCATGGAATCACAAGTATGACACTGATGCAAGAGATACAATTTCAAAACCTTTATTCAATGTTTGGGGTTTAGAAAAACTCCTGCTTTGCCCTATAGCTAGGATGGGAGTAGTCTCTACCATTAAATAATAAAGAAACACAGCACTAGTCGGTCTGTCAAATAAAGAATGGCCTATACTAACCAAATATAATGCCTGCCCTATCTGTTATACAAAACGTGTCTAAAGGGGAATATGTATGCAAAGGAAAGTCAGTGTAATAACAAAGAATCAATGTGATGCAGTCAGCTCTCCTTCCCACGTTGGACAGCACTGAGTAAGGCGATTCCCATAAACAGGACGACACACTTTAGGTTCTCAAAACAAAAGCAGTTCAATCGTGGATCAAGGCCTGCTTGGCCTTCCACGTTAAAGCCACTTATTCAGCGTTCCAAAAGTTTTTTCATAGTTCAACAAAAAGTTCACGTAGGTCTCCCTCAGTCGGGCTCAGACCTTTCGAACACAAAAACTGCAGGGGTTCTCTTCCCCAAGCTGAATCGCATTCTTTAGGGGTTCACTTCCTCCAATTTATCACACTTTCGGTCTCCATCAGACGGGCTCAGACCTTTTCCTGAGGTCAAAGACTTTCAAAATATGTGATGTTTTTCTATAGACCTCCGCAGGACCACTTCAACTTTCCCTTTAGCTCACACACTTGTGTTATTTGCCCCAGTGTCTCTTGGTCTGGGTAGTTCAGTATCATAAGCACAAACGGACTAAACGAACGGATGGAGTGGATGAAACGGATGGATCGGATGGAGTGGATGCAACAGATGCAGTGGATGCAGTGGTTGGAACGGGTGAATGGATGGAACAGATGAAGTGGATGGAACAGATGAAGTGGATGGAACAGATGGAGTGGCTGAAACGAATGGATCCCCATGTTATCTGTATCAAATGTTTACCCTATCCATCCTGTTGGTTTATATACGCATGCCGCTATGTAGGCCCCTCTGTCCTGCTTTCGTACCTGGTCGTAGGCGCTTTACTGATAACCACCATATCATACTACTACGCTTACTCTCTCCTACACACCATCACACAAATAGAACAAAGCTAAACCATGATACATTTGGGCTAGCTGTTCTCATACTAACATGACCCCACAAACATCTCATCATCCTAATAAAACCCAGCTAGCTGAGCAGATTCTGGCTAGTTTCGGCGTCTCCTCAGGCCGAACGCAGCCAGAACTCAGTCTGGGTGTCCACCCTCCAGACTGAACACATCCAACTGATTTCCTCTCTACCACACCTACCGCTAAGAAGCAGCTATTATGCAACAACCACACCAGCTGCATGCATATCCGGTGCGCCCACGCACTATACAACACTCTCTCTCTCTCTCTCTCTCTCTCTCTCTCTCTCTACTAACTTGAACTGCGGTTCCCAAGGGTGTTCAACCTACCAGCGATTTAAGGTCATACCAATGATGCATAAGGCGCCATATAAATGCCAAGTGTCGTAACAAAAGTTCATTCACCTTTTCACTTCCCCTTTTGCCAGGGTTAATCTTGATCATCACACATTTTAGAGTTAATTCACTTTGTTGCTTTATAAGAAAACATTTCACCTTTCGCAGAGACTTTGAGTGGGCTACTTCATTTCCCCAGACTACTCCGCTACTCTGTATCACTGGCTTCACGGTTATTGGTAATTTAAAGTTCACCACAGGCCTGCCTTCTTCACGTCTCATCCACACACACGCAGCCTTCAATTGTGGGAAATACTGTTACAACTTCAATCTTTCCTTAACACACACAGCCTTTCATGTTAATCGTCTGTGTGTATTCATTTGTTTCTGTTTTAATTCACGAGTCAAGGTTAATACCACAGGCTTGGCCTCCCCAACTCTGCCATTCACCCGGGAGGGTCACTAGCGCCCTCGAAACACAATGCAGTCATCTTGTCTGGGATTTGGCCTTCTCTGCATATCTTTCAAGGACCTTCGGAAGAAACAACCTCCAACAGGGATCTTCTGGGTTTAATTACCCTTTGTTCCCATCCCTTTGTCGGTCGTTCTGCTCCAATAGGTATACCTTTCGCCCCGGAAGTTCTGCTCCTTCTCGTGTTCCACCTTGCTCAGAGTGTCTCTCTATGTTCCGCCTTTTATGCATGTGGGGAGAGCTAATGGTATCAGATGTATTTAAGTAAAGTCAAGTGCCTGACTTTGCCTTAACTGATTAGGGGGACATATCCAATGAGATATGCAAGGGTCAGCCGCTTTACACTCAGTCGTCCTTTTCCTCGACCAGTGTTTGTGTAGAAAGGGGGTGGGGGAAGAGTTGGGACATTGGAGGATCCTATAAAATAGGATGGGGCATGGGTACGGGAAAGGGGGGAATACCGCGTCTCACCATCGATTGTCTCACCTCCACTGCCCGAAGACCCCTCACCCAGGTGATCCTCCCGCACTCGTCCACCCCCAGGGTCTGAATCCAAAGGTGATCCCCGGGGACTAGTAGGGGAGACACCCTTTGGTTTCTCACATACCCTTCCCCTACGTGATGTCGCCGCATCTGTTTTGCAGGGAAACCGGGAAAGAAAATCAACGTTCCCTTGTTCCTTACCTTTTCAGTGTTCCACAGCGAAGCAGTAGGGTTGCAGTTCTAACAACAATAGCATGACTCAAGGATTAGAGTTCTTTCGTTAACATATCCATACCAAAGGTGAGTGGTCAGTAATGAGTGTGAATTTTCTCTCTAGAAGGTAGTATCTAAGATGGACAATTCCACATTTGATGGCAAGGGCTTCCAGTTCCAACACAGAGTAGTACTTCTCACGGTGGAAGAGTTCACGACTAGTGAATAGGATGGGCTGTTCTAATCCATCGTGCATTTGCGATAGTACGGCTCCTAGCCCTGTGAGGGAGGCATCAGTCTGTAATAGAAATTCCTTTGAGAAGTCCACTACTTTTAATATTGGATTTTGGCATAAGTTCTGTTTCAGGTTATTATAACAAGCATCATCTTCATCAGTCCAACAATCTTTCTGGGTTTCCGCATTTCTTAGTCTGGCTGTTCCATCTGAAAAATGTGGGTTAAACCTACGATAATATCCAATCAATCCTAGGAATGCCATGAGATCTCTCTTTGTCTTGGGTGTGTGAGCATCTAGGACAGCTTTCACTTTTTCTTGCTGGGGCTGGACATTGCCATGCCCTACAAAGAAGCCTAGGTATTTCCCGGCTGATTGAAGCAGCTTGCATTTTGATGGATTGGCAGTTCAGCCGGCTTCTCAGAGGGTTCTCATAATAGTAGAAAGATGGAAAAGATGGTCTATGCAAGTTTTACTATAATTGACTATGTCGTCAATATAGGCCCCACAGAAATCCGAGTAAGGCGGTAATATCCTGTCCATGAGTCGTTGGAAAGTTGCTGGGGCCCCATGCAATCCAAAAGGGAGGACTTTGAATTGGAATAGTCCTATTGGCGTCGAGAAAGCGGTCTTTTCCTTAGGTCCATGCACAGGGACCTGCCAATATCACTTGGTTAAATCTAGGGTCGACAAGAATGTGGCATTTCCAAGTTTATCTATTAAATCATTGTGACGTGGCATAGGATAGTCCGAGATGCCGTTAACCTGTCTAAAGTCTATGCAAAACCTCCAGGGGTGATCGGGTTTAGTCACCAACACAATAGGGGAGGACCATGGACTCGAAGAGGGCTCGATTATGTTTTCCATTATCTTAACCTCATCACTCACTACCTGCTTTTGTGCTTCTGGGAGTCTGTATGGCTTCAAATGGACCACTTTCACCTTTGGAGTTCTAATAGAGAGCTAAGTGCCATGTACTCTCCCTGGTTTCTCACAAAATACATCAGGGTATGCAGTAATAAGGTTGTTCAAATCCTTTTGCTTAGGTTTAGCTAGCTCTTGGGGAATAACTTTGGAGTTGTCTATTTCCTTCGGTACCATACACAACAATATAGAGGAGGTAGTAGTAGAAGGATTTTCTTTCCACGCTTTCAAGAGAGAGATTTACATGGTAGAGGTGGGTCTTTTGCTTTCTATCGGGTTGGGCTATTTCATAGGTAAAGGTTCCCGTTTGCTCTAGTTCCTTATAGGGCCCGTACCACTTTGAAACAAGGTTATTTTCAGAGGTAGGTAAAAGGACTTACACTTTCTGTCCTACTGAAAATGACCTTAGATTGACCTTCTTGCCATCAGTAAATTTTAGTTGGGCTTGGCCTTTCTTCATACAAGTGTGGACTAGACTCCAGACGAGTTTCATGTGCTTTTGCAATCTGGTAGCTGTCTATGACAGGGGGATTGGCGCTGCTTCTCTTTCTTCCCAGGTCTCCCTTAGCATGTCTAAGACATCTCCTCGTTCTCTACCGTAGAGTAACTCAAAAGGGGAGAAACCGGAGGATGTCCAAGGGGTCATTTGTACTGCAAATAGGGCCCACGGGGTCATACGATCCCAGTCCTTCTCATCCTCGTCAACTAACTTTCTCAGAATTATTTTGAGTGTCTTATTAAATCCCTCTACCAATCAGTCTGTTTGTGGGTGTTAAACTGAGACTCTTAAGGTGGTATTATGTAGTAATTCATTAACTTCACCCATGAGTTTGCTCATGAAATTGGGTCCCTAATCTGTTAGAATGGCCTTGGAAAAACCAACCTTAGAAAGAAATGGCAATGTAACGCTTACCTGGACTCCTCAGGAGTGCAATGCCTTCTCAGCCTTACGTAAATGATGACCGGCTGAACCACAATAGAGGCATACATTCTGTTGTCTTCTTTTGTCTCTTTCTTCTTTAGAAATGGGACCCCAAACACCTCCTAAATGCATTGGCTCAGAGTGACTTTCATTCACTTGATGAGTTTGAGTATCTTTTGAACGAACATAGAGTGATCTAGTCTCTGATCTGGCCCGATCAGAGTGCTGGTCCTGCAGTCAGTGATCCAGTTGTATAGTTAGGTCAATGAATTCGACACAACCGGTAGGAGGGTTCACTACTTGCGCCAATATGTCCGAGTTCCCCTCGTAATCCTCGATAAAAGAGTGTTGTTCTCTTCTCCTCAGGCCAATTAGTCTCTGCTACTAGTTGATTAAAGGAAGCTATTTAAGCTAACAATTCTTGGTTAGCTTGGCGTAAAGAGAGCAGCTCATTATCTAAAGCCTGTCCCTGAGCATGATGGGCAAAGAGTTTCTTTAACTCCTTCCGAAAACCAAGGAAGTTTCTTAATAGTGGGTCATCTCGATTGACCAAGGGTATGGACCAGTCGGCAGCATGTCCACCCAGATATAACACAAATGCCACCTTAGCCTGATCTGAAGGAAAGACCCCGGGTCTACACAAAGAGTAAATTACATTGGTTCATAAAAACTGCAAAACAACTTGGATCTCCCGTAAACCTTTCTGGGGCTGCTAATGGAATGTTCCCTAGTAAAACACCTGTAGAGGACTGGGAGCAGAAATTTGGCCCTGTGGGACACCACTTGAAAGCGTTGCTTGTCCTGCTTGGGACTGTAGTAATTTGCGACCCAATTCATCGGTACGTTCTCTGTTAACCACCAACTCTCTCCTGAGAGAATTGGTTTCTGACCTAGCAGCATGGACTTCTGCCTTTAACTCTCCCAAAATCTGGGATAAACTGTCTATTTCTGTGTTTTCCATTACGCCAAGCTGGAGCATTTTAAGTATGGCTTTGTGTTCTGTAACGCTTACCTGTACTTCTCGGGAGCGTAATGCCTTCTCAGCCTGTGGACCTGGTACCTTGGCACTAGGATTCTCTTTCTGTTAAACAACAATAGAAATGCTATAACATCTACTAACAGATTGTACTGCATGAGATGAATACTCCTTAAATCCCTCCCTTCTCACCCATGTTTATTTATTGTGGTGCTCTCCTTCCTGCTTTTCTACAGGGGCGCGTTGGGATGAAGAAACAATGGTAAGGTGGGTAGCTGATGTAATCTATTGCTTCTTGCCTTAAAATGACTATATTTGTAAGAATTAGTCTTTGGGTAAGTAAGCGTGCAAAAATATTGTAATCCTTAAGGGCTTGACTAAATTACTGCGTTGGAGAGATCTCTCTTTCTAATAATTTGCTCTTTCTTTCTCTTCTTGTAGCTTCTCCGAACTTGGGATAAGAATTATGACTGCGAATGGTTGCGGAGTTACTCAGGATGAGAAAACGTTTTAAGACGTACGTTCGCCTATACGGAGTAACGGCAGCATTCAAGGAAGAGCGCAGAAATAACTGAGGTGAAACTTGGAGAACCTTCAGGTACGTAAAAGCTTATTAAACATCTTCTTTTATCAACTGTTAAGTTTGTTTGTTAATTAATAAATACCTTTTGTGTTGTTTGCAAGTTTTCCGAAAGCTGAGCAAAAATTCCTTCGGAAGATGCAGTGGCTGCGGAAGAAACTTCTGACTGAAAATGTTGCGACTTCGAGCGAAAACTGCTGATGGAAGATGCTGCGGCTGTTAATGAACTTTCTGACTTAAGATGCTGCGGCTGCGAGTGAAACCTCTGACTGAAGATAACCGCTTCGGAGAATACTTCGCTCAAGTAAGTCTTTTATATAAACTATTGTATTGTGTAGTTTTCTGTAAAGCTAATGTCACTATTTTCTCCTTTTACAGGTTCTGTGAGGAGAAACGCCAGTAGCTTTACCCGCCGTCAGCGGAGCAGACGCTAAGCGCACATTCCAGCGGAGTCGGGGCTTCAATAGCTCCCTCTGCAATATGAATAGAACGTGCTGCAATTTGTGAATGGATCTGCGGCGGCCATGTTTAGTGTATAAATGTTACTGTTAAACATTACTAGAGTCCATGGAAGCATATGCTGTGAATGGTGTAAATGCCATATGTGCCAGGCTAAGTGCCACCTTTAACCTGCTGACTTATCTAATGTTCCCCGTCTATCCTGAATGAGGACTATGCTCACTGACTGGGATCATGACAGGCAACAGGTGTTTTAAAATTTGCTGGGTTGTGTTCCGCATGGGGAAGGCTTCTGGATACCGAGTAGCATAATCAACAATTATGAGAACATATTTATTGTCCAGTTTAGAAGTTTATAAAGGTCCAACGATATCCATCCCGATTCAGGAGAAAGGGACTTCAATTATCAGTAATGGATTTAGAGGGGCAGGGAGGGGAATATGTGAGCTGTGGCATATCTTTCATGTCTGGATGAAGTCCTTTATGTCAGCTTGGATACCTGGCCAACAGAATTTCCCAATGATGTGAGCTTGGGTTTTAAATTGTCCCAAGTGTCCCCCTGTCAAATGAGAGAGTGCAATCTCTAGCACGATCTTGCGATGGGTTTTGGGAATTACTAATCGAGTCTTACTTAGGCCTTCAGTGGAGGATTCCCTTCTATATAATAATCCCCGTTTCATGAAGAAAAAGGCTCTTCCCTTTTCTTTTCCTTCTCCCTCAGGACTCACTTGTAAGAAAGCTTCTGCGAGTACTGGATAATTTATCTGGGTGAGTCTAGATCGGAAAGGATGGTAGGTTCCTCTTCCCTTTTTGCTTTTGATGGTGCGTATCTCATTAGCTTCTCCAAAGTCTAAGTTACCTCTCTCAGTTTCCTCTGGTTAGATTTCTTCCTCCAAACAGGAGGAAAAAGAGCTTTCTCAAGAACTCCCTGTTCAATTGTGTCCCCAGGACGAATTTCAATAGAGGTCTCACCATGGTTCTGTAAGAGAACTTTCATGTCTCCCCAAAAGTCTGGATCTATAATGCCTGCTAGGACATCTAGACCAAATTGCCACGCTAGGCCAGATTTTTGGGACAATCTTATATAACAACCTGCAGGAGGTATTAGAACTAAGTCAGTGGGAATCATCCCTCTTTTCACCAGGAGGGATAGTGTCTTCTCTGCTGCTACAAATATCAAAGCCTATGGATTCTTTTGTGGCGGTAGAGAGGTCTGAGACTCTGTGACCAAGTTTCTGGAATTTTAGTTCCCCTAATTTGTCTCAATCGAGTAGTATCCCAATGCTAACACCATATATAAGGGAGGCATGGTATCACAAGTATGACACTGATGCAGGAGATACAATTTCAAAACCTTTACTCAATTTTCGGGGTTTGCAAAAACTCCTGCTTTGCCCTATAACTAGGATGGGAGTAGTTTATACCATCAAATAATTAAACAGTCCTAGCCAGTCTCTGTCAAATCAAAAATGGCCTATACTAACAAAACCTAATGCTATGTAAGGGAAATTCAGTGTTATAACAAAGAATCAATGAGACTGAGTCAGCTCTCCTTCCCACATTGGACAGCATGGAGTAAGGCGATGCAGTAGACAGGACGACACACTCTGGCTCAGGTTCACAAAACAAAGGCAGTTCAAACATGGATCGAGGCCCGCTTGGACTTCGACATTAAAGTCACTTATTCAGTGTTCCAAAAGTTCTTTCGCAGTTCAACAAAAAGTTCCCGTAGGTTTCCTGCCATCGGACTCAGACCTCTCAAAGCAAACGTTCCCGTAGGTCTCCCTCAGTCGGGCTCGGACCTTTTCGATCAAAGCACTTGCAGGGGGTTCCCTTCCACAAGCTTAATTCACATTCTTTAGGGGTTTCCTTTACCCAACTTATCACACTTTCGGTCTCCCTTCAGTCAGGCTCAGACCTTTTCCTGATGTCTTATAGACTTTCAAATGTTTATTCTGTAGACCTCCACAGGATCACTTCGACTTTGTCTTTAGCTCACACTCTTGTGTTATTTGCCCCAGTGTCTCTTGGTCTGGGTAGTTCAGTAGCATAAGCACAAAAGTTCATTCACCTTTTCACTTCCCATTTTTGCTGGGGTAATCTTGATCATCATACATTTTAGAGTTCATTCACTTTTTCGCTTTATGACAAAACTTTTCACCTTTCTCAGAGACTTTTGAGAGGCTACTTCCTTTCGCCGGACCACTACGCTACTCTGCATCTCTGGCTTCATGGTTATCAATAATTTAAAGTTCACCACAGATCTGCCTTCCTTTGCGTCTCATCCTCACGCGTGTAGTCTTCAATTTCGAGATATACTTTTGCAACTTCAATCTTTCCTTAACACACACAAAGCCCTTCATGTTGCTTGCCAACTCACCAGCTGTGTGCATTCCTTTCTCGTCTTTTCTATTTTTAATTCACAAGTAAAGGTTAATATCACCGGCTTGGCCTCACCCCCCCAACTCTGCCGTTCACCCGGGAGGGTCGTTGGCACCCTTGAAACACAATGCAGTCTTCTTGTCTGGGATTTGGCCTTCTCTGTGCATCTTTCACAGCTCTTCGGAGGCAGCAACCTCTTGCAGGGATCGCCTGGGTTTCGTAATCCTTTTCTCTCATCTCTGTTGGTTGTTCTGCTCCAGTAGGTTCGCCTTCACCCCGGATGTTCTGCTCCTTCTCGTGTTCCACCTTGCTTGGAGTGTGTCTCTATGTTCTGCCTTTTATCCATGTGAGGAGAGCTAATGGGTATCAGATGTATGCAATTAAAGTAAAGTGCCTGACTTTGCCTGACTCAATTAGCGAGACATGTCCAATGAGATATGTATGGGTTAGCCTCTTTACTCTCAGTCGCCCCTTTCCCGGCCCAGTGTTTGTGTAGAAAAGGGAGAGGGGGGAGCTGGGACATGGGTACGGGAAAGGGAGGAACACTGCGTCTCACCATCAATTGTCTTACCCCCCACTCCTCGAAGACCCCTCACCCAGGTGATTCTCCCTCAATGGTCCACCCACAGGGTCTGGATCCAAAGGCAATGGTCGTGCCCTGGCCACCTGATAGAGATATCCCTGGGGACTAGTAGGTGAGACACTCTTGGGGTTCTCATAAATAAATATCAGAAACAATGGTTACTCCAGTGAACCATCACTAATAAAGTGTTCCCCATTGAAATACTCTGCTTATAGGATAGATTGTTTTAAGTATTTGTGAGGCCCTAGTGGGACGCCCTGTTGAATTTGCCAGGGTAGCAATGTCAGCAAACCTTTTTAACAAAGGCATCCTCACCTCATAATTCTAGTGGTGAAGCACAGCTATAAAAATGTGCTAATCATATACATTGTATTGTTAATCAAAATATTTTTACTGAGCAATCTCAACTAATCAATTTTGCAAAACTAATTAGGCTTTAGATAGTCCTTGTCTCGATGCAGACTCGCCAGTGGAACAACGCGACTCCATAGTTCAGATTGCAGAAAAGTGCCAAGAAGCCTTGCTCAATATTACGGAGCACCCAAGATAAGTAATTAAAACGCATTTGCATGTCGCCCTTGAATGCCTTACAGGGCACTAATGTCTAAGATCCCACACTTGGACTTTTCAAGATACTTTCAAGTACTTTTGACATTTGCTGTTAAAATCAATTGCCTGCAGCCCTGACTTCACCCAGAGTTGCCCCTTTACTCTCAAAGTATACATTCCCTGTTTTTCCATTGCAGGGGTGTGGGGCCTCAGTAGTTGTATGCATTGTTAATGTTTATAAAGGCTCCTATTTTTTTTATAGAACCTGGGTTGGATGTTCTTATATTTTGGTAACACCTTACTATTGTTTTGTGCTGCAATTGTATCAGCTCACACCCCCTCCCGAAGAGTATAGCCTGCCCTTGGCCCAGCTTATCAAAATAAGAAGTGAAGGAGGTACGCCTGTTGGGATGTGCCCGTTTCATCTTTCTGAATGGGATCACTGCTGGTTTTGTAATTGTGTGGGGTTAAGTAGGTTCTTTAGCTACTACTCATCCCTGTACTCCTCCATAGCAGTAGTCTTTACATCACACTCTTCAGACTACCTGGAAGGCGGAGGAGAGGTCTTCGAACTAGAGGGTGGTAGTGGAAGGTCCTGGCTCCAATTCCAAGCCCTGAACAAGCTTGAATGCTAGAAGTTGAAAGATGAGTCAGAGGTGCTTCACCCAAGGGTCACAACCCGAGTTTGGACTTGTTGAACACAATCTATTTAGATAGCCATGTTTACGGGACCTGGGAAGGTCGCATGGTTGTCATTAAGCAGCGACCACCCTGGGAGGAGGGATTGAGAAACCTGGGTTTAGTTCTCATTTGGCATTTTAGTTTTCTTCTGCACTCATCAGCGTCCAGTTGTTTGTGTGTCCAGCAGAGCCTCTATGACAATCCTCCTCCACCCCCTACCCGCCTCCAAAATACGAGAGTGAGCTAACGCGAGGTCGTAGGAAAGCTGTAATTGCAGACTAGTTTGTAGCCTCCTGAGAAGCTGAAATCTATTGTTCCTTTGTTATTACAAAGGGTTGCTTTTATACTTTGAACATTTCTTGGCAGGCCTCTTGTTTTCTTAATTTAGGGTTCGGTAACGCCATGCCATACAACAGTGCTCCTTGGTTACATCCCCTCCTGCCTTGCCCTTTTCATCATAAAAATAACTTGTTAATGTCTGCATGTGAAAAATAACCTTTGTTAAAAGTACTCTGGGTGGTTGCAAGAAGGAGTTGGACACGTTGAGGACAGTCTTGTATTCTCTTTAATAAAACGTATAAGAATGCCTATCTCTCCCTATTGCTAAAGGGGATACCCCATCTAAAGGTGATCATCAGATGTCAGGAGGGCCAAAGTAAATATTTCCTCCGTCTAAACTAATTATCTGACCCTACCACTAAATATAACTAAAGTAAATAGGCCAAGAGAATGTCTCTTCCCCTGGTCTTCTCTTCTTCATGAATAGTCTTCTTTGCCAAAGATTCTCTATCTGAGGCTGTTTGCTCTTTTATCTTTTTCACTGGCAAGCTTTATCTCGTCTTTCTTGTTATGTGTTTTTCTGGGTTGTACTTTCTGCAGCCTTCCACTGTGAGATACAACGTGGTTGCCCTTCCTGCCAGGGCTTTAGTTCCCAGTCTCTGTTGGCTCAGCACCTGGGTTGGTTTAATCTCTTTTATATGTTGCTCAGTTCCTTTGTTAACTGCTTTCTTCAAGGCTATCTCGTCTTCAGAACTGGGATGAGTTTCTCTCTTCAAGTGACACCGGTCTTCCCAACCGGGTTGATTGTCATTTGTTTTTTCTGTTATTTTTACAGTTCCAATCATTCCATTTTATATTTTCGCTCTCGTCATTAGGACTGGGAAGAGTTTCTTCACGCACGATTCCCTGGGCAGGCCTCCCTCTATTCAGATTCTCTTGGTTCCTGTCATTGTGCGGGAAAAGGTTTCAGGGCTCGTCTCTCACTTGGGTACTGCTTCTCGCTCTTATCGCTGCAAAGATTCCCATTCTTGGTTTCTTGCTGGGTGCCTGCATTCTACAGGCGCTGTTGATTGGAAATTGTTCAGGCTTCCCGTCTCTGCACTCTTACTCGGGCGTCCTGCCCACCACTCCAAGCATGGTCACACCCCACCCAGGTATTTTTTCCCACTGTTCCTTCTCGTAACGCTTCCTTTGTAATTGCAGACACCAGGGCACTGGTGTCTCCCACTTTGTTTCTCTGGCTCTTCATTCAAAAATTGTGGGTGTTGCAACCTGCCTTGACTCCACCTTCACACAGCATGATGATGTCAGGGGGCTTCCCCCAAGCATAACACTCCTTCTGCTCTGACTCATCCCTCCTTCTGTTCTGACTCACCCCAGTTAAATAAACATCTTGGGTTAAAGAGACATCTTCCGAATTTCTTTTTACACAGGTTTCTTTTCACATTGTCTTCAGCCCAAAATAAAGTTGCCACACTACTCTTCAAAGAACATAGTCCCATATATGGGGCTATGGTAATTGACTTAGGGAGTTCCCTCACAAGTACACAAATCTTTGTTCCCAAAGGGGAAGATCTCTCCCAGTGAGGTCCCAGTTGCCTTTACCCCTAGCGAGAGTCTTGCAGAACTGGCTCATCTCCCTAGCCTCATAGGGGGAGTTTCTCCCTTGGTGAGAAGCGATGAATACTTGTGATTCGTGACAGTACCCAACACAAACACATGAAGGGTTTCTTTTGTCATTCTTTTCAAGTACTTGAGGACAACCAGTTGATTATTTGCAGGCAGTCTCACAGAGTTGAATGGGATAAAACAGGATTGGGCACGGACAAAAAGTCACCCACATCTGGGAATCACAATTTCTGCCCTATTGCGACAAACCATTTGGTTAGTACGGAGAGGGAATTTAGGTAAAAATGCATGGCAAATAATATTTTCCAATATATTCGGCAAGTAACACGAATCAAAACTACCAGCTGTACACCATTTTAGGCTATCAAACTTGTCTGGACCCATTAGAGTCAACAATAGGTGCCTGGAAGAGATCTATTAGGCAGTACAACTGCATATAAAAAAACAGATCCCTCTTTGGGGGACACCAACGCTGGCCCACACTATAGAAGACAACATAGTGAAGACTTAGCATGCTTCTCACATATTAACTTTGGGAGATGTATACCAGGGAGGCCGCTTCATAGAATGGGAAAGCATTAAGACACATATTGGGAACAGTCCCCTACAGCTACTCTATTTGCGTATGCAGGCCGCATTCAGAGCACACTGGCCATTCTTCGCAGAGGAACCGCCCTCACATCCATGTTTAACATACAAAGTGAACAACATTGCATGCAACAAAAGCATCTCTACACGATACACAATAGCACAGAGCAATATGATACACTGCGCCAAAGGCCAGGGTTAAATGGGGTACAGACCTACAGCCGGAATTTATGGATGCACCCTGGAAAGTAATACGCAGATTAACTAAGGGAATTTTACTTAACTCCAAGAACTGCCTTATACACTTTAAGATCCATCCTTACACTAATACCCCCCCAGTGAGAATTCTCCTATTTCAGACAGATAGGGAGAATGTATGTCCAGTTGTCGCTCTGAGAAGAACAAGTTACTTCTTACATTGTAACGTTCTTTCGACGGGATGTTCCTCCGACGTATTCCTCATCTTAGATATCTCCTTCCAGCTCTGCTGGCCTCGGAAAATTTTTTCTCTAGAGGGCGCTGCGCGTCGACGTCCTCCGAGTTGATGTCCTTCGACAGCCGCCGTATCGACGTCATCCTGCCTATAAAGGCCGCGCGCAGCGTCCGTTGCTCAGTTCCGTTTTGTAGCCCACAATAATACTTTCTGGACTAACTAATCACCCTGAAGGAGCGTAAGCTGCAACAACAAGGGAAGTAGAACTGCGGGGATGGATGGGAGGGTCGATGAGGAATACGTCGGAGGAACATCCCGTCGAAAGAACGTTACAAGGTAAGAAGTAACTTGTTCTTCGAAGGGATTGTGTCCTCTGACGTATTCCTCATCTTAATAGGCTCCCATAGCAGTATTCTATTATCGGAGGAGGGAGTACTGACTTCACGCTGTCTTCTATTGATGAATAGAATGCAGTACAGCCCTTCCAAACCTAGTCTCTTGACTGGAGGAGGAATCCAGATTGTAAAAACGTGTAAAGGTATGGACAGACGACCATGTAGCGGCCGCACATATGTCTTTAACCGGCACGCCTCTTTTGAGGGCCGATGAAGCTGCAATACCTCTGGTCGAGTGAGCCCTAAGGTTTTGAGGGGGCTCCTTCCCTGCCAGTTTATAACATTCCAGAATGGCTAGAATGATCCATCTGGAAATGGTCTGCTTAGTTATTGGTAACCCCAGCTTGTGACCTGCGTAACCTACAAACAGCTGGTCTGCCTGTCTTATCCTGGCTAGTCTACTAATGTAAAAACTTAAAGCCCTCCTAGGGTCTAGCCTGTGTAACCTCTCTTCCTCTTTCCCCGGGTGAGGAGGAGGATAGAAAGATGGTAGGGTAATCTTCTGTGTGATATGGAATTCAGAAACCACCTTTGGGAGGAAATTAGGCTTCACCCTTCTAGCAGATGTAAGTGCTATTAATAAAACAATTTTAAGGGTAAGGAATCTTAACGAACAAGAATGGAGAGGTTCGAAAGGTGTACCCATCAGGAAAGTTAGTACTAAGTTTAAATCCCATAGGGGAACTTGGAATGGTCTTGGGGGGTAAACATTGGTTAACCCCTTTAGAAACTGTATTACCAAGGGTAATTTGAAATAGGATGGTTCTTCCGCAGTACGCTTAAAGATGCCAAATATAGTAGGAAGGACAAAACCATTGGTGTACCACATGAAAAAGGGTCGATATTCTGTTCTCTACACCAGCTGCAAAATCTGTTCCAACGTCAGCGGTATAAAGACTTTGTTGCTGGTCTCCTTGCCGAAAGCAACACCTCCATAACATCATCAGGGAGGACCCAATCCTTGTATCTCAACCTTTCAGAAGCCAAGCGTGAAGGTTGAGGGTTTTGATGTCTGGATGGAGAACCTGACCTCCCTTCTGTGAGAGTAGGTTCTCTCTGAGTGGAAGTCGAATTGGAGGGCAGATGGACAAGTCTAGAAGGTCCGGGTACCACGTTCTCCTGGCCCAATCCGGGGCAATTAGGATCATGGTTAGCCGGAATCTTCTCAACCTCCTGATCATTTGAGGAATGACAGGGACCGGTGGGAACGCGTACAGAAGCGGAAACTCCCAGTCCACTATGAACGCGTCTTCCAGAGCTCCTCTCGGGGGAAATTCCCTTGAGCAGAATAGGTCGCATTTCCTATTTAGGCTGGTGGCGAACAGATCTACCTGAGGGGTTCCCCAAAGGGCGAAGATCTCTTGCAGGACTTCCTGAGCTAGCTCCCACTCGTGGGAGACTGTGTTCTGCCTGCTCAGAGCGTCCGCTGTCAAGTTCTTCTCTCCGGCTAGGTGAACTTCTGATAGAGAGATTCCTTCTTGGATTGCCCAAAACCAGAGCTGCATCGCCTCTCTGCACAGGGGTAGTGATCCTACGCCTCCTCTTTTGTTGAGGTAATGCATGGCCACCGTGTTGTCCGTCATTATCAGGACGTTCTTCCCTTGTACAGCTGGCAGGAACGCCTTCAGCGCAAGTCTGATGGCTCGCAGCTCTAACAGGTTGATGTGTAGTCTGGACTCCGATGGAGACCAACGACCGCTGATGGTCAAGTCGTTGGTGTGGGCTCCCCACCCCGTGAGTGAGGCATCCGTGACTACTGTTATCTCCGGCCAGGGTTGCCAAAACTGTTCTCCTTTCAGAATGTTCTCCTGACAGGCCCACCACTGAAGGTCTCGAGCCACCCTGCCGGGAACCTGAAGAAGATCCGTCATTCTCCCTGAGAATTGTGACCACTGAGTCCTCAGTGCCCACTGGAGGGATCTCATTCTCAGGCGAGCCTCTGGCACTAGGAAAATGCAGGATGCCATGAGGCCTAGCAACCTCAAAAAGTCGAAGGCTGGGAGACGTTGGGCATGCTGGAACTTGGCAACCATCTGAAGAATATCTTGAGCCCTCACCTCTGGTGGCGAGGCTTTTGCCAGGGAAGTATCCAGGATCGCTCCTATGACTGGAGTCTCTGCGATGGTATCATTTGTGACTTCTTTAAATTGAGGGAGAAGCCCAGTCTGTGAAGGAAGTGGCACACGTGATTTAGCTGGATCTGAGCTTGTTCCGGAGAAACAGCCCTGATCAACCAATCGTCCAGGTAAGGGTAGACGTGAATCCCTTCCCTCCTTAGACTTGCAGCCACTACCGACATTAACTTGGTGAAGACCCTCGGGGCGGAGGTCAGCCCAAATGGCAGCACTCGAAATTGATAGTGAGAGTTGCCAATTGCGAACCTCAGGTATTTCCTGTGTTTGAGATGGATAGGCACATGGAAATAAGCGTCCTGAAGGTCCAGAGATACCAACCAGTCCTGGAACTGAAGGGCCTGGAGGATCTGAGAAAGAGTGACCATCTTGAATTTGTCTTTTCTGAGGAATTTGTTCAATTCTCGCAAGTCCAAGATGGGTCTCATTCCTCCGTCTTTCTTTGGAATGAGAAAGTAAGGGGAGTACCAGCCCTTGTTCCTCTCCGCTACAGGCACTGGTTCTATGGCACCTTTCTCTAGCAGGTCCCAAATTTCCTGCAAGAGGAGCGGATCTGGAGCTTTCTGAGAGCTGATTCCCGGTGGATGACTCTGAGGTATACGTAGGAAAGGCAGGCAGTAACCTTGGGCAACTGTTTCCAATGCCCAAGCATCTGACGTAATAGCCTGCCATACCGTCAGATGTTGAGTCAACCTGCCTCCTACAGGTGTCCTGTGAGGGAAGTCCTCAGAGTGGTTTTGGGGCGGCTGATGCAGATGCCGATGGTAAAGAGGCACCTGCTGTTGCTGCGGCTTTTGAATATCTACCCCGTCCACCTCGGGTAGTTCTTCTTTGACCCCTTTGAGCCGGTCGTCCTCTACCTCTTCCGAATGCGGAGTAGAAGCAAAAGGACTTGCCCCTCGCAGAGGTTCCTGTGGGACGAAAAGGAGTCTGACGGATTGCAGCTCCTAGGGATTTTGCTGCTGCTTTTGAAGTTTGCAGTTTCTCTAAACTGTCATCCGCCTTTTTCCCGAACAAAGAAGAGCCATCGAATGGCATGTTCAAGAGCCTGGCTTGCACATCTGGGGCAAAACCCGACTTTCGCAACCAAGCGAATCTCCTGGTTGATGTACTTGCCGCCATTGCTCTGCTGATACTGTCAGCCGAATCAATGCCCGTCTGGAGGGGTTCACACATAGCGTCTTTACCGTCCTGTATAATATTCAGGAACGCATCCCTTTCTTCTCCCTCCGGGATGCAGTCAGCCGCTGTAGAAGCACACTCCCAAAGTGTATGGCTGAACCTAGCAAGGGTGCAAGTAGCATTAACAGATTTTAACGCCATGCTACATGCTGAAAAGACTTTCTTTGCCATAGCATCATATTTTTTATCGTCCCTGTCCTGTGGGACGGTAGGATAAGCCGTCTTGACATCGGTAGAGGATGCTGCCTGTACCACCAGACTTTCTGGGGATGGGTGTTTAGACAAAAACTCTGGGTCTTTAGAAGATACCCTGTACTTTGTAGACAGTTTTTTTATTTACTGCTGGTACTACATCTGGGGTTTCCCAGTTTGTCATGATCTTTCTCTGAAGAGCTTTATGAAAAGGCACCACAGGATCCTCCTGTGGGACTTTGTCAAGAATATCCGTGAGGTCATCTTATTGGAAAGATTGTGAAGGTGCAGACCACCCCATGAACTCTGTAATCCTGGCCATTAAGGCTCTGTAGGGGGTTTCAGCATGCTCCCCCGAGTCTGGCTTAGCAAACTCCACCTCAGGGGAAGTGTCTAACCCACTTGCCTCATGTAAAGAATCATGAAGATCCTTTAATCTGCGCTCTTCAGAGGAAAATTCCTCTCTAACTGGGGTTACAGGTCCCTGTAACTCAAATGTGTCTTCCTGTTCAGACAAATCACCCTCTTCTAAAATTGAGGATACAGTTCTCAATTGTTCTGAACTCATAAAGGGAGTAAATCCCATTTCCAAGGCAGAGGGTGCCGAACTTGTCATTATTGGCCTCGAAAACGTTGATGTCGTCGACGTCGAAGGCTGCGAGCGTGGCGTCGAAAACAGAGGCGGAGGCCTCGAAGACCTCGACAGAATTGGAATTCTACTCGACAATATCGAAGCCATCGACGTCGAGGGCCTGGGGATAGTCACTGGATGTGTGGTAACCGTGACTTTTCTTGGCGTCGACGCCAGTGTCGAAGCCGGCGTCGAGTCGACAGACCCGTGTGTCGAAGGTCCCCTCGACAACGGCGTCAAAGACATCGACGTCGACGGAACCTTCGTCGACGGCGTCGACGGAACCTTCGAGGAAGGTTTGGAGGTCATAGTCCTGCTCGAGGGTTCGAGACGCGCTCGAGAGGTTTCTTTCGCCGGGTACTGCGACTCGCGGCGTTTTTGACCTTCGGGTCTTTCGACCAGAGCATCGCTCTCGGCAGTCTTCGAGGGGGTCGAGGCCGCTTTCGCGAAGACGCTCATCATATTCTTTCGGAATTCCTCCCATTTAGCCCGGGAACTATGTTTCGTGGGGCAAGGGATTCTTTTTGGCGAAACAGAGGAAGAGGAAGACGGAGAAGGGGATCTTCGACGTCTCCTCTTCGAGTGCTTCGATCTCGAGGAGTGATGAGACCCACTCCGAGACCTGGAGCGCGAATGGTGACGAGGAGACGAATGTCTCGACTTCGTCGACGAAGAAGAAGCTTTAAAAGTCTTACCTTTCTCCAGCTTCCCCCTACGCTCCTTCAGGGCCTTAGCTGTCATGGACATACAGTCCTCGCACTCCGAACAATGGTGTTTAGCTCCCAAACACCACAGACAAATTCTGTGAGGATCGGTCAACGACATCTTTTTCCCACAATCTCGACATTTCTTGAAGCAGGATCGAGGAGTTGTCGGTTCCGACGAGGAAGCCATCGAGTACGGATCGAATAACTCGAGGTAAATAGGATTAATCTGACTAAGAACTGAGCAACGGTATTCCGAGGCACTGAGTAAGCGCGGAAAAACGGAACTGAGCAACGAACGCTGCGCGCGGCCTTTATAGGCAGGATGACGTCGACACGGCGGCTGTCGAAGGACATCGACGCGCAGTGCCCTCTAGAGAAAAAAATTTCCGAGGCCAGCGGAGCTGGCAGGAGATATCTAAGATGAGGAATACGTCGGAGGACACAATCCCTTGGAATGGCACATTACTACACATACTATGGGCCTACCCAAAACTGCAGGATTACTGGCCCGGGATATATCAGGAGTCATTGACGATATTAAGCCAACAATTGGCGCTAACCCCTCAAGAATGTATATTGGGCTATGTTGGCAAAATGGAAGTGACTAAGTGCAGATTTCTGAATATGAGCCGGCTCCTTGCTATGAGAGCTATATTGCTGAGATGGAACCGGAAAGGACCACCCACGAAATAAATGTGGTTGGACAGCATCACCTGGGCTAGTGATATGGAAGAGACATATGTAACCTTATTACCAACTGGCAGCCGGCATAAAGATATATGGTCTGATTTCCGAACTTATTTGGCAGAAACTACTACTTCTCAATGTACAAGCAGCAGGGGAATGAAACTAGCTGATTTGATTCCTATTTAAATTGTTACTCTCTGCAAGTACATGTTTCTATGAATATGTTGTAATGCATCCATTTGGCAAAGTGCTTAACAAAAATAAAATGCAAAAAATAAAACAAAAAACGAGTCCATAGTGGCCCAATAAAGGGTCAGAATGGCAGGCAAGCCAGCAGCCCATCAGGCACTTCTCTATGTAGGACAGTCTAGGCATATATATGGGAAAGAAAGGCTTATGCAGTGCGTGTTATTACAAAAAAAAGAATTTAAAAGGCGAAATTGCTTCCGATAATATGATTCAAGGGACATGATGATTTTTGGTTATTAATTTGATCCGGTTTCCCAAATGGCTTCACTGATAAGTGTGTTGATGTTACATCAATTTTGCACTTGTGACCAAGGCTGAATGCAAGTGGCATCATGTTTTTAGTGTACAATTAGCCGTTACAGTTATTTTATGCAACATAAGCAGCCAAATGATTTGCTGGTGCAAACCGATGTACAGGGAGTTTATGTATAGTAGGAGATCAAGAGCTGCCATGATATGCCTTACCATTATATTGAATGAACTCTCCCCCCAAAGGGCAGGGAACAAAAATAACCAATATTGCTAACTGGTGGGACATATTCTCAACCAGAGCAAAGGATGGGCAAGGGATGGCAGGGATTGACTAAGGGATTACCAGATTGTTGTGATATTGTCCCACTACTTCACTCACAGTGGCCTCTTCTTCCTGACCGGAGCAAGCCTAATTTACCCAAGGCTTTGTGAGCCTTGTCAAACTCTTGGTTGAAACCTCTGGGCACTTTCATGGATGAAATAGTATCACATGCACCGCCACAGAGAAAACCTGGGCTGCTTAGCTCCAACCATGCCATGGAGGAAAGATGGGCTGATGGAGCCCTGGTCATAGGAGTAAAGAAGCACCTCCACCAGAGGAACCAGGGCTGCTATTGCGCCATCCATAATAATGACTGCTCCACAGAAAAGGAAGGGCATATTGCTGAGCCTGTGATGCCACCCACGGCAGAGCGGGATGGTGGTGACTGAGACTTTGAAAGACATCCAAAACTGTATATGAACAAGGTACTGTACTATGAACAGTAGGATATAGACACTGACTGATTCAATATGGAGCTAGCAATATCAATTAAGGGCAGACTGCAGCTACCGATGTTCTTAAAATAAATCAAACAAAGTGTGGTGAAGGAAAGGGGGAAATATTGGATTCACTGGGGAAGCCCAGGGGTACGAGTGTTTATAGAGTTTAGGGAATCTGCTCAGGTTGATATGGAATGGAAATTGGTTAGCTGGTTATCCTTTATCTCAGCCATGTAAGGCACACATGGTGGCAACAGTAAAGACAGACACAAGTGATCACAATTCAAGGGTGTTTATTAAACTGTATATGCGGGTTGGAAAAACGCCTAATCTAAAACGAAATCTAAGTTGGGAGCAAGCTACAACCATCAAATAATAATTAGGCAGTCCTAGTGGCGTCTTGTCAAATAAAAGGGCCTATACTAAGAAAAAAACAATTGCCAATCCTTACGCCGAATACAGTGTGTGGGACAGGATTCAAAGGAAAGAAAGAAGTGTTCACAAATAATAAGTCAGGATGCAGTATTCAGGGTCTCCCTTCCCCACGTTTTGAGCACGGGACAAGGCAGGACTCCGGATCAGAGCACACTCAAGCTTTCCCAGCACGAGACTACAGTTCCACTTAAGTTTCTTTTCTACAAAAAGTCTCTTGCTCCCGAGGACCCGATGTGTTCCAAATAATAAACAAAAGTTCCTTTCTGCTTGCACGTTGGGGGATGCCTTTTCCAGGCTCAGACCCTTCTCGAATGTTAGCCTCCCTCCGTCGGGCTCAATACAGCTTTTAACATAATCTCATCTGTGACATTCACAACCTTAATGTCTTTTTAAATGGTTCACTGTGGACATCCCTCTTCCGGGTTCACTCTTGTCAACACACTATTTATTGGGACTTGTGGCTCTGCTCCCTCTTTATCGGCATCCCTCTGTCGGGTTCACTCTTGCCAACTTTGTCAAATACACAATTCCTTGGACAGATGTTTACGATGCAGGATTTACTTCACGATCATCTGTCGGTCAAAGTACAGAGGATTTTACTAGATCCCTGTATGACCACTTTGACCTCTTTAGCGACTTTCCCAAGGTCTTGAAAAATGTTTAAATTTGTTTTGTAGCCCGAAGGGTACCTTATCAAAAAAAAAATGACATCATCGGCAAATGCCAACCAGTGCAAGCGCAGCTGGCCCAGAGTTACTGGAAAGGTGTTGCTTCCCTCCCATATTTTCTCGATATCAGCCAGGTATAAATTGAAAAGTACCGCGGCCAGGTTGCAACTCTGCTTCACTCCAATTCCTGTTGGGATGCTGTCAGATAACAGGCCCCCTGAGTTAATGCAAACCCTATATGATGTGTTTTGATGGAGTGCCGCTATTATCGCTACCAGCTTAGAAGGAATACCATAAAACAAAATCTTCCGCCAAAGACGCTGTCAAATGCAGCCGATAAGTCTAATGATGCCATATATATCGTACCATTAGCCTGGTTGCGTGATGCGGCCTGTAAGTGGGCAAGAATCGACGCATTAAAGGGGGTTGGGAAATGCCTTGCTGTCCCTACTCTAGGAGGCGTTTCCCTACCTCACCCAAAAACGAAGGGTCTGTCCTGTGTTCAGATGTCCAAAGCAAAAATGCCCTTTGTCCGAAATCCTATCCTAGCCCTCGCATTCTAAAACGTACTCTAAGGTGTTAAGGGTATTGTCTCTGGCTTGAAAAGTGCACAAATGTTCAAGTTCATTAAAAAGTACAACTCTAACAAAAATACTTTGCTAGATGGTATTCACAGTTCCTGGGAATGGCTCCCGTCCGCTGGTTTCTTTCCAACAAAACAAAAAGTTCAAAAGAATACTCAAGTTCCTTGTAGCCCAAGAGTGTAACCCTCTGCTCTTGGCATTACAATTCACTCCTGTGGAAATGAATCCCTTCTCCAGGTCCTTCCCACGTGTAATGCAGTTCAAATTCTCAAAGGCATGAATCTTCCTTTGGATTTTCTTTTAAAATGTCACAAATACAATTAAAAATCCTAAGGGCATGAATCTTCCTTGGGATTCTCTTTGCGTAGTTCCACTATTTATGTGCGAGTTCCAGACTGTCACAACATCTGGTGTACTCCCCTGCCAGGTTCCATCCCAAGTGCCTGGTTTACTATCCTGCCAGGGCTTCTCACAAAAGGTTCACAGGATTCTCAATTCGAGGTGCGGGTCTTAAACGTACACCAGACTTCAGCCTTTGCCATGCTTTTAATGCCCAACAGGTTAGCGATCCTCCTCTTAACAGCTTGTTACATTTCGTCACCTCTACAGAGCCCTCTGCCCTCTCCCACGGTGCGCAGCATTTGCCGTGAAGTGCCCCGGCGTCCCACTTTCCGGAGCTGGGATCTCCAGTTATGTACGTCTGCTTCGATATCCCTAGCAAGCTTCTGTGGTTGCTGCAATTAGCTGGCAGGTCGGAGTAGCGCTGCGTCCTTTATCCGCTCTGCGCCTGGCTTCTGAGGTCTGGGGGCAGCATTCCGATGTCACTTCCCATGCGACATTGAGGGCTCCAACTCTCCTGCTTCTCCTTTTCTGCAGTATCAGCAGTCCTTCAGCGTTGGGCTGCAGTCAAACTGCTCCTCGCTCATTAGCAAGCGTAGAAGGCAGCTGGCTACTGGCGGAGCCGTTCCTTCTTCCTACGGGAGCCGACTGCTCCAGTCAGTTTCTCGCCTTCCTCCAACAGCTGTTGGGGTTTTAAGGATCTCACCACGGCGCCACACCAGGATCAGATAGTGACTGCCGTCTCCTGGCCACACGAGGAGAGGCTACCTCCAGGAAAGGAGTGAGGACATCATTAGATTCATCACAATAGGCAGCCCGTGATTCACAATAAAGGGACTAAATTAGGATGCTTTTGAGACTGTCGGAGGCACTAGCTAGACAGGACTGATTGGGTTGCTTAGGCTTAGCCATGTCTCTTCGCCTAGTGGCATCAAACCTTTTGTGTGGGTTGTGGAGACTGAGATGGAGTCCTAAACTACATAGTGAAAAACCATTACAAACCCAAGCCTCAATGCCTTTGGACACCTTTTCAGGAGGTGTTTTGGGGAAAGGAGCAGATCGAGAATCCGTGGTTGCAGCTTGGACAGTAAGGGTCTCCAGGGGTGTATGTTATGGATGCAGGATCAGAAGGCCCAGCCCTGTGTTTCTGGACTAAATCCTTTTCTACGGAACGTATAGAAACCAGTTTCTTTCAGACTAGCAAGAGCTCATCGGTTAAAGCCCCACTAAAAGGCAACCTAAGAGGATTGGGCTTTTTAGGTTCTAGAATTACCATGATTTTATCACTTCTTCCTAGGGTGCCTCACATCCTAGAGTTGCAACAGATCTCTTAATAGAGCCTATCTGTCTTGGATAAGATAAAAAGGCATCTTGTAAGGTGTTGCATTCCTCTATGAGGTTCCTCCAAGTAGGACTCAGAGTCATTGAAGATAGTGTTTGTCTCAATTAGACCATTAAGTCTGCCCCATTGACTTGCATGCCAAAGATCCCAAAGCCAATGGCTTTGGCATCAAGGATATCATCTTTGATGTCCAATTGAGCTTCACCTAGGCAGTAGAATTTTGGTGGGCAAGATTGCATGTTGTGTGCTAAATACTTTCCAGAGGAGCTGGGTTTGACCAGACGCCACTAGTGCTTTTTGAATTCAAATCAGCATTGCCTGCTTATGGGCTTCCCGCTCCCTGAAGTGAAAGATGATGTTGGGAAGGTACAGTTGGAACTCACTTGTCTGTCTTCTCTCAATCACACTGTAAAGCATGTCATTCCAGCTCCAAGAGAGCATCCTTTCCCTAATGGGACGTATCAAAGTAGACAGGGGATGCCTGCAACAGGGTTGCCTCACAGACAGTCAGCCTCTTTTGCATTTTGTACTATTACACCAAGGGCATGGCATCAGACTCCAAACCACACTTGCTTTCTACTGAATGGAAAAGAGGATTGATGGCAAACACAAGGCATTCACAAGGTGTGTCCCAGACACACACCCGCAGCAGGTTTCACCACAAAGCCATGTACACACTAGATCTGAATGAGGAAATACTTTGTACATTACTGAGCAATCACAAGTTCTATTCTCCCCAGGATTGGGAAATAAAGAAAGTTTCGAAATTTCAAGTGTACTTAAAAATCCTGCATGGACACATTCCACACAGTGACGCATGCTACTGACAAAAGACAAAACTTGCATTATGTGCAGATGATAATATACATGTAAGCAATGCGAGGCGGTGATGGAAACATGAATATCATACATATGCACATTTTTAAAAGGCTGTTGGCTTGCTCAGGTGGTAGAGACGATGTGTACCAAAATGTACATATACTATAACCACGGCTGACCCGTAACACTTACCTGTGGAGGGATGCAGTTCTGTCCAACAGAAAGAAGCCATCCACGTTGCCAGCCACAGACCAGTGATAACCCTTTACCCCATCATAGCAAGCTCTCCACAAACAATATATGATTGCATTCAAGGAAGCTTGTTAGATCCTAAAGAACGCCACGATGACCGAATAAAGGTTCATCCACCACCAAGATTTCTTTTTAGCACACTTTGCACTGTAAATCTGCAGCACAGAGACTGCCACTCTGTATCCTGGATGATCAACACCCCTGCCCTGCTTCCTAATAATCTGCCATCTCCCTGGGGCCTTCAAAATATTAGACATATCATCAATCAATAACATACTACACAGCTGCATGGAATCCAAGAATAAGTCTTCAGTTGCTCACCACCAACCTAAAAGAGCACTGTTTGCCCAGTTGTATGCCTCCCTATCGGCACCTCTACCCATCTTCTGTGGAGACGCACAGGGATCCACCATGCCTCCCTTGATCTTCAAACTCTGCAAGGGACCTCTCTCCAGCGCAGCATCTACAATAGTCAGACAATATGCAACCCTACCAGAAAATAACTATTTAAGACATCAACCTGCTCTAACTCGACTCGCCAAGTTCCAAAACTGGAAGCCCTGTGCGTACCATACGTTTAACCCCACCACAAATTAATTCCTGCTTCCCACTAACAATACCAAAAACCCCAGTGATGGATGCCCTCCATGAACATGGAGGGCTTTACCCTGAAGCACACCCTGCAACTATTATCTGATATTCCTGTACCTCCTATTGCTGTACAGAACGCAGCTGCTTCCTAAATACCCACAATAAAATAAAGAAGGCACTGCCCTATGGGGGCTGACTGGTACTTTTTGGAATTTAAAAAGGATTTTGATATCCATAAAAAGTAGATGGTAACCAAAATCTACAAGACTGGCGACACATTATGCAGGGGTAAACATTGTTAGTCGCAACCAAACCATCACCCCCAAAATGTCACTTGCTACCTCCACTCTACACATAAACAGCACATGATTTTTTGCTTGCCAAGAGTCAATTAACAATAATGGTGACTAATGGGCATTTTGAGCCCTGAATTATATACATTTATTTGAGAGGCTTCATTATAGACCTTTATTTTAGAGGCTTGTGGGATGAATGAATTAGCAATTCAGTAAGTGACGATAAGAATGTAAGCCTATCCACTATTCAAACCAATTAGTGTCTCGCTATTCCTGTAGAACCATGCTATGAAAGCAAGTCAACAGGAAGATTGTAAATTAGAGTAAACCAAATATTTCCAAACAGCCATCTATTGTGTGCAACTGTGGGTTGAGTGAAATCAACAAATGCATACGTTAGTGCATGGACTGGTCCCTAGAATAAATTGAACAGTAATTGAAGGTTGAGGAACTTTTTGGCGATATCTTACGGTTGTACCTTCGCGACCTGATTGTATTCCCGTTTTGATGCTTTAGGGTTGCGTATATATCCTTGCTTGTGTCGCATAGGTGTAAGCCTCTACGGAGACTACGAGTCCCTCTACTCCATTAGCAAGAAGACAAGTAGGTTTTAGGTGTGCCTACAACTTTAAGTTGCGCCAAGATATGTTAATCTCCTGTTATGATGTATCCATTTCTTGTAAATAAAGATTCCAGTTCAAATCTGTGCACAAAGTATTTATTTGTGTTATTAGCCCTTATTGGATGACTCGAAGCAGGTGTGAAATACTTTTCAGGAGGGATTGAGCCCTTGGAATATAATATCAGCAGGACAAAGTCACTTACATTGGACAATATCATTAAAAGGCACGGATTTGAAAAAGGCAATGCTCATATGCCGAAACACGTGTCATCCAATAAGGGCTAAAACACAAATAAATACTCTATGCACAAATTTGAACTGGAAATTTTATTTACAAGAAATAGATACATCATAACAGGAGATTGACATATCTTGGCGCAACCTAAAGGTGTAGGCACACCTAAAACCTATTAGAATTAATTGAAGTTTATCATATTACAATTTCCTGAAGATTGTTACAGTTCAAATAAACCATAACCTATTCCCGATCTTCCACCTCATACAACGGGGTGTTCTGCTCAGAGCAGTGCCTTTGGCTCGCTGTGAATTCGTGGTCACTGCGAGACAGGATATGCAGACTAATCCAGAATGACCAGAGGCCTGTGTCATGGGGCACCCAATTGCAATGCTGCTTTGGCTAAAGAGGAGAATGGTGGCGTCTGATACTCTGCTTTGTCTTTCGGAACTGCTGTTGTTACTATTAGCAGCACTCATATTTAAGCAATGGGCCCCGAGCGGGGGTCGGGGGGCCATTATCACTTCAGGAAATGCCCTGGACTCAGTCACAGACCCGAGCGAGTGGTAATGCCCCCGCTTGCCCCCCCGCGAGTGGCCCATTGCTATTAGTACACCGGCCCATGAGAGTGGGGTACTAAAAGTTTTTTTTTTTTCTGTTCCGAAATGCCAAAATGTTTCGGAACAGAAAACAAAATGTTAAAAAATGGCCCCCGGTGAAGGGAAAACGATGGCAGCCATTGAAAAAAATAGAAAAAAGTAAACAAATAAATGGCTGCCATGGAAATGGGAGAAGGAATTACACGTAGTCCCTTCTTCCTTTCCATAACAGCCTGTCGCAGAACGGGAGCAGACGCGCTGGGGACACAAGTGTTCCCAGCGTGTCTGTTCCCGAAACGGATAGAAAAGAAGTTAAGTCTGGGTGGGAGGGAATTCTGTGGATGGGGATTGGGGGGAGGGGAAGACTTACCTCATTCCCCGGCGAATCCCAGGGCGGCGGGATTACCGTCTGGTAATGCCCAGGTTCTGAGCCTCCCCATTGGCTGGGAGGCCGCCACACCCTGCTTGCTGGGTACTAATATGCAAATAAGCCCTTTCTTTCACTCAAACAGCCTTTGGGTGTTTACTACAGTCAGAGTGGCACGGAATGGCATTAATAGACTTTGGAAATGAGGCTCTAGCTCCTTATGAAAAGAACCACGAATTTCCAGTCTCGACAAATTGGATAGAGAATAACTAATCCCAGTGGTCTTTAGCGGCTATCCTCGCCTAATCTACCAAATGCCTCCTTATTGCAGGCTGGATTAGTAAAATACAAAATCCATAAACAGGCAGCTGTTCAAGTGTGGAACCAAGCATCTGATTAAGGCGAAAGGATAGTTTCCGGTGTGAAACGCAGATTAGGCTGTTGCAACAAGTAAGGTAAATTCCGTGCATGTACAAATACACCATCTGTGGCTGATATAGTCTTGTCGAACTGCAGAGTCACCACAGCTCCGGGCCATGAGCCGTGCTATTTCTCAATATCAAGTAGAATACAGGAAATAAAATAAACGTCACTCTCCCACACCTTTAGAACACAAAGAGATTCATGAAATGAGGACATTTCGGAATGCTGCAATCTGAGCTAAGCGACGATGGCTTTATTGTGAAGCAAATGTCAGGTATTCTGATTGCTGACAACTATCAAAGTACAGCTTATCATTTATGATGTCTACAGATATATAATTTCAACATGATGTGTTAGCTAGCCTCTACATTCTGTACCAGCCCGCTTATCTTTGATCCTGATGAGGTGTGAAAGCTCTATGTTGGAGTCCAGTAAACAGATTAGCAGGCACTAGGGCTGCCGGTGTAATCAGTAGAGGTCTGCACAGAGTACATTTGTAACGATTTGTCAAAATTAGAGAAAAAATGAGAAAAAATGAAGTCAAGAAAATCTCTGACAGCCGAGCATGGTTCCTTGTCACAAGACTTGAGGTGAAGGGTCGGAAGCTGGCTGCTTTGGGTGGAGCTAAAACTTGCTCATCTCATTGGCTCAGGTTGAAAAGGACCAGAAGGTGGTGGAGAGGTTAGAAGTTAAAGTCTATATAAAATACCAAGTTAAAATACTATTTTTCGTAGACGACAGGGAATCAATCAAAAATGTGCATTTATGAAAGATCCAATGCCGAAGAACCTATACCAATTATTTGCCCAGGGTGCTCCGGCATTGGAAACATAACATCAAGTAAGATGAGAGAATCAAAAGGAACAGCATGATGTCCAGATCTAAGCATAGGCAAGCAAGTAAACATTGGCAACCGAAAAATAGTCTGAATAACAGAACATCCTCATTCATAAAAAGCACTGGTTTCTTTATTTATTAAGTATTGTATTCCTTTATTGAAGAATTAAAATACTTCATGTTCTTAGCTCGAATACCATTGTGGAAACAAGAGATTCAAGAAGGCAAAAACATGTGTAAATGACATACATTACTCACTGTAATCGTATTTCTGATTATTGTATCGGCTTAGATTCATGTGTTGCATATAGTCTGACATCTAATGATAATCGCAGAGCATTATATCTTTCTTTCGAAGATTGAAAAGGGATGTCAACATGGGCACGACTAACACTATCCCTAAAGTGACATGTAGTGTAATGAAAATCATTCATGTGTCAAGGTCCCACCGGTTGTTTGTGTTCTGCCGTGAGGGAGCCTTATAGAATGTGTGCTTGAGCACAGAAGAAAAGAAGGTGTAATATGTCTATGTTCCCTCTACTCCAAGAGGGGAGGAAGAGTGTGCATGTGAATCTAAGCAGACACAATCATCAGCAATACGATTATGGTGAGTAATGTAGGTCTTCTGATGCTTGTGAATCTGCTTAGAATCACATGCTTTGTATAACTAGAAAGCAGTACCAGTAGATGGTGGTGGGATGTGTGAAGGACCAGTAGAAAAGAGATGTCTTAGCACTGCCTGTCCCACTTTAGGTGAAAAGTCAATAGGGTTGATGTTCTTAGTATTGCACAGGATGACAACAGGTTTTCATTTATTGGAGTCACAATGTCTGGTGTTAGGTTTCTGTGCTTCTCTAAGAATGTCCATACATCTATGAGGTAGTTGGAGGTGCCCAACTCTATGACTTCCGGAGCCAAGATACTAAGTTCAGTGTTTGGGTGCACGGGTGTAGTGTTTTCCCTAGGTCTTGTGACAGCATGTTTTATGGACAAGACAGTTTCCTGGGTGGGGAGACGGACATTCTCATGAGATGAGAACCATTGCGGTCGTGCCCACATTGGTGCCACCAGGATCAGCGTGACTTGTTCCTGGTGCATCGTCTGAACTATCCTGTTGAGTAGGGGAATCATGGGGTTAGCGGGAAGGGTGGTGGTTTAGGCAAAACCTCCGGACCAAGTTATCCAGAGACTGTTCTCTTTGGACTGTTTGAAGGTAGCTGGAGGCGTAATCTGGGCATTGGGTGTTTTCCAGAGTTGCAGACAAGTTGATGTCTGGATGTCCTGCTGTGTAGAATATATTCTTGCACACGCCACTCATGCTCTACGGGTAGGTGCAAGATTGTGCTCACCTAGAGCATGTTGAGATATTAGGAACATGTTGGGTTTTAGTGCCCATTTCCAAATGTTCTGAGACAGTTTGGACAGCCCTGGAGAGCGAGTGCTCCCCTGTTTTTTCAGATAGTACATGGACGTGGTGCTGTCTGTAAGCACTAGAACTGTCCTGCATTGTAGGTGTGTTTGGAAAGCTTTTAGGGCTTTGAACACAGCAAATAGTTCCAGCAAATTGATAGGTTTAGATGCTACTGATGGAAGGGGCATGCCGTGAGCCGTCTGTTCTAGGAGGTTTGCTCCCCATCCTGAGAGGATTGCATCTATGGTGAGAGTGGCTTCTACTGCGGGGGTGGTAAAAGATTTCCCCTTCAGAAGACTTTCCTTTGACCACCACTGCATAGACTGAACGAGGGCTGTTTATACAACCACTAGATCCTCCAACTGACCGCTTGCCTGACACCATTGGCTCGAGAGCCACTCCTGCATAGGGCGTGTGGAACTAGGAAGATGCAGGATGCCATTATCTCCAGCAGCCGCATGGCTTTCCGTATGGATACCAGACAACTGGCTACATACTTAGCGATCTGGAACAACATGTTTTGAACCCTCCCGTTGGAGGGGAAGACAAACCCATCTTCTGTTTGAATCAGTGCTTCTAGAAACTGTTTGATTTGACTGGGGGCCAGGCTTGACTTTCTCATTGATTGAGAATCCAACACCCCCCCCATCCCCCGACAGTCTTTTGGGTCTCCTCCAGACACGTTTGGTGCGAGTGTCCAGTTATGAGCCAGTCGTAAATATAAGGGTACACTGGGATGGACTGCCTGCAAAGGTCAGTTGCTGCCACTGCTAGTACCTTTGTAAACACCCTTGGAGCTGAGGCTATACCACAGTGGTTGTTTCACCTAACAAACTCTTTCACTCATGCGGGAGGGCTGCGAGCATCTTGAACACACAACGTAGGATTCACCAGCTTCTCTCTGCCTCTCAGGGTCTCCCCTCAGTCGGTCTCAGACCCCTCTCAAAGTTCACAGATGGGTCTCCCAGTCAGACTCAGACCCCTTTCAAAGTTCACAAATAAATGTATTTGGACTTCCAGTCCCAGAATGCACTTTTCTTATTTCACTCCCACTTCGCTAGCTCCAAGAAAGCAGCGTTCTCACATTTTGGGAGCAGCAAGAGCACAAGGGGATGTTTGTTGAGATCAGGGTCCTACCACCTGCCCCTCACAGGCCTGGGCTCTTCTGTTTGCCATGGGGAGGAGCTCTGTTGTGGGCACTGCCAGGTGACCCCAGCTGCCCCTGGTCCGGCTTCCTGGAGTTGGCACTCCCTCGCCACACTTCAGCCTCCCCTATACTCGCAGGCCTGGCAATTAGGCAGTCCTTTGTCCTACACGCCTTCTAGGGTCTCTTCAGCTCAAATTCTCCTCCTGGCCTCTGTTCTTCATCCAGCATCCAGCATCCCCAGTTCGCTCAGTGTGTGTCTGTGTGTTCCACCTTGTATACTCCCTGGGAGAGTCAACTAACATCAGGTATGAGTGGTTGAAAAGGGATGGCTGACCTCGCATGGGACATTAGACTAGAGTTAGAGTTGGAGGGACAAAATGCAGACTGCCCATAGGAACTCATGGTGCATTGGTTCCTATGAGTAATCTTTGTGGTGGTCCTCTTCCTCGTCCCAGTGGTTTTCGGAAAAGAGACTGGAGGGATTCTGGGAGTTGTAGTTTTTCCTAAGTAATTATGGGGAAAACTATTTGGGTTTTTGTCAGGGTAAAGGGGTAAGTGTATGATGGTGTATAAATGGGGTTTTGTGTTTTTACAGAAAGTTATTGGGGCATAATTGGAGTTTGTCGACAGTATCCTATTTCAAATGAGGGAATGTCAGGTGGTGTTATGTTGAAACAAAGGGGATACTGCAGGCCAAAGGTAAGGAGTCCCCTGACCCCCACCTCGCCAAACCATGCAATTTTATGTTTCAAAGGTTCTTAAAAGCACCATAGCACACTCGGCACGTGGTCCCTCTCCCCCAGCCCACCCGCTTCCTGGTTTCCCTCTACCCACCTCCCAACACGCCCACTCCATCCGGATTGGTCCCCATACCCCACAGCAAGGACATCCAAGGGCAGCCCTGCGGCAAAGGACCCAGAGGCAAAGGACGGCCCCAAGATGTGTCTGCAGGTGTCCGCAGGGGACAGGAAGGCATCAGACACCAACAAAACTGAGTGTGGCATGGGTGGGGTGTAGAGCAATTACTCTACTCCAAAAGCCCCTACCACTCTATCTTACCTTTCAATTTTGTGGATTACCATAGCCTCACATCATGCATACTTACAGAGATTTATGACCACCAGCTTAAATCTACTCAAGGCTGACTGAACTGTGCATGTTGCCTGCATTCCATACTACTTGCCAATGTAAGCTTATACCACACTTAGATGGAATTCTCAACTTTAGTCTGCTCTGCATCTAGACAGGATTGCTAACGTTAGCATGTATCACACTTGGATGGCCTTTCTGACTGATAATCCTCACATATGGAGGGTGTCCAGTAGTGCTCATGCCTTGAGAGTACCTTTCTCTGGGTGCCAGCGTATCACGGGTGAAGTGCTCTCAGGGTTAGTGTATACCGATCTTGATTCCTGAGAAGGGCTTGCCATCGACATGCCGTCAACATCGCCATCGACAGCCCCTGTCACTCTACCTTACCTTACATAGCGTAGACTACCATAGACTTCAATAATACATACTTAGGAAGACTTGTGACCACTGTAAATAGATTGTAAATGTTGCCTTGTGATGCATATGCCAGTGCCACACATATAGATAACTAAACTTTAGCTTGCGTCGCATCTAGAAAGAAATGTGACTGTTAGCATGTGCCACACTCATATGGAATTCTTAACCCTAGCTCACATTGCAGCTAGATAGAAATGTGACTGTTAGCATGTGCCACACTCGTATGGAATTCTTAACCCTAGCTCACGTCGCAGCTAGATAGAAATGTGATTGTTAGCATGTGCCACACTCGTATGGAATTCTGAACTTTAGCTTGCGCCGCACCTAGATAGAAATGTTATTCTTAACATGCACCACACTTAGAATTTTAAACTTTAGCTTGCGTTGCATTTGGATAGAAATGTAAATGTCAGCATGTACCGCACCTAGATGGAATCCCATGATTGCAATGGACAGCAATGCCAACTAACCAACCAACTAACAATTCCATCCCTCTGCATACACCTCTCAAACCCTAACCAAACACAACCACAAGCCTAAAACGCAGCAATCCGCGCAAACTTCACAACAATGCAACAAAACAAACCACACAGACTTGCACAACAGCACACAACGACTACGGACCGTAAAACACCCCAAGTCCAGTCAACGGACCCACCGGGCTGAGGCTGCCAACAGCACATCACTGTTCTCTTGCACTTTTCCAGCTTATTCCCACTAACCGACCCCCCTCTCCTCCCCTTTTTCAGAGCCGCCAGAGGACCACTTTGGTGGTGATAGTGCGCGGTACAAATGTCCTTTAACATTAACATTGCTGGTCCGTACACAGGGTTGGGATCCAAAAGCAATGGCCCTAGCTGGCTACCTCAGTCAGGGATCCTGGGAATAGCCTGGGAGAAAAGCAGCAGGTTTCTCACAAAGGAAAGAGGAGTCGAAGACGACCCCAACGTATTCGGCTTCAGATGAAGCAGAAGGGGGAGTACCCACTTGGCCACCCTCTGGGGAAGAAAGAGGCGGCCGGAGTCCCAATGGGAAGGATCTCAGTCTTGCTGGCATTGAGACAGATCATTGGAGGCACGCCAAAACTGGATGGTGGACAGGCAGTCAGGAATGATGGAGGAGGTAAGGAGAGGACCAGAGGGAAGTTTAAAGAGTTGTGTGTCATCTGCATAATACTGTATGTGAGGGGAGTAAGTGGAATAGGTGTTAAAGAGCCAGGAGGAAACGTTGGAGCCATGGGGGACACCAAAGGTGGAGAGAGAGGTAGGAGAGGAGAAAGAGCCAAGGATAACCTGGGAGGGACGGTCAGTGTGGAAGGTGGTCAGCCAGTCCAGTGCCCACTCCATGATACCTAGGGTATTTTTCGAGTCGTTTTATGAGGATGGAGTGGTTAACCGTGTCAAATGCAGAGGAGAGATCAAGTAGAATGAGAACGGCAGGAGCGTTAGAATCAAAAGATGCAAGCAGTTCTTCATGGGTGTTTAGAAGAGCAGTGTGTGTGCCTCTGGATGCTCAGAAACAAGATTAATGGTCGTGTAGGCAACTAACAAGCTCTGAATGCTGGGTCAGTTGGGGGAAGACAAACTTCTCCATGAGTTTCCCAAGGAAAGGGGTGATAGAGATGGGGCGGTAGATAGCCAGACAGGACGGGTCTGCGGAAGGTCTTTTCAGGAGGGGGTGCACAAGAGGGTGCTTAAGGGAAGAGGGGAAAGACCAGGTAGCAAAAGAGTGATGGCAGAAATCAGCAAGTGCAGGGGCAAGAGAGCCAATGTTGTCCCTAATAGTTCTGACGAATAGGGGGAGACCTGTCTGGAGGAGACCTTATTAGAGCAGACGAATCTAGTGACCTCATCAGATGTGATGGGAGAGAAGGAGGAGAGAAAGGTAGAGGGGGGATGGGAGGCCATAGATGGCAGGAGGAAGGAGTAAGGGGAGGGGGAAGGAGAAGCGGGGGTGCTCAGGAGGGCCTGAGATTTTGCAATGAAGTGTGTGGCCAAAGCATTGCAGAGGGCCTGGGAGGGAAGAGTAGAGGTGGAGACTGTGCAAAGAGCTCAGCTGTGGTGTTGGATGCACCAGGGATGCGAGCCTGGGAGTGGGCCCTTTTCTTGGAGCGAATGGAGAGTCAGTATTGCATTTGGAGCAGGCGACAGGCCAATTTGTCAGAAGGTGAGCCTGAGGTCTGCCACTTCCGTTCTGCAGCTCTGCACTTGCGTTCAGGGCTGCATACCAGGTGTTACGCTTGGAGGCATATTTCAGGCGGATCTTCATGACTGGGGCAAGAATGTCAAGAGTGTTAGTGATGGCAAGGTTGCTGAGAACAGAGTCAATGGTAGAGTCTGCAGTGGTGGTAGGCGGAGATGAATTTAGATGCAAAGGCAGCAGCTGACACTTGATTCATCGGACGGATGTTTGTGAACAAGGTTGGCAGGGCTGGGGGAGGTGCTGAGGGCAGAGAGGGCCCAGGTCAGAGGAGAAGAGAGAATGGTCTGACAAGGAGAGATGGGTGGTGGGTGGGGATGAGAGCAAGAGATCAGTGGGGATGATGACATCGAGAGTGTGTCCAGCCGAATGGGTGGGACCAGAGGGGAGAATGGAGAGGGAGAATGAGGTGCAGAGGTCACAGAAGAGAGTATGGATGCTGTGATGGAGGAGTCCAGGTGTATGTTGAAGTCACCCAGGAAAAGGAGTTTAGAGGAGGATGAGGAGAGAGGAGATGCAATTCCCCCATTCAGAGAGGAACAGGGTGGTCGAGCCAGTTGGCCTGTAGATAGTGGAAATGGTCAGGGAGGAAGAAGAAGAGAGAACCAGTTTGCAAACCAGGCTTTCGAAGGAACAGCAAGGCTGGGTGTGTATGGGGCAGATGGGACCCACTCGGGGAAGATCAGGGCAACCCCACTGCCAGCACGCGAGGCTTAGAGATTATCTTGACGCAATCAGGGAGAAGCGAGTCAAAAGCAGTGACTGAGCTGGCATTGAACCACGTCTCAGTGAGAGCGAGGATATGGAGGCCAAGGTCTTCAAGGAGGAGACAGATGTCGGCAGAGTGCTTGATAGCAGAGCCAGCATTCAGCGTGGCTAGATGCAAGAGTTCAGTGCCTTTAAAGGTTTTCTGAGGAGGGGTACAGGGCGTGGTACACCAGTCGGAGGAGGGGGACAGAGAGTCGGAGAAGGAGTAGCAGGTGTGAGAAGGAAGTTGACGAGAGACAGCAAGCACCTAAAGAGGAGGAGGTTGGGTTGAGGACCCTGAACCAAGATAGTGCCATTGTGATAGACATTAATGATACACCTGGATGATGAGAAGCCCGCCAAGAGTACTTCCCATCTAGTGCCACCATTAATGGGTGAAGATGCGAGAGGCAAGAGAGTAGAGATAAGGTGAGAAGTCCATAGATCTGGAGAGGGGACAGAAAAGAGGATATCGGTGAAAAGCTGTCTGGAAGTTGCACTGACATAGATGTCTGCGATAGGTAGGCCAGGGTTAGAGGTCAGGATGTCTTTTTTAAGCGGTTTTCTTCCACAGAGTGGGAGGCTAGGTGATAATATAGCAGTTTGAAAAGACAGGGGAGATGGTGAGTGCCATAGGGGCGTCAGAGGTTAGGAGGGAGATGGAGGAGGCGCGCTGCACAGCACAAGTACAACTCAACAGGCGGCCTAGTAGTCAATGGAAGTAAGAAACAGATGCAATGGGAACAACTTAGTACTGACAATGGGCTACAGAGATGTAAAGAAACACACCAGGATTCGAATTTGCAAAAGGGCGCAGAAAGCAATGAAAAATGGGGTGCAGGAATCTTATAAATCACACCAGGAGTCGAATTTGCACGGGGCACAGAAAACAATGCAACATGGGGCTCGGGGTTATAAAACACCAGGATTCGAATTTGCACAAGGGCACAGAAATGCATTGAGGAAGGATTAGACAAGACAAGGGAGGTAACATGGCATAGGCATACTTTGGTTCAACGGCTGTTTCGGTTAGTGGGGGGGGAAGCGACAATCGTCTCCAGTCAAGACTCACAGGTAACCTTGAGGGGTGAACAAAGTTCCAATGGCCCAAGTTCGCCGGGTAACAGGCTACATGCCTGGTGGATGTTTCATGAGGTGCTGCAGGGTTGAAGGGGGGTGACCATCCTAGCCCTCCAGAACCCAGACAGGCTCAGACAGGGGCATTAGAAACAGGCCTGGGGAGGAAGGCAGACTTTCGCCCATCGGCTTGCCTGATCGGGCCAAAAGATGACGGTTGGGCCGAATCAGAGCTGTTGCTCTGGGTGTCAGACAGTCACTCCAGTGTCTGTAATGTTGGCGGCGGCCATGATGGAAGGATGGCCAAGAAGAATCTTGCACAAGTAGCACGATGGAAAAGGAGCCCCCAGTGCACACAGAGCAGCAGAGGAACGCCGCACAAACGTAATCAGCAGTGCTAGGCAATAAAACATTTTTAGATTTAGTTTTAAGGTCACGGGTTCGAATGCTGACCGCTCCAACTGGGGGTGATGTAAAAGACACACAAAGCCCATCAGGACTTACCTATCATGCCGGTGGTAGGAGACTCCTCAAGGGCCTTGTGGTGATGTTCAGAAGGTCCATGCAGGTCGAAGGGCTTCACAGCCCTATATATAAACATAATAAATATCATATATACTACTATATAAACATAATAAACACAAATACAGGATTGGGTCCTGTGAGAATTGATCCAGATGTGTGGCATAATGCCATCTGGGTCATCCTGGAAGATATCTACAGGGTTCCCAGGAAGATGTTGACTAGGCGGAGAGGAAAACTGAACACCAGGAGAGTGGTGCCTTGGTGACTTGGAAGGTATAGGGCAGCTTTCCATAGGCTGAGGCCTTTTCCGAAAGGCATCAAATGTGTCGGAAAAATGAATACATTCAGACATTTTCAACATACAGGCCTCACATCGCTCCCTAGTCCACAGGGAAAGAGGAGTCATCAGTGGGAGGGAAAGATGGAGCAGCTGGAGCCGTTTTGTTGCAGGACCCAAGACAGAGGGGGCCAGGCCTGAGAATACCCTTCAGGTAAAGAGGAGGCCTTAAGACCAGAACTATGAGAATGTGCCTTGGAAAGCTTCTTTCAAAGCTTTGGAAGTGTTTTGGAAAGAGGTGGCCGTTTTGCTGCGTCTTTCAAAGCTACCGCAACATGTGCCAAAGTTTTGTGGGAGGCGCCAGGTAAGGTGGAAGCCTTAAGGCCTTTCACCAGCCACAATGGCGTGGGCGCAGTGGACCCTGAACCGCGAGGTTCAGTAGGCACTGCTGAACTCCTCGACAGGCCTAAGGGCGTCGATGGCTTTGCCGATTCCGTCGAGGGAGGAAAAGGTGTTGTGTGTTTGGGTTTATGGGAATGGTGTGTGTGTGTGTGTGTCCTTGTCGCCGGGGTGTAGACTCCCCATTGCACTGCCGGTGGCATGCTTACAGGGGCCGGGAATGGACATGCAGGAATCCGGGGAGTCCACAGTTGTGTCTATGGCCTCTGAGTCGGAGGCGCAGCTGCCAACACACTCCTCGTCTGAGACTCAGGCGGGAGAGTGACTCTTGGCCTGCATGGCCTAGGCAGCCCACCGCTTGGTGTCCCTGTCTTTCAGGGTCTTGGGACAAAAAAGCTTACAGACCTTGCAAAGCCGCTCGTCGTGGTCATGAGGAAGGCCCAGATTGCACACACTATGAGTGTCGTTCCAGGGGAATTTGCTGCTCCACAACAGGCAACATTTAAACTGCGTTTTCTCCATAACAAAGGGAAAATGCAGCCAGATGAAAGCAGGAAGGAGGAGGAGGTGCAAGGAAAAGGCATTCTCAGAGAATACTCCGTAGAAACGCGTCCCCACTCTCCCTACTGTGAGACCAGAGGTGTAGAATCGGCAAAACAGGATCAGCCGTCAAGAGGCTGTTGGACAGTCATCAAAACAACTGAAGATGTCTAGCAGCGAACGCGCCAGATGCAACAAGTAACAACATACTCGGTAGACGAGCTCTGCATTAAGCAACCGACCATTAAGGCGGGAAAAAACGATCTGGTGGGACCTTGACGTGTGAAGGATTTTGGGTACACTACACGTCACTTTAGGGATAGTCTTACAGTCACGCCCATGTCGGTGTCCCATTATCGATCGTTGAAAGAAAGATGCAATACTCTGCGATTACCACTAGATGTCGGACTATATGCAAAGCATGTGATTCTAAGCAGATGCACAAGCATCAGAAACCAAGTTGTTTACTTGGTGAAAGGACATTCTTGGGCTTCCATGGACGTGGCCAGAGAGATTCAGCAAATGCACTCAGACTTCGAAGTGAAATCAAAACCATAAGGACTCGCAAAATACTGATCAACTTATTGAGCTTCTCAGTTAAAGACGATTTTCTTTCCCTTGCTAATAAGACCAAGCCACTCCTTAGGACCATGTTGATGTAGCAGTGGCAGTAATGGAATTACTGCCCCCACCATTTTATGAGCTTGTTGGGAAAGTGGAGGTAATGCCACCATAAAAATTGAGTAATTACCGCCGAAGGAATAACCACTGGCAGTAATTACTCACAACCCCAATAGAGCAATGTGGGCCACAATAATGGGAAATAACCCCACCTCGTAATCTGGAGAATGTACCTTCAGTTGTGAAGCTGCGATGTAATGGTAAACAAGTTTGGTGGTATTTCCCAGGAAATACAGCAAAACTCGAAATGAGGCTCCAAGTATGTTCAGGCCGGCGACTTAACATATCAGATTAGGACTGACATTTGCTGCGAAAATATGGTTACAAGAGTTGGGTAGCTCAGACGAAGTCTACAATACCGGCCTCCCTTAGAGTTGGATTTTGGGATCCAAGTAAATTCACTCACTCTCGCCTTTTTGATTTTGTTGACCTGAATCTTTCATAGAATTAAGGATTTTTGCTCCAGGCCTTGAAAGTTGGCATAGTTTGTTTTTATTATAAACTATGGTATGGCCCCTGCACAGAGCCGTGACTCCTTCAAGGACTAGCCGGACCTTGATAAGCCCAGGAAATGTATACCTGATGCAAGTAGTAACAGGGTTAAATCCCATTAATGATCAAGTAATAACGGGGTTAAATCCCATCTGCTGCAGTTCAGTTGCTCTTCTCCTCCAAGTGCTTTATGTCTCTTGCAATCTTCAGGGAGGCAGTCTTTTCAGGTGTTACTAATTAGTCTCAATTTAGGCAAAACATGGGGGTGCGGAGGGGGGTCTGGGAATCTCTCTACCACCCCGAACACAGCCCAATTACCTGGTCATGGGTGAATAACCCCTGGGAGAGACTCTACCAAGTCTTTAGCTCACTGTCCCTTTCACAGAGAAGAAATGTCCCCGCATAGCAGTCTTTGTCCTGCCCAGGGGCAGTTCAGCACCGAAATGCTAGGCAATTCTCCTCTGAACAAGAGTACCAACAGCAACCCCATATACATGTTTCAGCCTTGTTGGTCTCAATTTAGGTCTCATGGAATTCTGGTAGCTGTAGTCACTTCTGGTAACCAGGAACCAACTCCCCTCCTAGATGGGAATTAACCCTGTTATTACTTGCATCGTGTATACAAAACTGGGAACTAGAGGGCGCGTGTCACCCCTCTTTTTTCTCAGCCTAAAAGTAAACTCATTTTTTGGGATACTGCTAGCTATGCCTGGAAAGAATGAGGGATTACGGAGCAGGTATTTTGTGGCTAGGATAGTCGAAAGGCTGTGCAGTACTGAGTGGCCTTTCTTTGTCAGTCTTCAAAAGGCAGTCCCTATTCAGAAAGCTACCCAGTGATTTTAAGGGGCGGGTAGTTACAAATGGAATGAAAGTAGCTAGCCAGTATTTTGAAACCACCGACGTTCCTGCGGTAAGGGCTGAACTGTAGATCATCGGGTGATTCCAACAGCATCCATCTTGTGGTCTAGTTGCATTGGAATGCTATTACTTACCTATGTCGCATAGCGCCTATTAATTACGGACCAGACCAGGAAAATAGGTTGACAAAAGGATTGTCCAAAATAAACAAGCATGGTCTGAATTGAATTAAAAGCTGTCAGGACGGTTATTCTCCTTAGAGGAATAGCGCTGTGGTAAAACATAACCAAAGGAAAGTGTCCCTCTGGAAAGTAAAAGTGTTCCAAACAAAAGGTCTGCCAGTGCTCAATTAATACAGAGCCGGATATCTCTTGGCAAGATGACAATAATTTGAGCTCTCAGTCCCAAGTTTTAAATGGCCTTCTCAACTTATTTTCTCCCAGTTATTGGGGTCTCTTATTCAGAGTTTCAGTGCAAGCTTTGAGATTTTCTGCACTATGTTTCCCATAGTACTTGGATCTCTTCTCCTTGGTCCAAAACCCCAGGGTTAGCTCCGCACAGAGCAGGTGGATAGATTCTGAAAGTGGGTCGCGAATGGCGGATTTTCGAAGGTAATTGGAGTCAGAGGATCAGAGAAGGCTGTCCTTAAGCTAAGGCAGGGTTCTCACTAGGTCCCTTACTGCCTACTTCTGTCATGCTTCTGCTCTTCCTGATTACTAGACAAATCTCATGCTCGCTCTCTCACTTCCTCCTATGAAAGTGTCTCGCCTCAGGTTTTGTTCTGACAAAGCTTTTCCCTTGGTTACCCGTCTTCGGAGTACGGGTCCACTACCTTCTCTTGATCAAAATTCTACTGCATACCTCTGTGTACTACCTACTCCCCTAGTCATTTAGTGGTTTTTGACATCACCTATTCATTTCTTTTTACAACGGTCTTGAAGTTATCAAACGTTTGACCCTCTCTTCCATGTGTCAGCTCTGCTTTACCTTCCTGAGACGTCACCACTCCTCTGCCTCTTTCATCACTTCCTCTACCGACTCAGATTTACTTTCCTCCATCTTCTGTACTGTCCTTTTCCATCTCTTATCACTATTTTCTCACCAGCTTGACCCCCTTCAGGCAGCCCTTTCGAATCTTTTCGTGCCACTTTCACAATAATTCGTAATCACCGGTTCTATTCTATCCCACTCTCCCTTTACTGCCCTTTGGCGCTTCCAGCTCTTTGGGTACATTCTACCAGAACTTCTCTGGGGCCTTCTCCTCCTGACATACTGGGGCGATCGCCCCCCATCCTCCTCTACATGTTCCTCCTCAGCCTTCTGGGTCTTGCTACTTCCAATCCACTGGGTATCTTAACCCCCCCTTTCAGGATCTGTCTTTAGCCAGGCTCCTTGGCCACGCCTGAAGTTTGCTCTCGCCTCCTTAGCCCAGCCTTCTGGGTCTCCCCCCTAGTCTCCTGCTTGCCACAGACTCCATGGGGCTATGCTCCAGTCTTCAGCTTCTTCCCTTCCTCTTCCGGCCTCTCTCTTGTGTAAAGGAAATCACGTATGGCCGATAGAATGGGGACGGAAGCTCACACTTGTTAGAATCGTATTTTTACAGCTTGATACCAATTGTAGGTTCACACTCAGTGTGAAATTTATCCAGCAAATGGGTTTAAACATTGCATTTGGTTTTTGTGCGCATTAGTCATTGGCTCTAGAGGGGGCTCCAAAATGGATAATCGCAGACAAGCAGCTTCATGGCAGCCCACCTTAAGTACGAGTGTTAACTACCGAGATCCCACCATGCTAGGAGCTTCTAGGATGTGTGAGCCCAGCTATTCATAGTCTCCCTAAAGTCCACCTAGCATGAACAGGGTTCATTTTATACAGACCCCCTCCTCTGCATCTCTGGAACCTTTAAGAAGATATGGTTCCTGTAGGAAATGATAATGATAATAAATGGCCGCTCCCTAAAATGCAAAGAAGATAGGAAACCCATGCCCATAATCAATGGGGGTCCTTTGGACACACACAGAGGCCATCCTATGCTTGCAAATGCCATCTTCAGACAGTTAGAAGGGAAAGGTGATGACCAAGGTGAAGAAAGCAACTATTTCTAGGCATTCAAATGGTGATGCATTTTCTGTCCTTTTCAATCCTCATTTTGGCGCAAACTTACCTCTCAGACAGGCAGCAGTCACTAGGTAGATCTGCTTGATGGCGCAGTCACAGCAGTTATGGACTTGTGTACAAAGCCTGGGAGCTGGCGCAAAGGGCGTTACAGCGTGAGAGACGAGCCACTGCACTTGAAATGTGAGCCAATGGAATGGCCAGAGGAGATAGTGGACCACAGTGGCGAGGCACTGTTTAAACATTACGAAAAGTTGCTTTATGACATTCTTCAACCAGCCTGCAGGGTACAAACAGGAAAGAGAAGAAATTACAGATAAGATAAAAAGGATGCATTGAATTAACAAATTATGTTCATTTAAGGAATTAAACGCCTATACAATGATATTTGTAAGTAGTAATATCAATTCTTTATATGAACCATAACCGCATTTTGAATACGTTTGAATTATTAACCTTCCCCCACGTCCCTTCATGTAAACCCAATATTAAATTGAGGATTACATTGAGGACAAAGTACATTTCAAAATAGGTATAGAGCATTTCCTTTACATGCCATTAGTCACTCCTGAGTTGCTGTTCTCTGTTCCCCCCCCAACCCATCTGTTTCCCATGACGGAAACAAGGGCAACATAACGCCTCTTCCTATGAGGTGATCTGAAGATCACATGAGCAAACTGTGGTTGGAAATGGCCGGTCATGCATGGAGGAGACTCGGCGCAGAGTGTGCACATGAATTAACAGCAAGCACCATTTTTAAAATGGACTCTAGATGCAATGTACTTACCCAGTGTTCATTTGGGCCACACCTAGGTGGTGAGAGTGCTACAATAACAGAAGGGGCTTAGTAAAAAGCAGAATGCCAGCTGTGTTACAGTGGGAGATACGAACAAGAAAAGCATGGTGAACCACAATTTCTCTAGGACACAAAACAAGCAAATGTAGGTTAGGCTGGGTCAGTAGGGTGTCACTTAGTGATCTTAAGTGTTTGCCTGGAAGGTCACCCGCAAAATCCAAAATAACAGGTCATAATGTCCAATGACAAGATGCCTCGGATTGTAGAAAGATCCTTACAACAGTCTTCGGTATCCCACTACTTCAGTATGAAATGTGTTTTTATTACCACTGAAGCTGTGGGGGTATAGGAGGGATTGGAGCGTTGACCTCATGCTATAACATCCTAAGATAATATGACATACTGCAGCATACTAGCATGTATACCCTATGATGCTGAGCAATATTTGATGTTTTTCAGGTGATTTCAGCTGTGTAATTCACTTGCATTAACTGCTGTGAATAACATTCTCTCTCTCTCCTCAATGTATACAGTAATAATCCATAAACTAATGAGTTAGTACATATTCCATCAAAGTGATTCATTTTCAATAGTCAGTTTGCTACAAACGCTAGTGGGGAATTCAATCCTCATCAAGCCTACACGTGTTTCGCTAAAAAGCATCTTTAGGTCCTATCCTCTGTGTCAGCGTGACACCTCTAGGATGGTCACCAATTACGCTTGAAATGCGCGGTTAGTGTGATCTGTGTTTCTAAGTTAGTTGCATTTAAATACACCCTTTCTTTGTTGCGTTTATTAGCAACTTGCTGTGAAGTTGTTCATATGGACATGCACGGAGAAGTCTCTGCGGATTTCCACACCTTACTGGACTCCATAGTTCCAGCAACTTCCGCAGTGGATGCATGCAGCATCTGACCGTGTGAAGGTAAACGCGATTGCATGCACCTAAGCAATTAATCTGACAAAGATCATAAGTAAGCAAACAGGACAAAGGAAAAATTGTCCTAATGTTCATATGGAATACATTACACACCGTAATCGTATTTCTGATGCTTGTATCTGCTTAGATTCACACGCTGTGCATAGGCCGACATCTAGTGGAAGCTCGGAATATTACAGTTGTTGTTTTCGAAACTCGAAAAAGGGATGTCGACAGGGCGTGCCAGTAATACTATCCCTAGTGTGACGTCCACTGTACCCATGATCCCAAACGCGTCAAGGTCCCTCAGATTATTTTGCTGACATGAGGTAGCATGAGGCGTAGCCCCATAAGCATCCATGCGCCTGCTCTCCGAGGGGAGGAAGGGTGGGTCGCATGTGAATCTAAGCAGATACAAGCATCAGAAATACGATTACGGCGAGTAATGTATCCCTTCTGACGCTTGTGGAATCTGCTTAGATCACATGCTGTGCACAGATTAGCGAGCAGTGGGAGGAGGAGGAGGTGGGATGTGAGAAGGTTCATGAGTGAATAGATGTCTTTAAACTGCTTGTCCCACTTGTGTATCTGTCTTGGAATGAGTGTCAATGCAGTAGGGCCGATTGACAGTATATACAGAGCTCCATGTAGCTGCTTTGCAAATATTGTCTAAGGGGACATTTGCAATGAAAGCCAGAGTGGCTCCAGTACCTCTTGTGGAGTGGGCCCTTGGCGTAAAAGGCAGTGTCTTATTTTTTAAAAAAATGTTATTATTTAATTTCCTACAGTTAATACAAACTTCAGAAATATTAAACTCTCAACTCTGGGAAAGAAACAAAAAAAACACTAAAAAGAAATAAAAATAAAAAATAAATATGAAAACTAATAAGCACTAATACTATACATAAATTTCTCATTACTCCTGAAGCGCGAAACAGTTCTGCTAGCACAGGTCCACTTCCGCTGCAGGAGAGATTCCCCTGTATTATATCCACTTTGTTAATCGGCAACTGCCGCCAACTCCAGCATCTTTTGCAGTTGTTCTAGGAATCTCATGAGTGCCAACGTTAGTGGTTTACAATCACTGTTGTGCATTTGTCTCCACCAGTCATCTTCACTATAAGTCCGGCATTTGTCCAACTCATTCCACAGGAATTTCCCTCATGGGGCGCTTAACCCTGGGCAAGAGAGGACTAAGTGTTTTAGATCTTCGTCTTCAATTAGGCAAATTCTGCAAATTATGTTTCCCGGCTGGATCATTCGTCTGTGTCTTAATATTTCCTTGGTTTCGAACAGATTTAATCGGAATTTCAGGTAGAGCCTTCTTAAACAATTACATGGTGCGATAGTCATGTATTTGGGTACTGTGTTGAGACTTTTTGCTTCGCTCAGTGAATTTACATTGATGTTTATTTCTTTTCTCTCCAGTTTCTATCCAATCGAGTTCCAGCAATTTTTTTTCACTGCATTAGGATTATTCCAAAGTGTTTTTTCGTCTGTGCCCAGCTGGTTCAAGATGATTTTGCATGGTTGTCTCCATTCTGATAGAGCTGTATACCTTTGGAATTTTCGGTCAATTAAGACTTCGAAGGGTGGTAAATCTGCTTCTTCATTGGTCTTTCTGAATAGTGTTAGTTTATTCCAGATTATTCTTGCATTCAGCGTGGAAACGCCTACTTCGTACAATGTGCAAGCAGTTGGACAGCTTTGAGGAATCTGGAGAATTCGCTTCCAAAAGACGCCCTCACATCTTGCCCAGATCTTTGAGTCACAGCCGAACATGTTTTCCACTCCATAGGTCAGTATGGGACTAACCTTACTTGGGTAAAATGTTCTTATCGGAATGTATGAAAATGTTCCATATGTTTTTTGCAGCATCATTCCTTGTGAGGTTAACTGTTTGCAATTGCTTATGAGTTTTTTTCTTCATTGGTTCATCATTTATACTGGAATTTACTATTGTACCCAGGTATGGGAACTTATTCAGGTTCTTTGTTCCGAGGAACCATCTTGACTTGTTTTGCCTGAAAGCCTTCCCCGTTTATTTTCCAGGACTAGAATTTCTGATTTTGCAACATTAATATCCAACCCCAGATGTTCTATAAAGGTTTTTAATGCAGTCAGCGTTCTTTGGAGGCCAATGGGTGTTAAATCTAGAATGACCAAGTCGTCAGCATAGAGGATGTGATTTATGTGCCTTCCATTCACCTTTGGAGGAAATGCTGCAACACTCTCTAGAGCTGCACCGACTTCTGAAATATAGAAGTTGAAGAGAGTGGCACCCAGGGGGCACCCTTGCTTCTCGCCCCTTTCTGTTGGTATGGGGTTTGTTAGATTTCCCGAGCGATCTAGGCGAACTATTATGTAGGTTTCAGAGTACAGCTCTTTAATTGCTTGAATCAAGCTCACAGCACAACCTTTTTCTTTAAGCTTTGTCCATAAAGTTTTGCGGTCAACACCGTCAAATGCATTAGCCATGTCTATGAATGCTAAATAGACTTTCTGACCTGTTTTGATTGCATCTATTTTCAGCAGGTTCAGTATAAGAAGGTTTAAGCTGCATCCTACTCCTTTGATGAACCCAGACTGATGAGCATCGAAGATCTTCTGTAGTCTTATCAATTTCACTAGGTGGGCGAGTAGCAGACTTGCAAAGACTTTCCCCACAACATCCAGAAGGGCTATAGGCCGATAATTGACTGGATTGGTGCGGGAGCCCTTTTTAAATATGGGGTCTATAAAGCCAGATTTCCAAGTTGATGGAATATGTCCTCCTTTAATTATGTTTTGGAATAGGTTATCACAAAATTCTGTCCATTCTTCAATGTTTTTCAAATCTATGTTGGAAAGGCCGTCAGGGCCCGCTGCTCTGGAGGAGCTACTTTTCTGGATGCATGATCGAATGTCATCCCGATCGATAGTCTGCTCCCACGGATGACTTGTTTGCAGGGTCGGATAGGTTGATTTTTCCCTTTCTTGAATAAGTGTGTGTATTGTCTTTCCCACTCTTTTTCATTTACCATGTTCGTTAAGACTGCATTCTCCGGATTCCCCAATTCATTTATTATTGTCCAAAAGCCTCTTGAATTTTTTTGATTCAAAGCATTCAACATTTTCTCGGCGTCTCTCTGTTCTAGCATCGCTCTATGCGCTTTACTCCAATTATTATATTTATTTTTTGCTTTTCTTGTCGCAGACATACTATTTGGATGTATAGTGGCGCAGATTCTTCTTAGTTCTTTCCTCAATTCCCTTTTTTTATGTGCGACTTGAGGATCATACTTATGCTTTTGATGAGTAGGTTTATTTTGAGCATTTTCTTTTTCCTCTGTATATCTCGAGTAGGAGATGATATTCTATCAAATCCGTCTGGCTTTGTTCATTTTTCCTTCTCATAATTTTGGTTATCGATGTCATGTCATTATTCCTTAGTCGCAATCTATTGTGTCCGGGTTCTATGGCGATTTGTTGGTGCCGCTGTTTGCGTTCTTGAGATTTCTTTCGCATCCAATCAATAGAGATCACACTGTGGTCACTTTGTTTGGTCTTCGTGACTTTAAGGAATGAGATTTCTTGTGCCATTGCTTCGGATACGAAGAAGTAATCCATTATAGATTTTTGGGCAGCTCTTTCCCAGTTCGGGTTTGGTGGGGTTTCTCCCTTTATGGTTCCATTCAGTATTGCCAGCTTCCCATTCATAATTTCATCTATCCATCTTTCACTTTTCAACCTCTCCTTATAGTTCGTCTCTTTTTTTGGTTGCTCCAATTCTATCAGCTTCATATTGAAATCTCCACACAATACAATTTGAGCATTTGGCTCTCCTAGTAGGATGTTATAATGGAGTCTAACAGATTATCTTCACATTTTTGGTGGGTTGCTGGAGTTGTGTTCCAATAGATGTTTAGCACATTGAGAGTTCCTGATGTATTCCTCTGTGGAACCGTTGGTTCCAGACTTACCAGCTGGAGGTAAAATGACAATCTGAGCATACTTAATTCATAGACCACAGCTACGCTTGACGAGAGTTAATTGGCCGACATTGGGCGATCCTTATTTTGGATAATCGCTGGGTTTATGGCGACATCGAATCCATCTATACATGAGGTTCTACTCAACCATGTTTCCTGTAAACCTAATATGTCGGCCGTCTCTAGGACTTCTGGAAAGGACTGGAGGAGGTGCGAAAACCCTCGCGTGTTCCAGGTGGCGATCACGACAATAGTAGCTTGGTCACGCATTACATTTTGGGTGAGGCGGTTAAAGTTTTTGCTATCCATCCCCAGCAATTTGTTTCGTCTTCCAGTTTGTCTACTTTTTCAGTCACCAATAAGTTCGTTTTTCTGCACATTGGATTCTCCACAGTTATTTTAATATTCTTTTGTCTTAATGTTTCCTTTGATATTGATGCTTGAGGCGCCAGCTTTTCAGGGATAGCATTTGGGTTCTCTAGATTGGCAGGTCTGCCTTTCGTCAATGAGAGATTCATGTGCACATTTGGCTTTCAATTTTTATTAGTGGTGTTTGGTTCCGTGGAGGCTGGAAATTCGCTGATCACTAGGGCGTTATCCACCTCGTATACTTGATATCCAGCGTCCAATAGCTGTCTCTCACACATCATCACGGCTTGTGCGTCTTTCCGGTCGCCAATGTGTAACAGCACAAATTTTCTGTTCATGTCATCAATGATTTCTATACGATCAATTCTCCTGCTTTTTATTGATCTCAGAACAGGAATTGATTGAAACAGCTGCAATAAAGTGTGCCTATTCAGCGACATCTTTTTTTCTGAGCTCGATTCTTTCAATCAGGATTCTGTACAGCTGTGTTACGCTTGGCAAACTCGGAGTTAGGGATGGGTGATTTACAGTCATCTGTTCGACATCTTTTCTCTTTTTAGCAGAAGTCTCATTACCAGTCTCGAGATCATACGATTTGGCTTTCCGGCACTCATCGTTAATGCTGTTGTTGATTTGGCCATCATTTGACTCTTGCGATCTTGCTTTGGTCTTTTGTTGGTTGGTCTCCATGTTTTGTAAACTCTGCAGACGTTTTTCTTCTAATGTGTAGAAGGGTTGAACTATTGCATCCTTCTCGGGTTCACTCGGTTTTGTGTTACAGTTTTTTTGAGGGGTCTGAGGCCACGAGATCTCTCTCGTTTTTCACGATGAGCTTGCTTTGTGCTGCCAAGTTTTGCGGCTGCACATTAACCCGACTCTTTCCACGTTCATTGGCCAGACTACAGACTTTTTCCTCCTTTTTCTGCATTGGCGTGGCAAACTTTACCTCCTCTTCTTCGTCCTCTTCCGGAGAACTGTATGTCGACATATTCAACAACTCCTCAGTCTCATCCTCCTCATCTTGAATCACCAGAATTGCTTTGCTCTCCTTCATTGATCTACCATCTTTCATTCCGTTGCCCAATAGTTCTTTACTGGTGGATTCAACTAGTTCCCCCCATAGCGTTACTGTTTGCATGCTCTGTATTATTGAGGGGTATTGAGGGTATTTTGGGCTTTTCAAATATGTCAAACCATTCTCCGTTGTCCTTATTCGCCGAGGTTGGATCAGACCTATTATTTGATTGCCCCATCTGTGCTCCATGTGATTCTGGTCTCAGGTCGTTGACAGCTTCAGTGCCTTGCTCAACCTCTTGCTCGTTTCAGTTAGCCGAAACTCTCACCGACTCTACTGTGACAGCCACAGTTTTCTGTTCACCAGGCTCAGTGAGTCCTGCTATCTGCGCCCCAGCTTCTTTCGTGCTCTCCATCATCAGGCTGTTCACTCGAGCGGGACTAATCGTTAACTCTTTCTCATAACAGCAATTCTACTGTGAATTTTCCTTTATCAGTACGGCGACACAAACAGGTTGATGGTTCTTTGTTTGATTACCTTTAGAACTTTTGGGTTCTTCTAGGTCAATAACTAGACCAGGGGAGGGCCGCTTGTCGGTCGGGGTATGCTTTGACACAACACCACCCCTTCAGTCACGTTCAATTTGAAGCAAGGAGAGAGCTTGTCTGGTGACTTCTGCAAGGAGTCTTTTGTCCTCCGAGTTGTTTTTTAGTGATTCTTTCAATGCTATTAGAGAGAGGTCATTACCTCTTCTAGTCACTGTGATTTGTGCCATCATCTCAACCAAACCTGCTTCTAATTTTACTATTTTTGAGTTGAGTAAAGCCACCAGGGTCGTTTGATCACGGTAGTTCTCATTGAGATTTTCAAATAGTTTTGTTAGTGGGGCCACCGCTTTTGTGCTTGCAGAGATCACGATTGCACTTAGCTCGGAAATTACCTTCTCTACTAAGACAAGTATTGTTTGATCACTTCTTTGTCCATTTAACTGTTGGGGCTTAACTTTCTGTTGGTTCCGGTTTCTTTTTACCGGTGGACTGTCTTTGTCGTCTGAGTAAGAGGATGACTCAGTCCAATCTCATGCTTTTTTGTGGCATTGGGCAAGTATTCTCCACATCACTTTTCTTTTGGCTTTTCTTCTCTAGGCCCTTAAAGCGTTTGTAGGAACCGGTGGCCTTGTTATCTGAACTTACCGCAGGTCTAACTCTTTTTGGGAGGCCGGGATTTCCTAATTTTTTGCCTCAAAAGATGGTGTATTCCGTTCAAGGCTCATCACGTCACACAGGCTCTTATTCCTGTACTGCGGTTTAAAGGACAGTGGCATAGTTCTTCCACATGATGTTGAGTTGGATGCTCTCATGGGTGGCGCAAGTTTAGAGTTCATTGCCGCTAGATCTTCCAGAACTTGATTCGCAATTACTAGTGAGTTGGGGGGCTGAGGGTGGTTTGACGCATCATTTTCTCCATTCCGGGAGTCTAAATGTTCCCATACTTCATCTAAGCCTTCCGTCGCAAGTGCTGTACTTGATGTTTCAGATACCGACACTAGGTGTTGGGTATCAACCAACTCCTGTCCGACCGTTGGGGACGGGTCTCAAATTGTTTTCTTGGCAGCTGTCTTTTTTTGCTGAACTGGTTTATGCATAGCAGCGACCCTCAGCCATGCCAATAGTTTTAGTGGGGGGATTGATTCTCTTGTAGATGTAATATTTAGAGGTTGACTCAGTGGAGCCGCGTAAGAGCTTTCACTCGGCGAGAATGAATTTATAGTTGTTAAATAATCTAGGGACACCATAGAGTCTAGTGTCCCCTTCACGTTTTTGTGTGCCTCTGTGCTTAGAACTCTGCTGTTGTAAACTTTTAGTCCTTTTAGCACTTTTTGAACTTCTGCGGCCACATCAGCATTGCCAACATTATCCGCGTTCTCAGTACGCTCACTTTGTTCACTGTGTGGCACCCGCTTTGGGCTGGGGTCTGACACGTCATTTATTGGCTCTGAAGGGAAGAGACCCTCGCAACTCCTCACCAGTATTGTTGTCCTTACTCTCGCCAGCTCGCTCATGCCAGGGGGTGTGACTACTACATTGACAACGGGGAGGGGAGAAAATCAGGGCACAACACATGACTTCTGGAGTGCAGGGTGCCTAGCCTGACGCAAGCACGGGCTTGATCTCAGGCACAAATTTGAGGTGCGGAATCCCGAGCTGCTCAGTCACACTCGCCCCCTCCCCCTCCTCTTCCCCTACGCATTCGCCTCTGCTCCCTCACATAATGCAAAGTCATTCACTTGTGATGCTTGTTTTATGAGCTCCGCCTCGGGAGCAGCTCCGACAATCACAGCAGCAGACCTTCCAGCAGGATACGTTGAAGGTCCTCCTTCGATCGGCAGCTTATCGTCCACTCTGAGTTTGGAAGGGGGCGTGACTTTCATCAGGCTGCGTTTAGCCTGAGCACGAGTAGCACGAATTCCAGTTCTCATGATCTCCAGTTACTTCGCAAACTCTGGCTCGCACACGGCTTGCTCCGTTGCCACCATTGCCCCCACAGCCCCCAGGGAACACAGGTAACGCACTCCTGCACACTCCGCTACGCTCCGCGCAGTACAGGGATTTTTGTAGATTGTTTCCTAACTCCTTTGAAGAAAGGTGGAGCCAGACTGCAACTGGTCACCACTGCGCAGCTTGCTCCACAGGTAACACATTCCTGCACACTCTGTCTTATTTGATAGGGAATTGCACAGTTGGATACATCCGACTATCCACCTAGAGATGGCATTTTTAGAGATGCTACCTCCTTCTCTGCCTGGCGCTATGGAGACAAACAGTTGATCTCTTTTTCTTAGCAGTCTGGTCTTGTCTACGTAGTAGAGGACCGCCCTCCTCACATCTAGTGTGTGGAGTTTTACCTCAGCAGAGCTTTTGGGTTCCTGGAAGAAAGCCGGTAGCTCAATAGACTGGTTTACATGGAATTTGGAAATTAATTTAGGTGAGAACCTAGGGTGAGTGCGTAAAACCAGTTTGTCCTTATTTATAGTAAAGAAAGGATCCTGCACTGACAGAGCTTGGATTTCACTGAGTCTTCTTATGGAAATGATGGCTACTAAGAAGGCAGTCTTATAAGTCAGGTGTTTGATACTAGACTTGTGCATAGGCTCAAAGGGGGGGTCCCATGAGCTTAGCGCGTACCGCTGTAACGCTCACCTGATTCCCGTAGAGGCGCCGGTCTTGACTGGGCGTATACCGTATCTTCAAAGGTGATGTGTAACACACGGCTGGCTCTTTGGGCTGGACCTCTGGGCACTGTATGTCTGACTCGAAGGGTAAGATGTCTTAGGTAGGTGAACGCCGTGCTCTCCATCTGCCTCGGGGCAGGGTGCTGTAACCAGTTTCTTCACTGGATAAGGGGAGCAGGCCTCTTGGCTTCAGAGGACTGCAGTCCGTCGTTTACTGCACGAACGGTAAGTTTCGAGTAATTCTAATGTCTTTAAAGTCTTTAGTAATGATGTCTCTTGTTTTGCAGGGTTCCGGCGATGGTGGATGACGGGCTGAAGTGAGTTGAAGATGGAGCCCGTGTGATGAATAGAAGCGCCTGGAAGCACGTAAGTAAGCGCTTGTTGCCTGCTTCACGATGCGCTCTAACTGTCTTTTTATTTTGCAGGTACAAGTTCGGAGCGGCTGCAGGGTGCCGGAATACCCACTGGGTTAGATGTGGAAAGGAGTAATGGCACGTGAGTATTAAAGTTCCCCAATGTCTTTAAACGCACCTTGTTTTGTCTTTCAGATGCGGGATGCAGCGCCGAAGGCCTCCGGAGCGTGCGAAGAGTTGGTAAGCTTTTGTCTTTCAGATGCCGGAATGCAGTGTGAAGACCTCCGGAGCGCACGAAGAGTAGGTAAGCCTTTGTCTTTCAGATGTCGGAATGCAGCGCGAGGCGTTGGTGACAGCCGATGGACCAGGTAAGTGAAGAGCTGTCACTGAAGACCGTAATGCTAACCTGTTCTTTCTTGTCTTTATAGGTGTTGCTGAAGACTGGATTCAGGATGGTAAGCCTTTTTCCTTAGGCCCAGGATCAGATGCAGAAGACACGATGAGCGTTCTGCTGCAGAGGATACAGAATAACACAAAGCAAGATTCATCCATCGGGTGTGGTTTAAATAGCCTCCTGTAGTGCTTAGCGTGTCTCCTTCCACAGCCACGCCTAGGTAAGAAAAGAGTTCCTGCTTTCCAGAAGAGTTCCAGTGTTCTGAACCTAGGGAGTGGCTCCTGCCCCACCCAACAGGAAAAGTAGTTCCAAACAGAAGAGGATCAGAGGCTCAACTGGCAGGCAAGTAAGCAGCATGGTCTGCTGCAGGTAAGTCCACCCAAGCATTATGAGCCCGGCACTTCCAGCGCTGGGACTGGGCATATTTATGAGCCTGGTGCCACTGGCGCCAGGACTGGGTCCAAAAGGTCCCAATTGGGACTGGTTGGCACTCAGAACCTGGGTTATGGATCTGCTTCCAAGGGAGTTGGGAAAACCCTGACCTTTTGGAAGCAGGGATCATGACAACCACATTAAGGTCCCAACCTGGCGGTGGGTTAGAAATTGGAGGGTGGAGTCTCTTTACCCCTTCCATAAATGCCTTGATCACTGGTACCTTCCACCACGAGACCTTGTTATGGGAAGCGGTGTAGGCTGACAAAGCCACCAGGTGTACTTTTATTGAGTTAAACACTAAGCCTGCATCCAGTAAGTGGAGCATATAGGTTAGAATGTTAAGGAGTACAATCAAATTGGTTGATTTGCTTATTCTGGCACCAAATTATGAATCATTTCCATTTATCATAGTAACAGTGCCTAGTGTTAGGTTTTCTCAACTCTTTCAAGATATCCATAAATCTCTGTGGTAGATTGAGATGTCTGAACTCTATGACTTAAGGAGCCATGCTGCCAAGTTCATAGAGTGTGGTTGTGGGTGCACTGTTAGTCATCTGTGCTCTGTGCTGGGTGAGTAGGTTGGTCTGGCACGGGAGTTTGATGGGTTCGCACATCGCCAGTCTGCGCAGATGTGGACACCACAGTTGTATTGCCCACATAAGAGCAACAAGGATCAGCGTTATCGGTTCTTTGTGCAACTTGTTCACCAATTTCCTCATTAGAGGAGTCGGGGGTAAGAGGGGCGTAAGCAAACTTCCCTGACCAATTCATCCATAGGGTGTTCCCCTTGGGAGCCTGGCTGGGGGAAACTGGACGCGAAGTCTGGGCATTGACGATTTTCGCTTGTGGCAAATGAGTCCATAGTTGGAAAACCCCATAGAGTGAAGAGGTGTTCTACGACCTCTTCGTGTAGACGCCACTCGTGTTCCTCTGGTAGGGGATCTCTGCTCAATGAGTCTGCTACAGCGTTGAGTTCCCCTGGAATATGCTGCGATGACCAGAACATTTTCCGTCTGAGTGCCCATTTCCAGATTTTCTGTGCAAGTCTGGATAGATTTGGACAGCGTGTACCCCTTCCGTTTGATTATATAAAACATCGCTGTGGTGCTGCCTGTCAGGATCTGCACCGGCAGGTCTGTTAAATGGGGTTCAAACGCCTGGAGGGCTTTCAATACTGCCAGAAGTTCCAGCACACTGATGTGGTTCTGTGAGACCACAGACCCTGGGCTGTGTGGTGAAGGTAGTTGTCATGATGCCTACCCTCGGAGCACCAGGCCAGGCCCAGCACCCCCGGAAACAGGCATCATGCCCTCGGGTAAAAGCCCAGCGGCCCCTTATAGGGGCTCTTTGGACTCAGTCCTGGCGCCAAAGGCGCCAGGCTCATGTTGGACATCAGTCCTGGCACCATAGGCGCCAGGCTCATAAAGGGAGGTGTTTTGTGCACTTACCTGATGCAGACCATGCTGCATGCTTCAGGCCTCCCTGAGACCTGAAAGGGACTATTTTTTCATAGGGACTATTTTTTCACTCGGGCGTGGCCAGGGAAGGATACATACCTAGTTGGGGAAGGATACATACCTGGGACTTCTTTGGAGGCTATTTAAGCCACGCCCAGACAGCAGCTCATGCTTCGCGTTGTTCTGCTTCCTGCAGCTTAACGCTCACTGTGTCTGCTCCTGCTGCTGGACTCCAGCCACGCCCGCCTCGAACCTGGAAGACCTGCAAGGAAGGAAGAGAAGAGAAAGGTGAAAACCAAGGACTATTTCAAACTTCTTACCTGCATCCGGAATCTTCTCGCCAGCATCCCTGAAGAAAGACTTCCATTTAAAAGCATTGCGTTGCTCGCTGCAGCGCCACGCTTCACTCACCTATCCTCGAGACATCTCCCGGCTCCATCGCGGCTGTCAGCATCGGACGCCACATCTCTGCACCTAGGGGAGAGAGGAAGAAACAAAAGGTGAGCAGAAGGAACACAGAAGGAAAGCCTGATTAACAGCCATAATACTTACCGGCTTTTCTTCCACATTTCGGGTCGGCGCCGCCCTGTTGGCAGGTACCGTACCCCGGCCCCTATGGGGAAAGGACAAGAGACATTTCTGGGGAATGATAAGGACATTTAGAGGGATCGCCCTCATCACTACTCACCTCGGCAGTTTAACCCCTCGACGCATCGCCTTCATTCTGCACCTGAAATAAAGGACAGATCACAGGTTAGAAAGAAAACATAAAGGGGGCCTCACTTGAACTTTGAACTTTCATACTTACGGCGCATCGCTCAGGAAAGTCAAGTGGATTTTGCCAGCGCCATTCTGAAAACCAGTGAAGTAACTGGACGAACGTGCACCCCTGCACCAGAAGCAGGATGGAGAGTTCATCCTGCCAAACCATAAGGTGAGCTTAAACCGGGGTTTGGAGGAAGTTAGAGAGGAACGAAGGGGGAAAGGGGGGAGCTAGCACACTATTCTGCAGACTGTTAATCCCCTTTCTCATCTGCAGAAGGATATTCCTACGGGCCAGGCAAGCACGATTTGGAGGTCCTGTCCAATCGGTGTTCCGGGTCCTGCGCATCACGCTAGAAGAGGCCACAGCAATCCAGACTAGACCAGCGCCCCCGTGGGAACCAGGTGAGCGTTACAGAACGCAAAGCCTTCCTACAAATTCCCACCCAGGCGCTATGGAAACTTCCGAAACTGACCAGTTGGCCCAATTACTGGGGGAATTACGGGCCGAAGTACACGCCGCTCGTCAAGAGACTAGTGCTATCAGGAGGGAAGTGATTGTAATAAAGGATAGAGCTGATGACCTGGCTAGACAGCTTTTGCAAGGTCAAGCTGGACAAACTCCTTTACCCGGTTCCGGGGGGAACCCCGCTCCTGTGGTTTCCAGTAACCCGGTGCAGATTAATCTACCTGGAAACATGCCGCTGGCCCCACCTGAACGCTTTGCTGGGGACCCCAAACGATTCGCCGTATTCATGAATCAGTGTCGTTTGCACTTCCTATGCAGACCTGGGGCTTTCCCTAATGATCAGACCAAGGTAGCCTTTGTGTTGTCATATCTCAGCGGCTGTGCTGCCGATTGGTCAGTCCCACTGGTAACTCAAGATGACCCGATTCTTCATGATTTTCAAGGATTTCAAACAAGCATGGAAAGGTTATTTGCTCGACACTCCCAGGGACAGGCTCTGGATGACGAACTTCTATCTCTGCGACAGGGCAATCAAGACCTTCTATCCTACATTGCAACCTTCAATAGACTAATTGTGGAAACTGGTTGGCCAGAGGATAAAAGAATCACGTTATTCTATCGAGGTCTACGCGGAGAACTTAAAGATGTCCTGGCACAAGTTGTAAATCCGCCCCAAGAATGCACTGAATATATAGACTTAGTGGTCCAATTGGATCACAGGCTGCAAAACAGAAAAGCAGATCGGTCCAAGTTTGAAACCCGGGTGTTGGCCAAGACCCACGCTAACCCCAAGGGGGCTGATGGCTCGGAGCCTATGCAAATCGGAGGGGTTAAAGGACCCCTAACTCAAAAAGAACGGGAAAGAAGACGACAGATGCAATTATGCCTTTATTGTGGGTCCTCTGGACACTTTCTACGAGATTGCCCGGTTAAGCCGCCCAAGAAGGTGGTAGGAGTCGCTGATAAAATCCATGGAAACTCTGTATCGGGAAACGACCACGCCCGGCAAGCGTAGGGGTCCGCTTGCCGAGCTTGAAAACTAACTCTCAGACCTCGCATTTCATTGTGCCAATGGTCTTCGTAGATCCGGAACAGCCTAAACGGTTGCATGCTATAAAGGCATACATCGATAGCGGGGCTATAGGAAACTATGTGGATCGAGAATTGGTCTCTAGGATAAACCTCCCTCTGGGTCCTAAAACCAACAAAGATGTCATCACCACAGTAGATGGAACCGAAATTGCCTCTGGACCGGTAACACATTCCACAGCTGAGGTGACACTTGTAGGTCCGGATGGCCATCGGGAGGCAGTTGTGTTTGATGTAATCAAGGCTCCACAGTTTCAGCTTATTCTCGGAATCCCTTGGTTAGAGACACATAATCCTCGAATTGATTGGCGAGCGAAGAGAATAACCTTCCCGGATTGTGCACAAACCTGCTACCCAGAAAATCCAAAGATTAATCTAGCATCAGTAACCTCTGTCCCCGTGCAACTACCTCCAGAGTACCAAGACTTTCAGGACGTCTTCCAAAAGGAACAGGCCAACACGTTACCTCCCCACAGATCGTACGATTGCCAATTCGATCTGGTGCCCGGTGCACAACCCCCTTGTAGCAGGATTTACGCCCTTACTGAACCAGAGAATCTGCATTTGAGACAATATTTAGATCAATACCTCGCCAATGGTTTCATTCGCCCGTCAAAGTCCCCGGCATCCTCAGCTTTGTTCTTCGTGCCTAAAAAAGAAGGCGACCTTAGAACTTGTATCGATTACTGCGTATTGAACCAGATAACTGTTAAAAATCGTTACCCTCTGCCTCTGTTCCCTGAACTGCTTGACCAGGTCAAGGACGCTTGCGTATACACCAAGTTAGATCTCCGAGGGGCTTATCATCTGGTACGAGTAAAAGAAGGCGACGAATGGAAAACGGCCTTCCGTACAAAATATGGACTATTCGAATACCAGGTGATGCCTTTCGGGTTGTGCAACGCGCCTGCAGCCTTCCAATTCTTCATGAACGATGTCATTCGAGAACTCATCGATGTCTGTGTTGTCGTGTATATTGATGACATTCTTCTGTACTCCTCTTCGGAATCTGATCACAGAAAGCATGTCAGGGCCGTCCTAGAGAAATTGCGCCAGCACAAACTGTTTGCCAAGCTGGAAAAATGTGTTTTCCATACCACCGAGGTTGAGTTTCTCGGATTCATCCTGACATCTAAAGGGATCTGAATGGATTCACGGAAAGTGGATGCCATCCTCAAATGGCCATCACCTAGTTCGGTGAAAGGTGTCCAAAGCATGCTTGGTTTTGCCAACTTTTATCGCAGGTTTATCCCAGAGTTTTCACGTGTGGTGCAACCCATCACTGCACTCTTGCGAAAAAATAAACGTTTTGAATGGACCGAGGAAGCCGAACAGGCCTTTCAGGAGTTGAAAGCTAAGTTCACGTCCGCACCTATTTTGAAGCACCCGCGTCCCTATCTCCCATATATAGTCGAAACCGACGCGTCCAGCTTAGCCATGGGAGCTGTCCTGTCTCAGAGAGACCCTGAAACCAACCAACTGCACCCCGTAGCATTTTGGTCCAGAAAGTTCTCGCCGCCGGAGATAAATTATGCGATCACCAATAAGGAACTATTAGCCATTAAGTCCGCCTTTAAGGCTTGGCAGCATTATCTCCTCGGCGCCAGGCATACCATCACCGTGATCACTGATCACCGAAATTTACAATATTTAAAAACTGCCAAGGCTCAATCGTCTCAACAGCTCCGATGGGCTTTGTTCTTTGCTGAGTTCGATTTTGTAATCACCTACCGCCCCGGCTATAAAAATGGTAAGGCGGATGCTCTATCCCAAATTGGAATGGAAGAAATAGACACAAACTCAGAACCTGTGCCGATAATTCCCGAACAAAGAATTTTAGGGATAACCACTTTACAAACCCTTGAAGACATTCAAGCACGAGTGAAACAATTCCTGGACTCTTCAGCCTTGCAGGATTGGATCAAAAGGGGGTCTAACTTCTCAGTCAAAGATGGCTTACCTTACTTCCAAGGACCCTTATTTTTGCCAGAAAAGGAATTGCAAGAACTGGTTATTTCCCTTCATCATGATACCCTGATGGAAGGACATCCTGGCATTGCCAAAACAGAGGAAAAGGTTAAACGACAATTCTGGTGGCCTTCCTGGCGAAAGGATATTACATCTTTCGTGATGTCCTGTGGAGTTTGTGACCAAAACAAAGGTCAAAAGACAAGACCCGCCGGTCTTCTTCAGCCCTTAGACATTCCACCAGCACCTTGGCACACCCTGTCACTAGATTTTATCACGGACCAGCCCTCTTGTAATGGTTACAATACTATTCTGGTCGTGGTGGATTTATTTTCCAAAATGGCCCACTTTATTCCGTTGAAAGGATTACCTTCAGCCTTTGTTCTTGCCAAGGAATTCCTCGAAAATATCATCCGTTTGCATGGATTCCCATCCATACTAGTCTCCGATCGGGGAAGCCAGTTTATTTCTCATTTTTGGAAAAAGTGTTGTCAACTGGCACAAATCGACGTAAGACTCTCGACCAGCCACCACCCACAGACCGATGGTCAGACGGAGAGAACGAACCAGACCCTTGAACAATATCTACGATGTATGTTGCACCAATCGGAGGGTAATTGGAAGGACATTTTATGGGTGGCTGAATATGCATACAATAACTCGATACACTTTGGAACTGGTCAGAGCCCCTTTTATACCGTATATGGACATCACCCTCGTACTTCAGACTTGGATTCACCTCTGAGCCTTGAAATGCCCGCAGTGGACCATTTGCATTCTACGATTACTCAAGCCTTCAAGGATGCAACTGCACATTTGCAACATGCGAAAGGGAAATACAAAAAGAATGCAGATCTGCATCGAAGAGAGGCGCCTCCATACCAAATAGGGGATCAAGTATGGTTGGCTACCAAACACCTATCACTCAAGGGGCCTCGAACTTTTAATCCAAGGTATTTAGGCCCTTACTCGATCAAAGCTATAATCAACCCAGTGGCAGTCAAGCTCGATCTACCAGCTAACATGCGGATTCACCCCGTTTTTCATGTGTCACTTTTGAAACCAGTGCACCCAGGAACCAGATTAACAAAGCCACCAGAACCGATTCAGATAGATGGGGAGCCTGAATTCGAGGTGAAGAACATTTTGGATTCTAAGATCTCAAAATCAAAACTTTTCTATCTAATTGATTGGAAAGGGTACGGGCCTCAGGAAAGGTCTTGGGAACCCAGTGATCACGTACATGCACCTCGGCTGGTAAAAAGGTTCCATCGGAATTTCCCAAACAAACCGAAACCTCCAGAAGGAACGACCTTGGGGGGAGGGGGGGAGTGCTGTCATGATGCCTACTCCCGGAGCACCAGGCCCAGCACCCCCGGAAGCAGGCATCATGCCCTCGGGTAAAAGCCCAGCGGCCCATTATAGGGGCTCTTTGGACTCAGTCCTGGCGCCTTTGGCGCCAGGCTCATTTTGGACATCAGTCCTGGCGCCATAGGCGCCAGGCTCATAAAGGGAGGTGTTTTGTGCACTTACCTGATGCAGACCATGCTGCACGCTTCAGGCCTCCCTGAGACCTGAAAGGGACTATTTTTTCATAGGGACTATTTTTTCACTCGGGCGTGGCCAGGGAAGGATACATACCTAGTTGGGGAAGGATACATACCTGGGACTTCTTTGGAGGCTATTTAAGCCACGCCCAGACAGCAGCTCATGCTTTGCGTTGTTCTGCTTCCTGCAGCTTAACGCTCACCGTGTCTGCTCCTGCTCCTGGACTCCAGCCACGCCCGCCTCGAACCTGGAAGACCTGCAAGGAAGGAAGAGAAGAGAAAGGTGAAAACCAAGGACTATTTCAAACTTCTTACCTGCATCCGGAATCTTCTCGCCAGCATCCCTGAAGAAAGACTTCCATTTAAAAGCATTGCGTTGCTCGCTGCAGCGCCACGCTTCACTCACCTGTCCTCGAGACATCTCCCGGCTCCATCGCGGCTGTCAGCATCGGACGCCACATCTCTGCACCTAGGGGAGAGAGGAAGAAACAAAAGGTGAGCAGAAGGAAAGCCTGATTAACAGCCATAATACTTACCGGCTTTTCTTCCACATTTCGGGTTGGCGCCGCCCCGTTGGCAGGTACCGTACCCCGGCCCCTATGGGGAAAGGACAAGAGACATTTCTGGGGAATGATAAGGACATTAAGCGGGATCGCCCTCATCACTACTCACCTTGGCAGTTTAACCCCTCGATGCATCGCCTTCATTCTGCACCTGAAATAATGGACAGATCACAGGTTAGAAAGACAACATAAAGGGGGCCTCACTTTAACTTTGAACTTTCATACTTACGGCGCATCGCTCAGGAAAGTCAAGTGGATTTTGCCAGCGCCATTCTGAAAACCAGTGAAGTAACTGGACGAACGCGCGCCCCTGCACCAGAAGCAGGATGGAGAGTTCATCCTTCCAAACCATAAGGTGAGCTTAAACCGGGGTTTGGAGGAAGTTAGAGAGGAACGAAGGGGGAAAGGGGGGAGCTAGCACACTATTCTGCAGACTGTTAATCCCCTTTCTCATCTGCAGAAGGATATTCCTACGGGCCAGGCAAGCACGATTTGGAGTTCCTGTCCAATCGGTGTTCTGGGTCCTGCGCATCACGCTAGAAGAGGCCACAGCAATCCAGACTAGACCAGCGCCCCCGTGGGAACCAGGTGAGTGTTACAGTAGTGAGCCCCTCACCCTGCCAGTGAGGCGTCCGTTGTGACCACTACTTGTATCTGTGGGTCGTAGAAGGGTTTCCCCTTAGTCAGGTTTTCTCTCATCCACCAGCAAAGATTTTGTACCATTGTTGGCAAAACAACCACTATATCGTCCCACTGACCGCTTGCCTGAGACCATTGTTTCACCAACCACTCCTGTATGGGAGTTTTTGTCTGCAAATCAGAGATGATTCCCCTGTAATGAGCCAGTCGTCCAAGTAAAAGGTACACTGGGGCTGCCACCACCGCAGTACCTTTGGTGAATACCTTTGGAGCTGAGGCTATTCCGAAGGGCAGCACCTTGAATTGGTAGTGCTGGTTCACTATCTTGAAATGCAAGAATCTTCTGTGCGCGGGGAACATTGAAATATGAAAATAGGCATCTTTCATATCCAGTGTTGCCATGTAATCCCCCTTTTTTAGAAGCAGAATTACCTCTTGTAGCGTAGTCATGCAGACCTTTTGTGGCTTGACATACTTGTTTGCAGGCCGCAAATCTAATACTGGGCGCATAGTTAGATCTTTTTTTGGCACAAGGAAGTAAGTTGAATAAATACCGCTGTTTACCTGGTTGGCTGGGACCACTTCTATGGAGTCCTTCAATAGAAGCGATGTAATTTCTTCTAGAAGGATCCCCTGATCTTCCTCTGAGTGGACCTTTTGTCTCAGGGGGAGGACGTTGAAGAAATTCTATGCAGTAGCCCCCTGCTACCGTGGACAGCACCCATCTGTCTGAGGTGATACCCTCCCATGCGTGGGTGAAGTTGGAAATGCTTCCTCCTACTGGAGATGCATGGGAGGGTATCTGGAGCGGAAAGTCACTTGCTCTGAGGTGGGGTGCCACCTTGAGTTGGGCCCCTGCCTCGATTACCACGACCTCTACGTTGTCCTTGTGGATAGCCCTGAAAGGCTTGTCCTTGGTTGTTGCCATAGGAACCTTAACTTGGTTGTACCCTGATCCTCTCTGAGAATTTGGGTCCCAAAAGCAGGGAAAATTGCTGTTACCTCTTTGCCCCATGGGCTTGTTTCGTGAGCTGACCTAAGGACTTTAGAGTGTCATACTCATCATTTGCTGTCTTAAGTGCGTCTTCTACAACTTTGCCGAAGAGCACATCAGGTTCCACTGACATATTTATTAGGGTGGCTTGTGTTTCTGGCCTGAAGCCTGATTGCCAAAGCCATGCGTGCCTCTTTATAATAGTGCCCTCTACAATGACTCTCCCTGCATTGTCAGCCGCGTCGAAATTTGACTTGAGGAGACAAGTAGACACAGCTCTTCCACCTGCTGCCACCTGAGCTAGTTGAGATTTAAGTGGCTCAGGTGCAGATGAGAGTAATGCGGAAACCTCCTCCCACTTATGGCAGTTGTAACTTGCCAAGAGTAGAATTATATGCAATTCTTGTCTGGTAGGCTGCAGAAGAGGAGACTTTTCTGCCCATTGCATAAATGTTCTTGCTCTCCTTATCCGGAGGAGCCTCGGAGGAAGCAAGGGGTGTGCCTGCTCTCTTTCTGAGGGTCTGGTTTTAACTGGCCTCTTATGTATAAGGGGTCTGAAGGTGCAGGTCTGAACAGTTTTTCCACATGGGGGTTAGCAGGCCGTGTGAGATTAGGGGCATCCAAAGAAGGTTGGATTCTACGTTGCGCAAATTTTAGCAGTGGGATAAACTGCCCTACTGTCTTTTTGTCTCCCAATAATTTTTCAGCGAAGTCTCTGTCTTCCTGCACCTCCTGTGTGTCAATGAGGAAGTGTTCTGCCGCTTTGGTTAATACTTTCTTGAGGAGGGGTTGATTGTCTACAGGGGAATCTACCACTGGAGGGTCCTGATTAATAGGAGAATCTATGGAATACATGTTTGCCTCCTGGTCTGGGTCCTCATCGTTCCCATAATAAAGTTTGTCTGTGTCCTCATTAATAAGTTGAGGGTCAGATGTTTCCACAAATGAAAGATCGCCCTGGTCTACCGGATCTATTTCAGGGTCATATAGATCTAGAATTCTGCCCTGCGCAGGGACATCAGAGCGAGCCCTCTTAGTAGGGGTTTGAGAGGCAGAGGGTTGATAGCCAGAAGGGGCTGAGGTGGGAGGGGTGGACTGAAAACTTTGAAGGTAATCTGGATTTTTTTCAAATACATTTTCCATAAAGGTCATTCTTCGCATTACTATCAATATCCTGCTAAGACCATTCCTTTGAACTTCGGATTACAGTGTTGGGAATGCCCATATCTTCATTAGTAGGAGGTATAAGCTTTGGCCTAGAGTCTTTAGGTTTCTCTATGGGCTTGGATAAAATTCCCTTTTGCGAGGACCTGTCCATAGTAGGACTGTTGTCCCTATGAGGGGTCTTAGAGGATTTTTTATGCTGTTTTCCCCGCCCTGGGGCGCTGAGGAGTGTCTAACAGACTTTTTGGGGCCTGATGTTTTACTAGATGAAGAACGTCTAACTTCAAGTGTGGGGGCCGAGGCTTCGTCCGCGGACGAACGACCTTCGGAAGGTGTTTTTCGTGTGACACCCTTGCCGTCTTTCGACATCTTAGCCCTGACGTGTGGCGATCTTGAACGAGATTTCCCAGAGGACCGGGACTGAGTGGACCGTTCACGGGGTGTCGAACGTTGTCGAGTATTCGACTCATCTGTAGAATGTCGACTGGGGCTTATTTGTTTTGTGGTGTGTGCTTTTGTAGCACTGCCGCCGCCAGGTGTAGTCCCCAAAACATGGCCACCAGCCTGTCCTACGGGGTCGGGAGACTGCGCTTGCTTGGGTAGCTGAAGCTACTTCGGTACCCTCGCCGTCCGAAAGTGCGGCGTTGCTGCCATCGCTGAAGGCTCCATCTACCTCTATGGCCTCGAGTTGCCTGGCCTAGTGGGCACAGCGCTTAGTGGAACGGTCCTTCAACATCTTAGGCTTGAAAAGCCTGCACGCTCGACAAGATGTTTCGACGTGGTCTCTCGGGCGACATAAATTGCAAACTAAATGTTTGTCCACCCAGGGGAATTTACAGTTACACTTAGGGAAAGACTTAAAATTGAGTGTTTTCCATAATTCTGGGTTAAGGAGATGGCAGCTGGGCGAACAAAGTGTAGGAAGGAGAGAATATGCATTCTAAAAAGGTCTCCTAACAATGGACTCATGCCCCCCCCCCTCTGCCTATTGTCTGGGGAGAGGCCCGGGGCAGCCTTCCTAGGCAGTACGGTCCGTTGCGATGGTCTCCGACGGCAGTATTCTTGCTCTTTCCTCGGCGTGGTGTTACGGCAGTCGATGAAAGGATAGAAAGAAAAACTATCGTAATTATACAAAGTCAATGGCTTATCGCCGAAAGGAACTCCGCTATACGTGTCCGTATAGCATGGCGGAAATAAACTATCCCGAGGGACCTCGACGCGTGAGGGATCATGGGTACAGTGGACATCACACTTGGGATAGTATTACTGGCACGCCCCGTTGATGTCCCTTTTCGAGTTTCGAAAACAACTAATACTTTGCAGCTTCCACTAGATATCGCCCTATGCACAGCATGCGAATCTAAGCAGATTCCACAAGCTTCAGTAAAAAGTATACAAAATGTTGTATAATTATTCATTGCAATGTTTTGGTGTGTGACGCACTTTAGAAAATAATGAAGATTACGTGTTTCTACCCATTTTCTTACAGTGCAGTTACAAATTTGCATTTTTATTTAAGGATGTAAATACGTTTTTTCACATTTGCCAAGAAAAGATTAAAAAAAATATAAATTGTGTTAGACTGACAGTATTTTTTCAGTACACAGGATACTGCATTGGTGTCCATATGCAGGTGTGAGCAGTAAACTCTTAGCATCTTCTAGAAACAAAATGTGACCATGAATAGGGTTCAACCAAACACAGATTTTTGATACCTAGTCAAAGTAACGTTTCCAGGCTATCATTCAATGGACCCATGTGTGCGGTTGGTAGGAGTATAAGGGTACCCTGTCTCTGATTGTGGCTACTTAGTCTTACTCCATAGCTAGCCTGCTCATTTTCTTCCCCCATCTAACACCACCAGTTGGCAAGGCTCTCCAGTTGTAACACTTGCATTGCCACTGTTAAAGCTCCCATGAGTCTGTCTATAGCCTTTCTAAATTTGGGCCCAAACCACTCGAGCTTGGCGGATGTGTGCACGTTATGCCCTTACAATCGCTAAATCCAACATGGGGGTAGATCCCTTTCCTCGGCTGGGGCCTCCCTCTGGAACAGTCTCCCTGCCTCTCTAAACCACGAGGAGAACCATCTCCAGTTCCAGAAGCACCTCAAGACCTTCCTCTTTGCTTCTGCCTTCGCTCTCCCTCGCCCCTGCTAATCTGTCTGCTTCAGTACCGGGCACCTGGTTACCCTCTGATTTTCGGGCCCGGGTCCCTGCCCACCCCAGCCACACACCCGCACTGCCTCCTGGCACCCCTTGCACTTAGGTCTGATCGGCAACCCTACAGTCCCCTTACCTGCACTCATTGACACCCCTGCCTGCGCTTTAACCTTGCACCTGCCACCTTGCTGGCTGCACTACCAGTTGTTGGTTTATCCCTTGCTCTGCACTTTCCACTCCTCCCCCTTGCACTTTCCCCCGTCCCTCTCCCCTGTACTTGTGCATCCTCAGTGTCACTGGGCCTAGTAAGATCATTGTTGTTGTCCTCCCTTGTTCCCTTCCCTTGTCATGCTCTGAAACACTGGTGTATGAGCATGATACAAATAAAATATATCATATAAAGCATAGGGATGTAGAGTACAAAGGCTTTGTGTTGTGCAATTCATCCTTTCATTTCATTTCATCAACAAGACAACGCATTCCTGTCAAAAAGAACAGAAGACCAAATGCAAACATGGTTTGTTTGTAGGCAAAGATATTGACCAGCTTGATGCCTCACAAAACAAGCTAATCAAATCTGGGCTTCGCGAACATCAGTAACATTTCAAGGAATCATGCACAAGAAGGTTGGGAACCCCAAATCTACAACACTACAACATTTGTTTTTGTAAATATTGTACAAACAGCTGTGGTTGTTTAGGGGCAAGAACATCAAACGCACACAAGAGCGATCTAGCAGTTGGTTTTATGTACACCAAACTATAAACTTCAGGGAAAGAAAACAGGCCAGCAGAAATATGAGAATTAGTTACTATGGATTCAGAACTTCATTGGATTAAGAGCATGGAACAGATGTTGTACCAAGCACTAGGACTATAATCCTTAGTACCCAGCGTACGTGCATCCACGGGATATGTGATTGGCTCGTTTCCAAGCCATACCACAGTGTAATCCTGTGGATGCACGTACGTGCCTGCGTTTGTTCCCGGAGGGAGGAGGGGGCTGGGGGTGTGGAGGGGGGCAGGGATGGCAGCCACTTAGCCAATGAGGAGGCTAGAAACGGGACAATCCCGTCCCCCAGCAGGGACTCTGGTATGGTTTTTCTTACCTCTACCCCCCTCCTCTCGCTACGCTTGGGCCTGTAACTATGGGCCCTGGGAGCATTACCTTGAGCTGTATTGGCCCGCCGTCTTGGGGCTTATTGCCAAGGAAAATGCTGGCGAGAAAAAAGCAAACAGATAAAGGAGCTAGAAAGTAAAAATCCCTGGCTACAAGAAATGTCTTCGATTTTCAGCAACAGTGGACTGGACACCTGTGTGGTCTGAAGCCTCTGCAATTAATACACCCAGTTGCCATACTTGATTGGCTTTTATTGAGGCCTGGGAGAATTTTTATATTGTAAACGTGGTGCAAGTATTTTCAGGAATGTGCTGAGAAAAGCAGCACAGACATAGCCCACGTTTCACCCAATGTCATGGACGGGTTTATTGGGAGCTGCTGCAACAGTCATGCTGCCCAAAGCCAATGGTGTTCCCGTGGTTTAGGCAGAGATTTTGGTTTTAAGTCTCATATCAGCGTCCTGGATTGCAATGGAAATCCAGAGATCAACTCCCTATTTCAAAACAATTTAATGGTGCACTGCTGACAACCCTGTGCATCACTGAGATTCATAGATGTCAAGATAGGTAAGCAATACGTCTTGCTGGTGCTGTGTACCTGTTTTTCCTGTTGGTTGTGGTGAAGAAGCCAGGATGATGAAGGCACAGATTTCAGTGTGATGTGAGAAACCAACCCAAAACCTCCCGGGATGAAACTGGGAAGCCCTGAATCAGCTCCCCACGCCACAGGACATCTCTTCCCAGATTTACATAGCACATGAACAGTGAAGAACTGACAGGGAAGGCCGAACTGTAAGGTGTTGTCACGGGTGGTTACTTTAGTTGATCAGAAGAGAAAGTTGAAGAAGGATCTGGCTGGAGGCTGGCAGTAGTTCAGGCTGAAGATTGTAGGATCAGGTAAACACAGGAATGAGCAGTGAAGTAACTGTCTTGAGGTTGACAGTAGAATAGGTTGGGAGTTGCAGAGAATTCAGCAGGAGACTGCAGGCAGAAGTAGGAAGAGTCCAGGGGGGCAAAAGGCTGAAAAGAACTCAATGGAAGAGAGCAGGCAAGGCTAAGTGGGAACGAAGGAAAGACAATAACAATAGAAGTGGACAATAGCAGGGGACAGGTCAGCTTGAAGGAACAGGGAGAACCAGGATCAAGAGAAGGGCTGGAGATCACAGAGGAGAGGAGAAACGGGAGCGTAGAACGGATCAGGGCAAACCGCGTTAAGACGCGGAGAACGGGCAGAAGCAGAAAGCAGATAATGGCTTAGAATGACGAGGCTTGGACAGCAAGCCATTGTTGCCGCAAGGCCCAGTGCACTGCCACATCTGGGCCGGATGGGAAGGTCCCCCATAAGTTAAGTGGTGGAGAGCAGCTTGACAAAGATGTAGATCCAGTGCTAGCCAAAACATGGTTGCATCTTAACCCACTGACATTGTGACACTAATGAACCATACTGAAATTGCTAAGTGCATTTGGCAACATGCACTTGAGATATAATTGAGTTTTGTCGTAGCATAATTATGTCAAAAAGTGATGTTTAGTTGGTTGGGTGGAGGGGCATGCACAGCGCCCTACAATCGCGCTGTCACTTATCACATTGAACAAATCGGTATAAAACACACTCAGCACAATACTTCGATTTAATCATCCCCCATAAACAGACTAACCTGGCCTTCGCAAAAAGCGGATACTCCTCCTCAATTGCGCACCTGAGCATTTTCTTCTTGTGAAAATCGCACACATTTTATGCTGGTCTGACGCAAATACGAAGATCTACATTTTGCAGAAACTTTCTACTCTCAATGAAGACTTCATGTACCTTTTTGTTAACAGAAGATCAAAACATGTAATAACAGCACATCATTTATTTCTCAAAGTACTCAAACTAAGTCCATACACAAAGCATATTTTTGAGTCAGTAGTGGTATTTTTTTTTTGTTTTATGGAACATCAACTTAGCATTGCCCCACCCCCCAAAAGTTATTTGTCATTTTCTTGAATGGATTTGAAAGCATATGATAGAGAACATAAGACAAGAAGGCAAGGATGACTAATCTATTGCTTGAACATGGCTTATAAGGTGTATATACATATGCAACTCACAGACTGGGACTGCATTAGAAATGAATAGTTACTCACCGTAGTGACTAACATACTCTTAGTCCATAGTCCCCTTTCCTCCATTCTGCAAGGGCGTCCCTCGCTAGGGACGGGAGACAGAACCTTTTTCATCCGAAAAAACCTTCCCCATTAAAGTTAGAGGTGTGCGGGACACGGCCCTGGGAGCATGCGCTCCCCATACTCTGCCCACCGGTGCCACTCCTCAGCCCCCCTTGACACGTCGACAATATTTAACATTGCCTAATGACACCAGTATTATTAGGGGGCAGGATGGTGGGACGTATGGAGGAAACAGGACTATGGACTAAGAGTACATTAGTCACTACGGTGAGTAACTATAAATTACTCTTACATCCCGTCCCATTTCCTCCATAATGCATGGGCAATTAGAACAGAATGTAGAGAGGAGACCCTCCTTAAGCAAACGGGTTCCTTATAACCACCTGTCCGAAGGTCGTGTCTGACTTAGAGCCGGCGTCCAAATAGTAATGCTTTCAGAAAGCCGAAGGCGTGGCCCAGGTGGCCACCCGGCTGATGACCTGCCACGGAACCTGCTGTTGGAATGCAATGGCCGTGGCCTTGGCTCCGACAGCGTGGGCATGCAGGTTAGCTAGCACCGGTTTGTGCTGCCCATAGTATCCCTACTTGATGGCCAAGACCATCCAATAGAGGCCTTGGATGCACGATACCCAGGCCAAGATCCCCCCGAAGGTGACAAACAGTGCATCCGACTGGAGGAAGCCCTTGGTCTTGTCCAGATAGAATTTCAGAGCGTGTCTGACATCCAGACAGTGCAAGACCCTCAGAACCTCGTTCTTAGGATCAGCAAAAAACGTAGGCAAGACTATTTCCTCATTTAGATGGAAAGCAGAGGGTACCTTAGGTAGGAACGTGGGATGTGTCCGCAAGACCACCTTATCCTTGTGAAAAGTGGTGTAGGTTTCTGAGGCCACCACAGCCTGGATCTCACCGACTCTGCAAGCAGAGGTGAGTCCCACTAACAAAGCTGTTTTAATGGTGACCAGCCTGATGTCCGCGTACGCCATTGGCTTGTGTGCCAAGGAGCCCAGCACCACATTGAGGTCCCACACAGGGTGTGGCTTCTTGATGGGCGGGTAGAGCCTTGACAGGGCTGCCAAATGTCGCCTGACAATCGGGCTGGAAGAGGAGAAGACCTCCTCCTCCGAATTTCTGTAGGCCCCTATGGCTGCCAGAGAGGTGCGCCATGTGTCTACCTGCACATCTGAGTGCGCAAGGTGTGCAGAGAAGGAGAGCACATCATCCGGCGTGCACGTAAGGGGATCGATCTCTTTAGGAGTCTGCCCAATAACAGAACCTAGTCCATTTACTCTTGTACTGGCTCCTGGTAGCCTTGCACCTGGCGCCCCAAATGATTTCCAGGTTAGCCTGTGATAGGCTCAGGTGCCCGAGCGTGACCTGCTCAGGAGGGCTAACTTCTGTGGGGCGGGGTGGATGACCCTGTGCCCCTGCTGTGCCAGAAGATGAGCTGGCCCCATTGGAAGGTGAATGGGTGGCCTGTCCGTGAGGCTGAGAAGTTGTGGAGAACCACGCTCTCGTCGGCCACCATGGAGCCATCAGAATGACGCTGAGGTGACAAGGTTCCTTTATTTTACGGATCACCCTTTGGACCAGGGGTGTGGGAGGGAAGGTATATGTTGTCATGCCGTCCCACTGTATCTGGAATGCGTCGCCCAGGGAGCCGGGGCCCTGCCCCTGCCAGGACATAACTCCTGCCACTTCCTGTTGTCCCAGGAGGCAAAAAGGTCCACCTGAGGATGCTCCCATCTGCCGAAGATCTCCAGCAGCACCTGGTCGTTCAATTGCCACTCGTAGTTGTCCACTCCGAGTCTGCTGAGCCTGTCCGCCTCCAAGTTGGACTCCCCCGAAAGGTGGATGGCCGCGAGGCAGATGTAGTTCTCCAGGGCCCATTCCCATATGCTGAAGGCTAGGCTGCACAGTGGAGGGGACCTGGTACCCCCCCCTGCTTGTTGACATAGTACATGCTGGCCGGGTTGTCGATCTGGATAAGGACAATGTTGACTCCAATGAGCAGAAGGAGAGCTAGAGAGCTAGCCAGATGGATCTTGGCTCCAGCCAGTTATGCAAATCCTGCTCCTGCTGGGTCCAGACTCCATGGACGCTGTGGCTGTCCAGAGTGGCTCCCCAGCCTTCCAGGGAGGAGTCTGTAGTGATGGTGACCTGCGGGGCTGGCTGCCGGAAGGGCTTGCCAGTCCACAGGTTGCAGTCTCTGGACCACCATGTGAGGTCTGAGTGGAGAGAAGGAGGGATGCTGACCGGCTCCGCTTGGGATCCCTTCTCCTGATTCTATGAGGGTGCGAAGTGCAGCTGTAATCGCATCTTGAGTCTTGTATGGGGTACGGCCAGTAGGACCGCTGCCAAGATACCTAATAAGTGTTGGTACCAACAGGCCGAGGTCACTGCTCTGGTAAGGAAGTGAGTAGTGGCTCTCTTGATTGCCGCGATCTTGTCCTCCGAGGGAAAGACTCTCTCGGAGCTCAGTTCCCAGATGAGGCCCAGGAAGGTCAGGCTCTGCGTAGGCTGCAGCAGAGACTTCTTGAGGTTGATCGTAAAGTCATGGAGTGTGTTCATAAGTGCGGAGGAAGTTTGGTGAAACGCCTCCGGCGATCTCGCCCTGACGAGCCAGTCGTCTAGGTGCGGGTAGACGTGGTGGCCCTGGGCCCTGAGGAGGGCTGCCACTGCATTCATGAGCCTGGTACATACCCTGGGCGCTGAGTTGAGGCCAAATGGTAGCACCTTGTATTGGAAATGGCAGCCCATGATCCTGAAGGGCAGAAAAGAGCAATGCGGTTGCCAAACCGGGACGTGTAGATAAGCGTCCTTCAGATCCAGGGAGCACATCCAGTCTCCCTAGTCTAGTGTCTCCGCAATGAGTGCTGGCTTAACCATCTTGAATTTTTGAAGAGGGAGTGAGAGGTTGAGGGTGGAGAGGTCCAACACAACTCTCAGGCCAGCCTGGTTCTTCTTTTGTATGGCAGAAAGCCTGGAATAGAATCCCAATCCTCTCTGGGAGGCTGGGACTTCTTTCACTGCCTGGCTCTCGACAAACGACCGAATTTCCGTCAAAAGAGTTGCTGTCCCAATCTGTGGGAAGAGAGGGGAGGCGGGAGGAGAGGGAAGGACCGGTAGGCGGTACTCCGTGGACACTACAGAGAGGATCCGAAAGGTTCTGGTGCCAAAACTGCACGTGAAAGGCAAGCCTGCCCCCACCAGAGACACGTGGACCGGAAGGGACACATCATGCCTTCTTTCCCTCTGAGGCTGCTGCAGAGAAGGGGGACTGGAAAAAGCCCTTGCCCCCCCCCCCACCTGCTCACCCCTTTTGTTGTTGTTTACGTCGGTGCTGACTCAGAGAACGGTCAAGCTGTCTTGACCTCAGTTCCTGGAAGCCCCGGAACCCGACAAACGCCCACCCCTTGTCAGAGCGTTGATGCATCTGGGTGTATGCCTTGGGCGTGGCCTTTGTTAGGATGAAAAGGTCTCAGTTTACAAACTGTTCTTTTTATCTAATTTCTCATCGGTGGTGGAGAGAAAGGTCACTACCCTTGAATGGAAGGTCCACTATGCGTTCCTGGACGTCAGGGTTAAACTTAGTAGCCCAAAGCCAGACAGTCCTTCTCATGTCTGTGGCAATGCAAATGGCCCGGCCAGAGGTATCGATGTGGGCCACGGTGGACTCCATGATGAAGCTTGGCGCTGCACCGGAGGCTCTGGAAGGAAGTCAGCTATTTCCTGCCAAAGCCTTTGGTTAACGGCTGCCATCCGCATTGGATTGACGCAGGTGCAGTGAGGCGTTGGAGTACAGCTTCTTTCCGTACGTCTCCAAGATCTTCTCCTCCTTGCCTAGCAGCACCAAGGACGAAGTGGCCGAGGACAACTGAGGCTTCGAGTACAGTGACACCGCAGCGATCACCAAAGAGTGTGGTTGAGGGTGTGCCAACACCAAGAGTGGATCCCCCTCCATCTGCCTATACTTGGCGTTGAGGCGCCGATTGACAGGCTGGGCTGAGTGTGGCTTGAACCACCCCTTCTTGGCCAAGGCAACAACGTCCTTTGGCATCGGGATCCCCATTCTAGCAGGGGGACGTGGAGTGAGGCGTTCTGCCAAAACCCCTTCCTCTGGTTGTTCGGCCTCCGGTTGAGGAAGGATGGTCCGGGGTGGGTGGAGGTGTAGTGGCCACTGTGGGCTGCTGTGTCAGAGCCGTTGGCTGCTGTGGAGGCTGGTGCGGAACCGCTTGTACTGTGGGAGGTAGGGGTGCCGAAATTGAAGGAGCCGGCAGAGGCAGCAAGGGCTTCACTGGTGCCTGTGGTGCTGGGGCTAAAGGAGGAATTACTATGGGCGCTGGTGAAGTGAGCGGGAGCATGTCCTTGATATCATCCTGAAGGATGGCCACCATCTGAGGAGTTTGAATCAGTGCTAGGAACCTTTTGAAGAACCAGTCTTCAGAGGTTGAAAAGGTGGCAGGTGATATTGACAGATTGGCTGGCGGCTGCTAGGGCTGGAGCGCACTCTTTCTCGGTTGCAGGGGAAACCTGCCCTGTGCTGCTGATGGATAAACTGTAGGCCACATACCTGGTTGACACCAGTCCCACCTTGAAACTCAATCATCCACCTGCTCCGTTCCTAGGAGTGGCATCGGACAAGCTGCCATTTTACCTGGAGTGGTGGCCATTTTGTCGAGCTGCGTGCCACGTTCCAAAGTCATGGTGCTTGGCTCACTGGGCCCGGCCTCCTCCAAGACTCTTGGCGGTAGAGCATGAGACCTACCCTGCACCTTAGGCCTCGGCATTGTCGCCGGTAGTGCTGCATGCAGGTGACCCCTCGGACATTAGGCCGGTACTAGGACGTTGCCTGTCGGGTGTACAACCGGTAAAAGAACCTTGCGGTCCCTCATCACTGCGACCGGAATGATCTGATTACCCCTTGGACGGTAGCTCGACTAGTCTCAGTACGTGTGCTGGTGCGAGAAGCAGGGAGTTTCCTCCCGCTCTGGCGTTTCCTTGGGAAGGAGTCGCCCTTATGGGGTGCGATAGAAAATAGCAGCCCTCCCTTCGGCCTTGATCTGCGTCTGACAAAGTCCTATAAGGCCTCTGGAGGCGACCTTTCGAAGAGCTCCCTCCACCGAGCTAGCCTGTTCTTCAATGCAGTTGGAGTAAGTGCGTTGCATGCGGTACAACCTTGGTACAACCTTGGTCGGGGCCAAGGCAGCGGAGGCAGCGTGGGGGTCTGATGTAGCGAAGAGCCCCTTCCTGGCTGGACACCTGCTGAAGCCCGCCGAAGTCGACATGCACCTCCCTGGAGTGTGGCGCTGGAGGACCAAGTACCTGATTGACAAAAAGAAGACAAAAAGATAGAAGAAAGTAGAGGAAAAGCGTGTTGTATTACATGGCCAAAGCTAAACCCAGGAGTACTGGTGAAATCGGCCCGTTCCCGTCGACGCACAAAAGGGGACTGAGGAGTGGCGCTGCTAGGCGGAGTCAGGGAGCGCATGCTCCAAGGGCTGCGCCTCTAAATTTAAAGGGGAAGAAGGTTTTTTCTGGTGAAAAAGGTTCCATCTCCTGTCGCTAGCGAGGGACGCCCATGCAGTATGGAGGAAAGGAGACGTGACGTAAGAGTAGTAGCAGTTCAACTTTTCCTAGCAGTCCTCTAAAAGGTGTACTAGCTCACAGCAGAACAGGGTGTATTGAAGGTCTGTCTAGCGGTTGCGGTCCAATACTTATGGCTCTGTTCTGCTTTTTAGAGAGCCACAATGGGGAGTGGATAGAGTTCACTTACTAACCACTCAGGTGAAACTGACAATATGCTATGAACCGCAAGGGCTTTGCACCCTAGCTGGCCACCTGCACCAAGTCTCCTGGGTTGGACATAGACAGGCACCTCTCCTTCAAACACCACATAGCAAGGAAGACCCAAACAGCTTGGTACCAACTTTCTGTCCTGCGATAAATCAAGCCCAAAAAAACAACTTTAGATCCGCTGTCTTTGCCTTGTCCCCTCCCCACCTGGAAGGTGGCAATGTCCTTTTGGAAGGCATTCTGGAGACTATCCTGGCACCCCTGAAATGTGCCCTGTATGCTGCAGAATGACTCAAAGGACTCTGTAAATTCAACCACATCACTTGACCCTCATCGAACTGCACTGGCTCTCGCTGCCCATATCATCTTCAAATCCTGCTGCATCATCTACAAGGCTGTCACATTGAAGTCCCTAAACTACCTATCTGAGAAACTCCGCATCCCCAGAGGCTACAATCCACCAGAAGTAACGCCATGTGTAGACTTGACCTCCTCTTGTGCAGGAAGGAAAGAACTAGAAGACAGGCATTTCTGTCTACACCCAAAGACAATGGAACCACCTTGCGGTCAACATCAGACTCACCACCTCGCTTTTACAGTTCCAGAGCAAGCTCAAGACCCTCCTCTTCAAGGAATGGTTCCTCTCCAACACCTAGGCCCACACAGATCAAGTTCCTAACCTACCTGAGACCGGGGGATCTGCTCCCCACCATTTCCTTGTAGATCACTTGCAGCCAAACATCTCGCCCTCCTCTGCCCTATTAGCTCCTTGCTTCCTGTTACTCTGCTTCCTTCACTGTGCTTTTGCCTTCCCAGGATTGTTAAGTGCTCCATTGCTTCCCGAAGCTAGGTTTGCACTCAATAAGTACCCTGATAATAATAACAACCATCAAACTGGAACCAGCGACCTAGTGCCAAAGGACATTCACACTATGGCAAACTGGTTAATCCATTTAAAATACATCATCATAGATTGGTAAGTTATAACCAGACCTGGCATGGGCCAAAGATAGCACATTTTAAACCCGTTTTAGCTGTTTTTAAATTTAATGTGCATCTATCTGGTGCTTATTTGATAAAGGTTTGTAATGTTGTTTATTATGTATGATTCATGCTTTGATGGTACAAATACTGAAAAAAGCTGGTATGAATGATAACAACGAACATTTCTGGCTTTTCTTAACCAAATGGGGAAGGAGGACTCTGGGGCTGATTGTGTGGAATAATTCCGGGAAACTCAGACACCTAGAGTCTTTTCACAACCTGAGAATTTGGTATTGTGTCTTTAGGAGGAGGGAATATGCTGGTGGCATAAGGAGAACATCACAAGGTGGGGGCAGGGGAGGGGAATGAACCACAAAAGGTGGGGGCAGGGGAGGGGGAATGAACCACAAAAGGTGGAGGCAGGGGAGGGGAATGAACAACAAAAGGTGGGGGGCAGGGCAACAACAAAAGGTGGGGGGCAGGGCAACAACAAAAGGTGGGGGGCAGGGCAACAACAAAAGGTGGGGGGCAGGGCAACAACAAAAGGTGGGAGCAGGGCAACAACAAAAGGTGGGGGCAGGGCAACAACAAAAGGTGGGGGCAGGGCAACAACAAAAGGTGGGGGCAGGGCAACAACAACAACAGATCGTGGCAGGGCAACAACAAAGGATCGTGGCAGGGCAACAACAAAAGATCGTGGCAGGGCAACAACAAAAGATCGTGGCAGGGCAACAACAAAAGATCGTGGCAGGGCAACAACAAAAGATCGTGGCAGGGCAACAACAAAAGATCGTGGCAGGGCAACAACAAAAGATCGTGGCAGGGCAACAACAACAGATCGCGGCAGGGGAACAACAAAAGATCGCGGCAGGGGAACAACAAAAGATCGCGGCAGGGGAACAACAAAAGATCGCGGCAGGGGAACAAGGGAACAACAAAAGGTGGGGGCACAGGAACAACAAAAGGTGGGGGCAGAGGAACAACAAAAGGTAGTGCCAGGGGAACAAGAAAAGATCATGGCACGGGAACAACAAAAGATCGTGGCAGGGGAACAACAAAATAAGGCTGCACAATGTGATGAATACAATAGAGTCATTACGGGTTCCCCAGCGGTAACCTCCTCCCATGTGACCAGGGGATGGCAGCCGTTACCCGATCGTAATCTGGGGCCTATTATATGAGGGAGGATCACATGGGAGGAGACAACTACTGAGGAGATGTCATGACTTCATTGGATGAGACATGGTATCCCCCATTTGCCCATGAGGATGACCCCTGATACCCAATGTTAATGGCCTATTGCTATGCCTCTCTTCCCCCCTTTAGGGAAGGTGGAGAAACCTTTTTCTGATATTTTCAGACCAACCTTCCATTCCTGCTCTAAAAAGCACACACTGCAATTCCCCTTCATATAAAACTGATTTGTCATATGTAACCATTGAGTAAGAGCTTCTAAATACTGTGCATCAGTTAACATCAATGGACTCACAATTTTCAAAACCACCGAAGTACTGTACAAGGAGGTTCTTTTTCGATGAAAAGACCATAAACTGTCCTTCCAGGCCCACGGCAAACCAGGTGGAGCAGGACAGCAGACCGAGGGACGGAAGCAAGGCGGAGGGAAGCCCTAAGCCTCCCTGTGAGAGGTTACCTCCTCGAAATCCTGAAGGTTGTGGATGAAAGGACAATTGAAAGAAAAGAGAAAGCTTGCATAGTGTTTCAACATTATCAGCTACACCCCCGGATGAACAACAGAGTTGGGGAGTTGAGGCACCATCTGTGAACTGCAAACCTTGACTCCCAGAACAGAGCAGCGAGCAAACACAAGGAGTTCACACAGCCAGTGAGTAAAATGAATGTCCTGATAGACCGGTCTGTGTGAAATGAAGACTGTAGCAGCAACAAAGTGGCAAGCAAAGGTTGCGTGTAAGACAGCAACTGTGACAAAATTGATTAAAGACTCTTGTTTGTAGTTAAAGGTGCAGGCCGATACAAAGTAGGAAAGTGGTCATGCCGTAAGAAGCGTACAATCGCAGGGCTTTGTGAGAACAAGAAATACATGGCGAAAGTGGGAAACAAGAGGTGCGCCCGACTGAGGGAGCCTGAGAGTGAATAACTGCAAGTACGACAAGGCATTGCAAGAAAGTGTAATTTGGTTAAGATTTTGTTGAAATTTCTTTTTGTAGGTTTGCGAACGTAGAAGGAATCAAGGAACGTTTGTGTTGTAAGGAAAAACAAATGAGAAGAGAAGGTTGAAGTGGTCATGCAGAGGTCTTAAAATCCTTGCACATTCGAAAGTCTTCGACAGAAAGAAAAGCAAAAGATAGGCTTGAGCCCGACTGAAGGGAGCCTAGTGAATATGATACAAAGCTTGGGGAACGGAACCCCATGAACTGTGATATAAAGGTCTGAGCCTGGCAGAAGGAGACCTGGGTGAAATTGTACTTTTGGAGAAGAAGCTGAGCCATTATTGTTAACTGTGGTTATTTTGTTGAACTGCCAAAGAAAGGAACTTGATCAAGGGAGCCCAAGCGGGCCCTGATCCACAATCTTTGAACTGCATCCGTGTGTCTGGAGCCAGAATGTGTCACCCAAGCCAAGTGTGCCACCTTACCATGTGCTGTCAAACGTGGGGAGAGACGGTTGCTCAGACGCACTGGCATTTGTTTTTCACACTGATTTTCTTTTGATCCAATACACATCCCTTCCCGGTTTTGTTATCTTAGTGTAAGGGCAGGAATTATTTTTTTTTCTTTTTTAGCATATGCCATTATTTTGACAAGACTGACCAGGAATTTGTTTTCTTTATTTCATGGTTGAGATTACTTAATTTTAGTATTAGGGCATGCTAGGAGTTCTCCGAACCCCCACACCCCTCATTCAAAATATATAAATAAAGGTTCTGAAACCTGCAATATTGTGTCAGTGCCTTCTTTTGGCACAATGCGTCCCTTCCAAAAGTAAATTTGGTAGCCGAGGCATCATCATTTATGAACATGGGTTTAGATTACCTTAACGAGATCGGCTCAAACGTGAAAGAACTCCATGAAAATCCCCAATTGACAAAAAAAAATGTGTTTAATTATAATTGGGCTCAAACAATATTACAGATTGGCAAGTACCCCCTGGTTAAAAGATTTAGCTCTCATTCATAGGAAAGGGGAGAATGTGAAGCCATTCATCCATACTTTTCCTGCTCCAAAATTCTATGCAATACTACTTAGTTTTTTTCTAAATTAAACCCCAAATCTATACATCATGAGACTTAGAGTGGGATTATCTGAAGACAAAAGGATGGATGGATGAAAGAATGGCTTTATATACCAAATGTATTATACCAATTAATGTTATGACGTACAGATCAATTTACAGTTGATAACTAATTGATTAGGCTGCTACTGCAATTTTAATGTTTAAATTAATGTAGTTGTATTGTATATTTTCTATTGGAGATGTCCGTATTTCTTTTCTTTGTGAAAGGTTTCCGATTTCAAAACCAAATCAGAATAAAAATAAAAGGAATTTTTTTAAAAACGCATCCTGACTAGAAGCGCACACCATCCAAGAATGAAGTGCAGGGCACTTAAAACTTCAAGGACTTCTAGTGACTCTTGACCAACACCAGATCAAGGCAAACTTTGGGGGAATGAGGGTGGGCGCATGTTCAAACAAGGAGGACAGATTTATTCTGTAGCTGTGTTAACTACCCCATTGCAAAGACAGAAAAACGAAATTATAAATATATATCACCACTAAATTCTACTGTAAGTACTGTAACATACAGTGACTAAAAACATCTTCACATATGACATTTAATTACAATCAATTAAAAATCCAAGCTGTGGTTAGGACCCTAAAGGGCCAGGTGCATCAGTAAAGTGTCCCTGTGCTGGTATAGACCTCAGATAGTGAACCTATTTTCTTTGTTATATTTCTCAATTAACATTTTCTTTAAACAATACACACCCCACTCCCCCCCCTCCCTACCCCCCAGTCTCTGTAAACCCAACTTTGAACGAGTACACGACGAGTCCGGCTGAGCCCTTGACAATATTTCTGCCTTTCAAAGTTCACATTATGTCCAGGATTCAAATATTTTGCGGGAACCATTGCAGAATGAAATCACGAAGTATTCCAACATTTCCCTCCAATTGCCCCTGAATTTCTTTGCATCTCCTTGAATTGTATATGATACCCATTACATAGACAGAAATTCCCCCAGTTTATGTAACTATTGTACAACCGCCAGAGCTTTACCAATTTCTAGCAATCACTAACCATGCCGCTATCAGTAACATGTGTGCTCTTTGCAGAGGCTTCAGGGTTTGGCGCGATTCTGGGCCCAACAAACCACAAACTTCCACCCATTGAAGGTGTATGTACACCTGGATAAATATATTCTGTGTGCACTTTAGCCTCCTCCAAAAACCCCAGAATCTTTTCCTGTTATTTGTAACCCACTCGCAGTTGGGCCGGCTCGAAATACCCACTCATACTAGGTAACCCCCAACCCTCCTTTATTCCTAAATGTAGATAACAAATCCATTGATATCCTAGGACGTTTATTTTGCCAGATACATTTTAAAATCATTTTATTTACCGTCCTAAAAAATAGCTGAGGAATGGGCATTGGGAGGGCCTGTAACAAATATAAAAGTCTTGTTAAGGTTACCATTTTAACAGTGTGGATGCACCCCAGCCAGGACACCTTAAGAGGGGACCATCTCTCAAAATGTTCTCGTATTTTCTTTATTGTGTCAGGGTAATTTTCTTTGTACAGGTGGGCAACCTTGCTTGTCATTTTTATCCTTAAGTACGTTAAGTTGTTATCTGAATACCGAAAGGGGAAGAATTTATTCAAATTAAACCTTTGCTCTTTTGAGAGACCCAGTCTCATTAGTTCAGATTTTGTCATGTTTATTTTAAGACCAGACATTTTTTTACTGCTCCCCCAGCAAGGATACCAATGCTGGAAATTAAGTCTCTGGTTCTATTAATGCCATTAACGTTATCTGGTATTTGCATCGAATGGTTCTCCAACGAATAAAATATGCATCAAATGCATATTTGTGTGGGGTAAAGGGTTAATTTTTTTGGGGGATGTGTTTTTAAAGCAAAAAAAATGGGGGTTTGGGAGGGGGACCCCCCTCTAATAAAAAATGCATTTGATGCTCATTTTTTCGTTGCAAAGTTTTCGATGGGAAAGACCCTCGATGGAAAAAATGTGTTGCAAAAACCATAAACCGTCATTAACATATCAGCGTACGCTGCAGTCTTATGCTATCCCTCCAAAAAGTATGCCCCTTATCTCTTTATTGTGACGAATCGTAAATAATAGCGGTTCCAAGTAGATTGCGTATGATAAGGGGGATTGTGGGCATCCTTGTCGTGTCCCTCGTTGGATATTTATAGCGTTGGATAAACAGGAGTTAATAGAAAGACGTATTGTTGGGTTGATCCTATTCTTTTTAAATGTGCAAATTAAACATCATGCGTGAAATCTAGGGTACCAGAGTGAATTAAATAGCGCCAGATCGTGTAGAGATCTCACGCGTGTTGTTTAATGTGCACATTCAGAAAAATGTTTTAATTGATTGTAATTAATGTCATATGTGAAGATCTTTTTAGTCACTGTATATTACAGTACTTTCAGTAGAATTAAGGTTTTTGTGATTTATAAGTCATCACATGGGATACTTTCCTACTGCATTACCAAATACACTCTGGTGTCTCTTATTGTAAGTTTGAACTAGCCCATTGTACCAGCCTTTCCCTAACCCTTACCTTGACGTTCTTGATCCCTTGGCTTGAGACAAGTCTATTCGCAGCACTAGAGGGAAGCGGTCTCCAGGGTGAGTGGGGGAGAGTTTTGAAACCTTGAAATGAACTTGAGCCAGTGTTCTGCACTGCTTTCGCTAGGAACACAGGAATTGACCCAATAATGCCTGCAGAGCCAATGGAGGTTCTGCCAGGCACTGTTGATGTAATACTTTTTCCAGGTTGTAAATCAGGTTGCAAAGCTCCATTTTGTATTGTTTATATCTTGGAATTCTCCTTATCCTGGAGGCCATTGCACATACGAACCAAGTTACTTACCTTTTTCGCCAGCATGGGTCTTTCATGGAGTCACATGCTCATGAATATACCGTCATCAGGCTGGGAATCCTCAGTAAAATTAAAGCAGTTTAGCTTTAAGCTAAATCTGCTTGTCTCGCCTATAGCTCATAAGTGTCACTTAGGGTCATACTGCCCCCGCCATAGACAATCGTGCTGAGAGTACCACACCTGGTAGCCATCTTCGGATTTGGTCACACACGTAAAGTGGCAGTATGAACCAAGAAAAGCCTGAGAGAGGAGGGCGGGTTTGCATGTGAATCCATGCAAGACCCATGCTGGAGAAGAACATGTTACTTACCAACTGGTAACGTTCTTTTGATTGGATGTTCCTTCAACATATTCCTCATCTTAGATGTATTCCTTCCAGCTTTAGCTGCTTCGGAAAAGAAATTCGGCAGAGGGTGCCTGTGCATCGATGTCGTTGAGTCGATGGTCCCTCGGAGGCCTCCGTCGAGGGTGACGTCATCGGGTGTACAAGTAGCACGCGCAGCGCCCTTGGCCTCAGTTCTGTTTTCCCCCTCACTCTTGTTCTACTGTGAAGATTGTGCTGGTAGTCAGGTGTTAGCCTTGCGAGGGTTGAAGTGGCAATAATTCGGAAAAATCTACAGAGGAGTAGGCTGGGAGGGCGATGAGGAATACGTTGGAGGAACATCCAATCGAAAGAACGTTACCAGTTGGTAAGTAACTTGTTCTTCGAGTGGATTGTGTCCTCCAACGTATTCCTCATTTTAGATAGACTCCCAAATCAGTATGGACAATACTCTGGAGGAGGGAGTAGATTTTTTGATACCCTTAAATGGCAGAATATAGTACTGCTTTACCAAAATTCAGTGCCTTAGACTGGGAAGCATCCAGACTATAGAATTTTGAAAAAGTATGCAGCGAACACCAAGTAACTGCTTGACAAATGGATTTTATGGGAACACTTCTTTAAAGTGCTGTCGAAGAGGCGATGCCTCTGGTGGAATGGGCCCTTAAGCCTTCTGGTGGGTCTTTCTCTGCTAATCTATAGCATTCTGAAATGCAAAGTACAATCCAACGTGATATGGTTTGTTTCGACACCGACTGACCCAATTTCCTTCGGATGTAGCCAATGAAAAGTTGATTATCCACTCTAAGCTTGGAAAGCCTAGAAATGTAAAAGCTTACAGCTCTTTTCGGATCCAACCTGTGCAATCTTTCCTCTTCCTTACTAGGATGAGGTGGAGGATAGAATACGGGTAGAACAATCTTCTGATTCAAATGAAAATCAGACACAACTTTAGGTAAAAATGAGGGTTTAACCCTTAATACCATTCTGTCCCTATGGAACACAGTTTAGGGTGGAGCAGAAGACAGTGCCTGCAATTCGCTCACTCTTCTTGCAGATATTAAGCAACTAGGAAAGCATTTTTCCATGTCAGTAATCTTAATGGACAAGTGTGCAAGGGTTCAAAAGGGGCACACATTAAGAATTTTAGAACCAGATTAAGATCCCAAATTGATACTTGGAAAGGGTAAGGAGGAAACACATTAGTGAGTCCTTTTAAGAATTGTACTACTAAAGGAATTTTGAAATAGGAGCATTCTTCCGACGAGCACTTGAAGATGGAAAGCACTGCAAGATAACCTTTAATGGTCCCAACATTTAGACCTCTATGTGCTAGGGACAAGAGGAAGGACAATACTTCTGGGATAGAACATGGAAAAGGATCAACATTGTTTTCTCGGCACCAGTTGCAAAATGTTTTCCAACGGCAACGTTATAGAGATTTTGTTGCTGGTCTTCTTGCCGAAAGTAACACCTCCATGATGTCATCTGGAAGGTCCCAATGTTTGTATCTCAGCCTTTCAGATACCAAGCGTGAAGGTTGAGAATCTTGACCTCTGGATAGAGAACCTGATCCACCATTTGTGAGAGAAGGTCCTCTCTCCAAGGAAGACGTACTGGGGGACAGATGGACATGTCTAGAAGGTGCAGGTACCACGTTCTCCTGGCCCAATCTGGGGCAATTAGGATCATGCGGTTTCCAAAACATCTAAGTCTCCTGATAACCTGAAGAAGGACGGGAATCGGATGGGAACGCGTATAATAGTGGGAAGTTTCACTCCACCACGAACGCGTCCCCTAGGGCTCCTCTCGGGGGAAATTCACTTGAACAATACCTTTCGAACTTTCGGTTGATTCCGGTCGCAAATTGGTCTACTTGAGGGGTTCCCCAAAGAGCGAAGATCTCTTGAATGACTTCCTGAGCTAGTTCCAACTCGTGGGACACTGTGCTCTGCCTGCTCAGAGCATCTGCCGTCATATTCTCCCTTCTAGATAGATGAACTTCCCTTAAGGAGATCCCTTCTTGAATTGCCCAATACCAGAACTGCATTGCCTCTCTGCACAGAGGTAGTGACCCTACACATCCTCTTTTGTTTAGATAATGCATGGCCACTGTGTTGTCCATCATTATTAAGAAATCTTTTCCTCTGACAGATGGTAGAAAAGCCTTCAGCGCTAGTCTGATTGCTCTCAGCCCTAAAATGTTGATGTGTAGTTTGGACTCCGATGGAGACCAGCAACCGCTGATGGTCAGATCGTTGGCATGAGCTCGCCACCCCATGAGTGAGGCATCCGTCACTACTGTAATCTCCGGCCATGGTTGCCAAAACTGCTCTCCTTTTAGGATATTCTCTGTGCAAGTCCACCACAGAAGATCCTGTCGAACTTTGTTCTGAATCTGAAGAAAATCTGTCATTTGACCTGAGAACTGGGATCGTTGAGTCTTTAGAGCCCATTGAAGGGATCTCATCCTCAGGCGTGTCTCTGGCACTAGGAAGATGCAGGATGCCATGAGGCTGAGTAACCATAAGAAGTCGTAGGCCTGGAGATTTTGGGCAGTTTGGAATTTGGAAACCATCTGAAGAACGTCTTGGGCCCTCGACTTGGGAGGCAAGCTCTTTCCCAAGCATGGGTCTAATACAGCCCCTATGTAGTGGAGCTGTTGGGAAGGTGTCATTTGTGACTTCTTGAAATTGAGGGAGAAGCCCAGTTTGTGGAGGAAGTGGCAGGGGACTTTCAGATGATCCAGTGCTTGTTCGGCAGAACGTGCTCTGATCAACCAATCGTCCAGGTAGGTGTAGACGTGAATCCCCCCTCTCCTGAGGTGCGCTGCCACCACTACCATTAACTTGGTGAAGACCCTCGTGGTGGAGGTCAATCCGAATGGCAGGACTCAAAACTGATAGTGTGCGTCGCCAACTATGAACCTCAGGTATTTTCTGTGCTTGAGATGAATTGGCACATGAAAATAAGCATCCTGGAGGTCCAATGACACCAACCAATCCTGAAGTTGCGGGGCCTGAAGGATCTGAGAAAAAGTAACCATCTTGAACTTGTCCTTCCTGAGGAGCTTATTCAAGCCTCTTAAGTCCAAGATGGGTCTCAGTCCTCTGTCCTTTTTGGGGCTAAAAAATAAGGGCAGTACCATCCCTTGTTTCTCTCAGCTACAGGTACTGGTTCTCTAGCACCTTTCTCCAGCAGGGATAGAACTTCCTACTGCAGGAGCAGGTCTGAAAACTTCAAAAGGTGTCTCCCTGGTGGATTGCTTTGAGTTTGCGTTAGAAAAGGAAGGCAGTAACCTTGGGCTATTATTTCTAGAGCCCAAACATCTGAAGTAATGGCTCGCCATTCTTGCAGGTGCTGTGACAGCCTGCCTCCCACTGGTGTCGTGTAATGCAAGTCCTCAAAGCTGTTTTGTGGCGGTTGCTGCATCCACTGATGGCAGAGAGGCTGAAGTTGGCCTGGCACGTTTTCCTCGTCCAGCGCAAGTGACCTTTTTCTGGCCCCTTTGACTGGCCATTCCTCTCGCCTTTCCATATGAGGAGTAGTAACAATAGGATCGTCCCCTCCAAGATTGTCCTGGCGCACGAAAAGGCTGAGGTTGCCTAATAGCAGCTCCTAAAGACTTGGCAGCTGCTTTTGAGGTCTGCAACCTCTCAAGGCTCTCGTCGGCCGTGCTTCCAAAAAGGTGAGACCCGTCAAAGGCCATGTTCAGAAGGCGGTTCTGTACGTCTGGTGCGAAACCTGACTTCTGTAACCACGCAAATCTGCGCGTTACCGTGTTAGTACCCATGGACCTGCTCACACTATCTGCAGTGTCCAATCCAGATTGAAGGGATTCCTGCATGGCCTCCTTTCCATCTCTAACAATGGCTAGGAATCCTTCCCTTTCGTCCCCTTCTGGTGTATGCTCCGCCGCCATTGCAATGCACTCCCACAGAGTGTACGAAAACTTTGCCAAGGCACATGTGGAATTGGCCGATTTTAACATCATACTCCCAGCTGAAAATACCTTGCGTGCCCAGCCATCCACACGCTTGTAGTCCCTGTCGGAGGGATAGAAGGGTACGCCATTTTATTTGAAGCGATGGCTGCCTGGGCCACCAGACTCTCGGGTGGGATGTTTAGACAGATAGCCGGTGTCGCTACTGGCAGGGCGGTATTTTGAAGTAAGGGATTTATTCACTGGAGGAATAGAATCCAGAGTCTCACAATTTTTGGCCACCCTATTTTGCAAGGCTACATGGAAGGGTAGGATTGGATCTTCGGTGGGACCATGGTACAATATATCGGTCAAATCATCCTGGATGAATTGGGTTGGTGGTCTAGCCCATCCTAAATAATCGACCACTTTTGCCATTAGTTGACAGTATGAGGGACTGGTATGCTCTCCTGGTTCTGGCCTGCCAAAATCTGTTTCAGGAGATGTATCAATGCCACTTGCATTATGTAAGGATTCCACCAGGTCCCTCATCCTGCTTTCTTCAGAAATCGGGCATTTTGGGACATTTGGGGTACCATATTCCAGTCGAAAGGGTACATTCTCCTCATCAGATCTCTCCTATTCCTCAAAAATTGAAGTCAGGGACTTGAAAAATTCCTTCCTAGGAAGAGGTTTAAAAACCTTTTCTGGGAGAGGTGGGAGAGGTGTGTTAGTGGAACCTGAAGGCATTACAGGCTTTGCAGCCTTCTCTTTTCCTTTTTCTGGCTGAGTTGGCTGAACTGGAGCCTTTGGAACCTTTGGCGCTGAGGGCTTCGGGGTTGACGACGACAAAGGCGTCGACGAAAAGGCGTCGACGAAATAGTGGTCGCCGACGGAGATGGCTTCGGGGGCGATGAGGCGCTCTTCGAAGATTTGCCCTTTGCGGTGCATTGGGTTTCGGACGGCGTCGGTGACCTTGAGCGTTCGACTCGAGCAGTCTTTTTCGCTCGGCGTCCTGGAAGGTTCTCGATCCTTCCTTCTTCGATCACCCGGGCTCAAGGGCGCACAAGTGTCGGAGCGATTACGCTCCTGGCCAGCTTCCGAAGAAGGCACGGACCGAGGCTTCGCTTTCTCAAACACCTCCATCATTTTAACTCTGAATGCTTCACACTCTTTGGAGGAAGAATGTTTTGTGGGGCATTTCATCCTTTTTGGGGATTCGTCCGAGTACGAGGTGGAGGGGGACCTGTGGCATCTTTTCTTTGATTTTTTTGTCAAAGACGACGAGCGATGGGAATCGCTTCGGGCCCTGGACCGATGCCTTTCGCGTCGAGGAGACTTCTCACGGGACCTCGACTCGACGCTAGAGGCTTTCCGGTTGGATTTATGACCTACCTGTATTTTTCCCTTCATCTCTCGCAAGGCTTTCCCCGTCATCGCCTGACACTTCGTACAGGCCTCCATGCAGTGGCCTTCCCCGAGACACCACAGACATTCTCAGTGCGGGTCCGTGATAGACATTTTTGAACCGCAAGATGTACACTTTTTGAAACCCGATTGCAGGGTCGTAGTCGGCGTCGATGACAAGGACATATCGATATATATCAGTATTATTCACTGCGTCACAGAACTCGAGTCGCGCCGAATCTCCCAAGCAACATGCACCGCTGAAAAACTGAACTGAGGCCAAAGGGCGCTGCGCATGCTACTTGTATACCCGATGACGTCACCCTCGATGGAGGCCTTCGAGGGACCATCGACTCGACGACACTGGCGCACGGGCGCCCTCTGTCGAAATTTTTCTCCGAAGCAGCTAAAGCTGGATGGAATACATCTAAGATGAGGAATACGTTGGAGGACACAATCCACTCGAACAAGAGTTACAGGTAAGTAATTTGTTCCTTCTCCAGCATGGGGTTTTGCATGGATTCACATACTCATTAATACAATTACAACGCAGTACATATACACAACCACGGGAGGTGGCAAGGCTCACAGAAGCAATAAACTTATCCCTGGAACAGACTCACCTCAAACAAACAGGTTGCGCAGCACTGCCAGGCCGACCCGGGACTCCTCCCTGGAATCCCTGTCGACACACTAGAATCTTGTGAAGGTGTGTTTAGACCTCCACGTAGCAGCTCTGCAGATGTCGAACAGGGGAACACCAGAGAGAAACGCTTTAGTCTCTGCAATGGCTCTGGAAGGATGGGCTCTCGGACGGCCTTTAAGCAGTCTGTTGGCTAGACGATGGCAATGCATGCTACAGTCGGAGAGCCACTGAGGGAAGGGTGCCTTCGACAGAGCCTTCTCAGCTCCCACATGTCCAAAACTGACAAAAAGTTGAGAAGTATTTTGAAAGTCCTTTGTGCATGCAACGTAAAACTTCAGGGCACATGCAACATCCAGTGAAAACAACGCCATTTCAGCAGGCACAGAAGGATTCATGAAGAAATCTGGTAGAACCAAAGATTTGTTTAGATGAAAGTCCGACGGAACCTTTGGTATGAAGGAAGGACGAGTTCACAGAACCACCTTAGCGGAGTAGAAGAACAAATACAGAGGCTTCCAGGACAGAGCCTGTATCTTTCCCACCCGCCTGGCCGAGGTGATTGCCACCAAGAACCATGACAGAAACTTCAAAGAATTCCAAATCATAGGTACAAACGGAGGCCCCATCAGCTTTGACTGTACCACATTCAGTCTCACGCAGGAGCCTTCACCAGAGTAAACGTTCTTAAGAGGCCCTTGAGGAACTCCTTTATGAACCTGTGAGAACACACGGAGAGCTGGCCTGGAGTCTCGGTGTACAGGGAGATAGTAGCCAGGTGGACACTGATAGATGCGTGGGCAAGGCCAGCCTGGGCAAGCGAGAGCAGGCACTTGAGGAGAAGCGGCGGCGTCATGTGTAGCGGAGAAATCTTTCGTGGCCGGCACCACACTTAAAGTGCTTCTACTTGTGTTTGTAGCAAGCAAGCGTAGAGGGGCCATGACCTTCACCAAAATGTTCGTCCATTCCAAAGGCAGTGAGTAGTGTCCAAATTCTAGGGCTGTAGAAGCCAGGCCTTTGGGCTCAGACGCTGGGTTGTGGTGCACTATTGACCCTCCTTTTCTGGAAAGGAGGTTTGGAAGTGGAGGCAGTTTGATGGCTGGAACCACCGATAGATGGAGAAGGTGTGCCTGGGCCATGCCGGTGCAGTGAGGATCATCTTGCAGTGTGTGAGAAACCCGACTATTCTCCCATCCACTTCCCCAGGACCTTCCATTCAGGTGGCCAGGGAAGAATCGGCGGGAAAACGTTCAGGAAGAGGCCCTCTTAATGGAACAAGAAGGCATCCCCCAGACTCCGCGGCTGAGGATACCTGCTGGCAAACTTCTGACACTTGGCGTTGGTAGCTATCACAAAGAGGTCGATTGAGGGAGACCCCACTCATCAAGGAGATGGAAGACTTGTGCTTGCTGATGCTCCCATTCATGTCAGGACCACAGCTTGCTGGTGAGAGAGTTCGCAATGGTGTTCTGGACGCCTGCCAGGTGAATTGGGATGAGAAACATGCTTTGAGCAATGACCCAATGCCACAGATTCTGTGTCTCCATGGAGAGAGCATGGGGAGTGCACCCCGCCCAACTTCCTGCGAGAAACCTGAAGGTGTCTCACCCGCTAGTCCCCGAGGATCTGACATCCAGGTGGCCAGGACACGGAAATCGCTTTTGGATCCAGTTCCTGCGGGTGGACAGTGCGGGAGGATCACGTGGATGAGGTGTCCTCGGGGAGTGGAAGTGGGACACCGGAAGGTATCCCCTTCTCAATAACACCGTTTCCCCTTCCTACCTGGTAGGATACCAAGGAATTCACCCCACCACCCCCTTTTTACAACCCAAACCTTTTCTCACAGACAGTTCACCGTGAGCGACAACGAACACCGAACACCAGAGCCGTAACCTGACATGTCCCGACACAATGGACAGGCAAGGTCTGGAAATTATGGATTATTACACACACCTGACTTCCATCACACTTCCCCACATGGATAAAAGGCGGAGCTTGAAAGAACACTCTGAGCTAGGCAAACCACATGAGGAAACAGCAGTTCTAAGATGGCAGTTTAATACGAGAGTGACGGTAAGACCTGAGAGAGTCGCAAGGAGGGTAGTACCAGTGACCTCTAAAGACAGTTACTTTTGTGAGGCTTGAAAAGTAAGAAACCGAAGATCAGGAACTAGCGCTGCTCAAAGCTGCAGTGTGTCGAAGGTACCCGGGGCTCTCCCGTGTCGATAACCAAGGCGGGGAGGAGCGATTGCCGCTGTGGTACTGTCTTTGACTCCTACAAGAAAGTGGCGTCAGAAAAGAAAGCACAGCTGTTGAATCGGAGAGACTGATGCCAAACCAGCTTCTATTTTGAACCAAGGTTGCAAGCGGCAACATTGTACAAAGGGAACAGTGTGTGAGGCGTTTGAAAAGAGCGACACAGATACAATTGGAACCAAAGAAGTAATAGAACTTTGGGAGACAACCCAAGATACCATACGCAGAGTGGTCTGGTGCCACCTGGGAGCTCATTCATGTTAGGCGATCCTCTGCACACCAGTCCGCTACACACCAGAACACTGCTCACATTTCCCCAACATCTCCTCCCACGGTTCGAGGCTCAAGTGATTCGGTGAACCCAAAGGACCGAAAACTCCGTACCAGCTATGGTGTACGGGCTCGATTGCAACCCTTTCTGCATTGGCAATTGCCTTGGAGAACATATAGCAGAAGGGGCGGTGTTACGTCTCCACGTCGATCACGTGATCCAGAGTGGCGTTCCTCACGTGACCTTGGTGGACGTCACATGACCCAGAGACGCACAGTATAATGGTCTGAGAGACAGAACACTCATTGCTTCTCAGCTGTCTTCAGACTCTGTTTGGCGTTACTTATTGCTCCACTGTTACCTTTGATCACGGAACTCTACCTCTGACTCCTTCGGATACCCCTTTGTACCATTGCTTGGAACTGTTTACCTGTTGCCGGATTTTGGACTATATCCTGACTTGTCTTTGGATCATCCCTTGGTACCTCACTGAACTCCTACGCCATTTCCCTTCTGGGGATTCAAGTCACACCTTCACTCCTACAGGTGGCTGATCCTACATCCACGCTAACCTACGGTTCTACTATTTCTGGGACCGCCGCATCATCTGAGTCTCGAACCTCTACTAGGTTTCCTGGGCTTTCCTAACACCCGATAGGTAAGACCTTTTAGATCCTTTGGTTTACTTAATATGTATTGTGATTGCCTGGTACTTAACCTCGTTCCTCTTTGACAGTAGCATCGGTGTTCCAGAGGTTCCGTGGATCTGGGAAGTCATCTCCCACCTGTGGCCTTAAAGGTCGTACAGCGGGTTTCTTTTAGTTCCCCTGTACGTCACTTGGGGACGGAGGTCTCATCGGTCTACACGACACTCTAGTCAGAACAATTCAAAGGTCTCCGTTAGGCATTCAACTGGTGCCGAGTGTGAGAAAAAGGAATACTGAGATCGAAGTGGTCATGCAACCAGTCTTGCTAAATCCTGTGCGCATTTGAAAGTCAACAATAGTCTAAAGTACAGCACAATTGGTCTGAGCCATGGCTGAGAGACACTAATTGACCAAAAGAAAGGGATCCGAGCCCGGCTGAGGGGGGATCCAGGGTGAACCGTTGAGTCACCCTGCTAAAGAACTTGCAGACATTGGTGTAAAAGGGATCTGAGTCCGGAAGAGGGGGATCCAACATGGGCATTTTGAGTTAAAAAGTATCTGAGCCTGGCTGAGGGGGATCCAGGATGAACACCCTACTTGAATGCAGACGGAGAGAAACGTTTCCTTATTATTTTTGTACAGAAGGCCTTCTGAGTGAAGAGACTTACCAGGAATAACGAGGCTTGGACACAGAAGGTCCTGAACTGTGTAAACTGAACTGTATCCTTGTGCCACAGTGCCAGAGTGTGTGCTTTGCTCGAGTGACCCGCCTTGCCCCGTGCTGAAAACATGGGGCAAGGGAGGCCAACCGCCCAAACATCCTGACTTATTTTGTGAACACTTTTCTTTTTCATGAACATCACCCCACCTTATTTTGTAAATTAGTGGTAAGGATTGGCAATAGGTTGTTTAGTATAGGCCCATTATTTTATGGTCGTAGCTTGCTTCCATCTCAGATTTAGGTTTAAATAGGCGTTTATCATACCCTTGCAAAAGCTCAATAAAAACCCTTAAACTGTGGTCACTTGTCTCTGTCTTGCTATTGCCACCATGCGTTCCTTACATTCCTGAAGTAAAACATAGTGGTGGTGTTGTCCGTGAAGACTTGCACCACCTTCCCCTGGAGCAGAGGCTGAAAAGACCTGAGGGCCCAGAGGACTGCCAGGATGTTGACGGGCAAATCCTTTGCCTCCGGGAGCCATAGTCCCCTTGTGTGAGAATGACCTGTGTGGGCCCCCCAACCATTTAGGGAGGAGTCGGTCGTAACTGTCGCCTGAAATGCAGAGACCATAAAAAGAGCTCCCTGCGAGAGATGTGGGCAAAGTGACCACCATTGCAGGGCTTGACGGAATTCCCGAATGAGAGCGATCTTGTTGGTCCATGTGCCTGTGACTTGCTTCCAACTGGCATCCAGAAATTCTTGAAATTAGGAAAGGAAGTCATTTTTAGCAAACGTTTTTGATACTTCTCAATTTTCCCATTATAACAGCTTGCAGTCTAATTCACTTACAATTGTAATTTAGGCCCTAGTTCAAAATGTTTAGTAACCAGGAGCAACAATAGTTCTGCAACATGCAAGTATGTGCACAAAATGACAAATCCTTTTAAAATATTTGTACTTGCTGGAATTGGTTTGAAAATATCCTTGTTGAAGATTTTCTGGATGGAGTACCTTTGTGTGTTGGATACATTTTAATATGCGTTTCAGATTCTTTGATTTATTCGAAAGCCTTTCAAGCTTGTGGCCTTCACACTCTGTGGTTGCCAGATTATGGTTCAACCATTTCCTCCTTGCCTTGATGGTAGAATTTGGCTTTGTAATACAAGAACCTATGATACATATGGTGCATGTGATGTAATTGGGGTGAATGTCAGCATGGCCTCAGGATCCTCCTTTCTAGCTGAAAGTGACCCGAGGATCTAAGGCCTCACTGGAAATAAGACCTTAAACCCTGATTGGAAGTGCCGTGCAACGGTGGGTGAACCATGGCTGAATGATTGCTAAAACATGCCAGATTCTCAGGTTCAGGCATAGATGGAATGTTAGTAGCATTGTCCTGCTTCAGGTGATGCCTTGCTGCAGCCCAATGGGAGATTTGTTTGGGTTGATTACATGACTAGTTTTCCATTACAGATTCGAGTTGGATGAGCAAGGTCTCCATTACCTTCTGAATAAAACACCTCCTTGTGCTACTTTATTTACTTAATATAATTGTACATAGTTCCAAATGAACTTTTACAATCAATATTACTCAATACACATTTCATATTTCAATTCCATACCACAGCTCATTTGGGGGGGTCATACAGTTTACAATGGAAAATTATTCTATAAAATTCAGGTTTGTCCTCAGGTACATTTAAGCGGATGGACATTTTTAACATAGATTTGGCCCTATATGGTGATTGCGACCATAGAAATGTTGACAAGAGTTTGCTTACCCTGAATTACATGTACAGCAATAGGGAGAGATCCTTCTCCAAACCCTATAGAGGGCTAGAAGAACAATACTATTGTATTCCGTATTTCGACAAACGACCCAAACCTCGGCAGATTTTATGGAGGTGTAATCATGGACAAAGGGTCCCAATGATACCATATAAGGGTGGCCCATATTCGGACACTCCGTGAGCATGTGTTTAGCTGGCTCTTGATTGGTTATGATCTTACAGATTCTGCAGAATCTTTTTTCCCCCCTCGATGTGATGCTGGAAATGCACCAGAAGGACAGAGCCTCCGTAACCTTGTCCTTTACAGCTTTTCATTGTGTGTTCTGTCGTGTTTTCCACACAGGAGTTCATGTGGGACTCCTGGCGGTGCAGCTCTCTTTTGATTTGGTGTACAGACCCATGGGATATCCTTATGGCACACACAGGTGGGGGTGCAACCTTGTGCCCCTAGTGTATGCATTTGGGCACCTGTGTGTGGCCCACAGAGCTGGGTATGGCCTGGTGGTAGCTCCATGCTGAATTTGACTGGTGCTCCGAGTATCCTCCATTTTGGGATACCCAGGCCCTGCCATTAGAATTAGTTGATTCCTGATAGAAAACAAGATGGCCCCTGTGGCCTCTTGCTTTCTATTGCCTGTTACCTTGTTTTCCCAAAGTCCTGGGAAGCCCTGACTCTGTCCTTTCCCCCTGACTAGCTGTTGGCTGGAAGTTCCATACATGGTGTTGTTGTGAAGTCCAGGCCAGACTGGCTGGAGCCTTCCCAGTGACTGTATTTTGTGGGTAAACCCTGTGGGTGGGACCTGGGTGAATAGAGTGTGTGACCAATATGCACTCCTTGTTGTGGATGTCTAGTTTCTGGTGTTTAACACAATGACTGAGACAGCCCTGCCCGAAACTGGTATGAATGCAGTGTGGAGTGTTGAATGGCTGGGTACTTGTCCCAAAACACAACTTGTTGTGAGTGTCTGGAGAGAGGTGAATGGCCTGAATGCACTATGCACCCGATTGGCTGCCTGCCTGTATGAATGAATGACCTTCTGACCGATTGGTTGCCTGAGTTTGACTCAGAAGAATGAATGGGATATCAACTAGTATTATCTGGGGGCCTCTCACTGCTAGAATTCGTGTTCAGAAGCTGAATCGAAACTGGAGTTGAAACTGAAGCTTAACCTTGATGTCCTGCTGGAAGAGAAGAAGTGCTGTTGCTCTTCTTCACCAATCTGAAAGCTGCTGTGTCTCCAAGGACTGACCCAGAGAGGACCTGGTGAGGCGCACTCTTCTCGAGCTACGAGGGACCATCGTGCACCAGCTGATCTTTGTCAAAGCTCCCCGGTAGACCGACCTACGACAGGCTGCCGACCGGAGACGGTGACTGCCGTGGAATACCAAAGAGAAGCACCCGGACTGTTGTCTGTCATCGTCGACGACCGCCAGCGCTGATCGGAACCGCCGTGCTCCCATTGCCTAAGAACTTCATTTGAGCCAAGGACGCTCTCGCCTGCACCGTCGACTCCTTTGTCCCGCGGGAGAAAGCCCAGGTCGCCGACGTGCAGAGGAGCATCCATCGGTGGGTTTCCCGCCACCTAAAGACCACAGAGACGCCGATGATTCAACGCCCTTGCTGGGCCACAGTTCTTCAAACTCTTTGCGGTCCTGAACCATCGACATAGAGGTGCCCCACACGCCCTTACTTGCAGGATGTCTACGCTCCATCGTCGACGAGCACCGCTACGAATGAAGCTGCTACTTCACCGCCATAGTTCACCCTGTTCATCGCCGGATGTTCGACGACCCGTGGCTCCTACCTTAAAAGGTGTGCACTCAAGAAGGGCCGTCGATTTCCCGACGAGGAACTCCACAACACCAGGTACTTTGGGGTTGCTGAACTATTGGAAAGACTCTTGTAAACAATATATGGACTGGGTTTGTGATAGATCTTTATTCTACATGTTTCCCAGGTGGAGGGATCTCCACACAGAACTATCTCTAGGTAGCAGGGCCAGTATTCTGCCTATTGCTCTAACCAACCGCTTTCCTCTTATATCTATTGTTGGTTTCCTCTACAAACTGATTTGTGTGACATTTAACCATACAGTTGATGCACTTTAAAGAGATCGAATAGTAAGAGTGGTACCAGGTAGAACTGTATATTTGCCATTATAGATAACCGAGTACAAACTGAGTTATCGCGATATTGTACATAACATTGAATATTAATTATATAAAGACTGTGTTTTAACTAATACAGTGTACTTAAGAACCAGCCTGCATCACCTCCTGAGAAGCTAGGCCTTGATTGCTCGACCACGCACCAATAATAGAGAATCTTGGCTGGGGTCCTCTGTGCCCCTCCTCTGCCATACAGAGAGCAGAAGTACAGACCCCCCCTGCAGTCTTTAAACTCGGCAGCTTCAATCTTGCACCACACACTGTTAATACCGGTAGCTGGTTTGTGCGTAACTTCAGGCGCAAATTGCTAACATCGGGGTTTGGACAGAGTAATAAATAGCATTCAGGTTTCGTAAAACTATGAACTACCTGTACCACAGTGTCATATTGTGGTGAGATGTTAGTGTAGTGTATCAAAAACAGAGCATCGGTCAAAGTTGGGGGACCATCCAATGGTGTTACATAGTTCACTTAACAGTTTAACATGCAAGGACATGGAATTCCCAGTCTGTCCTAGATCATAACTCAAGCCCAGTTTGGACAAAAGAGGACAGCTGGGAGCCGTCTTTGCCTTCAGCATCAGAATACATCTACGGGCCAGAAATTGCATTTTCAAAGATTTAAGGCCCAATTCAAGCCGCACATAATCTATTGAGGTAGATCGAGTTAGCCCTAAAACAGTTCTCCAGAAAGAGGCATCCACCCCATCCAGCCATTTAGATTTTCTCATGGCTAAGACCTCAAGCCCATAAAGAATCGTCAGGCATAGCCACTGACTATACAGGACAATATACCCTTTAAGGAAAAACCTGAATGCTCAAGCATCAATCTCGTAGATAAGCATATGATTTGCTTCGCTCTTCTAAACTTGGCTTCCATTATGTCCACGTATCCTGGTGCCACAGACATTTCGAGCCCATGGTATTTATAAGCATTGGTGTACAACTATTCCAACTAATTTGTGACAAGGAACAAGTTACTTACCTGTAACTGTTGTTCTCCAGCATGGGTGTGGCATGGATTCACATGCTCATGAATATTCCCTGTCGTCAGGCTGGGAATCCTCGGTAAAGAAAAAAAATCAGCATCAGTTTTATTTCTGATCTGTCTTAGTAGTAACCAATCACTGGTCTCTGGGTCACACTGCCCCCAGCCAATGACTGCCCTTTCCCTAAGCCCCGCCCTCGGCAGCCATCCTCAGATTTGGTAGCACGTAAAGTGGCAGTATGACCAAGTGAAGAGCCGCAGAGGGGACGGAGGGAGGGTTCGCATGTGAATCCATGCCAGACCCATGTTGGAGAACAACAGTTACAGGTAAGTAACTTGTTCCTTCTCCAGCATGGGGTCTGGCATGGATTCACATGCTCATGAATATAAGAATACATAGCAGTACACACATGCACAACCACGGGAGGTGGCAAGGCTCAACATTAAGCATTATATAAAACTCAACATTAAGCACTCTTACATACTCACCAGGCTGCCTTAACCGAACAGGTTGCGCAGCACTGCCTGGCCGACTCTGGACTCCTCCCTGGAATCCCGGTCGACGCAGTAGAATCTCATGAAGGTGTGCGTCGACCTCCACGTAGCAGCCCTGCAGATGTCCAGCAGGGGCACACCAGACAAGAACGCCGTGGTAGCAGCGATCGCTCTGGTCGAATGGGCTCTCGTACGGCGGGGCAACGGTCGGTTTGCCAACCGATGACAGTGCATGATGCAGCCGGAGAGCCATCTGGAAATGGAAGCCTTCGAGAGAGCCTTCCCTTGGTTCACAGGTCCAAAGTTCACAAACAGCTGTGATGTCTTCCGAAAACTCTTCGTTCGGTCCACGTAGAACTTCAGCGATCTACCTACATCCAGCGAGTGCAAAGTCTTCTCGGCCGGTGACGAAGGTGACGGGAAAAATATTGGTAACACCAAGGGCTCGTTGAGATGGAAGTCCGACGGCACCTTGGGCATGAAGGAGGGGTGTGTCCTCAGCACCACCCTCGTCTCGTGGAAAATCAAGTATGGAGGCTTGCAGGAAAGGGCCTGAATCTATCCCACGCGTCATGCAGAGGTGATAGCCACAAGGAACGCTGTCTTCCACGACAGAAACTTCAACGGAGCAGAATGCAAGGGCTCGAATGGCGGGCCCATGAGCCTTGTCTGCACCATGTTGAGTTCCCACGCCGGGGCTGGAGCCTTCACCGGCGGGAAGGATCGAACAGTCCTTTCCTAAACTCCTTCACCAGGCAATGAGACCACAGGGACGACCATCCTGCAGTTCTGGTGTATCGGGAAATCGCTGCCAGATGTATCTTGATCGAAGCGTGAGCTAGTCCAGCTTTGGCCAGCGACAGTAAGTACGGTAGCACTTGAGGGGCTGTAATCCATAGAGGGTTAATCTTCTGTGCACGGCACCAGCCAGAGAACCTCTTCCACTTGTGTCCGTAGCACTTGAGAGTTGAGGACGCCCTGGCCTTTGCAAGAGCCTCTCTGCAGTCAGCCGGGATATCGTACCCTCCAAACTCTAGTGCTGCAGGAGCCAGGCCTGCAAGTTCAGCGACTCCGGGTCGTGATGAAGAATGGCGCCTCCTTCCCTGGAGAGAAGATCTGCGTCCGTCGACAGTTTGACTGGTGGGGACGCTGACAAGTCCAGAAGGTCCGGGGACCATATCTGTCTCGGCCACCTCAGTGCCACGAGGATCATCCTGCACAGGGACCTCTTGAGTTGGTTGATGAGCCTGAGCAGAGCAACGGTGGGAACGCATACAGGAACAGCCCGTCCCAGGGGAACGAGAAAGCATCGCCCATGCTCCTCGGCTGGGGGAACCTGCTGGTGAACCTCTGGCACTTGGAGTTCGTCGCTATCGCAAACAGGTCGATTTGGGGTTTGCCCCATTGCCGCAAGAGTTGATCCACCTGATCCTGGCGTAGTTCCCACTCATGGCAATAGCGCAGCTCCCTGCTGAGCGAGTCAGCAATGGTGTTTTTTATCCCTGCTAGATGAAGGCACCAGAAACATCCCCTGGGCAACGGGCCAGTGCCACAGATCCTGGGCCTCCTTGGACAGGGCTGGTGCTCTGGTTCCTCCCTGCTTCCGGATGTAGAACATTGTGGTGGTGTTGTTGGTAAAGATCCTCACCACCTTGCCCTTGAGGGATGGGAGGAATGACTTGAGGGCCCAGAACACTGCTCGGAGCTCCAGTATGTTGATGTGGAGCGGCCTCTCCTCCGGGAGCCACGGCCTCTCGTGTGAAGATCTCCGGTGTGTGCTCCCCACCCCTCAAGGTAGGCATCTGTCGTCACCGTCACCTGGTATGCTGGGGTCTGAAAGTCTGTGCCCGCGGCGAGAGGCGCGTGGGTGCCCCACCATCGAATTGCCTGGCAGAATACTTCATTGAGCAAGATCTTGTCCTCGAAGCTGTCCGTCGCTTGCATCCAACGGGCATCGAGGAACTCCTACAGAGGACGCATCCGAAGCCTGTACAGGTGCACCAGATAGATGCAAGAGGACATCAACCCGAGAAGGGACTTGATGGACCTCACTCTGGCCACATCCGTGGCCAGCAGACGTTGTACCTTGCCCAGGATGGCCTGCATTCTTTCCGACGGCGAGGCCAACTGCGATACTGTATCGAGCTTGGCTCCCAGAAACAGCGCGACCTGCGACGGAACCAGGTGGGATTTAGGGAAGTTGATGGAGAATCCCAGGTCCGTGAGCAGCTGGACGGTCTTTGCCATGTGTTCGACAGCAAGTTTCCTTGTCCCTGCTCGGATGAGCCACTCGTCCAGGTAGGGGTAGACGTGGATCCCCTGCAGGCGCAGCCACGCCACCACTGGTGCTAGGCACTTGGTGAACACCCTGGGCGCCGACTTCAATCCGAATGGGAGGGCCTTGAACTGGTAGTGCCGCCCCTGGACTACAAACCTGAGAAACTTTCGGTGTCCTTTTAAGATGGGGATGTGAAAGTACGCATCCTCCAGATCCGACGACGCTAGGAAGTCGCCTTCCTCCAGCTGTCCCAGCACGTGCTGGAGGGTGACCATCGGGAACTTCTGTGCCTTGATGTATTTGTTTAGCCGACGCAAGTCCAGGATGGGACGCCAACCTCCTGTCTTCTTTCTGATGAGGAAGTATCTTGAGTATACTCCAGAGCCTCTTTGGGACGAGCTCGATGGCTTCTTTCTTGAGCATCGCCCTTACCTCTAACAGCAGTTGAGGGATGTGGTTTTCCTTCCTGGCCATGGGTGGAATTCGGGGGCACTTTTTTAGAAATTCCAGTGTGTGCCCGTGGGCCAGGGCATCCAGCACCCAACGGTCGGTGGAGATGGACTCCCACACGCTGACGAACTTTGTTGGCCGGCCTCCCACCGGGGTGCTTCGGTGGGGGCCCAACGCGGCAGCCGGTTCAGTCTTGCTTGGAAGCAGCCTTGCTGGCTTGGCCTCCCTGCGACGATGGCGAGATCCCCCTGACTTGCCTTTTCCCCTGTAGGCTTCTTGCGACGAAGAGCGGGCCGCCTGACGGTAGGTTGAGGAGCCGCTGCCGAATCCTTTGGATGCACTTTGCTTGCCTCCGGAGTCCCGAAAGGGCGGCCGCCGCTGCTGCAGAACTCCCAAGGCCCGGGCCATCTCCGTGTTGGTCTTGATGGCCTGTAGCGACTAATTCACAGTCTTTCCAAACAGATTGTTCCCGTCGAAGGGCATGTCCAAAACCTTGGCTTGCATGTCCTGGCGGAAACCCGTCGCTTTGAGCCACCCCCGCCGTCGAAGGCAAACGCCATTGCCCAACTGGCGGAAACCGGTGTCCGCAATGTCCGTGGCCACAGTTATGGTGTGGTCCGATGCCACCTCACCCTCCTCTAAGATCCCCAGGGCCTCTGCCCTCTTATCGTCCGGGAGGAAGTCCAACGGGGGGGCGATCTGGTACCACAATTCCCTGTCGTAGCGGGCCACAATCGCTAGGGCGTTGGCCGCCTTAATCATCGTCGCCGCCGACAAGATGACTCGTCCCACGGCATCCAGCTTCTTTCCCTCCCCGTCCGGTGGGGAAGTTGAGGATGAAGCCGATGCCCCCCCCCCGCTTTCTTCTTGGCTGCTGCAGAGACGACCGAATCCGGGGTCGGCTGCGCCCTAAGGCACAACGGGGCAGCGTCAGGGACCCGGTACTTCTTCTCATACCGGTCCCTCTTGACAGGTGTCGTGGATGGGTTCTTGAGGAGGGCAAGTACCTCGTCCTAGATGTCATCCAGCAACGGCACCGCAAGGACCGTCTTCCTCTTGGCCTCGCGCCGTTGGTAGAGGAATCCTTCCTTCTTTTCTTCGGGGCAGAGCTGAAAAAGCTCGGATGCCCTGGCAATCATGGCGTGGAAAGAGCCAATTTCGTAGGGAGGAGACGCCCGAGGAATCGGAGATGGGAGGCCAGTCCCGTCGCCGCCGCCGTCGTCATCCATATCCTTCGTGGTCGTGTCTGTTCCCGTGTCATCCCTCGGAACCGGAGAGGGCGACAAAGGCTGAGAAGGCCGTGAGGGCTGAAGGGGAGCCGGATGAATTCTCCTCCTCCTGTTTGGAGGGCTTCCCGACGGACGTGGTTCAGCTGAGTCGTCCGTCGGGGGTAGGGGCAGTCTAGTCCTTCTCTCCATGCATAAGGCTTGGATTGCCGTCAAAATGGCCGCCGAGTTGTCTTGTGGCTCGGGTTGTTACGGGCGTGCCGGGAGCGACAGTTGTTCCTCCTCCACGGGAACCTCGTCGGCACCCTCGCTCTCGTCGTCCCCCTTGTCAGGATCCCTCCCGTGGGACCGGGCCTCTTCCAAATTCTCGGTCAGTTCCTCCTCAGAGGTTGTGTCCGTCACAGCTACCGCCCCCCCTCTTTTTCCACCGGGGTTTTCACGGGGGGTCTTCTCGGTGGGCTTAAAAGAGGATTCCCTCCACGGGGGCAGGGAAACACTGGGCCCCGAGGTCGCTTCCACCGCTGCCAGTGCCGCAGCGACTCCCTCAATCGAGGCCTTGGCCGGGATCAAGGCCTTCACCACCTTGGGCGCGCTTGAGGCCTTCACCTTAGGGGGGGATGGTCACCGCCTCGCTCACCTTCGGCCTGATCCTTCAAAATCGACCAGGGTCTCTCCAGAAGCTTAGCCAGGTTCTCAGATTTTCTCTTCCCCGAGCCAGAGCATTGGCTCGTGGTTGATGGCGTCGGTGAAGGTGCGCCCTGCCTGGCAGCCGAGGAGCCCGACCGTTCGAAGAGGTTTCGATATTCTGATTCTCTCTAGATGGTGGATTGGATTTGTGTGTTGATGTGGGACTGTGGTTGGTGTCATTTGGTATAGTGGCCAGGGTAGGTGGTAAGGCCTGAGAGATTAGTGAATTACTGGAAAAATTGGTGTTCAGTGTGGATTGGGGTAACTGGTGTTAGTGACCTTTGGGTAAGGGTGATGTCCTTAGAGCAGCAGCATATGGATGTATGACGAACTTTATTGTTGTTATGGTAATCAACTCTTAATCTGGGGTGAAAGGTCTTCCAAGTGGTCGACTGTGTTAGAGAGGATGGCTGAATCTGGTTTATGGCTAGTTGAGACCGTAGTCTATGGTTCCTAGTGCTCAGTGGGAATGGATGACAGATGGTAGGCAAACGTACTTAGGAGGTGATTGGTTGGTTGGAAGGCATGCCTTGGCTGGTGCTAGGTGTGTGTTTTGGTTGTTTATTGGTTATAAAGTTGACAAGCTGGGTATCAGAGAGGAAATGTGTGGGCGGGATGGTGTGCGACTCTGGAAGGTAGGTAGACATTTTTAGAGTTACATAGTGTATGGTGGAAGAATTAGTGCTAGGTTCTTGGGTATCCATCTCCTGGTAAATCCAGCCCACGTGTGGCTAAGTTCCAGGTGTGGCGGTGCTTAACGCTATAACCAGCATGCTCTGTACCGTTTAGTTGTTGAGTGTCTAGGTGTGTATTGTCTAAGGTGTTTGAGTGGTGATGTACATTATTGGCACTTTAGATGTACAGTACACATTGGTGCCCGCAAGCAATACAATATGGGTAGTTTGAGAAGTGGGTCTATAGATCTATGTTCAAGGCACGAAATCAATACAATGTTATCCCTTTGTTGTGAGGTAAATAGCGTTAGCAACTGGCCATGTACTCAGTTTAGAATGCACAATGATGGCAATACAGTGATAAAGCAGTACAGTATGGGATACTAGATGATGGCAATAAAGTAATATAATGATACAGGCAATACAGTATGGGCACTTTAGGCTGCTAGTAGTGTGTAAGACGTTAATACAAAACTTGCAGTTAGCATGACAGGAGCGTAGCTGCGACAAAACCGCAATGCTATTGAAGTGCACACTTAATCAAGGATGTCCATACTAGGTAGCGGGTGTGGAACCAATGCACTCATAGGCCATTTCAGTATTAAACACGTATAAGCACTCACGCATATATTGTTTACAATTTTTTTAAGTTCAGAGGCCTGAAGGGTTAGTTACAATGGAGACGCTTCAGTATATCAGGTATTTGCAAAAGAATTGTTATGCTGAAGTGCCACTTATTTTGTGCTAATCGAGTGCAACCTATCGCAGTAAGGTATTATACATATTTAGGTACGGCCGTGTGAGATCGGCAGGATACAAGACATACTTATGCGTGTTGAGGCGAGCCGTGAGATGAGCTAGGGAAATAGCACGATGAGCAGGCGCGCATAGTAGTTAATTCAAAAATGTTGTGTTGGTCGGAGAATATAATGAAGTCTTGTTGCTATGGGTCGCGTAGAGAATCTTACTGTTAGTTCTTTTTGGATGGTGGAAGCGAGTTTGCAGCTCCGGCAGCCAAGGACAGGCACAGACAGGGGCCTACAAAACAGAACCTTAAATTTCAGGGGCCGGTTTAAGCCTGCCAGCGTAGCTATTGGCTCTAAATAGAGCTCAGTGGTCAGTTGCTAGGCAACAATAACAGGGAAGGAGCCGAGGTAGGCAACCTGGCAAGCTGCAAAGAAAACAGCCATTTTGTAGTAGATGCGACAACAGGGTTTCCAAAGTTCGTATCGGATTGTTGGAGCCAAGCTGCTCAGCGTGAAACAGTAGCGGTTCACCACAATGCGGTGCATCCAAGAGAATTTATGTAGCAATGCCTTGAAGGAATCAAACTTCGATTGGAGTGCATTAAAAGTATTTTCCAGATCTATTGGGGTTTTGGAGGGTGGGGGGCAGCGGAGTGCGCCCCCCTCCCAAAACTTGGGTTGCCGTGCTGCTCCTGTAGCATGAGGGAAGATAGGGCTCCTTCCTACACAGTGCGGGTGATGTTGGTGAAATGAGGAAGTCTGGGAGAAGGTAACAGACAGGGGCCTTTAAAACAAGGCCTTAAATTTCAGGGGCCGGCTTACGCCTGCCGGTGTTGCTATTGGCTCTAAATAGAGCTTGGTGGAGTGGCCCAGTCACTAGGCAACAATAACAATGAAGGAGCTGAGGTAGGAAACCCTGGCGAGCCGCAAAGGAAGCAGCCATTTTGTAGTAGATGCGAACAACAGGGTTTCCAAAGTTTGTATCGGATTGTTGGAGCCAAGCTGCTCAGCGTGGTAGCAGTTCCCCACAATGTGGTGCATCCAGGAGGATTTATGCAGCAATGCCAGGAAGGAATCAAACTTCGATTGGAGCGCATTCAAATTATTTTCCGAATCTATGGGGGCGGTGGGTAGGGCTTCTGCCCACACAATGCGGGTAATGCTGGTGAAACTAGGAAGTCCGGGAGAAGGGCACAATTAAGGTACAGCCGCCGGATGTAATTAGGGTTTGTAGTTTTTTCCTAAGCGCTCTTTTGGCTATTTTAATTTCCATATCATGACAATGGATAGCTAATTTGCTAAATCCTATTATTACCTTGCCCCTCTTTGTCCCAGTACTAAAAGCGATAACTGACAAACAATCTATTTCATTGACAGTGCTGGCCAGTAGTTCAAACTTACATACTTCATACGCATACTTCATTGTCCCGGGAGGATTGCTCACCGGCAACGTGCGCGCGTTGGAAGCAAGACAACACAAAGCAACACAGGTTCGATCCCCGGGTCCGCGCTTAGAAACCTCTGGGTGTTTAAGCGCGTTATAAATACGCAACTAAGAGAAAAATAATTACGCAACTACAAAAACAAACAATTCCTTTAACAGCGCCTCGATGCCTGCGGGCTGTGTGAGCGCTTTAAAAAAAAAAAAAGTTAAATAAAAAAATATGCTGCACCATTTTACAAGCTCTAGCAATATTTCCTTTTGATCACAGCAGTCTATTACCTGCTTGCGAAGCCACCAGGTCAGCCGGGCCTCCCAAGGTTGGACCGTGGAAATCCAAGACCATTCAGCACTCAGCATGATCACTCACCACTATACCGTTTACAAACAATGATTACATTTTTTCAGCGAGGACACTGTTGCTGCACACATAATCCAGGGTTGCCCTATGGGACCCTCCCATCCAGGTGGTTTTCCCAGGGATATCCTCTAGTGGTACTCCCATTCAGTATTATTAGTTTCCATTCCGCCAAGAACTTAAGTCACTTTTTTTCCCCTTCCCATTTGCCACTTTCATCACCATTTTTTTTCTGAGGTGATAGTTTTAAAGTTTCTTTTAATCGTAGGGACTCCACAACTAGCGTTTAGATCACCACCCAGTAGAATACCATCTTCACTCTGGGACTTGACCCAGTTGATAATCAGCGTGTCTATGTAGGCAAATATATCCTCTGAGAAGGCAGTAGCCGGAGGATCATAAATATTGATCACTAACACCTGTTTCAGTATTGGTGACCCCTCCAATACAACCTCAACAGCCAATACATTTCCCTCTAGATTGCTGGGAAGAAGTGATTGCGACTCATGATCATTGGTAACACCAATCAGCAGCCCCCCCAAACGGCCGCCCCACCGGGCCCTTTTTTGCCTTCACCTGATGGATATGGAAGCCATCTACCAGATGCGGGTCCCTTAGCCAGGTTTCTTGTAGTATAAATATCACATGGTTTAATAGGAAATCTCCTCAAGGCCCCTTCTGAAGAAAGTGAGAGTGGCCTCTAGTATTCCAAGAGGCTAAAGTTAATTTCAATTCACAGGACCCTCTACCCCTGCAAGCATCCTCTTCAACCACTGCCATCCCTGGACATTGTCAATTTTTACCAGTGAGGGTTACTCTTAGGCTGCAAAACCTCCCTCGGGGGCTTAACACAACAATTACAACTAATACCAGCCTCCAAAATGTTAGGGGTCTTATCCAGTTCAAACCCCAAGAACAAGGACTCGGGTTGGGCTCGAATTAAAGAACACCCCCGCCCTCCAAGGCTTTCATGGGCTCTATAATGTCAAAATTGGCTGAACTAAGCATACGGAAGGCTGGGATCTTGCAGAAAGCTTTAAGCAGTTAATTTATGTTTCTTTGAGTACACAATCCTTTCATGCCGGTTTTCCTAATTGTACATTTCCTAAGGTTCAATACCGGGCCACTAACAGCTGGTGCAGGTTCAGGTGCATGGCATGCTGCAGCTCCATCAACTGCTTCACTGGAACTGCACCCTGTACTGGCGGCTACCTCAGGCACAATGGTTGTAGCTTTGGGAATTTCAATAGCAGCCACTACTGCAGCACAGCCTCTGATTCAGAGTTTGGCGATGAGGGAGTTACCACTTTGTCATCTTTAAGAAGCGAGCTAGTCAATGTGCCCACACTCAGTTGCGGTCTCTTCTGCCGGGACTCCTTTTCCTCCGTCGTCTAGACAGCTTTTGCTGGCAAACCGCTGACACGATCGTCGAGTTCAGAGGTAGCGACTGATCAGCTACAGATAACACGGCAGTTTCCCATTTGGGACAGCTGCTTTCTATTGTTTATTCTGTTTGCGGCACTGTTTAAGAGTGGGATAGCGTAATGGTGATAGTTGTGACATATCTAGCACGCTATTCATAATGGTTGAACTTGGGAAGGAATAATAATCGGGTGGACTTCAGACGAGTTTACAAGGGACCCACCAGTATCCACATTTTCAAATTCAACGCCACCTTTGCAGGCTAGTTCCAGACAGGACTCTAAACTTCCTTCTAGGAGTGACATATGGTCATTTTGTTTTAGAACTTCTTCATGGATCCTGCCACACAATTTGAGAACCTTTTTGGCTGCAAAGTTCAAAACATCCCAAGAAGCCCCAACCTCCAGTTGATCCCCCGCTGCGGTTTCATTTTTCTGGCTAAATTAGCCAGTTCCCCATCAAGTGACTGCATTGCCCCCCCCCCGTTCGCTCCACATGATTCAAGAGTCAGGGGGCTGGATTGATGAAATAAATTAGGGGTGGCAGAAAGCCGCTGTGAAGGTAAGTGGACCACAATTGTGTGGGAAGTAGGGGGAGGGATAACCTGAGCCGGTGGAGATAGGGTAGTAGAGAGGGTAGCAAGGAAGGCAGATGTAAGCAAATCCACAGCACCATTCAGAGGACCAACTCTTGTGGAGTACAGGTTTCTCGATGGTATATCCACCCCCAGCCTCCAACAGGCGATTTCCAGAACACAATTGGTAGCAAAATTTTAGATGCAAATTGTTATCAATATCGCCAAATGTAGTGTTTGATAAAGCTCCCAAAGATAAAGCTCCCGTTTACATATTCAAGCGCTCCTCAACAATTACAACCTCCACCAGTATTCTGGTAGTTTTGGCACTATTTGAACAAAAGTATTTTGTCATATGAGCCGGTCCTTTGGCTTCCCCATCGGTCCTCCTTTGCATTCACTGCCACGCCTTACCGGCGAAGCTATGGGGGCGCCCTTTTGAACCCCTTTGACTTGCCAGGCTGTTTGTTTTTACTTTTCTGTAAATTGTATGTGGTTTGTTTACCCTGCGCATTACCCGGCATGGCTCTGAAGCACACAGTACGAGTCACAGGTCACTTGACTCAGGGTAGTAGCAACTAATAGAAAAAATACACTGGCACTGAGCGCGAGAGTTCAAAGGCAAAGCCCACAGCCACTCTCAGTAGATAGCGCCGATTCAGACAAAACGTGCACCGATGGTCTCAAAGGTTTAGATAGAAGCAGCAGCAATGGTAGCAACTCAGTGCCGCCTAGTGCACCATACATTGTTTCCTTCTTGGTCTGCGCAGACTACAGGACAACTAAACTACCAACTCCACGTTTGTAAACAATCCTTTTAAATCTTGTTCCATGGAGTCACTCCCCCCAAACCAACACATTTCCATTCTCAGAAATCCACCCCACCAGGACCCATTTCTAAAACACTCACAATTTAGTTATCTGCCTGTGACAGTCGTTCAGCAGATGTGTCCTCTAAAACCGGGGAAATAAAAATATGCAGCCAGAGTTCTACTTCTAGAGTAAATCAGGATAAAATGCAGCATTCAAAATAAACAATTACATTGACTGTCCGTTTGGCACACATGCGAGGAATCTGAGGGTGTCCTCACTTCTTTCCCAAAATATCCCCCACCCAAATGTGCCAGAGAGAGGCCATCGTTATCGGATCCTGACCCTTGCCACGTTAGTTGGGTTCTGGAAAAAGGTGGGTAGTTCTATGGATTGGTTTACATGGAACTTTGAGATCAATTTAGGTGTGTGTGCGCAAAACCTCCATATCTTTGTGAATCATGACAAATGGGCCCTGAACTAAAAGGGCCTGTAGTTCACCAACTCTCCTTATAGAGGTGTCACCACCAGAAAGACGGTCTTGTAGGTGAGTGTTTTAAGGCTAGCCTTGTGCATTGGTTCAAAGGGAGGCCCCATTAATCTGGTAAGAACATCATTCAGATCTCCCTCCCGGATCTGGGTTGGAAATAGGGAGATTAAGCTTTTTTTATCCCTTCCATAAATGCTTTTATTACTGGAATTTCCCACCACAATACCTTGCTCTGGGACGTGGTGTATGCAAAGAGTGCAGCTAAGTGTACTTTCAGAGAATTGAAAACCAGACCTGAATCTAACAAGTGGGTTAGGAACAGGACAATAGGTTTAGGTGTGCATTCAATTGGATTGATGCCCTTACCATTACACAAGATGGCAAAGCGCTACCATTTGCTGGAGTAGCAATGCCTTGTGTAAGGTTTTCGTGCTTCTCTGAGTATGTCCATACACCTCTGAGGGAATTGGAGGTGCCCGAACTCTATGACCTCAGGAGCCAGGCAGCTAAGTTGAGAGTTTGAAGGCATGGATGTAGTGTTTCCCCCCTTTCTTGACATAGCCTGTTGTAAGGGCATGGCAGCTTCCTGGGAGGGGAGACTGACATTGTCATGAAATGGGAGAATCAAGGTTGGCGGGCCCACATCGGACCACCAGAATCATCCTGACTGGCCCTTGGTGCATCTTGTTCACTATTCTGTTGAGCAGGGGTATCTGAGGGGAGGATGCGGGGGGAGGGAGGGGGTGGGGGTTTAGTAGACAAATTTCCCTGACCATGTTATCCAGAGCCCGTTCTCCTTGGAGCTGTTCCGAGGGTACCTGGAAGCGTACTCTGGGCATTCTCCAGAGTGGCGAACAAGTCGACCTGGGGGAAGTCCCAGTCTGCGAAGACGTTAAGTACAATGTCCTCCTGTAGTCGCCACTCATGCTCTACGTGTAGAGGGAAGTCTCTGCTGTTTACATCTGCCAGAAGATTGGAATTCCCCTACAACATGTTGTGACAGGAGGAACATCTTGTTTGAGAGCCCACTTCCATATGTTCTGGGACAGTTTGGGCAGCCCTAGAGAGTGAGTGCCCCCTTGCTTGTTTAAATAATACATGGCCGTAGTACTGTTCGTGAGGACTAGAACCGTCTTCCCCTGGAGATGTGCTTGGAAGGCCTTCAGGGCCCTGAACACTTCTAGCAGTTCCAACAAGTTTATGTGATTGGATGCTACCACTAGGGACCACATGCTGTGTGCCGTCTGTTGAAGGAGGATAACCCCCCACCCACCAGAGAGGAGTCTGTGGTGAGAGTGGCTTCTATTGCAGGTTTTCCCCTGCAGAAGGTTTTCCTTTGACCACCACTGCAGAGACTGAATGAGGGCTGCCGAGACAACACCTAGATCGCACCACTGGCCGCTGGCCTGACACCACTGGCTCGTGAGCCATTCCTGCATGGGGCGCATGTGCAGGCGAGCGTGTGGAACTAGGTAGATGCAGGAGGCCATCATCCCTAACAGTCACATGGCTTTGCGTACAGTCACCTTGTGACCGGCTACATAGTGGGGGATCTGGAACAGCATGTTTTGAACCCTCTCGTTGGTGGGAAAGACGAGGCTGTCTTTGGTCCGAATTAAAGCCCCCAGAAACTTTCACTTGGCTGGGGTTTAGACTGGACTTTTTCTCGTTGATCGAGAACCCTAGGCTGAAGAGGAGATCTACCGTCTTCTGGGTATTTGTTAGGCATGTTCCGTATGAATCCCCAGTTATGAGCCAGTCGTCGAGGTAAGGATAGACTTGGATGGACTGCCTGCGCAGGTGAGTAGCCACTACCACCAGTACCTTCGTGAACACCTGTGGAGCTGAGGCAATGCCGAAGGGAAGAACCTTGAACTGATAGTGGGTGTCTATCATGAACCTTAGGCACATTCTGTGCGCTGGCAACATTGAAACATGAAAGTATGCATCTTTCATATCCAATGTGGCCATGTAATCCCCCCCTGCAATAACAGTGGGATTACCTCCTTCAGTGTTGTCATTCTTAATCTTTTAGGTTTGACGCAGGTCTAATACTGGGCACATGGTGAGATCCTTTTTGGGTACAAGAAAGTACACTGAATAAATACCCTTGTTTACCCGGTGAATGGGGACGACTTCTACAGCGCCCTTTTTCAGAAGCATCTGCACCTCGTCCAGCAGGATGTGCAGTTGTGCTGGCGACAGGCGTCTGCTCTTCGGTTGGTGGTATCGAGGTGGTCGGTGAAACTCTATGCAGTAGCTGTGGGTGATCGCTAACACCCACCGGTCCGATATGATATTTTATTTATAGCACGCCTATATATGATATATTATATGATATGGCATTTGTAACGCGCCTATACACAAGTGTTTCAAGGCGCGACGAGGCAGGGAGGGGGGAAACAAGGGGAGGACAGACAACGATCCTACTAGGCCAGGTGTCATTCAGATTGCGCAAGTGCAGGGGTAGGGGGATGGGAGAAGTGCAAGGGGAAGGGGAGGGGGGAAGTGCAGTACAAGTAAGTAGAAGTGTTTCAAGGTGCCACAAGGCAAGGGAGGGAACAAGACAATGATCTTATTAGGCCCAGTGACATTGAGAATGCGCAAGTGCAGGGGAGAGGCAAGGGGAGAAGGGGAAAGTGCAAGACACAGGATCAAACATAATAGAAGTGTGGACAGCACATGGCAGTGCAGGGTTAAGTACCGAAAAACAAGTGATAGGTAGAGGAGTTGTAGGGTTGCAGATACAGCCCCAAGTGCAGGGTTTCCAGGAGGCAGTGCAAGTGTCCAACTGGGGGGGCAGGACCTGGGCCCGTGGTTCAGAGGGTAGCCAGGTACTCTTGGAGTAGAGTTCCTGCCTCTACAAGGACTTCTCTGCTGATACTGGCCGTTACCGGAAGAGCCTTGGCCGGAGGACCAGGGGGTACTTCCTGAACCATATTGTCCATGGAGAGACCGTGAAAAAGATAGTCCACGAAAGGAACGGCAGGAGTTTGATCCTCTTTCTGGTGGAAGGGCTTGGCTGTGATTTGGCTGAGTGATTTCTTCAACTAGGTGTGTCTCTTAAGCAAAGTCCCCTGGGCTAGAGTGCGTCCAGCAGTATCAGCAGAGGGCAAAATATTAGTTTTTTACGTGGGTAACCTGTCTGCCCTCAGTAACAACCACCAGCAGGCATGATCGTGTGGGCTTTGGGACCTCAAAGGGCCTCCTGGAGTAGGCCCCATTGGACATAGCTGTAGTTTACCAGGAGGGATTGCATTGTTTGTGATCCTTGTTGAATAGGCTGCCGAGGCAGTGATTTGTTTCCCGAGGGCATAAAGTTTCTTGCAATCTTTATCCGGAGGGGCTTCCGCCGTGGACAGTGGAACCCCCCCGTCCTCTTTCTATTGGTTGTAACTACCAGGTAGTCCGGCGTGGCATGACCCTGTATGTACAGTGGGTTGGAAGGAGATGGGAGGAACAATTTTTCAACCCGTGGGCTGACTGCCCGTGTGAGGGGCGGTGCCAATAAAGAAGGAGCTAGGCACTTCTCTATAGAATTGAGCAAGGGGATGGTCCGACTAGTGGGAGGCTTCTCCTTAAGGATATTTTCAACAAAGTCAGAGTCAGGGACTGCCTCATGAGTAGCGCTCTCGAAATGATTGGCCACTCTTTAAAATGGTGTTAAGTAACATTTGGTCATCCACAGGTGACGACTCCCTTTGTGGGGGTGAAGAAGGTGGATCTAGACAAATGATGTCTGGGTCAGGGGTGTGTGTGTAGGTGATAGCCAAGGGCCTGATCCCCTGGCTGATCTTGATCCCAGTCTGGGTCTTGGTCAGCTCTATGTCCTCATGGGTCTCCTCCTGTTCAGAGACATTCAAGATATCTTCTTTGTAACCTTGTGCAGGGGCGGGAAATCTCTGCAATTTCTGTGGAATGGGGCAGGAGTCCTCTTCCCTAGGTCTCTTGGCAGTGATATATTTGTCAGAGAAAGTAATAAATTGGCCCATTTTGTCCATATAGTTTTGTTTTCAAATCTCTCCCAAGTCCATCGAGAAGATGATGAAGTGTCTGGAGGTGGGAAGGGTTGCCCAGAAAGGGGAGAATTTCCTAATTAGGCCTTTGAGAGAGGCTGGGGGCTTCGGAATACTCCTCGCAATGACAGGGGGTTCCCTTGTGTTCTGTAGCGGCCAGAATAATAGCTGCGAGACTCTTGCAGATTTCCGGCAACTGAATGGCATGTTTCGACGCGTCTGATGGCGCCGTTGTGTTCGACGATTCTACCAATGCCTTAGGTGCTAGCGTGCCCTTGGACAGCATTTTGGCAAACATATGTTTTTTTGGGTGAATGCCCTTTACAGAGGAATGCCCAGTCGCATCCCGCGAAGACGGTTGCGTGGAGGGCGCCTGCGAGGTTCGGGAGGTGCCGGCAAAGTCTTCGGCAGCCCTGTTGGCGTTGCACGCTTCTTTGACATATTTGAGCCGTAATAGATTTCTTGTCGAATATTTGTTTTTCTTTTTTTGTTTTTTATTTATTGTGTGCTGACATTACAACAAAGATCAACTTTTTGATAACAGCAAGTACATTTTGACAAACATTGTTAATCGTACAGATTACAACTTTAAATATAAAATGGAACATAACGAAGGAGGGATTGTGAACAGACATAAGGTAGAACCAGTGATGAGTATGTGGGTCCTTAGACACAAGATGTCTTTAAAATGATTGATCAGAGTCTTGAGATAACAGGTAACTTCGAAAGGGGGGCCATATATCTTTGGGTTTACTGTTAGAGGGTTGCAATAAGGCCCACTATTCTTCAAGGTCTGAGGCCCATGTGACTGCTCGCAACCACTGCATCACTGTGGGATTAGTGGGGTGGAGCCAGAGCAGCAAGATTTCACAGGTAGCTAAAAGCAAACATAGCCAACCTGTGATAATGGCTTGGTAATTGGTCATTTAGGAGGAACAGTCACATTAATGGAGCAGGCTCAATGGTCCTACTGAAGATTTCCGACATGGTCCCAAAGACCCCCTCCAGTAGTCCCCCAGCCTAGGACAGCTCCAAAGCATGTGAATGAATCCTGCATTCTTGGCATGACATCAGGGGCAGTGATTGGGATGGGACTGGGAAACTAGATGCAATCTGGCCAGGGTATAGTGAAATCTGTGTAATACTTTAAATTGAATCAGTTGAAACCTAGAGTTGAAAGATGCTGCCCAGGTCTGCAAACACATGGATTCCCAGATTTCGTCTGTGGTAATTTCGAGATCCCTGGTCCAGGCATCCCAGAGTTTTGTCAATGCTGTACCCTTACAGTTCTCAACTGCATTGCATAGTGTAGTGTTGTGTAGTTACTTGCCTTTGTACAGTGGTCCCCCTCATTGCAATTTCTAGTATCTTTTCGTCCGGTGGTTGTAGCCCTGCGTATTGCAGCCATCGTTGCCTACGTATACTTGGGGTGCCGGGTAAGTCTTGAAAGGAAATAAAAGTCTCCAAACTATTCATGTCACCCACTGTCGTGTAACCGTCCGCAGCCCACCAAGTTGATTGTGCCCCGCTGGGGAGGGAGGGGAAGAAGTTCCACGAGGGAAGATCCCTGTGATAGGAGTGAGGGCTGCCCACCAGCTTCCATATTTACTCCCTGACGTGTGCGGTCACCAGTGCTGGGTCCAAGGCGCTAACGTGTTTGGATGGTAGTATCAGTGCACGGACATCACGTTCACCCGCAGTGTGTCATTCAATCTTCAGGTGTGGGTGTATTGAGTCGGTGTTGAACCAGTAGGCCATGTATTGTGCCTGCGCTGCTATCCAGTAGTTTTGGAAGTCAGGGCGGCAAATCCCCCATGTGTGTGAACGTGTCGTGTGTCCCACTTGAGTCGAACCGGCCCAGGGTGCCACATGAAGTTGTCAATTACTTTTTTTAGTGAGTCGAAGAACTTCTTTCCAGGCCAGAAGGGAATATTTATAGCTTGGTGAGGATGGTCATCTTGAGAAGAGCGACGCGACCCGCGATGGCGAGAGGGAGATTAGCCCTTTGTCGCAATATAAGGAAATCAATGACTCAATATCTTGCGCGGGCTGACTGATAAAACAACAAGTAGTTGTCAAGTCACCATATCTTGGAAGAATATTACTTGGTAAGACTAATTATTTATTATAGTAAAAAAAAAAAAAAAGGCACCAGTGAGGCCAATTTAAACAGCAATAACAGAGTTCATATTTCAGTCCTTCAGAGAGTCTGCACGTTCAGGTTTATTACGTTTTCACTGTTTCAGGTTCACTGCAACGTTTTTACTGCCATCGAAGGGAACCATTGTTGATTTCTAGAGATGCAGTAGGGTTGGTCCAGTCCGGAGGGTCGAGACGAAGGTGCTAGAGCGAGGTAGTTGTTGATGATTGCCAGATAAGGAAGGAGTGCTTCAGTCTTAAGGTTCCTGAGTATGTCGGCAGAGAGGATGTTGCCTGTATATGATGTGCTCTCGGGGGATGCTAAGGTGGTGTGAGAAACCAAACGATGTCTCACCTACTAGTCCCTGGGGATCTCTCTCTCAGGTGGCCAGGGCACGGCCATTGCCTTTGGATCAAGACACTGGGGATGGACCAGTGAGCGAGGATCACCTGGGTGAGGGGTCTTCAGGGAGCGGGGGCGAGGCAACCGATGGTGAGGCATGGTATTCCCCCCTTTCCCGTACCCATGACCCATCCTATTTTATAGGATCCACCAATGTCCTAACCCCCTGCCCCTTTTACACAAACACTGGGCGAGGAAGGGGTGACAGATTAAAGAAGCTATTCCTTAAATATCCCATTCAACATGTCCCGCTAATCGGGTCAGGCAAAGTCCGGCACTTGACTTTAATTACCTACGGGAATGCCGAGTGTTTGGTGTGAGGTAGAGGACTTTGTAGCCGGACGCGGAGTGCACAGTCTTTTCACACCATCTACTACTCAGAAGGAGGACCCAGCTGCTAAATACTGTGCTGTGGAGCGGAGCGGCTGAAGTGCCGAGTGTTTGGTGTTCGGTGTTCCGCGCTCTGCAGCCTGGGGCTTGCAGCTGGTGGCTTGAGGCGCGACACTAGACGTTTTCCGGGTGTCGTGTGCCGGGTTCAGTTCGGTATGCGGCTAGCAGCCCCATTGCAAGTGGCGTCGGGCTGATAGAAATTGTCAGCTGCGAGTTGTTTCCTGCTACCAGCTATCCACGCTGTGTGCGCGAAGGGAGAATTGCCGCTGGAACTTTGCAACTCAGCATTTTGCCGTGAGTCTATACAACGTTGATATTCGAAAACATTTTCCCCGAACACTGTAGGAGTTGCGAACGGGTAGCACATGTCCAGCAGTTTCTTCAGCTAACTCTGAACTGTGAATCTATATAGCACCAACATTTGAAAGTTTTTTTCCCGAATATTGCAAGAATTGCATTTGCCATTTGGATTTAGTGAACCGGTAGCACATTTCCCCACAATTTCTTCAGCAAACTCTAAACTGTGTGAGTGCAGGCGACTTGGGGCTCGCTGTTCGTTGTGTGCCGTATTTAGTGCACTGTGCACTCTGCGGCTCCTCTGTAGCTGGTGCTGAGCTGAAAGAAGCCATCAGTTGCTGGCTGTTACCCTTTGCAGTTACCTGCTACCTATGCGCGGTGTGCGATCTGATCTTGGAAATCTGTAACAGTACTTTTTTTCTTTTTTGGAGTCTATGCCGCTTTGTTTAACTGAAAGTCGCCTGCTTGAATGCCGTAGGAACTGCATCTATTACACGGAATAAGTGAATGGACAGTTAACTCTAGCACTGCCTTTAGCAATTTTCGAATAGTGAAAGTACTGGGAAATTGGATACATATTTTAGAATTGTGTCCCAGAAAACTACAGGTGATACTTTGAACGATCTTCCTCTTCTTTGAACCCATTGTATACCGCCCCCGTCATAGTACTAAACAATGAGCCAGAAAAGGGACGTACGTCTTGGCTACTACTCAGAAAGAGAAGATAAACTGCAATATGCCCCTGAAAAAGGGCTACTCCCTGAGAGGTAAAAAAAGAAAATACTAAAAGCATGGTGGACAATCAGCCTTTGCCCAAGTTTAATAAAGCTGTACAAACTAAGAGAGGTGAAGTAGTGATAGCGCAAGTACATAAAAATCCTACTAAAATCACGAAATACTTCGGCCTTCAGGAGGAAACTCAAAATAAAATCTTGTAAACTACTAATGAAGAGATTGAATTTTTGACACAGCATGAATCTTTATTGATTGATAATGAACAATCCCTATTGAATTTATGTTTGTCTATAGTGACAGGCAATGAAAAGCCTATACAGACTCAGGGGCAAACATCAAAGAGGAAACCTGAGAGAAAGGGAGCACATGAGATAATTCAAGAAAGACCATCTTCCTGAGGTTTGACGGGTCTATCAGATAAAGTGAGCTCTGTATCCTATGAAATCCCTACTGCAAGTGATGGTCTAGATGCTACTGTGGTCTTGGAATCTTTAAGCTATACTAAGATAGACAATGAAGTCACACAGTATGCCTTACAAATCCTTCTAAAACAAGGTAACCGTCTGATAAATGAAGTGGCTAAACATACCATCTAACTGAAACAGATTACACAGGGTATGGGAAAATTGAAAATGGACATAGACCTGGTTAAAACAACAACCATCCTGAATAAGGAAAGGGAAACTAAGGAAGAGCATCTCACTGATGCACAGTTGGAGGAGGTGCTGTTGGAATCTACCATGGCTGAACCTCAAAAGGAAACGTCCACACTGCCTAGACTATCATGGAAGGAACGCAGGAGAAAAACATACAAAAAAATCAGCAGACCAGTACACTTGTGGAGGAGACTTCCAAAGAGGATGAGGAAAGAATACAATTGATAACACAAAATAAGGATGTCCCTTCTAAAAAGTCAAAGAAAAAAGCAGTAAGGAGAGCAAAAAGAAAATCCCTAAAAGCTGGAAATGTAACAGCATCGCTGCTAACAAAACAACAGAGTGAGAAATCAGGAATATCCCGGTCATCCGAAGTTACCCTACAAGTTACTATTCAAGAAAAATCTGTCCTTAGCTCTATGGATAAAGGTTCTGAGGACCTGGAGGTTAGTGAATTTAATGTAAATTCAGAACAGATTAAAGAAATTATAGACAAAAAAGTGAAAAAAGTTAAAGGTGGAAAGGCCATGATATTTAAGGAAGGAAACAACAAACAGAGCCAACAGGCTAACCAACAGACACCCCACCCTACATGCCTTGTTATACCCCGCCTATTGGAGGACAAAAAGGATTCTATAAATAGACTGGCCTTATTAAAACTGTTTGATCATGTCCCTACACTACGCATGTTGAAAAGTAGGGACTTTTAATATGTAGAACCCTTAAAAGACATGGACATCCCGTGTTCAAAAATACATTGCAAAGATATGGAGGTGGCGCATCTAATCAGAACTAAAGCCCCAGCAATTATTACAATGGGGTTATGATCTGGACCAACAAGGGATAATGAAGAATACCAGTTAAGTAAAATGGGCGAAGCTAGCATTGAATGGAAATAAAATGACAGGGACAAAGAAACACTGGAAAAAAATACTGAAGATAAGTGTTAGGGAGAATTCTCAGAAATGTGGTAATTCTCTCCACCTTAGAGACCCCTAGCAACTTTGAGGACTTGATTTATTTAACCTGGGGAGAGTGAGACTCTTTCCCCCCACTCTCTCATGTATTTTAATGTGATTTCTCAACTTTGTTTCTGTTTTGGAGTCTGACAAACTCCATAGGCATCATCTTTTACATTGTGTCACACAGCACCTTCAGTGCAGTGCACAGGGAAAACTTTCAGGTTTCCCAAAGGTTTAAATACCTTCTCTGGGATAAACTATTGTTTCCCAGAGCAGTAAAGTTAAATTGACTTTACTTACATTTGTAACTTTCTAGACCCAGCACACACTATCTTACAATAGGGTACTAGAGGGGTTACCTAGTATCCCATTTTGTGTAGCCTCTCATGTAACATTTTTATGTTACCCTTTCCTCACTGAATGGCTGGTGGCAGTGGTTTAGTTTTAGTTACCGTGGTGTGCATTTACCGCGGGATGCGTTCGCAGCTGCAGTAAAGCACCCAAGGGTGCCATTTTTTGTCAAAATGGTCCCGGTCTTCTTTTTTCGCCATTTCTTTGTGGAAAGGTCCTTGAGATTTACTCTGCGCGCCAAACCAGGTTTGGTCCCATTGTTCGCTTTGGCGGGATTCACGAGTGAAGCCCGCCTCTGGCCCCGGGTGTCTGGGGTGGGCAGGAAGTGAGGGGAAGTGCCCGAAACTCCCTGTGCTTAATCTCCTACGAGATCCAAATGCACTCTGTAGTGATTGGCTGGCTGTCCGGCAAGGACAGCCACCCTGCAGGGTGACTGACAACTGGGCTGTAATTAATGGGGGAGAACTGAATAAAAGGTCAGGCTTTTGGCTTGGAAGGCAGAGTCTGGACAAAGGAAATGAAGAAGAACTTGAAGAGGACGCCTGCTGCAACTCCTGGACCGTTGGTTTGCCCGATGAAGCCCTGCTGCTGTGCTGAAACTCCAAATTTGATTCGACAGAGAAGCCCCTGCAAGGGCGACTTCTCCCCTTGAGTTGGTGGGACCAATCAACTCCAACGTAAGCCACCTGGACATTCTCTCTGAGCTGGGTGCCTTTCCACAGAGTTGCTGCTGGAAACCAAATAGCCGGGGAGAGGAACGCCAGATTGTGTGCGTTGCTTTTAAGTTGTCCAAGAGCTCCAGGAAGATCCTCCGGACTCCCAGGAAGCATGACTGACCAAGCCTGAGGCCCGTCCACAGAGTGCGGGACCCCAGGCACAAGGAATGTCCACCTCGACAGCCAGGAATCGCAGTGTTGCTATTGGCGGTAGTTGCGAGGAGCTGAAAAACCGAAGTGCCACTTGTTGCAAAGATTGCCGGCTGCTAACGGTGACTGTCCCATTGCAGTGCAGGAATTCCCAGAAGTCCTCCCTCTTCTCCCCACGACTGAAGCCCAGGAACAGAGAGAGCTGCACAGGAACAGAAGTCATCTGCTGCACTTTTTCTTCAATACAAAGGTACTGTAAAGTCTCAGAGAACTTACCTCTCATTGTAGAGTTGCTTCCATCTTCTACTACTCACAAGTCTAATCAGCTTGTGGCCCTACATTTGATTCTTCTTTTCTTCAAAGACTTCTAAAACATCGTGCAAAGTATTTTCTACTTACCCATCAGAGGTGCTTCATCCTATATAAGACTTTTGCCCATTGGCTTTGTCCTTGCCTGTTGTACTGATTGACTGTGCTTAGGGGATCCAAAAGTATTTGCCTGCTTAGGAATAATTGTGGTCTCTTGTTTGTTCTAATAACCTTTTCCTTTTACCAACTTCTAACAGTATTCTAAATGCAAACAGTAGATATTAATGTCCCCAGCACCCTAGCTATTGAAGTCACCTGAGGGTGTAGGTTGTGCCTGTGGGCCATCCCAAAAGGGTCTTCACTGATTTTAGAATATTAAGGGTGTGTGTTTTGAAGTGTATTTGAGTGTTACTTTTATATTTATTTATTTTATTTATTTTACATTTATAAAGCGCTCACACAGCCCACAGGCATTGAAGCGCTGTTACAGGAATTGTTTGTTTTTTGGATGCGTAATTGTTTTTTTTTGTCTTAGTTGCGTATTTATAACGCGCTTAAACACCCAGAGGTTTCTAAGCGCGGACCCAGGGATCGAACCTGTGTTGCTTCGTGTCGTCTTCCTTCCAAGGCGCACACGTTGCAGCTGAGCTATCCTCCCAGGATATGGCTCCCTTCTGAAGAAGGCCTACTCTGACTGATAAATTAATAATTTTTATTCAAGAAACCGTGTAAGTGTTTATTTCAATACTTGTCACTGTGAATCTCTGTGTAACTCCCCTACAGCTCATATTGACCCCTCTTGAGATAAGCCTGGCTGCTCAGCATGCTACCAAACTGTAGTACAAGCTGATACCAAAGATTGGGTTTCCTATTACCTGTAATCAGAGTTGTTGTAGTGCACCCTAAGGGTACTGCATACAAACTTTGTCTAGCAAAAAGTATGAAAGCACATTGGGAATGGTTATTGTCTTTCTTCCCAAAACCTACTCATAATCCCCAATAATGGTCTACTGACTTTTTGCTCTTGGAATTCTAGAGGACATATACATTTGATTGCTGAAAATTGTTCCTTTAATCCCTTACAGTCTGCTAAAATTATACTGATCCAAGAGACTTGGCTTGTGTATGAAACTGGGTATCAGAACCTTTGGAGGTCTGCTGAGAAGGTAGTTAAGGGATGACCTTATAGAGATCTCCTCACACTTATAAAAATGATTTAGAAGCCAAGCAATTTAAAATAGAAGCTCAATCCCCATATGTTCTTATAGTTAAAGCAGTAATATCTGAAGACTTAAAATTGTTGAATATAAATATTTATGATCCCCAAATAAAGGCATGATGGAGGAAATACAAGATAATATCTTAGCAGCCATTGAAACTGGGGTGTTGTTTGATAAGGTTACTGAGATAATCTTGACGGGAGATTTGGAAGCTAAATACCTTGAATCTACCATCACGGATAAGGGAGTGTTCCACGTAGAACAGAGAGAAAAGGAAGGGCCAAAAAAGGGAGGATGATCAAATTTATTAAGCTTCTAGATGTGCTCAAATTAAAAATATGTAACGGAAATGTAAGAGGAGATATTCCCCCTGCTAATACCTGGCGAGTAACCGTAGGTCATCTATATTGGACTACATATGCATGTGTGAGAATCTCTTTGCTGAGAGTGACCATGCTATCTTTTTAATAAAGATCAATGTATTCAAATCTAGAAAGGGAAGAGAAGGAATATTATGGGTGGTAATAATGGGAAAACCAGATTGAGCTGGTCCCCGAAGAACCTTGAAGCCATAAATAAATAGCTATCTTGAACATTAATCTCGTTCCATGTGATTACCCAGAAGCACTAATGAAATGTATTGGTTTAATTACGAGTCGATTTCTGTGTACAATGAACTCTTTCAATGTTTCTGATAAGAGAAAACATATACACACCCATGAAAATGAGATTAAAGAAAAGAAACAAATACTGCAACAAGCTCTCAGGAAAATTGAGAGAATGGCTATGAATGAAGGAGTTAAGCCGCAGTAAGGAGAAAGCTAAAGTTTGATTATAGTAAATGGGTGAAAAGACATCCAAGATCTTTGAAAACTAGTGCATGGCAAAAAATATATTCGGCCACAAGAAAAAATGATGTCAAACACCTATGGAAAGTTTTCAATAATAGAGTTGCCCAACCAAAGGAAGCCATATTGAATAGTGTATGAGCTAATATGTGGGAAAAATATGTAGGGGAATAGACAAAGAAGCTATAATGTTGCAGAAACTAACACTGAATTTAAATATCCCGTACAAAGATATTCTTCATTTTATTAAAAAATGTAAAGAAATCTAGAGCCCCGGGCCCGGACAGGATCTCTAATTTGGTAATTTTAGGGAATCCCGAAAAATGGGCGACTATTCAAAAACTACTCTTTGATAAAGTACTAGAAGCAGGTTTAATCTCTAAATCTTGGACCTTATCTTACATGGACCCAATACACAAACATGGGAGCAGAAATAATCAAACAATTATCGTCTGCTATCTTTATTAGACGGATCGGGCAAGATATTTGCAGGATGGATACTGCATGAAACAGAAAAATGGATCAGCGAAAATGGGATACTAAGTAGATTTCAGATAGGATTTTGAAAATGCCTATCATGCTCCCATAGTATACTGGTCATGAATACATTAATTCTTCAGGCTACCCTCAAAGGAAGACCTCCCCTACATATCCTGTTCATAGACTTAACTAGTGCGTTTGACACGATTAATCGGGATAAGCTCTGGGAAAAATTGAAAGAGATGAAAATGCCAGACCACCTATTATATGCCTGCCAACTATTACATCAAGGTACAAAAGTGCAGGTCAGACTTGGAGGATCGTGATGTGTCAGATTCCATAGAAATAGGTAAAGGACTGAAACAACGCTGTGTTTAGCCCCGATATTGTACAATCTAATTGTACAATCTATTTAACTGCGATTTGGATTCACATATTTCTGGCAACGACAGAAAATTATATATTTAGCCTACGCAGATGATCTGGTGATCTTTGATAACACAGTGGTAGGACTAAAAAGAAGTGCCGAAAAATTAATGGAATATGCCAAAATCAATGATCTTTCCATAAATATTGGAAAAACTAAAATGACGACCTTTGGAGGCACAAGGAGTTAAAAAAAAAGGGTATTGCTGCTAGTGGTGAGTGAATGGAAAGAGTACATGAACACAAATATCTGGGCTATGAGATAGTGACTAAAAGAAATGAAGCTGATATGTTAACACATCGAAGAACAAAAGCCTTATCCATCATGACCATGCTGAAAAATGTAACGTCCGACCTAGGCTATAATTTAATAGGAGTGGTCACTCTGTATCACCAAAAATTGGTGGCAACAGTCTCTTATGCAATGGAGCCCTCCTTCCTGAATTTGGACAAATGGGCCGATGGATTGGAAGGGCTGATATGGTGCAGAATATTTGGCTCATCAACGGCCACTCCTAGTCAAGTCATTTGTATAGAGTTAGGACTAACTTCTTTGAGTACCTTGATTGAAATAAAAAGAGGAACAATGTACCTAAAGATTATGTTAGCCAATGATGATACGATTCTGGAAATAATAAAAAGCGGGATAAAGGAGGACTCATGCAAACGTTTGAGAAGATTAAAAGATCCTAATGAGACCTTTTTTAAAGAAATGGACTGGATGCCGATTTGCATGGATGGATTGGGGCGTTAAGAGCAGATTTCATAAAGAAAGCAAACAATTGGGTATATAATCATGAACATGTTCGTAGACTGAAGTCACTAGAGCGCTATGAGAAAGTCTGTTATACCTATAGATCTGCACACAAATATATATACCTCTTCCCAGATCCTAAGTTTCGTAGAATTTTTATGCAAAAAAGATTTTATAAACTTTCAGTTCTAGAGATCTCAGAGAAATGGTTGAATATCCCAAGAGAGAAAAGAACATGTAGATTATGCAGAGATGCTAGCGAAATGGAATTGCTTAGACATATTTTAACTCGATGTCCCTACATGCAGAAATATTACCATCATTATTATAGACATCTGGCAGAGGGCTACCAAGTTATACTGGGCAAAATGTTCTGGTTAAATGATATAAGTGGATGAAGTTTGGGAAGAGCAATTGCATTGATTCAGGTATGGATGACATTTGAGAAGGAAAACTCGATAAAAGAAATTACACAATAAGACGATGGATACCCTACCTATGGGAGAAGACAGAATGTTTAGCGTACCTTAGTGTTAGGTGAAATATGGTGAACATGAGGGGAATTTTTATTTTTAATGAGCATATAGTTATGAAATGGTGTTTTAATTCGGTGAAATTGGTTTATATAATGTAGTTTAAATGAAATGAAAAAGATTTTTCTTTTTTACTGTTTATATATGTGAAAAGTTCAATGAACTGAAACAAAAATTTAAAAATTACCTACATCTGATACCCATTAGGTCTCCCCACACGGATAAAAGGCAGAACATAGAGACACACTCTGAGCAGGATGGGACACGAGAAGGAGCAGAACGACTGGGGCGAAAGCAAACATACTGGAGCAGAGCGACCGACATAGGGACCAGAGCAAAGGGTAGAGAAACTCAGAAGATCCCTGCAGGAGGTTGTTGCCTCCAAAGAGCTGTGCAAAATACACACAGAAGGCCAAATCCCAGACAAGGCATTGTGTTTCAAGGGTGCCAGCGACCCTCTGGGGTGAACAACAGAGTTGGAGAGGCCAAGCCAGTGGTATTAACCTTCACTTGTGAATTAAAACCGCAAAGACAAGAAAGGAATGCACACAGCCGGTGAGTTGGCGAGCGACATGAAATGTTGGTGTGTGTTAAAGAAAGATTGAAGATGCAAGAGTATATTTCAAAAGTGAAGGCTGCACATGTGAATAAAACGCAAAGGAAGGCGGACTTGTGGGGAACTTTAAATTACAGATAACTGTGAAGTCAGTGATACAAAGTAGCAGAGTGGTCCGGAGAAAGGAAATAGCCCACTCGAAAGTCTCAGCAACAGGTGAATGTTTTGTTATAAAACAACAAAGTGAATGAACTCTAAAATACGTGATGATCAAGATTAAGCCCGACAAAAGGGGAAGAGAAAAGGTGAATGGTGAACTTTTGTACTTGTGATACTGAACTACCCAGACCAAGAGACACTTGGGCAAATAACACAAGAGCCTGAAACCAAATCCAGCGAGGCCAGAACGGGGCTAATAGAATCATTGTCAGGTTGTGTGACATTTGGAATTTCAGCAAATTATGTGAATCAATGGAAGAGGTGGGAAGGCATATATGCTAGATTTGATGTATAGCATCTCCCAGGGACCGAGGACCCTGACCTTGCCTTGATGCAAATTGTGGACAAAGTGTGTTGGGTTGATTGGCAAAGAGGTCTACTGATTGATGGCCCCACTTCTGAAATATCAATTGTGCTACTGATGGTTTCAGCTCCCATTCGTGCAGAGCTGACTGTAACCTGCTTAGTTTGTCAACCAGGATGTTCTTCCTGCCCTCGAGATTGGACGCTACCAAGAAAATGTGATTTTGAATGGCCCAATACCAAATTTGTTCTGCTAGGAGACACAGGGGATGGGAGCCCACACTGCTTGTTGATATAAAACATTGCAGTGCTATTGTCCGTTTGAATGTTCACCGCCTTTCCTTGAAGAGATTGAAGAAAAGATTTTAGAGCTAAAAATATGGCCCTTAGTTCCAGTACATTTATGTGGTCCTTCCTTTCCTGAGAGGACCAAGCTGTTAAGCTTTGACAATGGGCTCCCCAACCGTACTCTGAAAAGCCCGTTATGACTATCTGGTGAGGGGGAGGTTGAAAGGGAGATCCCGTTAGGAGGTTCTCTGGGGAGTTCCACTACGCAGTGAGTCTTGGACGTGGCTTAGAATTTGTATTTTTGTTTCCTGGGGATCCAGGAGCTGATTCCAGTTGGGAGCCAGGTGCCACTGGGTCGTTCTCATATGGAGCTTTGCAAAGGGAACTAGGTTTATGCAAGAGGCCATGAGGCCCAAGAGCCTTTGAAACCACCAAGCTGTTAGTGACTGGTGAGTGGAGAACCGAACAATGGTTTGTTGAATGGCTTCCATGCTTTCCAAGGGTGCAAAGACTTTGTGCAGAGTAGTGTCTATAACTGCACCTAAGAATTGGATCCTTTGCGAGGGACAGAGTTGGGATTTTCTGCAACCGAAGGAATGCTGCTTTGTGAGCCCAGGACCTTTGTGAAAACCCTGGGGGCAGAATTTAGCCCGAAGGGTAGACATGTGAACTGGTAATGAGCCTTTCTTACTGTGAATCTCAGAAACTGACGGTGGAGTTTGTAGCTGGGGATTTGAAAATACGCATCCTGTAGGTCTACCGATGCCATCCAATCATCTGGATGTAGGGAAGCCAGAATCTGAGGGATGATCATCATATGGAAAGTATCCAGAGACAGGAATTGGTTGAGGTCTGAAAGGTCCAGAATTGGACGGATCCCACCTGATTTCTTTGTGATCAGGAAGTAACGTGAGTAAAATCCCTGACCCATTTCCTCTTGGGAAACCAATTCTATCGCTCTGAGAAGGAGCTTTGTAATCTATTCCAAGAGCTCAGGGGATGATTTTTGGAGCCTTTGAGGAGAGGAAAGTGGGCAGCCGGAAGGGCAACACGGTATCCATATTTAGAACCCACTCCTCTTTAGTAATGGTTTTGCAAAAAGGAAGGAAGTTGGAAAGCCTTCCTGCTACCAGGGATGTATGCTCTTGGATGATGGTTGGAGCGTAAGGTAAGTACATGCCATGGGGAAAATCAAATAGACTTCTTCTGTTCATGGACAGAATAAGAGGCAGAGGAGGGGGAGGGGCATTTATTCTTGGGTCTATACCTTCTCTTTTTGGAAGAGTAGTACGATTTGGCAGAAGTGGAGGAACCACTGTTGCCTTGTGGACGAAATACAAATGCCTTGATGTTTTGGTGATATGGTTGTTTCACCGAGATGGAGCTGAGAGTTTTAGCTGCTGTGACACTGGCCTTGCATTTACATCTTACATCTGTGGATGGGTCAAACAATGTTTTGCCATTGAATGGAAGGTCAAGCACCTTCTCCTGTATATCCTGGTGAAGGAAAGAGGCAGACTGATATGCGCGTCTCCGCATACAGACTGCACTGGTAACTGCTGTAGCAGTTGTGTCACTTAGATCTTTAACTACCTGAAGTTGTTGCATAGCAGCGTCTCTGCCTTCAGAGATACAGAAAGAGAACTTGTCTGTGGCCTCATGAGGGAGCATGTCAGTGAAGAGCTCTAGATTCTCCCAGTTAAGGATATTAAATCCTGTCAGAACTGTAGCAGTGTTCATCTGTCTAAATTGTAAGGTGGAAGTGTGATGGCCTCTGTGCAGGTGGACTCAAATTGTCCTCAGACGGAGGAGAAAGTTGAGGTAAAATGTAAGGAGTCTGAGCTCTCAAAGGAGTGCTGAACAATTGTTCGGGTGGAACAGTAAAAGGTTTAAGCGTCAAAGTCTTCTGAGTCAGAAATGACCGTTAAATTGTTTTTCTGGCTCTCCGGTACCAAGCCCGAGACAGAAGGCACAGGAGATTTCTTCCGTTTGTGTTTTCGCAGAGAATTCCGTGCCGGACTAGCTCTTGATTAAGAGTGCTTATGCCTCCTATGAAAGGATTTATGAGATTTCCTTGGTACTGAGGAGCTTGCAAGTTCAACTGCGATAGTTGAGGGTAAAACCTTTTCTTTCGGTACCAAAGTACCAGATGTTTATGTGCAGAAGCCGACTTGGCTTTGTTTGGTACAGGGGCATCGGAATGGACCGACTGAACCCCAGAGGCGTGAGCCTCTTTGCACATACCCTTGCCTGTTCCGTGTACTGAGGCAATAGAGGGTTTTGCCGGTACTGTTATTTTATCTGGAGTAAATAACTCTTCCGGTACCGCGTGGGTCTTCTGTGACCCTTTGCCACTTAGAGGCACTGACACTTTCCCACCTGGAGGTACTAGTGCTTTCCCACCCAGAGGTACTTTCAGGTGAATGGGCCAAGGGTTTTCCCCCTTGACTGGTCCCATGAAGACCCCGGAACTGAGGAGGCAGTCTTCTCTTGGGTACTGAAAGCTGGTGCCGAAACTAGTACCTCACCTGAAGGTATAGTCTCCCTCTTACCAATATCGGCCTCCCTCCTGTTCCGAATGAAGTCCTCAGTCGCCTTTGGTACCAGTCCCAGCTCGGACATGGAGAGAAGGCGAGTCTGCAGAGACCTCGGGTGAATTCCAAAGAAATATATGCAGGTACTCACCGGGTGATCTATACCCAGACAGCAGATGCAGGCATGGTGGGGGTCGGCAGCTGAAAAATGCTTACGGAAACGGATGCATTGCTTGAAGCCTGTGGCATACAGCCTGCATAGAGGGAGGCACTGCAAATAGACAAAATAAAATAAAGAACCAATCACTAGGAAAAAAGGGATGGAGAGCCAAAGGAACGCCCAGAAAAGGGAGTCACAATGCAGCAATAACAATTCCGACCCACTCAGTAGGTGGAAAAACAGGAACTGGGTGTGGACTGTTGGTGACGTATGGGTAAGATGCAGGCGTTCCCAACCAGTTGCGAAGGAGGGAGAGCCAGGACGACAGAGAAATTAGTTCATATCCCTTACGCCTACTAGCTTCACATGCAAAATGATTTCGGTTTATTTTATAGTGAAATGTTCTTAGCATCATTCAGGACAATGAGCTGGAACGCTCTGAGAAAGAATCTCCTATACCCATAACTTATTTTAGTCTATGTCTGAAAGAGCTGAAAGTACAATGGTGTAAAACTGGAGATTGTCCAGCTCACATTATTTTGCATTCTAGTTTTTCATTCAGGATGTGAAAAATAAAGTTACAAAGATATTAATTTGTCTTACCGTGTTTCTATGTGGCTTGCTTTAGTGTTAGGTTGCTTTACTATTCAATTTGTGCATTTTGTAAGTAAACTCTATAAGACCGCATTACTGTAGGACTTCAAATACAAAACTTACATTTTTGTACCAAGTACACTTGATTGTTATGTGGTTTAGTGCCTAAACACTGCAGGCTGGGTTGCAATTCTAGCTTCAGTATTTAACCAAAGTGGGTCATCCTGGGCAAATAATTTAACCTCACTGTGACAATTGGAGTCATGATAAGTGATGGAGTTCACACTATTAGGAACATAAAAGGTGCCTTATAATAGTGCAGATTTAATGATTTAGGGATAATATGGTGTTCCTGTGTGCTCCTATGATAGTGGCCCCTGCGACTGTCACCTAGAATTACATAATTGTTGCACTGTTCATCCCTCAGTTCCATATAAATAGATTTGAAAGGTACATATATACTCTCAACAGTCAGTCAGCGCACAATAGAATCTGATATAAAGGAATCACTGAGGCAGAGCAAATAGTCATTTCCTCCCCTGTTGTAGCTGTCACTGGGCCCTCCTGAGTCCTGCCCAAAGGAGGAGTGAAACTCTATGCTATTACTGGTTATGCTATTTTCTGAGTCTTGTATAGCACGCCTTCTGACATTATGATGGTGTCTTGGAGCTTAAGTGTGGGGTGGGGGATAAACGTAGAAGCAGGGAAAAGTTGCTTTGTTGTGAAAAAAGTATACACTGTAGTGCCTCCATACTACTGGGATGCCTCAGGGAACCAAGGATTAAACAGAGCATTTTGCAAAGCACCATAGAATTACAACTTTCCATTGAGTACCAGCGTGGACATGCCTTAGACACATGCAAATGAGTTGCAACTCCTCTGCCCAACCATCTGTTCCCATTTCATGTCGGTCTTGGGGGTAGGAGGTGCTTGTTCGCAGGGTAGATGGGGGAAAATGGATTATAGTCTAGAGTATTATTGTCATTACAGCGAGTAACTTTTTCATACTCCTAACATCCAAACCCTTTCCTCCATACTCAATATTCTAAATCGTCCCACAAAGGGATAAGGGTGGCTTGAAATTATTTAGCCAAAGGATTCCTCAACACAGTGTGCTCAAAAATTGTTTCTCAAGCTATCGTAAAGAGCGTAGTGTTTACAGAAGTAATGTGGAGAAGCCCAAGTGGCAGCCTTTCAAATATCATGCAGGGGAATGTGTCTCTGAAAGGCAATGGATGGAATTAGTTACTTACCTGTAACTCCTGTTCTCCAGCATGGATATCTTTCAGATTCCCATGCAGCAGGGAAAGCTGTTGTGGCGGCTACCGCTCTGGTTGAATGAGTTCTGGGCCTGCCAGAAAGAGGTCTTCCAGCTTGTTGGTGACACAAAACGACACAGGAGGATATCCATCTGGAAATAGAAGGCTTGGAAAGCGCATTCCCTGCGCCAGAGGGACCAAATGACACGAAAAGCTGAGAGGCTTTACTGAAGTACTTTGTGCCGGCGACATAATACTTTAGTGCCTGTACCACATCTAATGAGTGCAATGAACGCGTGGCCGGCAAGGCTGCTGATCCAAAGAATACTGGTAGCACCACAGGTTGATTAAGGTAAACGTAGAGGGCACTTTAAGCACAAATGAGCGGTTAGTGCGCATGATGACCTTGGATTTGTGAAATGTCAAGTAGGGGGCCTTGGAGCAAAACGCTTGTATCTTGCCTACGCTACGGGCGTATCTTACAGTGACTAGAAAAGTGGTTTTCCAAGACAAATATTGAGCAAGGGCTTGTGTGTTGGCTCAAAAGGAGGTTGCATGAGCCTTGATAAAACAACGTTAAGTTCCCATGCTGGGGTTGGTTGTTTGATTTGAGGGAAAGAAGGGAACAGGCCTCTAATGAATTCCTTCACTAATCCCTGAGACCAGAAGGAAGGAGTGCCAGGTGCACTTTTGTACTTTGAGATGGCAGCCATGTGTACTTTAATAGAGGAGCGCGCCATACTTGTTTGTGCCAGGGACAGCAAGTATGGCAGTATGTCCTGTGGTTGGATAACCAGGGGTTCTAGTTTATCGGTGTTGCACCAGATCTGAAACCTCTTACATTTGCTCCTGTTTATGGCAAGCGTGAAGGGAGCACGGGCACGAACCAGAACGTCCCGGGAGTCTTGAGGCAGAGGAATCGCAACAAATTTTAGGAACACCGGAGCCAGGCTGTCAGATTCAGCGAGGCTGGATGGTGATGGAGTACTTGCACCTGGTTCCCGAATAGTAGATTGTGGTGAGGGTACAACCTGATTAGACTCGCTTAGGAGAGAGCAAGGAGGTCGGAGGAGCAAAACTGTCTTGGCCATGCAGGGGCCACTAAGATGAGTTTGCACTTATTTTGTCTGAAGACGCTCATCACTCGTGCTGACAGCAGAATCAGTGGGAACACACAACAAGTTACTCTCTTACCTGGTAACGTTCTTTCGATGGGATGGTCCGACGACGTATTCCATATCTATGACAAGTAATCAGCACAGCTGTGGTGATTACATGTCATAGATATGGAATACGTCGGAGGACCCAATCCCCTCGAAACCTCCCTTCTCAAGTGAATGCGAAGGCGGCAACCAGGCTCTCTGGGTGGGGAAACCTGCTGGCGAAGGATTCGCATCTCTTGATGTTGAAGGTTGCAAAGAGATCTATTTCCGGCATGCCCCAATAGTGGAAAGCATGGTGAAGTTGACCGCTCTGTAGTTCCCACTCATGGCATGAACGGGATCTCGTCTCCCCCCAAACCCCTTTGCTTGCAGATGTAGAACATGGTGGTGCTGGTGTCCGTACCATTTTTCTGCAAAGCCATGGCAGGAATGATTGGTGTACTGTGAAAAACCTGTCTGTCTCCCTAGTTAGTTCACGGGGATCTATCATCCATGTGGCCAGGACATGGCCATGGCTATTGGATGCAGCTCCTGGGGGTGGACCAGTGAGGGAGGATCATCTGGATGGGGAGTCCTTTGGGAGTGGGACACTGATGGATGAGACACGGCATCCCCCTTCTTTCGACACCTTTTCCCCATCCTACCGCGTAGGATATTCCAAAACATTGCTCCTCCCATTTTCTGACATGAACACTTTCGCATAACTCGAAAGACAACGGACTAACACCAGAGCCATTTACCTGACATGTCCCGATAAAAGGGTCAGGCAAAGTCAGGAAATTGACCAGAATCTCACACACCTGACAACTCTTTCCCTTCCCCAGAGGGATAAAAGACAGAGCGTGAGAGCTCAGGACGAGCAAGGCAAACTACACAATGTGAGAGGTAACTCAGTACAGCAGTTCAAGAGGAGGCGAAAGACAGCGCATACCAAGAGGGTTACAAGGAGAGAATCGACCTTGCCCTTTCCGACTAAGGCCTGTGAAACCTCTGCAGATGGAAATATAAGACTGACAGCAGATGTCAACAGTACACAAGACCCTCCTCTGCGGATTACCAAGCCGGGGAGAGACGCTTGTCTCGGAGTTAACAACCTTGAGTCCACGGAGAAGGAAAGCCAGGCGGTTCATCACAGCCGGCGAGTCGAGGGGAGAGTCGATAAGAAGCTGACTGTGTTGAATGAAAGAGCCAACGGCTAATTTGAACTTTGAAAGGTTTAAAAAAAACTACTGATGAAATAGGGGGGAAAACCAGCAACAGGGGCTTCTGGCACCACGCGGGTGCTAATGCAGGAAACTCTGGGCGATTACCTGATGGTAGAGACTACCATAACCAGAGGCCTTGGGAAGAGGCATAAAGAGGTCAAAGTGGTCATACAGGGGTTTTGTAAAATCCTCTGTACCGTTGAGTCTTCGACTGATAGATGATTGTGAAGGAAAGGGAGAAGAGTCCCTCTTGGTGAAACTAGCGTATGAACTGTGTGCCGTAAATGTTGCCAAGGGTGAATCTGACGGAGGGATGCTAACAAAAAGGGGCGAGGCTTGATATCCCTATGAATAGTGCAATGACAGAAGTGAACCTGACCAAGGGATGTCCACAGTGAACTATTTTGGTGAAAGTTGGCAAGAGTGAACCCAGCAGAGGAAGGCCTAGAAAAAGGGGTGAAGTCTGAACTTTTAAAAAAGACATTAGGATTCCTGAATGCAAGAAGCCTGGGGATCCGAGCCCGAGTGAGGGAGATCCAGGGGTGGAACGTCATCACACAAAGTATATTGAGAAACAAACTGTTTAATTCATTTTGCTAAATACGACTTGTGAGGGGTCTATGGCCGGAAGAGGGGGACTCAGAGGTGAAGCCTTCACCCAAATGTATACGTGGGACAGAAATTTCGTCGTCGACATATCTCGTCCTTGACATTACCTCTGTAGTGCCTTTGGCACCTTGTCTTGAGCGATCCCTGCAAGCAGGGATCGCTCAAAACTGTAATCCAACCCCCGGGCTATGTGAGGGGGAGGTGCCCCATCACTGCCAGCGGGCTGGATTACCTTCAGTTTCACGTCAGCATGTGTAATGCACGCTGGCGTGAAAGTAATTTCACTGCAGCAGCCATTTCAGGCTGCTGCGGTGAAGAGAGAAGGTGAGTGCACTTCTCCCTCTGCCTTGATTTCCGGCCGTATTTCAAGCTAGAGATCGAGGCAGTTGTTGTTGGCAAGGGGAGATTTTCCCCATTTCAACGACACCATTTGTCTAAGCATTGCTGCTCCGGATCGGGGGCAGATTGCTCGATCCGTGGACAGCAATGCCACTAGACACCAGGGATGTCTTTTGAGTATGGGGGTTTCCCCCCCCCCGAAGCCCAAAGCATGGGGCCACATGTATGGAAACCCCCTGGGGACAGATGGGTGACCATCTGCCCCCAGGGGTGGGGGCATATGAAAAAAACAAAAACAAAAACAAATAGAACACAATGGGAAGGGGGTAGGGGGCTGGGGACCACTAGCCACCACAGATTTATTTTAGGACATGAAAGGGTTGGTGCCCCTCTCTCTCCTACCCAAGTGGAAAGGGAGGGGCCCTTGTCACCCTCCCTGGGGGGCAGATTTCTCACCCCAGGGAGGAGTACATGAGATGGCCCCCCCATTCAATGGGGTGGGGGGGAGAGGGCTACCAGGAAAGTGTGGGTAGGCCCCTCAAACAATGGGGCCTGCAGGGTATGGCCCCCCTGGGGCAGATGGGAGCCCATCTGCCCCAAAGAGAATGGGGGCAAATAAAATAAAACATTTAAAAAATGTCATGGCTGGTGTTGGGGGAGTGCCCTCCCCTACTGGACCACCAGGGATTTTTTTTTATGGAAAGGGGTTGCCCCCGCCACCCAAAATGGACTTGAGGTCATGATATGATATGAATACCCAGAGGTTTCTAAGCGCGGAGCCGGAATAGAACCTGTGGTGCTCTGTGTCGTCTTGCTTCCAAGGCAAGCACGTTGCCACCGAGCTATCCTTCCGAGACATGTCATGCAGCCCTTCCTGGGGGCAGTTATCTGCTCTTAGGAAGGGGCATGTAACCCCAAGGAGCACTGCATGAGAACCTCCCCTCTTATCTGCCCCCCAGGGAGGGCTGAATGAGATGCCCCCCCTGCATTTGGTGCAGGCTGCCATTTTCAATTTTTTTTCATGGTTTACCAAACTTGCCTTGGAGCAGAGGGGCACACTGGTGTGCCAATCGGGCCCTAGGGTGCCCAAACCTTACTGCCCCACCCACTGGGGGGCCTATCCCACACTTTTTGGTGGGACAGGCCCTGCGGGAAGGTATGACATCTGTTGTTGGCGACGTGTTTCGGTGAGTGGACAGAGGTAAATGTCTCTGAAATTGGCTGGAAATAAAGACAATTCCCAGACATTTCACTCTGGTCACCCATGGCCTACCTTCCCGCGTTCCCACAGGTGTCCTGATGAAAAAGGTACCTCTGCTGTCTTGTTTGCGGACCACTGCAGACACTACAGAATCAGGTGTGGGTTGTGTGCGTAAGCAGCCAGGCGCAGTGTCAGGGACTCTATTTTTTGTCAAATCTCCTTTTTTGAAGGAGCTGAGGGTGAATGGGTCATAATAATGAGACCTCCCTCCCAAATGTTGTCCAAGAGAGGTATAGATAGGACTGACTTTCTATGTTGTTCCTGTCTTTGATATAAAAAGCTGTCCTTCTATATTTATTTATTTTGTCATTGGTAAGGCGCACCCAGACCTGGGGCATCTGGGCGCTACGTTTCTTGTGAACATTACATACCTTAGTGAAAATCACAAAGCAATAAGTTATACAATTGGTACTACATTGGTGGCAATCACAAAGCAATGTATCTTACAACTGAGGGTACAACACTTATTCTAACGTTGTAGTAGAGTTAGTTTGGCGTATCACCAATAATCGAGGCATTTGTCAGTGGGCATCATCAGTTATTACAGACAAGTATGGGTACATTATCAGTACAGGTACGCCAAGAGTGTCAAGCATGTGCAAGCATGGGTGAATCCAGTGATACGTGAGGCTTAGAGTGGGTTAGATTACTCTTGTGAAAAGAGCCATGTTTTCAGACTCTTGCGGAAAGCCCAGTAGGAGTGTTCAGATGTGAGGGCTGGTGGTAGTGCAGTCCAATGTTTAGCAACTACCACTGGGAAGCTGATGCCCCTGCTTTCTGAAGATTGTATTTGGCAACGGTGAGAAGATTTGCGTAGACCATGCGGGTGGGTCTGTTGGATTTGTGCTGTGAGAATTTATTGGATAGGTACTTTGGCACTTTTGTCAATGAGAGAGTTTTGAAGACAATTTGATCGTGTACAGGCATCCAGTGGGAATTGCATCGCTCTACAGAAATATGGGAGGTTTGGGGGATATTGAGTGCTGCTCCAAGGGCGTTGTTTTGGATCACCTACTTTTTTTAGGTTGCATTTGCTAGTGCCCAAGTACAAGGCATTGCAGTAGTCTAATCTGGATAAGACAAGAGCTCTGGCTAGTGTGATACAACTGTTTTATGACAAAAAGGGTCATCAGGCCTTGTTAAGTTTAGATATGTAAGCTGCCGCCGACGCTGTGGAGTTGATTTATCGGGTTAGTGAGAGGGCAGAGTCCAGGTTTTTACTTACTTAGAAACTTTGATGGAAATGCCATTAACTGTGAAAGAATTAAAGGAGTTTTCTAGTTTGTTTAGTTGGTGTTGAGATTGAGTAAGTCAGTCTTTTCATCGTTGAGGCAGAGTCCGTGTTGGGCAATCCATGGCTGGATCGTTTGGTAATTTTTATTTAGAGGTTTGGTCTCTTGGTCATCTGTTCCTACGGAGAAGCAACATTTTCGCTGCTCTACCCATTAGGGCGTGGAAGGGCCTGATGTCGTCAGGAGGGATCTCCTCTGTTTCACCATCATATATATTCATTCACTGTGTCAGAAGCTTGATCATCCTGAGGATCATGTTCTGATTCAGCGTCTGTTAATTGCAATGGTCTTTGCAGTCTCTGCTCTTCCCTTGCAGGGTGAGGGTGCAAGTCCACTGGGACCTGCCAGGGATGTCTGGGTTCTGGCGATGGTAGTAGAGCCAGTAACCTGTGTTTTAAGGTAGACAACAAGGTAGGGAGAGTGGCAAGAGTGACTAGAGATATGTCTCTAGGAGCAGGTGGGGTGGCACCCTGGTACCTGGTGAGGGACTGTCTTGAGGCGTAGGCTCCTGTGAAACCTTTGGTGGAGGCATGTCAGGACAAGGACTGGAAGATGAGAATTCCCCATCTAGGTCATCATCCGAGGAGACAGGCAGAGGATCTTCCATCTGAAAGGAGGATTGAGGATCAATTTTAATCACCACTATAGGGGATTGAAGCTTTACAGTGCTGACTCCTACAGCTAGGGTATATGCCAGACGCGGAAGAGCCGTCAGTGTAGAGGGTTACGCAATTGGTGAGGCCCTTACACTGATTTTTTCGTAGCCGTTGACGAAATTGTAGACGTCGACAGGGGTGTCTTAACGATCATCGATGACAAGGGTTTTATGGTTGTCAACAACAAGGTCTTTGTGGTCGTTGATGGTGTAAGGGAACATTGACGCTGTGGGAATCGTCGAGGACATCGATTATGGTTTCGTTGACGGAGTCGAAATGCTTTTATCTTTGGAAGATGACGAAGAGAGCCTACTGCTGTGGTTGTCCTGAGCTTCCCACAGAATTTAAGGAGGACCATGATAGCGTCTTGGGTTTGTCCTTGAATCGGTCTTTGTGCATCTTTTTACTGCTCCTGGCAGGCTTGTCGTGCGAGCTTGACCTCTTACTAGAGGTGGTTCACTGGCTACCCTGCCTAAGCGAGGCAGGACTCCGCACTGAAACAGAATTTGAGGCGAGTGAGCACGTGGCTATCGGGGGAATGGTATGTTTTAGGCACCAGACCTAAATCGCCATGGTTGGAAGACACCAGCGATTTTGTACCCACTTGTTTGTTTAGGGAGAACATCGTTGTGCTGCTGTCTGTGTAGACCAACACCCAGTGACCAGTCAGCGATGGTAGGAAGGCTTTCAAAAGCAGTAAAATGCCTTTTAGTTTAGTTTATATGATGAAGTTGCTCTTCTGAAATCCATAAATCATGAACCTCACGTTGGTCAAAGGCCGCTCCCCAGCCCACAGGAGACATCTGTGGAGAATGTCCTGGTACTGTGGAGGGGGGAGAAGGCTACCCGCTTTTGAGGTTTTTCTCCTCCTTCCGCCAATTAAGATACAATTTAGGAATAACATTTCAGTTTGTGGCTGGGTCTCCTGGAACCATTGTAATGTCAGGTGTAACTGAATCAATATGTGCAACCTGGCAGGTGGAACTACTATAATACAAGAGGCCACAAGGGCTAGTAGACGTTGAAACTTTATAGCTGGTAAGTATGGGCTTCTCAAAAACTCCTGGCAGATTGTGTTTAGAAAGATCAATCTTCCCACAGCTGGAAAACCCTCCCCTACGCTCAATCCCAGACTATTTGGATATACTGCAGTCATTGCATTGGTGTAAGTATTGATTTTTCATGTTGATTGCAAGGCCCAGTGCATAAGCTTGTTGGACGATATGGTTCACTGAGTCCATCACCTGCAACGGGTGGGTCTATGTATCAGCCAGTCGTCCAAATATAGATAGATGTTAATCTTCTGTTGAAGCAGATGGGACATAAAGGCGTGCATTAGTAAAAAAAAAAACCTGTGCTGAATGTAGTCCTTTGTACTGTGTGAGGAAAAGAAAGAGAGAGCGAGAGAGAGAGAGAGAGCGAGAGAGAGCGAGAGAGAGAGAGAGAGCGAGAGAGAGCGAGAGAGAGCGAGAGAGAGAGAGCGAGAGAGAGAGAATATACACGACCACCACTTTGGTCGAGGAAGATGCAACAAAGACTGACAACAGACGGCAGAACTCACTCTGTGCAGCATAGTTGTCAAGAACCTATTACAGCTGGCGGAATATTTAAAAGCCAGTTTGGGAACTGTGAGGGGGTGTGAAGGAGAGGGACTTGGATGCAAGAACAGTCGTGTGGAAACGCTGTAAGAGGTCCAGAGAAGCCGGAGAGGGATGCAGAGAAAACACAGTTGGAAGCCAGGTGGAAAGCATGCTGGTGCGAGAGGGGTCTGCAGAGCAATGCTGGAGCTGAGAAGCAGCTGGAGAGACTGGGTGAGAGCCAGAGGAGCAGCGCCGAACAAACCACAGCATAGCAGGGGCTGGCAGTGAGGTGCATCATCGAGACCGACGGGCGAGACGAAAGCTGTCCGTGGAGCCACAGGAGGACCGGCAGGACAGAGAACGCTTCCAAGAAACACAAGTGCTGAAGCCCCACACCACATGTCAGGCAACACCGGTGAGGGTGCCCAGGAGCGCTGGGAGTCCAGGGGCGTAACGACACGGATTTCATGGGGATTTTTACAATAAATGACAAGCGACTAAAGGAAAGCGACTGTAATTACATTAAATCCTCATTGAAGAAAAATACAAAAGAAGTACAAGTAGAAAGTAATGAACTGTGACAAAAGCCAGAGAAAATATTGATACCATTAAAGGGAATTGGCAGAAGCTGAGATATAAAAGCCATGCGTATAAGTAAAAGTCAAGTAAGCAGGTATAAGTGAATGCTTGGGATGGAAAAGCAATGCCAATAAGCACAACCAAGTAAACCAACATAAGTGAGTGCTGGGATGAACTTTGCCAAGAGTCAAACATTGTCAAGAATCATGTGAGCATTGTCAAATGTCAAGCAGATATTATTGCTTATTTTATTGCCTACAAGGCCTTGCACAGACAATGGGAAGAATTCCTCTGAGACCAGATTAGCCAGTATCGCCCAGGAAGGGAATGAAGATCCATCAACGACCTACAAATAGAGGCAAACTCACATCTAATTGCTAACATCTGGAACAACATGCCTAAACAAATAAGACCACATCAGTTTCAGGAAATGGCCCAATACCTAGCTATTCAGCAGACAATGACACCAAGGGACACCAAGGGACAACAACAATAACACCACCACAAACAAACAACCTGAGAGGTGACAAGATGGGCCAAATAACCACAAACAAGATCCTGGCAAGATAGCGCCAAGCGGCAACCAAAGAGCTGTGCGAGAGGTGCCAACAAACTGACCAATTTACTAACCCATTTCCCCTTCTGCTCATCCAACATAACTGACGCCTCTACACCAGACCTTAGACTAGTCACATGACACACAAACAAATAGAATACTATATCCGCACCCAGCATCTGTAGATGCTGAAGCACACCTAGAGTGAACCACCCACACAGTCCATAAAACCATCAACAATGCAACTACACACCAAGATACCGGATCAACCCACTGCTACGGCACCCATGACTCTAGATCCTTTAAGGAAACTACCAAACCAGTGCGCACGACCTAACCCACCATAACACACTAACACAAAAGACTTCCACGCACCCGAGGCTCTGAATCTTACCCATACGGTTACACTGCACAAGGCCTCGGGCACAAACAACCAACATGCAAAACAACACTCACAGATGCCAGTTTCTCCTGGTTCAGAACCTATCGTCTCACCCTATCCCCACCAACCTCCCCAACTCGCTCACTTGCAGAGCAACGCAAGCGCCTGGAGACTGCCCCTGGGTGGCAGCAGTGCGCGGTATAAATCATTATAAAATTTAAAACATTACTGAAAGAAGTGAATGATTGAGAACACTGATCCTGGATATAAGAAAAACCTAACAAAGGCATCTGACGGTGTATAGGTTTTCTAGCACGAGAGTGTACTGGGAAGCTTATGGGGGCCTGTGCAAAAAAGGGCTTTAAACTGAGTTTCTTAGCAGGAAAGGGTACTGGGCAGCTTGTGTTGGTCATTACAAGTGAAGGCTAATAAACCAGTGAATGGTGATGAAAAAAGAAACAAAGCTTCAAGGGCAAGTGAGAGGAATACGTCAAGCCTTATTTTGAAGCTTAAACTGTGGCAAAATACCTATGAAGTGAGATGAAAGAAAGGTGTGTCGGTTGCGTGATCTGTAATGGGTGGACAGTGGGGTCAAACAACTGCACCTAGATTGAATACACCCGCCCAAAGACAAGCCACTTTGTGATTGAATAAAGGAAAAGCCTGTGTAAGTGAAACTGAAGAATTTAACTTATAAACTGGTGAAAGGTAATCAAACTGAACAGATGCGAAGTCAGTCCCAAGGAATTGTATTATTTTGGTACACTGAACATCCTGAGGAAGTGTGTTAGTTTGGAACTGTGATAGACTTGAAAGCTTGGGGAAGGTAACCCCTCTTTTGTGAAATGAACTGTTTGAACCTTGGGGAAAGGAGAACCCATTTTCCATCCAAGAGAAGGAAGAATCTCTGAACTTTCATTTGACAATTTTTCATGTTGATGCCGACATCCCAACACATTGTATACAATTAGATGTGAGGGCAAGTACAGGTTTTGGACACAGACCAACATTTGCTTTGGACTTCCTGACACAGACTATCATTAGTTTAAGTTGGGTAGGGAAATCCCACCTTAGTATAGGGCAAGTTAGGCAGTTTTCCAAGCCTTAAACTTTTAGCTAATAAAAGATTGTATATACAATTGTATTCAGTTATCTGTGTCTACTCCATGATGCCTTGACAACTGGTAGTGCGAACCTTGAATAGAGAATCAAACGTACTTTCATGGTGGTTTCCGTATTAGTATGTGCATGTATGCATCTTGTAGATGGGGTGCACAGCCAATTCTTTTTCAGAAAGGCAGATAGGATCGGTGCTAAAGTGATAATTTTGAACTTCTCCTTCTGGAGGAATTTGTTGAAGCTGGAAAGATCAAGCGTGGTCCTCCAACCCTCGTTGTCCTTCAACAGAAGGGCAAACAAGCGAGAGAAAGAGCCCTTGGATCAAGCCTCACTCAGCAGCTTTTCCAGGCCCTCGTTATGGTTCAATGAAAATTGCTAGAGGAAGGGAGTTTAGAGGAAGAGTGATCGGAAACCACGTGTCACTATCTAAAGTTCAGGGGTCCAATGTCATTTCCTTCCAAGATGAAAAATGGCAGCGAGCAGGCCGCCTACTGGGTTGGAATGCAACTGGGCCGTGGGAATGTTCAAGCTTCAGTTTATCAGCCAAACGTAATGCTATTCTCAACCCTTTAGCAAGTTGTGGTTTCTTTTTTACATGTAGCCCAGTACTCTAGCCACACCTGTGCCTGTTCTGGGTATATGCCAAAAACATCAGAAGCCAACAGTTGGACACTGGCCATTTTGTTGCAGAAAAAAGAGCTGAACATTGCAGAGAGGCTTAGCAGTAAGGAAATGTGCTTTTTCTTTTGTTAGTTCCTCCTTAGTCATTGAGTGAAAAAGAGTGAGGCCGTCAAAAGGCAGATCCCTAAACTTTTCCTGTACCCCAGATAAAAGCTTTATGCTTTTGAGCTAGGCACCTCTCCTTGGGTCCAGTCCAAGGTAAAGCCCCTTTGCAGCTATGTCTACATGCACTCCAGCTGACTCCAGCATGTTTTGCATGATTATTCTTGCCTCCCGAAGACAAGAAACTGCTCTTTTCTGTCACCCAACAGATTATTTGCAAAGTTTTCCATCTAGTGTTACAATTTGCTTTTACTGGTAGCTACCAGTTGCATCGGCTTTGACCTGTCATTAAATGTAGTGTTCACGTTTGGTCAGGCCTTTTCCCCCAAACATCATCCATAGCTCTTCTCTCAGTGTTCGAGAGGTTTGATGACAGAAGGCAGTTTTCCCTTTGCAATGCTGCTGAAACTCCTGCATAATGGGCAGGTAGGTTTGTGCTAGTGGATAGCACTTCAAGCACAATTTGTCTGCAGCAGGTGTCCAGGTTTTTTTTTATAGGGGCAACGTGGTGTGGCTTTTACAAATTTTCTTGGACTCTGCCAGTATGTCCTACTCTAGAGTATCTGTTTTTGGCCAGTACCTCTGAAGACTCCTGCTTTTGTGGGAGGCGATAGCTTAGTTTAGTTTAGTTTATTCATTTGTATTGCGCACCAGACCCGAGGGTATGAGGGCGCATGAGCAGCATGGTTATTCAAAGCTTGGTTACAGGTTGCTTATACATTGCATTACATAATTACAGTGCGACAAATGAAGGACATGTGTACAGTTTGGCAGGAAGGAGATAATGCAGTGCACATAGTTAAAGATTTACATATATTTTATAAATTTACATATACACATACATTGCGGAAAGCAGCAGTGTGGTGTTAGAGGTGTTAATGGTTCATGTTCTTTATCCAATGGATGTAGTTGCGTCTAAAGTGTGAGTAAGATTGGGGTGTTCTGAGAGATGGTAAGGAGTTCCAGTGTTGAGGTGCTTTCACCTGGAAGCTGTTGCCGCCCATTTTGGTGCGTTTAAACCTGGGGACAATTAGCAGGTTAGCGTTGGAGGTTCTGGTGGGTCTGTTGGGGGTGTGTTTGCATATTCTGTCTGCCAGGTAGCGTGGGGCAGCGTTGTTCAGGCATTTGTGGGTGAGCGATGCTACTTTAAGCAGGATTTTGTCTGATGTGCTGAGCCAGTTATGGGATTTCCTGATGTTGGAAATGTGTTCCCTCCTGGGAATGTTGAGTGCTGCCCTAAGAGCGTTGTTTTGTAGCGTCTGAATTTTGTTGGTGATTTGCTTGCTGGCTCCTATGTAGAGGGCATTACAATAGTCCAGTTTGGATAGTACCAGGGCTCTGGCTAATGTAATGCAACTCTGGGTGGATAAGAAGGGTTTGGCTTCTCTTATAAGCTTACATGTGTAGGCCGTGGAGGATGCCATCGAGCTAACCTGTTTGTGGAAGGTTAGGGAGGAGTCCAGGTATATTCCTAAAGTTTTCACTTCTTTGGAAACCTTGATTAGGTTCCCGTCTATGATGAAGTTGGTGTAGTTGTGGTTGAGTTTGGTTAGGTTGGAGGTGGAACCAAGGATGATGAGATGAGTTCAGTTTTGTCATCATTCAGGCATAGATTGTGCGAAGCCTTCCATGCCTGGATGATGAGATACACCTTGTTCACCAAGGCCAAATCCTGATTGTAATCTCCTGTCAACGGGATGAGGATCTGTGTATCATCGGCGTAGTTGGTGTAGGTGATACCCAGGCCATCTAGATCGTCAAACAGGGGCTTTGTGAACACGTAATACAGAGTGGGGGAGACGCAAGAGCCCTGTGGGACTCCACACGTAATGGGGATGGGCTCGGCAGCGGCAGAGGAGGAGAAGACACGCATGGATCTGTTGTTGAGGAATGACTCAATCCAGCTGATGGCTTCTTGGGAGAAGTGGGCAGCTGAGTCTAAATGATTGCATAGGATTTTATGGTCAACTAGATCAAACGCCGCGGAGAGGTCTAGCAACAGTAGTAATGCTGTTGTCTCTAAGGGCGTCTATTTGGGCTTTCAGATCTATCAGGGCGGTTTCAGTCCCATGTTGGGGTCTGAAGCCTGATTGTCTTATGCCTAGGAGGTGGTTTGTTTCAAGATATTTTTGTATTTGTAGGTATGCTGTATTGTCTAGTATTTTGAGCAGGAATGGGACAGTGGTAATCGGTCTGTAGTTGGTCGGGATGGACAGGTCGAGGGAAGGTTTTTTGAGGAGAGGGAGGACCCAAGACTCTTTGAGGTTACTGGGGACTGTTCCTGAGGAAAATGAGGCATTGATGAGTCTGGTGATGAATGGGGAGAGGTCTCTTGCCGCATCTTTAATGATTTGTGGGGGGCAGAGGTCGCCTTTGCAGTTGGAGGGTTTAAGGCCAAGAATGATTTTTTCTACTTCGAGAGTAGAGACTTTGGAAAAGCTGAAGCGAGCAGTGTTGGGTGTGTGGTGTGAGGGTGGAGGGCTGGAGTGGGCGTTGGTGGGGTTGGTGAGTTTGGGGAGGGAGTCTTTCTTGTTTTTAATTTTAGTTTGAAGGCCGGTGACTTTGTTGTTTAGTGCATTTTGGACACTGGTCCACCATTGTTTGTTCTTGACGGAGGTATCTGGAATTATCACCGGTGTTTCCAATTCTTTCAGGATAGTAAATGCTTCTTTGGTGCTGGAATTGGATTGTGAGATTCTCTGGTTATAGGATTCTTGTTTGGCCGCTATGATTTCTTTTTTATAGTTGGCCGTTATTTTGTTGAGCAGTAGCATGTTATGGTCTGTCGGAGACTGTCTCTAGACTTGTTCCAGTTTACGTTTTTCCAATCTAAGGGTTTTAAGATGGATGGAGAACCATTGGTTGAGGTACTTTTTTGGTTTGCATTTTCTGAGTTTTAGTGGTGCAATGGCGTCTAGGGCTGTGCGTATGGTGTTGTTATAGCCTTCTACAAGGTCTTAGGGGTTAGAGTCGGGGAGTTTGTTGAGCGTAGGAAGAATGAGCGGGATCGGTTTTTACACTGTAATGTTTTTTTTGCTTCTAGTGGGGATGGCTGCGGCTAGTGCCATGTTGGTTATGGGGCTTAAGGCCTCGAGTGAGAAGGAAAGGAGATGGTGGTCAGTCCATGATTGGGGAGAGTTGTTAGTGATCGATACGGCACAGTTGTAGTCTGCTATCCAGTCAAGGGTTCTCCCTTTGTTATGGGTGGGGCTGGATACTTTTTCTGTGAAGCCTAGTTCAGACAAAGTGTTACTGATGAGGGTGGCCTGATTGTCTTTGTAACCTAAGTTGAAGTCTCCTAAGAGGAGGCATTGTGAGGAGTTTTTTAGGTTGTCGGTGAGGATGGCACTGAGGTCTTCCTCGAAGGATCCCATGGGTCCATGCTGTCTGTATAGTAGGTGAATGGATATTGTTTGGGAGTTGGCAGTGGGGAGCTTGGCTGTAAGTGATTCGCATGATGGGAGGTATGTAGCGGAGTTGAGTCTGATGTTAAGGTGAGTCTTGGCAATGATGGCCAAACCTCCGCCTCTAGCTTCCGTTCTGTCCGCTCGGATGATGGTGTAATCGATGGGGATGGCTAGCGAAAGGGCTGGGCCTGCGGCTGCATGGAGCCAGGACTCTGTTATGGCTAGAAAGTCTAGATCTTCAGCTAGGATGAGATCAGCGATGTCCGTGGCATGGGCAATTATGGAGCGAGCGTTAATGAGGGCACCTTTTATAGGTGGGGTAATGGTTTTGGGAGGGGTGGGGGTAGTTGCTGTGATGAGCGCTTTGTTGTTAGTTGTAGTGGTGTTGAGGGGTTTAAGTTTGGGGTTTTCAGCGTAAGGTTAGCGCAGGTACTAATGGAGGTTCGGTTAGTGAGTTTGGATTGGGTGGAGTCCCTGGCTCGGGGCTCATGTAGTTTGGGAAGCCTGGATCATAATCTGGTCAGCCTGTCCGAAAGGCATGGGGGAGAGAGTAGGGTAAGCATGATTGTGGTGCTAAGCTCTGTGAGGGTGGTTGATGTAGTGCCTAGGCTGATCAAGTTGAGGGCTGAGCTGGGCAGGCATGCGGAGTTGATGAGGTGGAGAATGATTCTCAGTAGTATAGAGTAAAAGCTCGGAAGTACATTGTGTATAGTGGGTAAGATGCAATGTGTGCATCTGGTGTGTGGGTAGATAGTATTAGCCACTTAGAGATGAGTTCTGGTGATAGGACAAATGTTGTGTGCCGGCATGGAGCAAGTAGTGGCAGCTAGTGTACCCTGTCTAAGGTCAAAAATCTAGTAGTGGGCACATAGAGGTAGTTAGTGCAGCCTGCCTGGTATAGCACTTAGTTCAAGTAGCGCATGGTTGCAGGTTAGCATCTGATTCAGGGTACAGGCCTGCAAAGTGGCCCTTAGATTCAAAATAGCATACGTCTGCAAATTAGCACAGCACTATATTTAGAGTGACACAGGCGTACCAATTAGCATCTAGGATCAGAATAGCACATAAATTCAGAGTAGCACAGATTTGCTGATTAGCATCTAGATTCAGAATAACACCTAGATTCAGAATAGCGCAAATTTGCACTTAGATTCAAAATAGCATTCGTTTGCAAATTAGCACAGCACTAGATTTAGAGTGACACAGGCGTACCAATTAGCATCTAGGATCAGAATAGCACATGTTAGCGTATAGGAGTATTAACAAAGATGTAGTTAGCTAGCGGGGCGTCATGCGTGGCGTGCAGTTATAGTGTTAGGGCGTACCAGTATAGTAAGTCCTGCTGAGAGTTTGGGGTGATGTAGTGGCCAGTTTTGATGCTGCTGCAATGATCACTGGCTGTAAGAGGGGTTAGGTATACGTAGTGCAGAAAATGCAGCAGGTGCTTACCGAGCCAGGAGTGCAAAAGTGGATGTGAGCCGGTGTGAGTTCGGTCCAGAGGAGCAGGGGTCCTTGCCTCTGACTCGGTAGACTCTGGTCAGGCTCGGGTCAGGTGCCTTGGAGGAGTGCCAGCTTCACCTGCCGGCGTTCGCTGATTGGATGTGTTCTGGAGCTGTGGTGGCCAATGGGTGTTGGCGGTGTCAGGGGGCCTGGGGCCAGGCAAGCTAGCAAGGAATGGCGGCGGCCATCTTGCAATGGTAGAAACCTTGTGGTTTCGTCGGCGCTTCGGTGTGGAATCAGAGTATGTAGCTTGGATTGAATTCAGCTGTTCAATCTGATATTTCCCTGGGCATCACTGGCCTGGACATGGATAGAAGGCGTGCCTTGGCTGAGTCAATCGGTAACACAGGTACCGTGTACATTTGGGTGTGCTGATAAATGCAGTGGGGAGCAGCTAGTGCAGTGCACCATAGAGCGGACGCATATTTGTACTCGCAGCAGTTTCGGTCCTTCTGGTCAGCAAGGATAACTCGCCACGCGCCGAACAGGGGCAAACAGGGCCTTAGAACGGCCTTTGAAACTGGCCGGCTCTTCCGCCTGCCGGCGGATGTTAGGTGCTATTAAGCATGGTTGCTTAGCAACCACGACACCGAGCCTCGATCTGGCGCTGCATCGCGCCCGACATTTTGTTTTTTGAAAATGTCGGCGTGGGCCGCTTCTGAGAGGGGGGTGGGCAGCAGGGCAGCAGATTGGTGCTCCAGGTGGGGAGGGCAGCACCAGGGCGGGTGCTCGTAGTGTAGTGGGGCCTTTCTGGGATGCAGGCCTCTTCGTGGCTGTAGCATGATGCAGCAGCTCCGATAGCAAAACACAAGAGGTGATGGCTGGACAGTTCAGAATAAATCTTACCTCTGCCATCGCTCTGGGCAACCCTCCAGACCATCTTTCTTCGCCTGCCAAACCATTATAGAAGGTGAAAGACCATATGCAAATCAGGCTTGGTCCAACCCCCAAAGTGGCAGTCCAGCCCGAACCACTAGGTCTCATCCCTTCTGCATGAGACCACAAGCATCCTCGGACTTGTTTCAGACTTGTTGGGCCTCATCAGTGAGTAGCAGCTTGGGTCTCTAGGCCCAGGAGGCATGGGGACCCACGCCTGTGCATACCAGTTTAGAATAAATCTTAACCTCTGCAGAAGGCTAGTCATGCAGTGGGAGCTCTATGAACTCCATCATATCACATATTCACTTGCAAAACATCTTAGGACATGATGACGTTCCTTCATGGTCATCCTCCTAATTACCAATATGTTTGTTGTGAAGGGTAAGCTGTAGTGGTATAGTATGTCCTGCGAAACCTGTGACTGGCCAGGGGCCAGGTGGTGCAGGATTTCCAGTGATTGTGGCACCAACTGACTGTGCATCAAAAGATGTTGCCGCTGGACCAGGGGAGGGCATGATCTCAAGCAAGAGCTCCTTGAAGAAACGTCTCAAGTCTGGACCAGTGAGCATATGTTTAAATCTGCTCAGGAGGGACTCTTCCACCGGACCAGGCAGGGTCCTCTTTCCTGCACCGGTTTTGCCGGGTGGTTGCTGTGGAAGAGCCTGTCTGTTTTGCCCCACCCTAAAGCAATGCATGTGTTTGGGTGGTCAGAAGGGTTGTGGGAGGTGCCCATGACAACAAAGGTTCACTCACCTTTGGGTTTGATCCGTTCTTGCTGCTTGTTGTGATGAATTCCTCGATGTGCTGTGGAGGAAGCTTCCCAAATGCCTCTCACCAACACAGTTGCCTGTTGACAAGGCACCAAACTGAAAATGAGCCGCACGCATTGCAAGAGTAGCATGTATGTGACAGACCCAAAGCAAGTTAGGCAAAGGCTGTGCAGGCCTGCAGAGGAAATTACCTGATGGCACCCCACAGCATCTAAACCCATGGGGCATGCAACATGTTAGGAAAAATGCTTTTTGGGTGTAACAAGGCACAGCAGTGCAATGTTCCATCACGTCAGCCAGCTCTAGGAGGTGTTTCCCTGCCTCAACTAAAATACTAAGAGTGTCGTTAGAATGTCTTTACAACTCAAAATGTCTACTGTCCTGTGTCCAAAGTCTCTATCTCTGACCCATATTCGTATAACTAAACTAAAGGTTGTGCCAATGTTCTTGGTCCATGAGAATGAATGACTCCCTTCTCCTGGACTAGGCATCACAGTGCTGGCCTTGATTTGCCTCACAAGTTCTTTATCAGGGGGAAAGACTCCCTTCCCTTGATCCACGTATTTCACAAAAAGGACTGCCAATCTTGTAACACTCTAGAAGAAAAGACTTTCTTTGTCACTCCAGGGGGAAATACTCCCTTGGCCTGGCCGTATTGTTCCACTGGTGACACTTGATACCCGGGGGGCATGACCCCCTTCTCTAGGCTTTTTTTTTACTTGATCCTCTCCTCTGGTTTCATCTACCAGGGGGAATGACTCCCTTCCCCGGCCTCTTTACAGGTTTCTCCTTTCTAGTATCAGTAACCAGGGGAATGCCTCCCTTCTCCACTTTAGGATTTCTTAGCAAGACAGTTCACACAAATGTAGGATCCTCGACCCAAGTTTCCCCCACTATGGCCCACTAGCCTGTCAAGTACTGCCACAAGTAAGATGCACTTGCTCCCTTATTCTCATTTGGTGCGGGTGCCTGACCCATGTTTCTCTGGTTGGTTCACTGGGCAGACTTGGCTTGCCTATCTGCCAAGTCCTGCCACCAAGAAGATAGGGAATATCTCTATTTTGAGGTTTTTCTTCAGTGTTGAAGTTTCTAGTATGACCCCACTTTGAGAACCCTTTCCCTTGGGTGTTACCCGCTTCCTCCCTCAGCCGAGGGGGTCTTGTCTTACCCCGGTTATTAGTATAGGATATTAGTCCCAAAAACCTCTTGCGTCCCCACCACCCGGCTCATATATCCCTGTACCTTTTAGGATCTTCTTGGCAGGCGCAGGTCTGTCATGGGGTTCTGGTTTGCGTCTTCCGGGTTGTCTCCTTCTCTTCAGCGGCTCCGCTGCTTCAGACTTCCTACAGTCCTTGCGTCTGCTTCAGACCATGCAGTCGCAGTCTTCTTCCTTCCACTGGTCATTCCACGGTTCCGCCTGTCACTGGTAAGGTCCTTCAGTATTGGACCATCTACAGACGCTCCCGCCCTCCTGACGTCATCCCGGTCTGCAGCCTCTGCGTTCCCGCACTGACTAGCTGCCCCGCTCTCTGCTCCTCCTGGGATGCCTTGACGACATGGCAAGTCCTTCTTTCCTTTTCATGATAAATGGGTAAAGAGGACAAAAATGCTCATTCAAGTTCTCACTGGTGCTCTTCACCATTCTGCACCTCCACCTTGACCCAGTACTTATTAAGTAGGTCTCTCTTAGGTAGTCTCTGCTCTTCCTCGACTCAGTAGATGTTAAGCTTTCAGACAAACATATATAGAAGTGGGATATATGGAGGTGGGGTTCAGGGGACAGGAAGGTGTGTAGAGTGTTGGTGGAGGGTTGGCATACCTCCCTCGTGCTCAGAGGGGAAGTCTCTTCACATTAGATCCTCCCGCTGAGTACCCTCCCCCAGGGGTTGATCAGGTAGCAGCCTTATCCCCCTGATATCATGAGACGGGGTTCCCCTCGGGGAGAAGTGACATCTCAGGATTCGTCACATGCTTCTCGCTGGAAGTTGAATTGCCACTAAACGTGTATGTGCTTGTGCTGGGTGGTGTGTGCTATGTTACACTGTTAGTGATGCCATAATTCACAAGCGCCAAACCCTCTCTTTCCATGTGCTCCAAGGTCTTCACTCCCTCTCCATGAACACCAGCGCAGTGTTCACAGTACCTCAAGCTCTTTATGGTGACGGCCCTCGAGACTCAAATTGCTGTTCCTACCAGCACATGACCCCTACCCATTCAACCTCCTCAACCTGCCTGTCCACGTGCTCCAAACTCCTTGCACCATCTGTCCATTTATACCAGAGGCCTACTGCCCCTGCCCATCTGCTGTGTACCGCTAGGTGGTCACACTGCCCATCCATGTGCTTTAAAACCTGTGCTGTCCTTGCACCCCACGTATGCTTAAGTGAATGGAACAAGGTGTGAATAGGTTCTACTTGGGAACCTAACCGTGGATCTCACTCTCACTGGCCTTAAAAGACGAGGAGTGAAGGAATTGCTAAATGAAGACCATCACAGGAGAGTGACCAGGTGATCCTCCCACTCCACCCCAAAGCCTATCAGCTACTCGCTTCTTTTCAAGATCCAAAGCCAGGGTGGGCACTTCCTGACAACCATGATATTTTTTCACCTTGACTATACCATCAGTCTTTCTATTTTCCTCCTATCTGGTCAAACTCAAAGCGTCTAATTTATTGAAGGACTCCAACACGTCCACCACACAGAGGGTAGACTGTGTTGAGCACGAGAAAGCGCTTCCTAGCTGTGATTCCATTTTGCTGGTAGCTACAATAATTCCACTCAAAGCAATCCACAGGCCAAGACTGACTCATTACCAAAGTATCCCCCAATCTCTGTGCTCTGTCCATGCTACACTTCGCTACAACCTAATAATTATGGAAAAAACGAAAAGAAGACCGCAGCATTTTGCTATTTTGGTAGCAAGTTGTGGAACTCTCCCAGCACACTTCTGAACCCACCACCAAGTTTAGGAAGGTGCTTCTATATAATCTCCGTTCTCTGGATACCTCAACCCCATCCTCCAATCCCACCTGTCGCTCATGGCATGCAAGTTGCGTGATACAAAAGAACACTGTGCAACTTGTGCATCAGTAACGGCGTGTGCTGTCGGGCTTGGCCATCACGAGCACCTCATAAATCATATTATTTCTTCCCCAAAATAGTTTTTCACATTTTAAGAGCATGGGGATTCTTAAACTGCCACACATTCTGCAGAATTGCTCCCCAATAACAGAAAAGCAGATCACCACCAGCGGATTTTAAAGGGGAGCCTCGCAGGTTAAAGGAGAGCACGAGGCGCCCCAACTACCAAACCTGAATGTTCCAATCGTGACTAAATGATTATCACGGCTGTCAGGATGCGGGCACTTTCCTCCATTACCTATTATAAAACAAGACAAGTGCTTTGCTTGATCTCCCTCCCCCCCCACAGCCCCACGTTTTTATCCACTGTTAAAAAGGTGAGGAGGTTACCAGGGATAAAATCAAAATAAAAAACACAAAGGGCTCACTATTCATCCCAACAAAACCTAGCGACCTGAACACAGTCCGCACTCTTGTGGGTGCGACAATGCAGATAAAATAAGAAAACAAAACTCACTAACAAAAGCTTTTTATTCAGCTCCACAGGACAGAACAGACACGTTAAAGCGGCCAATCACTGCTTCGCCCCCGCCCTACTAGCGCCCGAATGAATTCCAGGGGACACGTCCCCATCAAATCCCCAGTGGCGGCACTTAAACCCAGTCGCACTTTCGCCGGGACCGTGCATACTTAAATAGTTCAGTGTTACAGTTCCATTGTATCCAAAAGCAAACCGAAAAGGAGAAGGAGCATTTGTGCAAACAAGAAGAAAGCACACGGTGTTCTTTGATGAAGAGGAATGAGTGTGCAAAGCAGCCAAGAGTCCTCTCGAGGCAAACGGCGCCGCTGGAGCACGACGACAGCGCCCTGAGTGGACAGGAGCAGAGCCATGCATGAGTGGTAGGTCGGACATTAAGGAGCAGGGCTAAGGTGGGCACGCCACGCTCTAGGCCAGTCCAGATGGCATCGTGCCCTGGTCCTCAACATAAGCAAGCTGCCCTGATGGCGATTTAGGGAGGAAGGCGCTCTGCGTTCTTACGAATCCAAAGAGCCCAGGGGATCCAGCAAGCAGCAGCAGCGGATAGAGGGCGTGCGTTTGGCTAAGGCAGTTCGTATTTCTTATAAACTAAGAGCCCACGCCCAGTTACCACTTGGACGTGTCCTTGTACATTCGTTCCCGCCTCGGGGGTTGTTTCAGCTAGCATGAAACACCAAACCGTCGCCTTTCTGAAAATGTACACACACACAGCGCCTAGAAGATCGTCATGGTGAGAATGAGACAAGATACCTCGGGCTTAGAAGTGTCTCCTCAGCGTAAGAATGCTTCCGTGATTCGCCTGAATTCTAATGTTCCGCAGAAACGGGCCCTTGTGGAAAAAAAGTCCCTACGCAGGGCAGGGCAGGCCAGCATGTCGACGTAAGTACAGGCAAGACATGTAATATCTGCTTGGAATCTTGCACGCCGGATGCTTCGCGGCATGACCACAGAGCATCTCAAAAACGGCCGCCACTCTGGATGTAATGGGTAACCAATGAAGCGATAAGAGGCGGACCAGCCCCCGTAGGGGGCGTTAGAGGGACAGCCTACATAGCGGCTGTCCCCTCTGGCCGCCACCCTCCAGGGTTGGTCAGCCTCTACTCTTCCTCCTCAGTGGTGGTGGTGGTGGAGGCGTCCCCTGGGCCTGACTTCGGGTGGCAGTCGCCTATGGGACTGCTGTGATTCTCTCTTATCCAGCAGGCCCTCCCTTTACAAAGTTGTCTGTGGTTATTATTGATGTAATTATAACACACTGGCCACAAGAGGTGGGGGGTGGCCAATGGGGATCTCCCGCTATGCTCACATCAGCAGCCACACAACAGCAAACGAACTAGCACATAGGCACCGCAACAGCAGGCTGTCACTTGAATCTAGCACCTGCCACCAATGCACTATCCTCCCTAGGGACGAGGTTCACAATCTCCTCTCAATATGTGAAGCTATAACTTTACTGCACCAACAGGAGCACACACATCGGCCAGAAACAGCCCAGGGTTTGAACCTTCCTCTTCGAATTAGCAAGAGCCACAACCTGAGGCAAACGGTACCCTTCTGGGATTACTCCATACAGGAGGGATTCTGCAGCATTGAGCTGGAGCCAGGAACTCATCGACCAGTTGCCCAACACTTCCATGTGATTGACAGACCCGCCCCTGGCTATCTAGAGTTGGTGTTGTCACCCTAAGAGTGAAGGAATTAAATCAGACGTAATAGGGGATGGATTTAAACGTTTATTAGTACTAGAAAGAGTGGGGAACTACATGCTCAATAATGGAACAAATAGAAAAAAAATCTCCAAGTGCGACCAATGATCAGCGCCCATCAGGACAATAGAGAAACCACTGGCAAGCTCCTGCAAACACATCGAGTTTGGACCACAGTGAAACCAAGATGTTGAAAGCTATGCGAGATCAAGCAGCCCCAACAGGGAACCCTCCCCACAGTCTGCTCCATCCCATGGCACAGAAGGTCTTGGGAATCTAAGTGGGACAGCAGCTGTTGAACGACCTCAATCGCCAAAACTTTGGCCAGTAGAGGCGTAGAAACGGGGATGCACTATCAACACAACACATGTATCAAAGTATATATAGGCTCAGAGAATCCTATCCACATGAGGAGCATTGACAAGCTGACCAAGGGTAGGCCATTTTACTGAACCAGGCCCTTCTTGCATTTCACCATCAGCTTAACAACACCACTTATACTACTAACCTGTCACATTAGGCCTAATGTCTAACACTAAGATGCTTTAGAGGTAGTTATTGACATTAAGGTGATAGGTTTGGCCACTCACAACACTAGGCCCATTTTCCGAATGTTCTGCCTTTTACGAAAATCAAACTGCGGTCTGCTTCCCTTCAGAAAAAAACATGATATCAGAGACTGTGGTGGAGGAGCAGGACACATTAGCTATTGTTTCTAGAATTGACCCCGACTGCACCTTCCCATGAAGCTGTTCCAGGAGATTTGAGCATTCCACAAAGTAATAGTTTCTGTCCCTGGCGCAGAGCAGACAAACAAGATTTATTACAAAGGCAGTTCTTCAATATGAACAAAGACCATGTGCAGATATGACACTAGAACACTAAACCAGGCAAGTGGCTTTACAGCTCCCTATTGATTCTTAGGACTGCTGGGTACAGGGTAGGATAGATTGGAAACACACAAATATGAAGAATTCATTCTACATGTGCGGTGCCTCAGTTACACTTTTGATGAGGCCACCTACTTCCCAGGTGATATGGGGTCTTGGCTAGAAGACTCTGCCAGAGACAGCAACATGCTATACTAAGATAGTTGCAACACGCATTTTACAGTTTTTGAGGGGCTGCAAGGCCTGAGAAGAAGGGGGTGCCACGATGACCGTTTCCATGGGAGTGAAGCTTGCTGTTACGAGTTTCTTGGCACACGGGGGCTGGTTTCACCTTTTCTGCTGATTATGCAATTAGGGCGTCTGCAGGGGGATACATTCACTAGGATTTCACTAACCAATAACATGTAATGTATGTTGTGTTTAGGTGCTCCTATATGTGGACGCCAATGGGAATGAAGAAATAATACACCTGATAATTTGTATTGTATGTTAATCTTGTGGTTTATGTTTTTAAATTCTGTAACCAAATGTGGGCGTGTCGAGTTTTCAGTTCCATGGTGCTGACTGACTCTCCTGGCTGTTTTTTTAATTGCATGCATTAAAGCTGTTTTCATTGCAACTCTAGCCTCTCATTGTTTCCCTGGAGCGTTTTTTTGGGTCTAAACTACAGAGGCAGGACTATCTGAGAGCGGTACAAGGACGTTTGTTCGTAAGGGGTTTAAACCTGATGTTGGCAGTTATACTCGCTGGGACCAAGCCCCTAGAGAATGATTAAGCAAATTAGTGGCAAAGGGACAGATGGCATTAGTGCAAGTCTAGAGACTGGGCAGGAACATGATCAGCCTCTGTAGGGGCAATTGCCTTTTCCTGACCAAGAATGTTCTCGAGTGAGAGTAGAAGAATTCAGCCGATCCTTGGGGCAAATCGTAGGAAAGCTGGTGGAGTGGGGGTAGCATTTGAGGACACAATGGCCTCCAGTCGCCTGCGTCTCATAGTACTTTATTTTATCATGGAAAGGGTTGTCGAGGTCCTTACAGAAAGAAGCCGAAGTTTGGCAGCTAAAGGACCATTCAGTTTACATTGGATGAAAGAAAGGTCTATGCAGGTGATTTAACACCCTCTGAGATAGACGTATGCCAGTACTCTTTTTTTGGCCCTCCAAACAGTGTTGTGCTTTTGCACGAGTGCCATTTTAGACTCCTTTCGGAATATACTGTGTTTACACCATTTGATTTCCACGTGCGGACAGCTTTTTTCAGGATACTCAAATCTGATGAATAGCAAGAAACGCTATGAGCAGGCCTGCACTGCATTACAGCATAATGCTCGAAACGCAGGCCAAATAAGCAAGTGTGGGCTCGTTTTGTTCTTTAAAAAAAAATTAAAATGGGGCAGGTTTTTGGGCCAAAGGGGTCAGTTGAGGTACTACACTGTTCATGATTGCCAAGGATGGTCAGATACTGGTAACGTTTTCAAAAGTCCCTAGGTTTCTGTAGTATTCTGCTGGCGTTCCTTGTGCGAGGATTGATTTGTAGATGTCCGGGGGGCAAGGATCTATGGGTGATCCAGCTTTCCTGCTGTGTTTTACCAGCATTGCGAATGCCTCTGCTATTTCAGGAACGTTTTTTAGTTTGTGCTGAGGTTCTGTGATAGGTTCGCTTTGTAGTACGTTGTTATCGGTTGGTATGTTTTGTATAGTTTGACGGATGTCATTGATTTTTTTTTTTTTTTAAGTGGTCTGCTAGGTCGTTGCATAGTTTCTCTGAGGGAGCTGAGGTGTTGTCACAGCCTGGTGGGTTTCTCATCTCTTTAATTCTGTTAAACATTTCTTTTTGGGTGGCATTGGTGATTCTGTCTTCATAATGCTTTCTCTTCACCTTTTGAATTTCCTTCTTGTATGCGTGGATTTGTCTCTGGAAGATTTTTTTTTTGTCTTGGTTGTATTCTTTCCTCCATTCCAGTTCCATCTTTTGTTTTCCTTTTTCATGGTGCTTAATAGTGAGGTGAACCATTTTGCCGTTGTTCTTTCTTTTGATGGGATGAATGGTTTTTCTGGGGCAATCTTGTCAATTGTGTCTGCAATCCATTTGTGTAGTAGCTCCGCTTTCCCGTCTAGGTCAGCTTGCTCTAGTTCTGTAGTTGAAGGTTTGGTTAGCTCCAGTTCGAATAGGTTGCTTTCTTTGACGCGTTTTGGTGGGGGTTGTGAGTTTAGGTTTATGAGAATTTTACCTGGCTGTACAAATGGGATGAGTACATAGGCAGTACAGGACTGACAACAAGACGGGAATCTGCACCTGATGGACTCACTCTCTGATTCCCAATTGAGGGTGAGTCTGCTAGTTTCCTGAGAACGTCATTCTCTGGGTGCAGGACTGAACCGGATAATTTGGCTCACCATAGTAAAAGCATAGGTTAAGGCGTATTCGCCTTTCTCTCTCATCCTGCAATACGGTCCCCCAAGACTGCCCAATTGCATGGGTTCTGGTTCATTTGCTGAACTGGGAGATGGTTTTTCCCATTGAGGTAAATACCAAAATCCTTCACCTTTTAGTTTCTCTACTTTCCTGTCTTGGTGCTGTTGGTCAACTCTAATAACCAGGGCCATCTATTCAGCTAAACAGGCGGGGGGGATCCAAAAGTGGCTTAGGGCGTGTCTTTTTTATCCCCTTCAAAACAATTGTGAGCTGGGCATCTTCTGGCCATACGTTTGGGTAACTAATCCTTTAAAAAGTCGGCTATGTAATTGAGTAGATCCCGGTTTCCTTGATGGATATCAATCAATTAATTCCTTACTGATTGGAATTCTCCTCGTCAGTCAACCATTGTTTGGAAGGCTTCTAAGAATCCAGCATAATCAGTTACTAAAGGGATGTTACTGTTGATATACGAGGTGGCCCAAGCTAATGGTATTTTCACCAGATTGAAAAGAAGGAATACATTACTTACCTGTAACTTGTTCTCCAGCATGGGTCTGGCATGGATTCACATGCTCATGAATATTCCACGTCATCAGGCTGGGAATCCTCGGTAAAGAAAAAAAGCAGTTTCAGTTTCGTTTCTGAACTGTCTTTCTACTAGTAACCAATCACTGGTCTCTGGGTCATACTGCCACCAGCCAATGACTGCCCTCTACCTAAGCCCCTCCTCTGGCAGCCATCTTCAGATTTGGTAGCACGTAAAGTGGCAGTAGGACCAAGAGAAGCGCTGCAGAGGGGTTGGAGGGAGGGTTCGCATGTGAATCCATGCCAGACCCATGCTGGAGAACAACAGTTACAGGTAAGTAACTTGTTCCTTCTCCAGCATGGGGTCTGGCATGGATTCACATGCTCATGAATACAAGAATACATAGCAGTACACACATGCACAACCACTGGAGGTGGTGTTATGCTCTCCCGATACCCCCGGGGGGCATCTGGAAGGCTCTGAGATCTGGAACCCTGGATGCGTAGTTGCCCAGTGCTGAATAATGAATCTTAGTTATTTTTAGGGGGAGCTATCTGTCCTGCATTTCTTGTGCAGGGGCACTTCACGTTTGTTGGCAAGCTGCCCGAGTTGCTTCACTGGTGCAGTATGCCTTCCTTGGGCCCAGGCCTGCTGTGACCCCGAATCTGGTGGTAGGCAGGTAGGTTTGTTAATTGTAAGTCTTTGTTCTGTTTATAGTGGGAATCCGTTAATGTCTTTATCTCCTTTTCAGGTGCAAGCAAAGGTATTGATGCTGGCGTGCCGGATGGAGAGACACGTTTTTTAGGTAAGAGAAAGAGCAAAGCGCAGCGCCTTTATTGTCTTTTAAAGCTAACCTGTGTTTTCTTCTTCTTCTCCTCACAGGCTGCTGTGGTGCTGCAAGTGGATGAGACTGCGATGAAAAGATGAAAAACAGGCCCCCGGAATCTGTTAAGGTAAGTACAGCGCTGTGCGGTTGTTTAATATTGAAAGAGAACCTGAATAGACTCTTTTCCTTTGCAGATGTTGCTGTGGTGCTCCGGATGGAAGCGTGGCGTAGCGCGATGGAATTCAGGTAAGACTGATGGAATTCAATGTATTGGACGGACACGTTCTAATATTCTTTTTCCCTTTCTCGTTATTGCAGGTCGCAATGTTCGAACAGCAGCTGTGGTAGCGGTTCGCCGGAAGTCCTTAAGCGAGTACTCGCAGGTGAGTGATGTTTCTTCTTCATCTCGGTTTCCACAGATTGCAGCACAGTTGAGATGCTGAGTGCTGGATGGTGTTTTCTCAGGTAAAACGGAATAATCTTGTTCTTGCAGGATTACAGGAAGATGCTGACGACCAGGAGCTGGACACGGTGGACATCACGCTGCGGGTTGCTGAATAACACAAAGCGTGTTCTGCAGTCAGGGTGTGGTTTATATAGCCCAGGTAAAGTAGTACCAGGGAAAGTATTTCCAGGCCTGCCACACCCAAAACACTAGATCACATGGCTTGGTTCTTAGAACTAGACTGTGTGGGTGCTTCCATGTTGGATTTAAAAGGCCCATGTACATAAATGGGACCTAGTTTGAACAGCCCTTCCTTCCTACATATCAGCCTGGTGCCAAACAACTCAACATTAAGCATATCTCTTACCTCCTCACCAGGCTCACCTTCAAGCGAACAAGTTGTGCAGCACTGCCTGGCCGACTCTGGACTCCTCCCTGGAATCCCCGGTCAATGCAGTAGAATCTCATGAAGGTGCGAGTCGACCTCCACGTAGCAGCCCTGAAGATGTCCAGCAGGAGTACACCAGACAGAAACTGCGTAGTAGCAGCGATCGCTCTGGTTGAATGGGCTCTCGGACGGCCGGGCAAAGGTCAGTTTGCCAACCAGTGACAGTGCATGATGTAGCCAAAGAGCCTTCTGGAAATGGAAGCCTTCGAGAAGGCCTTCCCTTGGTTCACAGGGCCAAAGTTCACAAACAGCTGTGATGTCTTCCGAAAACTCTTTGTGCAGTCCACATAGAACTTCAGCGCTGTAGCCACATCCAGCGAGGGGTGCGTCCTCAGCACTACCCTCGTCTCGTGGAATGTCAGGTATGGAGGTTTACAGGAGAGGGCCTGGATCTCGCCCACTCGTCGTGCGGAGGTGATGGCCACAAGAAACGCTGTCTTCCACGATTGGAACTTCAGTGGTGCCGAATGCAAGTGATCGAATGGGGGCCCCATGAGCCTGGTCAGCACCACGTTGAGCTCCCACACCGGGGCCGGAGCCTTCACCAGCGGGAACAAGCAGAACAGTCCTTTCATGAAATCCTTCACCTGACGGTGAGACCACAGCGATGACCGCCCCGGAGTTCTGGTATAGCGGAGAAAGCCGCCAGATGGCTCTTGATGGAGGCATGTGCCAGCCCTGCCTTGGCCAGCGACAGCAAGTACGGCAGCACTTGAGGGGCCGTAATTCGTAGAGGGTTGATCTCCGGTGCACGGCACCAGACAGAGAACCTCTTCCACTTATGTCCATAGCACTTAAAAGTCGAGGACACCCTGGCCTTTGCAAGTACTTGCTTGCAGTCCGCCGGGATATCGTAGCCTCCGAACTCTAGTGCTGCAGGAGCCAGGCCTGTAGGTTCAGCGATCCCGGGTCGTGATGTAGGATGGCGCCTCCTTCCCTGGCGAGAAGATCTGCATCCATCGGCAGTTTGACTGGGTGGGGGGCCACGCTGACAAGTCCAGAAGGTCCGGGAACCATATCTGCTTCGGCCATGCCGGTGCGACGAGGATCATCCTGCACCGGGACCGTCTGAGTTGACTGACGAGTCACAACAGCAACGGTGGCAACGTATACAGGAACAGGCCGTCCCAAGGGAAGGAGAATGCATCGCCCATGCTCCCCGGCTGGGGAAACCTGCTAGCGAACCTCCGGCACTTGGTGTTCGCCGCAGTCGTGAACAGGTCGATCTGGGAAATGCCCCATCGTCGGAATAGGAGATCCACTTGATCCTGCTAGAGTTCCCACTCATGGCAAGAGTCGGCGACAGTGTTTTTCACTCCTGCCAGATGCAAAGGTACCGGGAACATTCCCTGGGCGACGGCCCAATGCCACAGGCCCTGCGCTTCCTTGGATAGGGCAGGGGATTTGGTGTTCCCCTGCTTCCAGATGTAGAAAATCATGGTGGTGTTGTCGGTGAAGATGTGTACCACTTTGGCCTTGAGGGACGGAAGGAAAGACCGGAGGGCCCAGAACACGGCCCAGAGCTCCAGGACTTTGATGAGCAGGGACCTCTCCTCCAGGAGCCAAATGCCTCTTGCATGGAGATCTCTGGTGTGCGCTCCCCATCCCTCCAGGGAGGCGCCCGTCGTCACCATTTCCTGGTGCGTTGGGGTCTGGAAGTCCAAGACCGCCGTGAGATGCGCATGGGTGCCCCATCACCGGATTGCCTGACAAAGTCTCGTTGAGGGAGATCTTGTCTTCAAAGCTCCCCGCCACATGCATCCAACGGGCATCGAGTAACTCCTGCAGTGGTCGCATCCGCAGCCTGCACAGGCACACAAGGTAGATGCAGGATGACATCATGCAGAGCAGGGACTTGATGGACCTCACCCTGGCCACTTGCATGGTCAACAGCTGTTGTACCTTGCCTAGGATGGCCTTCGTCCTCTCTTCCGACGGTGAAGCCAACCGCGCCACTGTGTCGCGTCTGGCACCCAGGAACAGAGTGTCCTGCGACGGTACCAAGTGGGACTTTGGAAAGTTGATCGAGAATCCCAGTTCCGTGAGCAGGCAGACGGTCCTCGCTGTGTGGTTGACTGAGAGTTCTCTTGACTTTGCTCGGATGAGCCAATCGTTCAGGTAGGGGTAAACCTGGATCCCTTGCAGGTGCAGTCGCGCCGCCACCGGTGCCAGGCACTTGGTAAAGAGCCTCTGGGCCAACTTCAACCCGAAGGGCAGGTCCTTGAACTGGTAGTGCCGCCCTTGGACCACGAAACATAGGAACTTTCAATGTCCTTCATGTATGGGGATGTGAAAGTAAGCATCCTCCAAGTCCAGCGACGATAGGAAGTCACCTTCCTCCAGCTGTCCCAGCACGTGCTGAAGGGTAACCATTCCAAACATCTGGGCTTTTATGGATTTGTTGAGGCGCCGAAGGTCCAGGATGGGTCGCCAGCCGCTGTTCTTCTTTTGGACGAGGAAGTACCGCGTGTATACTCCAGAGCCCCAGAGCCTTTTTGGGACAAGTTCTATTGCGCGCTTTCTCAGCATGGCTCTTTCCTCCAGAAGCAGCTGTGGAACATGGTTTTCTTTCCTGGCCACATGAGGGATAGGGGGGCACTTTCTTTGAAACTCCAGTGTGCCCGTGGCCCAGGGCATCTAGCACCCAATGGTCGGTGGAGATGGACTCCCACACACTGACGAAGTTCACCAGCTGGCCTCCCACCAGGGTGCTTAGGTGGGGGCTCAACATCACAGTGGTTCAATCCTGTTTCTCCGAGGCCTTGCCACCCTGGGCTCCTTGGCCACGACAACAAGATCTACCAGTCTTGCTGCAGCCTCTGTAAGCTTCCTGCGACGAGGAATGGGCAGCTTGGCGGTACGACGATGAACTGCCGCCGAATCCTTTGGAGACGCCTTGGGATTTTTCCCCGGAGGTCCGAAAGGACGGCCGTCGAAGAGGGCGTAGGGCACGGGCCGTCTCGGTGTCCGCCTTGATGGCCTTTATCGACTCGTCCACTGCTTTCCCAAATAGGTTGTTTCCGTCAAAGGGCTTATCCAGTACCCTGGTCTGCACGTCCTGATGGAAGTCCGTGGCCTTGAGCCAACCACGCCAGCGCAGGCAAATGCCGTTGCCCAACTGGGGAAAGCCAGTATCGGCGATGTCCGTGGCCACCGTGAGGGCGTGGTCCAACGACTCCTCGCCTTCCTGCAGGATTTCAAGGGCTTCTGCCCTCTTGTCGTCTGGGAGGAAGTCCAGGAGGGGAGCGATCTTGAACTACAGCTCCCTGTCGTAGCGAGCCACGATCACGATGGTTGCCTTGATAGTCGTCGTTGCCAACAAGATAACCCGTTGTCCCATGGCATCCAGCTTCTTCCCCTTGCCGTCAGGTGGGGAAGTGGAAGTAGATGACATTGCCCCCGCCGATTTCTTCTTGGCCGCCGCGGAGACCACCAAATCCGGGGACGGCTGTGCCCTGAGGCACATAGGAGCGGAGCCTGGGACCCAGTACTACTTCTTGTACCGGTCCCTTTTCGCAGGGGCGGTGTACTGGTTCTTCAGCAGGGACAGTCCTTTATCCCAGATGTCGTCCAGTAACGGGACTGAGAGGACGGTCTTCCTCTTGGCCTCCCGTCGTTGGTAGAGGAAACCTTTCTTCTGCTCTTCAGGGCATAGCTGGAAAAGCTCTGATGCCCTGGCGATCATGGTGTGAAAGGAGCCAATTACGTGGGGAGGGGAGGCTCGGGCAGGGGGGTGATGGGAGATCCATCCCGGCATCACCGTCATCGTCCGTCCCCGACGGCGCCGTCTCCGTCTCATCCCTCGGTGGAGGGGATGGAGGTAAAGGATGGAAGAGCGGGGGAGGATGGATTCACCTCTGCTTGTTCGGTGGGCTCCCCGACGGTCCAGGCGCTGCTGGATCGTGCGCTGGCGATAAGGGCAACCTTGCCCTTATCTCCGTACACAGGGTCTCCAAAGCCATCAAGATTGCTCCTGAGTTGTCCTGTGGCGTAGGCATCGGTTGCGACAGGAGCGATGGCTGAGGCGGGAGGGTCCTCAGTTTCCTCCACGGCCCGCGGCTCCTCATCGGCTCCACCAGTGCTCTCCACGTCTGCCACGCCAGGAGCCTTCCCATAGGTCCTGACCTCCTCGAACTTCTTGTCCAAAATACCTTTGACGCCAGCCAGCTCATCCTCGGAGGTGGGCTCTGTGTCCGTTATGGCTACCGTGCCCCCCCCTCTTTCTCGTCCCGGGGTTTCACTGAGGTCTTCTCGATAGGCTGGAGAGATGATTCCCTCTGGGGTGGCAGGGATACTCTAGGCCCCGGAAGTCGTCTACACTGGAGTAGCCTCCACAGGCTTCGCCAGGGCTGCCACGACTCCTTCAATCGAGGCCTTTGACGGATGAATCGGGACCTTCATGACCTTGAGCGCGTCTGAGGCCTTCACCTTAGGGGGAGGGTCACTGCCTCGCCCCCCCCTTGGCTTTCTCCATTGGGATCGACCAGGGCTTCTCCCAAAGCTTACCGGGCTTCCTTTTCCCTGAGCCAGAGCGTTGGTTCGTGGATGATGGCGTTGGTGACATCGCGCCCTGCTTGGCAGCTGAGGAGCCCGAACCAACGGCGCTCTCGTTGCCCGCGGACTCACAGTGATTTGCCTTTTGTTGGGCCCCAGTCGTCGCTCCTTCGTTGCCCGGACATGTTCTTACAGAACGCACAGTCCTCCACGTGCGACTTGTCGGTGTGAAGGCAGTAGAGACACAATGAGTGCTCATCTTCCTTGAAGACATTCTGTATTCCACGTCCTGGGCAGTTCCTGAACAGTTTGGATCCACTAGGTGTCAAATCTCCTTTGTCCTGGGCCATGTCTGAATAGGGGCAGGCCTCAAAGGTCTTACGAAATCCTCCAAGAAGTGTAATTCGATGAAAATCCGCCCTTGAGTGGTGTAGAAAATTCCGAAACGGGTCCCAGTTGATCGGAAGAAGATTCGGTGGAGCTTGAGGCTCGAATTGACCAAAAGAATAAGAGTAAACTCTTTGAAAAAACGCAATACGCAGTAAAAGCACGAGAGCTACAGCACGAGGACTCCCAACACGGTAAAAATCTGAAGACGGCTGCCAGAGGAGGGGCTTAGGCAGAGGGCAGTCATTGGTGGGGGCAGTATGACCCGGAGACCAGTGATTGGTTACTAGTAGAAAGACAGTTCAGAAACGAAAACTGAAACTGACTTTTTCTTTACCGAGGATTCCCAGCCTGACGACAGGGAATATTCATGAGCATGTGAATCCATGCCAGACCCCATCCTGGAGAATACAAGCTACCTTGGCTTGATAGGAAACATATAATTGAGGCCTATTCTTAAAGTGGATTTTACATTGGGTCATGAAAGCTTTTATATTTTTAGGAGGGGATGGGACACACTGGTTTTGCATAGGGGCAGGCAGTGTGCCTCGAGAAGTTATTGGACGGGTTTTGGATTTACTCATAGCACTGATGTACCTGATGCTGTTCCAGACCCCACTACCAACCCCCAAGGGCTACTAGTACCCGCAGATTTGTTTAACTAACTGGTCCATAGCTCCTTGCAGAGCCGGCATAGATTGATATAAAACCGCATTTTCCTGTCTAGAAGTTGTAACATCCAAGTACTAACTTAAGAACAAAAAAGAAATTTACATCAATGAGTGGATGTGTCACATCATTTTGACCATGCAGGCGAGGAAAGCTGGACTCGTCCATGGAATCCATGTCGACGCAGTAGAATTTAACAAAGGTGTGAGTTGTCCTCCAAGTAGCAGCCCTGCAGATGTCGAGCAGAGGCACACCAGACAGGAACGCTGTTGTTGCAGTGATTGCTCTGGTGGAGTGGGCTCTCGGACGGCCGGGCAGCAGTCCGTTAGCCAACCGATGACAGCGTGTGATGCAGCTGGAGAGCCATCTTGAAATGAAAGTCTTGGACTTCCAAGGTGTTCCCATGGTTCACAGGACCAAAGTTCACAAACAGCTGTGAAGTCTTCCGAAAACTCTTCGTACGTATGACGTAGAACTTCAGGACAAGAGCAACATCCAGCAAAATCAAGGCCCTTTCTGCCGACGACAAAGGTTATCGGGGAAAAAAACAACTAACAGCAAAGGCTCGTTGAGAAGGAATTCCGACAGAACCTTCAGCATGAAGGAGGGGTGTGTACATAGCACAACCCTCGATTCATGGAAAGTCAGGAATGGCTGTTTGCAGGAACGGGCCTAGATCTCACCTAACCTCCTGGCAGAGGTGATGGCCACCAGAAAAGTCGCTTTCCACCAGAGGAACTTGAGCAGGGCCTGATGCAGAGGCTTGAAAGGGAGCCCCCATGAGCCTAGTCAGAACCATTCCCACGCCGGGGAAGGAGCCTTCACTGGCAGGAAAGATCTGAAAAGTCCTTTGAGAAACTCCTTGACGAGTCAATGGGACCAAAGCAAAGATCTTCCTGGCGACCTGGTGTAGCCACCATACGTACCTTGGAGACGTGCGCAAGTCTGGCCTTGGCCAACGAGAGCAAGTATGGCAGGATCTGTGGGGCTGTGACCCGCAAAGGGGTAATCTTCTGTGACTGGCACCACATAGCAAAACACTTCCACTTGTGACCGTAGCACTTCAAGGTCGACAACGCCTTGGCTTTTGCGATGACTTCCCTGCAGTCCGCTGGCAATTCATATGCTCCAAACTTTAGGGCTGCAGGAGCCAAGCCCTCCGGTTCAGCAGTCCTGGGTAGTGATGTAGTATTGCGCCTCCTTCTCTGGTAAGAAGATCCAGAACCACTGGCAGCTTAACCGGAGGTGATGCCGACAGGCTGAAAAGGTCTGGGTACCAAATCTGCCTAGACCACCCCGGGGCGATGAGTATCATCTTGCATTGGCACCGTCTGTTACGCTCACCTGGCTCCCACAGGTGCGTTGATCTGAACTGGACAGCTGCAGACTCCACCAATGTGACGCGTAGTGCCGAGATGACGGACTGGACTGGCCAACCTAGCTTCGTTTGCTTGGCCCGTCGAAATATTCTTCTGCAAATGGAGAAAGGGAATTAACCACCCGTGGAGTTGAGCGTTAACCCCCCCCCCACTCCCGCTGTTCTCCCCACTGATCACCTTTGATGTCCCCTATTATAGTCTCACCTGATGGTTTGAAAAGATGAGCTCTCCATCCTGCATTGAGCGCAGGGGCGCATAGATAACCAGTTGCTTCACTGGCTCGAAGGAATTGGTGAGTTCAGAACAATATTGACTCAGATTCTCGGCAAGACGCCGTAAGTATGTAGTTTGTGAGAGTTCAAATGTATGACTTTCACTCTGTCCGATTCCTTGCAGGTTGCAGCTTGACCCTAGCGAAGAGTTCCTCGTGGCAACCGGTAATATTCAGGTAAGGATTTGTATTATCCAACACAGTTCGATAAAATAATGTCAATATGTAACCTGTTGCTTTCTCCCTTATTCAGGCGCTGAGAGAAAGTATGAAGTCTCGGGGAATAATGTCTCTGGCGGTAAAATCAGGTAAGTATTGTGTTGATGAGGTTTCCCCTTGTTTGTCCCTTTGTTTCACCTTGCTGTCCTTTTGTTTACTCTCAGGGGCGGGGGTTCGGCGAGGATGCAGTGGAAGCTGCGCCGACCCGTGAAGAGGAATAGTACCCCCAGTGGTAAAATCAGGTAAGTCTATGGGGGGTAACTAATATTCCTCTGTGTATTCCCTTGTCTCATCATGCTGTTCTTGTCTTCTCCTTAGGTGCCGGAGTGCAGCGGGAACATGCAGAAGGATGCGGTGGAATGTGAAGATGCTGCGAAGGCCTGCGAGTTCAGCGCGGAGCTGTAGCAGGCGAGGCGGTGCGCATAAAATAACTTCTTTCTTCCAGCTCGAAGACGCGATGGATCGGGAATACAGGTAAGGATTAAAGGTATTGCTCTTGTTCTAACCTTTTCTCCTTCTTTTTCCCTTTTTCTAGGAGCTCCGGACTCGAGGCGGGCATGGCAGGAGACTGGATGCAGACTTGCAGGCACGGTGAGCGTTACGCTGCTGGATGCAGAATAACGCGAAGCGTGTGCTGCTCTTCGGGCGTGGTTTAAATAGCCTCCAAAGTAGTCCCAGGTAAGTATTCCTTCCCAGCCCCACCCGAGTAAAAAAATAGTCCCTAAGTAAAGTAGTCCCTTCCAAGCCTCTTTTGGCTTGGAGCTCTTGCAGCATGGTCTGCATCAGGTAAGTTTTAATCTATGAGCCTGGCGCCTATGGCGCCAGGACTGACTCTCCATATGAGCCTAGCGCCATAGACGCCAGGACTGCACCCAAATAGCCCCTAGCAAGGGTTGTTGGGCTTGCTTAGAATGACTTGATGCCTGCTTCCGGGGTTGCTGGACTTGGTCTGGGTCCCCAGGGGTAGGCATCATGACACCGTCTGAGTGTGTTGATGACTCGTAGCAGGAGAGGCAACAGAGGAAACGTGTACAGAAACAGCACTTCCCACAGGAAGGAGAACGCATCCCCCAGGCTCCTTGCTTGGGGGAATCTGCTGGCAAAATTCAGGCATTTGGAGTTCGCCGCAGTCCCAAACAGATCGATCTCGGGCCTGCCCCACTTGAAGAAGAGGCAGTCCACCTGGTCCTGCCGAAGTTCCCACTCGTGGCAGGAGTGCAATTCCCTGCTGAGTTTGCAGTGCTGTTTTTGACTCCTGCTAGGTGAAGAGGGACGAGGAACATCTCTTGTCCGATGGCCCAGTGTCACAAATCCTGCGCTCCCTTGGAGAGCCCCGGGGATCGAGTGTCTCCCTGTTATCCGATGTAGAACATGGTGGTGGTGTTGTTGATATGGAGATCCTTCTCCTCTGGGAGCCACAGGCCTCTAGTAAGCAGACGTTTGGTGTGGGCTTGCCAGCCTTTCAGGGAAGCGTCTGTGGTGACAGTCTTCCGGTAGAGAGGGTTTAGAAAACCTGTGTCCCAGGCGATGTTGGAGCGGACACCCCACCATCCTATCGCCTGACGGAACTCTTAGTCAAGCAGGATCTTGTCCGCAAAGCTTCCAGACATCTGTATCCAGTGAACATCCAGGAACTCCTAAAGAGGTCGTATTTGCAACCGGCAGAGCCCATTGAGGCAGATGCATGACGACATCATGCCGAGCAACGACTTGATGGGCCGCACCGTGGCTGCCTTCATCGTCGAAAGTCGCTGCATCTTCCCTTGAATGGCTGCTAACCCTCTCCTCCGAGGGTGACGCCAGGCAGAACACCGTATTCAGTCTGGTTCCTAGGAACATTGTGTTCTGCAATAGTATTACGCAGGATTTCGGAGAGTTGATGGAATCCGAGATCAGTCAGCAGCTGCATGTCGTCTCTGTGCGTCCGAGGCCAACTCCTGTGAGCGGGCCTGGATGAGCCAGTAATCGAGGTACGGGTGTACGTGTATTCCCCGTAGACGTAGATGGGCAGCCACCAGTGCCAGGCATTTTGTGAACACTCTGGGGGCAGACTTAAATCCGAAAGGTAGAGCCTTGAACTTGTAGTGCTGACAATACACTGCAAAACACAGAAACATCTGATGTTTCTTATGAATGGGGACATGGAAATAGACGTCCTCCACGTCCAGTGACGTCAAGAAGTCTCCTTACTCCAGTTGGATGAGCACATGTGTTGGAACGTGACCATCCTGAACTTTTGGGACTGCAAGTATTTGTTGAGACGTCGCAGGTCTAGGATGGGCCTCCAGCCCGTCTTCTTTTTGAGCCCCAGAGTCATTGGAGAACTAGCTCTATCGCCCCCTTTTGCAGCATGGCCCGTACCTCTTCCAGGAGCTAAGGGATGTGCAGCTCCTGACGGGTAATCGGAGGGATTCGCGGACACCTGTGTTGAAACTTCAGTGTATGTATGTATGTATGTATGGGCAAGAGCGTCCAGCACTCATCTGTCAGTGATCTTCTTCCACTCGCTGACGAACCTTGTCAGCCGGCCTCTCACTAGGGTGCACGTGTGGGGGCCCGACATCCAGGCCTGTTAGGGCCTGCTTCGGAGCGGACGCCCTGCGCTGCGGGCGGCAACGCTGTCCTCTGCCACCGTAGGCCTGGGAACCGCCTCTGTAGTCTTCCTGAGTCATGGATCTGGAAGGCTGACCTGCTCGACTTTCCCCTAGAGGAGCAAAAAGAAGAGTGATGCTGCTGGAGAGTGCTCAAGGAACGTGCTGTCTCTGTATCCTCCTTCATGGCATGGAGGGACTCGTAGACTACCTTCCCAAACAAGTTCTCTCCATTGAAGTGCATGTCAAACACCTTCACCTGGACTTCCTTCTGGAAATGTGTGGCCTTCATCCAGCCTTGGCGATGAAGGCAGACACTGTTCCCCATCTACCGGAACCAAGTGTCAGCGACGTCCAACGCCACTGTGATGGCGTGATCAGACACTACTTCCCCTTCTTGGAAGAGAGTGATTGCCTCCATCCTCCAGAATAGGCTCCAGCTTGTACCACAGCTCCCTTTCATACCTGGCTAGGATTGCTAGTGCGCTGGCTGCCTTGATAGTAGATGCCACCGTGTAAATTGCCTTCCTTCCCATGGTGTCCATCCTTTGCACTTCACTGTTCGGAGGCACCGAAGACCACGAGGACGGGTTAGCTGACTGTTTTCTCGCGGCCGCCGATACCACCAAATTTGGTGATGCTTGCGACCTCAGACACTTGGGTGAAGAGTCCGGCACCCGATACTACTTCTCCAGTCTATCCCGTTTGGCTGGAGCCGTGCAAGGGTTGTTCATAAGGGCCAGGCCGTATTCCCACACGTTGTTTAGAAGGAGCAATGCCATGATTGTCTACCTCTTGGCCCCGTGCTTCTGGTACAAGAAAACCTCCTTCATGGTTTCCTATGGCACAAGCTGGAATAGCTCGGAGGCTCTGGAGATCATGCAGTGGAACGACCCCACCTCGTCCGGTGGGTCACCCTAAGTGGAACATCCAAATTGTCTGCTGCAACGATATCTTGGTCGTCCGTAATTGTGGCTGTGTCCATCCCTGTACCTGGGTCTGCTGGGGCAGAAGGGTCCCAGCACGGATGTGGAGGCTGCAATGGGGGACCTGGTAGACCACCAGAACCAGGCCTGGGGGCATCCTCCTCTGGATTGCTGACACCAAGGTGCGCAGGGTCAACAGAATATCCAGACGCGTCCCTCGGCAGAGCTGGTGGGATCAGCAAGGACTCCAGGTCCTCCTCGTCCGTGGAAGAGAACTCGATGGCTTTTCTTTTTCGAGGAGGAGCTTAATTGCCGGCTGGCAATGGAGGCGGATGTCGATCAAGCCCTATCCACCTTGGGACCCTCTTCGCAGCGAACCCTGTGGACTCTGACTCGCGGTTATTGGCTTTGTCTTGGATCCCCACGGATGAGGCACCCTCAAAGGACTTAGAAGACCGCCCCTCGGACTGACCATTCATGGGTGAGGCATGACCCAGCTTGGAGCACAGGACAGAGGCCCTAGTGTTAAGCCACGCCGCCAGTCTACTGTGCCTGTCCGGTATTAACCGAATTGTTCGTTTACAATTGTTCGAATGACACAATTGTTCGAGTAATAGGGGCCCTAATCGACCTTCTGCACAATTGACCGTATGGTCATTTTAATATATATTATGGGCTGGGTTGGTGTAATAATAATATTAGGGGATTGGGAGGGGGGGTTGGGGGGTTTCCCCCGCATGTATATCCTAATTGACCGTTTAAATTCGGTCAATTGTGCAGAAGGTCAATTGTTATTCGAACAATTGACATTCGAACAATTCGTATACAACCGCCTGTCCCTTGTCTTCTTGGAAAACCAGAGGCATATTTTGCACTCCACCTCCTTATGGTCTGGATGTAGGCAGTAGAGGCATTGCAGGTGCTTGTCTTCTAAAAACACATTCTGTAGCCCGCATTTGGTGCAGGGCTTGAAGAGGGACCTTCCCTCCTTCATGGTCGCAGGGCACGAAGTAGGCCAAATGGCTTTCTAGAATCTTTTACGATCTTCACCCTTGAGGCGTGCCGAAATTCACCAACAACTGATCCCCGTTGCCGGCAAATGAGAAGAGTGCACATAGGCTCTTTTGGAACAAAAATAGAACCTTTATCCGTCAAAAACACATTGAAGTAGCTCGCAGAGCAACCCTAGGAATCCCAACACTGAAGCGTGCAGAAAAAATCTGAAGATGGCTGCCAGTGGAGGGGCTTAGGCAGAGGGCTGTCATTGGATAGGGCAGTATGACCCAGAGGACAGTGATTAGTTTAAAGGAGAAATACAGTTTTTAAGTGAAAGTAAATCTGTTTTTTCTTTTACTGAGGATTCCCAGCCAGACGACGGGGAATATTCATGAGCATATGAATACATGCCAGACCCCATGCTGGAGAACTGTGTTAAAAAGATAAATGTCCCGAGAGGATAGCTCAGCGGCAACGTGCGTGCCTTGGAAACAAGATGACACGAAGCAACACAGATTTGATCCCTGGGTCTGCGCTTAGAACGCTCTGGGTGTTTAAGCGTGTTATAAACACACAACTAAGCCACAAAAAAAAAAAAAATCTGCAACTAAAACAAAAACAAATTCTGTAACAGCGCCTCGATGCCCGCGGGCTGTGTGAGTGCTTTAAAAAATGTTAAATAAATAAATAATACAATTCTGATACATAAAAGAAAATGTATGGCTGAATTTGGGATATTCGATGTTCAGATGTAGAACTAGAATTCAATTTGAAGATGTGAAATAAGCTCAACGTGTTTCGGGGAACCATTACCCTTCTTCAGGAGCTGAAATTAAAACAAAGAGAAAAACATACCATGTCTATAATTCTTAGCCCATAAAGCTTAAGGCCATAGATAACCACCACAACAGTTAGAATAGAACACACCAGCATGCCTCGGATTCACAAACTAATATAATGCTACATAGGCAGTCCCCAGTCTCCAAATCAACAGAAGTTCTCCCATGAATTATGTGACCATAATCTCACCGTAGAACATGCTCATCACTAACTAATAAAAGTCACTTAATGAGTGTGCAAACTTTAAACACCTTGTGTGTATTCAGAAATGTTCTTTTTAAATGAATTAAAGAAAGCATAATCTCAAGAGTGATAAATTAACGAAGAAGGGACCAAAGGGCACCCATATAACTTGCAATTCATCTGGGAAAGAAGGTCATGACCAAGCTCTGATGTAACTTACCTATATCCACTATGGTTGGGAAATCCACAATTAGGCTTGTGGTCATGACTGTAAGGAACTCATGGTGGCAAAAGTAAAGACAGACCAGTGATGACAGTTCAAGGGTGTTTATTAAACTGTATAGGTAGGTTGGAAAAACGCCTAATCTAAACTTAAATCTAAGATGGGAGCAAGCGTCGACAATCAAATGAAATAGGGCAATCCTAGTGGCGTTGTGTCAAATTAAAAGAGCCTACACTAAAACCTATTGCCAAACCTTACATCTAAGAAGAACAAGTTACTTACCAACTGGTAACGTTCTTTCGATTGGATGTTCCTCCAACGTATTCCTCATTTTAGATGTATTCCATCCAGCTTTGCTGCTCTTCGGAAATTTTTTTGGCAGAGGGCGCCATGCGTCGATGTCGTCGAGTCGATGGTCCCTCGAAGGCCTCCGTCGAGGGTGACGTCATCGGGTGTATAAGTAGCACGCGTGGCGCCCGTTGGCCTCAGTTCTGTTTTTCCCCCTTTTTATCTTTGATCTTGAACTGTGTAGATTGTGCCGGCAGACGGGTATGAGCCTTGCGAGATTTGAGATGGCAATAACCCGGAAAATCTACAGAGGAGTAGGCTGGGAGGGCGATGAGGAATACGTTGGAGGAACATCCAATCGAAAGAACGTTACCAGTTGTTAAGTAACTTGTTCTTCGAGTGGATTGTGTCCTTCAACGTATTCCTCGTCTTAGATAGACTCCGAAAGCAGTGTTGACAATTCCTCTGGAGGAGGGGGTAGATTTTTCGATACTCTTTGATGGCTGAGTATAGTACTGCTTTTCCAAAAGTTAGCTCCCTAGACTGGGAAGCATCCAGGTTATAGAATTTTGAGAAGGTGTGTAGCGAAGACCAAGTTGCTGCTTCGCAAATGGATCTTATTGGAACACCTCTTTGAAGGGCCGTGGAGGAGGCGATGCCTCTGGTGGAATGAGCCCTTAACCCTTCCGGAGGGTCTTTTTGAGCTAGTCTGTAGCATTCTGAAATGCAAAGCATAATCCAGCGTGAAATTGTCTGTTTTGTCACCGATTGACCCCGTTTCCTTCCTGTGTAACCTATAAACAGCTGTTTGTCCATTAAGTCTGGAAAGTCTAGAGATATAAAAGCTTAAAGCTCTTTTCGGATCCAACCTGTGTAATCTTTCCTCCTCCTTCGAAGGATGGGGTGGAGGATAGAATGCGGGTAAGACAATTTTCTAACTTGAATGAAAATCAGATATTACTTTCGGTAGAAATGATGGTTTTACCCTCAACACACCTCTGTCTTATGGAACACAGTATAGAGTGGCCCAGAAGACAGTGCCTGCAATTCGCTTACTCTTTTTGCTGATGTTAGAGCAACCAAGAAGGCTGTTTTCCACGTTAGTGATCTTAATGGACACGTGTGCATAGGCTCAAAAGGAGCACACATTAAGAATTTTAGGACTAAATTTAGATCCCAGATAGGTACTTGAAATGGGTGAGGAGGAAACACATTAGTGAGTGCTTTTAAGAATTGTATTATCAAAGGAATTCTGAAGCAGGAACATTCTTCCGATGAGCGCTTGAAAATGGAAAGCGATGCAAGGTAACCTTTTATTGTTCCGATATTCAGACCTCTATGTGCTAGGGTCAGAAGGAAAGATAATACTTCCGGAACAGAACATAGAAAAGGATTGACATTCTTTTCTCTGCACCAGTTGCAAAACTTTTTCCAACGGTAACGGTATAGAGACTTTGTTGCTGGCCTTCTTGCCGAAAGCAACACCTCCATAACGTCATCTGGAAGGTTCCAATCCCTGTATCTCAGCCTTTCAGATACCAAGCATGAAGGTTGAGTGTTTTGACCTCTGGATGGAGAACCTGACCCTCCATTTGAGAGAGAAGGTTCTCTCTCTGAGGAAGACTACTGGAGGACAGATGGACATGTCTAGAAGGTCCGGGTACCAGGTTCTCCTGGCCCAATCCGGGGCAATTAGGATCATGCGGCTCCGAAACCTTCTCAGCCTCCTGATGACCTGAGGAATGACGGGAATCGGAGGGAACGCGTACAATAGTGGGATATTCCACTCCACCACGAACGCGTGTTCCCTTGAGCAATACCTTTTGCATTTTCAGTTGATTTCGGTTGCAAACAGGTCTACTTGAGGGGTTCTCCAAAGGGCGAAGATCTCTTGAATGACTTCCTGAGCCAGTTCCCATTCGTGGGATACCGTGCCCTGCCTGCTCAGAGCATCTGCGTCATATTCTCTTCCCCAGCTAGATGAATTGCTGTTAGAGATTCCTTCCTGAATTGCCCAATACCAGAGCTGCATTGCCTCTCTGCACAGGGGTAGTGACCCCACACCTCCTCTTTTGTTTAGGTAGTGCATGGCCACTGTGTTGTCCGTCATTATCAGGACATTCTTTCCCCTGGCAGATGGCAGGAAGGCCTTCAGCGCTAGTCTGATTGCCCTCAGCTCTATAAGGTTGATATGTAGTTTGGACTCTGATGGAGACCAACGACCGTTGATTGTCAAATCGTTGGCATGAGCTCCCCACCCCAGGAGTGAGGCGTCCGTCACTACTGTGATCTCCGGCCATGGTTGCTAAAAAGGTTCTCCTTTTAGGATGTTCTCTGTACAGGTCCACCATAGAAGGTCTTGTCTGACCTTGTTCGGAATCTGAAGAAGATTTGTCATTTGACCCGAGAACTGGGACCACTGAGTCTTTAGGGCCCATTGAAGGGATCTCATCCTCAAGCGTGCCTCTGGCACCAGAAAGATGCAGGATGCCTTGAGGCCGAGCAACCTTGAAAAGTCGTAAGCCTGGAGATTTTGGGCATTTTGGAATTTGGAAACCATCTGAAGAATGTCTTGAGCCCTCGACTTGGGGGGCGAGCTCTTTCCCAAGGACGTGTCTAATACAGCTCCTATGTACTGGAGCTGTTGGGAAGGTGTCATCTGTGACTTCTTGAAATTGAGGGAGAAGCCCAGTTTGTGGAGGAAGTGGCAGGTGACTTTCAGATGATCCAGTGCATGCTCGGCGCTATGATCAACCAATCGTCCAGGTAGGGGTAGACATGAATCCCCCCTCTCCTGAGGTGCGCTGCCACCACTACCATTAACTTGGTAAAGACCCTCGGGCAGAGGTGAACCCGAAAGGCAGGACTCGAAACTGATAATGTGAGTCGCCAACTACGAACCTCAGGTATTTTCTGTGTTTGAGATGAATCAGCACATGAAAATAAGCATCCTGGAGGTCCAAAGACACCAACCAGTCCTGAAGTTGAAGGGCCTGAAGGATCTGAGAAAGGGTAACCATCTTGAACTTGTCCTTCCTAAGGAACTTGTTCAAGTTTCTTAAGTCCAAGATGGGTCTCAGTCCTCCGTCCTTTTTGGGGATTAAAAAAAAAAAATACGGGGAGTACCCTCCCTTGTTCCTCTCCGCTGCAGGTACTGGTTCTATAGCACCTTTCTTCAGCAGGGTTAAAACTTCCTGCTGTAGGAGCGGGTTTGAAGACTTCAACGGGTGTCTCCCTAGTGGATTGCTTTGAGGTTGCGCAGTAACCTTGGGCTATTATTTCTAGAGCCCAAACATCTGAAGTAATGGCTCGCCATTCTTGCAGATGCTGTGACAGCCTGCCCCCTACAGGTGTTTTGTGATGCAAGTCCTCAAAGCGGTTTTGTGGCGTATGTTGCAGCCGCTGATGGTAGAGAGGCTGCAGCTGGAGCTGGTTTAGCACGTTTTCCTCGTCCACCACGAGTGGCCTTTTTCTGGCCCCTTTGACTGCCCATTCCTCTCGCCTTTCCATATGAGGTGTAGTAACGATAGGAACGTCCCCTCCATTACTGTCGTTGCGCACGAAAAGGCTGAGGTTGCCTAATAGCTCCTAAAGATTTGGCAGCTGCTTTTGAGGTCTGCAACCTCTCAAGGCTCTCGTCAGCCTTGTTGCCAAAAAGGTGAGACCCGTCAAAAGGCAGGTTCAGAAGGCAGTTCTGTACATTCGGTGCGAAACCAGACTTCCGTAACCACGCAAATCTGCGCATTACCGTGCTAGTGCCCATGGACCCGTTTACACTACCTGCAGTGTCCAATCCAGATTGAAGGGATTCCTGCATGGCTTCCTTTCCATCTCTAACGATAGCTAGGAACCCTTCCCTTTCTTCCCCTTCTGGTATGTGCTCTGCCCCCCATTGCAATGCACTCCCAAAGAGTGTATGAAAGTTTTGCCAAGGCACATGTGGAGTTGGCAGATTTTAATGCCATGCTCCCGGCTGAAAATACCTTCCGTGCCCAACCATCCGCACGCTTATCGTCCCTGTCTGGAGGGATAGACGGGTATGCAAGTTTGTTAGAAGCTGTGGCTGCCTGTATGACCAGACTCTCGGGAGTTGGGTGGTTGGACAGATAGCCGGGGTCGCTACTGGCCGGGTGGAATTTTGAGGTGAGGGATTTATTTACCGGAGGAATAGAATCCGGAGTTTCCCAATTCTTTGCCACCCTATTTAGCAGGGCTACATGAAAGGGTAGTACTGGGTCTTCGGTGGGACCATGGTCCAATATATCTTTTAAATCATCCTGGATGAATTGGGCTGATGGTTTAGCCCATCCTAAGTAATCTACCTTTGTCATTAATTGACGGTATGATGGACTGGCATGCTCTCCTGGTTCTGGTCTGCCAAAGTCGTTTTCAGAAGATGGGTCAATGCCACTTGCATTGTGTAATGATTCCACCAAGTCCCTCATTCTGCTTTCTTCTGAAATCAAACATTCAGGGACATTTGAGGTGCCATATTCCAGCCCAAAAGGTACATTCTCCTCATCAGATCTCTCCTGTTCCTCAAAAATTGAGGTCAGGGATTTGAAAAACTCCTTTCTGGGGAGAGGCTTGAAAACCTTCTCTGGGAGAGGAGGAGGAAGAGGTCTAGTACCTGGCTCTGAGGACAATACAGGTTTTGTAACATTATCCTTCTCTCTTTTTCTGCCTTCCTTGGCTTGGCTGGAGCCTTTGGCGCCGAGGGTTTCGACGTCGATAACGGCGTCGACGACACTGTGGTCGTCGACAGGGTCTGCTTTGATGGCGTCGAGGCGACCTTCGAAGATTTTCCCTTCGAGGTATGATGGGTCTCGGACGGCATCGATGACCTTGAGTGGTTGACTCGACTCGAGCGTTTTTCACTCTGCGTCCTGGAAGGTTCCCTATCCTTCCTTTTTCAATCACCCGGGCTCGAGGGCGCACGAGTGTCGGAGCGATGACGCTCCCGGCCGGCATCTGAAGAAGGCGCAGACCGAGGCTTTGCTTTTACAAATACCTCCATCATTTTGACCCTGAATGCTTCCCACTCTTCGGTAGACGAATGATTTGTGGGGCTTTTCATCTTTTTTGGAGACTCGTCTGACGACGAGGTGGAGGGAGACCTGCGGCGTCATTTCTTCGATCTTTTTGACGAAGACGACGAGCGATGGGAATCGCTATGGGACCTCGATCGATGCCTTTCGCGTCGAGGAGAATTCTCCTCACAGGATCTCGACTCAACGCTAGAGGTTTTTCGATCGGTTTTTTGGCCTACCTGTAGCTTTCCTCTCCTCTCTCGCAAGGCCTTCCCCGTCATCGCCTGACACTTCGTACAAGCCTCCATGGCGTGGCCTTCTCCGAGGCACCACAAACACTCTCGATGCGGGTCCATGATCGACATTTTTGACCCACACGATTTGCACTTTTTGAATCCCGATTTCAGGGTCGTGGTCGGCGTCGATGACGAGGACATATTTCGTTATCTTCTCACAGAACTCGAGGCACGCCGAATGTCTGAAGCAACGTATACTGCGGAAAAACGGAACTGAGGCCAACGGGCGCCGCGCGTGCTACTTATACACCCGATGACGTCGCCCTCGACAGAGGCCTTCAAGGGTCCATCAACTCGACGACATCGATGCACGACGCCCTCTGCCGAAAAAAATTCTGAAGAGCAGCAAAGCTGGATGGAATACATCTAAAATGAGGAATACGTTGGAGGACACAATCAACTCGAAAGAAGTGTTCTTAAATAATAGAACAGAATGGAGTAGCCTGGGACTCCCTTCCCACGTTTTGAGCACGGTGTTAAGGCAGGATCTTGGAGCACAGCACACTCTTGAGCTTCTCCAGCACGAGATGACAGTTCTACTTGCAGCTCTTGGGACCTTCGATGGCCAAGTCTTGTTTCTCTTGAAAGTCTCTTGTCTTCAAGGGCCCGACTAATTCAATAACAAAACAAACACAAAGTTAATTTTCACGTATTCTTTGGGTGATGGATTCACCCCTAGGTCCCCTGCTTCTGGGCTTTGACCTTTCAAAAAACGTGTCTCACATATCTTAATGTCTTTTTAAACAGTTCCAGTGGACTTCCCTCGGCCGGGTTCACTCTTGTTAATGCACTGTTTCATGGGACTTTAGACTTGCCCCCTTCTCGTCAGCATCCCTCTTCCGGGTTCACACTTGCCAACTTCAAATTCGGATTAGTTTTCAATGTTTGCAGGATTCACTTCCCTTGCTTTCTCACAGTTCTTAGGTCAAAGGCTTTCGACTGTACAGGAATTTTGCTTGACCTCCTGTATGACCACTTTGACCTATTTTGGCAGCTCTCCTACAGCCTTCTGGTATCTGTAGTTTCACTCAGACGGGGATTTACCAGGGTTTCTCAGAGCAGCACCCTTGTGGTACCGGTCCTTTTTTGCAGCTGGTCTACCCTTCACAATGTTACAGTTCTTTTAAACTTCTTTCACTGCCACTTTGTGACTTTCATTCAGCCTGGTTCTTATCGACTCTACCTTCGACTTACTAGCTGTGATGAACTGCTTGGCATTTCTCTTTACTGGATTCAAGGCCGGTACCACGGAAGCAGGAGTCTCCCTCGCTTCAGCTTATCGCGTCGGTACGCTTCATGTACCGTTGACATCTGTTGCAGCACACTTGGGCTATTGTCCTCAGTCTTAAGTTTCTCTCAGTGCAGCGTTCTCAGGGCTTTGTCGAAAAGGGCAAGGTTGTGTCTCTCCTCATCAGGCTCTCAATATGTGCTGCCTTTCTCCTCCTCTTGAACTGCTGGGTCTGGATAGCTGTCTCGTTGTGCGGACTGCCTTGCTCGTACTGTGTTCTCTTGCTCCACCTTTAAGCCTGCGGGGAAAGAAAAGGACCATCAGCTGTGTATAATTCTGATCAATTGCCTGGCCCTTGTATTGGGACATGCCAGGTAAACGGCTCTAGTGTTAGTCCATTCTCTGGTGTGTCGTGCTAAAGTCTTTGTGTCGGAAAAGGGGCTGGGGAAGAGTGGTTTTGAATGTCCTACGTGCTAGGATGGAGAAAATGTGTTGAAAGAAGGGAGATGCGCTTCTCACCCATCAGTGTCCCACTCCCCGAGGACCCCCCATCCAGGTGATCCTCCCTCACTGGTCCACCCCCAGGAACTGGATCCAATAGCGATGGCCATGTCATGACAGATCCCCGGGGACTAGCAAGTGAGACACCTTCAGGTCTCTCACATGACCCTATAGATCACATTCCTGTTCCCAAAATAGCAATCAGTTTTTCATACGCAGTACCTGAAAAGAAAAAGTATCTCAATAATTGAGTTGACAATAGAGGGAATTCCTACATATTTATCAAGTACACCGACCTACCTTTAATTGCATAATGACTTAACCTCTGGATTACTCCAGGGAATACCTATACATTTTCAACGGCTCTCTGGTGTCCAGGGGAAAACCTTTCCGAACTGTCTGTAATAAAGTAAACGCGACCTGTGATTGTCGGCAGAACAGAGCTTGACAATGCCCTACCCACTAAGGAGTTAAACCCTTCACTAGATGGAGATCCTACCTTTATCAATCCACAGGCATTCCAAAACCATCTTGGCAAGTGTCTGCGCACAGCAGGCAGAACCCAAGAACCGGCTACAGGTAGCGCACGCAAAAGCTCTACAATTCTTATGGAGTCAAAACTCTCAACACGTGATTGCACTCACAGGATTCTTCTCATGTGGTTGCTATACTCTGTATTTTTAAAAGGAAGTCACGGCAGCCATTATGGGCTGTGTATATCCTACAACATTAAATGAAGTTCTGAAAACGCTGCAAACTAAGAACTTGTTCAGAAAGGGTATACTGAAACTTTTAAAGGAAAAAAAGAAAACAGACGAGAAAGTAGTGCATAAAGCCCAAAAAGTTTCCCATTCACCAAAATAGTGAATAACTGAGTAACATGCTGTTGATACAAGAAAATATGGGAGACCCTGTAGGGGTTACACAGTATACGTCTATACAAGAAAATAAGTGGAAAAACTGTTTCATTGAACAACATTCATCAACCTAAACTAACAAGTAGGAACAAGTCTATTACAATGTAGCTAAAAGTGTCGGAACATTCCAAAAATATTATTCAGCTGCCCACGAGGCATGTTGGTACCAAGTGCGCCCTGGACCGGGGGAGATAATTCTTTTACAGATGACAATCAAATTCAACAACGGTTCCCAGGACATTAATGTTGTATGTAACATGAAGTCTTTGAATAAAACAATTTAAACAAAACTCCTCATTAATATACTTTGGGTTTACAGTGTCCAATAGATGGATCCAAAACATTTCCCTCTGAAGTAAGCGAGTATTGTAATCTCCCCCTCTAGTAAGAGGTTTTAATACTTCCACAATTTTTAATTGCATTTGTGCCAACTTTGTGCCATTTATCAATGAAGTGACGTGCAACCAGGGATTTCATATTCCGTGTACAAACATTTGATTTATGTTCTGTACATCTCTCCCATGCCATTCTTGTAGTCTGCCCCACATTAAGTAGGCCACATGGGCATTTGATAGTGTAAATGACTTGAGGTCACACATGTGGAGTAATCTCGTAATTGAATCTCTTTCCCTGTGTGTGGGTGTCTGAAGGTCTGACCTTTTATTACATTATTGCAATTATCATACCCTATACAGGGAAAGGTTCCCTTCTTGCGAGTGCTCAAGACAGACTGTCTACTCCTAGGTGGTGTTTCTGCACGGACCAATGTGTCTTAGATTTGTGCCTCATTTGTAAGCTATTGTCACGGTTCAACCGTGGAAGATATGGAATAAATGGCGGCTTCATTAGGCCACCGCGGAATCAGCAGCAGCATACTAGTGTTCAACGTGCCTTTGTTTACATAGGCTGACACGCCCCCTTACCAGACGCGCTGCAACTCTTTCGAACTGCCCGCGTCGGACCGCCCGGTGCTTCCTCCGTGTGGTTTTTTCTCCGCCCCTGCGCTTTTAGCCCTCGTACCTTACCTTACTTCTTTCCTTGCCTAATTTTGCCTTTTCCCCGTTCCGGTCAAGATTATTTGCTCTTATTCCTTTTTTCTTCTTACTGTCGCGTCCTTCCGCGTACCGTGTTTGCCTTTCCTTCTCTCTTTCCCCTCTCGCTGATTGCCTGCTTCGCACGCCAGCGATTCCTTCCTCCTTCGTTCCGTGCTTTCAGGTGTTTATTTCCCTTCTGTTCTTCTTTTCTTTACTTCCTCCACTCTTGCACCTTGCTGGCTTTGCCTTTTGATGCTGTCTTTCTTACTCTCTTACCTTCCTATCGCCCACCTTTTCTGTTAGCCTTCGCTTTCGAGCTCCCCATATCTCATCTGCATAGGTGGCTGTCCTGTCATCCTGGTTGGAACCTACCTTCAGAACCTATTGGACTCCGTGCTCTCTGGATTGTGCCTCTTCCAGGAGCCACAGTCATTACGCCATTAGTCCGTAGCTGTCCTGGTCCCACTGCCTACTCCAGTTAAGGATTTGGACCTTTCTTCCAAAGCAAGAACTGCATCTGCATGCTGATTCCGCTCAGGGTTTTTTGCGCCTTACCAGGCTTTTCCCCTGAATTTGGGGGCAAGCTCAATTGGGTCCGCCTGACGATTCTCAAATCATTGTCAAGGTGGCCTCAGGTGGAGAGCGTCCTTTTCTCTACGAAACAAGGAAGGGAAAGAAGGCAGAGAAGAGTGAAGAAGTATGCAGAAAAGAAAGAAGGAGAGTCAGAGAGTCTACCATAATTCTTACACCGGAGGCCACAGGTGAGGAGACACAGGGGGAGGCTTCTTCAGACTCCGATAGCTTGCAGCGCCACTTAAAACCCATGGCGTCCCTTGAACAATTCCAAGAGATGGTCAACGCCATCCAAGGTCTTCAGGCAGAAGTCCAGAATCTACACGCTGAGAATCAAACCCTAAAACAACAGATAGCCGTCGGGGAAGAGACTCGTGGCGATCTGCCCCCCCTCGTGTTTTCATTTGGGAAGTATGAAGGGGATCCCAAGACATTGAAGGAGTTCTTGGATGCTTGCACAGTGTATTTCACCTTTCGCCCCAAGGCTTATGAATCCGACCTATCCAAGGTGGGGTTCATAGTCACTAACTTGATGGGAAATGCCCTGGCTTGGGCTACTCCTCTAATCACTCAAGAAGACCCAGCCATTAATGACTATTCCCAGTTTACTCAACTTTTAAGGTCCAGGTTCGGGCGAGCAGAAGTCCAATACTCTGCCTATGAGGCACTACTTGATATCAGACAGGGGTCACAGGATGTCCAAACTTATGCCTCCTCATTCAGTAGATTGGCCACTGAAGCAGCCTGGCCAGATTCGGCTCAACAGACCCTATTTCGCTGTGGTTTACATGAAGAATTGAAGGATGAACTTGCAAGAATGGCCCGACCTGATTCCTTCAGAGACTTGGTTACGCTTACCCTTCAGTTAGAATACCGCCTGCAGGAGAGAAGACAGGAAAGACGAAGGACCAAGATTCATTTTCCCTCCGGAATGACACCTATGAGCCCTCCTGGGAAGACTCAACCAGAAGAACCCATGCAAATAGGGGCCGCAAGAGGTCCTTTAACTCCGGATGAACGACAACGCCGTAAGAATCTGGGGCTCTGCATGTACTGCGGATCCTCTAAACACCTGCTTCGAAATTGTCCCGAAGTTCCGCCCAGACGGTCGGGAAACGGATCTTCCCGGTCCTGAGCAGGGAAAGGATCCGGGCTGGAAGGACTAGTCCCTGCCGATGTAGCCAAGAGGACGTACCTACTGACGACCATCACCTAATGGTTTTTTCGATCACTTTGATCTTTGGAGCCGACTCTCCGATTGAGACACTCGCCATGCTAGACTGCGGAGCCGCCGGTAACTTTATGGACACTCATTGGGCTTTGGAACACCGAATTCCTCTGCTGTTCAAGGAAAACCCCATCCCTGTGGAAGGGGTTGATGGCAACCCGCTATCCTCTGGACCCGTCTCCCAAGAGACCGATATAGGTCAGATGTCTCTTTTGCAACATCAAGAACAATTCTCTTTCGACATCATCAGGGCAGCTCATTTTCCCGTGATATTGGGAATCCCGTGGTTACGTCGCCACAATCCTCAGATTTATTGGTCTGCTAATACCATCCAATTCGCTTCCACCTATTGTACGCAGCATTGTCTCCCCTTGGCTCACTCAGCTTCTGCAGCTAGCCTCTCAATACCCGTATCAACCTCAGTGGTGCAGTCGATTCCCCCTTATTACCATCAGTTTATAGACATTTTTTAAGACAGATTACCTCGCTCCTTGCCTCCTCACCGGTCAGAAGACTGCAATATTGATCTGAGACCGGGAACTTCAGTACCGTTTGGCCGTATGTATCCAATGTCTCTCCCAGAAAGAAGAGCGCTCAGGGAGTATCTCGATGCCAATCTGCAGAATGGACTTATTCAAGAATCTCACTCCTCGGCGGGGGTGTCCATGTTTTTTACACCCAAGAAGGGAACCACTGAGTTGAGGCCTTGTATTGACTACCGTGGTCTCAATAGCATGACCATCCAAGACCGCTATCCCATGCCCTTAATAAAGGTGGTGTTGGAGGCGGTTAACGGAGTCAAGATCTTTACTAAACTTGATCTACGCGGGGCATATCATCTGTTGAGAATCCGAGAGGGCGACGAATGGAAGACGGCCTTTCGCAGTCCACTAGAGCATTTTGAGTATAGAGTGATGCCCTTTGGTTTGGTTAATGCCCCAGCAATATTTCAACGTTTTGTTGACAAGACATTCTCAGACTTGCTGTTTTCGTCGGTAGTGGTATACTTGGATGATATTTTGATCTTCTCCACTCCAGCTGAACACAGAAGACATGTCACGGAAGTATTACAAAGATTAAGGGACTATCAGTTGTTGGTGAAACCCGAGAAGTGTGTCTTCGAAGTGTCTTCCATCTCTTATTTGGGCTTTATCCTCTCCCGGGAAGGGGTACAGATGGATCCAGAAAAGGTTAAGGCAGTGCTGCAATGGCCTATTCCAAAGACTGAAGGACATCCAACGGTTCTTAGGTCTCGCTAACTTTTATAGAAGGTTTATTTCCAACTTCTCCAAAAAGGTACTACCCATTACTCAGTTGCTAAAGAAGGGAAGAAGGTTTGAATGGGATCAGGCGGCTGATCAAGCCTTTCAACAGCTCAAGATATCTTTTACCACAGCTCCAATTTTGATCCAACCTAATCAATCCTTACCATTTAGTGTTGAGACTGATGCCTCCGGAGGAGCAATAGGAGCTGCACTGTTACAAGAAGGAGAGGATGGCGAGGAGCATCCAGTGGCGTACTATTCCCGAACTCTCACTCCTAGTGAAGTAAATTATTCTGTGTTAGAGAAAGAGCTTTTGGCCATTCGTCAAGCTTGCATCGAATGGAGACACCTGCTTCAAGGATCCACTCATCCCTTTCAAGTACGCACGGATCATCGTAATTTACGAGTGCTGCAACAGATGGAGTGTCGCAATTGTAAACATGCTCGTTGAGCTTATTTTTTTTCGCAATATGATTTTGAAATCACTTACCTGCCTGGGAAAGAGCACGTATTGGCTGACGCATTATCCCGAAGTCTTGAGGAAGAAGATAAGGCTAGGGGTCAGCCGAAGGTAGACCATATCTTATCAGGAAAGAGATTTATTGGAGTTATTAATTCCTTTTTGCAGGAAGTGGAACAAGCCACTAAGGTAACAACTGATCCAATTTTACGACGAACTGACCTGGAAAGGAGAGGACCGTTCTACTTTTTCCAGGGTAGGCTGTACCTACCCGCAAAGGACCTGCAGGTACAAGCAATGTCTTGGTGTCACGATCTGCCATCTGCGGGACACAAGGGCCGTACCGCTACCTTAGACCTTTTGTCTAGGCAATTCTGGTGGCCTAACATGCATCAGGATGCTAAGGAATACGTGGCTAGTTGCCCAGTATGTGCTTCCAATAAATATTCAGTATCCAAGCCTTTAGGCCTACTTCAACAAGAACCGTTACCATCCCAGCCCTGGGAACTTATCTCGACAGACTTTATAGTCGATTTACCGCCATCTTCTGGCTATACCACTATTATGGTCACAGTGGACTCTTTAAGTAAGTTGGCACACTTTTCCCCGCTCTCAAGCCTTCCCTTCAGCTCCTGAAGCAGCGGCTGTCTTCTTGAAGGATGTTGTCAGACTGCATGGTTTACCCAGGAGTATCATTTCTGACAGGGGGACTCCGTTTACCTCAAGATTTTGGTCTGCAATGTGTAAATCATTGGGCATTAAGCGCGCTCTCTCCTCGGGCTACCACCCCCAGAGCAACAGCCTTACAGAACGACTTAATGCCACCTTAGAACAGTACCTCCGCTGCTTTTGTAGCCAAGAACAAGAGAGATGGACGTCATTCCTCTCTATGGCTGAGTTTGCATATAATAACTCAAGACATTCCGCTACTGGGGTTAGCCCATTTCTGTTCACCTATGGGTATCATCCCAGACACATTCCTTTCTTTGGATTGCCTACAACCACCGTACCTTATGTAGATACAAACTTGGAAGACCTACAATGCATACAGAGAGATGCCAAGGTACAACTTGAAGCCAGCAGATCTCAATATAAGAAACAGACAGATAGCAGGAGGTTACCTAACCCCGGCTGGACTCCAGGTACCAAGGTGTGGTTGCCCACTAAGTTTCTTCCAAGGTGGACACATGCTGGGAAATTCACTGCCCGGTACATAGGTCCGTATCTCATTGAATCCCAAGTCAACCCTGTGGCCTTTCGTTTAAGGTTACCTCCCAGTCTCAAGAGGATACATCCTGTATTTCACACCTCGTTATTAAAAGCCTTCAAGCCAGACACTTACGGCCGCAAGAAGGTTCGACCTCTAACCCTCAAGAACCCACCTCCAGATGAATACGAGGTGGAAAGACTTGTAGACTCCCGATACAGGCATGGAACCCTCCAATATCTAGTGCATTGGAAAGGTTATCCCGTGGAGGAACGCACGTGGGAACCCAGAAGGCATATTCACGCCCCCAGGTTACTCAGGCGCTTTCATCGCCTCCACCCGGGTAAACCCGGTGGAAGTTTGCTGAAGAGGGGGCATGCTGTCACGGTTCGGCCGTGGAAGATATGGAATAAATGGCGGCTTCATTAGGCCACCGCGGAATCAGCAGCAGCATACTAGTGTTCAACGTGCCTTTGTTTACATAGGCTGACACGCCCCCTTACCAGACGCGCTGCAACTCTTTCGAACTGCCCGCGTCGGACCGCCCGGTGCTTCCTCCGTGTGATTTTTTCTCCGTCCCTACGCTTTTAGCCCTCGTACCTTACCCTACTTCTTTCCTTGCCTGATTTTGCCTTTTCCCCGTTCCGGTCAAGATTATTTGCTCTAATTCCTTTTTTCTTCTTACGGTCGCGTCCTTCCGCGTACCGTGTTTGCCTTTCCTTCTCTCTTTCCCCTCTCGCCGATTGCCTGCTTCGCACGCCAGCGTTTCCTTCCTCCTTCGTTCCGTGCTTTCAGGTGTTTATTTCCCTTCTGTTCTTCTTTTCTTTACTTCCTCCACACTTGCACCTTGTTGGCTTTGCCTTTTGATACTGTCTTTCTTACTCTCTTACCTTCCTATCATCCACCTTTTCTGTTAGCCTTCGCTTTCGAGCTCCCCATATCTTACCTGCATAGGTGGCTGTCCTGTCATCCTGGTTGGAACCTACCTTCAGAACCTATTGGACTCTGTGCTCTCTGGATTGTGCCACTTCCAGGAGCCACAGTCATTACGCCATTACGCCGTAGCTGTCCTGGGTCCCACTGCCTACTCCAGTTAAGGATTTGGACCTTTCTTCCAAAGCAAGACCTGCATCTGCATGCTGATTCCGCTCAGGGTTTTTTGCACCTTACCAGGCTTTTTCACTGAATTTGGGGGCGAGCTCCCTTGGGTCCGCCTGACGATTCTCAAATCATTGTCAAGGTGGCCTCAGGTGGAGAGCGTCCTTTTCTCTATGAAAGAAGGAAGGGAAATAAGGCGGAGAAGAGTGAAGAAGTTCGCAGAAAAGAAAGAAGGAGAGTCAGAGAGTCTACCATAATTCTTACACCGGAGGTCACAGGTGAGGAGACACAGGGGGAGGCTTCTTCAGACTGATAGCTATTGTTGGGGCTTCAGGAACATTGAGGAGTTGGGGATCATGGTGAAGGATATTCCAATTCTTTTTCAAAATGTTGCCAATCTGGAAACTCTGTCGAGAGTACTTCGAGACATATATGAGTGGAGAACACATTTCCTTATGTTTTGGTCTCAACAGAGATTCTTTTGGGATCTGTTCTGCTTCAAATGCTGCATCCCTCATTATTCCTTCCGGGTAACCTCTCCTAATTAAACAGTCTTTCAAGTTGTTACACTCTGTGTCAAATGTCTCAGGATTTGTGATAATCCTTGTCCGTCTCAACATTTCACTGTACGGAAGGCTGTTAAATCATAGCTTTGGGATGGAAGCTAGCATAGTCATGTACATTTTTCACGTCAGTGGTTTTCTGGTATGAAGATGTAACCAACTTCCCTTCTACAATTATCAATTAAACGTCTAAGAAACAGAGACTTGTTTCCTAGGGACGAGGTTCACAATCTCCTCTCAATATGTGAAGCTATAACTTTACTGCACCAACAGGAGCACAAACATCGGCCAGAAATAGCCCAGGGTTTGAACCTTCCTCTTCGAATTAGCAAGAGCCACAACCTGAGGCAAACAGTACCCTTCTGGGATTACTCCATACAGGAGGGATTCTACAGCATTGAGCTGGAGCCAGGAACTCATCGACCAGTTGCCCAACACTTCCATGTGATTGACAGACCCGCCCATGGCTATCTAGAGTTGGTGTTGTCACCCTAAGAGTGAAGGAATTAAATCAGACGTAATAGGGGATGGATTTAAACGTTTATTAGTACTAGAAAGAGTGGGGAACTACATGCTCAATAATGGAACAAATAGAAAAAAAATCTCCAAGTGCGACCAATGATCAGCGCCCATCAGGACAATAGAGAAACCACTGGCAAGCTCCTGCAAACACATCGAGTTTGGACCACAGTGAAACCAAGATGTTGAAAGCTATGCGAGATCAAGCAGCCCCAACAGGGAACCCTCCCCACAGTCTGCTCCATCCCATGGCACAGAAGGTCTTGGGAATCTAAGTGGGACAGCAGCTGTTGAACGACCTCAATCGCCAAAACTTTGGCCAGTAGAGGCGTAGAAACGGGGATGCACTATCAACACAACACATGTATCAAAGTATATATAGGCTCAGAGAATCCTATCCACATGAGGAGCATTGACAAGCTGACCAAGGGTAGGCCATTTTACTGAACCAGGCCCTTCTTGCATTTCACCATCAGCTTAACAACACCACTTATACTACTAACCTGTCACATTAGGCCTAATGTCTAACACTAAGATGCTTTAGAGGTAGTTATTGACATTAAGGTGATAGGTTTGGCCACTCACAACACTAGGCCCATTTTCCGAATGTTCTGCCTTTTACGAAAATCAAACTGCGGTCTGCTTCCCTTCAGAAAAAAACATGATATCAGAGACTGTGGTGGAGGAGCAGGACACATTAGCTATTGTTTCTAGAATTGACCCCGACTGCACCTTCCCATGAAGCTGTTCCAGGAGATTTGAGCATTCCACAAAGTAATAGTTTCTGTCCCTGGCGCAGAGCAGACAAACAAGATTTATTACAAAGGCAGTTCTTCAATATGAACAAAGACCATGTGCAGATATGACACTAGAACACTAAACCAGGCAAGTGGTTTTACAGGTCCCTATTGATTCTCAGGACTGCTAGGTACAGGGTAGGATAGATTGGAAACACACAAATATGAAGAATTCATTCTACATGTGCGGTGCCTCAGTTACACTTTTGATGAGGCCACCTACTTCCCAGGAGATATGGGGTCTTGGCTAGAAGACTCTGCCAGAGACAGCAACATGCTATACTAAGATAGTCGCAACACGCATTTTACAGTTTTTGAGGGGCTGCAAGGCCTGAGAAGAAGGGGGTGCCACGATGACCGTTTCCATGGGAGTGAAGCTTGCTGTTACGAGTTTCTTGGCACACGGGGGCTGGTTTCACCTTTTCTGCTGATTATGCAATTAGGGCGTCTGCAGGGGGATACATTCACTAGGATTTCACTAACCAATAACATGTAATGTATGTTGTGTTTAGGTGCTCCTATATGTGGACGCCAATGGGAATGAAGAAATAATACACCTGATAATTTGTATTGTATGTTAATCTTGTGGTTTATGTTTTTAAATTCTGTAACCAAATGTGGGCGTGTCGAGTTTTCAGTTCCACGGTGCTGACTGACTCTCCTGGCTGTTTTTTAATTGCATGCATTAAAGCTGTTTTCATTGCAACTCTAGCCTCTCATTGTTTCCCTGGAGCGTTTTTTTGGGTCTAAACTACAGAGGCAGGACTATCTGAGAGCGGTACAAGGACGTTTGTTCGTAAGGGGTTTAAACCTGATGTTGGCAGTTATACTGGCTGGGACCAAGCCCCTAGAGAATGATTAAGCAAATTAGTGGCAAAGGGACAGATGGCATTAGTGCAAGTCTAGAGACTGGGCAGGAACATGATCAGCCTCTGTAGGGGCAATTGCCTTTTTCTGACCAAGAATATTCTCGAGTGAGAGTAGAAGAATTCAACCGATCCTTGGGGCAAATCGTAGGAAAGCTGGTGGAGTGGGGGTAGCATTTGAGGACACAATGGCCTCCAGTCGCCTGTGTCTCATAGTACTTTATTTTATCATGGAAAGGGTTGTCGAGGTCCTTACAGAAAGAAGCCGAAGTTTGGCAGCTAAAGGACCATTCAGTTTACATTGGATGAAAGAAAGGTCTATGCAGGTGATTTAACACCCTCTGAGATAGACGTATGCCAGTACTCTTTTTTTGGCCCTCCAAACAGTGTTGTGCTTTTGCACGAGTGCCATTTTAGACTCCTTTCGGAATATACTGTGTTTACACCATTTGATTTCCACGTGCGGACAGCTTTTTTCAGGATACTCAAATCTGATGAATAGCAAGAAACGCTATGAGCAGGCTTGCACTGCATTACAGCATAATGCTCGAAACGCAGGCCAAATAAGCAAGTGTGGGCTTGTTTTGTTCTTTAAAATAAAATCAAAATGGGGCAGGTTTTTGGGCCAAAGGGGTCAGTTGAGGTACTTCACTGTTCATGATTGCCAAGGATGGTCAGATACTGGTAACGTTTTCAAAAGTCCCATGGGTTGTTGGTGACATGTCTTGTCTCTGGCACAGACGCCAGAGCTTGAAACGTAATTGTGTTATGCTCACGTGGTCTCTGCAGGTGGGGTGTTGGGGTACGGTGCAGCCCTCCCAGGGAGGAGGTCGCTCAGGTCCGACTGTGCCCTCAGCGCTTATGTGGCAACTGGTGGTAATAGGTGATGCTGCTCGGGACTGCTCCTGCATGGAGAATAGGGGGTGCGAGTATGCCCGCTTGTGCGCCTGATCACCTTCCAGACCCCTTCTCCCAAACGGTGGTACCGTGGGATGCATTGTCCCTGGAAAGCTCACCTGTTGATTAGTTTTGGCGAGCACTCAGTCCTGCTGCTTCTGGCAGGGGCGCTTGTATGATCTGGACCGAGTTCCTTGCACATGGTAGTCCAGTCCTGCTGCGACCAAGCCACTATACTTCAGGAAAGTGTTCTCGTTTGCCTTTGTCTTTCCTCGTCTGTTTTCGTTGTATAGTAAAGTTTGTTGTCTTGTATTGCTGTCCGTTCCACTTTAGATGTTTGCTCTTTTGCTTTCTTCCCTTGCAGGTGATGTTGCCGGCCCGGCAGAAGCTGCAGAGCTCGAGGCGGCAGCCGGAGGGAACGAGGAACAAAGCTGCAGCGGTACAGTAGCTGGCACTTTGTTAACTAGAGGGCGCGCAGGGTTCAAATGCTGCGCGGCCCTAGGACGGATGTTCTAACCTTGTCTTTCTTCTTCTTCACAGGGTTGGAGTTTGTGGATACGGAGCGCAGTGCTGTGGCATCGGGATCAAGATCACTGGATTTCAGGAGATGAGTCTGCAGATGAAGCGATGAAACACCGGTTTCCTGGAGGCGAGTATGCAGGAGAACACCTGGTTTCAAAGTTAAGTAAACTGGTCCAGGTGGCGGTGAGCATCACGTTGCACGCGAGTGCACAGTAACGAGGATCCTTGTGGCACTCCACAGTAATTAGCTCTTGTAGTGGATTTGAAGGGTTTATTCCATACGGATTCTGTTCTGTCTGCTAGGAATGATTTAGTCCAGAAATATGCTGTGTCTGTTATACCTATGTCTTCTAGTCTTTTGGTTACGGTGTCATGACTGTGTCGAAGGCTGCGGAGAGGTCGAGTAGGATAAGGGCTGAGGTTGTGTTTGAGTCTGCATTCGTTTTTAGGTCGTCCCAGATGGATAGTAGTGCTGTTTCCGTTCCTCTTGCGGGTCTGAAACTGACTTGAGCTTGGTCTAGTAGGTGGTGTTTTTCTACGTGTTGTTGGGTTAGTTTGTATACGTAGGTTTCCAGGAGTTTTGCCGGGTAGGGAATGTTTGAGATCGGCCTGTAGTTGGAGGTCTTCTACGTCGCCACTTGTGTTTTTTAGAAGTGGTTTGATATATGCTGCTTTGAAGGTCCTCGGTACAGTTCCTGTTGCTACTGATAGGTTAAGAAGGTTTCTGTAGTATTCTGCTGGCGTTCCTTGTGCGAGGATTGATTTGTAGATGTCCGGGGGACATGGATCTATGGGTGATCCAGCTTTCCTGCTGTGTTTTACCAGATTTGCGAATGCCTCTGCTATTTCAGGAACGTTTTTTAGTTTGTGCTGAGGTTCTGTGATAGGTTCGCTTTGTAGTACGTTGTTATCGGTTGGTATGTTTTGTATAGTTTGACGGATGTCATTGATTTTTTTTTTTTTTTTTTAAGTGGTCTGCTAGGTCGTTGCATAGTTTCTCTGAGGGAGCTGGGGTGTTGTCACAGCCTGGTGGGTTTCTCATCTCTTTAATTCCGTTAAACATTTCTTTTTGGGTGGCATTGGTGATTCTGTCATCATAATGCTTTCTCTTCACCTTTTGAATTTCCTTCTTGTATGCGTGGATTTGTCTCTGGAAGATTTTTATTTTGTCTGGGTTGTATTCTTTCCTCCATTCCAGTTCCATCTTTTGTTTTCCTTTTTCATGGTGCTTAATAGTGAGGTGAACCATTTTGCCGTTGCTCTTTCTTTTGATGGGATGAATGGTTTTTCTGGGGCAATCTTGTCAATTGTGTCTGCAATCCATTTGTGTAGTAGCTCCGCTTTCCCGTCTAGGTCAGCTTGCTCTAGTTCTGTAGTTGAAGGTTTGGTTAGCTCCAGTTGTTCGAATAGGTTGCTTTCTTTGACGCGTTTTGGTGGGGGTTGTGAGTTTAGGTTTATGAGAATTCTACCTGGCTGCACAAATGGGATGAGTACATAGGCATTACAGGACTGACAACAAGACGGGAATCTGCACCTGATGGACTCACTCTCTGATTCCCAATTGAGGGTGAGTCTGCTAGTTTCCTGAGAACGTCATTCTCTGGGTGCAGGACTGAACCGGATAATTTGGCTCATCATAGTAAAAGCATAGGTTAAGGCGTATTCGCCTTTCTCTCTCATCCTGCAATACGGGTCCCCCAAGACTGCCCAATTGCATGGGTTCTGGTTCATTTGCTGAACTGGGAGATGGTTTTTCCCATTGAGGTAAATACCAAAATCCTTCACCTTTTAGTTTCTCTACTTTCCTGTCTTGGTGCTGTTGGTCAACTCTAATAACCAGGGCTATCTATTCAGCTAAACAGGTGGGGGGGATCCAAAAGTGGCTTAGGGCGTGTCTTTTTTTATCCCCTTCAAAACAATTGTGAGCTGGGCATCTTCTGGCCATACGTTTGGGTAACTAATCCTTTAAAAAGTCAGCTATGTAATTGAGTAGATCCCGGTTTCCTTGATGGATATCAATCAATTAATTCCTTACTGATCGGAATTCTCCTCGTCAGTCAACCATTGTTTGGAAGGCTTCTAAGAATCCAGCATAATCAGTTAGTAAAGGGATGTTACTGTTGATATACGAGGTGGCCCAAGCTAATGGTATTTTCACCAGATTGAAAAGAAGGAATACGTTACTTACCTGTAACTGTTGTTCTCCAGCATGGGTCTGGCATGGATTTACATGCTCATGAATATTCTACGTCATCAGGCTGGGAATCCTCGGTAAAGAAAAAAAGCAGTTTCAGTTTCGTTTCTGAACTGTCTTTCTACTAGTAACCAATCACTGGTCTCTGGGTCATACTGCCACCAGCCAATGACTGCCCTCTACCTAAGCCCCTCCTCTGGCAGCCATCTTCAGATTTGGTAGCACGTAAAGTGGAAGTAGGACCAAGAGAAGCGCTGCAGAGGGGTTGGAGGGAGGGTTCGCATGTGAATCCATGCCAGACCCATGCTGGAGAACAACAGTTACAGGTAAGTAACTTGTTCCTTCTCCAGCATGGGGTCTGGCATGGATTCACATGCTCATGAATACAAGAATACATAGCAGTACACACATGCACAACCACGGGAGGTGGTGTTATGCTCACCCGATACCCCCGGGGAGCATCTGGAAGGCTCTGAGATCTGGAACCCTGGATGCGTAGTTGCCCAGTGCTGAATAATGAATCTTAGTTATTTTTAGGGGGAGCTATCTGTCCTGCATTTCTTGTGCAGGGGCACTTCACGTTTGTTGGCAAGCTGCCCGAGTTGCTTCACTGGTGCAGTATGCCTTCCTTGGGCCCAGGCCTGCTGTGACCCCGAATTTGGTGGTAGGCAGGTAGGTTTGTTAATTGTAAGTCTTTGTTCTGTTTATAGTGGGAATTCGTTAATGTCTTTATCTCCTTTTCAGGTGCAAGCAAAGGTATTGATGCTGGCATGCCGGATGGAGAGACACGTTTTCTAGGTAAGAGAAAGAGCAAAGCGCAGCGCCTTTATTGTCTTTTAAAGCTAACCTGTGTTTTCTTCTTCTTCTCCTCCTCACAGGCTGCTGTGGTGCTGCAAGTGGATGAGACTGCGATGAAAAGATGAAAAACAGGCCCCCGGAATCCGTTAAGGTAAGTACAGCGCTGTGCGGTTGTTTAATATTGAAAGAGAACCTGAATATGTCTCTTTTCCTTTGCAGATGTTGCTGTGGTGCTCCGGATGGAAGTGTGGCGTAGCGCGATGGAATTCAGGTAAGACTTATGGAATTCAATGTTTTGGACGGACATGTTCTAATATTCTTTTTCCCTTTCTCGTTATTGCAGGTCGCAATGTTCGAACAGCAGCTGTGGTAGCGGTTCGCCGGAAGTCCTTAAGCGAGTACTCGCAGGCGAGTGATGTTTCTTCTTCATCTCGGTTTCCACAGATTGCAGCCCAGTTGAGATGCTGAGTGCTGGATGGTGTTTTCTCAGGTAAAATGGAATAATCTTGTTCTTGCAGGATTACAGGAAGATGCCGACGACCAGGAGCTGGACACGGTGGGCATCACGCTGCGGGTTGCTGAATAACACGAAGCGTGTTCTGCAGTCAGGATGTGGTTTATATAGCCCAGGTAAAGTAGTACCAGGGAAAGTATTTCCAGGCCTGCCACACCCAAAACACTAGACCGCATGACTTGGTTCTTAGAACTAGACTGTGTGGGTGCTTCCATGTTGGATTTGAAAGGCCCATGTACATAAATGGGACCTAGTTTGAACAGCATTTCCTTCCTACATATCAGCCTGGTGCCAAACAACTCAACATTAAGCATATCTCTTACCTCCTCACCAGGCTCACCTTCAAGCGAACAAGTTGCGCAGCACTGCCTGGCCGACTCTGGACTCCTCCCTGGAATCCCCGGTCAATGCAGTAGAATCTCATGAAGGTGCGAGTCGACCTCCACGTAGCAGCCCTGAAGATGTCTAGCAGGGGTACACCAGACAGAAACTGCGTAGTAGCAGCGATCGCTCTGGTTGAATGGGCTCTCGGACGGCCGGGCAAAGGTCGGTTTGCCAACCGGTGACAGTGCATGATGTAGCCAAAGAGCCATCTGGAAATGGATGCCTTCGAGAAGGCCTTCCCTTGGTTCACAGGGCCAAAGTTCACAAACAGCTGTGATGTCTTCCGAAAACTCTTCGTGCAGTCCACATAGAACTTCAGCGCTGTAGCCACGTCCAGCGAGGGGTGCGTCCTCAGCACTACCCTCGTCTCGTGGAATGTCAGGTATGGAGGTTTACAGGAGAGGGCCTGGATCTCGCCCACTCGTCGTGCGGAGGTGATGGCCACAAGAAATGCTGTCTTCCACGATTGGAACTTCAGTGGTGCCGAATGCAAGTGATCGAATGGGGGCCCCATGTAACGCTCACCTGAATCCCTCGGAGGCGCAGGTCCGGGGTTGGAGATTTCAGTGTCTTCTAGGGTCACGCGCAGGCCTCTGGTAACACCCTGGATAGACCCTCTCCTCACCGTAATTTTGACCTGGAGGGTGAGGTGTCTGCAAGTAGGAAAACAAGGGGTTAATGAATGTCTGGTTGGCCAATCTGACCTTCCCCTTTTCTGGACTCCCCACGTTACTCGTAGGCTGAATGTGCTCACCTTATATAGGTGAAAGCGGAGCCCTCCATCCTGCGTCTGTGCAGGGGTGCTGATGCCAGTTGCTTCACTGGTTAATTGCCCAGCCTCTTGATTGCAGAGGATGAAGTCAGGGAGCAAGGCCGTCGTTAGCTGCACGAACGGTGATTGCTTGAATATGGAGTTTTATTTATATGACCCCTTAAATGTCTCTCGCCATTGCAGGTCCGGTATGTAAATAAGGTAAGCGAGAAGAATGCCGGAGTTCGTGAAGGCACGTAAGTAAAAGAATGTTATGCGAAGTTAAATGCACTTCTTAATGTCTCTTTTCCCTTTCGAAGTTAAATGCACTTCTTAATGTCTCTTTTCCCTTTTTTCAGGTAGCCGTAGCTGTCGGCGTGGAGATGGACGCCGAGGTACGTGCCGGAGAATGGGCAAGCCGATGACAGCTAGAAGGCACGCGAGTAGTGATGGCGTACAGTGCCCCTAATGATGTCCTTCTTGTTTTAGCAGGTGCGGACAAACAGCGCCTGACGAAGATCGAGGCGTACGTGGCACAGGTAAGCAGAATAATCACGGAGGTTCACTAACCAATGTCCTTTGTTTCCGCAGGATTGCCGGAGTATGAAGAGTGCGGCACGCGGCCTCGGGATGCTCCGATGGACGAGGTAAGTGCTGCGCTGGTTTTGTATTGTCCTAACCTGGTGTCCTTGTTCTCTTTCAGACGCTGCTGAAGACTGAAGACTGATCTGCCGGGAGGTAAGACTGAAGATTTCTTGTTCACAGATGCAGAAGCTGAAGATTCTCTGGAGCTGACACGGTGAGCGTCCTGCTGCTAGTGCAGAATAACGCGAAGCACGTTGCACTGATCGGGTGTGGTTTAAATAGGCCACTGGAGTGCTTAGGTGTCTCCTTCCACAGCCTCGCCCAGACAAGAAAGAAGTTCCAGCTTCCAGCACAGTTCCAGTATCCAGTCCCAGGGAGTGGTGCTGGCCACACCCAGAAGGTAAAGTAGTTCCAGCCAGGAATGGATGAGGATATCATCCTACAGGTAAGTGAGCAGCATGGTCTGCAGCAGGTAGGTCCACCCAAGCACCATTCCTCTCAATATGAGCCCGGCGCTTCCTGTGCCGGGACTGGGTTCCCTTATGAGCCTGGCGCCACTTGCGCCAGGACAAGGTCCAAAAGGCCCCTGTGGGGACCGGCTGGTGCCTGGAATGGAAGTTGTGACCCTGCTTCCAAGGATGTTGGGCTGGGTCTGACTCCTTGGAGGCAGCGGTCATGACAGCACCCCCCTTCAAGGCCCCTCCCAAGCTTGTCTTCTCCGGAGGCTTTGGCTTGTTGGGAAAAGTCCGATGAAACTTCCTGACTAGACGAGGTGCATGGACATATTCTGAAGGCTCCCAAGATCTCTCCTGGGGGCCAAATCCCTTCCAATCAATCAGGTAGTACAGTTTCGATTTGGAAATTTTGCAATCCAAGATGTTTCGAATTTCAAATTCGAGTTCTCCATCCACCTGGATTGGCTCTGGAGGATTAGTCAAACGGGTTCCGGGTTGCATAGGTTTAAGAAGAGAAACATGGAAAACGGGATGTATCTTCATCCGAGTAGGTAGCTCCAATTTCACAGCCACCGGATTTATCACAGCCGTGATCGTGTAGGGTCCTAAATACCTTGGGTTGAAGGTGCGTGGTCCTTTTAGGGATAAATGCTTCGTGGACAGCCAGACTTGATCTCCTACTTGGTATTGAGGGGCCTCTTTTCGATGTTGATCCGCTCCTTTCTTATACCTTTCCTTGGCTCGTTGAAGGTGAGCTGTGGCTTTCTTGAATGCTTGAGTTATTGTCCCATGCAGATGGTCTACAGCGGGCATTCCGAGAGCTTGAGGTGGATCCAAATTAGAGGTTCGAGGATGACTTCCATACAGCAGAAAGAAAGGGGTTTTTCCAGTTCCTGAATGGATTGAATTGTTGTAGGCGTATTCAGCAAGCCAAAGGACATCCTTCCAAGTGCCCTCCGATTGTTGCAACATACAGCGTAGATATTGTTCCAGAGTTTGGTTAGTCCTCTCAGTCTGCCCGTCAGTTTGGGGGTGATGGCTGGTGGAAAGTCGTACATCAATTTGCGCTAAACGACAACAACTTCGCCACAAATGGGAAATAAATTGGCTCCCTCGATCGGAGATTAACACTGAAGGGAAACCGTGCAACCAGACAATGTTTTCAAGGAATTCTCGGGCCAAAATGGGAGCTGTGGGTAAACCCTTCAGTGGAATAAAATGAGCCATTTTTGAAAAAAGGTCCACGATTACTAGAATTGTGTTGTATCCAGAGCAGGAGGGTAAATCCGTGATAAAATCCATTGAGAGAGTATGCCAAGGGCATGGTGGAATGTCTATTGGATGTAGCAGACCTGCTGGTCTTTCCTTTTGACTCTTGTTTTGTGCGCAGATGCCACAAGAAGCCACAAAATCTTTAATGTCTTTTCTCCAAGTCGGCCACCAAAAATGTCTTTTGATTTTCTCTAGGGTTTTGCCCACCCCAGGATGTCCTTCTATTAGAGAATCATGGTAGCAGGTGATGACCTGCTTCTGTAAGTCAACACATGGCAAATATAGTCTTCCTTGGAAATGCAATAGATTCTGATCTATCGTAAAATCTTTCCCTTTCAGTTGCCAATTCAATGAATCTTCAGGAGTTATTAGTTGACTGACTTTTGCTATGTAGGATAGTTTTCACGATATCTTCAAGGGATAGCGTGTTGATCACTCCCAGTATCTTTTGTTCGGGGATTATTGGTACCGGCTCAGAATTAGCTGTGTGTTCGTCTACCCCTATTCGGGAAAGGGCATCTGCTTTTCCGTTCTTATTGCCTGGCCGATACGTGATCACAAAATCAAATTCCGCGAAGAATAATGCCCAGCGGAGTTGTCTCGAAGATTGGGCCTTGGCTGACTTCAGATACTGGAGGTTGCGATGATCAGTGATTACAGTGACAGTGTGCAGGGCTCCCAGGAGATAATGCCGCCAGGCCTTAAAGGCGGACTTAATTGCCAGAAGTTCTTTGTCCGTAATTGTATAGTTGATTTCGGGGGCCGAAAATTTGCGGGACCAAAATGCCACAGGGTGTAATTGGTGTGTTTCGGGATCTCGTTGTGATAGCACAGCCCCCATTGCGAGGCTGGATGCGTCTGTCTCGACGATATACGGAAGTTCTGGACGAGGATGCTTTAAGACTGGAGCGGAGACAAATTTAGCTTTCAATTCTTGGAAGGCTTGTTCGGCCTCTGGAGTCCACTCGAATTTTTTATTCTTTTTCAGAAGGGCCGTGATGGGTTGAACCACTCGAGAAAATTCTGGAATGAATCTCCGGTAAAAATTAGCGAAGCCCAACATGCTCTGTACTCCTTTCACGGAAGTTGGGGACGGCCATTTGGTGATAGCGTCCACCTTTCTTGAATCCATGTGAACTCCATTGGGTGACAAGATGAACCCCAAGAATTCGACTTGCTTTACATGAAAAGTACACTTCTCCAATTTAGCAAACAAACGGTGTTGGCGAAGTCTCTGTAGAACCGCTGTGACATGTCTTCGGTGCTCAGCTTCTGAGGATGAGTATACCAGGATATCATCGATATAAACAATTACGCATACATCAATAAGTTCTCGGAAAACGTCATTCATAAAGAACTGAAAGGCGGCCGGTGCGTTACATAGTCCAAAGGGCATTACTTGATACTCAAACAATCCGTATTTAGTGCGAAAGGCCGTCTTCCATTCGTCACCCTCCTTAATGCGTACCAAGTGGTAAGCTCCTCTGAGATCTAGCTTTGTGTATATGCAGGCTCCTTTAACTTGGTCCAATAATTCGGGAATCAGAGGCAAAGGATATCTATTTTTGACTGTAATCTGGTTCAGGGCGCGATAATCGATACATGTTCTCAGGTCACCTTCTTTTTTCGGAACGAAGAACAAAGCTGAGGAAACTGGAGATTTCGAGGGACGAATGAATCCGTTAGCCAGGTACTGGTCCAGGTATTGCCCGAGATGGAGATTTTCTGGCTCAGTGAGAGCATATATTCTACTGCACGGAGGGGTAGATCCGGGTATTAGGTCTATCTGGCAGTCGTATGACCGATGCGGGGGCAAGGTATTGGCCTGATCTTTCTGGAAGACGTCGCGGAACTCTTGGTATTCTGGAGGCAATTGGGGGCTCTCGGAAGCGATGGCTGCTAGCCTGATATCGGGTCGAGGGTAGCAAGTTGGGGCGCATTCTGGAAACCGGATTACCTTGGCTCGCCAGTCTATCTGAGGATTGTGCTTTTCCAACCAAGGAATTCCCAGGATTACTTGAAACTGCGGGGCCTTGATTACATCAAACACGATCTTCTCCCGATGTCCATCTTGGCATAGCAACATCACTTCCATGGTGGTGTGAGAAACCGGTCCGGAAGCTATTTCTGTACCATCCACTGTAGTGATTATGTCTTTAACCATCTTCGAACATAGAGGAAGATTCATCCTGGTTGCCATATCTTGATCTACATAGTTACCGATCGCTCCGCTATCAATGTATGCTTTAATTGCATGCATGCGATCTGGTCGATCTGGACTTATGAGGACCATAGGCATTACCAAATGCGAGGTCAAGGAACTGGTTTTAACGCTCGGCAAGCGGACCTCTACACTTGTCGGGCGAGGTCGTTTCCCGATTCTGGTTTTTCAGCATTCTTATCGGAAGCTCCTACAGCCTTCTTGACCGGTTTCACTGAACAATCACGAAGGAAATGTCCTGAATTCCCACAGTAGAGGCACAGCTGTAATTGTCTTCTCCTTTCCCGTTCCTTTTGGGTTAATGGTCCTTTAACAACCCCTATCTGCATGGGCTCCACGGAATCAGTTCCTTTAGCGGAGCTCTGAGGTCTTGAAAATTTTTGGGTTTCAAAACTGGAACGATCGGTCTTCCTGTTCTGTAGCCGGTGATCTAATTGGACTACTAGGTCGATATAATCGGAACAATCTTGCGGGGGATTCACCACCTGTGCTAAGACATCTTTAAGTTCTCCACGCAGCCCTCTGTAGAAAAGCGTGATTCTCTTATCCTCAGGCCACCTAGTCGCAACCACCAGTCTGTTAAAAGATGCTATGTATGCTAGGAGATCCTGATTCCCTTGTCTTAGTGATAGGAGTTCATTGTCCAAGGCCTGCCCCTGTGAGTGTCTTGCGAACAACTTTTCCATACTGGTCTGGAAATCTTGAAAGTTATGGAGGATCGGATCACCTTGTGTCACAAGAGGAACGGACCAATCTGCAGCACTACCGCTAAGATAGGAAAGTACGAACGCTACTTTGGTTTGGTCAGTTGGGAATGCGGCGGGTCTACACAGAAAGTGCAAGCGGCATTGATTGATGAATACTGCAAACCGTTTTGGATCACCTGAAAAACGTTCGGGCGGGGCCAAAGGCACATTCCCTGGCAGATTAATTTGCACCGGATTATTTGAGGTTGTAGGAGTGTAGCTCCCTCCCGAGGCAGGCAGAGGCGTCTGTCCCGCTTGTGTGTGTAACAACTGTCTGGCCAAATCATCCGTTCGTTCTTTTGAAACGATCAACTCCCTTCGTAAAGCATTTGTCTCTTGGCGGGATGCCTGTACTTCAGCTCTCAGTGCCCCAAGCAATTGGGCCAACTGATCTGTGTCCGAGGTTTCCATTGCGCCTGGGTGGGAATTTTGCGGTAGGCTTCGCGTTCTGTAACGCTCACCTGAATCCCTCGGAGGCGCAGGTCCGGGGTTGGAGATTTCAGTGTCTTCTAGGGTCACGCGCAGGCCTCTGGTAACACCCTGGATAGACCCTCTCCTCACCGTAATTTTGACCTGGAGGGTGAGGTGTCTGCAAGTAGGAAAACAAGGGGTTAATGAATGTCTGGTTGGCCAATCTGACCTTCCCCTTTTCTGGACACCCCACGTTACTCGTAGGCTGAATGTGCTCACCTTATATAGGTGAAAGCGGAGCTCTCCATCCTGCGTCTGTGCAGGGGTGCTGATGCCAGTTGCTTCACTGGTTAATTGCCCAGCCTCTTGATTGCAGAGGATGAAGTCAGGGAGCAAGGCCGTCGTTAGCTGCACGAACGGTGATTGCTTGAATATGGAGTTTTATTTATATGACCCCTTAAATGTCTCTCGCCATTGCAGGTCCGGTATGTAAATAAGGTAAGCGAGAAGAATGCCGGAGTTCGTGAAGGCACGTAAGTAAAAGAATGTTATGCGAAGTTAAATGCACTTCTTAATGTCTCTTTTCCCTTTCGAAGTTAAATGCACTTCTTAATGTCTCTTTTCCCTTTTTTCAGGTAGCCGTAGCTGTCGGCGTGGAGATGGACGCCGAGGTACGTGCCGGAGAATGGGCAAGCCGATGACAGCTAGAAGGCACGTGAGTAGTGATGGCGTACAGTGCCCCTAATGATGTCCTTCTTGTTTTAGCAGGTGCGGACAAACAGCGCCTGACGAAGATCGAGGCGTACGTGGCACAGGTAAGCAGAATAATCACGGAGGTTCACTAACCAATGTCCTTTGTTTCCGCAGGATTGCCGGAGTATGAAGAGTGCGGCACGCGGCCTCGGGATGCTCCGATGGACGAGGTAAGTGCTGCACTGGTTTTGTATTGTCCTAACCTGGTGTCCTTGTTCTCTTTCAGACGCTGCTGAAGACTGAAGACTGATCTGCCGGGAGGTAAGACTGAAGATTTCTTGTTCACAGATGCAGAAGCTGAAGATTCTCTGGAGCTGACACGGTGAGCGTCCTGCTGCTAGTGCAGAATAACGCGAAGCACGTTGCACTGATCGGGTGTGGTTTAAATAGGCCACTGGAGTGCTTAGGTGTCTCCTTCCACAGCCTCGCCCAGACAAGAAAGAAGTTCCAGCTTCCAGCACAGTTCCAGTATCCAGTCCCAGGGAGTGGTGCTGGCCACACCCAGAAGGTAAAGTAGTTCCAGCCAGGAATGGATGAGGATATCATCCTACAGGTAAGTGAGCAGCATGGTCTGCAGCAGGTAGGTCCACCCAAGCACCATTCCTCTCAATATGAGCCCGGCGCTTCCTGTGCCGGGACTGGGTTCCCTTATGAGCCTGGCGCCACTTGCGCCAGGACAAGGTCCAAAAGGCCCCTGTGGGGACCGGCTGGTGCCTGGAATGGAAGTTGTGACCCTGCTTCCAAGGATGTTGGGCTGGGTCTGACTCCTTGGAGGCAGCGGTCATGACACCCCATGAGCCTGGTCAGCACCACATTGAGCTCCCACACCGGGGCCGGAGCCTTCACCAGCGGGAACAAGCAGAACAGTCCTTTCATGAACTCCTTCACCTGACGGTGAGACCATAGCGATGACCGCCCCGGAGTTCTGGTATAGCGGGAGATAGCCACCAGATGGCTCTTGATGGAGGCATGTGCCAGCCCTGCCTTGGCCAGCGACAGCAAGTACGGCAGCACTTGAGGGGCCGTAATTCGTAGAGGGTTGATCTCCGGTGCACGGCACCAGACAGAGAACCTCTTCCACGTATGTCCATAGCACTTAAAAGTCGAGGACACCCTGGCCTTTGCAAGTACTTGCTTGCAGTCCGCCGGGATATCGTATCCTCCGAACTCTAGTGCTGCAGGAGCCAGGCCTGTAGGTTCAGCGATCCCGGGTCGTGAAGTAGGATGGCGCCTCCTTCCCTGGCGAGAAGCTCTGCATCCATCGGCAGTTTGACTGGGTGGGGGGCCACGCTGACAACTCCAGAAGGTCCGGGAACCATATCTGCTTCGGCCATGCCGGTGCGACGAGGATCATCCTGCACCGGGACCGTCTGAGTTGACTGATAATCACAACAGCAACGGTGGGAACGTATACAGGAACAGGCCGTCCCAAGAGAAGGAGAATGCATCGCCCATGCTCCCCGGCTGGGGAAACCTGCTAGCGAACCTCCGGCACTTGGTGTTCGCCGCAGTCGCAAATAGGTCGATCTGGGAAATGCCCTATCGTCGGAATTGGAGATCCACTTGATCCTGCTAGAGTTCCCACTCATGGCAAGAGTCGGCAACAGTGTTTTTCACTCCTGCCAGATGCAAAGGTACCGGGAACATTCCCTGGGCGACGGCCCAATGCCACAGGCCCTGCGCTTTCTTGGATAGGGCAGGGGATTTGGTGTTCCCCTGCTCCCAGATGTAGAAAATCATGGTGGTGTTGTCGGTGAAGATCTGTACCACTTTGGCCTTGAGGGACGGAAGGAAAGACCGGAGGGCCCAGAACGCAGCCCAGAGCTCCAGGACGTTGATGTGTAGGGACCTCTCCTCCAGGAGCCAAATGCCTCTTGCATGGAGATCTCTGGTATGCGCTCCCCATCCCTCCAGGGAGGCGCCCGTCGTCACCATTTCCTGGTGCGTTGGGGTCTGGAAGTCCAAGCCAGCCGTGAGATGCGCATGGGTGCCCCACCACCGGATTGCCTGACAAAGTCTTGTTGAGGGAGATCTTTTCTTCAAAGCTCCCCGCCACTTGCATCCAACGGGCGTCGAGTAACTCCTGCAGTGGTCGCATCCGCAGCCTGCAAGGTAGATGCAGGATGACATCATGCCGAGCAGGGACTTGATGGACCTCACCCTGGCCACTTGCATGGTCAACAGCTGTTGTACCTTGCCTAGGATGGCCTTCGTCCTCTCTTCCGACGGTGAAGCCAACCGCGCCACTGTGTCGAGTCTGGCACCCAGGAACAGGGCGTCCTGCGACGGTACCAAGTGGGACTTTGGAAAGTTGATCGAGAATCCCAGTTCCGTGAGCAGGCAGACGTTCCTCGCTGTGTGGTCGACAGAGTTCTCTTGACTTTGCTCGGATGAGCCAATCGTTCAGGTAGGGGTAAATGTGGATCCCTTGCAGGTGCAGTCGCACCGCCACCGGTGCCAGGCACTTGGTAAAGAGCCTCTGGGCCAACTTCAACCCGAAGGGCAGGTCCTTGAACTGGTAGTGCCGCCCTTGGACCAGGAAACATAGGAACTTTCAATGTCCTTCATGTATGGGGATGTGAAAGTAAGCATCCTCCAAGTCCAGCGACGATAGGAAGTCACCTTCCTCCAGCTGTCCGAGCACGTGCTGAAGGGTAACCATCCCAAACATCTGGGCTTTGATGTATTTGTTGAGGCGCCGAAGGTCCAGAATGGGTCGCCAGCCGCTGGTCTTCTTTTGGACGAGGAAGTACCGCGAGTATACTCCAGAGCCCCAGAGCCTTTTTGGGACAAGTTCTATTGCGCCCTTTCTCAGCATGGCTCGTACCTCCAGAAGCAGCTGTGGAACGTGGTTTTCTTTCCTGGCCACATGAGGGATAGGGGGGCACTTTCTTTGAAACTCCAGTGTGCCCGTGGCCCAGGGCATCTAGCACCCAATGGTCGGTGGAGATGGACTCCCACACACTGACGAAGTTCACCAGCTGGCCTCCCACCAGGGTGCTTAGGTGGGGGCTCAACATCACAGTGGTTCAATCCTGTTTCTCCGAGGCCTTGCCACCCTGGGCTCCTTGGTGACGACAACAAGATCTACCAGTCTTGCTGCAGCCTCTGTAAGCTTCCTGCGACGAGGAATGGGCAGCTTGGCGGTACGACGAACTGCCGCCGAATCCTTTGGAGACGCCTTGGGATTTTTCTCCGGAGGTCCGAAAGGACGGCCGTCGAAGAGAGCCTAGGGCACGGGTTGTCTCGGTGTCCGCCTTGACGGCCTGTATCGACTCGTCCACTGCTTTCCCAAATAGGTTGTTTCCGTCAAAGGGCTTATCCAGTACCCTGGTCTGCACATCCTGATGGAAGTCCGTGGCCTTGAGCCAACCACGCCGGCGCAGGCAAATGCTGTTGCCCATCTGGGGAAAGCCAGTGTCGGCGATGTCCGTGGCCACCGTGAGGGCGTAGTCCAACGACACCTCGCCTTCCTGCAGGATTTCAAGGGCTTCTGCCCTCTTGTCGTCTGGGAGGAAGTCCAGGAGGGGAGCGATCTTGAACCACAGCTCCCTGTCGTAGCGAGCCACGATCACGATGGTTGCCTTGATAGTCGTTGTTGCCAACAAGATAACCCGTTGTCCCATGGCATCCAGCTTCTTCCCCTCGCCGTCAGGTGGGGAAGTGTAAGTAGATGACATTGCCCCCGCCGATTTCTTCTTGGCCGCCGCGGAGACCACCAAATCCGGGGACGGCTGTGCCCTGAGGCACATAGGAGCGGAGCCTGGGACCCAGTACTACTTCTCGTACCGGTCCCTCTTCGCAGGGGCGGTGGACTGGTTCTTCAGCAGGGACAGTCCTATATCCCAGATGTCGTCCAGTAACGGGACTGAGAGGACGGTCTTCCTCTTGGCCTCCCGTCGTTGGTAGAGGAAACCTTCCTTCTGCTCTTCAGGGCATAGCTGGAAAAGCTCCGATGCCCTGGCGATCATGGTGTGAAAGGAGCCAATTACGTGGGGAGGGGAGGCTCGGGCAGGGGGGTGATGGGAGATCCATCCCGGCGTCACCACCATCGTCATCGTCCGTCCCTGACGTCGCCGTCTCCGTTCCCGTCTCATCCCTCGGTGGAGGGGATGGAGGTAAAGGATGGAAGAGCGGGGGAGGATGGATTCACCTCTGCTTGTTCGGTGGGCTCCCCGACGGTCCAGGCGCTGCTGGATCGTGCGCTGGGGATAAGGGCAAACTTGCCCTTATCTCCGTACACAGGGTCTGCAAAGCCATCAAGATAGCTCCCGAGTTGTCCTGTGGCGTAGGCATCGGTTGCGACAGGAGCGATGGCTGAGGCGGGAGGGTCCTCAGTTTCCTGCACGGCCCGCGGCTCCTCATCGGCTCCACCAATGCTCTCCACGTCTGCCACGCCAGGAGCCTTCCCATAGGTCCTGACCCCCTCGAACTTCTTGTCCAAAATACCTTTGACGCCAGCCAGCTCATCCTCGGAGGTGGGCACTGTGTCCGTTATGGCTACCGTGCCCCCCCTCTTTCTCGTCCCGGGGTTTCACGGAGGTCTTCTCGATAGGCTGGAAAGATGATTCCCTCTGGGGTGGCAGGGATACTCTAGGCCCCGGAAGTCGTCTACACTGGAGTAGCCTCCACAGGCTTCGCCAGGGCTGCCACGACTCCTTCAATCGAGGCCTTTGACAGATGAATCAGGACCTTCATGACCTTGAGCGTGTCTGAGGCCTTCACCTTAGGGGGAGGGTCACTGCCTCGCCCCCCCCTTGGCTTTCTCCATTGGGATCGACCAGGGCTACTCCCAAAGCTTACCCGGCTTCCTTTTGCCTGACCCAGAGCGTTGGTTCGTGGATGATGGCGTTGGTGACATCGCGCCCTGCTTGGCAGCTGAGGAGCCCGAACCAACGGCGCTCTCGTTCCCCGCGGACTCACAGTGCTTTGCCTTTTGTTGGGCCCCCGTCGTCGTTCCTTTGTTGCCCGGACAGACATGTTCTTACAGAACGCACAGTCCTCCACGTGCGACTTGTCGTTGCAAAGGCAGTAGAGGTACCATGAGTGCTCATCTTCGTTGAAGACATTCTGTATTCCACGTCCTGGGCAGTTCCTGAACAGTTTGGATCCACTAGGTGTCAAATCTCCTTTGTCCTGGGCCATGTCCGAATAGGGGCAGGCCTCAAAGGTCTTCCGAAATCCTCCAAGAAGTGTAATTTGATGAAAATCCGCCCTTGAGTGGTGTAGAAAATTCCGAAACGGGTCCCAGTTGATCGGAAGAAGATTCGGTGGAGCTTGAGGCTCGAATTGACCAAAAGAATAAGAGTAAACACTTTGAAAAAACGCAATACGCAGTAAAAGCACGAGAGCTACAGCACGAGGACTCCCAACACGGTAAAAATCTGAAGACGACTGCCAGGGGAGGGTCTTAGGCAGAGGGCAGTCATTGGTGGGGGCAGTATGACCCGGAGACCAGTGATTGGTTACTAGTAGAAAGACAGTTCAGAAACAAAACTGAAACTGATTTTTTCTTTACCGAGGATTCCCAGCCTGACGACAGGGAATACTCATGAGCATGTGAATCCATGCCAGACCCAGTCCTGGAGAATACAAGCTACCTTGGCTTGATAGGGCACATATAATTGAGGCCTATTCTTAAAGTGGATTTTACATTGGGTCATGAAAGCTTTTATATTTTTAGGAGGGGATGGGACACACTGGTTTTGCATAGGGGCAGGCAGTGTGCCTCGAGAAATTATTGGACGGGTTTCGGATTTACTCATAGCACTGATGTACCCGATGCTGTTGCAGACCCCACTACCAACCCCCAAGGGCTACTAGTACCCGCAGATTTGTTTAACTAACTGGTCCATAGCTCCTTGCAGAGCCGGCATAGATTGATATAAAACCGCATTTTCCTGTCTAGAAGTTGTAACATCCAAGTACTAACTTAAGAACAAAAAAGAACTTTACATTAATGAGAGGATGTGTCACATCATTTTGACCACGCACGCGAAGAAAGCTGGACTCGTCCATGGAATCCATGTCGACGCAGTAGAATTTAACAAAGGTGTGAGTTGTCCTCCAAGTAGCAGCCCTGCAGATGTCGAGCAGAGGCACACCAGACAGGAACGCTGTTATTGCAGCGATTGCTCTGGTGGAGTGGGCTCTCGGACGGCCGGGCAGCAGTCCGTTAGCCAACCGATGACAGCGTGTGATGCAGCTGGAGAGCCATCTTGAAATGAAAGTCTTGGACAAGGTGTTCCCATGGTTCACAGGACCAAAGTTCACAAACAGCTGTGAAGTCTTCCGAAAACTCTTTGTACGTATGACGTAGAACTTCAGGGCAAGAGCAACATCCAGCAAATTCAAGGCCCTTTCTGCCGGCGACAAAGGTTATCGGGGAAAAAAACAACTAACAGCAAAGGCTCGTTGAGATGGAATTCCGACAGAACCTTCAGCATGAAGGAGGGGTGTGTACATAGCACAACCCTCGATTCATGGAAAGTCAGGAATGGCTGTTTGCAGGAACGGGCCTAGATCTCACCTACCCTCCTGGCAGAGGTGATGGCCACCAGAAAAGTCGCTTTCCACCATAGGAACTTGAGCGGGGCCTGATGCAGAGGCTTGAAAGGGAGCCCCCATGAGCCTTGTCAGAACCATTCCCACGCCGGGGAAGGAGCCTTCACTGGCAGGAAAGATCTGTAAAGTCCTTTGAGAAACTCCTTGACGAGTCAATGGGACCAAAGCAAAGATCTTCCTGGCGACCTGGTGTAGCCACCATACGTACCTTGGAGACGGCGCAAGTCTGGCCTTGGCCAACGATAGCAAGTATGGCAGGATCTGTGGGGCTGTGACCCGCAAAGGGGTAATCTTCTGTGACTGGCACCACATAGCAAAACACTTCCACTTGTGACCGTAGCACTTCAAGGTCGACGACGCCTTGGCTTTTGCGATGACTTCCCTGCAGTCCGCTGGCAATTCATATGCTCTAAACTTTAGGGCTGCAGGAGCCAAGCCCTCCGGTTCAGCAGTCCTGGGTAGTGATGTAGTATTGCGCCTCCTTGTCTGGTAAGAAGATCCAGAACCACTGGCAGCTTAACCGGAGGCGATGCCGACAGGCTGAAAAGGTCTGGGTACCAAATCTGCCTCGGCCACCCCGGGGCGATGAGTATCATCTTGCATTGGCACCATCTGTTACGCTCACCTGGCTCCCACAGGGGCGTTGATCTGAACTGGACAGCTGCGGACTCCACCAATGTGACGCATAGTGCCGAGATGACGGACTGGACTGGCCCACCTAGCTTCGTTTGCTTGGCCCGTCAAAATATTCTTCTGCAAATGGAGAAAGGGAATTAACCACCCGTGGAGTTGAGCGTTAACCCCGCCCCCTCCACTCACGCTGTTCTCCCCACTGATCACCTTTGATGTCCCCTCTTATAGTCTCACCTGATGGTTTGAAAAGATGAGCTCTCCATCCTGCATTGAGCGCAGGGGCGCATAGATAACCAGTTGCTTCACTGGCTCGAAGGAATTGGTGAGTTCAGAACAATATTGACTCTGAGATTCTTGGCAAGACGCCGTAAGTATGTAGTTTGTGAGCATTCAAATGTCTGACTTTCACTCTGTCCGATTCCTTGCAGGTTGCAGCTTGACCCTAGCGAAGAGTTCCTCGTGGCAACAGGTAATATTCAGGTAAGGATTTGTATTATCCAACACAGTTCGATAAAATAATGTCAATATGTAACCTGTTGCTTTCTCCCTTATTCAGGCGCTGAGAGAAAGTATGAAGTCTCGGGGAATAATGTCTCCAGCGGTAAAATCAGGTAGGTATTGTGTTGATGAGGTTTCCCCTTGTTTGTCCCTTTGTTTCACCTTGCTGTCCTTTTGTTTCCTCTCAGGGGCCGGGGTTCGGCGAGGATGCAGTGGAAGCTGCGCCGACCCGTGAAGAGGAATAGTACCCCCGGTGGTAAAATCAGGTAAGTCTATGGGGGGTAACTAATATTCCTCTGTGTATTCCCTTGGCTCATCATTTAATTGTCTTCTCCTTAGGTGCCGGAGTGCAGCGAGAACATGCAGAAGGATGCAGTGAAATGTGAAGATGCTGCGAAGGCCGGTGAGTTCAGCGCGGCGCGGTAGCAGGCGAGGCGGCGCGCATAAAATAACTTCTTCCAGCTCGAAGGCGCGATGGATCGGGAATTCAGGTAAGGATTAAAGGTATTGCTCTTGTTCTAACCTTTTCTCCTTCTTTCTCCCTTTTTCTAGGAGCTCCGGACTCGAGGCGGGCATGGCAGGAGACTGAATGCAGACTTACAGGCACCGTGAGCGTTACGCTGCTGGATGCAGAATAACGCGAAGCGTGTGCTGCTCTTTGGGCGTGGTTTAAATAGCCTCCAAAGTAGTCCCAGGTAAGTATTCCTTCCCAGCCCCACCCGAGTAAAAAAATAGTCCCTAAGTAAAGTAGTCCCTTCCAAGCCTCTTTTGGCTTGGAGCTCTTGCAGCATGGTCTGCATCAGGTAGGTTTTAATCTATGAGCCTGGCGCCTATGGCGCCAGGACTGACTCTCCATATGAGCCTGGCGCCATAGACGCCAGGACTGCACCCAAATAGCCCCTAGCAAGGGTTGTTGGGCTTGCTTAGAATGACTTGATGCCTGCTTCCGGGGTTGCTGGACTTGGTCTGGGTCCCCAGGGGTAGGCATCATGACACCGTCTGAGTGTGTTGATGACTCGTAGCAGGAGAGGCAACAGAGGAAACGTGTACAGAAACAGCACTTCCCACAGGAAGGAGAACGCATCCCCCAGGCTCCTTGGTTGGGGGAATCTGCTGGCAAAATTCAGGCATTTGGAGCTCGCCGCAGTCCCAAACAGATCGATCCGGGGCCTGCCCCACTTGACGAAGATGCAGTCCACCTGGTCCTGCCGAAGTTCACACTCGTGGCAGGAGTGCAATTCCCTGCTGAGTTTCCAATGCTGTTTTTGACTCCTGCTAGGTGAAGAGGGACGAGGAACATCTCTTGTCCGATGGCCCATTGTCACAAATCCTGCGCTCCCTTGGAGAGCCCCGGGGATCGAGTGTCTCCCTGTTATCCGATGTAGAACATGGTGGTTGTGTTGTTGATATGGAGATCCTTCTCCTCTGGGAGCCACAGGCCTCTAGTAAGCAGACGTTTGGTGTGGGCTTGCCAGCCTTTCAGGGAAGCGTCTGTGGTGACAGTCTTCCGGTAGAGAGGGTTTAGAAAACCTGTGTCCCAGGCGATGTTGGAGCGGACACCCCACCATCCTATCGCCTGACGGAACTCTTAGTCAAGCAGGATCTTGTCCGCAAAGCTTCCAGACATCTGTATCCAGTGAACATCCAGGAACTCCTAAAGAGGTCGTATTTGCAACCGGCAGAGCCCATTGAGGCAGATGCATGACGACATCATGCCGAGCAACGACTTGATGGGCCGCACCGTGGCTGCCTTCATCGTCGAAAGTCGCTGCATCTTCCCTTGAATGGCTGCTAACCCTCTCCTCCGAGGGTGACGCCAGGCAGAACACCGTATTCAGTCTGGTTCCTAGGAACATTGTGTTCTGCAATAGTATTACGCAGGATTTCGGAGAGTTGATGGAGAATCCGAGATCAGTCAGCAGCTGCATGTCGTCTCTGTGCGTCCGAGGCCAACTCCTGTGAGCGGGCCTGGATGAGCCAGTAATCGAGGTACGGGTGTACGTGTATTCCCCGTAGACGTAGATGGGCAGCCACCAGTGCCAGGCATTTTGTGAACACTCTGGGGGCAGACTTCAATCCGAAAGGTAGAGCCTTGAACTTGTAGTGCTGACAATACACTGCAAAACACAGAAACATCTGATGTTTCTTATGAATGGGGACATGGAAATAGACGTCCTCCACGTCCAGTGACGTCAAGAAGTCTCCTTACTCCAGTTGGATGAGCACATGTGTTGGAACGTGCCCATCCTGAACTTTTGGGACTGCAAGTATTTGTTGAGACGTCGCAGGTCTAGGATGGGCCTCCAGCCCGTCTTCTTTTTGAGCCCCAGAGTCATTGGAGAACTAGCTCTATCGCGCCCTTTTGCAGCATGGCCCGTACCTCTTCCAGGAGCTAAGGGATGTGCAGCTCCTGACGGGTAATCGGAGGGATTCGCGGACACCTGTGTTGAAACTTCAGTGTATGTATGTATGTATGGGCAAGAGCGTCCAGCACTCATCTGTCAGTGATCTTCTTCCACTCGCTGACGAACCTTGTCAGCCGGCCTCTCACTAGGGTGCACGTGTGGGGGCCCGACATCCAGGCCTGTTAGGGCCTGCTTCGGAGCGGACGCCCTGCCCTGCGGGCGGCAACAATGTCCTCCGCCACCGTAGGCCTGGGAACCGCCTCTGTAGTCTTCCTGAGTCATGGATCTGGAAGGCTGACCTGCTCGACTTTCCCCTAGAGGAGCAAAAAGAAGAGTGATGCTGCTGGAGAGTGCTCAGGGAACGTGCTGTCTCTGTATCCTCCTTCATGGCATGGAGGGACTCGTAGACTACCTTCCCAAACAAGTTCTCTCCATTGAAGTGCATGTCAAACACCTTCACCTGGACTTCCTTCTGGAAATGTGTGGCCTTCATCCAGCCTTGGCGATGAAGGCAGACACTGTTCCCCATCTACCGGAACCAAGTGTCAGCGACGTCCAACGCCACTGTGATGGCGTGATCAGACACTACTTCCCCTTCTTGGAAGAGAGTGATTGCCTCCATCCTCCAGAATAGGCTCCAGCTTGTACCACAGCTCCCTTTCATACCTGGCTAGGATTGCTAGTGCGCTGGCTGCCTTGATAGTAGATGCCACCGTGTAAATCGCCTTCCTTCCCATGGTGTCCATCCTTTGCACTTCACTGTTCGGAGGCACCGAAGACCACGAGGACGGGTTAGCTGACTGTTTTCTCGCGGCCGCCGATACCACCAAATTTGGTGATGCTTGCGACCTCAGACACTTGGGTGAAGAGTCCGGCACCCGATACTACTTCTCCAGTCTATCCCGTTTGGCTGGAGCCGTGCAAGGGTTGTTCATAAGGGCCAGGCCGTATTCCCACACGTTGTTTAGAAGGAGCAATGCCATGATTGTCTACCTCTTGGCCCCGTGCTTCTGGTACAAGAAAACCTCCTTCATGGTTTCCTATGGCACAAGCTGGAATAGCTCGGAGGCTCTGGAGATCATGCAGTGGAACGACCCCACCTCGTCCGGTGGGTCACCCTAAGTGGAACATCCAAATTGTCTGCTGCAACGATATCTTGGTCGTCCGTAATTGTGGCTGTGTCCATCCCTGTACCTGGGTCTGCTGGGGGAGAAGGGTCCCAGCACGGATGTGGAGGCTGCAATGGGGGACCTGGTAGACCACCAGGCCCGGGGGCATCCTCCTCTGGATTGCTGACACCAAGGTGCGCAGGGTCAACAGAATATCCAGACGCGTCCCTCAGCAGAGCTGGTGGGATCAGCAAGGACTCCAGGTCCTCCTCGTCCGTGGAAGAGAACTTGATGGCTTTTCTTTTTCGAGGAGGAGCTTAATTGCCGGCTGGCAATGGAAGCGGATGTCGATCAAGCCCTATCCACCTTGGGACCCTCTTCGCAGCGAACCCTGTGGACTCTGACTCGCGGTTATTGGCTTTGTCTTGGATCCCCACGGATGAGGCAACCTCAAAAGTGTCAAGCTGGTTGGCCCGAGAGGACCGCGTACCTGTAGTCTTGGTGGTTGGTCTCGCAGAGGTCGCCAGTCTGGAGTCCGGGAACTGATGAACTAGCGGCACGAGAAACCAGCCTCTCCACCACCCAAAAGAGGAACTGGGTGGAGGATGGACCAACTCCCAATGTCACGAAAGGCACTCTCCAGATATGCGTGACAAGAGGATTCTAGGCTCAGATGGATGGAACCATAGTCCAGGTGGAGCTTGTTGTCAAGACCATGAATCTGCCAAGAACCTCTGTGCAGCGACAGTTGGTAGATAGACCAGTGTGGCAGAAAAGGTATTCGCAGTAGGCAAAAGGAGCTTGGCTGGTGCTGATGGTTCCAATGGTACACAGGATAAAGTTCGGAGTCAGGCAAGACAGGAAAGAGTGAGGTTAGTTGGAGCTTGCTGTCTGGCCAAATAAAGAACTGTCTAAACGTGCCCAGGATGGAACAGGAGAATGCAGGCTAGCATAGGGTATGACCCAGATACACAGTTGGTGGTAGATGACTCAGGACAGGGCTCAGGAAAGGGCTGATGGAAGGCTGACCCAGGACAGGACCCAGGTAGTAGCTGGAGGCAGGCTGGCCCAGGACAGGACCCAGGTAAGGACTGGAGGCAGGCAGGCCCAGGAAAGGACCCAGGTAAGAGCTGGAGGCAGGCTGGCCCAGGGCAGGACCCAGGTAAGGACTGGAGGCAGGCAGGCCCAGGACAGGAACCAGGTAAGTGCTGGAGGCAGGCTGGCCCAAGACAGGACCCAGGTAAGGACTGAAGGCAGGCAGGCCCAGGACAGGACCCAGGTAAGAGCTGGAGGCAGGCTGGCCCAAGACAGGACCCAGGTAAGGACTGAAGGCAGGCAGGCCCAGGACAGGACCCAGGTAAGAGCTGGAGGCAGGCTGGCCCAAGACAGGCCACAGGTAAGTGCTGGAGGCAGGAACAACGAGGCGAGCGAAGCGAACCGCGTTGAGCCGCGACCCGCTTTGACTCGCGGCCTCTTTTATGGGCCGCCGTCGCCCGAGAGGCCTGGAACGCAAGCCGTTCCGTTTCCGGGCGCCGGCGAACCCACAACGAGGCTTGGAAGGCAAGCCCCTCCAAGGAAGCGAGCCCAGTCCACGGTGCATGCGTGGAACCGAGAGAGAGGTCTTCCGCGCATGCGCCGAATGGCCGCCGGCCCCGTAACCCGTCGCTCCCCTCCCGGCGAGTCCCCAGACGCGAACGCGCGGGTAGACTCGCCAGGAGGAAATGGGAGCGGCAGACCCCAGTCTCCCGCGTGACATGACAAAAGGACTTAGAAGACCGCTCCTCGGACTGACCATTCATGGGTGAGGCATGACCCAGCTTGGAGCACAGGACAGAGGCCCTAGTGTTAAGCCACGCCGCCAGTGTACTGTGCCTGTCCGGTATTAACCGAATTGTTCGTTTACAATTGTTCGAATGACACAATTGTTCGAGTAATAGGGGTCCTAATTGACCTTCTGCACAATTGACTGTATGGTCATTTTAATATATAGTATGGGCTGGGTTGGTGTAATAATAATATTAGGGGATTGGGAGGGGGGGTTGGGGTGGGGGGTTTCCCCCCGCATATATATCCTAATTGACCGTTTAAATTCGGTCAATTGTGCAGAAGGTCAATTGTTATTCGAACAATTGACATTCGAACAATTCGTATACAACCGCCTGTCCCTTGTCTTCTTGGAAAACCAGAGGCATATTTTGCACTCCACCTCCTTATGGTCTGGATGTAGGCAGTAGAGGCATTGCATGTGCTTGTCTTCTAAAAACACATTCTGTAGCCCGCATTTGGTGCAGGGCTTGAAGAGGGACCTTCCCTCCTTCATGGTCGCAGGGAACGAAGTAGGCCAAATGGCTTTCTAGAATCTTTTTCGATCTTCACCCTTGAGGCGTGCCGAAATTTACCAACAGCTGATCCCTGTTGCCGGCAAATGAGAAGAGTGCACAAAGGCTCTTTTGGAACAAAAATAGAACCTTTATCCGTCAAAAACACAAAAACACATTGAAGTAGCTCGCAGAGCAAACCCGAGGAATCCCAACACTGAAGCGTGCAGAAAAAAATCTGAAGATGGCTGCCAGTGAAGGGGCTTAGGCAGAGGGCTGTCATTGGATAGGGGCAGTATGACCCAGAGGACAGTGATTAGTTTAAAGAAGAAATACAGTTTTTAAGTGAAAGTAAATCTGTTTTTTCTTTTACTGAGGATTCCCAGCCGGACGACGGAGAATATTCATGAGCATATGAATACATGCCAGACCCCATGCTGGAGAACTGTGTTAAAAAGATAAATGTCTCGAGAGGATAGCTCAGCGGCAACGTGCGCACCTTGGAAGCAAGATGACACGAAGCAACACAGATTTGATCCCTGGGTCTGCGCTTAGAACGCTCTGGGTGTTTAAGCGTGTTATAAACACACAACTAAGCCACAAAAAAAAAAAATCTGCAACTATAAAAAAAACAAATTCTGTAACAGCGCCTCGATGCCCGCGGGCTGTGTGAGTGCTTTAAAAAATGTTAAATAAATAATAAAATTCTGATACATAAAAGAAAATGTATGGCTGAATTTGGGATATTCGATGTTCAGATGTAGAACTAGAATTCAATTTGAAGATGTGAAATAAGCTCAACGTGTTTCGGGGAACCATTACCCTTCTTCAGGAGCTGAAATTAAAACAAAGAGAAAAACATACCATGTCTATAATTCTTAGCCCATAAAGCTTAAGGCCATAGATAACCACCACAACAGTTAGAATAGAACACACCAGCATGCCTCGGATTCACAAACTAATATAATGCTACATAGGCAGTCCCCAGTCTCCAAATCAACAGAAGTTCTCCCATGAATTATGTGACCATAATCTCACCATAGAACGTGCTCACCACTAACTAATAAAAGTCACTTAATGAGTGTGCAAACTTTAAACACCTTGTGTGTATTCAGAAATGTTCTTTTTAAATTAATTAAAGAAAGCATAATCTCAAGAGTGATAAATTAACGAAGAAGGGATCAAAGGGCACCCATATAACTTGCAATCCATCTGGGAAAGAAGGTCATGACCAAGCTCTGATGTAACTTACCTATATCCACTATGGTCGGGAAATCCACAATTAGGCTTGTGGTCATGACTGTAAGGAACTCATGGTGGCAAAAGTAAAGACAGACCAGTGATGACAGTTCAAGGGTGTTTATTAAACTGTATAGGTAGGTTGGAAAAACGCCTAATCTAAACTTAAATCTAAGATGGGAGCAAGCGTCGACAATCAAATGAAATAGGGCAATCCTAGTGGTGTTGTGTCAAATTAAAAGAGCCTACACTAAAACCTATTGCCAAACCTTACATCTAATAGAAAAAGGATGTAGGATAGTTTTCACGAAAAGAAGAACAAGTTACTTACCAACTGGTAACGTTCTTTCGATTGGATGTTCCTCCAACGTATTCCTCATCTTAGATGTATTCCATCCAGCTTTGCTGCTCTTCGGAAATTTTTTCGGCAGAGGGCGCCATGCGTCAATGTCGTCGAGTCGATGGTCCCTCGAAGGCCTCCGTCGAGGGTGACGTCATCGGGTGTATAAGTAGCACGCGTGGCGCCCGCTGGCCTCGGTTCTGTTTTTCCCCCTTTTTATCTTTGATCTTGAACTGTGTAGATTGTGCCGGCAGACGGGTATGAGCCTTGCGAGATTTGAGATGGCAATAACCCGGAAAATCTACAGAGGGGTAGGCTGGGAGGGCGATGAGGAATACGTTGGAGGAACATCCAATCGAAAGAACGTTACCAGTTGTTAAGTAACTTGTTCTTCGAGTGGATTGTGTCCTCCAACGTATTCCTCGTCTTAGATAGACTCCGAAAGCAGTGTTGACAATTCCTCTGGAGGAGGGGGTAGATTTTTCGATACTCTTTGATGGCTGAGTATAGTACTGCTTTTCCAAAAGTTAGCTCCCTAGACTGGGAAGCATCCAGGTTATAGAATTTTGAGAAGGTGTGTAGCGAAGACCAAGTTGCTGCTTCGCAAATGGATCTTATTGGAACACCTCTTTGAAGGGCCGTGGAGGAGGCGATGCCTCTGGTGGAATGAGCCCTTAACCCTTCCAGAGGGTCTTTTTGAGCTAGTCTGTAGCATTCTGAAATGCAAAGCATAATCCAGCGTGAAATTGTCTGTTTTGTCACCGATTGACCCAGCTTCCTTCCTGTGTAACCTATAAACAGCTGGTTGTCCATTAAGTCTGGAAAGTCTAGAGATATAAAAGCTTAAAGCTCTTTTCGGATCCAACCTGTGTAATCTTTCCTCCTCCTTCGAAGGATGGGGTGGAGGATAGAATGCGGGTAAGACAATTTTCTAACTTGAATGAAAATCAGATATTACTTTGGTAGAAATGATGGTTTTACCCTCAACACACCTCTGTCTTATGGAACACAGTATAGAGTGGCCCAGAAGACAGTGCCTGCAATTCGCTTACTCTTTTTGCTGATGTAAGAGCAACCAAGAAGGCTGTTTTCCACATTAGTAATCTTAATGGACACGTGTGCATAGGCTCAAAAGGAGCACACATTAAGAATTTTAGGACTAAATTTAGATCCCAGATAGGTACTTGAAATGGGTGAGGAGGAAACACATTAGTGAGTGTTTTTAAGAATTGTATTATCAAAGGAATTCTGAAGCAGGAACATCCTTCCGATGAGCGCTTGAAAATGGAAAGCGCTGCAAGGTAACCTTTTATTGTTCCGATATTCAGACCTCTATGTGCTAGGGTCAGAAGGAAAGATAATACTTCCGGAACAGAACATAGAAAAGGATTGACATTCTTTTCTCTGCACCAGTTGCAAAACTTTTTCCAACGGTATAGAGACTTTGTTGCTGGCCTTCTTGCCGAAAGCAACACCTCCATAACGTCATCTGGAAGGTTCCAATCCCTGTATCTCAGCCTTTCAGATACCAAGCATGAAGGTTGAGTGTTTTGACCTCTGGATGGAGAACCTAACCCTCCATTTGAGAGAGAAGGTTCTCTCTCTGAGGAAGACGTACTGGAGTACGGATGGACATGTCTAGAAGGTCCGGGTACCAGGTTCTCCTGGCCCAATCCGGGGCAATTAGGATCATGCGGCTACGAAACCTTCTCAGCCTCCTGATGACCTGAGGAATGACGGGAATCGGAGGGAACGTGTACAATAGTGGGATATTCCACTCCACCACGAACGCGTGTTCCCTTGAGCAATACCTTTCACATTTTCAGTTGATTTCGGTTGCACACAGGTCTACTTGAGGGGTTCCCCAAAGGGCGAAGATCTCTTGAATGACTTCCTGAGCCAGTTCCCATTCGTGGGATACCGTGCCCTGCCTGCTCAGAGCATCTGCCGTCATATTCTCTTCCCCAGCTAGATGAATTGCTGTTAAAGAGATTCCTTCCTGAATTGCCCAATACCAGAGCTGCATTGCCTCTCTGCACAGGGGTAGTGACCCCACACCCCCTCTTTTGTTTAGGTAGTGCATGGCCACTGTGTTGTCCGTCATTATCAGGACATTCTTTCCCCTGGCAGATGGCAGGAAGGCCTTCAGCGCTAGTCTGATTGCCCTCAGCTCTATAAGGTTGATATGTAGTTTGGACTCCGATGGAGACCAACGACCGTTGATTGTCAAATCGTTGGCATGAGCTCCCCACCACAGGAGTGAGGCGTCCGTCACTACTGTGATCTCCGGCCATGGTTGCTAAAAAGGTTCTCCTTTTAGGATGTTCTCTGTACAGGTCCACCATAGAAGGTCTTGTCTGACCTTGTTCGGAATCTGAAGAAGATTCGTCATTTGACCCGAGAACTGGGGCCACTGAGTCTTTAGAGCCCATTGAAGGGATCTCATCCTCAAGCGTGCCTCTGGCACCAGAAAGATGCAGGATGCCATGAGGCCGAGCAACCTTAAAAAGTCGTAAGGCTGGAGATTTTGGGCATTTTGGAATTTGGAAACCATCTGAAGAATGTCTTGAGCCCTCGACTTGGGGGGCGAGCTCTTTCCCAAGGACGTGTCTAATACAGCTCCTATGTACTGAATCTGTTGGGAAGGTGTCATCTGTGACTTCTTGAAATTGAGGAAGAAGCCCAGTTTGTGGAGGAAGTGGCAGGTGACTTTCAGATGATCCAGTGCTTGCTTGGCGCTCTGATCAACCAATCGTCCAGGTAGGGGTAGACATGAATCCCCCCTCTCCTGAGGTGCGCTGCCACCACTACCATTAACTTGGTTAAGACCCTCGGGCAGAGGTGAACCCGAAAGGCAGAACTCGAAACTGATAATGTGAGTCGCCAACTAGGAACCTCAGGTATTTTCTGTGTTTGAGATGAATCGGCACATGAAAATAAGCATCCTGGAGGTCCAAAGACACCAACCAGTCCTGAAGTTGAAGGGCCTGAAGGATCTGAGAAAGGGTAACCATCTTGAACTTGTCCTTCCTAAGGAACTTGTTCAAGTTTCTTAAGTCCAAGATGGGTCTCAGTCCTCCGTCCTTTTTGGGGATAAAAAAAAAAAAAATACGGGGAGTACCATCCCTTGTTCCTCTCCGCTGCAGGTACTGGTTCCATAGCACCTTTCTCCAGCAGGGTTAAAACTTCCTGCTGTAGGAGCGGGTTTGAAGACTTCAACGGGTGTCTCCCTGGTGGATTGCTTTGAGGTTGCGCAGTAACCTTGGGCTATTATTTCTAGAGCCCAAACATCTGAAGTAATGGCTCGCCATTCTTGCAGATGCTGTGACAGCCTGCCCCCTACAGGTGTTTTGTGATGCAAGTCCTCAAAGCGGTTTTGTGGCGTATGTTGCAGCCGCTGATGGTAGAGAGGCTGCAGCTGGAGCTGGTTTAGCATGTTTTCCTGGTCCACCACGAGTGGCCTTTTTCTGGCCCCTTTGACTGGCCATTCCTCTCGCCTTTCCATATGAGGTGTAGTAACGATAGGATCGTCCCCTCCATTACTGTCCTTGCGCACGAAAAGGCTGAGGTTGCCTAATAGCAGCCCCTAAAGATTTGGCAGCTGCTTTTGAGGTCTGCAACCTCTCAAGGCTCTCGTCAGCCTTGTTGCCAAAAAGGTGAGACCCGTCAAAAGGCAGGTTCAGGAGGCAGTTCTGTACATCCGGTGCGAAACCAGACTTCCGTAACCACGCAAATCTGTGCATTACCGTGCTAGTGCCCATGGACCTGTTTACACTACCTGCAGTGTCCAATCCAGATTGAAGGGATTCCTGCATGGCTTCCTTTCCATCTCTAACGATAGCTAGGAACCCTTCCCTTTCTTCCCCTTCTGGTATGTGCTCTGCCCCCATTGCAATGCACTCCCAAAGAGTGTATGAAAATTTTGCCAAGGCACATGTGGAGTTGGCAGATTTTAATGCCATGCTCCCGGCTGAAAATACCTTCCGTGCCCAACCATCCGCACGCTTATCGTCCCTGTCTGGAGGGATAGACGGGTATGCAAGTTTGTTAGAAGCTGTGGCTGCCTGTATGACCAGACTCTCGGGAGTTGGGTGTTTGGACAGGTAGCCGGGGTCGCTACTGGCCGGGAGGAATTTTGAGGTGAGGGATTTATTTACCGGAGGAATAGAATCCGGAGTTTCCCAATTCTTTGCCACCCTATTTTGCAGGGCTACATGAAAGGGTAGTACTGGGTCTTCGGTGGGACCATGGTCCAATATATCTGTTAAATCATCCTGGATGAATTGGGCTGATGGTTTAGCCCATCCTAAGTAATCTACCTTTGTCATTAATTGACGGTATGATGGACTGGCATGCTCTCCTGGTTCTGGTCTGCCAAAGTCGTTTTCAGGAGATGTGTCAATGCCACTTGCATTGTGTAATGATTCCACCAAGTCCCTCATTCTGCTTTCTTCTGAAATCAAACATTCAGGGACATTTGGGGTGCCATATTCCAGCCCAAAAGGTACATTCTCCTCATCAGATCTCTCCTGTTCCTCAAAAATTGAGGTCAGGGATTTGAAAAACTCCTTTCTGGGGAGAGGCTTGAAAACCTTCTCTGGGAGAGGAGGAGGAAGAGGTCTAGTACCTGGCTCTGAGGACAATACAGGTTTTGTAACCTTATCCTTCTCTCTTTTTCTGGCTTCCTTGGCTTGGCTGGAGCCTTTGGCGCCAAGGATTTCGATGTTGATAACGGCGTCAACGACACCGTGGTCGTCGACAGGGTCTGCTTTGATGGCGTCAAGGCGACCTTCGAAGATTTTCCCTTCGAGGTATGATGGGTCTCGGACGGCGTCGATGACCTTGAGTGGTTGACTCGACTCGAGCGTTTTTCACTCGGCGTCCTGGAAGGTTCCCCATCCTTCCTTTTTCAATCACCCGGGCTCGAGGGCGCGCGAGTGTCGGAGCGATGACGCTCCCGGCCGGCATCTGAAGAAGGCGCGGACCGAGGCTTTGCTTTTACAAATACCTCCATCATTTTGACCCTGAATGCTTCCCACTCTTCGGTAGACTAATGATTCGTGGGGCATTTCATCTTTTTTGGAGACTCGTCTGACGACGAGGTGGAGGGAGACCTGCGGCGTCGTTTCTTCGATCTTTTTGACGAAGACGACGAGCGATGGGAATCGCTATGGGACCTCGATCGATGCCTTTCGTGTCGAGGAGAATTCTCCTCACATGATCTCGACTCAACGCTAGAGGTTTTTCGCTCGTTTTTTTGGCCTACCTGTAGCTTTCCTCTCCTCTCTCGCAAGGCCTTCCCCGTCATCGCCTGACACTCCGTACAAGCCTCCATGGTGTGGCCTTCTCCGAGGCACCGCAAACACTCTCGATGCGGGTCCATGATCGACATTTTTGACCCACACGATTTGCACTTTTTGAATCCCGATTTCAGGGTCGTGGTCGGCGTCGATGACAGGACATATTTCGTTATCTTCTCACAGAACTCGAGGCGCGACGAATGTCTGAAGCAACGCATACTGCAGAAAAACGGAACTGAGGCCAACGGGCACCACGCGTGCTACTTATACACCCGATGACGTCGCCTTCGACGGAGGCCTTCAAGGGTCCATCAACTCGACGACATCGATGCACGGCGCCCTCTGCCGAAAAAATTTCTGAAGAGCAGCAAAGCTGGATGGAATACATCTAAGATGAGAAATACGTTGGAGGACACAATCAACTCGAAAGAAGTGTTCTTAAATAATAGATCAGGATGCAGTAGCCTGGGACTCCCTTCCCACGTTTTGAGCACGGTGTTAAGGCAGGATCTTGGAGCACAGCACACTCTTGAGCTTCTCCAGCACGAGATGACAGTTCTACTTGCAGCTCTTGGGACCTTCGATGGCCAAGTCTTGTTTCTCTTGAAAGTCTCTTGTCTTCAAGGGCCTGACTAATTCAATAACAAAACAAACACAAAGTTCATTTTCACGTATTCTTTGGGTGATGGATTCACCTAGGTCCCCTGCTTCTGGGCTTTGACCTTTCAAAAATCGTGTCTCACATATCTTAATGTCTTTTTAAACAGTTCCAGTGGACTTCCCTCGGCCGGGTTCACTCTTGTTAATGCACTGTTTCATGGGGCTTTAGACTTGCCCCCTTCTCGTCAGCATCCCTCTTCCGGGTTCACACTTGCCAACTTCACATTCGGATTAGTTTTCAATGTTTGCAGGATTCACTTCCCTTGCTTTCTCACAGTTCTTAGGTCAAAGGCTTTCGACTGTACAGGAATTTTGCTTGACCTCCTGTATGACCACTTTGACCTATTTTGGCACATCTCCTACAGCCTTCTGGTATCTGTAGTTTCACTCAGACGGGGATTTACCAGGGTTTCTCAGAGTAGCACCCTTGTGGTACCGGTCCTTTTTTGCAGCTGGTCTACTCTTCACAATGTTACAGTTCTTTTAAACTTCTTTCACTGTCACTTTGTGACTTTCATTCAGCCTGGTTCTTATCGACTCTACCTTCGACTTACTAGCTGTGATGAACCGCTTGGCGTTTCTCTTTACTGGATTCAAGGCCGGAACCACGGAAGCAGGAGTCTCCCTCGCTTCAGCTCATCACGTCGGTACGCTTCATGTACCGTTGACATCTGTTGCAGCACACTTGGGCTATTGTCCTCAGTCTTAAGTTTCTCTCACTGCAGCGTTCAGGGCTTTGTCGAAAAGGGCAAGGTTGTGTCTCTCCTCATCAGGCTCTCAACATGTGCTGCCTTTCTCCTCCTCTTGAACTGCTGGGTCTGGATAGCTGTCTCGTTGTGCGGACTGCCTTGCTCGTACTGTGTTCTCTTGCTCCACCTTTAACCCTGCGGGGAAAGAAAAGGGCCATCAGCTGTGTGTAATTCTGATCAATTGCCTGGCCCTTGTATTGGGACATGCCAGGTAAACGGCTCTAGTGTTAGTCCATTCTCTGGTGTGTCATGCTAAAGTCTTTGTGTCGGAAAAGGGGATGGGGAAGAGTGGTTTTGAATGTCCTACGTGGTAGGATGGGGAAAATGTGTTGAAAGAAGGGAGATGCGCTTCTCACCCATCAGTGTCCCACTCCCCGAGGACCCCCATCCAGGTGATCCTCCCTCACTGGTCCACCCCCAGGAACTGGATCCAATAGCGATGGCCATGTCATGACAGATCCCCGGGGACTAGCAAGTGAGACACCTTCAGGTTTCTCACATGACCCTATAGATCACACTCCTGTTCCCAAAATAGCAATCAGTTTTTCATACGCAGCACCTGAAAAGAAAAAGTATCTCAATAATTGCGCTGACAATAGAGGGAATTCCTACATATTTATCGAGTACACCGACCTACCTTTAATTGCATAATGACTTAACCTCTGGATTACTCCAGGGAATACCTATACATTTTCAACGGCTCTCTGGTGTCCAGGGGAAAATCTTTCCGAAATGTCTGTAATAAAGTAAACGCGACCTGTGAGTGTCGGCAGAACAGAGCGTGACAATGCCCTACCCACTTAGGAGTTAAACCCTTCACTAGATGGAGATCCTACCTTTATCAATCCACAGGCATTCCAAAACCATCTTGGCAAGTGTCTGCGCACAGCAGACAGAACCCAAGAACTGGCTACAGGTAGCACACGCAAAAGCTCTACCATTCTTATGGAGTCAAAACTCTCAACACATGATTGCACTCACAGGATTCTTCTCATGTGGTTGCTATACTCTGTATTGTTAAAAGGAAGTCACGGCAGCCATTATGGGCTGTGTATATCCTACAACATTAAATGAAGTTCTGAAAACGCTGCAAACTAAGAACTTGTTCAGAAAGGGTATACTGAAACTTTTAAAGGAAAAAAGAAAACAGACGAGAAAGTAGTGCATAAAGCCCAAAAAGTTTCCCATTCACCAAAATAGTGAATAACTGAGTAACATGCTGTTGATACAAGAAAATATGGGAGACCCTGTAGGGGTTACACAGTATACGTCTATACAAGAAAATAAGTGGAAAAACTGTTTCATTGAACAACATTCATCAACCTAAACTAACAAGTAGGAACAAGTCTATTACAATGTAGCTAAAAGTGTCGGAACATTCCAAAAATATTATTCAGCTGCCCACGAGGCATGTTGGTACCAAGTGCGCCCTGGACCGGGGGAGATAATTCTTTTACAGATGACAATCAAATTCAACAACGGTTCCCAATACATTAATGTTGTATGTAACATGAAGTCTTTGAATAAAACAATTTAAACAAAACTCCTCATTAATATACTTTGGGTTTACAGTGTCCAATAGATGGATTCAAAACATTTCCCTCTGAAGTAAGCGAGTATTGTAATCGCCCCCTCTAGTAAGAGGTTTTAATACTTCCACAATTTTTAATTGCATTTGTGCCAACTTTGTGCCATTTATCATTGAAGTGACGTGCAACCAGGGATTTCATATTCCCTGTACAAACATTTGATTTATGTTCTATACATCTCTCCCATGCCATTCTTGTAGTCTTCCCCACATTAAGTAGGCCACATGGGCATTTGATAGTGTAAATGACTTGAGGTCACACATGTGGAGTAATCTCGTAATTGAATCTCTTTCCCTGTGTGTGGGTGTCTGAAGGTCTGACCTTTTATTACATTATTGCAATTATCATACCCTATACAGGGAAAGGTTCCCTTCTTGGGAGTGCTCAAGATAGACAGTCTACTCCTAGGTGGTGTTTCTGCACGGACCAATGTGTCTTAGATTTGTGCCTCATTTGTAAGCTATTGTCACGTTCAACCGTGGAAGATATGGAATAAATGGCGGCTTCATTAGGCCACCGCGGAATCAGCAGCAGCATACTAGTGTTCAACGTGCCTTTGTTTACATAGGCTGACACGCCCCCTTACCAGACGCGCTGGAACTCTTTCGAACTGCCCGCGTCGGACCGCCCGGTGCTTCCTCCGTGTGGTTTTTTCTCCGTCCCTACGCTTTTAGCCCTCGTATCTTACCTTACTTCTTTCCTTGCCTAATTTTGCCTTTTCCCCGTTCCGGTCAAGATTATTTGCTCTAATTCCTTTTTTCTTCTTACGGTCGCGTCCTTCCGCGTACCGTGTTTGCCTTTCCTTCTCTCTTTCCCCTCTCGCTGATTGCCTGCTTCGCACGCCAGCGTTTCCTTCCTCCTTCGTTCCGTGCTTTCAGGTGTTTATTTCCCTTCTGTTCTTCTTTTCTTTACTTCCTCCACTCTTGCACCTTGCTGGCTTTGCCTTTTGATACTGTGTTTCTTACTCTCTTACCTTCCTATCGTCCACCTTTTCTGTTAGCCTTCACTTTCGAGCTCCCCATATCTTACCTGCATAGGTGGCTGTCCTGTCATCCTGGTTGGAACCTACCTTCAGAACCTACTGGACTCTGTGCTCTCTGGATTGTGCCTCTTCCAGGAGCCACAGTCATTACGCCATTACGCGTAATGCTGTCATGGGTCCCACTGCCTACTCCAGTTAAGGATTTGGACCTTTCTTCCAAAGCAAGACCTGCATCTGCATGCTGATTCCGCTCAGGGTTTTTTGCGCCTTACCAGGCTTTTTCCCTGAATTTGGGGGCGAGCTCCCTTGGGTCCGCCTGACGATTCTCAAATCATTGTCAAGGTGGCCTCAGGTGGAGAGCGTCCTTTTCTCTACGAAAGAAGGAAGGGAAAGAAGGCGGAGAAGAGTGAAGAAATACGCAGAAAAGAAAGAAGGAGAGTCAGAGTCTACCATAATTCTTACACCGGAGGTCACAGGTGAGGAGACACAGGGGGAGGCTTCTTCAGACTCTGATAGCTATTGTTGGGGCTTCAGGAACATTGAGGAGTTGGGGATCATGGTGAAGGATATTCCAATTCTTTTTCAAAATGTTGCCAATCTGGAAACTCTGTCGAGAGTACTTCGAGACATATATGAGTGGAGAACACATTTCCTTATGTTTTGGTCTCAACAGAGATTCTTTTGGGATCTGTTCTGCTTCAAATGCTGCATCCCTCATTATTCCTTCCGAGTAACCTCTCCTAATTAAACAGTCTTTCAAGTTGTTACACTCTGTGTCAAATGTCTCAGGATTTGTGATAATCCTTGTCCGTCTCAACATTTCACTGTACGGAAGGCTGTTAAGTCATAGCTTTGGGATGGAAGCTAGCATAGTCATGTAAATTGTTCACGTCAGTGGTTTTCTGGTATGAAGATGTAACCAACTTCCCTTCTACAATTATCAATTGAACGTCTAAGAAACAGAGACTTGGTTCACCAATCTCTAGGGTGAATTTAATGTGCGAGTGCACAGAGTTGAGGTATCAAAAAAAGTGGTTCGTTCTTGTTTACTAAAGGAGCGTAGGGTAGGCACTACTGATGTAAAGTAAATGTTTATTAAGATCGCCAAGTTAATCGGAGCATGCCTTAAAGCCTTGGCACAGGGTTGCAAAAATCACAGGAAAAATAACTCAACGGAATTCTAGCTCAAGGTATACTTACGCTGTGCTCTTATGAAAAAGCTGCATATGGTTATTCATATTCTCATAAGGTATTTAAAAACTGGAGTTCAAAGAGTTTTCAATTGATTAATTGCATGAAAAGTCAATATGCATCCAGATGTCAAGTGTCCCAACATTATATGACAATGCATTTCGGACATAGTCCGTTATACGAGCTTGGACACTGGCTGAGAATCCGTTATATATATATCTGGATAAAGGCGATCGTCCATCTAAAGGTCGAAATCGTTTCCACCTCAGTATTGCAGGTACGCGCGACTGAACGAAAGGCTGTTAATCATAGCTTTGGGATGGAAGCTTGCATAGTCAAGTAAATTGTTCCAAGTCAGTGGGTTTCTGGTATGAAGTTGTAACCAACTTCCCTTCTACAATTGTCAATTGAACGTTTAAGAAATGTAGACTTGGTTCACCAATCTCTAGGGTGAATTTAATGTGCGATTGCACAGAGGTGAGGTAGTCAAAATAAGTGGTAAGTTCTTGTTTACTGCCCTCTCAAATCCCAAACATATAATCAATGTATCGCTTCCAGAGGGTCAGTTTTCAAGGCCCCCGTATATTATCCAAGACAAACGTTTTTTCAAACATGTACATTAAATTATTGGCATATGCTGGGGCCATAGTCGACCCCATTACAGTACCCGATGCCTGTGCATAGAATATTCCTTGATATGGAAAGTAGTTCTTGAAAGGTATGAGTGTGATAAATTCAATAATTAATAATTTGTTCCCTCTCACCATGTCGGAGTTAAGAAGCATCCACTCAGTCTTCAATGCCTTCATTATGAGGAGCCTATGTGTAAAGGCTATTCACATCAGTGAGAAGACAAGGGGTTCGTGATTGAGATTATCAATTTTACTGATACAATTAAGAAAATCTGTCTTGTCTCGTAAGTATGTCAGTATCCCCTGCACTAAAAGTTGCAATATTCTATCCACGTACATGTCCAGAGGATCAAAGATGCTCTTGGTACCAGCTACAATAGGTCCTAATGGGGGATCTGAGTTATATTTATGTATCTTTGGAAGACTGTAAAAACAGGAGTAATTGGAAAATTATTGATGAGGAATATCTTGGTCTTGTCACTAATCCATTCATTGTGGAAGGCATGATCAATAACAGTTTGTATTTAATATCCATAATAGGGTTGTGGTCCAATTTGATTTATGTTGACTCGACTCAATAGTAGTAGACAGCGCTCATGGTAGTATGCAGAGTCCATTACAACTATAGCACCCCCTTTGTCTGCCGGTTTAATTATCAGTTAATCCTTCGATTGTCTCTCAATCTGTGCTCATTTTTTTATTGACTTTGTCTAGTTCCATCACTATTTTATTTTCAAACAAGTTCTGATTACTGTTTCTTCCTACATCAAACAACACTCTTTTTGAGGAAAAGGTCAATTTACAAAAATTACTATGCAAAATTCGTTGTAAGTTCTTTTTTGAAACAGCCCCCTATAGAGAAAGCATCAGTGAGCTTTGGTGATCTAGAAATGCGTCCAAAGGTAAGTTTCACCCTCCAAATTCAAAATTCTGTGTTGAATATGTTTGAAAAGAAAGTATTGATGGAACTGGATAAAGTCCACTTTAAAAGAAAAACTGAATGTTACATGAGGGCCAAGTTACCAGATTACTATATAAGGGCTTACCGGAGTCCCTGGCGACTCAGCACGCTCCATTCTTATAATCAAGGACTACGGAGACAAGATGGGTCCCCGGTTAACCTCCTTTCCTCTAAACCGAATGGGAATGCGGTTCATGGCCATGCAGATAGGGCCTCAAGTCTAATCCACATTGGTGCGCTCTATGTGGCCCTTCCAACATACTTGCAAGGTACTCGTATAAAAGAGTGGCATCACAGACTGCATTCTTGCAATGGCCTCCATTGAAGAACCAGATCCATGCCCTCACTCTACGAAGACCTTGTATAGTAGCAAAGGCTAACGAGATTGCATTCCCCAAACCATATAAGCAGCTGCTGGCTTCTATACCTGCAATCATCACAGCTGTGAAGAGTCCTTCCATATTCCAGGAGTACTGCCTAAAAGAGTCAAGACCACTATCCAAGTTGTCTTCTGCAACTTTCAGTCTAAAAACTCACTTAGTAACCCCATTATATTCTCTCACCTGCTCCCAACAACAAGCCATCTTTGTTTCTTGCAGGGTTTAGAGGGTATAGCGTTGAGGGTCTCCATTTCCTTCTGGCTCATCATCGTAGTGGACAGTATCTATTCCTATTTTCCCTTACTGACGGGTAATGGGCTTTTTGCCACCATCACTGGTCAATAGAGGCAAAACCGGGCACTACCCCACTTGCTCCACCCGCTGCTTAAAGAAAGAAAACAGTAATTATATTAAGGCAGGGTCCCACCAACACTCACTTAAATAACGAGCTGCATGAAGCGAAACACTAAAAAAAGCCCCTCAGACTGTGGCGCGTGTTCTTCTCTAGGGCCTGCCGTTTAGGAGTCATCTTTCTCCAGTCAATACTTCCAATAGCACACCGTTATTGCTGTTGGATTGGTCCGGTTTCTGGCGTTATTTATTTTTCACCATTTTACACTTTCCTGCACCCATAGCACATCTCTCACATGTCAGAAACACTTGCTCACAACAAGTGCAGAAAAGAGGCTCGAGCGAAGGGGAGGCTTGCAGCAGACACCGGGGCGGATCCGACGTTTACACAACCAAGAAAAGGTGGCCAAATTGTAGTTAATATTTCAGAGGAATTTACAAGTGCAAGGAAGAAGTGAAACAACGTAAACCGAAAATATGGGAGTTTTAAAACGAAGTTGCGGGAAGGGACGGGGGAAGTGTGGAGAACAGGATGATAGAAAGGGGCGATGTGAAGCACAGATAACAAATATAAAGCCAATCATGTGGGTCCTTGTACAGGTATTTCCCGGTTCCTGCCATCATGTAACCCTGTCACTGGTCAGGTATGGCGAAGCTGTGGCTGCAAGTGTACATGGCCTTCATTCTGTATGTGTCTGTCCTCCTGCCGTCCCCTTGCCGAGGCGTGGGGCATACATTCACTCTGCGTGCAGCATTCTACAGGCTGGGAATGTGTTCCAACGCACTATCTTCCATGCAGAGGGATACACACGCCGTGATGTGTTTGGGCCCGGAAGATCTCCTCAGCCCTCTACGACCTTCCATGCAGAGGGATACACACGCCATCTAGTGTTTGGGCTCGGAAAATCGATCGCCTCAGCCCTCTACAACCTTCCATACAGCGGGATACACACGCCATGAAGTGTTTGGGCCCGGAAGATCTCCTCAGCCCTCTACGACCTTCCATGCAGAGGGATACACACGACATGTAGTGTTTGGGCTCGAAGGTCAATCTCCTCAGCCCTCTACAACCTTCCATGCAGAGGGATACACATGTGGTGAAGTGTTTAGGCCCGGAAGATCTCCTCAGCCATCTACCTCCTTCCATGCAGAGGGATACACAAACTGTGAAGTGTTTGGGCCCGGATGATCTCCTCAGCCCTCTACCATGTACATGACAACAGCCAAAACAGACTAATTAGCCAAAACTCAAACCAAGATAAAACAAACATTGCGAACAAATTCAGAGATACTATTTTGAGCAACATATGCTATGCATCAAGAAATGTCTGCGGACACAATACAGTATACACCCAAACTGCAAGCCTCGCTGCATTAGATTGCCACGCAGCAGATAGGGTGGGAGCCCACTGCTCACCAGGCATGTCCCTTGTTATCCCAGGATGCCCACCCACCTTCCAATCACTCTCCACTTCCAGTACCTCTCGCAGTGCTCTGCCAATGCGCCAACTTTCCCCTCCCTCCCCCAGGATCTCCGACTTTGCTCTACTGACAATAGTACAATGATGTCAATAATAATGAACTATTTTAGCACTGCCCCCTGAAGACAGAAGACTCACTTGAAACCGTGTGTCAGTTTCCCAGCATAACCTGGTCATTTCATCCACTTTGGAACCCGTTTTTAATTAAAGACGAGTAGGATAACAATATTTTGCTTCTCTGGAGGCAGGAGCAAGCTGGAAGGCGCACGCTGCCACACAATAGAAAGGCTTCTAATCACATGGCTGGCATGGACCATCCTGAAGGGACTACGAGACCGCGTCCGGGCTGCACCCAGCACGATCAAGATCACTGCTACCTCGATGACCGCCCTTCTGCTACACCGACATTATTTCTTCATCTGAACCTGCATATTGTCCCTCTCGTCGTGTTTCCCCGACATGGAAACCGGGTGCCCTACTCAAAATAGCCGCTGCTTCTTAGGTGTTGGTGGTTGCCTGGCAACACTACCTGCGCCTTATTGGGCAGCGCACTGTTTATTTTGTGCACAGCCCCGCTGGAAGGGGTGAGCCGGCACCCTGCTGCAAGGCATCCGTTATAAAGGCACGTAGCCTGTCTGTGCCTGTCCGTCGGGCCGCCATTGCAGTGATCCCTTGGAGCTGTTCTCATCTTTCCATCCACCAGTGAGTACCTATCACCCTCCTTATTTAACATTGTAAGCCATTATTAAACTCTACCCCTGAACGCTATCCAGAACTAGCCCACAATGCCTCTAACCCACCTCCTCTGTACTTGATTGCATTGCATTGCCCGAATGAGTAGTGCCTCGACATTGTGCTGGGACACTTGCTACACTTCGAACCTGCCTACTTGTCTTTATCTTGCAACTACTGCACATATTCACATTGTCTTGCCTTACTGACTAGGGATTGTACTCTATGCTCAGATCCACTCGCTATTCTGGTAAACCTAGCTGTTATTCCGCATTAGTGCATACGTCAGTACTGCCTTTGCCTAACTGACCAGTGCATATAACCTGTGTCCAGACTTACTTGCCTCTTTTGGCCCAATTAATCTCTGCCTGTTGCATCCCGTGTGCAGACATTCGCGCCATTTTGGACTAGCCTACCCTGTTTTTTTCCTGTGCCTATTGCACGTTGCGGTCAAACCAATGTGCTACGTTGGACTAGCCGACCGTGATTTACCTGCGTACTCTGCATATACCTTGTTGTGTCAACTAATGTGTTCCCTGCACCATTTTTAACTAGCCTACCTTGCTTCAATCTGCGTCTATTGCTTGTTGTGGCCAGACCTATGCATCATTTTTAACCAGCCCAATGTTTTACTTGTGCACTTTATATATGCCTTGTTTTGCATCATCCAAATGATACATACCATTTTATATGACCAGCACACATCTACGTACAGTGTCCCTCGCGCTATTTTGAACTGTCTTATTTTGCCTCAACCTTGTGCACAGCGTACTTGCCAGGCCTTGCTCGGTCTAGTTGACCAACACAGATATATCTTACTTATGCACAAGGTACTATCCTGAACATGCCCACTGTGTCCTAACCGGCACTTATTACACATGATTGTCACTATGTGCTTATATATTGCATTCTCGCCCCAGGAGACTTTTTGATAACAGCCCACCTTATCCTAACCTAACACTCACACATCATCACCGCGCCCATACTATTTGCACACAGAGTCAAGTGGAAATGGAGTCCTCAACGACTGGTCGCATACCTAGGCATCTTGCCTGCCAATACACTCCAGCCCCTGCCCTATATCATTAGCGTGCGCCACTATGTATTGGCAATACACACCTTACTTTGCAAACTTCCTCACACCCTGCCTTATCTTCAAATTAGTATCCTTGACTTGGTCACTTACCTTATACCTCAGTGCCTTACCTTCCGAATTAACATCTACCAAGACCCACACCCACCCACTGCTTCCTTGCACTACCCATCCTGGGTACATCATGCCTGCTAACCTGATTGAACAACTGCACATCTCTGCCATGCCTAATATCACTCAGTCCCACCCCAAGTCAGCGCTGGCCTCTTCACCACCTACTACCAACCCCTACCTCAACTCCCCAGCCCTCTGGCTAGAATACTTTGCAACTAAACCTACTCCCAACCAACCATGTACAGTACACATCAGGAACTTTAGACTTGGTTCCAGATTCTGGCTCGTCTCCCACCGCCGCCTTACTCGCACTACTACAAACTCTAATCCAACAGTACATGCTGCAAGAGCCCTCGCCATTCCATTAGCCACCACAACCAAGAACACCAAACTTAATACCAGTACCTCCTCCCCACTTAAAAACCATGATCAAGGGGGCATTGATCAATACCAGGTCCCTCATTGCTCACACGCTTGACATGGCCGACCTGATCACAACACATGACCTCGACTTCATTGCCATTACAGAAACCTGGCTCCGTGCAGCCTCAGGACCTCTTCTATCACTGGCCATCACCACTGGATATACCATCATTAGAAGCGATCGCAACATCAGCCAAACTAAAGGTGGTGGTATTGCCTTCATACACAAAAACTCGCTTAGCCTTCGCATCTCCCCTACACAACAGACTCCATCAGCGGATTTACTCTAAGCGAAACTATCCATATCACCTAACCAAACTATTACACTCCACCTTATTTATAGGCATTCTGGCCCTATATCTACTTTTGCAGAGGATGTATCCTGCATCCTTGCTGACAACACCAAAACTAAATTGCAAATGATCTTATTAGGTGACTTTAACCTTGGTCTCCAAGATCCCAATGATGCCACAGCACATGATATTACTAACATACTATCGAACTTAGGCTTTACTCAACGTATTAGTGAACCTACACACATTAAGGGCAGAACCCTGGACTGGCTAGCTGACTTCAACTGCGAAATCAATATTGAGTCTAACCAACCTTGTGCTTAAACTGACCACCACTTAATTACCTTCAGCATCCCAGTAAAAAACGTATGCATTACGCAAGACATTGCGCCTTCAATTTGCACTAGAAATAAGAGGCATAATATGAAAAAAACTGCTCCCACTTCTCCTTCCTACTCTCAACGAATACTCCTCTTCGTGCACTGATCCCACTGTCCTGGTAGACACGTTCAATCATACTATGCTAAAAGCCCTCGACCTCACTGCACCCATTAAATCTAGGAAACCCAAACCACATGCTCACCTCAACTCTTGGTTCACACCATAGTTGAGAGCTCTACCTAAAGAAAAACGTAACCTTGAAGCTCGCTGGAAAAGCAATCGTTCTGAAATGAACAAAGCTAGCCTTGCTTTAGCCACCTTGAACTACAAAGATGCCATCCTCCAGGCAAAAAAAAAAAGACACCTACAACAAGCGTATCCTACAAGCCAAATCAAACACGAAAGAGTTATTTAAGATCTTAAAAGAACTGGAAATCCCGGCCATCCCACTCGATCTGTGTACCAAAGATAGTGCCTGGTGTGCCAATATTCAGAAGGTGCTCCTCGGCAAGATAGATACACTCCAAGCCAAAATTAATGACAAAAAAACTTGTCTCCAGATTGACCAGCATTACATGCCCCAGCATGATAGAGCTAAACCTAGCATTCACACTCAAACCATTCAGCTTCTCACCCCTCTCTAGCACTCAAGTGGAAAACATCATTCCAATTGCCAGGGTGATCTATGTCCAGCCACTATTATCAAGGAGGCCTCACATGACTTAGCCACTTTCATCACTGCCTTTACAAACTCTTCATTTAGCACAAGCACTGTCCCAGATAACTTGAGGGATGCGTGGGTTATCCCACTTCTCAAAAAATCAACACTAGATGCAAGTATACCCACAAACTACAGGCATATCACTACTGTGCCCTTCCTACTAAAAATCTTGGCTCGGGCAGCCTACCTACAGATCCAAGACTACCTGGAAACTAAAACTTCTGGGCCTCAGACAATCTGGTTTCTGTCCTCGGCACGGCACCGAAAAAGCACTTATTGACCTAAAAACCCAGATTGAAGACCTAAAAGACAAGGGCAAACTGGCCCTTATACTCCTCCTGGATTTATCAGCAGTGTTCGACTTGGTGAATCATCAAATTCTCTGTCGACACCTCACAAAAGCTGCCCATTTCTCAGACAAAGCTACTGCTTGGATCAGTTCATTCCTGAACAATAGATCTATGAGGGTCTTCTCCCCTACTGCTGCTGCCAAACCTTCACTAGTTCCTTGTGGTGTACCACAAGAATCATGCGTTTCCCCCACTCTCTACAATCTGTTTACCAAACCACTGTTCGATATCTTAGATTATCTGGGTGTCACCTACACGAATTACACGGATGACACCCAGATACTCATCCCCATTACCGGTGACCACACAGCTGACACACTAGCCGTAAATACTATCTACCAAGTCATCCAAGCCTGGATGGCTCAACATGATCTCTGTCTCAATGACGAAAAGACAAAGCTTCTCATCCTGGGCTCTCATCAGAGACTCATCAAACTAGACCCCCCGCCTTCAAATCAGTCGTCATTGGTGGTACCATCAATGACCTCCTCACCTCCGTCAAACCAGACCTAGTTTTCATCACCGAAACCTGGTTCTCTGATGACTTCAGCCCAATCACAAATGAAGCCTTTCCGCCCAACTACAGCCTCATCCCACTGAACCGTCCGTCCAGAAGAGGGGGGTAGCATTTGTCTTCAAATCTCTCTTCCGCACCTCAATCATGGACAACCAATCCCCCATTCCATCCTGCGAATCCCTCCTCGTGAAACTATCCCTCTCCCCGTCGCTCTCACACACCTTCCTAGTAATCTACAGGCCCCCTGGCTACGATAGACATTTCGCAAACAACTTTTGCGACTCTATTGCCACCCTCCAAATAAACCATCCCAGCCTCACCCTTCTCGGAGACTTCAACATATGGCTCGACATCCCCACCAACCCTATGACACACGCCCTGATTGACGGTCTAGATGCAATTAATCTCCAACCCCACATAAACGGACCGACTCATTTTAAAGGACACACTCTCTATGCCATCTTTAGCTCCAACAACCAGATTCGGCTAAAGCCCCCCATTCCTATCATTTGGTCCGACCACTTTGTTCTCTAGTTTGCCATCCCCGCACCCGGCCCCCTACCCGTACCCTCATCTGAACCTCCTAACCTACGAAAATGTTGGAAAAAACTAATAATCACCCCGGACCTAGCCGAGGCACTCCTCCAGTCTCCACCACCTACCTGCCAAACTAATAACCAACTAACACCTGAGGCCTTTGACTCATGGCTCAACACATCTCTGATTTGACTCATCCCCCCATGCAAACCATCAACCCGCCGTGGCCTGTTCCCCAGATGGTTCACTCCTGAGCTGAAGACCAGTAAACGACACTACAAATTCCTAGAACGCAATTGGCAAGAAGAGAAAACCCTTGAGAGCAGGACCACCTTGGCCCGACACCTGTACCGTTACAAGGCTGAAATCCGGAAAGCTAAAAAAGTCCACTACAACACCCGAATCCTAAACTGCAAAAACCCAAGCAAAGAACTCCACAAAATCATCTCCGTATTCACCAACCCAACTTGTAATACAACCGTCCCGACCCCGTCACAATCACTGTGTGACTCACTCTCCCTCCACTTTTACACCACAGCCATTGAAAGGACAAAAACTCTAAACACCAAACTGGCTCTCATTCAACCAATTAACAATCCCCCTCCCATACCGGCCAGCTTGTCAAATACAACCTCTACTCAACCAACGTTCGAATCATTTAGTCCAATATCACCAGAACAATTTCTCAAACTTCTATCAGCCCGCAAACCATCTGGATTCCCTCTAGACCCCTGCCCAACCACAACCCTTAAAGAAATCTTTGCTTCTACCAGCGCTGGAGAACACGCAAGATCTATCATAAATGCCTCCCTTGCCTCCGGTATTTTTCCCGAAGCATTCAAAATGGTATACGTCAAACCTCTAATCAAAAAACCCTCACTCGACCCTCTCGAGCCCAAAAACTACCGCCCAATCTCAAACACCAGATTCCTTGCCAAACTCATTGACCGAACCGCCTACTCCCAAGTAAACGCCTTTGTCGAAGCCAACAATTGACCCTGCCCAATCAGGTTTCAGAACTCGGCACGGAACCGAAACAACCATAACCTCGATCTGGGACGACCTTAAAATGACAGCAGACTCAGCAGGATTTGCCGCTCTAATCCTTCTCGACCTATCCGCTGCCTTTGACACGATCAATCACTCAATCCTCCTAGACCGCCTCCACTCCCTAGGAATTCGTGGAACCGCTCTTAAATGGATAGCTTCATTCCTCAAAGACAGGCACCAAATAACAACACTCTCCAGCTTTACCTCCCAAGCTCGACCAGTCGACACGGGAGTCCCTCAAGGAGCATGTCTATCTGCCCTCCTGTTCAACCTCTACCTGACCACCCTCCCTCCCTCCAATAATTCGTTCACACAACATCCTATGTTACAACTACGCCAATGACACTCAACTAATTCTAAAATTCCTGAACTCGAAACCCAACTTCCAACCCGACCTGGCATCCTGCCTTGTAAACATAGAGCGCTGGATAACCCAAAGCCACCTCTTATTAAACCCCTCCAAAACAGAAATCATGATTTGCGGCAACTCCGACCTTCTTCCGCACCCACTACCCTGGCCACCCGCCATGGGCTGCTCACCTACACCCTCCAAAACAGTAAAAAATCTCGGATGCACCCTAGACTCCGACCTAACACTCTCGCGCCAAGTCAACAATGTCTCAAAGTCCTGGCACTAACACCTCAAAAACCTTAGGCGCGTCTTTCCTTACCTCTCATTTCCCAACAGAGTCTCCGCTGTCCAATCAATCGTTATATCCAGACTGGACTACGGAAACCCCCTATACCTCGGAATCCATGCCTACCAACTGAATAAACTCCAAAGAGCACAAATCGCAGCGGCCAAAATGCTACTTGCGCTCAATCCAAGAGACCACATATCCCCAGCCCTTAAAAAACTGCACTGGCTTCCAGTTGCCCGTAGGGTAGCTTTCAAAACCTTATGCCTCTCCCATCGAGCACTGCATAAAACTGGACCGAAATATCTTCAAGACAAACTAATAGCTTATCATCCCACTCGCACACTAAGATCGAGCTCAGCCGGCCTCCTAGTAATTCCCAAGACAAACTCAGTCAGGCTAGGCGGATCATCATTCTCTGCCCTGGCGCCAACCCTGTGGAACTCACTCCCACCCCACATCCGCCTAACTGAGGACATAACGGCCTTCCGCAAATTACTGAAAACCTGGCTCTTCCCATAAAACCAATCTAGCATCATCACAATAATACCGACCCATCAAACTACATGAAGCGAGAAATGACAGCTAAATAAACTAGAAAGCGGATGAGTTGCAGAAAGCGAAAGAGGGTGGAGAGCGGATGGGGGGGGCGGATGAGGGTGGAGAGCAAATGAGGGTGGAGAACGGATTAGCGTGGAGAGCGGATGAGTGTGGAGAGCGGAGTGTGGAGAGGGGATGAGTGTGGAGAGCGGACGGGTGCGGAGTGCGGACGAGTGCGGAGTGCGGACGAGTGCGGAGTGCGGACGAGTGCGGAGTGCGGACGAGTGCGGACGAGTGCGGAGTGCAGACGAGTGCGGAGTGCAGACGAGTGCGGAGTGCAGACGAGTGCGGAGTGCAGACGAGTGCGGAGTGCAGACGAGTGCGGAGTGCAGACGAGTGCGGAGTGCAGACGAGTGTGGACAGCGGATGAGTTGTGGACAGCGGATGAGTTGTGGAGAGCGGATGAGTTGTGGAGAGCGGATGAGTTGTGGAGAGCGGATGAGTTGTGGAGAGCGGATGAGTTGTGGAGAGCGGATGAGTTGTGGAGAGCGGATGAGTTGTGGAGAGCGGATGAGTTGTGGAGAGCGGATGAGTTGTGGAGAGCGGATGAGTTGTGGAGCGCGGAGGAGTGTGGAGCGCGGAGGAGTGTGGAGCGCGGAGGAGTTGTGGAATACGGATGAATGTGACGATCGGTAAGAGTAGAGAGCGAATGAGAGCGGATGAGAGTGGAAACCGGATGAGAGTGGGGAGCGGATGAGAGTGGGGAGCGGATGAGAGTGGGGAGCGGATGAGAGTGGGGAGCGGATGAGAGTGGGGAGCGGATGAGAGTGGGGAGCGGATGAGAGTGGGGAGCGGATAAGAGCACGAGTGGATGAGAGTGGAGAGTGGCCGAGTGGGAGGATGACTGAGTGCGGAGGGCGGCCAAGTGCGGAATGCGGGTGAGTGTGGAGAGGGGATGGCGGATGAGAAAAGAGCGGATGGCGGATAAGAATGGAGAGCGGGTGAAAGTCAGAGCGAAGAGCGGATGGCGGATGAGAAATGGAGTGAGTATGGATGGCGGATGAGAAAAGAGGGCGGATGAGAAATGAGAGCGGATGATGGATGAGAAAGAGCGGATGAGTGCGAAGTACGGATGAGTGCGGAGAGCGGAAGAGTGCGGAGAGCGGAAGAGTGCGGAGAGCGGAAGAGTGCGGAGAGCGGAAGAGTGCGGAGAGCGGAAGAGTGCGGAGAGCGGAAGAGTGCGGAGAGCGGAAGAGTGCGGAGAGCGGATAACTCCGTAGAACGGATGAGTGTGGAGAGCCGATGAGAGTGGAGAGCGGTTTTTAGTGCGGAGTGCAGCCAAGCGTGGGGACCAGAAGAGAGCTGAGGAGCGTGGAGTAGGGACGAGTGTGAAGAGCAGACTAGTGCGAAGCGAATGATTGTAGAGAGCGGATGAATAAGGAGAGAGAAAAAATAAATGGGTAGCGTCGATGGGCGTAAGGAACGGGTGTGTATACGGAACAAACGAGTGTCGGATGCGGATGTATATATAGAGCGGACGATTGGGTGAAGCGGATAAATGTGTGGTGCGGACGAGGGTGCCTAATCAGATGAATCCAGGGAGCGGACAAAAACCATAGAGCACTTGAGTTTATGGAATGGATGAACAGACAGAGCAGACGAGTAGTTGGCTTTTCCGATGAATGGATGGACCAGACGACCATTGTAGACTGAACGAGTGCCCTATCTGGAGCCGGTATCCAGGCTAAACGAGTATAAACTACAAGAGTGTGTGGACTGGACGAGTGTGTGGACTGGACGAGTGTGTGCGGACTGGACGAGCGTGCGGACTGGACGAGCGCGCGGACTGGACGAGCGCGCGGACTGGACGAGCGCGCGGACTGGACGAGCGCGCGGACTGGACGAGCGCGCGGACTGGACGAGCGCGTGGACTGGACGAGGGTGTAAACTAGACGATGATAATGACCGACGAATCTGTGAAGCGGACGAGTATGAGGAATCGGACGAATATGTGCAACGGACGATACCCAACATGCTTTGGAATGATGGAAACACTTGAAAACATACATTCATACCACACACCACGCTTACTCTCCCCCTTACACCACCACTCATCTAGAACACAGAGATACTATGACACCATTTGGTATAACTGTTCTCATATCTACATCTCCCGCTCACTCCACATCACTCCAAGTAATCATTGCTGGTTGCACACACCCCAGCCAGGCGTTCTCCTCAGGCCTAATGCAGCCACACTCGCTCTGGGTAAAACCGACCAGAGCGAACACATACTCCTGACCTCTCAACCACCACACCTACAGCTAAGAAGCAGCTACCATTCGATTTCCGCACCAACTGCACACATACCCGGTGCGCACACGCACTTTTGCTCTCCCTCTACTCCCTCTACTGACCTGAACTTCGGTTCCCAAGGGCGTTCAACCTACCAGCGCCTTCAGACCATACCAATGATATATAAGGCGCTATTTAAATGCAAAATAACATAACAACATTAAAGTCACTAACGACACAAAAACACTAGGTATTTATCTCGACTCCACCCTCTCTCTCTCTAGACAAACTAATGCAGTTTCCTCAGCTGCAGTTTAAACCTGCAAGCTCATTACAGCCTGCCGACCTTTTCTCACACCAGCCAACTGTACTACCTTAGCCAGGACCTTGGTTATGTCCAAAATCAATTACTGCAACACCCTCTATTTAGGCACTTACGTTTGCAATCTCAACAAATGACAGATTATCCAAAATAATGCCATTAGACCAGCATTAAACATCCCCAGGAACCATCACATCTCTGACACCAGGCAGAGCCTTCGTTGGCTTACAGTATCACAAAGAGTTTCACTCAAAACACTTGCTTTGACGCACAAATGCCTGGCCAACCAAGCGCCCGACTACTTGGCCTGCAGATTTGCTTACCACACCTCCAACAAACCCTGCAGAACTGCCCAGGCCAATTGCCTCTCCATACGTCGCTTTAAGTTACAAAGAGCAGGTGGGGTCAGCTTCCCAGTCCTGACTGCGAAACTTTGGAACTTACTTCCAAACCCTCAGAACCAAACCTTCTTTCCCTGACTTCAAGAGCAAGGCCAAAGCATGGCTGTCTGCCCAAGATCTGTCCCGCCACTAACATGCCCTCCAGCCACTACCTGCGTTCTCGGACGTTGTATGTAAAGTTGCATATATATATATACATACACACACACACCTTGTAATCTACTGTCTACTTAATTTACTTGTACATAACTTATGCTTGTTGATGGGCCGTTTTTAATCACTGCCTCTTTGCTCATTAGACCATAGAATTTCACATGACTAATGTATGGTGGTTCTTTACTATATTACCCTGTATGCTATGCTTTCAATATGTCATGTAACCTAAGTGATGCGCCCGGATGCCCCAGGGCCAGCTGCGCTGTATAAATAAATACAAATGATAATGCCAGCAGTACATGAATAGATTTATTTCCCGCACTTTTCTGATTATTGGCCATTTTAATGGGACACATTTTATCAACAGAAAAAAAAGATTAAGTCCCTGCCTGAACTCGAACATGTGTTCTGCAGATCTCGCAGTGAGCTATCTGTCCTGCATGGGAACATGGCATGTGCAGAGGACTAGGGTTACCCTGGGGACCATGGGAGGGAGGGGCTTGATAGCCTAACAAGCCCTTTAGTTATGCTAAAGTGAACTTGTTAATAGCCTTCTCTGTTGGTTTAAGGGAGGGCAGTGAACACACACAGGGAGGGGGCCGCCCTAAACCAACACCAGAGTGGCTGTGCCGTCAGTGGACAAATGCCCAAGCCGCCCCTGATATTGTACTGTCCCGGTACCAAATACACACAGACCGGGGCACAGAAGGGAGAAGGAGGAGGCGCCGATCCCGGCTGAAAACCAAGCAATAAAGAAAGATACAGAGGGGAAGTGAAGGGGGTCGGGGGCAACATAGTGCACGAATCGCGCCAGAAAGCTACATTATGAAACCACGAGACCCAACCGACGATCTACGAAGTTGGACCGCAAAAGAGACAGTAACAAAGCCACAGGCTTGAGACGGAGCAAGAAACGCAAAGAGCCACACACAGCGCTCAATGTGCAACACTGCCACAGCTAGCCCGACACCCGGAGATGGAGGGACGGGGCACACAGCAGGAAGGTCAGACGCAAAAGAGAGTGGAGAAGCAAAAGAGTGGAGGAGCCGAGGAGCGTCCTTCCAGCCATGCATCTGCACGCGGACCCATGCACCCCCCGTGGCGGCGTCAGAGCACTGCACCTACAAGCATCCATCCACACAGTGGCCTGTGGTAATGCCGCTCCCGGGCTGTGTGTGCGAAGCTGCTAGCATTTTGATCACTATAACACGGGTGCGTGAGGAGTCCCACCCAGCACAATCCCGCTGCTTATTTGATTTTGCATGAGCCCCCTTTCTATTGGTAGTATTGGCATTTGTTTGCTATTGTACCTCTCCTGCCACCTCCGTTCTTTGCATTCCTGCTTTTGGTTTCTTGCTTTGCTTTTCTGAGAGCGGCTATTTTCTATCTTCACCGCCTTTTGCTGCCGTCCTGGTCTTTTCTCCTGCTGCTGCTGGTCCTATGTGCCTCTTTCAGTCGAGTTCCGTTCTTGCTCCATTAGCATTTACTCTGTGATAGAGGCGCAGAGTTCTTCTGCACCCGCAGACCTTCATGGCCCTTCGTTGGCTCATGCCGATAACACGTCCCCAAGAACAAGGAGACAAAACGGGGGCCACCAACTGGACACGTTGGGGCCTCAGGTCACCCCCCACAAGCCAGCACCTGAGCTGACGTTCTGCCCTCAGACGTCTATAAGAAGTAGGGGCAAAATACAGCCGGCACACAATATAAGATACTTTATTTATATATCGCGCCTATACACAATGTGTTTCAAAGTGCTTCACAGCAAGGGAGGGGACAAGGGAAAATACAATGACATTCTTACAGGCCATGAACAGTAAGGATGTGAAATGAACTATCGTACTCGGCCTGACGACATTTCAGATAGTGCAAGAGCTAAGACATAGATAGGAAGGAAATGGGAAACTACCATACTAGGCCTGACGACTTTTCTGGAAGTGCCGGCCGGAGATTATCAAGAGGTGAGGGAGGGGGGTGGAGAAAGGAGGGAGAGGACCATAACAAGCGACTATCGTACTAGGCCTAGCGACATTTCAGATAGTGCTGGAGGGGTTTGAGGGGGGGGGGGACAAGTAAAGGGAGGGGAAGAGGAGACAAAATGTGTTGCTATCGTACTCGGTCCAGTGACAATTCTGATAGAGTAAGTGCATAGAAAAAAGTAACACACACATTAAACGCAGGTGCCAACCTTGAAGCTGCATTTCTGTGAGGTTGCAGTATATCTGAACTTCAAAACTGCAATGTTCAGCCAGTGGGTCTGCATCACTTGCCTGCTCCTCCGCACTGAGAGACTGCACACACAGGTGTAGAAGGACAAAACACCCACCCTACCTACCCAAGCTTGTAGGCAATAAAGCCAAAATCAGAGAATTTACTTGAAAATGACCTCAAGGCTGTTACATCAGTCCTAAGCAGGTACAATGGCGGCAAGCAGCATGCACCAGCCTCGAGTCAAGGTGTGATGCCTGCTATCATTCACTATTCCTTCTGAGTGTGTCGCGCTTGCTAATTTCAAAATTCTGTCTAGATGTGAGGAAGGCTAGTGATCATGATTCCATTCGGGTGTTGCACTTGTCATCATTCACTGTTTCATCCAAGTGTGGCGCATGCTAACATTCCCATTTCTATCTAGATGCGACGCGGACTAAAGTCATGAGTTCCATCTAAGTGTGGTACATGCTAACATTCATGATCCTGTCTAGATGTGACGCAAGCTAAAAACGAGAATTCCATTGTGAATAATTCTATTGCTACTTGCCAGCTTGCTACTTGCCAGCATGGTATCCCGTGGTTGTGATGTGGCGCGTGGGTGGTTCCACCTAATGCTAGATCATTGTGAATATTTGTATTGCTACTTGCCAGCATGGTATGCTGTGGTTGTCATGTGGTGCGTGGGTGGTTTTGTCTGATGCTAGATCATTGTGCATGTCCATCTAGATTTTGCTGTAATATCATTTAAGCCAGAGTGTGGCTACATTTATTTGGAGTGTCTTTGAGCTATCAGAAGACCTCAGAAGTGTTGACCAAGCAGAGGACTATAAATTGTTAGCTCTGAAGTTGTGCCAGATATGCCTAAAATCATACAATACAGCAAAAGGCACAAAGGCTGGAGAAAGAAAGTTTTGGAAGGAAAAACTCAAATGAATGCGATCAACTGTGATGTTTCCGAAAAGAAAAAGGTTGTCCCCAGTTGTTCTTTGGTGGTCTGCTGAACACGGTGCAGTAACACCAACACATTCACAATCATTCTACCTCCCACCCTAACCAACAAAACCACCACTGAAACAGCAGTTTTGCATCATAGAACAAACACTGGATGACTCATGTTTCTACACTAAATTTCCCAAAACACCCCACCAACCTGCCACAGGTATGTCATGAAAACTCTCAGCACACTCCTCAACCATTACTCTACCAGACAAAACATACCTAGCTTTTCAGATCTGCACAAAAACCTGAAGCAACGCAATCTTACCCTGCTCCCTCTGATCCTACGGTAGTCCCCTAGCTCTACTCTTCAAGGCAGCCAATAAACCACAAAAATAGGAGAAATGGTACAGTACATAAAGATAGTCCATCATTCTCCCTGGAGGCAGAGCGAAGGCCAGCTATACAATAACCTACTTACAGCGGATGGTCCCATATTAAATGGAAATGAATCACAGAAAATGTATAACTTGTCAAGCAGAAAGTGTAGCTAGAAAGTGGGCTTTAAGCAGAGTACGAAAGATGTGAAGAGGTGGAGAGACTCTGACCGATAGAAGCAGAGCATTCCAGAACTTTGGTGCAAGAAGGGCAAAAGAACGGAAACAGGGGGAGGGGTTAGAAACAGTGAGGAGACATGGAAACTGAGAATGAAGAGTATGAGAAGGAGAACAGAAAGAGTAAGGATGAGAGATAGGAATGAGCAAGACCATGAAGAGATTTAAAGACCATACAGAGAAAGTGAAAGGATAGTTGCATGTGAAAAGGCAAGAGCTAGAAAGAAGAGAATGAGTTATTGGGGATTGAGGAGTTAATTGGAAAAGAAGACAGACAGCAGAATTGAAAATTGATCTCGAAGGAGTGAGATGGGAGTAATCAAGATGAGAGAAGATAAAAGAGAATACGAGAAGCTTAGTCACCGGGAAAGAGAAAATGTTAAGCACGACAGAGATTAAACAAGTGAAAATGACAGATGCGTGCAGTATTAGAAATTAATAAAGAGAAGGACAGAGAGATGAGTCAAAAATGACTAAGATTCTGAGCAGAAGAAGATGAAAGAGTGGACAGTGCGAGGAAAAAAAAGACCAGTATGTGGAAAGGGGAATAGGAGGAAAAGATGAGTATTTCAGTTTTTGAATAATTAAGGTTGGAGGACATCCGAAATTGTATTGTGGTAAGGCAGGAATAAATAGGTGTGGAGTCCAAAAACGATGAAGACGAGAGAAGGATCTGTGTAACAGTGATGAGAAGTTAAGGGAGTTAATAGCTGAAAGTGGTAGAGTAGTTGTCCAAGAACCCAGCCTTAAGGGACCCCATTCACTTATTTACAACAAGGCGGACTAGGCCCAGGCCTAGGACGACAGATTGTATTGCAGTTTATTTTCAATTTACTGCTAGTCATTTTTTAAATAGAACACCAATTTTGTTTCTTCAAGTCGGGCTGATCCACAGCACGGAGTAACATTGAGCTGTTAGCAGTCATTCCACTCTTGACAGCTGGGCAAACGTATATATATGTTTGATATTTGCAAAAGTTTTAAAAAAGGAAACGGGTACCAAACCCAGCATGCTTTAGGTATATAGTAATTCAGTCATACAACTCTCACAGACATATGACAGACATAAAGCTCTTTGGTCATTCTATCTTCCCAAAATGCTCTTCAATATGCAAAACATCCAAAACCTCATTGGTTTTATTGGCGCCACTTCACATTATCTGTGGACTTCTTTCTAATCGATACACACATACATTGTGTTAAGCAATCAATTTTATATTCAAATACATGACATGAATTTTTTTAAACGTTGCAAAAATTAGGGGTTTCCCCTTCAGAAAAGTAAAGTTTAAAAATGAGGCATCATTTTACTATATTAAATGCATACGTATGCTGAAGTCAAGCACAGAGTTCCCACAGGTTGCCCTAAAAACGATATTCAGGAGCAAGCACTAATGTCCCTCTCCAGCCCTACATTTCAGAGGTCTGTGGCCGCCCGAAGGCGCAAGCACGAAATAGATCACAGAGAACTTAAAATGGCGAAGAGTAAATATGAATGCGCAAGTGCATCAAGAAACCTGTGAAAGTAAACCCAAAGACACAGAAGGGCGAGTACACAAACTGTGTGTCAAAGGTATACACTGTTTCACAGCTGTAAAGGTGTACCGTAAAGATATCCATTCAGCCATTTTTACAGAAGCTGCTCAGTGCTAAGCAGATAAATGGCATTCCTGCTGGATTTATCATTCGTCTTAGATGACATTCTGCTGCACGCTCAGTACTACCAGGAGAACCAACTGCAAGTATATCACACAATGCATAACCGTGATGCTTATTAGTAATCTTTACATTAATTATATTTTAAATACAAGGTAGGACTTTTACTGTGAAACAGTACTTCAGATATATATACCCACACATCTCAAAATGTCCCTATGTATTGTACATTCAAACCAACTGTATGTAGATAAACATTTTAAATGAGCTAAAACGCAAGCTGGCAAGACCTGGGACCTAAACCACACCCACAAAGGCAATATTGTGCAGGAACTCCTGATCCATTGCTCAATGTTTCTCTTGTAGTGTAGGGTATCTTGAACAATTGCACAAACAGCAATGATGTAAATAGCATGTAAAAGATGTCTGCATTGTGCAGCTACAAGGAATGAGGTTTCTTCTTACACATGAATGTTCAGAGTTGCCCTTATCCATTACTCCACCGTGAGCATGCACAGCCAAAGATTCCAAGAACCTTCTCCAACTGTCTTCACTCTACTGAGGTGTCTATGTCCAGGCAGACTTTGCAAACTTCACGTGTGATTTAGAGATATTTTAATGGCTTTCCTGCTCAAGGGATTGGAGGTACACTGGCTAACCCTCATTTCCTTTTGCCCCCTACCAGCACCCGAGCTGTAATGAGTGGGAAGGGGTTTGAGCTCTTAAGTCAACATTTTTATAAGATGTGCCTGTAACACTTGCATATATTTAATATGTAAACTTTACCATCTGACAAGACGGTATGTAGAGCTTTAGTTATGTCACATTAATATTAGAGGCCAGTGTAGGTGCTTCTCATAGTGGCAGCAGGCAATGCGTGAGAGAAACCAGATATTAGCCTTGAAACCAAAATTCCTCATTGCAAACTTCTGTCACTTGTGTCCAGTTGGCAGACAGCATAAGTCTCCTAAAGAATTGTTTTCGGACCCAAAATTACCTCTAATGCACTCAACTGTAGAACTCACTGCCTTCTCACAATCTCGGGCAGAAAGATCTGAAAACACTATTTCAATTAACATAACATAGAAGATGACAGGCCTGAATTAACAGAGAGAGAGAGCAATAACTTTCTAATCTCGGCAACCGTAAAAATGCCCTTATGTGGTTATGGGGACAAAATGGGGGTGAGGGGGTGTAGTTTGGATAATGTGGACAGAGTTTGTTGAAGAGGCGGAATCTGGTGAAGGTGAAAAGTCTGGCAGAGTGAGTAAAGTTGGGGGACACATGCACTTATCAGGGCAGCAGCATGCCCAAATACACCACTGCCATAGACTGAAGGAAGAGAGGGGGAGTGGCCAGCTCAAGAAACAGAATCAGAGCGGCCAGAAAGATACGAGCGAAAACCACTGAAGAAAAATTGATCCCGAGAAGCCAACAGAGGCCAAAGAGGACAGAAGAGTAAGGTTCTCTATCTACTGTGTCAAAAACAACAGAGAGATCCAAGAGTATTAGAATAGAGGACTGTGTAGGACGTGCAGTAAGAAGGGAATTTGAGAAATGCATTAGGGCTGTTGTCGTAGAAAGAGAAGGGTGCAAACCAGATGGAAAAAGAGAGAATAGAATGCAGAGTAAGAAAGGCAGATACATGGTTGTAGACAGATATTTAAATAAGTTACGAAAGGAACTGAAGAAGAGAGATAAGGCGGAAATTAGCTAGAATAGTCTGAAGAAGATTAAGAATGGGGATAATTGTAGTGCCCACAAAAGATTTGGGAACAGTGAAGGAGGAAGAAGAAAGATTAAACGGCAGTTTGACACGGTAGAAGAAACGGATAAACAGAGGGTATAAAGAGATGAAGGAAGCAGATCAAGAGGTGAAGCCGTGGGATGAGCATGTGTGCGCAGAGAAGCTGTGCCACGGTCAGAAAAAGGAGTAAAAAGAGACTGGCACTTGTGGAAGAAGTTTGAACAGGAGCAGAGTAAGCCGCTGTAAAGGAGGCGCAAGATAAGGATTCTTTAGCCGTATGCTCCGATGAAGAAAGATGACGAGAGAGCTGACAAAGGAGAGGAGAGGAGACAGGGAAAGTGTAACATCAGACAAATAACGTTTTTTCGCAGAAAGTAGAAGAGAGTCATACGAAGAGTGAAGCCGGTAAAAGACAGATTCCATGTTCTTTCGGCTTTCCGGAGGGAGGAGGGAACAGCACAGGGGAAGGCATTAAGCAAGGGTGGGGAGGTTTGTCAAGTGATGACAGAATATTAGAGTGAAGACTAAAAACTGGGAGACCGTTTAGTCCATGAAATCATTAAATCTGCTCCTCTGCCTCAGGTGTTTGTCTTTTTTTTAATAGTGAGAATCACTTATAAGGGCAAACAAGTTTGCAGTTAAGGCACAATGAGATCATATTTGACCAGGATCATTCGCTTTTGGTTACGCCATGAAGTCAGGATTTGAACCACTCTTCAATGTAGGCGGCCTCATCACATACAATCCGAGCTCTACTTAGGACAGATATTTGTTTTGTCTTTTGAAAATAAAACTTGCAATACTACAGTCTTGTACAGTTTACTTACAGAGTACAGCAATCACCTTAAGCAACTTGGCAATACATGAAGGCTTATACAAACGTGTGAAGCCAAAAAGAGCGTAATCGGAGCGATATGCTGGATATCCTGAATGGAAGACTATATGTATATGTCCCAGAATGCAAACCAACTGGTTTTGCATGTTACACCTCAAGAAGTAGCCCTGTTTATTTGGATTTACTTACTTTCTTGCGCTGGGCATTCTTCGCCCAGTCTGGTCTTATGGTTTCTAACAGCTTTTCGCACATTCTAGCAAGGATCTGAAAGCAGACACCGAGGAGGAGTTTTCTTCTGTCCCCATGCCCACCCTCCCTCCTCCCCCCAAACTCTCCCGTGGCATTGCGATTACCAATAGTACTGCGCTACTGTATAGAAGGCCAAGCCCAAGGCTGCCACCCTCCCGCTCGGCTGCTCTAGAAGCAAGAATACGCCCCGCTAAGCCCCACTAGTCCTCACAGTGCGCGGCTCGTGTAGCGAGCACGCGTAATACGGCGCATCGTCGGCCCACATCAGGTCTCCATGCATAACCTAGCCCGGGGCTGCGGGGGCTGCAAGCTGGACCACCGAAGGATGGGCACAAGTGATGCGCACACCGAATCCGGCTCCGTGTGCGCCACTTCAATGGCCATGTGCTAAAGGGTTGTCTGGCTTCCGCTCCGCAGCGGCCGTGCACGCAAAGATGTAATAGGCGAGGCTTACCGGAATCCGTACGGTGTTGGGCACCGAGCAGGCAGCACTTCCAGCCTGGGAGCCAGCACCACACCGAGTGAGCGGCAGCAACTGCTGCCAAGCCCTGTACTGCCCGCTGCCTGCTCACCTCCACGCCCACAGGTGCCTTGACGTCTGGCCATGCAGAAGTGTGGCAGCCAGGCACTGGGCGGGGCCGTCACCCAACACGGGCATACGCCAGATTGCGGTAAACGAGATGCGCTGCGGAAATCAGGGTAACGGAAAGCGCACAGATTTCACCTGTGTGGCCACATTACACGCGGTACTTCCCTTAAAAGCTTCCGAGCTCAGCAGAGCGTTCCGAGTATTTCGTGGCGTTTAATACACGGGCACAAGTGTTTTCCGTTTGCGCAAACAAAAGAAGTAAGGCTCAAGTGCATAAAGGTATTTGGCCAAGATCAAACATGTTTGAACAGGTAGGGAAGACGGGGTTATTTTTCGAGTTCTGGTGGAAATGCGTGCAATTAGCCCACAGGCCAAGTGTGTTACCAACTCTTGATGTGCTTTGGTGCAGCTCGGGCGGCGTATGCCAGATCTGGAGGCAGAGCGCCCGATGCCACCCCGCTGGACTGGGCCGCGAAATGGAAACGCTTCCCCCCGAAGATCAGTGTCGCAACTTCCAAACCATTAGCCGCAGTTTTGTTTCGCCGCAACAACTTCTAATATACATGTCCAATTTTAAGTTTAAAAGCGGGGGGCATATCAGTACTGGGGGACAGGGAGATGAAGTGGTGTTTGCCCAACATGACAAACTATGGTTCTGGGGACCCAAGTCCTAAGCACTGCCTGCCTTAGCAGCTACTTTTTTCTTAAACTCAGCTGCAGCGCCTGAGCAGGGACTTAATCACTGTGATAGGGGCTCCTAATGATAACCGCCTGGTTATAGGGTGCTGCTGCTTTTCCATCAGCACCCAATCTTTATTTAATACACCCTGCCGCAGTGGGCGCATTAAATAACCAAAGGCCGCCTGCCACGCCTTCTCCCATCATGCCAGCTCGGTGGAGCCCTTGAATGACTCCCCAGAGCTGGTGTGGGGCTAATGGCACCCCAGGTGGTTGCCCCCCCTGGTTAAAGCAGCGTTCATGGGCAAGATCTCGACAACCAGTAGACGATGGGACATCCGGCGGCGGGAGGACACGCACACGTACCTACCTCTATACAGATCCCTGTAATCTAAGTGCAGGCACCTTACACTCGCACACAGACGCGGAGCTGGCATTAGGGCAGGGCAGGCCGTCCTGTCATTAGATCACCCCACCCATCAGCTCGGGGGAGTCTTTCAAGGTCTCCCCCGAGCTGGGGTGGTGGAAAAAGGCACGCTGGAGCCCTATTGAAATTAAATGCGCTACGCTCTCGGGAGCGGAGCACAAACAAAAAAGTTGTGCATGTTTCAAACTCCATGAACCACTACACATGTTTTCCCTAGAACTTGCAGTACATGGGACATTCAACTTCAGTTGTCTTTCATGAGGTTATATAGTGCAGTGGCAAAGTGTCTGGCCGGCACGTCTAATGACTGTGGTTCAATCTCCGAGGTTGGCTTTAATTAAGAAATTCAAAGGGGACATTCAATGTTTCGCATTTTAGCTGGGAGGGGGTGGGGGGTCCACCCTCTAGATCTCTGTCCAACTGCGCGTGCCCTCGACTTTACCCCCGAGGAGCAGGTTAAGGCGGCAATGTTACTGGTTGATGTTAGCCCAGCCAGCTTGGTTGGCCTTTACGATGGAAGCCGCATGTGCAGCTTAGTTGTGCATGGAATTTCATGGAGTTTGAGTCTGAGATTAACACATGTCCAGACATTTTCCTGCTTCGGTTCCTTAGGGTTAACAAAGGTGGACTGGGAACAAAGAGATGCCCAAACCCTTTCCTATGAGAACATTTATAAATATAATGGGTTATAGCACAAAAGGAGGTCCGTGATGCAGAGGCTCACCGGCGATTGTCCAGAGTCCTCTATAGGGCCAGTCCAGTCCACATCCGATGGTTACAGCATACAACACGAGTTGTTTCCTCTAACACCATTTTAGGAATAGTAAAAGCATCCAGTGTGCTCCCCAAAGGGATGGAACTGCAATGCGGTGCTGGGCAGGTAATGCATGTTGATGAACAGGGGGTTTTACGGTTGGGGCGGGCAGATCAATAGCATGTGTGTCAGGGCATTTCTCAAGGTTTTGGTGGCTGGTGACAGGGAAATCATTACCACCTTGCGCAACACCTCCCGGAATGCCTGGCTTTCAAAACATTGTCAGGTTTGGAAACGGGATAGGGGCACGAGGTAAAACGACGGAGGGTTAGGGGGTTAGGGGTACATTACCGGAAGCAAGACCACACGGAGCACCACACATTTGTTTCGAGCCCCCTCAACAAAAAAGCGGAGAGTGCTGGGGAGTGGGGTGCTTCGTCAAGCGCAGCGGGGGGCAAAGGGTACAGAACCGGGCACCGCAAATTGGGGTTGCAAGGGTCAGGGCACAAATAATACAGGTAAGTGTGTCCGGTATGGCGCACACAATCCGATTAAAACAACAAATTAATTAGCTATCACAATTTAACGCTACCATAAGGGTAAGCATGGTTCAATGAAATCTCCTTGAAGGGTGCCATGGAGTATTCACTATAAAAATGAGGTGCAGAGGCTTGCTAGATCAAAACAAACACTAAGAGTGGAGTGCCCTGTGCAGGCTGGGGGGGAACTCTCCGCCGCCGGCAGCCAGCAGAGAGTCTTGAAGGTGTCACAGGTCAATCCCTATAGCAAGGCACTGGCAGACCCATAGGAGAATGATCAGCCAACAGATTAAATTTACGCCCCAAGAGTAATAGGCTCGGGGGAGGCCCTGGGAAAAAGGGGAGGGATGTAGGGGACTTGGGAGCCAATTCCAAGCCCAAAATTGCAGGGGGGGGAACGAATAACACAAACAAGGCCGTCAAGGGAAGTCGGTCGGGGGGGGGGGACAAGAGGAGACTATGGGGGGGGGTCAGGTAACGGTGACAAAATAACAGCAAGGGAAAGTCTTCACGGAAGGAGGGGGGCATGAGGGGGTGGGAGGTGGGGGATCCAAGACAGGGCGGCAAGGCGAATAGAGGGAACAGGGGGGAGGAAGCAGTCCCAAGGAAAGGGGGGGGCAAGGACCAAAAGCTGGGGGGACAGGAGACGGGGTACGGAAGAACAGGGCTGGGAAGTCTGCCTCAGGGGGGAAATGGAGCTAGGATATGGAGGGGCAGAAACGACAGGGATGGGGGGTTTGGCGGGACCCAAAAAACTGGGGACCTGGTGAGTGGAGGAGCAAGCTTGGGAAAGAAAGGAAGGAGAAGGGATAGGGTACCCGGAAGAGATATTACGCTGGCAGGGGGGCACTGGGTCAGACTTCACGGGGAGGCCTTGGGGAGAGGGAACTGGGAAGTTCTTAGGGGCTCGGCCAGACAGAAGGGAGACATGGGGGGCAGCATAGATGGGATTGGGCTTCCAGTACAAGCGGCAATTGGGGGACGAAGGGGGGGGCAGAGTAGAGTAGAAAGGACTCAAAATAGACGGGCATCGCAAAGCGATGACTATACACGCAGGCAGAAAGGTGTGGGCAGGCATCGGAGGGCGGTGTCGGCCTTAACGACGGATGTGGGATATGTGTAGCGTTGGGGCACTTGTGGTGGTGCCGGTATAGGAACCTGAACACTAGCGAGGCACCGCGTGGCTGCTGGTTTTATCTAGACCCAAACCCAGGACACGGGGTAAGTGTCAGGGTAGGAGGGGGGGGGGGCAGGGCATTCCCAACAAAGACCTAGAGCAAAAGGGGGGGCATATGTAAAAACTCGGTCATGGGAAGTCTACAGACGGCCGGAGGTAGAGAGAGGTTATTAGCAAGGGCCGGGCTCAACCTGAGGCGTCCACCGGACGAGGACGGTAAGGGAGAGGGGGGGAGGGCAAGGGATACCTAGGTAGCCGCACACAGAGTAGTATACCTGTGGTGGTGAATTACGGATCGCCTGTAAGATAACTCCAAGACTTTATGCAAAATAAAGCTGCTGAAGCATTTTAATCCTCCAACTTTACAAAGTGTCCGAGTTGTTTTTTCCAACATGTGATGTATGACATATGTCGGGTTGCATGGGGGGAGGAGAGGGGGGGGGAGTGAGGGGCCAGGGCATGGAGAAGGGGGGAGGACAAGGCACTGGGATGCCCACGCTAGGGCAGGGCAGGCCCTCCTGTCATTAGATCTCCCCCTCCCCCACACATCAGCTTGGGGGAGTTTTTCAAGGTCTCCCCCGAGCTGGGGTGGTGGAAAAAGGCACGGCTGGAGCCCTATTGAAATTAAATGCGCTCCGCTCTTGGGAGCGGAGCACATAAACAATATGTTGCCCGCCATGCCCAGATGCCCATTGAAAAATGTGGTGCTCCCCCCCCTCCAACCCTCTGCCGCATGACCAGGGGCGCGCAGGAGGAGGTGAGGGTTGCCACATTTTTGATTTGCTGCCAGGGCGCTGCCGCTTCTAAGGTCTGCCCTGCACAGGCAACCACATTCCCCGACTGGTCATGGTATCTTGGTATGGTCTGACTGAAGAGAAAGTCCATTCTGGCCACGGAATGATGCAAACACCTACCCAATATAGAGACACTAAGCAGTGCCTGCAAACCAAGGGATATATGCCGCTTTCGTTCCCCGCAGTACACTTAACCAGAATAGAGAACATTTTGTCCCTGATTCACAGAGCGTTTTCCAAAGGGGTTTTGCCATTATAAAACACTTCTGCGAATGTTTGTCTCCACAGCTGTGTAGAGTGCCGGATTAGACCCTGTGGAGGCAGTCGAAATTTCACCCCCCCTTCCCTGCAAATTACCCCTTAATACGGTTTTTATTTTCTGAACCACTTTGGTACCTTTTAGGGGGCCAACATTATGGCTCTACAAAAGAGAGATGACAAAATATTTACGTTTTGATCAAGAAAATGAAAGAATTCTTAAGTCTCAGCCCAAAATTAGTAAAAGGGCCTGAGCAAGGTAGATTTTTATGGTAGAAATTAAGACAGTGGAGTTAATCATACTTCATTATAGCTCGGAAAAGCAAACTTAGAAACGCAGACGTCGTGTACTGTAGTTGGCAGGAACCCGCGACACAATAAATCACAGAAAGCTTCATTTCTGGAGGTTTCTCGTGTGCGAAAACTAAGTAGTGTGCACTTCGGCTGCTAGATGGAGATGACCACCACTACTGTACATCACATGTACGCAGTATGCACCAGATTGTTTTACAAACTGACAGAAGATGAGCTTTCAAGAGACAAACTTATGTGAATCTGATGTCTCTGGTTTATGTACTTTAAGTTGTTAATGGCTACAATACATGAATACAGTATTCTTTCTATAGTCTACAGAGTGTTAAATCTAAAATGTTCGTTCCTTTCTTTGAGTCGATTCATTTTTTTCTATCATTTGGAAACAATTTAAGAAAGCTGGGTTGTAATTTTCTTTCAAGATCAAATCGATATTACTTTGATCCGTTGTCGTGTGGCACCTAAAAGGAGTGAGGCCCATAGGCCATTGCGTACTTTGCCCATTTGGTAATCCTGCACTGGCTCCGTACCTGCTTCAGTTTCTGATTTATTCTTTTGAGTTTTTGTAGAGCCATGTAAGCCTGTTGCTGACGCCTGGAAGCGCTTTGGAGAAGAGGTGATTGCTAGCTTCCTATGCAATGAAAGGCGGCATGTGTGGGTTAACTCTAAACTCGAGCGGCCTTCATTGTGAGGGATGGGGAAGGCTTCTCGGGATGCTGACTCATGGCCTCGAGCAGCCTTCAATATGGAGGGATGTCGAAGGATTCTCGGGATGCTTACAGATGCATTAACTCCCCCTCGAGCACCACATTATGAGGGTTGTCAAAGGCTTCTCAGGATGCCGACACACGGACTAACCCATCTCCAAGTTGCCCTTGTTGTGAAGAGGGATTGTCAAATGCTTCTCAGGATTCTGACAGATGAACTAACCCTTCCTCGAGCAGCCTTCATTATGAGGGATGCCGAAGGCTCAGGATGCCGACACATGAACTAACCCTTCCTTGAGCAGCCCTCAATATGGAGAGATGTTGAAGGCTTCTCAGAATGCTGACACATGGACTAACCCTTCCTCGAGCTGCCTCGTTGTGATGAGGGATTGTCGAAGTCTTCTCAGGATGCTGACAAATGGACTAAACCTTCCTTGATCAGCCCTCAATATGGAGCGATGTCAAAGGCTTCTCAGGATGCTGACACATGAACCAAACGTTTCCTCGAGCTGCCTCGTTGTGATGAGGGATTGTCGAAGTCTTCTCAGGATGCTGACACATGGACTAACCCTTACACGAACATCCCTTGTTGTGATGAGGGGTAGTTGATGTGTAAACGTCCCAAAAGCCAGCAGAAAAAATCCTGAATGGGAGATTTAGACAAATTTCCTCCTTTTGAAAATTGAGTGGCTGGAAATTTTGACTAAATACCCCATTTAATGCTAAGGGCTGCGTGGGTGTCCCCCGCACCCTTGTTCACTATATATTGTGAGCGGGGCTGGCGGGGGGGTCCCACGTGCCGATCCCAAAAGTTTTTTTTTTCTCAAAAAAACTAAAAAAGTAAATGACTCTGCAACGTCAGTTCCTGATCACGGAAGTGAAAGAGAACAGGCGTTGCAGGGACACAGTGAGTCGGCGGCACACAGCGAAGTGTGCCACCTCAAGGTAAGTAGGAGGGTGGGTTCATGGGCCAAGCCCAAGTCGGAAATGTTCAGGTGAGAAAAGACAGGTTATTTTCGGAAAAATAATCTAGTCTTTTCTCCCTTGAACATTTCCGCCACTGGATTCCAACCCTGATCCAGTCGACACATGGACTAACCATTCTCCCAGCAGCCCTCGTGATGGGGGATTATCAAAGGTTTCTCGGGAAGCTTCATGTGACTAACCCTTCCTTAAGTAGACCAAAGCTTCTCAGGTTGCTGACACATGCCACACAATGGCAGGGCTGATACCAGGATTTAGGAGTCTAATCCCAATGGAATGAATCCACGAAGGCAGATGTAGGAGGAAGTCCTGACTGCTCAGAAGAGGAGTGCCTCCACCCTTGTCCTGAGCCACAGTACGTTGCTTTCAACAGAGGCAGTTTATGCCTGAGACACATAGGAATTGCTCCAGGACAGGCGTGATGTGGTTGTGTCCGTCAGCAGCATAGTTAGTAATGCCTGGACTTTGAGTCTGGGAGGCCTGCTTTTCAGTAGTTCAGGTCAGAGGTCGCCTCGACTAGAACCAGAGAGATTGTGTTGGGGATTCATCCCTCGGACCACCTGACTCGCTAGACGCTGCCCGTTCCTCTCCTCCCTGCCACTCGGTACAGCTATACCCCTCTTCCGTGCCCCTCTGTATCCTATCCCGCACTGCATATCTGTTCTGTCGTTACCTCTGAAAAGCACTGTGGTATGTATCTATGTTGTTGTATACTTCTTTAAAGCGCTGTAAGGTCCAAAAATAGATCTTGTGATGGGCCCTTTAATTTCAATATATCCTGTCTGCCCGTCTGGTTACGTAGTTCTCTATTTGTTTCACTTTCTATGTGTGTCTCACTATTTGTAGCACTCTTGGTTTGTTGCTCTCCCCACTTGCGCCCAACTCCAATCATAAATTCACCCTCTCTTTCCCTCTGGGCAAATCCTTTTTTCTGAGCTTGGGCTTTGTAATGTTTGTGTGCCAGAGTTCCAATCAGTGATACCAACAAAAATCTCAATATAATAGTGTAAAGTTAAGACAATCACTTGAAATTTGATTCAATCAGTTTAATGTAGTGCTCTCAAAAATGTCCATCAACCACAGACTGATTATGCCCAAAAGTTGGTAGCCTTGAGAGAAAGGAGGGTCTGAAAGATTATGGGTAAACTAGGGTGCTGAAAGAAAAGTTATCGATAAATTCTTGCAAGCCCATTATATAAACTGCTTTAGAAACGTGTCAAGCACAAATAATACGATTACAGCTTTACTTGACCCATTCAGACTAGATTAAGCCTACACAAGTGTGTCTGTTTTTAAAACTATATTCACAGTGAAATAAAATGTAACACTTTGTAATATCATCTGCTAGTCTCTTTATTTCACACAGCGTGCAAGGTTATACACCCGTCCCATTCACATCTCCTAAAGGACAATAGTCCTTCCTCAGGAACCTCTGTGCCTGGGCCTTCAACCACCAATTCCTTTTATTGTTATGATTCGTTGGCACAAGGACAAACCTCATTGGGAGCATATACACGTACCTGCTCTTTGACGTTTTACAACAAAAAGTGTGAACATCAGACTGGGGGGCTGGAAATATGTGGGGTTTGTCAATGTATCAGTACTCTCCTCAAGCCGTTACTTACCCCTGGTAATGTTCTTTCGACTGGATGTTCCTCCCATGTATTACTTATCTTTGATATTTCCCATATCCAGCTTTGCTGCTTCAGAATTCTTTTTCAGCAGGGGGTGCTGTGCGTCGATGAGTCGAGTCGATGTCCCTCACGGTCTCCTTATCGACGTCACCCCAGGTATATGTAGCACGTGCAGCGCCCGTTGGCCTCAGTTCTGTTTTTACGAGTGGAGTATTATCTTGTGTTGGACGGTTACTCCCCCTGAGAGAGCATAGACTGCAACTGCAAGGGAAATTCTACTGTGGGGTAGGTTGGGAGGAGCGATAAGGAATACGTGGGAGGAACATCCAGTCGAAAGAATGTTACCAGGGGTAAGTAACTTGTTCTTCGAATGGATTGCGTCCTCCCACGTATTCCTTATCTTGGATATACTCCTAAAGCAGTAGATGTAATTTGGAGGTGGGAATAGAAATGAATATGGCATGAGTATGTTATGGGTGAGTGTGCACTGAATGCAGCACTGCTTTTCCAAATGTGGAATCTTGACCAGAGGAAGAGTCTAAACTGTAATGTTTAGTAAAGGTGTGCACAGATGACTATGTGGCAGCTGCACATATATCTTTTATTGGAATGTCCCTCTGCAAGGCAGACGAAGTTGCAATGCCCCTGGTCGAATGAGCTCTTAGGTGTTCTGGGGGATCTTTACCTGCCAACTTGTAGCATTCCGATATTGTTACAATAATCCATCTAGATATAGTTTGCTTGGTAATGGCCAGTATATTTATAAATAAAGGGGTACCTGGTCAAACCCTGGTCCTCCAGGCTAATCACAATCTCAATAAACAACACAATGGACCAGTTGAATAGGGAATGGTGCACGTTTTCACATGTACTTTTTTTTTTATAAATACCAATAAATGTCACTCATTTGGTTCATGTTCATTTTATTATCATCAATCACATTTAAATATCAAATTTGTTTAAAAAAACATATCACAATATCTTTTCACCAAAAATTCAACTCACTCTCAGTCAATCCTACCAATCATTCAAAACTTTAACAACGTATACATCACAGCTGACTCACTGACTCCTTAGTAAACTATTTGTCTATTTCTATATGCACAGTGTCCTCCCCTTCTGTAGCAGATGGTACTTCATGTGTTTTAAACAATTACACAGTAGAAAAAAGTCTACATGTGTTTCAGTTGTCTAAGCGGACATCACAAAATCGTCCTCTTGATGATACAACCTTCTTCAGGACTGTAATAGGGAATTATCATTCCACTGTAACCACGTAGGGTGAGTTTTACCACTCGAACCCAGGCAAGGAACAAGTTACTTACCTGTAACTTGTTCTCCAGCATGGGTCTGGCATGGATTCACATGCTCATGAATATTCCCCGTCGTCAGGCTGGGAATCCTCGGTAAAGAAAAAATCAGTATCAGTTTCGTTTCTGATCTGTCTTTCTTAGTAGTAACCAATCACTGATCTCTGGGTCATACTGCGCCCAGCCAATGACTGCCCTCTCCCTAAGCCCCTCCTCTGGCAGCCATCCTCAGATTTGGTAGCACGCAAAGTGGCAGTATGACCCAGTGAAGAGCCACAGAGGGGTAGATGGGAGGGTTCGCATGTGAATCCATGCCAGACCCAACTTGTTCCTTCTCCAGCATGGGGTCTGGCATGGATTCACATGCTCATGAATAAAAGAATACATAGCAGTATACACATGCACAACCACGGGAGGTGGCAAAGGCTCAACATTAAACATTACATCCAAAACTCAACATTAAGCAATTCTTACCTCCTCACCAGGCTCACCTTAGGCGAAGAGGTTGCGCAGCACTGCTTGGCCGACCCTGGACTCCTCCCTGGAGTCCCGATTGACGCAGTAGAATCTTGTGAAGGTGTGCGTCGACCTCCACGTAGCAGCCCTGCAGATGTCCAGCAGGGGCACACCAGACAGGAACGCCGTGGTAGCAGCGATCGCTCTGGTCGAATGGGCTCTCGGACGGCCGGGCAGCGGTCGGTTTGCCAACCGGTGACAGTGCATGATGCAGCCGGAGAACCATCTGGAAACGGAAGTCTTCGAGAGAGCCTTCCCTTGATTCACAGACCCAAAGTTCAAAAACAGTTGTGACGTCTTCTGAAAACTCTTCGTGCAGTCCACGTAGAACTTCAGCGCTCTAGCTACATCCAGCGAGTGCAAAGTCTTCTCGGCCGGCGACAAAGGCGATGCGAAGAAAACTGGTAACACCAAGGGCTCGTTGAGGTGGAAGTCCGACGGCACCTTGGGCATGAAGGAGGGGTGCGTCCTCAGCACCACCCTCGTGTCATGAAAAGTCAAGTATGGAGGCTTGCAAGATAGGGCCTGGATCTCTCCCACTCGTCGTGCGGAGGTGATGGCCACGAGGAACGCTGTCTTCCATGGCAGGAACTTCAAAGGCGCCGAATGCATAGGCTCGAATGGGGCCCCCATGAGCCTGGTCAGCACTACATTAAGCTCCCACGGCAGGGCAGGAGCCTTCACCGGCGGGAACAATCGGAATAGTCCCTTCATAAATTCCTTCACCAGGCGATGAGACCACAAGGACGCCCGTCCTGTAATCCTGGTATATCGAGAGATGGCAGCCAGATGTATTTTGATGGAGGCGTGAGCCAGTCCAGCTTTGGCCAGCGACTGTAGGTACGGCAGTACTTGAGGGGCCGTAATCCGCAGAGGGTTAATCTTCTGTGCACGGCACCAGACAGAGAACCTCTTCCACTTATGACCGTAACACTTAAGAGTTGAGGACGCCCTGGCTTTTGCAAGAACCTCTCTGCAGTCAGCCGGGATATCGTACCCTCCAAACTCTACTGCTGCAGGAGCCAGGCCGGCAAGTTCAGCGACTGTGGGTCGTGATGAAGAATGGGGCCTCCTTCTCTGGAGAGTAGATCCGTGTCTGCCGGCAGCTTGACTGGTGGGGACGTTGACAAGTCCAGAAGGTCCGGGAACCAGATCTGCCTCGGCCACGCCGGTGCGACGAGGATCATTCTGCACTTGGACTTCTTGAGCTGGTTGATGAGGCGGAGCGGCAACGGAGGGAACACGTATAGAAACAGGCCGTCCCAGGGGAACGAGAAAGCATCGCCCATGCTCCTCAGTTGCGGGAACCTGCTGGCGAACCTCCGCCACTTGGAGTTTGTCGCTGTCGCGAAAAGGTCGATCCGGGGTTTGCCCCATCGTCGAAAGAGCCGATCCACATGGTCCTGACGTAGTTCCCACTCGTGGCACGAGCGCAGCTCCCTGCTGAGTGAGTCGGCGATGGTGTTTTTTATTCCTGCCAAGTGGAAGGGAACCAGAAACATACCCCTGGGCGACGGCCCAGTGCCACAGATCCTGGGCCTCCTTGGATAGGGCTGGGGATCTGGTGCCCCCCTGCTTCCGTATGTAGAACATCGTGGTGGTGTTGTCGGTGAAGATCCTCATCACTTTGTCCTTGAGGGACAGAAGGAACGACTTGAGCGCCCAGAACACTGCTCGGAGCTCCAGAATGTTGATGTGGAGAGACCTCTCCTCCGGGAGCCAAAGGCCTCTTGCGAGGAGGTCTCTGGTGTGGGCCCCCCCAACCCTCCAGAGAGGCGTCCGTCGTCACCGTCTCCTGAAACGCCAGGGTTTTAAAGTCCGTGCCTGTAGTGAGGTGAGCACCGGTACCCCACCATAGGATCGCCCGACGGAACTCCTCGTCGAGAGGTATCCTGTCCTCGAAGCAGGCCGTCGCCTGAAATCAGCGGGCGTCGAGGAACTCCTGTAGCGGACGCATCCGAAGTCTGCAAAGCGGTACAAGATAGATGCATGAGGACATCATCGGAGGAGGGAATTGATGAACCTCACCCTGTCCACGTCCGTGGCTAGCAGGCGCTGCACCTTGCCCAGGATGGTCTTCGTCCTCTCCTCCGACGGGGAGGCCAATTGCCCCACTGTATCGAGCTTCGCTCCTAGAAACAGTGCTACTTGCGACGGAACCAGGTGGGATTTGGGGTAGTTGATGGCGAACCCCAGTTCCGTGAGCAGCCGGACGGTCCTCGCTGTGTGTTCGGCGGCGAGTCCTCTTGTCCTTGCTATGATTTGCCAGTCGTCCAGGTAGGGGTAGACGTGGATCCCCTGCAGGCGCAGCCGCGCCACCACTGGTGCCAGGCACTTGGTGAATACCCTGGGTGTCGACTTTAATCCGAACGGTAGGGCTCTGAATTGGTAGTGGCGTCCCTGAACCACGAACCTGAGAAACCTCCTGTGCCCTTTTAGAATGGGGATGTGGAAGTAAGCATCCTCCAGGTCCAACAACGACAGGAAGTCGCCCTCCTCCAGCTGTCCCAGCACATGCTGGAGGGTGACCATCCTGAATTTCTGCGCCTTGATGTATTTGTTTAACCGACGCAGGTCCAGGATGGGGCGCCAACCGCCTGTCTTCTTTCTGACGAGGAAGTACCTTGAATACTCGAGCTCGTCCCCAGGAGCTCCGGAGCCTCCTGGGGACGAGCTCGATGGCACCTTTCTTGAGCTTCGCCCTTGCCTCCAACAGCAGTTGAGGGACGCGATTCTCCTTCCTGGCCACGGGAGGAATGCGAGGGCACTTCTTTTGGAATTCCAGCGAGTGCCCGTTGGCCAGGGTGTCCAGCACCCAACGGTCGGTGGAGATGGACTCCCACACGCTGACGAACTTCGTCAGCCGGTCTCCCACCGGGGTGCTTCGGTGGGGGCCCGACGACACGGCCGGGTCAGTCTTGCTTGGAGGCGGCCTTGCCGCCTTGGCCTTGCCTCCTTGGCGATGACGACGGGATCCCCCTTGCTTTCCGCAACCTCTGCAGGCTTCCTGGGAAGAGGAGCAGGCCGCCTGGCGGTATGTGGAAGAGCCACCGCTGGATCCTTTGGAGGCACCCTGTCTGCCTCCGGAGCTCCGAAAGGGCCGTCGTTGTTGAAGTACCCCTAAGGACCGGGCCGTCTCCGAGTCGGTCTTGATGACCTGGAGAGACTCGTCCACAGCCTTACCAAAGAGGTTGTTGCCGTCGAACGGCATATCCAACACTCTGGTCTGGACGTCCCGTCAGGTAGGAAGTCTAGCAGGGGAGCTATCTTGAACCAGAGCTCCCTGTCGTAGCGGGCCACGATCGCTAAGGCATTGGCCGCCTTAATCGTCGTCGCCGCCGACGAGATGACTCGTCGTCCCATGGAGTCCAACTTCTTGCCCTCGCTGTCCAGCGGGGAAGTGGAAGTTGAAGCCGCCGCACCCGCTGCTTTCTTCTTAGCCGCTGCCGAGACGACAGAGTCCGGCGTGAGCTGGGCCCTGAGGCACAAGGGGGTGGCATCGGGGACTCAGTACTTCTTCTCGTACCTGTCCCTCTTGTCGGGTGTCGTGGAAGGGTTCTTGAGGACAGCAAGCCCCTCGTCCCAGATGTCGTCGAGCAAAGGCACCGCAAGGACCGTCTTCCTCTTGGCCTCTCGTCATTTGGAGAAGCCCGGGGAGGGGGGGGCGATGACGGGATGTCTGCTGTGTCATCACCGCCGTTGTTGTCTGTCCCCGTCGCTGTAGCTGTCGCCGTATCCTCTCTAGGGTCCGGCGAGGGGGATGAGGGGTCCACAGGCCTCGCGGGCACGAAGGGCGCAGAGGGGTGGATTCTCCTCTGCTTGTTCGGAGGGTTTCCCGACGGACCTGGTTCTGGCTCCTCCGTTGGGGGCCGTGGTAATCTCGTCCTTATCTCGGTACATAGGGATTGGATTGCTAACAAAATGGCCGCCGAGCTATCTTGGGGCTCGGGTAATGGCAGCGACGGACGGGATGGCCGCTCCACTGGGCCCTCTTCATCGCCATCGTCGCTATCTTCGATCACGTCGGCGGCGACCGTCCCCTGGGATTGAACCTTCTCGAACCTCTCGTTGAGGCAAATGAACCTCTCGTTGAGGCCCTTCTCGGTTTCCACCAGCTCCTCCTCAGAGGCGGATTCCGAGTCTGTAATGGCCACCGGGCCCCCCCCACTCTTTTTCCACCGGGGACTTCACGGGGGTCTTAACGATGGGCTGGAAAGAGGATTCCCTCCGTGGTGGCAGGGATACTCTGGGCCCAGAGGCCGTTTCCAATGGCGTAATATCAGCCGGCTTCGCCAGGGTCGCAGCGACCACTTCGATAGAGGCCTTTGCCGGGTGGATCAAAGCCCTCACCACCTTAGGTGCGTCCTGGGCCTTTGCCTTGGGGGGAGGGTCAGCGCCTTGCTCCCCCTTCGAGATCGACCGGGGCCGCTCCAGCAGCTTACCCGGGTTCTCGGACTTCCTCTTCCCCGAACCAGAGCACCGGCTCGTGGTTGAACGTGCCGGGGAAGTCACGCCCTGCCTGGCAGCCGAAGAGTCCGACCTTTCGGCGCTCCCGGTGCCCGCGGACTCGCGGTGCTAGGCCTTCTGTTGGGCCCCCGTCGCCGGGGCGCCCTCACAGGACTTAGAAGCCCGCTCAGACTTTTTCTTCGCCTTCTCACCTGCTGTGCCCTTCTCCAGCCAGGCGGCGAGGCGGGAACGACGATCTTGTTTGGTCCGTTCCGAAAGGTTCTTGCAGAACGCACAGTCCTTCTCCACGTGCGTCTTGTCCTCATGAAGGCAGTAGAGACATCGCAAATGCTCGTCCTCCTTGAAAACGTTTTGTAATCCGCATCCAGGGCAGCACCTGAACAGCTTGGATCCGGGCGTCAAGCTTCCCTGGGCCATGTCCGTTGAGGTAGGCCGCAGATTTTCCGGAATCCTCCAAGAAGCGTAAACTCGACGAAAACTTCACCCTTGAGGGGCGTAGAAGAATTCCGAAACGGGTCCCCGTTATCGGAAGTAGAAACGGTGGAGCTTGAGGCTCGATTAAACCGAAAAAATGAGAAAAAATCTCCTGAAAAAGCGCGAAAACGCAGCAAAAACTCGAGAGCTAAAGCACGAGGACTCCCAACACTTGAGCGTGCGGTAAAAATCTGAGGATGGCTGCCAGAGGCGGGGCATAGGGAGAGGGCAGTCATTGGCTGGGGGCAGTATGACCCAGAGATCAGTGATTGGTTACTACTAAGCAAGACAGATCAGAAACAAAACTGATACTGATTTTTTCTTTACCGAGGATTCCCAGCCTGGCGACAGGGAATATTCATGAGCATGTTAATCCATGCCAGACCCCATGCTGGAGAAAAATACAGCGTATATGCTATACTTTCCTTGTTCATTTCAATCATGGGTCAAGAGAGCAAAGGGTTTCTTCTAGACCTAGTGGACACTAAACACTGGTACTTCAGGACGTAGCACATCTATTTTGTGCCATCTAAACATATTTGATCAGAAAGATGATGATTTATTGATGAACGATTGAAACGAACGAGGAAAGGATAGCATATACGCTGTCTTTTGCCTGGGTAAAACTCACCCTACGTGGTTACAGTGGAATGATAATTCCCCATTACAGCCCAGAAGAAGGTTGTATCATCAAAAGGACGAATTTGTGATGTCCGCTTAGACAAGTGAAACATATGTAGACTTTTTTTCTACTGTGCAATTGTTTAAAACACAGGAAGTACCATCTGCTACAGAAGGGGAGGACACTGTGCATATAGAAATAGACAAATAGTTGAATAAGGAATCAGCTGTGATGTATAGGTTTTTAAAATTTTGAATGATTGGTAGGGTGACAGAGTGAGTTGAATTTTTGGTGAAAGAATATTGTGTGATGTGTTTTTTGTAACAAATTTGATATTTTATATGTGATTGATGATAATAAAATGAACATGAACCAAATGAGTGACGTTTATTGGCATTTATAAAAAAAAAAAGAAGTGAAAACGTGCACCATTCCCTATTCGACTGGTCCATTGTGTTTATTGAGTTGGTAATGGCCAGGCCTAACTTGTGACCTGAATAGCCCACACATAACTGGTCATCCTATCTTAATTTTGCCAATCTGGAGATGTAAGAACTCCGTGCACGTCTAGGGTCAAGCCTGTGAAGTCTTTCCTCTTCCTTCCCAGGATGTGGAAGAGGATAAAAAGATGCCAACGTTATCTTCGGAGTAAGATGAAACGCAGATACAATTTTGGGGAGAAAAATAGGCTTCACTTTTAGTGCCACCTTGTCTTTATAAAAGACAGTATGAGGAGGCTTGCAGGATAAAACATGTAGCTCACTCACCCTTTGGGCTGATTTAATTGCCACCAAAAAGATGGTTTTTAGAGTTAGAAGTCTTAAGGGACAAGAATGTAAAGGCTCAAAAGGAGATCCCATCAAAAAGTTTAACACCTAGTTGAGATCCCACAGTGGGATTTGAAACGGGATTGGAGGGAAAACATTAGTCAGTCCCTTTTAAGAATTGTCCTATAAGAGGAATCTTAAAGTACAAGACTTACTCTGAAGTGCACTTAAAGATAGGAAGCGCTGCCAGATATCCATTGATGGTACCAAGCTGGAGCCCAGCTACACCAGCTGCAGAACTTCCAGCGGCAGCGATATAAAAAGATTTGGTCGCTGGCCTTCTGGCCGAAAGCAAAATCTCCATTACGTCGTCCGCGAGGTCCCAATCCTTGTATCTCAGCCTCAGAAACCATGCGTGAAGGCTGAGCGTCCTGATATCCGGTTGGAGGACCCTCCTCTCGCAAGAGAAGGTCCTCTCTTTGTGGAAGACGTATAGGAGGGCAGATGGATATGTGCAGATGGTCCGGGTACCGTCTTCTCCTGGCCCAATCCGGGCAATTAGGATCATGTGTTTCCTGAACTTTCTCAACCTCCAGATTACGCGAGGAATTCCGGAGCTGGAGAAAACGGGTACAGGAGTGGAAATTCCCAGTCCATCACAAACGCGTCTCCTAGAGCTCCTCTTGGGGGAAATTCCCTTGAGCAGTACAGGTCGCACTTCCGGTTGGCACCGGCCACAAACAGATCCACTTAAGGGGTTCCCTAAAGGGTGAATTCCTGAACTAGTTCCTACTCGTGGGAGACTGTGCTCTACCTGCTCAGAGCGTCCGTGTTCTGCTCTCCGGCTAGGTGCACTGCTCACATAGAGATTCCTTCTTGTATTGCCCAGAACCAGAGCTGCATTGCCTCTCTGCACAGTGGTAGTGACCATACACCTCCTCTTTTGTTGAGGTAGTACATGGCCACTGTGTTGTCAGTCATTATCAGGACATTCTTCTTTGCCTGTACAGATGGCAGGAAGTCCTTCAGTGCTAGTCTGATTGCCCTCAGCTCTAAAAGGCTGATATGTAGTTTGGACTCCGATGGAGACCAACAATCGCTGATGGTCAATCGATGGTATGGGCTCCCACCCTGGGAGTGAGGCATCCGTCACTACTGTTCTCTCCGGTCATGGTTGCCAAAATGGTTCTCCTTTTAAGATGTTCTCCCGACTGGCCCTCCACCGAAGATCCAGTGACACTCTGGGATTTGTAGGAGATCTGACACCCTTCCTATGAATTGTGACTACTGGGTCCTGAGAGCCCAGTGGAGAGATCGCCTTCTCAGGCGAGCCTCCCGCACCAGCAAAATGCAGGATGCCATAAGGCCGAGCAACCTCAGAAAATCGAAGGCCGGTAGATTCTGGAATTTGTCCGATAACTAGCCACTATTCTAAGGGGCATGCAAACTATATTTTGACATAAATGAGCATGCACAGGCGAACAGAACCCCTGTACATAGGAGTTCAAGCGGTATGGCAGCAGAAAATTGAAAGAAAACTCTCCAAATGTCCAATTCCGGATCTACTTCTGGGGTATGTATTTCACTGACCTGTTGGCTGAGAAAACATTGCTTCCAGAGGAGACAAACAAGCAGCAAACCCGTCACATTATATTGCAAAAGAAGTGAAATAATGTGTGTGTGTGTGTATACAGTCAGTGATTCACTGTTAGGTAAATATTTCAGAAGCGTATATGTTTTTGCTTGGAAAGAATAGCATTTGCTTGAATGAATTTCAATTTTTGTGATCATTACAAGGGAAGTGTTCTACTAACCAATTTCGGGGTTGAATTCTTGTTTGCCCATCTCGACTCCCAGAGTGGTATTTGGTTTCACTTGTGCTTGCCAACTCCTTTGCTCTGAGGGAACGGGCAGCGATACACCAAGTTTACTACAGGGTACTCTCATCTGCCTAGCCAGCCCAATCGGGGTGTGAGCAGAACACTGGCTATGAGGGCTAAACGAGAGCCAGTGCCAAGTGCCATGACAGGCTGGGTCATCCTGTGTGATTACCGCCCTCGGGAACATCAACTCCGAACCGGGCAGCGCACAACCTTGAGGCAACACAATCCCCTGACAGGTCATATTGTGTGGGTGTAATGTGTCCTTGCACCGGGTATGAGCATGAAATGAATCTAGACCTGCAAGAGCTTGGCATCCAACAAACACAGAGGGCAAATGCCCCAAGGTACATTAATAACATCTCTGCATTTCTGTAGACATGCACCTGTCAGCCCACATGCGGTGCCTTCAAGTGAGCTATATGGTTTGTCCGCATAGCAGAGGCAGACTAACCCATAGACAAATTGCTTAAAAGACAATTAAGTCTAAACAGCTAGTCTTTCTGGCACAAAGACTATCACCGAGTTCGCCGAGGGATGAGATAAGGTTTTTATCAGATCATGTGGGTGAAGATCTCACAATTTAAGTGCTTACATTCGACATTGAAGCAGTATAAATGTACTACCATTAACTTGGGTAAAAACTGTTTTGATAACAGCGATACGTAGAGGGAGTTATCCAGCATGAAGCTCTGTGTAAGATCACAAATAATTATTATTAAAAGCCAGTTTATTTTTGTAAAAATCATACAAAGGTTTAAGCAATTCATAAATGTAGTCATTTTAAAACCATTTTACACTCTACAGGCATTCTGGATTTTAAATAAAGCTGTTAAAGCATCACAGATCTCAACGAAACAGGCCACTGCTGTACATTTATACTAATAAAACAGTCTGCACCAGACTAATGCACTGGCATCATGAAAGCAGTGTGTGTGTGAATTTTTAAAGCACAAAGTGTGTGGGTGTAATTGTAAAGCACAAAGTGTGTGTGTGTGTGTGTGTGTGTGTGTGTGTGTGTGTGTGTAGGTATAAAACACAAGTTAAGTCAGAGAGAACGCATTTGCGCATCAACGATGGCACGAGTGACTACAAATAATAATAACCTGAGCTTTCCGGTTAGAGTGGAAAGGCCAGGTATGCACTGCTGTAGTTTCAGAGTTTGAAAAAGATGGTGGAAAATATTCTCAGACTTTGAAAAACAGCGAAAAGGGATCCATCTTATTACAAATTAGTAGAACTTATCTTACAGTCAGAGGTAAGTCAGGGCTGTTGACATTGCTTTAAACCCCAGGATAAGGCATGGGCCAGATTGTCATCTCAACTCTCAAAGTCAGGCAAGTTTCTGGTGAGTACAATTACCAATATGCCACCACAAAGGCAAATCCTAATTCCAGTACTTCCGAGGTGCTGCTAAAGAGTGGAAAATCTGCATTCTAGGTAATCCAGGAGGCAATAGGGACAGCAAGATTTCTCCATGCACAGTCGTGGGGCAGAGAAATACACATCACACTCTCCAAAAGCAGACTAATGCTGAGGGAGGGACAGCCAAAGCTTCCTTGAAGCTCTGTTTCTACATACACTGTGATGAATTGAGAGTATTTGCCCCTTTTCCGTGGGGGAGCCACCCCCTTTGAGGCTAGGGAGGTAAGTCTGCTCCGTAACACCCTCCATAGGGGCCTGAGCAAGTGGGACCTTAATGGGAGTGGCTAGCCTCTAGGGGGCAAGGACTCTCATTCCCATAAGGAACTCCCTATGCAAACAATACTCTCTGCCTACATGGGATTGCCGACAACCAACCATAATGTATCCTCCTTTTGTTTGGCTTCAGGTAATGCTGCATCAAATACAGCACTTGAAGGAAAACTGAACTCCCCTTTGAACGCGAACACGTATGTAACTGGGAAGAACCGATCGAGAAGAGAGAGACATATGCAGTGGAACACTCCAATGAAGTGACGTCTTGGAGGGGTGGAGGTGTGTGGGGAGGCGTAGCCCGCAAAGGAGAGAAAGCCAGAGGCAGACGCCGGAGGCCTGGCGCAACAGACAATGGAGAAAATACTGCCAGGACGGAAGACTGGAGACCTTCCTAAGCAGTGGCGTGACCAAGGAGTAACTGTGGTGGGTTTTGGGTCTGACAAACAACACTGAAACAGGAGAAAGCAGGAGGAAAGAAACTCTCCATCGGCAGCCATAGGCTGACCACAGCGAGACACCGAGAACAGATCTGTTATGGAGAACCGAGAAAAGCAGTGGAGAAAATTGACAAGTGTCGGCGCCGAGCCCCGAGAATCCACCCATCAGAAGTGAAGGTATCGGGGTGGAGCAGAGAAGGGGGTGGCAACCAGAACAAAATATATTAAATGAAAGGAACTGCAAGGAAGATTGTAAATCATTGATAAAGCATGAATATGGATTTGAGGAAACCACAAGAAGGTTACCAAGTACAACTGTGGTGAAAAAATGGAAGCGATTAGTAAGAGATTTTGAAAATCGCGCTGGGTCAAGTGCAAGTAAAAATCATCAAACAATAAGTGAGAGAAAGGAGAGACATGTAGAGACCCCACGAGTGGTGGTGCCACACCCCTGTGAAGGGTATAACAGACCCAACAGGAAAGAATCAACTGTAAAGAGTCTAAAGGACTAATAAGAGGAAGGAATATACAAGGTTCCATAGATCCAAAAGGATAGCAAGAAGGACATGGATAGGTCTCACACCCTCTAGAATAGCCAGCCTAGGAACATACAGCAGGAACTGTAGGAACTCATGAAAAAGACTGGGAATCAGAATCAATAGTGCCTACTAACTTGTTGCAATTGGAAACCCTGAAACAAAGCTCCAAGAGAGACGGTTAAAGGGATGAGGCCAGAAGATATAGCTTTTGGACATTTTTTAGTTATCAGTTCTAGTGATAGGGTCAGTTAGAAGTAGGATTTGGACTGAGCAGTTTTTGTTTTACACTTTTGATGACAGATTAGCACCCTTAGTTATTTTGATTAGATAGTGAACATTCCCATTGCAATTGCCCGTGTTAGGCATTTTTCTTTTTATTTAAATAAAACATAAGAATGTCCAACATGAGCCCGACTTTTTCTTACGACCTGCCACAAGACACAAGCTAAATCTAAAATACAAATCATCTTTCAAATCTTCCAAGCCACTAACTTACAAAGTCCAATCTTGGAGGACACTTTAAAACTATGACCCTATCACAGCAGAATCCCCTCATGTAGAACTACCCCAATAACGAACCACGTAATAAACCGACTCTTTAAGAAGAGTGTGGTGAAGTTTGGCGAAAAGGTAGAGTATTTTCCCCTGTTAATGATCAACTGACAGGCCCTGCAGAAGATTGAAAAGTGGCATGGGGAGAATGCAGATTCTGAATTGCCTGCCAACAGACCTGCTCCTTAGGAAGGCTAGGAAGAGACGAGAATGCAGGGAGAACAGGCCGAGTACCTTGAAGTAGTCGCTGGAAGGAGACCCTGTCGGCATTGCCAGAAATGCCTGAAGACAGCTTGCCTGCAACCTATGGGAACCACTGTGCGAGTACAGATGAACTTGCCCATAAGAAGCTGTCATGCTGCATTAAGGAGACACGCCAAGCCAACAGCTGTTACGTGGAAGATGCAAATCTCATTTATGGCTAACCAACATTGAGGAGGGTCGAAGGAGTGGAAGAGAAGTGGTGAGCAATCAAGCGGCAGAAGAGCCTGTGCATGTCAGCGTGATCGATTTGCCCAGGAAAACTGAAGCAGTCGGAGCCATGAAGGTGACAAGGAGACCGTCTCCGTTACGTAGAGCACGTCTAACATTGAGGCAGATTGGGAAATGGGTGAAGGAGTCATGAGGGAAGCCTCGAGAGTGCCAAATCTGGAGGTATGGGGAAAGCCCTTTCCAAAGTTCCTTGTACATTTGTTTTATAGACGTTTGTTTACACATGTTACCTCTTCAGGTATGCACCATGACATCTGCCCTCAACTCCACTGCCTTTAGCAAAATCAATACAGTAGGAATTAAGCAAACTATATTCAGTTAGTGTGGTCACTATACTATCCTTTTACATTAGCTGAACGAAGAAGAAAAGTGCTAAAACAGTGATACAAAAGGGTCTGCTGTTTTCCACTGCATACCGACTACTGCAACTCACCAAGAATGTTTGGACTTGTTCATGCTCATTGATCAGCATTTGTAGGTTTGCGAGAATCCCCACATATCAGGACAAACCTAAGCAGCTGCAATTATTAGCACCATAGATTTGGGCGATGGGGAAATTGCACATAAAAGGACAGCCATTGGTGTACAGCCCAATTTCAGCTGGTCTGATGTTTGAACTTACAGGTGCTTACGAGTGAGGGTCTGTGGGTTTGGGGTGGAGGAGAGGAGAAAAGTTGCAATAGCACTATCCCAGATTCAGGGCCACGGGAGACTACAGATTGGCAGCTCAGCTGAGGAAAACAGGTGGCCTCTCACCTCTACTGTGCTTTTATGTGCCTGGTGTGCTACTTCCAGTGGTACAAATTGAGAATGTCATTGTATGGGGGCTGTTTGTTTTGCATATTGCCTACACCCTGGCACCACATGCTTCTACCTTTTGCTCCAGGCTGGTTTTGACGTACTCAAACCAATTTGGCCATGGGCCAATCTTCAGTTTTCAAATCTTCAGTTTAAAAAAGGGATGGCCACTAACTGGCACTTTGGAAGGTGTAGCTTGTTAACCAAAAAAGGCCTATTCTACTTATTTTATACAGGTAGACGTCTTTTCTTGTATGTTTGAAATTTACTGCAACACTGACTGAGTTTCAGTTCATTTACATAAGCACAATGCATTGTGGCTCTAAACTGGAGATGAACTTGCAGGGATGGCTACTAGGTGGCACTGTGGCTTATGTTTGTTAACTCAAACAGCCGATTCACCTACACATACAATGCATAGAGCCACCCGAAGATCATTTCTGCCGGGCACGGGGCATTTAATGCTACAGAAAACGGCGTCCCACTCCACTGAAAATCTGAAAGCTGTCCAGGGCAGGCAAGGTTGAGCAAAGTAAAGCTGAAGTGTCACCCATAACTGTATAATTGCCAGTGTTAGGTTGGGCACCCTTCTAAGTTCACCCTCCGCCTTCCAACTTACAGTAGGCATTTTATATACGGGGAAATTAGGTGGAAAGGCTTAAACTATTATGGAGACAAACTTTAAATGAAATGATACAGATTCATAGCGGACACCTTTTCTAACGTTGGATAAAAGGTTAAACGAACGGCCTGTACTACCATCACTACTACAACCACAAAAGAAAATGTAATTGCTGAGGCTGGTTAAGCCACATAGCCATCTCTGTTTTCAATGTACAGGATGTGCATTGGGAAATCCTGTAGGTGCCAATGACCACACGCCCAAACAAACCTGAAACATGTGGAAATGCCTTTTGTGACCTGCTTCTTCAAACAGCTGTTAATTGCTTCCTGGTAGTGACAAATTACTGCACACACAATTGCATTAACTCAATGTGTTGAGGCAGACCCCGCCTAGGGGGATTTGCCACTGAAAGGTTATTCATGTCCTGGCCATTCACCCCTTAACTGCCAATGGTTGGATCCCCCCCTAGCCCCCCTCTACCCCCCACCCAAGTGCCAAGCCCTTTTTTGGTGATTTTAGTATGTCGCCATTCAATCCCTTTTGTAACCTTTTTGTTACATACGTTATCTCAGCCAAATTTGGCCCCTTTTCTTCCCACCTGTAGAGGGTCATAACACCACCAAGGAATCGTAGTTTGCTATATGGGGTGAGAGAAAATAAACAAAAAGCGAGCAAATGTTGTGTTTCTTTCAGAAAATGGCAATAAAATGTTGTACAAAGAAGCCTGTGTTTTTTTCCTTGTAAGAGGTAAGAACAAATGGTTTGCTGTGCTGAATATGCCATTTTCCAGGCTTTCAAAAACAGGTTGAGTGGAAACTAAAAAGATATCTGTATATGTTACCATCAGTTTGGTGAGAGGTTGACAAGTTTTCCCTTTTTTCCCTATAGGACATGCGTGGACGGAATGGAAGAGGAGAGCATACATTTCTGAAAAGTAGACAAAACTCCAAGTTTAGGAAGGGGTGATTTGCGCAGGTTAGGCAACAACTATGTAGGCTAAATTCCCATAGTTTAGGGAAAAATTGGAAAAATGACAGATAAAGTTATGTGCTGGACATGGTTGGGCCTGTAAGGTAATGGTTTCTGTGAATACTGAGAAAAGCAATGCCCCGCTATATACCCAACTCTTCCAGTTAGGAAATCACACATTTTTTGTTATGTTTCACAAAACAAGCATTACCAAAAGCCAAAAACCGAGTCATGGTACACAGGAATGTTATGCTGACGGCCTAAAGAGACAATTTAGCATGTGTAAATAAGGCAAACAAATGTGGTGAGGCATGGCAAGCATACATTTTTGAAAGAGCACAGGCAGACCTTTTGAAGGGCAGGTGACTTGTGCAGGTTACAAAAGCGTGTAGTACCTAAAGCAACGACTAAACGTAGGTTACATTTGGGAAATTAAAGGGTTGTGTAACAAAGTGCAGCAGCAAATGTATAAAAACCAAGAGAAAACAACAAATGTCCTACCTTCCCGAGTTCCCACAGGTGTGCTGAGGAAAACAGTACCCCACATGTGTGGGTGCACCTACCTGGGCTCAAAGGGAAAAGTCTAAACCACTGCTAATCACTAAAGGGTTTGGGGAGACAACCTACAGATTTGGACCTGGAGTGTCGCAGCCATCAAGGAAAACAGGGAACCCCATGCATTTCTGAAAAGAAGATACCTGTGTAAATCCACAGAGATCGGACTTGTGCGAATCACACCAGAATGTATTACCCACAAGCCCCGGCAATGTCCGAAATTTTGGGAAAGAAACACAATTTTCAGACATTTCCCACCTCTAAAACAACGAAACACGCTGCCAACACCACATGTCCTACCTTGTCGCGTTCACACGGGTGTCGCAACGCAAGCGGTAACTCACATGTGTGGGTGCACCTAAATGGGCGCAAAGGGAAAAGGCTATACCACTGGTAACCCAAAATGTTTCGGGACAGCAGATTTTGCAGGAATTTGCTCATGTGGACCACCTACAGATTCGGGCCAGGGGTGTTGCAGCCACCAAGGAAAACAGGGAACCCCATGCATTTCTGAAAAGAAGACGCCCGGGGGAATCCACAGATGTCTGACTTGGGCTAATCGCCTAAGAATTTATTACATATAAGCCCTGGCAAAATCCGGAATTTATGAAAGAAATTACAATTTTCAGACATTTCCCGCATGGAAACTACTGAAACATGCTGACAACACCACATGTCGTACCTTCCCACATTGCCACAGGTGTCCGGATAAAAACAGTACCTCACATGTGTAGATGCACCTACCTGGGCTGAAAAGAAAAAGTTTCGACCGCCCACAAGTTCAACGGCAATCTCAGGGCGCCCTGGCAGGGTGCCCGTCTGTGCCCAGAGGGAAATCCTGTAATGCTGCTTAGCCAGAGCTCCAGGATAGTCAGGGGTGATGGCCCTGGCCTTGGGTGGCTGTCCCACGTGTGGGTTGACCGTACACACGTCCAGTAGCGGTTTCAGGGAGCCTCGACAGGCTCCACGTCCTTTCCCAGAGGGAGAAGATGTAACGCAACAGATCTCAAGGATGGTCAGGGGTGATGTCCTGGCCTTGGGCACCCATCTCCCATGTGGATCGACCATCCCCAAGCCCAGCCTGGAGCACTGGCTGGGCGGCGTTACAGCTTTTCCATTCGGGGAAGAATGGGGACCCTCCCGGTGCTCCATGCAACTGCTGCAGGACTTGGGGACGGTCGACCCAGATGGGAGACAGGAGCCCAAGGCCAGAAACATGACACCCACCCATCCTGGTACTCTGGTTGGCCTGCTTTATAGCATCTCCCTGCGGGAAAGGACTGGGAATGTGCCGGGCCTCCCTGGAACCACAGCTGGGCTTGGGGATGCTCAACCCATATGGGAGTCAGCCGCCCTATGCCAGGGACTTCCCCCCCCCTACCATCCTGGAGCGCCGGCTGGGCTGCATTACAGAATTCCCCTGCGGGAAGTGATGGGGACCCTGCCGGGGCTCCTGCGACTGGCACTGCATTTGGGGACGGTCTACCCACGTGGGAGACAGCCTCCCAAGGACGGGGAGCCAGAACTCCAGGACGGTTGGAGGTGATGTCCCCAGCCTTGGGCATTCATTTCCCACATGGGTCTACCGTCCCAAGTCCACCCCTCCACTGGATCCCTGGTGGTCTAGTGGCATTGCTGGGCACGATCGAGTGATCCGCGCCCAGCAATGCTTCAAGGAAGGAGTCATTGTAAAAGGGGGAGTCTCCCCTTTCCAACAACAACTCCCTCAATCAAAACGGCACATAAATGCCTGAGATCTAAGGAGGGAAAGGGTCAGGCACACCTTCTTCGGGGGTGAAATGTACTTTCAGTTTCACGTCAGTGCGCATTAAGCACGCTAACGTGAAACTGAAGGAAATCCAACCCCCGGGCCATAGCACGGGGGTTGGATTTCCCTTAATTGAAGTGTCAAAAAGGACAAGGTATTTCGTCCTTGGCACTGTGAATGCAATGCCAAGGACGAGATATCTCGTCCTTGGCATATAAGGGGTTAAAAATCACTATTTTGCTAGCGTCACTGTTGTTGGTGACTTATCCAAAGTCCTGAGTTTAAATGGCACACTACTAAAGAGCTCAAAATATAGAAGTATGCCGCAAATAGGTGTAGCAAGATGGTGGAGGGCTGGAGGAGGCAGTGAGAATGCGACAAGAGGAGGAAATCGAACAGGAGAAAGTGGGAGGTGGAAGATTACAGATGTCTCACCAATTAACACGGCCTTTCCAAAACAAGCATTGGAAATGTAAAGCGTTTCTGGGTTTGCAGCTTACTACAACGTATACAGACATGAATCGGAAGATGCATGGACCCAACATACCCAATATTTACTTTAAAAAATTCCAGAAATGTCTGCAAGTTAGTGTTTACGACAAAATTTGCAAAAATGTACAAAAAAGAAATAACCAAAGTCAAAAAGAATACCAATGATAGGATTGAGAAAGCTAAATCTAACACTAAAGAATTGTTCTCCATCCTCCGCGAACTAGAATCCCCAATCCAATCGGTAGAGAATGCCCCAAAGGATAAAAAGCATGGTGTACTAACATACAAAATGCTCTATCGAATAAAATGTTGTCCCTACAATGCAAAATCGCAAAAAAAAAGGCCTCATTACCTCTCACTGACCAACAAACTAGTCAACCTGCGGTAACTAGGACAACCACACCTTTTAGATTCAAGACTATCTCCATAACTGAAACAGAAAAAAATAATACTCTCCCTCAAACCTTTGAATAGTAAAGGCGACACGTGCCCAGCACAGATAATAAAGGATGCAGCTAGAGACCTAGACCCTTTTATCTCAAAGTTGATAAACGCCTCATTTAAAACTAATACAGTACCAGCCAACCTTAAAGAATCCTGGGTTCTACCATTACTAAAAAAAACAAACTCTGGACCCCACCATCCCTACTAATTACAGACCCATTACCATTGTGTCATTTCTCCTTAAAATCGTAAATAGAGCTGCGTACATACAAATCCAGGACTATCTGGAAGCCAACCACCTACTTGGCTCACGACAATCGGGCTTCCGCCCTCTCCATGGCACTCAAAACAGCATTGCTAGACCTCAAGACACAAATTGAAGAACTAAAGGACAATGGAAAAATAGCTTTGCTCCTCCTACTGGACTTGTCAGCAGGATTCGACTTGGTGGACCATGCAGTGTTATGCAATCACCTCCAATCTGCCGCCAACTTCACTAATGAAGCTACAGCTTGGGTCGAATCCTTCTTAGCTAACCGGACCGTTAGAGTCTTCTCTACTTCAGCCTGTGCCAACCCTATCAAAATAACCAGTGGGGTCCCACAAGGCTCCTGCGTATCCCCCACTATGTATAATATCTTTACCAAGCCTCTGTTTGACAAGTTGAATAGACTGGGTGTCACTTACACTAATTATGCAGATGACACTGAGATCCTCATACCCCTTTCGGGCAACTTCGAGGCAGACTCAGACCTGGTGAACAAAATATACACCCTCATTCAGGCATGGATTGGATCCCATGGCCTCTGCCTGAATGACAAAAAAACGGAGTTACTAATCCTAGGCTCTGAAGCTAATATCCAAAAACTTAGCCCAAACTACACATCCTTCAACATTGATAACAACCCTATCAAGGTGATGTCTGTAGTTAAAACTTTAGGATTCTACTTGGACTCCTCTCTCACTCTCAAAAAGCAAGTCAACTCCCTTGCCTCATCCACAATGTACACTTGTAAACTCATCAGAGCCTCCAGACCATACCTCTTGAGAGCGAGCTGCACCACCCTAGCCAATGCTCTTATTATGTCAAGATTAGACTACTGTAATGCCCTATACTCAGGAGCTAACAAATATATCACAGACAAAATTCAAAGACTACAGAATAACGCCTTGAGTGCAGCATTAAACATCCCCTACAGAGAGCATATCACCAAATTCAGGAAAGAGGTCAACTCGCTGAAAATAACGGACAGAATTCTCCTCAAAACAACATCCCTCACCTCCAAATGCCTGAATAACCTAGCACCTCCATACCTCATGGATAAAATTACTAGGAGAACAGCTACACGCCCCACAAGATCTGCCAAATCATTTATGCTGGAGATTCCTAGGTTCAAACGCTCGACAGCAGGAGGAACCAGTTTCCCTGTTAAAGCTGCACAATGTTGGAACAAATTATCAGTTGACATCAGACAAGTATAACCCTACCCTAAATTCAGACACAAGATACTCAATTGGCTACACACTAATCACACCTAACTGACGAATTACACTTCTACCTTGCCAGCCCCTACACAACCCTTTGTTTTCACCAAACTACACGGTAGCTTGGTTAACTATGCACACAGTGTATACGCAGGTGTGCAGACACCTATACTTCTTGATAATGCTTCCTTGATTTACAATGACCATTGCTTTGCACTTAATGTATTTTACACCTGTATCTTGGTCCTATCGCAATCACTGCTCTATGTATTGCTACGTTTGTACTGTAACTAAGTTTTAAGATTTCTTGTTTCGGTTACGCCTGTCTACCTTAGGGCTTGGTGTGCATTACCAAACAAATAAATAAACATACATTTCGTAATGGACATAGTAAAAAGACGTCCGTTCACTGGAAATTAGAACTATGTTTTTACTGTCTTGATTACAAATGTTGTTATGCAACTGCAAACACTAACAGCACATGTTTTTTGCACTTTTAATATAAATAGTGGCTATGTAGGGTAGACGTAGTTACTATACTGTAGTTATCCTTACAGATTGGCTCAACACACAGGGCATCTACCTTCTGATCCCATGCTTGAGGCTAACGTGAAGTATCTTTAATGCCCGATGTCTCCCATACATTTCAGAGAATTTCTTTTTAATCTGAAGAACGAAGTCAAAAATGACAGTCTGTGAATCTAGAACGGCTCACTGGTCTGAGAAATTCATCGATTCTAAAGTTGATGTTGCAAAGGTAGGATATGATTTCTTTGCTATTCGGAAAGGGTTTCGAGAGAGACAGGTGTGACACAGACCTCACACAGTATCTCCACAGAACCCTCTATGGTGCTTTCTTCCATGTTAAGTCCGTCCTGCTACCCAATTCCGGCTGACAAACTGTGGACATTCTCTGGAATCAGCAAACATCTACGCTCGTTATACCGAAATTCGGGACTTCTAAAACAACCCCAAGGTCAAACATTGGCCTAGCTGAAGATAATTTGAGCCCATTTAAAATAAATAACAATATAACATATTTTTTGCATGCAAGTGCCCAGTTTACGGAAGGCACACCCATTATGGGGAGATTCTAATGAGAGGTGTATGGGTTCTGCAGCCAGCATTTCCATGCATGTGTAATTTTTCAGGACGTGACACACATGCTTTGGCCCTAATCAAGGAAAAAAGGTCAGTGCCAAAGCATTTTGTTTACATTTCCAGCACTGTTTCATAGGTGGAAATGTAAAAATGACAAATGTGAATGCTTAAAAGAAGCTTAGCTGAGGCAGCGACATGCAGGCAGGGGTCTGTAAAGAGCAGAGGGGACCTGGAGCAGAGGAGACCAATGGCAGGAGGAACCGACCACAGAAGAGTGCAAACCGTGAAGAATCACGGATATCATCATGTCCTTTTGCACAAATACTGTGGGTCTCCCAAAACTGCCATTTGGTCAGTTTGTTTCCCTTTTGAGTATACACTTTAGAAGTATGTGTGTGTCAGCCTAACTGAAAACATGGAACAAAACTCTGGTTTCAACTCTTATTATCAGTCAGCATAGGGTGTAGATAAACCCTTAGTTGCAAAATCTGGTAAACTACAACTAAAAAGGCTGCTTCCATCATGAAACATGCTAAGAAAAATGGTGTCCAGACAGAATGGGTAACCCATGTACCAGGGGATTTCGATGTTATTGGGATTCTGGCCTGCCCAATGGTATTGTCTCAAGTTTGCCAAAAAGAGGGTTTCAGGAATAGAGCTCCCAGCTTGCTATTTGTAATCCACCTTACATTGCCTGGCTCAGTTTCCCCTGCATCCAAGGTTTTAGGGTCCAGCTCACGGTGAAAGGACATGGGGCATTGCACACTCAGCTGCATCATGCTCTCCAGCTACTTTGGCCTTTTAGCTCTTCAAGGACCAAGTACGAAGTTAGACCCCTCAGTCTACACAGGATACTTACATCCTTCAGCCAGCCTGAGTGGTCTCATCGGGTTCTTATTCTATCCTAGCTGCTGTGGATACTTGTGGTTGCCTGCGGCATCTATATAGCTTCCCGGTTCTGAGTTGGCTGCTCTCTATCCTGAATTCCCCGTCCTCATGTTCTTTTGGAGACCTCTCCTCCCACTGACATATGTCTGCAGGACCGTATTTATCATTCTCACTGACACTCCATCTTTTAAGTGTTCTAATAGGGTTAGAGCATTTGGCTCCTCACTGGTTTCTTCTGGATCTCTGCCAGAACCCTGGCACCCATCTTGATGTTTGGCGGAAGTCCCATCTTTCATTCTGGGCTGTGCCGAGGTGGATCCTTGTAGTAGTAAGCATGTCTCCTTGGATTCTATGTTTCCCCGCAGACTATTTTCAAACCGATTTTGCCAAAACTCATCTTGCCGAGTACGGTATCGTGCTGCGGGGAATAATCATTCCCTCTTTGGGGAACCCAAAGGAGGACTCTGACTGCATGCGGTCAAGATTAACATATTTTATTTAAATAAAAAACAAAACATTTAACTAACCCCATCACTATGAGAGAAGTTCCCTACCTAACCAAAGAAAAAATAGGGGTGCTTGTCAAGTCCAAATAAAAAGTCTTCTGTCCGAATCACAGGTGACTTGGTGACCATACCATTTTGGAAAAATACCCATCTCAAAAGAAAAGGGAGGGTTGTCCAATAAACTTGGTATGGACTTCTGCCTGGCCCAATTGCAGCTGACCTGTTCTCAGTTTAAGGTTCTTGTAGATAGTCTGAACAGTTTTAGTACCAAATCTTTTTGGAAAATGAACAACTATCTTCTTTATGGGTTCCACTCTTCCTTTGATAAGAAAACAGTTTATTTTTCAATGTCCCAATCCCTCCAGGACGGCTTGAAAATGCACTTCTTTCTTTCCTACCTTCATAGCGTTGGGACTTCACAAACTTCCGTTAGCTGTGGTAAGAAGTCTTACCTCTCAGAATAATATTTAGCTTAGGGTTCTTTTCCAGTCTAATAACACAGCTCCCTGTGATTTTATGCACTTTGCTGTTCGTGTTCTAGAGTATTCAGCTTCCCTCTGTCTCAACATAGGAACCCTGTCTGTGCTTTGACACTGTTGTCAGTTATTTCAGCTTTAATATAGGAAATACATTAACATTTCAAATGTAGAAATGACTGCATCTTTTTTGTTTTGATAAAATGCAGGGGAGACCTCACCCCTTCTGCCCCCACGTTAACTATTCCCCTCAACCCCACCCCACCGCTATTTTTCTTAAAAATCTCCCCAAATTTAAAGATAAAACCACAAAAAAGATGCAGTCATTTCTACATTCGAAATATTTCTGCCAGGTTTTTGTACGGATACCTGAATATACAGTATCTGCTTCTTTTTTCCACTCTTATTTAGTGAGGGCTGTGTGCCAGTCTCATTCTTTTAACTTTTCGTAATTTGTCAGCTATTTCAGCCTTGAATTACCTTTTGTGTAACTCTTTTCTCACTGGATTAGAATGGCTGGATGTACATTATATTCGATTTTTCATAATTTTGGTGGATATTCCAGCCTTGTATTACAATGTTCGCATTAGTTGCTCTCTGGTTTAATGGGGCCGTGTGCTCGTTACATTTGCTTTGGGTTTCATACCTGCGCTGGTTTCTGTGTTCCTGGAAACCCAATGCCATGTCTCTCGCTCGCCTCCATAGGTCCGTAGCATTTCTTTCCCTGTCGGTATCTCTTATGGCGAGAAAGACGCTCGTTGGTGGGAGCTTGGGTACCTCATTCCTCTCAAGACGCAGCCCCGTTTGCTGGGAGCCAGGCCCACCACTGCTCTTCAGTGGTCATGCCACGGGGGAAGACGGTTGTCTTTCAGTCATCTCTCTTACCTTGAGCAGAGCCTCTAGCTCGGTCAGGGTACCCGCCATGCAGCCTAAAGCTAGCTGGCTTTTCCTCTGCACATCACTTCAAGCGCCGCAGCACAACATGGCTCCACCCCTCCAGGATGTAGATGCTTCAGGGGCTTGCCTCTGCGTGGCACTTGCTCTCCTCCCACCGTGGAAGTTCCCTTTGCATTCACAAAACGCTCTTGGCTAATATACGCCATTAGAATTAATGAAATTATGCCCGTCTTCCACCATCATGGCACTCAGGGGAGGTTCACCATTACCTGAAGCCAATGGGGTCAAAGGAAGTTCTTTGTAATGTATAGCTGTAACAGGGAATACTAGCGTCTTTCCGATATCCATGTATGCAAAGGGCGGTTTTGACTGGGAGTTCCATGCTAGAATGGGAGTCCTTGTCCCAAAGAGGGCAGTCACTCCCAGTGAGGTCCGACATGTCCAGACCCCTATGCAGGGTCTTGCATAGCGGGCTCACATCCCTAGCCTCAAAGGGGGAGACTCTCCTCTATGGAGAAGGGACGAATTGTCCAGATTAGTCACGCGTCACAGTGCCCTCTCCCCATTAATTTCCCAATGCGGGGGACACCCCTGCAACACCCTTTCTCCCACCCTTCTCCCCCACACCATGCCATCTGTACAGCCGGGGACACCCCTGCCAGCCTGGACTCCACATCCACCCAGCGATTCCCAACGTGTCACACATTAATACTGTGCAGTAGCACTTGGAGCGTTCCAAGTGCTAGATGGAATTACCAATAAACGATCTCGACCCAAATAACCAGACAGGTTCAAAGAATATGACAAAATACTACTTTATTATCAGCTTAAATAAAGTAGGGAAACCTGGTGAACAAACAAATTGCAGCGCACTCACTCTCAGTTACATTTTGTTTACACAAAGGCTTTATACCTCGATGTACGTCAGCTATGATGTCATCCTATGAGGCAAACAGTAAAAACCTCTAAAGGAGGGATTGGTTAAGGGAATAAATAAACATAATTGTCTGCCCCTTTTCTGATAGGCACGCCTTGAACTACCTCTTAACTACGTAGAATACATATTAATAGCAGAATAACAGCAGCGGAGTGGCTTCTGCAACAATGTAGGGTACACTGCTACATAGGCCATCACGACTGGTTGGCATTCTCTCCCAACCTTGGACATTCAAACTTGCTAGCAGCATGTAAGCAAAACGGAACCCAGGTGCAGGGAATAACGTCAGACCACTGCCCACTTGTCCAATTAGCCTACCATATCTCCTCAGTTAAGCCCTAAGCCAAGCTAACTCTGTAGTTGACTTTGCTGACTGTTCTCTTCCTTGGGACTTTTAAGTGAGTGTAGGTACATCGCTACCTTCAGTTAGAGCCTAATTAATAGGTCTTATTTTCAAGCCTTGAACCACGTGTGAGGAGACCACGATCTTATCCATTTCGACCTTTCATTTAATGCTCTTTTATTCAACTATGCTGGGTGCTATTACTCCTCTTGGCCTCTGGAGACCTAGCTTGGTTGCTCGGTCTTGCATATGCTTTCTGCACCTTGTATTGTTCAATATTTAGCATTTGCAAAAGTTCACTCCTTTACTTAATCTGACAGAAATATGTTGTGCTTATGTAACACTCTTTGACTCCCCTTGTGCCTTGCAGTTACCTCTTGATCCTAGGACAGATGGTCTTTGTTCTTCGCACAAAGCTGTTTTCCAGCACCTTTCAGCTCTGCAGAAGGCCCCTCTCCTTCAGGTATCTTGCTCACTATTTATACAGAGTCAACATCCATCTTTTTATCAAGGCTGCTTTACTCGCGTTATATTTTATCCTGAAGCAAGCTTCTAAATGTTCCATCTAACTTGCGTTTCTGCATATATACATTTAGTAATGTCCGAAACCAGCGAAGCCTCCAGAGACCCCTACTCAACTCTGTCTTCCGAAGTGCTGTCTCGAGAGTCCTCTGCAATTCTTGATCGGGGCTTCCGGTCTTCCTTAGGTTTTCCCCTTGTTGTCTTCTTCTTGTCGTGTAAATAAGGACGAGCTCCCCCAGAGGCCACCCTGGCTGGATCTGAGAAACCACGGCAAAGGGAACTCTAGGGAGTGTGCCCCAAAACCAGGGAAAAAGCCTCCAAGCACCAAAAAATCCGGGTAGGTTGAATGAGTGATTCTCGTGATTAACAACAAGCTCACGAGCCGTGAACACCAAGGAACAGTTCACTGCCAAAAGGATCGCGTACTGCCTGAATACCTCCGTGGCTGAAGGAAATCGGCCGGATGTAGAAGGAGTAAGGCTGAAGATAGCCGGTAGGTAGTATAAAAGTGTCAGGAGAGATTACCTTCAAGGAGATGCGGCGGAGGAAGAAAAGAGAGGTGTAACTGATTCCAAAAAGGCTGGGACCAGAGAGAGAGTATGGCAGGTAAGTAAACTTAAGAGGGAAGAATAATTACAGATTGAACGCAGAGAAGGCAGCAAGGACAGACAGGATAGACTGAATGCAGACGAGAAAGGAATATCCCGCTGCAAAGTCAAGAATGATAGAGCAGAGCTGCGGTAAACAAACCGCTCGCTGGAAAATAAGACAGGCGAGAGCGGGCCGAACATAGAGCCCCGGGACTGTACAATACAGCAATGACAGAAGAAGCAAACGGCAACAAGAGGGGTTATACCGTTGCTGAAGACAAAGTGGCGGAATGCCAGAAAAAAGGGAAATTACTCCGGTGGGTAAACAGACGAGGCAGAGCTTCAGGTGAAAATAACGAAAGCACAGAAAAAACAGAGAAAATAGAACACTGAAGGCAGAGCTAAGAAGGACTCAGAAGGCAATGGAAACAGTTGAGGGGAGCTAAGGAATAGGGAATAACAAAGAGTAATCCCAACACAGATGCAATAGCGAAACAAACACAGCGAGTCTCCAAGGACGGATACAATACGCTGTGTAGACGTCACAGACTATAGTTATAGACAGCAGTCGCCATCTTGGGTGAGGACTGTGTTCAGAGCCGTTCAATACGGAAATCTCCATCTATGCCAATGCTTCCAGTACTGCGGCATGACAGTATGCCCCCTCCTCATGCTGGTTCCCCCTGGTTTGCCCGGGAGAAGGCGGTGAAAACGTCGAAGCACCTGGGAGCGTGAACATGACCTTGGGGCTCCCAGGTACGTTCTGACTCTGGGTAGCCTTTCCAATGGATCAGGTACTGAACAACACCCCGCCTATAACTGGAATCCACAATACGGGATACTTCGTATTCTTCAGGCTCTATTGTCTCCTGAACCAAAGGTCGATGCCTGAATCGGTGAAAAGGGTATGAGCGATATTCCTTGAGGAGGGATGCATGAAATAACGGATGAACACTAAGTTGCTTGGGAAGGCATAGTTGAAGGCAACAGGGTTGATTCTTTCTACAATGGGATAAGGACCAATGTATCTGGGCGAGAACTTCCCAGTACGGACCCATCGGGGTAAGTAGCGGGTTGATAAACAAACCTTGCTTCCCACCTGCCAATCTGGATTGGTCTTTCTCTTGACATCTGCCCATCTCTTCTACCCTCTGCGGCTGTTCTCTAAAGTCTGTTTGGCCTCTTGATGGACTTCCTTGAAAGAAGAGAGAAAACTGTCCACAGATGGTGACTTGGTAGAAGAGAACTTGGTCCATGGCAGATGAGGATGGTAGCCATAAGTTCAAAAGAATGGACTCATGCGAATAGTGGAATGGAATGTATTGTTATAAGCAGGTTCTGCCAACAGGAGCAGTGACTCCCAGTCATCCTATTCACGGTTGCAAAAACACCTGAGATATTGCTCTATATCAGAGTTGAGACGTTCTGTTTGCCCATTACTCTGTGGATGGTATCCTGAAGACAGTGCCCTTTGTATACTTAGTTGAGCACACAAGTTACTCCTGAATTTTGAAGTAAACTGTGTGCTGCGGTCAGAGACAATGACAGGCAGACCGTGTAACCGGACGATATCACAGAGGAATATGGCCGCTGTTTCGGACGCTGTGGGTAATCCCGGGAGAGCAGTAAAGTGGGCCAACTTACTGAAAGGGTCTATGGTCAACATACCAGTCGTTTTACCGTTGGAGACGGGTAAGTCCACCACAAAATCAATTGAGATATGTTCCCACGGTCTGGACGGCAACGTGGCCTGTTGGAGGAGTCCCAGTGGACGTCCAGTGGCATTCTTATGAGCAGCACACACAGGACAGGTAGCGGCATACTGCTTGACATCCTTGTGTAGAGAGAGCCTTCAAAAGGTTTGCAGGAGTAGCTCTTGGGTCCCCTTCTGTCCTTTGTGTCCTGCCAGGGGAGACTCATGACACCAGGCAAGTGCTTGTAACTGTAGATCTTTGGTTGGAAGATAAAATGCTGAACCATGATACCAAAATCCGTCCTGTAACACGAGTGGAAGGCTAGACAGATTGTGGTTCTGTAAACCTTCCTGTATCTTCTGAAGGAAGTCTGGTAGAAGGACAATGAACCTCTTATTGGGTAAAAGGGGTTCCCCTCTTACAGGACCCACCTTTGATTGGCTCGAGACTCTCGATTAGGCATCCGCCAATCTGTTTTTGGTTCCTGGGATGTAGGTAATATCAAAGTCATACTGAGAAAAGTAATAAGCCCATCTAGAATGCCGTGAAAAGGTACATTGCATTTGTTGGAGCACCTTTAAATTGCGATGGTCAGTGCAGACCAAAAAAGGGTGAACTGCACCTTGTAAGAGGTGTCTCCACTCTTCACATGCTAGTTTAATAGCTAGCAATTCTCTTTCTAATACCAAGTAATTTTGTTCACTACTCGTGAGTGTTCTTGAGAAATATGCCAAAGGGTGTTTCTGGCCGTCAACTGATTTCTGTAACAGTGATGCGCCTATAGCTGCTTCCGAGGCATCAGTCACCAGAATGAAAGGACTAGACTGATCTGGCTGCACAAGGATTGGTGACGAAGTGAAGAGTTGCTAGATGTTGGAAGGCTTGTTTGGCGGTCTGGTTGAATTCAAACTTTACTCCTTTCTTCAGTAGGCCTGTGAATGGGAGTACCATTTCGGAGAAATTGGGAATGAAGCGGTGATAAATGTTTGCCAGACCGAGGAATCGCTGGATATCCTTGACTGACTGAGGTTCTGGCCAATTTAGTATGGTTTCCACCTTTCTTGGGTCCATCTGTATACCGACACCCGAGAAGATGTAACCCAAATATAACACAGAAGCAGCATCAAACTGGCACTTCTCTGGTTTGACATACAGATGGTTTTCTTGAAGGCGTCGTAAGACCTTTTTAACGTGTGTACGGTGCTGGGTTAATGTAGGAGAAAACACCAGGATGTCATCCAAATACACAACTACCGTGATGTACAGTAGGTCCGAGAAGATCTCATCAATGAACCATTGAAATACGGCAGGTGCATTTACCAAGCCGAAAGGCATTACCCTATACTCGTAAAGACCCATGGTAGTACAAAAGGCAGTCTTCCATTCATCACCTCTCCTTATACGAAGGAGATGGTACGCTCCACTTAAGTCAAGCTTAGTGAACACTCTTGATCCTTCTACCACCTCCAGGATGTCCCGGATCAATGGCATGGGATACCGGTCCCGTATGGTGATGCAGTTGAGACCGCGGTAGTCAATGCAGGGCCCTAGCTCGGTACTATCCCTCTTGGGAATGAAAAAGAGGGATGTGCCACCCGAAGACCGTGATTCTTAGTTGAGTCTGTTCTCGGTGTTAGCCTTAAGGTATTCTTTCAACACCTGTCTTTCGGTAAGGGAAAGTGGGTACATGCGGCCAAATGGAACCGAAGAGTCAGGTAACAGGTCTATGGCACAATCTTCAGGACGATGAGGTGGTAATAAGCGTGGGACCTTGTCCTTGAAAACCTCTTTGAATTCAATGTAGTGGCTTGGTATCGTGGAGACTGTGGGATTAAGCAAGTCTACCTTGAGACCTTGTTGAGCAGAGCACTCAGCTTTCAGAAGACAGTTCTGACCACAATAAGTGGAGCTAAAGTCAAGGTATTGAGAGTCCAATCAATTCTGGGGTTGTGTCGTCGCAACCACGGAATGCATAAAATGATAGGGAAGTGGGCTGCTCTGATGAGATCAAAAATACCCACCTCAATATGCTCCCCCATCAGAACTGAGAGAGGTTGGGTCTCCAGTACTATGGGACCTGAAGAGATGGGTGTGCCATCCACACCTTCCACTGGTATAGGCTTCTGCTTGGCTGACAGCGGCAATTGATTCTCCTGGGCCCATGTGACGTTGATGTTCCCAGCTGCCCCACAGTCCAACATGGCCAGGGCCTCTATGTAGCGGTCAGATGGCAACTGTAAGTGTACCTGGAAGACCATCAACCAGACGTCTTCATCCTTTTTTATTGATTGGGTGTGGTTGCAAGAATTGCCTCGGACACCCCCGATATCTCCCCTGCATAAGGTTGGGGGTGGAGTTTCCCTTACTTCGCAGTGGAACCTCAGGGCAATTTCTGAGAAGATGTTTGGATGATCCGCAATACATACATAACCCCAGTTTGCGGCAACAACGGCGCGCCTCCTGTGTAAGCGGGCCTCTAGTTGTTACAATCTGCACTGGTTTTTCAGACACCTGAGGAGGATCACTTGGGAAGGGAAAGTCCCGGTTCTTCTTTTCTCGACGGCGTTCCATAAGTCTGTGCTCGATCTGGAGTACCAGAGTGACAAGCTCCTGAAATGAATTGGGGCGCGCCACCCGTGCCAGCTCATCCTTCAAGTCCTTGTGTAGTCCTCTCGTGAAAATGGTCTGTTGTGCTGAGTCAGGCCAGCCTGCAATGGCCGCCATCTTCTGGAACTTCGACATGTAGGATTGCACGACAGAAGGACCTTGCCGGATCTCCATCATTGCTTCATATGATGCGTACAAAACCTCGGGTCTATCAAATCTCGCATTGAATGCCTGTGTAAACTGAGCATAGTCCTGCAAAGACGATTCGTTGGCTGTGACCAAAAGGTGTGGCCCATGCAAGTGGATTTCCAACCAAATTGGAAATCAAAAACCCTACTCGGGTTCGGTCTGACTCATAAGCACGGGGTCTAAAAGAAATGTACACATGACAGGCGTCAAGTAATTGGGGCTGCCATCGTACTTGCCAAAACTGAAGAGGCAAAGGGGGCAAGTCTCTTCGTCCTTCATCTCTGGCTGCCACCTGTTGACGTAACGCCACATTTTCGGACTTTAGAGACTGTACTTCGGCCATCAAACCCTGTATGGCGGCTACAAGTTCATGGTATTGCTCCAAGGAAGCCATGAGTAAGTCTTGGCGTTGTATAGTGACCGAAACCGGCGAACCCTCCCGAGACCCCTCCTCACCTCTGTCATCCGAAGTGCTGTCTCAAGAGTCCTCTGCAATTCTTGGTCGGGGCTTCCGATCTTCCTTGGGTTTTCCCCTTGTTGTCTTCTTGTTGTGTAAATAAGGACGAGCTCCCCCAGAGGCCACTCTGACTGGATCTTTGAAACCACGGCAAAGGGAACTCTAGGGAGTCCGCCCCAAAACCAAGGAAAAAGCCTCCATGCACCAAAAAACCCTGGTAGGTTGTATGAGTGATTCTTGTGGATAACAACAAGCTCACAAACCGTGAACACCAAGGAACAGTCCACTTCCAAAAGGATCACGTACTGGCTGAATACCTCCGTGGCTGAAGGAGATTGGCCGGATGTAGAAGGAGTAAGGCTAAAGATAGCCGGTAGGTAGTATAAGAGCATCAGGAGAGATCACTTTCAAGGAGATGCGGTGGAGGAAGAAAAGAGATGTAACTGATTCCAAAAGGGCTGGGACCAGAGAGAGAGAGAGTATGGCAGGTAAGTAAACTTAGAGGGAAGAATAATTACAGGTTGAACGCCGAGAAGGCGGTGAGGATAGACTGAATGCAGACGAGAAAGGAATATCCCGCCACAAAGTCAAGAATGATAGAGCGGAGCTCACGTAAACAAACCGCTCGCTGGAAAATAGACAGGCAAGAGCGGGCCGAACGTAGAGCCCCGAGACTGTACAATACGGCAGTGACCGGAGAAGCAGACGGCAACAAAAGGGGGTATACCGTTGCTGAAGACAAAGTGGCAGAATATCGAAAAAAAGAGAAATTAGATTCCTGCACGGAAGAACTCCGGTGGGCAAACAGACGAAGGCGGAGCTTCAGGTGAAAGCAATGAAAGCACAGAAAGGACAGAGAAAATAGAATACCGAAGGCAGAGCTAAGAAGGACTCAGAAGGCAATGGAAACACACTCGAGGGGAGCACAAAGAGGGTTAAAGAGTAGGGAAGAACGAGGTGTAATACCGACACAGATGCAATAGCGAAATGAACACAGCGAGTCTCCAAGGACGGATACAACACGCTGTGTAGACGTCACAGACCATAGTTATAGACAGCAGTCGCCATCTTGGGTGAAGACTAAACTGGAACTGTTATCAGAGCAGTTCAATATGGGAATCTCCATCTATGCCAATGCTTCCAGGACCGCGGCATGACAACTAATTCTCTTCTTATCTTCACAGTGTATATGATTTCTTTATATTTGCATACATGTTTCTTTTATTACCTGTTACATCTTCATACTTTAAGTTTCTTCATATCGTTTCAGTGCGTCCTTGTGTCTTCCTCTTCATGACATCACTTTACTGTTGTCTGATTTCACGTGTAGCTCTTAGATATCCAATGGTGTATGCAGACATCCTTCCACGTCAGTTGGGGAGGAAGGCTAGCTCAGGGGCAATGCATTTGTCATGGAAGCAAGACAACGCAGCGCAACACAGGTTCGAATCTCGATCCGCGCTTAGAAACCACTTGCTGGTATTAAGCGTGTAATAAAAGAACAATTCGAAATGATGGTACATTCGATACGGTTGTCTGAGTGCATAACCTCTCGTATCTTTGATGCAGTATTGGGATGTGTAAGGGAGGCATGGTCAAACGAGTATGATACTGACACAAAAGTTGCAAGTTTCAAAACGTTTATCAAATTCCTGGGGTTTGGAAAAACTCCTACTCTGCCCTATAGCTATGATGGAAGTAGTCGCTATCGTCAAATAAAGAAAACACAGTCCTAGTTAGTCTTTGTCAAATCAAAATGGCCTATAATAACAAAAGCTAATGCCTGCCCTATCTCTTATACAAAAAGTGTGAAAAGGGAAATGTATATGCAAAGGACTGTCAGTGTTACAACATAAAGGATCAAGATGGCTGAGTCAGCTCTCCTCCCCACGTTGGACAGCACAGAGTAAGGCGGCCCCGTAAACAGGAGAACACACTCTGGCTCTGGTTATCAAAAAAAAGGCAATTCAAAACGTGGGTCGAGGCGCCCTTGGCCTCGCATGTTAACGCCACTTATTCCAGCTTTTCAAAAGTTCTTTCACAGTTCAACAAAAGTTCATGTAGGTCTCCCTCGGTTGGGCTCTGACCTCTCAAAGCATCAATAGTTCATGTAGGTCTCCCTCAGGCAGGGACAGGCCGTTCAACCAAAATGTACCCGATTCAACGTAGATCTCCCTCAGCCAGGCTCGGACCTCGCAATCACAGCACTTGCAGGGGTTCCCTTCCCCAAGCTTTATTCACATTTGTCTGGGGTTCGCTTCGCCCAACTTATTTCATATTCCAGGTCTCCCTCAGTCGGGATCGGACATTTCACTGACGAAGACTTTCGAATGTGTGAGGCTTTTACTATAGACCTCCGCAGGACCACTTTGACTTTCACTCCAGCTCGCCCTTCATGTTATTTGCCCCAGTGTCTCTTGGTCTTGGTAGTTCCATACCACAAGCACAAAAGTTCAAAGAGATCTTTCCTTTAAAGCGTTCACCTTTACACTTCCCCTTTCGCCAGTGTTAATCTTGACCATTGCATATTTCAGTTTGTTGATTTTGCCAATTTATAACAAGACGTCAAACATTTTGTGGGAACTTTCGAGTGGGCTACTTCCTTTCGCCGGACCACTCCGCTACTCTGTATCACCGGCTTCACAGTTATCAGCAACTTAAAAGTTAATCACTGGTTAGCTTTCTTACGCGTCTCACTCCATATTCGCAACCTTCAATTGTGAGATACACTGTTGCGGCTTCAATCTTTCCTTGATACAAACCAGCCTTTCACTAACTCACTGGTTGTGCGCGTTCCTTTCTTGTCTCTGCGGTTTTGATTCACGAGTCAAGGTTGATACCACAGGCTTAGCCTCGCCTCTGCAACTCAGTCGTTTACCCAGGACGGTTGCTGGAGTCCTTGAAGCACAATGCAGATTTCTTCTCATCTGATTTTGCATTCTCTGTGTCTCCTTCATGGTTTCCCGGAGGCAACAACTTCCTGCAGGGAACTTCAGGGTTTCTCTACCCTTTGCTCTAGTCCCTCGATCGGCCACCCTGCTCCAGTGGGTTCACCTTCGCCCCGGAAGATCTGCTCCTTCTCGTGTTACACCTTGCTCAAAGTGTGTCTCTATGTTTCGCCTTTCATCCCTGTGGCGAGAGCTAATGGGTATCAAAAGTATGTTTTTAAAGTCAAGTGCCTTAGTTTGACTGACCTGATTAGCGGGACCTGTACAATGAGATATTTAAGTGTTAGCCTTTTAGCCTTTCTGCCCTTAGTCTCCCACTTCCTCAGCCCTGCGTTTGTATAGAAGGGAGTTGGGACATTGGAGAATCCTAAAAAGTAGGATGGGGTATGCGCACGGGGAAGAGGGTAATACTGTGTAACACCATTGGTTGCCTCACCCTCAACTCCCTGAAGACCCACCCCACCCAGGAGATCCTCCCACACTGGTCCTCCCCCAGGGTCTGGATACAAAGGCAATGGCTGTGCCCTGGCCACATGAGAGAGATCCCTGGGGACTAGTAAGTGAGACACCCTTCGATTTCTCACAAATGATAACTGGTGTCACACACAGCGACTTACTGTTATTCTTCCAGTACGATGGAGATGAGTGGGCGGTACTCGAGATGACGTGTGCATCTGCCTCTCTACATTACCCCCCTCTGGTCCAGTCCTCAACCACCTCCTCAATCTTCTTCACCCTTTCTTCACACTTTAGTTTCTTCAGGATCCATATCAAGTTACCTGCATTCTTTATGTGCTCATCCACACTCCAGGTCATATGGCAACACTCCCCAGTCAGTTGACAGAATACCCAACGTCCTACATAGTCCTTATGATGCGTTGGGTAATACAACGTTGTTCCTGGGGTTGCCAGGGGACTTGCTTTCAGGTTCTCATGGGTGCTGCTTTCAGTCTGTATGTGCTTACCAGTCTCAGCATTCATATTGATCATTATTTTCATCCCAATAGCTTTCTTTACTGTCTTCTTGCACTGCCCTATGATTATTCTTACAAGACAGAATCGTAGCAATAATAACACTACTATTGCTCCAAGCAACTTGAAGGCATTTGCCAGTCAGGTTGGAACCCACGAAAATAGAGACGAGGACCAGTCATCCTCTTCAATCTCATCTACTTCTTACTCCATCTTCGTATGCAGGGTCAACAGCATAGTTATTGCCTCTGTCAGGCTCCCATTATCTCCATCATGGGCAGGTTTGTACGTGCAACAGGAAGGCCCGATCTTGGCACACAAGTCGCCTACCAGTGCTGTAATCAAGTCCAACACATACCTGTTCTGGAGGGTCATAAATCTGACAACCCCCAATTCTTCTCGAATCGCATTAAATCCTTTAATTGTCTTGTTTATTGATTGTAACAGCTCCCACCTGGTTATTTGTAACCCCATGGTATTCACTGCAGTCTGAATTCCTGCCTGAATGGTTTATGCTCAGCTGGAATGTCATCATAAGCTTCTATTGATTTTGCAGAGAAATAGTTCTCTCTTCAACCGAAAGGAGGGTGAGCGACCTCTTTGGTGTGCATCCATCTTTAGAAAGTATTCAACATGGAGATCACTTTGGGGAATAACCAATTTAGGAACATGTATGACTACTATAGAACATATTCCTCCCCAATATTTAGGCAGCTGTATATAAGCTCTGGATCCACAGGGCCAATAGTGGCCCATTAGTACAGCAGTTCCTCCATTCGTTCCTGGTACGTCAATTATCAACTGGCATTCCTTGTTTTCTTCAATTTTAGTCAGACCCCTGATCCTGAAGCACACTACTGTGGCATTCTTCATTGGTAGTATGGATACAGGTCCTGCTTAATTTTTTGACCCATGTCAATAATTTCAGACATTCATCATTCATGACTTACACTATCTGTGCTGGCACCGTCATCAATAGATGCGCGCTACAGGCTAGCATTCCGTCTTGACATCCTTTGCTGGTTGCTACTTGGTCCATATACTAATAGTTGCGGTCCCTCCCAGCATCCTGGCAATCCTTGAATCTGCACACCCCAGTCTCTTTTGTTCAACAATCCTCATCTGGTCACCAGCCATGCCATTGAGGGAATCCATGATCATTCTGCTTTTCCAGTCTGGGTCCTTTTCCATTTGACACATTTTTATGTATTCATCTTCATATGGAAATGTATTTTGTGACCTCTATTGTAGGGTTGCCCATTTTCCTTCAGATTGTCCTCTCGTTTTGCACGCTGCTAGATGGCATAAGCACCTCACACATCATGTACAGGTATTTTTCTTGTAATAAATGTTCTGGCTGTGTTCATGTCATAAGGGATGAGATAACACACGTAGCAGCTTTCACCTGACCACCTCCTCCCCACCGCCTTCATGTGCTGATACCACGTTATTGTTTAAATAGGCCGAATTATCAAGATATGCATTTATTTCCTCATGATCTTCTTTAGCATCTCACTTCTCAGATAATTTGTTTAGAAATATCAGGGAAATGATTACTTGGGTTTTTGTTAGGAAAAAAAGGAGATGTGTCATTGCTCAACACTTCATCTGCATTATTGATCATTATTTTTCGAAATGCCATAATAAGGAAGAAAAGACAAACCATTGTACCAAATAGTGTCACAAGAAGTATTGCAAAGAAAAGTATCTATCTTCTTGATAACACTGTATCTCTCATAACTTGGAAAATTCCCATTCTTTTGGATTCAACATGTATTTTTTGCCACTCTTATAAAACACTTTTTATATGAGAAATTGCTAAATAATCGCAATGATGATCCTGAAAATAATTGGACTGTTTTTAGGATCTCCAAAGACTAACATCAACGTGTTGTCTTACTTAAGTTCGGTAAGACTGCAGTATGTAAGTGAAACCCGCGTATAAGACTGTGTGCAACGTTATTGTTATGGGCAACAAAGTGTTCTGCACTCCTCTTCTTTGTATCTGATCACCAACACATTGGGCCTCATTACAGGGCTGGTGGTAGCTGTGCCTGTACCGCCGGTATCCATTTTTTCCAGCACCCGCGAATGGGCAATTACCGGGTCATGCCGAGTTTGGCAGACCCGGTAATTGGCCATTTGCGGGTGGTGGTAATAAGGGACTCCCCATCCCCATTTGGCCCCATAAGGCTCAATGCTAACATCACGTTCTGCTTGCGGGTGCCGGTATGGCCACCAGGTCAGACCCGGTGGCGGCAAGGACACCCGCAAGCAGAACTCCTTGTATGGCGGTACGGTAGCAACAGTGCCGGTAGCGATAACGGCGCCGTTGTTGCCTTACCGCCATACCTGTAATGAGGCCCACTGTCTCTTCAAAATAATTCTGAAATTGTCATTCGCCCTTTGCCTTTAGACTTGGAAATTTGTAAAGGTTATAAGTCTTTGTTTTGGCTCTTCGTAGCCAATCTCGTCATCATCCATGGAGCTTCTTCTCTTGCTTCACTCTCAAGAGATGCAAGAGGGGTCCAGGTCTCTCCTTTATATGGCTTATGTCATTTAGATGCAGCCATGATCATCTTCCTACAAGTTTAACTGCAGTGGGGGTGACTCCCTCTCCTAGGTACAGTCCGTCAAAACGGGGCTTGTTCCAAGTGTGTACAAAACTTCTCACAAGCACTCGGTTTCCGGAGTTCAAATTCGGCTGTTTTAACAAGCCACTAGAATCAACTATTTGGCTGTCTGCTTCAATCTTCTTCGACCCTTCCCTCCGATTTTTGATCTGTTGAGAAATAGAAGTAACACTAGTGGTCATATTTGTTAAAAAATCATGCATCTCACCTAATGTTTTTGCTACACTGTGGTCATCAGTTCCTATTCGAGTGGGTGTAGCAAAAGGTACTCTCATGCAGCATCCAGTCACCGACTCATGAGGAGTCACGTGGGGATCTGAGCCAGGCTGATTACTAAGTGCAAATAATGCAAGGCTTAGGCAATGTAGCCATCCCTTCTTCAAAGTCATCTTGATCTTAGCTAAACATTCTTTAAGGAGTCCATTAACTCTCTCTCAAATACCATTCACCTGTGGGTGATAGGCAGATACAAATGTGTGCTTTATGCCTCATAAAAGAGTTCTGTTCAAATAATTAATTTACAAAATGCAGCCCATTATCAGACTGCAGGACTTTGCACACACCCCATCTAGGAAACACCTCACGTACGAGAAACTTGGCAGCACATGTGGCATCGGGATGCATACATAGACCTGCCTAAATCCATCTGGGAAAGGGACATATTACCACCTAATATCTGTAACATTTGCATGTTTGCAACATATCCACACAATCTATATGTAGATGCTGAAAAGGACCATTGGCTCTGGGGATTGTTCCTCTCACTGTTCTGAAAGTGTGCCCTGCTGTGAACGTCTGGCATACAATGCAGTTCACAATAAACCATACCATGTGTTCTAATACATTTGGTGAGAATCAATCTTCTGCGATCGTGGAAGCAAAATTCTCTCTAGTTGTTTGTGCAGGATAGTGAAGTGGCTCCAATGCCACTTTCAATTATGCTAGAGGAATAACTGGCGCTCCAGTGCCATCTTGTCCCCATAATGCTTCAGTGGAAGATAAAGAACACCCCTGTCTCTTCCATAAATCCTGCTCTTCTTGTGGGGCTCGACCTTGTAACTCAATTAACTGTACAATGGATAACATATTAACACTTTCCTTTACCATCATACATCCCCTGACATTTGCTTAACACTTTCTACTTCAACATCATAAATGTTTGGGAAATAAGCGGCCCTTCGGCTTCAACATCTGTGGCTTCATTACCAAAGAGAAATCATGGCTGCCCTCTTAGTATGGGCTGAGCATTTCACCATGGCAATAGCCAATGGGAGCTTTAGTGCCTTAATGAGTTCATCCAATATCCAATGGGTGCATGTTGCAATGGTGTGCCTTCTGCACGCAGGAAGCCCCTCTTTTTCCAACGCGACAACCCTGCGTGTATGGTTGATGTCACATAGGCGAAGTCAGAGTACACCGTCACTTCCTCATCCTCATATCTCTGGAGTGTAGTCGATAAGGGCCACTCATTCTGCAACTTGTGCTGAACAGCGTAAAGGCAGTTTTGCATTTGTCACTACTTCAAATTCAACACTTCTGTTTAGCTTTACTACTGCCGTTCCTGTATGCCTTTCTCCCATTGTCTGGTAGAACCGTCAATGAATAGAATTCCCCCCAACCACCAAGAGAATTTTCTCTAACATGGGAAATATCGTCATAGAATCCAGTATAAGTTTTACAATCTGTACATAGTCCTCCTTCCCATGCTGCTATAAATGTTGCTGGATTCACTACTCTACATATAACAATTTTGATCACTGGATTCAAAATAATTACCTCATACCCTGATGCTCTTTGTGTAGTCCATGTACTTTTGGGCTTTTCTAAAATGGCAAATAAGGAATGCTGGACAAATAAAGTCATTGAACACCCCATGATAATACTTGCAGCTTTTTCAATTGCGAAAGCAGCAGCAGCTAAAGCTTGTTTCCAAGGGTAATGTCAGTTCAATACTGGGTCTAAAACCCCACTATAGTAAGCTAATGGTTTAGGCCCATGTCCTAATGTCGTCTTCTGTGTGTGAGAACTGCTGTCATTACTTCTCCATTTCAGTGTCAAAATAAGTAAAACTCTTCGTTATAGTATGGAATTCCTAACAAGTGCTGTACAGTTTGCCTTTTTTAATTCTTCAAATCCTTCAGTCATCTCATGTCCATGTTATCTTACTCTTGCCTACCTGTGCTTCCTTGAGTCCCTTTACAAGTGATCGAATATATGTACTGTAATCATACACTGAGGCCTTGCAATAGTTACATAAGCCTAATAATTGTTGCATTTCCCTCACAGTCTCTAGTTTGGGAGTCTTTGCGATTGTTTCTGCTCCCTCAGGTTTTACCTTTCTCCCTTCCTGAGGTATTAACTGTCCTATGGAACAAATTACTTACCTGTAACTGTTGTTCTCCAGCATGGGTCTGGCATGGATTCACATGCTCATGAATATTCAGGCTGGGAATCCTCGGTAAAAGAAAAAATCAGTTTCAGTTTCGTTTCTGAACTGTCTTTCTCCTAATAACCAATCACTGGTCTCTGGGTCATACTGCCCCCAGCCAATGACTGCCCTCTACCTAAGCCCCTCCTCTGGCAGCCATCTTCAGATTTGGTAGCACGTAAAGTGGCAGTAGAACCAAGAGAAGAGCCGCAGAGGGGTAGGCAGGAGCGTTCGCATGTGAATCCATGCCAGACTCATGCTGGAGAACAACAGTTACAGGTAAGTAACTTGTTCCTTCTCCAGCATGGGGTCTGGCATAGACTCACATGCTCATGAATACAAGAATACATAGCAGTACACACATGCACAACCACAGGAGGTGGAAAGGCTCAACATTAAGCATTTCAACAACTCAACATTAAGCATCTCTTACCTCCTCACCAGTCTCACCTTCAAGCGAACATGTTGTGCAGCACTGCTTGGCCGAATCCGGACTCCTCCCTGGAATCCCAGTCGACGCAGTAGAATTTCGTGAAGGTGTGCATCGACCTCCACGTACCAGCCCTGCAGATGTCCAGCAGGGGCACACCAGACAGGAATGCCGTAGTAGCAGCGATCACTCTGGTCGAATGGGCTCTCAGACGGCCAGGCAACATGCGGTTTGCCAACCGGTGACAGTGCATAATGCAGCCGGAGAGCCATCTGGAAATGGAAGCCTTGTAGAGGGCCTTCCCTTGGTACACAGGGCCAAACCTCGTCCTTACGTTGTTGTCTCTGTCCCAGTCTCGTCCCTCGGTGGAGGGGATGGAGGTGAAGGATGGAAGGGCGGGGGAAGGATGAACCCGCCTTCGCTTGGATGGTGGGCTCTCCGACGGTCCAGGTGTCGATGGGTCATCTGCCAGAGGCAAGCTCTTAGTCAATCTGCCGTTCCTCGCCGTCTCCCCCGTCGCTTTCCACGTCCGCCTCGCCAGGGTCCTTCCCGTAGGCCCTGACCTCGGCGAATAGCTTGTCAAGAACCGTCTTGAGTCCTGAAAGCTCGTCCTCTGAGGAGATATCCGAGTCCGGTAGGACTACCATGCCCCCCCCTTTTCTCCCCTAGGAGCTTCACGGGTGTCTCATCGATGGGCGTGAAAGAAGATTTCCTCCGGCTGGGTAGGGAAACTCTAGGCTTGAGGGTTAGTTCCACGTGGCAGCCTCCGCGATCTTCGCCAGGGATGCCACCACTCCCTCAATCGAAGCCTTAGTGACCTTAGGCACGCCTGAGGACTTCACCGTGGGGGGGCCACTGCCTCGCTCCCCCTTGGCTTTCTCTGTCGGAACCGACCCGGCCTTCTACAGAAGCTTACCCGGGTTGTTCGATTTCCTTTTTATCGAGTCGGAGCGTTGGCTCGTGGTTGATGGCGTCAATGATGTCGCATCCGGCCTGGCAGGGGAGGAACCCGTACCAACGGTGCTCCCGGTGCCCGCGGACTCACAGTGCTTTGCCTTCTGTTGGGCCCCCCGTCGCCGGAGCGCCCTCAAAGGTCTTAGAAGACCGCTTGGATTTTCTCTTCAGAGAAGTATGTTGCTGGGACTCACCTTCCGCCGGGCTCTTCGACTCCAGGCAGTCAGGTAGTCGCCTGTGGCAGTCCTTCATAGTACGGGAGGATATGTCCTTGCAGAACGCACATACCTCCTCGACGTGCGATTTATCTGCGCGCAGGCAGTAGAGGCACCGCGAGTGTCCATTTTTGAAGACGCTCTGTAGTCCACATCCTGGGCAGATCCTAAACAGAGGTGTAGAGTCTCCCTTGTCTTCGGCCATGACCACGCGGGGTAGGCCTCCAAGATCTTCTGGAAGCCTCCAAGAAGTGAAATTCGACAAAAATTTGCCCTTGAGGGGCGTATAGATTTCCAAAACGGGTCCCCATTGATCGGAAGATGAATCGGTGGAGCTTCAGGCTCGAATTGACCGAAAAAATAAGAGTAAACTCTTATGAAAAAACGCAATACGCAGTAAAGCTCGAGAACTAAAAACGAGGACTCCCAACACTTGAACGTGTGGTAAAAATCTGAAGATGGTTGCAGAGGAGGGGCTTAGGTAGATGGCAGTCATTGGCTGGGGCAGAATGACCCAGAGACCAGTGATTGGTTATTAGGGGAAAGACAGTTCAGATTTTTTCTTTTACTGAGGATTCCCAGCCTGACGACGGGGAATATTTATGAGCATGTGAATCCATGCCATACCCCATGCTGCAGAAGTATATGACCTCTTCCTGACAATATTGTAATTTCTCTTTGTCTACTTTATATCCTTTCTCTGCTAGTATGGTCATTCGTTGAATTTAGTCTTTTATACACTTTTCTTCTGTCTCGCTGCACACCAATATATCATCTACATACTGAATCATTGTGCTCTCGAGTTGTTCGTTACCCAGGTCCATCTGGAGGCCCCAGTTAAAGAAAGAAGGGCACTCACAGTACACATGAGGCAGTCTTGTGTGTTTCCAGCACTGGTTTCTATACGGAAATGACGTCAAATCTTGTGAGTCTTCATGAAGGGGTATTGAGAAAAAGGCGTTCTTTAAGTCTATCAGTGTAAAATACTTGGCTGTGGCTGGAAGACTGCCTAATACCGTGGTTGGATTCGGAAAGCAGAGGAAACTCTGCTTCGACTAGATTGTTTAGGGGACGGAGATCCTGAATAAATCTCCACAACCTCGCTGTTGATTTCTTCACTGTGTACTGTAAGGTGTACATCAGGGAAGGAGACAGACAACAAAGGATTCAAGTTTTCAACTTTTATTAACTCAAACGCAAGGATGGGATAACGCCTAATCTGCCCCATGCTAAGCTGGGATTTCTCTACCTAAAGTAAACTAAGGATAGCCTGTGTCTAAAAAGTCCAAAAGCAAATGTGTGTTTCAAAACACATGCTCACACTCACAATAAATTATGCAAAAATGTATAAGGTTGTTGATCTTAACAAAATAGTGCTCAAACCCCATTCCAAAGTTCAACTTGCTTCGCCAAACAGTTCACCAAAACAGAAACAGTTCTTCTCATGGGGGTTTCCCTTCCCCCTGTTTCAAAGATAGTTCATTTAGCAAAGGCAGTTCCCTTCTGAAACAGTTCACAAAACAAAAACATTGATCTCCTTAAATAGTACACACGTACTTGACTTTCATTCATTGCAGTACTCAAAATTGTCTCTGTGGCACTTTTATGTAGTTTGATATTCAAAACTTGCTGCTTTTAACTACAGGTTCCATAAGTCCTTGCTTCTTTGGCAGTGCTGGATTCACATTCAACTGATTGGCTTTTGATTGCATGTTCTAGGAGTCTTTTTAACAAAGATATATTGAGGTTCCCTTCCCAATGATTATAAGCAGCTTAGATTAAAAAAAAGGCATTGGGGTTCCCTTACGCACACTTTTAACAAGTGTCTGTATTTGTAGATATAGTCTCTTTGGGGTATTCAGCCTTGGCGCAGTTATGGGACAACACAGTCCACCCTTTACAGTTCACGCAGCTTACTCCCCTTTTCTAGTTTTCTCACTCATGTAAACTTCAAAACCACTGGTTTAATTTTATTTGCAATCTGCAGTGTTTCTGTAGTCAAGAAACTTAAGTTTAAGTATTTATAATCATAACGTTCTTTATTTCATAACAAAACAGTTGCTTTAATTATTCTGCAGCCCTACTGTATGTCTGCTCCTTCCACTGAAGCACACAATCACTGTAGCTTCATTCTTGGGTACAATTGAAAGTTCATTAGATTCCGAGACTTTCGACAACGTATTTCTAATAACAAATACGGACCACTCTGTTACTTGGTATCTTAAAAATAATTTAAAGTTGCTTTGAAGATGCAGAGACTTTCAACAACATATCTCTCGTAACTTATTTAAATATGTGACCACTTTGCTACTTTGTATTTCAGGATTTTGCAGTTCAACAATGAATAGCCTCAGGTGAAAGCTAGCGGTCAGAATTATACTGAGGATTGACATTCAGTACACTCACCAGGCTTCTCTTTAGGCTTCGCCAGATCCCGCTCGCCAATGACCAGGCTTCTAGCAATCAGGGGTTTCTCTCCTACCCCTAGGACACTACCGCACCTCCGCGGTGCCACAGGAGAACAAGCATTTGCTTAATTAATAAAAAGGGACAGCTCCACCTCTTGCTGCTCTTCCCCCTCGTGCACTAACTCCACAGAGATCATGTTTCTCGGTCGCCAAACCCCCTCAGACTTTCAGCATTCACAGTCCGTGGTTTCTCAGCTTCTTGCAGGTTGCCCCCTTCAGCATCTCGACTCCCGCTTCAGACCTGCTCCAGATTCAGGTTTCCCTGTTCTCCGTCTTGTTTTTTCCCCTCTCCTTTTATATACCTGCAACCCACTTACAGGTTGCAGGTTTACTCTCATAATTAGCCTTGCCTGACCCCGATTAAAGGTATATGCATGACCTTCATACCTTGCAAGCATATTCTTCGTCCCAGTACCAAAGTGGTGAAAGTGGGTGGTGTTCATTAATCTCAGTTGCCTCTTTCTCGTCTCAGTACTGTCAGGTGTCCCAAGAGGGGAAAGAAGGGGAGTTGACTTACAATAGCCCATAAAGGTCGGGTAAGGGTTAGGGTGGTCGTTACTAGGGAAACGGGGATACCATGTTTCGTCCACCCCTCCACCTAGGTGATCCTCTCTTGCTTTACCACAGGGGTTACCCTCAGGTTTCTCACAGTACACAGCCGTGTTACATGGGGATTCTGATAGCAACAATATTTCCTTCTGTATTAAAGCGGAAATGGTTTAAAATATACCTTCATCTGCTTCTCTGGACATGGGGTACAACTTTGCTCTTGGCAAAATTACTCCTGGCTTGAGCTTAATTTGAACTGCTCCTGATTCACTCAATTGGCCCATGTCATACTGACTATTGGTTCATAAGATATTCTGCACTTTTTCAAAAGCTTCCTGGAAAAATGACGGTTTCTTTTTTACCAATGCCATTTTCTGTGGTATTTCTCTATTCTCTCCTTTAATGTTAAAGGCGAATCTGCAAACAAAAAAGGCAGGGAGGAGGGTCAATCGGGTGAAGAGGGAGTAGGAAAGTGAGAAAGGTGATGTCATGTTGGCAGCTGTAGTTCGGTTTTCACTGTGCGCTGAGCTTGGGTGTGAATATCGGATCGAAGCGAGTCCTCGTGGGCTGTTGGTGCGAGTTACGAGTTGTTTGTTGTTGCGGTGTGGTGAAGTGGTGCAGTTTGCCGTGCGAGAAGGTGGTTGTGTGGATTTTTGTGCGAGTTAAGTATGCAGAAATTTGAGCTTTTGGGTTAAATCTTCCTTAGTCCTTATAATTCTTGTCCTATGTATCTAATTTCCTAAGGAGTAGGCATATTCTTTCTCTTTTCATTCCTGTCCGTCTAATTGTTCGGAGTGATGGCGTGGCAAGTTTCCAGCATGTGTTATTTCCGACCTTTGTGTACCAGGTTGGGGCGTGCATTGTCCCCCACTCTGGTATTGGTGCTGTATTTTTACAATCACCCACTTCCTTCCCATCTATTTCCTGTCGGAGATCCATTGCTGCCTGTGTTTACTTTGTAGGCCAAGGTGTTATTGACATATCACCCTTACCCTTCCATCCAGATCTCTCAGTGATCGTTCTTTGGTATGATTCTAGCTTATCTATCTTTCAATTAGTAAGTTGATATGCCGTAGATTGTTCGTCCTTTACTTCAGTTGATGGGAAGTAGCTTAGGGAGGTCGGGATGATCGGTTTCCTCTTTCAGCATAGTTTCAGCTGTTTATGTGCCCAGGTAGGCACTCTTTCTAGTTATGGGGTGAAGACCCAAGATTTGAGGAGTTTTCTGAATAAGAGGTGATCTTTTGTGTTACGTATGTTCTTTGGTAGCTTGTTCCAGGTTTTTGTGGCAAGATGAGAGAAAAAGAGGATCCTCGGAATTTTTCTTTTGTTGTATAGTTTTTGTTCCAATCGGATTTCGCAGCTGGAGTGGCCTTGGTGGGCGGTGTACGTTTAGTTTTTCTCTTAGGGACTACACGCCTTGGCCGTAGATTGCTCTGTAGATTATGCACATTGACTTGAACTTGATTTGCTGTGTTACTGGTAAGCCAGTGTAGCGTTTTCAGCGCTGGTGTAATGTATTCTCTTCAAGGAAGTTTGAGGAGCAGTCTGGCTGCCGCATTTTGTATGCATTGGGAGTTTTTTTGGAAGTCGTTCTGGCATGCCCAGATATAGGGTATTAGCGTAGTCTACTTTGGACATGACGATAGCGACGACGGTGTGTGTTTTGTTGGCACGAATGACAGGAATTGTAGGGTCGTTTTTACTGCTCGCAGAAATAAGCATTTCTTGATTAGAACATTTACTTGTGGCTCTAGAGTAAGTTTGTTGTCCATCTGGACTCCAAGTTTTTATTTTATTTTTTTACAAGTGATGATGGGGCTGGGGTTGTACAAAGTTCCGTTGGCCAGGAGATGTAGTGGTTGTCTCCTCCGTTTGTTGTCTGATCATTATTTCTGTTTTGCCTGGGTTGAGTTAGTTTGAGTTCATCCAGTTGTACATTTCACGAAAAGCACTCTCTAATGTTGTGTTTTCTTCTTGTGTGTCTTGTATTTTGTAGACTATTTTTGTGTCATCAGCGTAGTTTTAACAGGTGAGTCCGGGACTTTTAATGATTTTGATTAGTTGAGACAGGTAGATGTTGAATAAAAGCGGGGAGAAGGATGATCCTTGTGGTACTCCACATGAGGATTCTCTTGGGTTGGATTTGAAAGGTTTGATTCATATGGTTTCTGTTTTGTTTGTTAGGAAGGATTTGATCCATAGTAAGGCACGGTCGGTGATTCCAATTTCTCACAATCTCATGAGGATATCGTGATTAACTGTGTCGAATGCCGGAGAGAGGTCTAGAAGTATCAAAGCAGTACCAGATTGAGAGAAGTGGTTTCCGTTCCTCTCATTGGTCTAAAGCCTACTTGTACCTGGTCCAATAGGCAGTGCTCTTCTATGAATTCTTAGGTTTTTCTATATATGTATGTTTCCTGCAGTTTAGCTGGGTACGGGATGTTGGAGATCGGTCTGTAATTGGAGAGGTCCTCCAGGTTTCCTGCTGAATCCTTAAGGAGCGGCTTAATGTATACTGATTTGAAGGATTGTGGCACTTTCCCTGTTGAGATTGATTGGTTGAAAACACTTCTGTAGTAGTCCATGGGGGTTCCTTGTGAAAGGATTGATTTGTATATGTCTGGGGGGGGGGCAGGGATCCGTGGGGGAACCTGTTTTGTTGCTTTTGTTTACCAGTTTGATGAATATCTCCACTGATATTTGGGAGAAGCTTCAGAGTTTGTTCGGGCATTCCTCGTAGGGGTGAGAGGGTAGCATATTGCTGTCACATGATCTGCTTTGTATGGTCTGTTGGTTGGTCATGATTTTGTTTTTTAAATGGTCTGCAGGGTCACTGCATAGTTTCTTCGATGGTATTAGTTGTTGCAGCCAAGTTTTTTCATTTATGATTTTAAAGAGTTCTTTTTGGGTGTTTGGTGCTTTGAAGATTCTGTTGTCGTTAGCATTTGCTTTTTGTATTTCCTTTTTTTATGAGCGGATTTGTTATTGGAATTTGAATTTCTTTTCGCAGATTTTGATCCTCCATTGTAGTTCAAGTTTTCGGTTTTTCCTTTTCATGGTGCTGAGTAGTGGGGTAAACCATTTTGCCGTTGCTCTTTTGCGTGATGGGGTAAAGGGATTTTCTTTGGTGATCTCGTCTATTGTTGTCGTGATCCAGTTGTGAAGTAGTTCCATTTTCTGTTCAGGTCAGCTTCGTCCATAGTTGTTGCTTGAGGTTTGCTGATTTCCAGTAGTTCAGTTAAGTTGCAGTTTGTGATGGTTCTCCAGTTTTCATGATGATCGGTGGCTTGTCCTGTTGCTTGATTATGGTTGTGGCCAGTGTGATTATGAAGGGAATGATGAGGTTGCCGTTCCAGAGCATCTGAGTTGGTGGCGCAGTGGTAATTTGTTTTTTGTTGGCGGAGATTGTGTCTAGTTTGTCCTGCCGTGTGGGTTGCTCCTTTGACTAGTTGATCCAATTTCATTGTTGCTCATTGGCTGGCTAGAGATTTTGTGTGTGGTTGTGATTTCTTTATCGAACCAGATGTTGACGTCACTAAGGATAATCAGGCCATTGTACTCAATGGCTAGGTTGATTGCTTCCATGACGACATCTACAAAGGTTGCATTGTATGTTGGTAGTATGTATACCGGTATGAATTCCAGGTTTGTTCTGGGGTTTGTTGATGGGCGAAGGATTAGAGATTCCCAGTTATCGATGTTTAATGGGTCTTCCAGTTTAATTTCCAGGTGTTCCTTGTCGATTATTGCCAGTCAGCCACCTCTTTTTGGTTTTGTTTGCTTGGACGCACTTGAAGTTATCAGGCAGGCAGTTGTTGAGAGTGATCTTGTAGTTGTCATCTAGCCATGTTTCAGTTGCGAATAGGATGTTGATACCTCCATCACATAGGAGGTTGTAGATTTAGGTGGCATGTTTGGACATGGACCTTGCATTGATTAGATTGCAGTGGATTTTTTTGATGTGGTTCGGTTTATTTGTTGTTCCCTGTTTTGATTTGTGAGTGTTCAATTGGGGTGCTTCTGTGTTGATGCCGGTTGGTTGAGGTTCTGTGGAGGCTGCTTTGTCATTGAATCAGTCTGTTAGATTGATACCTGGGTTGTTGACTTCTCCTGCTTGATCATCTCCTGTGGTTTGATATTGGTAGTGCCCTTCTGTTCTTATGATATATGGAGTAAGGAGAAAGATATCATCCCATTCTCTTCTTGGCTCCTGCATTTTTTTTTCTGCTGTTCGTGGGGAATTCTGTCTGGAGATGTCAATGTCTTTGAAGTATGGAGGTTTTTACGGTTGTTGCGAAGTACGGTGTAAGGCACAAGGATTTTTCTCTTGCGATGTTTGTTCTGTCGATTGTATTATTTGGCAGGGTTTCTTCTGTATTTAAGGCAGCTTCTACCGGAAGCGGTTGAGTTGGTGTCTCCGCATTAGTAGTTCCATGTTCCTGCTCTCTTTGTCGACGTCCAATTCTGTGTCGGGTCATTTTGGGTCCTCGTTGGTAGGAGTTGGTCTGGGTATTAGTTTACAGGGTCAGATGCCTGCCTGTCATGCCTTGTGCTAGGATAATGTTGAGTTTTATCCTCTTATGTTGCGATGCCTGGATGCTCTCCGAGGGTGGCTGTCTGCTCAGTCGGTTGGTTAGGGTGTTCCTCTTTCTATGGGGGGGGGGGACTGTCCAAGGGAGTAAGGGGGTACTAGGCATTGGACGTGTGGTGCGGTTGGTTACGGGGGGCAATGGGGTGCAGGTTAACTAGGGTAGGTATTTTGGTTGTAATTACTAACGATTAGTGATTCCTTGGTGTTCTTGGGTGCCGGGGAGGGGGGGGGGGTTGTCTAGGACTCAATTATGGCAGGTACTGATAGAATACCCAAAGGTTTCAGATGAAAAGATAGCGGGGAGCCTAGGTTTCACAGGTTGTTTACAATGAGATAGTACTCTTAGCTTTAGGATATCGGAGGGTGGGAGAGGGATCTAGGTTTTGGCGAATGCCAAGCAACAATTAAACACCTCGATTCTTGACTCCTAGACGAAAGGAGAAAGGCCTAGGCTTCACAGAATGGCAGAAAGTAATTACAACTCCTAGATTTGAGACCCCTGGATAGAGGGAGAAATGCCTAGTCACCACAGAATGACAGGCAGTAATTAAATCACCTAGATTTGAGACAACTGAGAGAGGGAGAAAGGCCTAGTCCTCACAGACTGGCAGGCAGTAATTGAAACACCTAGATTTGGGACACCTGGATAGGGGTAGCAAGGGCCTAACATGGGGAGACAACAGTAAATGCAATAATAACCGATAGATATGCAACACCTATGCAATGGTATCACCTAGATCGTGGGCACTTGGATATAGGGATAAAGGGCCTAACAAGGGGGTACAACAGTAAATACAATAGCAGTAGTAACAATAACACAAAGGCAGGTAATAATCAGAAATAATCTGTTTTTTATTCCTGAATAATGGTAGCCGGCCCAGTCGGGCCAATTCTGATACACGGCTGTCTCAGTCAGGTTGTCTGGGACAGTCAGGCTAGATGTGAGAGGCTGCTATGACGCATGAGGCTGGGGTACCTTTGCTCTTCCTTGGCTCTCCCTCTACCCTAACCTAGCTCTCTCCATCTCTCCCTATTCTTCTGAACAGCTTGCTGACTGGCCGCCCAGTGTACCTTAAGTCTCACCGGTCCCGGGCACCCCCGCCGGTCCTCTATCGCACTTGCCTTAGGGCACTACACCCACCCACCTACACGGCACTTAGAAACAACCCAAGAGAGTGTCTCTCTCTGCACTTACCCCAGTCTCCATCAACTGGGTGCACTTGGATCCTCTTCCCCCTTCCTGTTACTGTCTATGCACTTGCACAATCCAAAGGCAACGTGCCTGACGATCCTGTTCTCCCCGGTCATCTCCCCTTAATTGTACTGGTAAAACTGCAGAATCGCCGTCAGGCGTATTTGCTGTCAAAACTGTTAAATGTATTTTTACGCACTTACTAATATTGCTTCAGAATTTCAAGGTCTCTGCGCGATGGTTTTTTCTCCTGTTTCTGCCCCGCTTTGAGCACTTTGAAACACTTTCCTGTGTATAGGCGCTATATAAATAAACAATATGATACAATCTGCTGAAACCAATGTTTGGCTTAGGGTTATCTGAGAACACAATATCTCTGGTTTGGATAGTCTATTTTAGAGCACTATATGGCTAAGAGGTACAGGCTAACTAGATTCAGAATATGGCTATTGTGGGAAAACTATGTAAAGCTCTTTGGATACGCATCGAATCCAACTATGATAGGACTTAACAGGTGGGGTTAGAAAGATTTTCTATGAGTTTGGATAATTTAAAGAGGAGCATCAAATACTGTTCTCCTGCCTTATCGGTCGCTGCTGGTTGACGGCTGCAGGCACCACAGGCTAACATGGGTAAACACGGTCTGGAGCTGCCCTTTGCCTTGGGGTCCTTAGGGGCTGCACGGGCAGTGGGCTGCCCTAGGTCGTGTGGTTAAGAGCCTGTCTCCTGGAGGGAGATAGCCAATCACAGACAAGGGGCAGCGGAGAGGTCACACAGGTGCGGCAGAGAAATGGAAAAAAGTCCAGAAGGCGAGTGGAAATGGCTGCCAGGAGCAAGGCGTAGACACACCTGACTATTCTAACCAATTGCAAGCGAGGGAGGGCAGGGACTGAGAGAAAGTCAGAGACCAACAAAGGACTACCCCCCAGGGACTGCTCACTCTAGATGCAGAGCACAGAAAAATAGGGTGAGAAGCCTCAGAAACACAAGAGACACCCACCAGATTAGAATGCACTGGTAAAAAAAAAGTTGGTGTGCGCAGTGCGTTTTTGTGTTTTACCAGGAATGCTGTGTGGAACTTTGCTATGTTGCTTCTGACTCTGCCTGGAGGTATACTGTGAGTCTTTTTTCCATTTCCTTGTCCCAGCCAGGAGGTGGGACTTAAAACCTGCCACACTCGCGGAGTGCGCGGTATGCGCAGGATGTATTTGTGTTTTGGGCGAACTTGTCGAGGATCATCTGACTGCAGGCTCTGGCAAGACACCCCTTTCACTACATTCGTGACTTCCGTGGTAGCGATGAGTCTCAAATTATTGTCCTACCGCTTGCTCTAATTGTAGCTTGCTCTTGAAACTGCCCAATACACTAGTGGTATTGACAACCTTTTCCTCACTCTGAAGCGCCGCGCTACCTTAGCTATCATCACGCACACCGCAAAATGGGCCGCATTGGCCAAGCAAGATCATATGACTTCCATTATGCAGTTTAGTATAAAAATGGACGCTATCTTGAGTGAGGACTCTTCTAACACAAAAAGTAAAGAAAAGAACTGCAATCTATCTGAGCCGAACAAAAACACACCTCTTTCTGTTTATGAAATTAGCATGAGAGTAATGGGGAGTGTGTGCCCGCAACCTACAGTAAAACTAGCAGAAAAGCTAGTTAAAAAGATACCTCCGGTAAAGATGCTACCAATCACTGACTATTACTCCACTCAGGATAACCAAGAGCGGATTGGAAACGGGACTGTGAATGAGAACGAGAATAAGGAGCCAAATGAAGTCATCGCTCACCGCTCTGATCTTTGCTCTGACTTAATGGATGAACTCACAGACAAACTTACTCGGCTGCGCCCTGTCTTGGCTTGAAGACCAAAGAAACGGTTGTTAGAGCACTGATTATCCCACATCGACCGGACATTCTCACTCCGACCTTGGATACAAGTATCTCTTGTTTTTCCACTCCCATGACCAGCATCCCTTCAACTACTTTACCCTCTCCTATAAGGCATCAACAGCGGGAAAAGGATGAGCTTCTGGAGGATTATCTTGGACCACAACTCACATCCACTGCATCAACCAATCCAGGAGGAACTCCCTGCTGCAGCAACTACAGCAAAGAGATTTACTCTTTCATAACAATCTTCACCTGAGACAATAGGAGTTCAACCTCAAATTGGAGACCGTAGTAACATCAATGGTGATATGGCTACCAATGAGGGATTTAGCAATTGATCATCTGATGCAAGTGATAATAGCTCCTCAGAAACCATCTTCTCAGAACTCAAGTCTATATTAAGGCAGCTATTGGACACAAGTGACTCTGCTGAGATCAAAATAAACTTGCTGTGCTCTAAACTTGAAAAGAAGATCACCTTTTAAAATATCATAGATAAGCATATGGACATAATTAAAACAACTGACCAGATGAGCAATGATATTAACAGCTTAATCAACTGCCCTAAAACTCCTAACTATACCTGATCTTACTCCTACTCTATCAATAAAAGATTCAGAAACTGACTAGAATGCATGGTATCAACGCAAAAAGAAAAAAGTGGTGAGGCAAGCCTCAATGTATAACACCTCTCTGATAAAACAAAAATAATCAACAAAAAGATGCCTCGTCTAACTCCAGTGGAGCCCACTAACCCAGTTATGACATCTGATGGCATTAATCCGGCTCCGGAGACGAACAGCAACAGACCGCCCCTTAATATATCACAAAACAGACCGACATCTGCTGCTCCCAACTGTGTGTCTCAGAATCCATTGATAGCAGGTGAAGATAATACCCCAAACGGCATTGAAGACACCCTGGGACGCAAATAGCAACTAGAGTTAGGAGGTCCTCTGGCAGCTCAACAACCATGCCAGTCTAACCTTTAGAAGTAGTGCCCTCCGAGAGAAGCTTCTAACTTTGGGAAAGACACTGCAGACCCTGAAGTTACGACAAAGCCAAAACTAGGCCCAAGTGCCAGGGGGAATCCCAACAAGAATTGCCCTACACCTTTGAATAACGAGGGCACTCTGAAAGCAATGAGGATCGAGTGTGTCTTCGGACTTGAACACTCTTTCCATCTGGATCAGTTCTGCTTGCTTGATCTACTTCATAACGTTATTGCCCTGCATTTTGTAAACAGCAGAGACATAGCTTTGGTGGACATACGCGAGGATGTTGCTAAGGCTATCTCAATTGTTTATTTCACCACAGAGACCATATTATCATATGACCTGGATTATTGCTATTTTATCTACAAGCTTGGGTACGAGTGCTGGATGATCACAGCAGGAGATCCATTTCTGCCTAGATCCATTACACCGACAAATGGAGTAATTACTGCTCATGCTTGATTTTCTGTGCCAAATAATCAGGCCTCTGGTTGCCCTCCCGATAGGATCATACCTCCCAACCGTGCACCTGCCGCCCCTCGCTACGCAATCCGTCTGCAGAAGATAGAAGCCGCAAAGGGGTAAACATCTCAGAGGACTCTCATTGGGCTTGGCTAGCCAATATGGTGGCCAATCAAGGGGACTTGTGCTCCTAACCCAGGGTCTACATCCCAGTTTCTCCTGTTAAGCCGTAACACGCGTGGCTCATCGCATCTATACCACGAGGATGTCTTATTAGATCACATAGATCGAGTGTGCCTAATAGCTTTAAAGGAAACCTGGTTGATAAACCCTTTAGTCTTGGATGGCTGGCATATGATTGGCTGCCCTGCAACACAAGGCTGGTCGAGGATTGGGCGCAGAAGGAAGGGGCATCTGCCCCCAGGGAGGTTTACATGAGATGCCCATCCATCCATTTGGGGTGGGGTGTAGAGGGCCACTATAAAAGTGTGGACAGGCCCCCTAAAGGATGTAGCCTGCAAGTTTGCCCCCCCCCCCCCCCCCACGGGGCACATGGGTGCCCATATGCCCCTAGGGAAGGGCACACAAATAAAATAAACAAAACATGGGTGGCCCACTAGACCACCAGGTGAATATTCAATGAAAGGGGGTGGCCCTCTCCCCCCACACCAAGTGGATGGGGGCACCTCATGTAGCCCTCTGTGGGGGGCAGATTTCTGCCCCTAGGAAGGGGCATCTGTCCCCAGGGAGAATTACATGAGACCCCGCCATCCATTTGGGGTGGGGGGGAAGAGGACCACTAGAAACTTGGGACATCCCACCAATGGATGGGGCAGTGAGTTTTGGGCACCCTGGGTGGAGACGGACACATTAGTGTGCCTATCTGCCCCATGGCGAAGGGGCAAAACAAACAAAAACATGGGAAAGTAGAAGCAGGTTTTCAGGGGGTTTGAGGGGCACCACAGGACAGCCAGAGGGACACTAATTTGGCCACTTGCCCCATGGTGAAGGGGCAAAGAAAAGGGAAACTAGAAGCAGGTTTGGGGTGGGGAGAGGGGCACCCTAAACCACCTTTCTTTTATGTAATGAAAAAGGGGGGTGTCCCTCTCCCCCCTCCCAAAATGGAGGGGGACAGAGCCGCCAACGGATGGGGCAGTAGGTTTTGGGCACCCTGGGTGGAGATAGGCACACTAATGTGCCCATCTGCCCCATGGCGAAGGGGCAAAACAAACAAAAACATGGGAAAGTAGAAGCAGGTTTTCAGGGGGTTTGAGGGGCACCACAGGACAGCCAGAGGGACAGGACAGTCGGGGGTGTTGTCGCTGGCCTTGATTGCCCGTCTCCCATGTGGGTCTTTCATCCCCCAAGTTCAGCAGTGGTTGCATGCAGCCCAGGCAGGGTCCCCATCCCTTCCTGGAGGGGAAAGTTGTAGCGCTGGCCAGCCAGAGTTCTAGGATGGTCATGGTTGATGTGTGACCTTGGCCGCCTCTCTGCCTTGTTGGTCGGCTGCTCCCAAGTTCACCAGTAGTCCTGGAGCTCTCACAATGAAACTATATTGTATCCATTTGTCAGGGTGCCTATATCCAGAGAGCATACAATGCACACTTGCTCTGGAGTTCATTTTCTCTGTCAGAATAGTCACCCTCCAAAGTATCACAGTGCAGTACGTGCAAGTCACCATACCACCGTGCAGTACTGATTACAATTGTGCCAGCACAACTGTGCCATTGGCACAAGGTGACAGTGTGTCCTTCACCTCTTTTCCATAAAACTATGTGCCAATTACGTATTGATCTACTGTTCTCTCACATGTGAAGTGTATGTGAGATTGGGGGACGTGTGTGCCTGGGATTGTTGCAAGACACATGTGTTGAAGCAATAGTTGTGCTAATTGATAAACTGTATGTCTGGCCATATTCATGGGGGTTTTCCCATTTCCATTTCCTACTGAGGATGAGGGTTGTGTGGATTGTCGGCCACTCTTTCATCCAAAGGGCTGCAGGACATTTTCAGAGGGGCAACCACATCTGGGTCTTGAAGGGATGTTCTCTTGGTCCACTGGTTTTGTGTCGGGGGAATGCACCTTCAGCAGCTCCGAGGAGCCATCAGCGATGCCCCAGCAAAAGGAGATGTCCCCCGCTCCCTTGACCTTATAGTGGTGCACCTGGGAGGAACTGATTTGGCGTCTATGGGACAGAAAGGGGTACGGGAGCTATTGATGATGGAACTGCAATGGATATCACAGAGGTTTCCAAACACTGTGGTGGCCTGGTCCCGGATGATTCTCAGGAGGGATTGGAGAACTCCAGGGAAGGAAAGGGCCATCAACGCCTCAGTGAGGAAACTGAATGGGGAGCTGGCAAGACTGACAAAGGGCAATGATAGAATTCGAACAATTCACCATGACTTCATCAAAGGTGAACCGATGTTTCACCGAGACGGGGTGCACCTTTCAAAAAGAGGCATGGACATTTTCATTGCAGACATTTTGAAATTTGCCCAAACGCTATTTTGCGGGGGGAAGCCCAGTAACTGATGGACTTGATGCATTGTGTGGCATGGTAATAAAATTGTGAGTAAATATGTTGACAGCAAGACTCCGACTTCCTAGCAATTGATTAGTGTTCATGGCATGTCAATGTATTCAATATGTTGCTGCCATTGCAGTAGTTTCGTCCTTGTGGCCTTTCCCCTTCCAACACACAACCCTATGTGAATGAGCAGGGGCTTTTGGCGAAAGTTTGCCAGCAATTGTCTGGAAGGGCCTGCCATGTACTTTCCTTATCTTCACTGTCTCGGTCTTGATTGCCTCTGCCTTTTCAACTCACCCAATCACTAATACGTTAGGTGGTTGCTTCTCACCACCATTTCACATCCACCAGCACCCCTTGGAGGTGGGAAGGGTGCAACGCATGTTGGCGGTCTCTGAATTGTTACTGTGTGTTCAAATCCTCGTCCCCACACTTGTATTTGTGTAATGTATAGCGGAAGAGGACATCCTTCTTAGATTTTTTGTTGTCTTTGTTGTAGGTCCAGGTGTGTTGTAGCCGTCTACCCACTTGTAAGAAAGCAGTGAGCTGGTCCTTAGCATTTCACGTGAGTGTTTGCAAAATAGTACTCTGTTTTTTGTAGCCTGCTGAGAGTACATCATATTGCAGACGGCTGCTACAGTTTGTGAGCAGAGTCTGGACATTTTGGCGTACTTGTGTGGTGTGGGACTTTGGCATTGAAAACCACTTACTCTACTAGGTTCCATACTTTGAGAATAGTTTCAGTCTTTATCTGTTCTTTGGGCATTGAAGGGTTCCATAGCGACAGTAGTCATGGCTTCTCGTCGAACAATGTCTGGTGCAGAGGCTTTCGCTGCAGGCAAAGAGCCGGATGTGCAATCTGAAACAGATAGTGCTTCTTAGGGTGAGCAGGAAGGTGATTGGGGAAGTGAGTTTTCGATGGATGCTAGTTCCTCCTCCTCCTCTTTCTCCTCATCATCTATGACGAAAAGGATGAAAGAGTACATGCATCTTTTCCCACACTTCTCACACGCAGAGGACCTGTAAGGGTGAGAGGACATGCAGGACATGCAAGGAATGTGCCGATCCTGACATGGCTGAGACCAATGTTGAGATGAGAACATTTTGGGGTCTCATTCTGCTCATGGGAATATCACCGAAGCGGTCTATCTCAATGTTCTGATCTACTGAAGCGGCATGTTCAACACCCTTTTTTCCGAGCAATAATGAGTAGAAATCGCTTTCAAGCACTGCAACGTATGTTGCATTTCAATGACAACTCTGCAGCATTACCCAGAACTGACCCAAATTGTGATGGGCTATTCAAACTTCAGCCATTTCTGAAGCACTTTACTCAGCGATTTGCAGAGGTGTACCTTCCTAGCCAGACCATATCCATTGATGAATCATTGATGTTGTACAAAGGTCAGCTAGTGTTCAAGCAGTACCTTCTAAGCACGAGAGCATGATACGGGATCAAGTTGTATATACTGTGCGAAAGTACCAATGGGTATGCCTACAGCATGAGTCTACACTGGAAAAGACTCCACCGTAAACCCTCTGGGCTGCCCAGCCCATTTAGGGACAAGTGAAAAGATTGTTTGGGATCTTCTCACACCATTGCTCCACAAGGGTCACCATTTGTATGTGGACACTTTCTACACAGGAATTCCACTCTTCAAGGAATTGTACAATGTGGGCACACTGGCATGCGGTACAATCCACAGTAACTGCAAAGGCTTCCCCAGACAACTTGTGTGTAAGAGGTTGGTCAAGGGAGCATGTATGGCATTGCGGCGGGATGAACTGTTGGCAGTAAAATTCTGCGACAAAAGGGATGTGCACATGCTAAGTACTATTCATGATGAAAGTACTTCACTAGTCACTATGCGCGGGCAGGCTCAGCAAGTGCGGAAGCACAACTGCATTCTGCACTACAACAAGTACATGGGTGGAGTAGATAAAGCAGACCAAGTGCTTCAGCCATACCATGCTGAACGCAAGTCGTGCATGTGGTACAAACAGTTGGCCATACACATTATGCATGTAGCTACGCACAATGCTCATCTTGTTTCTGAACTTTGAAAAAGAAGTTGTACAATCTCCGACTATGGTCCGTGTACAAACTCTGTCCTTTCCAGAGGTAGAAGATGTGGCCAGATTGCAAGATCGACACTTTGCCGATTATGTTCCTGCCACACCCATGAAGACACAACCTTACAGAAAATGTAAGGTGTGTACAAACCAAGGAATGAGGAGGGATACTCGGGTGTACTGTCCCCAATGCCCTTCCACGCCAGCCCTCTGCCTACAGCCTTGTTTCCTTTTGTATCATACAAAAGGAAAAGTATTGGGAGATCGAGTGATTTTCGGGAATGCCCATCATTCCTTGAAAGGGACCCATAGGCTCTGAATTCGTGCATGCCTTATAAAGGAACGGCACTCCTGCTCCCTGTACTGGAAGTGTACGTTCAATGAAAATGCAACAGAATTTCAACTCACTTCACTTTATTTAGCGTGCCTTCACGAGAATTGCTAGTCCTGGTCCGTCCACTTGAGGCCAGCCTTGGAAAGGTACACTACTCCGGTACCTCTCACTTGAGGCCTGCCTTCCAAATAAGCGCAGGCTAGCTCCCTCAGCTCGAGGTGTGACTTGCAAAGGAACGCAATTCAGGCTACTTCCATTTGAGGCATGCCTGCGAAAGAAAATTCACTACAGCTACCTCCACTCGAGGTAGTGCCTTGCACAAGAAAGGAACTCCATTGTGGTTAACTCTGCCTTTGGTGTGCTTTGGCAAGCAATGCTAGTCCTGCTCCCTCCACTTGAGACCCGCCTTGGACAGGCACACCACTCTGGGCCCTTTCACTTGAGGCCTGCCTTCGAAGGAAAGGTCAGTCTGGCTCCCTCTGCGCGAGGTGTGACTTTCCTACCTTTCTCTTCCATTCTGTCCACGCATGTCCTATTGGCAAAAAAGGCCAAAACCGCCTTCCTCTCACAAAACGACTAGTAACCATATCAAAATATATATTTTTTGTTTCCACTCAATCTGTTCCTGAAAGCCTGGAGAATGGGGAATTCAGCACAGCAAACCATTTGTTCCTAGCACTTACAAGGAAAAAACCACAGGCTTCTTTGTACATCATTATATTGGCATTTGCTGAAAAAAACAAAAATATCCTCCCTTTTTGGTTATTTTCTCTCACACCCCTACAGCAAACTAGGATTCCTTGGTGGCGTTACGACCGCCTACATGTGGGAAAAATAGGGGCCAAATTTAGCCGATATCTCATGTAACAAAAAAGTTATATGGGATTGAATGGCGATATACCGAAATCACCAAAAAAGGCCTTGGCACTAGGGGGAAACCCCTTGGCAGTTAAGGGGTTAACATTCTAGGAATCTGCTTTTATTTATTATTTTTTCTCAACTTTTATCCTTTTCCGATTGACGTCAATCGCTGGAATTTACTGATAACCAGCTGGTTTTTAACTATCGTTTTATGGCTCCTAGTTTAAACAAGATAAAGTTTTTTCACTGACACATTTATAACCTTAAAAAAATGTGCAATTTAGTTTTCTATGATCGCCTTCCTTTACTTTCTCTAGGTTTACCCCATTTTGGAACCAGGAATGGAGGCATCTTTTTCTCTCCCCAGACCCAGTTACTCTATATATTTACACTTTCAATACAACCCCTCCCCTTTATATGCCACTTTCAATGCTCTACTTACATCGTTGCTCAGCTCGAGTCCCTCAGTATCGACTGGTAGGAAAGATTTCCATTTCATGTGTAATTTTCCTTCCATTTGTGTACCTCCCAACTTTTTGCTGCTGTTTAACACCATAGTCTGACTTTACCAGATGATCCCAGCCTTCTGCTGCCCTCCTCTCGTTTTTCCCCGCTCACTTTTTATGGGGAAACTGACATGCCCTTCAGACAGTCAGTACTGGGAGATTGTTTCCCTTAGTCCTTTCCAATGTTGCAACTTTTCTGCAACATGTAACAAGTGTACAATGTACAATCCAAAACAGTACACTTGGTTCGCTTAGTCATTTCCAAAGGCCCTAGATACTCTCGAAGGATTTTTTAGGAGATGTGCAGAAGTGCCACGGACAGGGCTGGTGGCAGCTTATCTTTTCATGTATTTTTAACCCTTTCATGCTACGTAAACTTTGATTACCGTGTTTGGCACAAATCGGTCTAGCTCCAAATGGCCATGCCACAAGGTTCTTTGTCCTGTCCTTTGGCCAACTTGCCCCTTCCCCTTTCCCAGGTCGAGCCAACCCGGGTCAGTCCTTATTTGGGCATGCATTCTCCCGCAAAACGCCAAGCTTTCGCAAGCTTCGGCATGCCTTGCGTTTATGCCTCCAGGATGTGGGCTGGAATGTCTGGTTCCAGTACACATACTGGGTGCCAGAAAGCCCCGAGTGCTGTGAATGCCTGGGACCACCATGGTCTGTGATTGCCTGTATGTGAACAGATCATGTATGGTATGCCTGTATGTGAACAGATCTCCCATTGGGTCCTCTTCGTTTTGGCGCGAAGGAGATTCTGGATAAGAGAAGCCCCCAAGCACCCATACCATGTCGATCTCTGGAGTTCTCACTGAACAAAGGATAAGTTCCAAGTATCTGAAGCTAAGAAGCTGAGTCGAAGAACTGCTGGTGACCCGCTGGAAGGTTTGGCACGGAGACCACTGTCGTCCCGTGGGACCCCTCTGCATCCGGTCGTCCTAGAAGGTCTGCGAAGATGCTTCGATCCATTGGAACAGTGGGACCAACTATTCTCGGCAACTTCATCAAACCCTGCAAGTTAGCCTTCTCGGATGTGTCCGTGGGCCAACCAGTAGGCTTACCAGCTTACGCAGACTCTTTGCCCTGATACCGCCACCGTTTCGAGGAGGCCCTCGAAACGAGATAATTTGCTAGGTCTGTGTTCACGGCACCCTCACACAGAATTTCGTACACTTGGCGTTCCCAGGTCTGAAGTGAGACAAGTGCGCCCGAACCAGAGTATACACGGTTACTGTGTCAACCAGCCATGGTGACAAACTTTGCAAGTGCGTAGCATTAGTGCCCCTCTTGACCCTGAAGCCTGGTGCAGTGAAACTGGCAAGATCCATGCACCAGGAGCAGAGAAATCTCCACTGTTCCGTTTGGGAATCATTGCTGTATCTTCGTCGCTGAAAGCCACAGAGCCACCAAATTGCCACACTTGAAGTGGACTCGACTGCCGAAGTTTGGACTGGAGTGTGCCGGGGGCGGTAATTGCAACCCTAACCAGTGGACCCTAGCACCTCCATCCATTTTTACGCAAGAGGGCCCCTCTCCTTTCCACTGCTAGTGCGAACTAGCGAACTATTCCCCACTCTTGGAATCGACTCTGCCCTCAAGTGGAGACACTCCTAGAATAGTGGGAACCTATTCTTCATCACCTTAGCCACCTTTCTGAGCTGCTACAGACCCATGAAGAGATCCCGTGTTGCCCATTTGAACTACTGCGTGCACTAGCATTGCCTGTACATTTGAGCATCAGGCTCTGCTCTTCATAGGGATTGGACTGCCTTAGTTAGGAGCGTGTTGGATGCAGAAGGGTCCAAAGACTAGTTGCACTGCCTGTTTCCTTCCCCTTTTAGGTGGTGGACCCATTCCGTGCATTAACCCTTTAGAACTCATTGGTCTTGAATATATGTATTTCGATAGGATTGTGTGGCTTAATAGTATTACTGTGATTTGATTTGTGTGTTGAAACTCAAAGGCCTTGAAATAAAAGTATACGTATTTTTAATATATCTAAACCCGACTGGGAGTGATTTGTAAGTGTCCTTTACTCTGTGTGCTCATTGAGGTCTTTCAGTCACCCACATCCCTCCTGAGACCCGGTCTTGACCGCCACCAAGCTACCTTGATTGGTCTGGCTTGTCCAGAAGGTTACCCTGTTCCAAGAAACTAGGCTGGCCTCCTGAACCTCTGTCCACCAGGTCAGAGTTCAGAAATCCATCTTAACAAATTGGTGTACAGCGGTGGGATAGGACTTAAGGTATCCAGTGTTGCACATTAGTGAAGGCATTTCAAGTTATTCCTATCCAGGACACATAGTAACTTTGTGGTGATAACTGTCAAGGCCATAGACCTATCCAATATAATGGAAACAAGTACCTTTATAACCTTAAATGCTTCTAGGTCAGACACATTGTGAAAGATGTGTACTGAGAGAGGTTTACTTGCTGAAGGTACAAAATTGGAAATGATCCAAAGAGTCGAGGAATGGCAAGAGTTGCAAATCAATTCCATAGCCTCTGATGACAGTGCAGAAGGGGGTGGAGCAGCTTCCACTGGCAGAACTGACAGTTCTGTCGCTGCCCTCATCAGTGGTGACCATGATGATAGGTGGGATGCTATGTCTAATGTTTCCTCTGCAAGCTCTGATGCTGAGGCCATGCTGGAGTTCAAGAAACAAGAGCTGCTGTTTAGGAAGAAGGAGCTTGAATTTCACGTGGCTGAAAGTAGAGCAGGCAAAAAAAACAGAAAGACAGGGATCACCAGTTGAAATTGGCCAAGCTTCAAATGGATCCAAGGGATCTGGACATGGGACTGGGTCCTCCTCTCATCCAAGATTTCCTAAAGATCTGCTCAGCGTGTATGATGAGAAGAATGACATTATGGTCTGGTTGAATGCATTTGAGTATTCACGTGAAGTTCAAGAGGTTGTAAATGCTCATAAGATTGCATGGTTGCTCAACAGACTACCCCATTCTGGCTGCAGTGCTATTATGGAGATGTCAAAAGCTGAAAGAGTAGATTTTGCAATGTTGAAGCAAACTCTCATCTTAAGGTTTGGGTAGACTCCTGGCCAATACCTGAAGAGGTTTAGGGAGTACAAAAAGAAAGAAGAAAGTACTTGGGTGTCATATGTGACCGATTCTTTAAAAAAAACAGGACTGGCTGGGTTGAAGGCTATAAGGTCTCCACCTTTTAGGGTATGATATGTCTTGTCATGCTTGAACATATTTTTGCATCTTGTTCCCCTGAGTTTAAGCAGCATTTGGCAGATCCAAAGGAGTTAGATCCTAAGAAGCTGTCCATTGCAGCAGATCTGTGGGTTTCACACAGAGTGTCCCATGAGGACAAAACTCATCCAGGTAAGCAAAGCAGGAGGAGGGTAAAAAAGCCCAAAGATAAGGAGGGTGGGGGATCGGATAAAAAACGTCCTCCCAGAAGGGCCACAAAAAAGAAAAATAAGGGTAAGTCACAAGAGAAAACACAGGGTAGTGGAGGTTATCCTCCAAAACAGAACTCTGGTTACAGGAAGCCTCTCTATGTCCACAGACCCAGTGGATCTTGTGTGGCTTGTGGAGCAAGTGGCCATGTGAAGGGGGGACCCAGATATAAGGACAAACCCTTGGGGGTCCACTTTGCTAATCTGCCCTTCTCCTCCTATGAGGAGGAAAAGATTACAGGGGCAACCTTCTCCTCAGATTCCTTCCCCAGTGGGATAGATTTGGAGGTAGTTTTAGTTTTCCTGGGTTCCTGGAAGCCTCAAGTCTCAGAGGCTTATGCTAGGATTCCGGATAATACCAACCACTACTTTAAAGGCAGTGTGCTGATCAATGGAGTAGATACTCCTGCTCTTATGGATAGTGGGTGCAGTCGAACTGTAGTGGAGTTTACCTTGGTAGACCCAGAGGAAGTTGCCAGAGGTCCTCTGATGCCCACTAAGTTGGCTCATGGCCCACCTCTCCAGTTCCCAATTATACCTGTAAATCTTACTTTAAAATGGTACAGTAGTCAGGATTCCAATGAGCATTCAGAGAGCTGTCCCGGGAAAGATCTTGCTGGGAAATGATCTTAGAGCCTTGGTGCTAGTGGGAGAATCAGCAGAAAGACCCTGCACAAGGTCTCAAACAAGGGCAGCACTGGCCAAGACCACTGCTATGCCCAGGCCATAGGGGAAACCCAAGGCTAATGGAGTCAAAAAAGACAAATAGAATATTCCCCCCAACTCACCGACCACTGAGGTGGAGGTAGTTGGTCAAACACCTGGACCTGACGAGGTAGAGGTGTTACCTGAAGTATTTGATGCAAATGACCATCCTGAACTAAAAGACTTGTTAGTAGAAGGTGGTCCTGACAGAGATGAATTCAGTAAGGGGCAACGTGTGTGTAAGGGGCAACGTGAGTGTCCATCTCTGGAAGGCCTAAGGAGACAGGCCTGCTACCTGCTGGAGGGTGAACCTCCTGGAAAGCATAGGATTTATTGGGAAGATGGGCTCCTCTACAGTGAGCCTACAGAGACTACAGAAGGAGACCATAGGAGGTCGGTGGTTCCCCTTGCTGTCAGACCCTTCCTCCTGCAGCTGGTGCATGAAGTGCCTCTTGCTGGTCACCTTGGTATCAAGAGATCCAAGCAAAGGTTATCCATGCACTTCTACTGGCCCAAGATGGGCGTGCAAGTAGAAAGTCACTGCAGGAGTTGTGCCACCTGCCAGTTATCTGTTAAGAGTGGCTCAACAATCCAAGCTCCACTGGTACAACTCCCAGTTGTGGGAGTATAATTTGAGAGGGTAGGGATCAACATTGTCGGTCCCCTTGACTCCAACATCCTCAGGCAATAGGTTTAACCCGGTACTGGTCCACCATGCTACCAGGTATCCTGAGGCCATCCCATTAAAAAGTGTGACTGCCAAGTCAGTAGCAAAAGCTTTACTTGGCATATTCCCTAAGAAGTTGTGTCTGATAGGGGAAGCAACTTATGTTAAAGTATATGCAGGCCATGTGGAAGGAATGTGTTGTCACCTATAAGTTTTCATCCACATACCACCCACAAACCAATGGTCTAGTTGAAAGGTTTAACAGAACCTTAAAAAGCTTGATTGGGGCTCTGGAAGAAGAAAATGGGATCTTCTGCTACCATGCTTACTGTTTGCCTACAGAGAGGTACCACAGGAGGGTATTGGCTTCAGGCCCTTTCGAGCTTCTGTTTGGTCACCCTGTGAGGGGACCCTATAGTCAAGGAGGGATGACAGATACCCACTCCCCCCCCATTACTACCAACGTAGTAGACTATGTGTTAGGGCTCATAAAAGGATGGTACTCCTGATGGGTCTGGCTAGTGAGAAACTGAAGGCAGGACAAGCACTGGTGAAACACTGGTATGAAGGAAGGCTTCCCTCATCAGTTTTACACCTAGTCAGCAAGATCTGTTAATGAATCCTATAAGGCCTAGAGCTTTACAGAACAAATGGTCAGGCCCTTACACAGTGGTGGAGTCACTGGGTGAGGTCAACTATTTAGTGGACCTTGAAAGGGCTGGTCAAGCTCCAAAAGTGTTCCATGTAAATAGGCTGAAGGCTTTCATCCCATGAGTTGAAATCGCTGCACAGCTCTTGGCTTCAGATGTTGAGGAAGAGGAGTCAGAGCCGCTCCCTGACCTGTTCCAGAGCAGTCCTTCAAACATCTCCATTGAGGGTGTCCAAGTGGCCCCTCGCTTGACTGCTGATCAATAAGCAGAGGCAAAATGTTTGCTGAGGCAATTTGCCCTCTTGTTCTCACAGTCTCCTGGTTTGACACTTTGGTGCAAACATGACATTGACACAGGAGACAGTGTACCTACTAAAAGTAGGGGATACAGGATATCGGACAAAGTAAGGTCTTACATTAAGACAGAGGTCCACAAAATGTTGGATTTGGGGTGATTGAACCCTCTAGTAGTCCTTGGTCCAGCCCAGTGGTTTTGGTTCCAAAAGCAGGTACTTCTGAGTTGAGGTTCTGTGTAGATTACAGGGCTCTGAATGCTGTCACCAAGATAGATGCACACCCCTTGCCTAAAACAAATGAGCTGGTGGATAATGTGGGTGCCTCCAAATGCCTCAGCACATTTGACCTCACGGCAGGCTATTGGCAATTAGCTCTTGCAGAACATGCCAACGAGAAGACAGCTTTCCCAACACCAGAGAGAGGGTCTTTACCGGTTCAGGGTAATGCCTTTTGGGTTGGAGCATGCCCCAGCCACTTTCCAGAGGCTTGTGAATCATGTACTGAATGGGTTGGTTGAATTCTGTCTTGCATATCTGGGTGTTATAGCAGTTTTCAGTGCCACCTGGGAAGACCATGTGAAACACCTTAGGGTTGTGCTGCAGGCTCTTCAAAGGGCCCACATGACCATAAAGGCCAGTAAGTGCCAGCTTGGACAAGGATCCGTGGTCTACCTTGGACATGAAGTAGGTGGAGGGAGGATACAGCCTCTACCCAGTAAAGTACAAGCAGTACAAGACTGGCCTACCCCCACTACTCAGACCCAAGTGAGAGCCTTTTTAGGAATCACTAGGTACTACAGGAATTTCATGGGAGACTATGGCACTATAGCTGCCCCTCTGACTGCTCTAAAACTCCTAAGAAACCCAAGAAGGTAACTTGGTCTAAAGATTGTGGGACGGCCTTCAATGGCTTAAAAGACTCCTTGTGCCAGGCCCCTGTTCTCAGGGCACCTGATTACCAAAGACCTTTCATTGTGCAGACATATGCCTCTGACACTGGGATAGGAGCTGTACTAAAGTAGATGAGAAGGGTAAGGAACACCCTATTGTCATTAGTCGCCAAGGAGCTCAGATGGTGTCCAACATAGCAATGCTGATGGGTTGTCCAGAATGTTTAACCGACCTGAACATGAGACTCATCCAGGGGTGGATTAATTCCCCCTGTCCTTGGTCTGGGAGAGGCGAGTGTTAGGAAAGATTTCCATTTCATGTGTAATTTTCCCTCCAGTTGTGTACCTCCCAACTTTTTGCTGCTGTTTAACACCATATTCTGACTTTATCAGAGGAGCCTAGCCTTCTGCTGCACTCCTCTGGGTTTTTCCGCTCACTTTTTATGGGGAAACTGACATATCCGTAAGACAGTCAGTACTGGGAGACTTTGTTTCCCTTAGTCCTTTCCAATGTTTTCTGCAACAAGTAACAAGTGTACCATGTACCTTCCAGTACAGTACACTTGGGTCTCTTCGTCATTTCCAAAGGCCCTAGATACTCTCGAAGGATTTTTTAGGAGATGTGCAGATGTGTCACGGACAGGGCTGGTGGCAGCTCATCTTTTCATGTATTTTAACCCTTTCCTGCTAGGTAAACCGCAATTACCGAGTTTAGCAGGAATAGGCTGCCTGGCTCCAAAATGCCCATGCCATGAGGTTCTTTGCCCTGTCCTTTGGCCATCCTGCCTCTTCGCCTTCGCAAGGTCGAGACCTTATTTGGGCATGCATTCTCCCGCAGATGGCAAAGCTTTCGAGGGCTTCGGCATGCCTTGTGTGTATGCCTCCAGGATGTGTACTGGAACGTCTGGTTCCAATTTACAACCTGGGTGCCAGAGAGTCTGGAGAGTTGTGAATGCCTGGGACCACCGTGGTCCGTGATTGGTCCAGGTATGGTATGCCTGTATGTGAGCAGATCTCCCATTGGGTCATCTTCGTTTTGGCGTGAAGGAGATTCTGGATAAGAGAATCTCCTAAACAACCCATACCATGTCGATCTCCGGAGTTCTGACTGAACGAAGGATACGCTCCAAGTATCCGAAGCTAAGACGCAGAGTCAAGGAACAGCTGGTGACCTGCTAGAAGGTTTAGCACCCTGAGCCTGCTGTCATCCCGTGGGACCCCTCTTCATCTGGTCGTCCTAGAAGGTCTGCAAAGACGCTTCAACCCTCGGCACCTTCATCAAACCCTGCAAGTAAGTCTTCTCGGAAGAGTCCATGGGCCAACCAGTAGGCTGACCAGCTTACACAAACTCTTTGCCTTGATACCGCCGCCGTTTCAAGTAGGCCCTCGAAACTTGGTAATTCGTCAGCTCTGTGTTCATGGCACCATCACACTGAATTTCATACACTTGGCGTTCCCAGGTCTGAAGTGAGACGAGTGCACCTGAACCAGAGTATACGCGGTTACTGTGTTGCCCAGCCGTGGTGACAATCTTTGCAGGTGCGCTGCATTTGTGCCCCTCTTGACCCTGAAGCCCGCTGCAGCTAAACTGGCCTGATCCATCCACCAGGAGCAGAGAAATCGCCACTGTCCCGTTTGGGAATCATCGCTGTATCTTTGTTGCCGAAAGCCGTAGAGCCGCCAAATTGCCACACTTCAACCTGCAACCGAAGTGGACTCAACTGCCGAAGTTTGGTCCGCAGTGCGCCGTGGGTCAGTGAGTAATTGCAACCCTAACTGGTGGCCCCTAGTGCCTCCATCAATTTTTACGCACAAGTGGTCCCTGAGGGCCCCTCTCCTTTCCACTGCTAGTGCGAACTAGTGAACTATTCCCTACTCTTGGAATCAACTCTGCCCTCAAGTGAGACCCTCCTCGAATAGTGGGAACCTATTCTCCATCGCCTCACTGGCCTGCCTGAGCTGCTACAGACCCTTGAAGAGACCCTGTGTTGCCCATTTGAACTACCGAATGCGCTAGCATTGCCTGAACATTTGGGCTGTGGGATGTATTGCCCCACTCTGCTATACTATGCGGCATGACTCTTATCTATGGTGCAAGAAACAGCAAAAATGGCGGCAAAACATTTGTGCGCGCCAAAACCTCCAAAACTGTGTTTTCAACACACAAAAAGATGGCTGCACAACTTGCCACCCATGGTGCATGTGTGGTGAAATGAGAGCACACGCTGCTGAAAAAGTGCCAGTGGGCCCATTGACAAGAAACCGAGTGCAGAGGGAAAAGCAGCAATTTGCAAGTGAAACGCCAAAATTTGCCTATAATGACATTTACTTTGCTGCTAAAAATCCAAAATGCCTGTACATAACACTTCTCAACAGTCAAAATCTGGCTTGGCGCTAAAATTCATTTAACCTAAGGAAGCATTGTGAATGTACAAAGTCCTGAAAGGTTAAAAGCAAAACATTTTCAAGCAACACTGGATTGCCTGTGAATGACAGTTCCTGTCAAAAATCTGTGTGCAGTACCCTGGGCTTCCGGTGAATGACCGTTCCTGTCAAAAATCCAAGTGTAGCACACTGGGCTCTCCTAATTAGACTTTAAAGTTTTCTAAACTAAAAGCCTGCCGGATTAGCAAATATAAAAGGATTGTTGATGAAAGAAACACAGATCTCAGTTATTTTTGATTCCACAGGTTTAAATCTAAGAATGTAATTTGCCTATGTCATCTGATGCAACAAGTTTGTTTTCTGCTGGATTTTAAGTCAAGAAACTAAGAATAAATAAAATAGCCTGCCAGAAGTTGAAAAACAGGTTTTTCCACCCAAGAGGAGGGCCTTCCTCTCAGCAGATACTCACTGACATATGATAATTACGGGGTACGACAGACGTTTGTCTGCAGCCAGAGACTGAACAATGGCGGATATTCCAGGCCGGCAAATGGATGTGTGAAGAGGTCATAAACTTGGCTTGCAGAAGGTTCCCAAAGGTGGGGGCTAATCTTTGAGCTCCAGGGAGAGACAAAAGGCAGACCATTTGCTGCTAAGAACATATAATGAGCAATTTTTATAGACTCATAACTTGTTATCAGGAATGGTAAAAAATATAACAAGGGCAGATTTGTTAGTCTAATTTTTAGGCACTACATTTCAAGATGTGATGGAGCTGTGTAGCATATACGGAACAGGAATGGCAAAATATGTGGTTTTATGGGAACTGTATTTATGCTAGAATTGTTAAACTTTGCACACACCTTCCTATGGTAAACACACAATTGTGGAAATTTGGAGAACATTTTGAAAATGTTTTCATGGTGAAATGGACAAAATGCTGCAGAAAGGCGAAACAAGATCTCACAGCTGTGGGATTTTGAGGAAGAGATACTCCATAACATATGTAAGCCCTGTATGTGATTTTTTAGAGGTTAGAAATGTATGACATGCATTACTTACCATAAAAGCATTTCTGATGATTGTATCTGCTTAGATTCACATGCTGTGCGCATATGGTCCGACATCCAGTGCTAACCGCGGAGTATTGCATCTTGTCTTTCGGGGGACCAAAAGGGGACGTCGGCATAGGCGTGTCTGAAACCCAAAATCCCTCACGCGCCGAGGTCCCCCCGATTGTATTTTTTCTGCCATGAGGGAGCCCAAGGCTATAGTGAGTGAGTACATGAAGAGAGAAAGTAGTAAGTGTGATGCTGGAAATGCATCCGAGGGACAGGGCTTCTGAATCCTTGTCCTTTACTGCTTTTTATCGTGTGTTCTGTCGTGTTTTCTGCCCAGGAGTCCATGTGGGACTCCTGGCAGTGCAGCTCTCTTTTGGTTTGGTGAACAGACCCATGGGATACCCCTATGGCACCCATGGGTAGGGGTACAACCCTGTGCCCCTAGTGTATGTTTTTGGGCACCTGTGGGTGGCCCACAGAGCAGGGTATGGGCTGAATGTGACAGGTGCTCTGGGTGTCCTCCATTTTGGGATACCCAGGCCCTGCCATTGGGATCAGTTGATTCCTGATAGGAAACAAGATGGCCCATGTGGCCTCTTGCTTTCTATTGCCTGTTACCTTGTTTTCTCAAAGTCCTGGGAAGCCCTGACTCTGTCCCTTCCCCCTGACTGGCTGTTGGGTGAAACTGACTGGAGCCTTCCCAGTGACTGTATGTTGTGGGTACCTCCTGTGGGTGGGACCTGGGTGAATGGAGTGTGTGACCAATATACACTCCTTGTTGTGGTTGTCTGGTTTCTGGCATGAGAGACAAAGACTGAGACAGCCCTGCCCGAAACTGGCCTGAATGCAGTGTGTAGTGTTGAATGGCTGGGTACTTGTCCCAATCCACATTCCTTGTTGTGAGTGTCTGAAAGGGAGGAGTGTGGCCTGAATGCACTGTGTGCCTGATTGGCTGACTGACTGCATGAATGCCCTTCTGTAAGATTGGCTGCTGAGTGTGTGCCAGCAGTGTGGATGAGAGACAGAATAGTATATCTGGGGACCTCTCACCACTGGTAATTGTTCAGAAGCGTTCTGGAGCTGAGTCTCCACTCTAAGAGTAACTGGAACTGCTGATCCTCGACGTCCAGCTGGAAGAAGAAGACTTGCTGTTGCATTTGCTTCGACCAATTCGAAGGCTGCCGAATTCGTCGAGGACTGACCCGAGAGAGGACCTGGTAAGGCGCCCTCTTCCCGTGCTCCGAGGGATCATCGAGCACTGCTACATCTTCGCCGAAGCGCCCTGGAAGTCAGACCCTCGAAAGGCTGCCGACCCGAGACGGGACCGCCGAGGAGATCGAAGTGAAGCACCCGGACATCGCCGCCGTCGAAGACCATTGCCGTCGACCAGGGTTTGCAGGTCTATGTAACCGCTGGAGGCCCGTCGAAGTTGTGTTGCCCAGTCGTGGGAACCACTTGACGCCGTGCCGCCGACGACCGGAGCCGTCCGCTCCTTGCCTAAGAACATTTGAATCGAAGGACTCCCTCGTCCGCACCGTCGACCGCTTTATCCTGCCGAAGAAAGTCGAGGACGACCAACGCACCAAGGAGAAACCTGCCGGTGGGTTTCCCGCCACCCGAAGACTACAAAGATTGGAACGACTCGACGCCCTTGCTGGGCCCCCGTCTTCACGAATCTTTGCGGTCCAGAACAATTGTCGTCGAGGTGCCCCGCACGCCTCTGCCTTGCAGGACGCCAATGCTCCATTGTCGACGCGCACCGCTTGGATCGAAGCTGCCGCCTCATCGACGCCGTTCTACCCTGTTTGTTGTCGGACGTTCGACGCCCCGTGTCTCCCGCTTGAAAGGGAAGGCATTCAAGAAGGGCCGTCGATTCCCCGATGCCGAACGCCGAGTTCCTCGACGGACGTTGACGCCCCGTGTCTCCCGCTTGAAAGGGAAGGCATTCAAGAAGGGCCGTCGATTCCCCGCCGCCGAACGCCGAGTTCCTCGACGCTTCTCGACGCCTCTCGACGATCCGTGACTCCCGCTTGAAAGGGGGTCGCTCAAGAAGGATCTGTCGACGCCTCTTCGAAGAACTCGACTCCACCAGGTACATTGGGGGGGTAAAAACATAGGAGGGAATAAGACTTGCAGAACAATATATGGACTGGGCTTGTGCTATATCTTTATTTTACAGGTTGCCCAGGTGGGGGGATCTCCACACAGAACTGTGTCTAGTGGTAGGGGCCAGTATTCTGCCTATTGCTCAACCATCTTATTTTCTCTCCTCTCTCTATTGCTGGTTTCACTCTATTGATCTGTGTGACATTGTTACAGTATTGTTGACGCACTTTAATGAGATCTAATACAAAGGGTGGTACCACTTTAGAATTGTATATATTTACCATTGTTGATTTTCCTAAGTACAAAGTGAGTTATTATGATAAGTGTACATAACCTTGAATATTGATTATATAAAGACTGTGTCTAACCAATACAGTGTGTGGACATTCCTTTGTGGGGGCTTGGGGACTACACTGTACTTAAGAACCAGCCTGCATCACCTCCTGAGAAGCTAGGCCTTGATTGCTCGACCATAGCTACCGAATAGAGAATCTAGGCTGGGGTCCTCTGTGCCTCCCCTCTACCATATAGAGAGCAGAAGTACAGACCACCCCCTACCGGTCCTTTACAGTAAGAAGTTTATGTTCCTTCCACCCCGAGCGGGGAGGCAGGGAGGGCGCATGTGAATCTAAGCAGATACAATAATCAGAAATGCTTTTACGGTAAGTAATGCATGTCTTCTGATCCTTGTTAATCTGCTTAGAATCAATTGCTGTGCATAGACTAGCGAGCAGTACCCGGAGTTGGAGGTGGGTTGTGAGAAGGAACAGTAGAAAAAAGATGTCTTAGTACTGCTTGTCCCACCTGAGAATCAGACCTAGAGTGAGTGTCTTGGCAATAGTGTTTTGTAAAGGTGTGTACAGAACTCCAGGTTGCCGCTTTGCAAATGGACTCTAGGGGAACATTTGCAATGAATGCTATGGATGCCCCAGTGCCACGAGTAGAATGTGCTCTAGGCTTGAAGGGCAGTTCTCTCTTCGCAAAAGTGTAACATAGTGTGATACATTTGACAATCCACCTTGATATTGCTGATTTAGAGACAGGGTCCCCTTCTCTACCAGCTGCCACTGAAACAAAGAATTCTTTAGTTTTCCTCAGTGGTTTAGTTCTATCCATGTAGAACATGACTGCCCTGCACACATCTAGTGTGTGAAGGCTTCTTTCGGCCATGTTAGTAGGTCTCTGGAAGAACGTGGGTAGTTCGATTGACTGGTTCACATGGAACTTTGAAATAAATTTCGGCACAAATCTGGGATGAGTGCGCAGAACTACTTTATCTTTGTGGACTGTAACAAAGGGGTCCAAGACCGAGAGGGCCTGTAGTTCACTAACTCTTCTTATAGAAGTGATAGCTACTAGAAAGGCTGTCTTGTAAGTCAGGTCTTTCAGACTAGCTTTATGCATAGGCTCAAAAGGGGGTCCCATGAGCCTAGTTAAAACCACGTTTAGATGCCACCCAGGGGCTGGGTGAGTGATGGCGGGATACATTCTTTTAACCCCTTCCATAAAGGCTTTAACCACAGGTATTTTCCACCACAACACCTTTTGCTGTGACGTGGCGTAGGCTGACAACGCCGCTTGGTGAACCTTTAAGGAATTGAAGACTAACCCAGAGTCCAACAGATGGGTTAGATATAACACAATGTGTGAAGGCGAGCAATCAGTGGGATTGACGGCTTTGGAACTGCACCAAATGACAAAACATTTCCATTTGCTGGCATAGCAATAACGTCTGTTAGGCTTTCTTGCCTCCATCAGTATATCCGTGCATCTTTGAGGGAGTTGCAGATGTCCAAACTCTGACTTCAGGAGCCAGGCTGCTAAATTCAGAGTTTGTGGGCATGGGTGCAGAGTCTCCCCCCTGTCCTGAGACAACCTGTTCTACTGGCAGGGCAGCTTGACTGGTGGGGAGAGGGACAATACCATCAGGTGCGCGAACCAGGGTTGGCGGGCCCACATGGGAGCCACCAGAATCATGGTGACTGGTTCCTGGTGCATCTTGTGCACTATCTTGTTCAGAAGGGGAGTCGGGGGGGGGGGGGGGGAAAGCGTAAACAAATTTCCCGACCAAGTTATCCAGAGACCGTTCCCCTTGGATCAGTTCTGGGGGTACCTGGAGGCTTAATCTGGGTATTGGGCGTTCTCCTGAGTAGCGAATAGGTCGTTCTCTGTAAACTCGCATTCTGCAAAGACGCTGGATACAATGTCTTCGTGCAGACGCCATTCGTATTCTTCTGGCAGAGGAAAATCTCTGCTGAGTATGTCTGCCAGAAGATTGAGTTCCCCTGGAACATGTTGGGATATCAGGAACATCTTGTGTTTGAGAGCCCATATCCAGATGTTTTGGGACAGCTTGGATAGCCCTGGAGAGTGAGTGCCCCCCTGCTTGTTCAGATAATACATTGCTGTTGTGCTGTCGGTTAGGACCAGCACTGTCTTCCCTTGCAGTTGCTCTTGAAAGGCCTTCAATGCTTTGAACACTGCTAGTAGCTCCAGTAGGTTTATATGGTTGGACGCTACCTGAGGGGACCACACTCCGTGCGCTGTCTGTTGAAGCATGTGAGCCCCCCACCCTGTGAGAGATGCGTCTGTCGTGAGAGTGGCTTCTGCTGCAGGGGTGGTGAAGGTTTTCCCCTTCAAGAGGTTCTCCCTCGACCACCACTGCAGAGAGAGAACGAGGGCTGGCGAGAAAACTAACAGATCTTCCCATTGTCCGCTGGCCTGACACCACTAGCTGTTGAGCCACTCTTGCATGGGACGCATGCGCAGCCGCGCGTGGGGGACCAAGTATATGCATGACGCCATCATCCCTAGCAAACGCATAGCTTTGCGTACCGTCACCTCCCGACTGGCTACATACTGAGGAACTTGAGAGAGCATGTTCTGAACCCTCTCTCTGGAAGGGAAGACTAGACTGTCTTCCATGCGAATTAGAGCCCCCAGGAACTGTTTTACTTGGATGGGGACTAAGCTGGATTTCTTTTCGTCGATAGAAAATCCCAGGCTGGACAGTAGGTCTACTGTCTTTCGGGTGTTCGAAAAACAAACGTCGAACAAGTCCCCCGTGATGAGCCAATCGTCGAGTTAAGGGTAAACTGGAACTGAAAGTCTGCGCAGGTGTGCTGCTGCCACTGCCAGGACCTTGGTAAACACCTGTGGCGCCGAGACTATGCCGAAGGGGAGTACCTTGAACTGGTAGTGTTTGTCCTGAATCACGAACCTTAGGAATTTTCTGTGCGCTGGCAGCATTGAAATATGAAAGTATGCATCTTTCATATCCAATGTTATCATGAAGTCCCCTTGTTTTAGCAATGGGATCACCTCTTGAAGTGTTACCATGCAAAACTTCTGGGGCTTTATGAACTTGTTCGCCGGGCGCAGGTCTAGAACAGGACGCATGGTGAGATCCTTTTTGGGTACAAGGAAGTATATTGAATAAATACCCTCGTTTACCTGAAGAATCGGGACGGCTTATGGCGTCCTTTCCCAGCAGCGCCTCCACCTCTTGGACCAGGATCTGCAGATGTTCCGGTGAAAGGCGTCGATGTTTCGGCAGTCTAAACTGTGGGGGTCGGGCGAATTCCACGCAATAACCGTGGGCAACCGTCTTTAATACCCACTAGTCTGAAGTTATCCCCTCCCATGCCTTGAGGAAAGATGTTAATCGCCCCCCGACCGGGGAGACATGGGAGGGGACCTGAACTTGGTGGTCATTTCTGACCCGAGGTTGACGCACCTCTGGAATTGGAGCCTCTGCCTCTATTCTTTCCGCCTTCTGACCCCTCTGGGGGTAGTAAGTGGGGCTTTCAGCCGCTTGACTTGCATTGAAGTTGCCCATGCCGAAATTATTTTGAGCGGCGCGGGCTTGTCCTCGAAAGGACCGCCGAGAATTGCTGCCCCTCTGTGAAGAGGGTTTTTGGGAAATCTGGTGCAGCGACTTAATAGTCTCATGCGCCTTCTTGGCTGTCTCCAACGCATTGTCGACCGCCTTTCCGAAGAGGTTGGCCTCTTCAATGGGTTTATTGATGATGGATGCCTGGGTCTCAGGCCTGAAACCGGACGTGCGCAGCCACACGTGTCTCTTTAGGAGAGTATCCTGTGTGAGAGGCCTGCCTGCTGTCTCTGCAGAGTCCAGGGTATTCTTTACAACATTTTGATTGGCAAGTTTGCCCTCAGAGACAATGGCGAGAAGCTTGGCTCTGATTGGTTCCGGAACCTCCTGGAGGCCTTCCTGGAGTAGGTTCAATTGGGCGTCGACGTAGCTTGCCAGTGACGTTGTGTTATTGGCAATCCGGACGGTATAAGCAGCCGCCGACGTGACCCGTTTGCCTAAGGCATACAACCTTTTGGACTCCTTGTCCGGGGGTGACTCCCCCGTGGCAAGGGGAACCCCTGCTCTCTTGCGAGTGTTGGTCAACACCAGTGAGTCCGGGATTGCGTGTCCTTTGATATAAAGCAGGTCGGTGGGGGAGGGCCGGAAGAGTTTTTTGACCCTTGGATTCACAGCTCTAGTCTGAGCGGGTGTGAGTAAAGAAAGGGCCAGCCGTCTCTTTACAGAGCTCAAGAGGGGAATAGACTGCCTTGCTGGAGGCTTGTCATTAATAATGTTTTCCGCAAAATCCTGTTCAGGCAATGCCTCAAGCGTGTCAATTTTAAAGAATTCCGCTGCTTTTTTCAACGTTTTGTTGAAAGCCATTTGATCATCCACCAGGGGAGCTTGCCGAACCGGTGTGGGTGGGGAAGAGTCTAGGCAAACGATATCAGAATTGCGATCGTCCTGCTGGGGGTCCTCCCAGTTGTCCGTTGCGTCTTGGTCTTCCCCATAATTGTCCAGAAAAGAAGTCTCCTCCTCTTCTGTATAGATGTCTCTATAAGTGTCCTTCTGGACATCTTCTTGATAATCAACATAGTGTAAAACATCTAGGTGTTGGGCAACTCAGGTGTGAGGGTTAGGGTCTACCCGAGCTTTTTTCGGCGGAGGTTGATCAGAAGCCCCGAAAACCTGCTCCAGCCGATCCATATACCCCTCAAATTGTTCCATAGTCCGCTTGGATGACCCAAATGGACCCAGCTGAACAGGAACAGGGTCCTCTGCCCTAAGGCGTTCAGAGGATCTCCTCAGGGTGCTGAAGAGGGGTACCTGGCTCTCTTCGTAAGAGTCCTCAGGGCCGTCTTCCACAACTGTGGAAAACCTTTCGGCGGATTGGCCCATAACTGTGGGCGAAACCGGTACTAGGCCCACCGCCGTAGCAATCCTATTGATACTCTTACTGATGGTTACTGAATCTTCGGGGGGACAAAGCCTCCGATGATGGTTTCTCGGGTAGAGACCTACTGGTAGTTACGAGGCCTACTCGTAGTTTTCGGGCCTGCACGGGCCTTGGAAACCTTGAAACTTCGGCGTGTGTAGTTTGGGGTGTAGCGCCTTTGTTATGTTTATTAAGCCCAGTCGTCATGCGCTGCTGCGGATAAGGCTTTGATCAAATCGATCCGATGGCGCTTGCGCCTTCACCGACGAGGTCGTCGAGGAGGGCGCTTGGGTTGTGTGTTTTGTGCAGTGCGATTGTACACCCCCGTCAACGGGTGTGGTCCCTGTAGCAAGACCGGAGTCGAGCCTGGAAGGGTCGGGGACGGGCGTGGCGGCTCTAGAATCGTCCGCCTCAAGGTCTACAACGTCTGCATTGGACGTTTGGTCATCCGATGTATCCCCGTCACTTTCGGCTGGTGTCGCGGCAGGGGAGGGAGGCTCCACGCGTGACATACCGTACGCAGCCCACCGCTTCAACCGGCACTCCTTAAGGGATTAGGTTTAGGAGTTTAACGCCGAACACCGCTTTAGTGCTCTAGGGGGAGACAAGCGTACACGAAGTGTGCCCGTCTTTCCACGGATATGTGACCCTTCACAGAGGGTAGAATCTAAATGGAGTCCTTTCCATAGCAGAAGGGAAGGGTGACCAGACCAAAAAGGAAAGAAGTGGAAAAGAGGAAAGACATCATAGCAGTATGGCAAACCCCGAGCTCACTCTCCCTACTGTGTAGGCCGGCCAGAAGGCCCGACCACGTGGAGGTCCGAACGCCGGATTTTAGGTGCCGGAATCCACAGCTGTAGACGGTACCCCCGTAGTCTTCGTCGAAGATGTTCTTGATCGGCGAAGTGACTTAACGGGGATTAAACCGACAATTCCGTAAGATAAACAATGTCTCATGAAGAGCTCCGCTATAGGGCGACCAGTTATCTGGGCGGAAAAAAACAATCTGAGGGACCTCGGCACGTGAGGGATTTTGGGTACTACAAATGTCACGATAGGGATAGTGTTTCAGACACGCCTATGCCGACGTCCCCCCGAAAGACAAGATGCAACACTCCGCGGTTACCACTGGATGTCGGACCATATGCACAGCATGTGATTCTAAGCAGATTAACAAGCATCAGAAAAATATGTATTTAGGACAAAATTCGATTTTGATACTAGTGGCTAGGGGAGGTTTCTAAGGATGGTAAAAGCCAAACCATAAATATGACATCATCTGTCTTGGATCCAATCACTCGTGTGCAAGGCGGAGATGAGACTCTGATCCAATCCCATTGCACAGGGGCGACTTTAATTAAGCCGGCCCATACACCCATTTTTGTGATGTCATTTGAAAGGATAAATAGAGACAGCTGACAACACATACTGACTCACTCTTCCGATTCCAGCGAAGCACTCTGATCCAGCATTCAACATCCTTCCAGATCCAGATGCCAAGGACCAGGCCAAGCAGTAGCTGAACCATTTTCAGCAAGGCCTCAAACTAATTCTTACAACCCAGTGAAGCGCTGTGGTGTGAGAAAGCATCCTGAAACTATGTGGCTTGCTACTATAATGCTTGCCTGAGGAACTCGGAATCCCTCTGATTTGAACTACCCAGAAACAAGAAGGGTAGATCCTGTGCAGTTCCGATGACCGGCCTAGCTGATCCAGTCCCGCGCCTGATGTGCTCTTTCCTTGATAGAACCAATCCATTGACCAGAACTGTGACTGTCCAAAAATCCTAAATCCCAGTGGATTGTGAGTATTAATAGGATGCTAGAGAACTATTGTATACCGTGAATTATCTTGTTCCACTCCAATCTCTGAACTATCCTACTTTCGTGGGGCGTGGCCTGGGTCCATGGGCTGAGGACGTGCCTCTTCATCGCTCCTGCCCCGATCCTTCTAACGATCCTTAAATAACAAGGTTCGTTTAATGTTTCAACATAAATAGATATATGCTGGCTAACAGCAACCGATCCTGCACCTCGGGTGGCATCTCCAAGGAAGAACGGACCCGGCGGGCCGAGAAGGCAGCACCTGAACCCCCGACCCCCAGGGACCAAAGATGGCAGCCACTGCATTGCATTGAGCTCCGGGAGGAGGAGCCGAGCAGGAGATGCCATAACACCCGCTGACGCGAGACGCGTAACGCAGATGGTGTCCGCACCCCTGCCCCGACACCAGCACCTCCTCGCCTGCCTCAAACCTCTTGGTGCACCAGCGACTCTGTGCCTTCGCCCGGCATATGCTTTGCCGTTAACGAAACGGCGGGAGACGCCGACCGCTGTGGATCCCCGGCAGGACCCAACACTTCAGGTGAGGAGGCGCCCCAAATTCCCTGGAGGACCGGCGCGGAACACCTGGGACTTGGCGGCCGTGGTCCTCCATAGCTGGCAACAGCGTGGTGGATGCCCCCGGCGGATGGGTCAATCCGCGGTGTCCTCCCCCATGCAGCACCAAGGATGCGGCTGCCTTTGGGCGTTCTGGCCTCTAACACATGGCCCCAGCAGCTGCATCAACGCGGCAAGTGAGGCCGTGACTTTCAACACCCCCCAGCCAAAAGTGGAACAAGACACTAGGGACGTAAATAATAAAACGAACAGCTGTGGCGGACTGGCGGGCCTGGCCACCTCGCGCCACCAATTGAGGAAGCCCCGATTCCCCCCTCCCCTGCACCCAGACTCTCCCTTGTGCAGGCAACGACTGGGGACTGAGCTTAATCACAGCCCCAATCCGACGGGCTGTCTGGCTAACGACCTCACCTTCTCACCTGAAGGCCGTCCACCTATATAAAGGCGACTGTGGGGGCCCGGCCCTTGGAGTGCACCAGTTGAAAATATATAAACAGTAAGTGGACCCCAATTACGTGGACGGCTTACACTATGCTACAAATTGGGCTTGGGCCCCTGCAAATAATCTCTGCTGAAACTCCTGGGGGTGCCTGATAATTACAGCCAGTACAGATCGTGGGGGAGCCCAATCGCCTAACCTCCGCCAACAAGCGAGGAGATTGGATACCGGGGGTTGGCAGGTCTACCCCTCACAGCCCAGGGACCATCTAAGTGGTGTACTTTACTTTCAGCCCCCTGAAGGGCGCTACTCTGAGGGATGGGGCTGACCCTGACCACCTGAGTCGCTGGCCCTCAACATACCCCGGCAGGAACACCTGGATCAGCTTCATCAGTGCCCACAGCAGCACACCACCACACTTAGCCTCCAAGGGAGTGGGACTGGTTGAAGGACTAATGCAGAGCAGACCTAGCACAAAGGGATAAGCACCACACCCTGAAGAGGAACACTGGCGGGCTGCGGCTCCCACTCTCCAGCCACCCCTCACCCTGACCTCTGCAGCTACCCAACATTGGCCATCTGGCACACACGAATACTCTCCCGGTTGTCGCCCCTAAGTCCCACGTCCAGAACCCGGATCCCCACACGACCCCAGGTGATACGCAATATTGCTTTACCCTGAGGACAAACCAGCGCACTTTGAGTGACCATGCCGAGCACCAAAGGCAAGGCTAAAAACACCATTGTGGAGTCCTTCTCGGCAGGCAAACGCAGAAATCCGGACCAACAAGCCAAGGAGTCAAACTCAGAAACTACAACACCGGAAGTGAAAGTTGAGGACAATCATCCATCAGCGGTCTACGCTCCTTCATTGATACCAAAATCGGAGAGGTAAAAGCAGATGTAATGCTACTACGACAGGACCTACGGAATCTCACAGATCGCGTGTCCACCGAGGAGGCAACGCAGAAAGAATCCATTGAGACCCTCAAGGACATACAAAGTAGAGTCCAAGAACTCGAGAAGCGCAATAAATTCCTGGAAGAGAGGGCGGAGGATGCCGAAGGATGCTCCAGACGCAACAATGTGCGCCTACTCAGTATTCCTGAGGGAATGGAGGGCTCTAACCCTACCAACTTTATAGAAACTATTTTACAACAAGAAATAGGAGCTGCCCACCTTTTGCAAGGCTTTGCGGTCGAACGCGCACATCGATCCCTCCAGAAGAAACCGCCACTGGGTTCCTACCCACGGCCAATAATAGCCAAAATTCTAAATTTTCAAGACAGAGAGCTAGTCTTGCGCTTCTCCCGAGAGGGAGGGGAAATTAGAAGAGGCAATGCCAGGATCGCCATCTATCCGGATTATACACCTTCAGTACAAAGGCAAGGAATTTGTTCATTCCAATCAAAGCCAGACTGCGTCAACTCAACATCAAATACATGCCAATGTATCCCTCGACGCTCAAGTTAATCCACAAAGGTAGAGGAATTATCCTGGAGTTGCCGGCGGCGGGCACCATGTAGCTAGAACACAACAACTTGGAGGACGGCGGGAGGGGGCATCGCAATCTGCATGAGGATCCCACAGGATGAGTCCAGCCATTAACAAACAGTTGGCGCAAATTTAACTAAAGATTGCGTACTGTAGGGCGGTTGGAGTTAACCTATCAGACTAACCCACTACACCTCCCCAGCAAAAGGACACGCAACAGCACACTGCTGACGCATCAAACCCGCCCAAGATGACCCAGATGGGCCCAGGCAGGGCGAGAGCACCCGAGCAACGCAAACGCTGCACAACTGCTGGGTGCAGTTCGTCCATTTGGACAAGTTTTGTTTGTTGTTTTAGGTCAAAGAGTCCTGTAGTTCTTAACATGCCCGACCTTCGGAGCCAAAAGACACATTACAACGGGCCGAGGAGCCAACCTTACAAGTATGGCAGCTGACATTAAGATACTGACCTGGAACGTCAGAGCGATGGGGACCTACAGGCGAAGGAACAGAATAAAATCCTTTCTAAGGAGGAAACATGTCTCCAACGCAATGCTCCAAGAAACACATCTTACCGCTGATATGGACTCTCGCATCCCCGAATGGTGGGGCGGCCAGGGCTTTGGTGCAACACACTCTAAATACGCCAGAGGAGTCCACACAAGGATTAGTGGTCATGTCCCCTTTAAACTCTGGTCCACAGAGGCAATCCGGAGGGCAGGTACCTCATACTCCATGGAAACATGAACAGACAGTGGTATGCTTGGTCAATACATACCTCCTCAACTGTGGAACCGCAGTGTGCCTCACCAATATCCAACCGAGATTAGCTCCCTACAGAGACTGCTTCTTCATATGGGCAGGCGACTTCAACTATGTGATCCCGCTCTTGACAGATCCTCTCCTCCGACGAAACCTACCCACCAATGCCCCTCTGCCCTTCAGAAAACCATACAAACGTTGGACCTATCGGAGGTATGGCGGGACCTGCATCCTGAAGGTAGGGAATTCTCATACTACTCGTCCCCACAAGGGGTATACACCCGTATAGACTATCTGCTAATAGACAAAACACACCTCCCGCAGGTAGAATCCGCCTCGTACCTAGGTAGAACTATATCCGACCACTCCCCGCTCTTTTTGGTATGGAACCCAAAAGGCCTTCGGCCGCCCATACCAATGTGGTGGATGCCAGCGGATGCCCCAACGGATGAGGCATTCAAAGAGGACCTCCGTGACAAAATAATCGAATACACGGACAATAACATGGGAAGTGTGAACAGATGGCGTACCATCTAGGAGGCCCTGAAGGTAGTGGTAAGAGGGGAGATCATAGCTTGTGCCGGTGGGATCTGGAAAACACTCAGAAGAACTGGAGGGAGGTGAGGAGAAGATTAGACGTCTAGAGGCCACGCCCAATAAGTCACTAGAACTCGAGGAAGAATTGTCCGCAACGAGAAGAAACTGCCAGGAAGCCTGGTCCAGACTAGCTAAATTTGACTATGTGGCAAAAACCACTAGGGCCCACTCGGAGGGAGACAAGCCAGACAGGCTACTTTCGTGGCTGTGCAAAAAAGAAAACCCGAAAAACCCAATCCTTGAGATCCAAGACCAATCTGGACCCACACACACAACGCAAACAGCGATTAATGGGGCATTCCAAAGCTTTTATTCACAACTATATAGCCATGACTCGGTCGTCCTCCAAAGTGAGATCCAAGACACACTAGACTAAATAGGCCTCCCCACTCTAGAGGAGGCCCAAAGAGAAATATTGAATCGAGAGCTCACCATTGACGACATACAGGAGGCTATTAGAGCACAATCCACTTGTAAGACCCCTGGGAGCGATGGGTTACCCCCAAGAGTTCTACAAAACATTTGCAGCTGAACTGACTAATCGTACACAGAATGCTTCGAAACCGGGATGCTACCTGATAGCATGAACGAAACCCTAGTGATCCCTATACCCAAACCCGGAAAGCCAACTACCGAGTGTGGATCTTATAGACCCATAGCCATAATTAATTACGATATAAAGGTCCTCACCACTATACTTGCTAACAGATTATCTAAAGTCATTGGGACCCTAATACATGAAGACCAGAACGGGTTTGTCCCCGGTCGTAGTACAACAGCAAACCTACGCAGACTGCAACACATCATAGCGCAAACAACAGACTCGCGGGAACCCTATGGAGTGGTCTCCTTAGATGCTATCAAAGCATTTGACTCCATATACTGGGAGTGGCTCCTAGCTACCCTGCAACAATTTAGCCTGGGCACCCACTTCCTCCGTTGGGTCGGGATCCTTTACAAAGCACCGAGAGCAAGGGTAAAAACCGGTAGAAAGGTGTCTGCACCTTGGAACCTACAGAGTGGCACCAGGCAGGGATGCCCCCTTTCTCCTATGTTGTACATAATTGGGCTAGAACCACTGGCGAGATTTATCAGGAAGCAATTCTTTGACACTGGCATAAACATCGGGGGCCGATACCACGTGATCTCGCTATATGCAGATGACGTCTTACTTTATTTAAGGGACCCACAACTTAACCTGCCTACAATCCTGGCAGTGCTGGGGAATTTTGCAAAAGTATCAGGAATAGCATTTAACCCAGAAAAAGGAGGTCGGGGTAGGTTGGGAACCACATACATTCTGATATCTGGGCGTAAATATTTGGCATACCCCCGAAAAAACACATGGGGGCAATAGCCTAATAGCAGTACAAAGGCTTAAAAAGTCAACGAGGTTCTGGTCCAGGCTTCCGCTTTCAATGATGGGCCGAGTGGCCATCGCTAAAATGAGTGTTACCGCGCTTCCTGTACTTCTCCAAAAACGTCCATTACTATATACCCGCAATCTTCTTCCGACTGCTGGGTGTACTATTGAAGGACTTGGTGTGGGGGAGCTCCAGACATAAGCTTGCCCTAAATAAGTTAATGCTTCCAAATAAAGCAGGTGGAGTCCAACTCCCCGACTTCGAGCGCTTTTCCTGGCTGCCCAACTCACCTTCATAGCCAAGTGGCTCGCGGATGATTCCCACCTCCGAAACGGACCTCCTGGGGCACTTGGTTGCGCCGGTGCGACTTAAAGAAATCACCTGGGTCCGATGGAAGCAGTCTATGAAGGATCCACCGTTCATCCAACTGGGCCGTAATGTCTGGGACAGAACCTTGAAGCTACAGAAGCTGGTAAATCCATAATCCCCAGAGATACCACTCATTGCAGACACCTGCTCCATCTGAGATTGGCGCCGACAAGGCTGTGGGAAAGGCACAGTGTCTACACCTGGGGGGACATGTATGAAGGAGGCTCCTTCCGTGAGCTGGACTCCCTGATAACAGACGATGGACTTCCCAAAGGCCAGCACCTCCGCTACTGGAAAATCAGGCAGGCAGCAAAACGAAAATGGAGCGAATGGCCTGAGGAACAAGAGCCGGATCCAACTCTGACCCTGCTGCACAACCTGGGAGATGGCTGGAAACCAACCTCCAGGATATATGCCCAGCTCACGGACAGACCTAACCCCAAGAGTGAAGCTCTGAAGTCAGTGTGGGAAACAGGTCTGGGAACCAGTATCACGGGACAAGAATGGGGAAGAATTCAACAATACCCCAGAGAAGTGTCGAGAAATGCCAGATTCAGATTGGTTCAATTGAACATCCTACACAGAACTTACATGACCCCCAGTAGGATTGCGAAATTTAGCAAACCTCCGGTCCCACTATGCCCCCGATGCAACTCAGAGGATGCAGGAATGGCACATATGTTTTGAAGCTGCATAAAGATACGAGACTTTTGGTCCAAAATTCAACAGGCATGTAGGGGGGCTGGCCTGACTCCCTACAAATGGTCACCTAAGGAATGCTTGCTAGGCTCCTACCCTTGAATAAGTAAGTTTAGGCACATTGTCAAACTCATGGACATGGCCTGCATATGGCCAAAAGAGCAACTGCTATGTCATGGAAAACCTCTACTGGTCCTCGTTACGCCAAATGACATAAAGAACTGGAACACTGGTCAGAGGCGGAAACCAGGCTGTGGGGTGAAGGAATAGCCAGGACTGGGGAAGGCCCAATTATGACCCACGAAGCCTGTATATCATTGCTACAAAGCATTTTCCACCCATCGGACGATAAGCCCCCCATGAACAACATCACTCTGCCCAAAACCCTGAACACATAACTGGGTCCACACCCCTTCAAGTCCTGGTCCATCCTGACTAGCGGACACAGCTCCTCCAAAGGGCAGGTCTTGCACCCGTTATCGTTTTGCCCCCCATATCAGGCTCCAGAAGAAAAAGCGGGACGGCTATGACCTTCGTTTGCTTGTTTATAGTTGCGTTTTAATTTGGCATCTCCTCTCTCCACACTCCTCTTTTTACCCCACTTGCCACCCTTCAGCCCTACCAATGTACCTTCTTATGCTTGTTGTTTGTTTGAAATGCCAATAAAACACACTAAAATAAATCCTACTTTCATAACCAGTAACAGTGTCAAAATCTTTAGTGTTATCTTATTCTGTCTAGTTGCTATAGCGCCATTTTCATAGTTATCTTTATTTGTGTAACTCATCCATAAGTCCCACTTTGAGTCTTTGGACTGGTGCCGCCGGGGAAGGTGATGGGATCTGTTACTGAAGTCATGAATCAGTCTCAGAGCTTACTTTGTCCCGACTTGGTTGCCTAGCCTGAACGCTCTGGCCTTGAGTAAAAGCATAAGCCATATTGGTTCGGATTCTAAACTGAAGTCCTTGTCCAAATTCGTGTCTTTATTTTCAAAAAAACCTCTCACTAAAAACCGCGATAACTTCCTCAGTTTTTAAGATAGAAGCAAAATTTCAACTCCCACTTGTACCTACCATCCTCAGCTACAGTCACAACTCAAAACAGTGCGAAATAGTGCGATTGACCCGTTATATCAAAAATCGCACATATAAAAGTTTGCCGCAAATTTACATTTTTAAATGTTTTAACCGTGTGAATAGCTTTAAATTATTTCCCACTTTGATTTTGAGATTCCTATTGTTTCCTTTTGATTAAATCATTATTTTTGCTTGCTTGCATCTGTTCAAAGCGGCTCCCATAGGAATTTATAATAATTTAAGCATTTTTTAACATTTTTTGGCTGATTCATGGAATTATGTGCGCCGAAAATCGGGCTTTGCGCCATTCTGCTTGCAAATCCCCATTTTTGAAACAGAGATTTGCGGGCAGAATGGCGCACAAATCCTGTTTTTCGGCGCACATAATTCCATGAATCAGCCCCTTTGTGTTTTTGCTCAGCCAATTTCAAATCCATTCTGACAGTTGAAAAGTCAAATCCGTTTTTCTCTTGTGTTTAAAGGGGGAAGGTGGGAGTGATACTCCGTTTGGTCTGCATTATTCCTGAATACCTGCTCTCTCATCACATCTATTTAAATTGGCTGTTGGTGGGTTGAGGGGTGTTGCAGGGGGAACCCCTAACCATAGTGCGATCTGTTCCAAACAAACCCAAAAGTATTCTGTCCTTTGCTGCATTCTTTTTTGTGTTCATTACTTGATTCCTAGTGTATTAAAGATCTTATTCATTGTTCCTGTCACCCCATTGGTGATTTTTGTTAACTATTAAAAATATATTGTGATTTTAAATTCTAAGTAAATAAACAAATGATTACCTTTACAACTAGCCTGATTCCTGGTTCAGTGTAACCTGGGGGTATTGTGAGAAGGGCGTGATATGAGTGGTATATCATTCAGAATATTGAACTTATAGATAAAAATAAATATGCTGGGTGAGACTTGGGTGTGTGCCTGATTGAAATCACTTACAGAGCATCAGGCTCCACTCTTCGTAGGGATTGGACTACCTCTTAGTTAGGAGCGTGTTGGATGCAGAAAAGACTAAAGATTAGTTGCACTGCCTGTTTCCTTCCCCTTTTAGGTTGTGGACCATTTCGTGCATTAACCCTTTAGACCCCATTGGTCTTGAATATATGTATTTAGAATAGATTGTGTTGGCCTAATAGTATTAATGTGATTTGAGTGTTGAAACTCAAAGACCTTGAAATAAATGTATATGTGTTTTTAATATATCTACACCTGGCTGGGAGTGATTTGTAAGTGTCCTTTACTCTGTGTGCTCATTGAGGTCTTTCAGTCACCCTCACCCCTCCTGAGACCTAGTCTTGACCGCCACCAAGCTCCCTTGATTGGTCTGGCTTGTCCAAAAGGTTATCCAGTTCCAAGAAACTAGGCTGGCCTCTTGAACCTCTGCCCACCAGGTCAGAGTTCAGAAATCCATCTTAACATCGACTCTTCCCCAAATCAACCTACTCCACCGTCTGCCTGCGGGGAACGGACAGGAATTTCATCAAAAGGGGCACCTGCTTACCATCTAGTTGTCACACGTGTGTATTTACTGTGTTCTCCATGAGAAGCTCTGCAATCTTCTGGCTAATGGTGGAAGATGTCAAAAATCCTAGAGTCTGGTCTGGGCCCGGGAGACTGGATCGGAACCATCCGCACTGCTACCAAAATGTGCACTAGCACATGGAGTGTTCCAAGTGTCTGATGGAATTACTAATAAATGATCTCAGACTGAAATAACCAGACAGACTCCAAAAATATGGCAAAATAGTACTTTATCAGCAGCTCAAATAAAATATGGCAAAATAGTACTTTATCAGCAGCTCAAATAAAGTAGGGAAACCTGGTGTACACACAAACTGCAGCTCACTCACTCTCAGCTACATTTCGATTGCACAAAGCCTTTATACTCTATGTATGTCAGCTATGTCATCCTACATGGCAAACAGTAAAAACCTATTGAAAGGAGGGATTGATTAAGGGAACATATATACTTATACTTTATTTAGGGTTTGGTAACATAATTGGCTGCCCCTTTGTCTGGTATGCACGGCTTGAACTACCTCTAAACTACATTTAATACAGATTAGTAGCAGAATAACTGCAGCGGATTGGCTTCTGCAACAATGTATGGTAAACTGATGCATAGGCTCTTATGATTGGTTGGCATGCTCTCCCAACCTTGGACATTCAATCTTGTTACTAGCACGTAAGCAAAACGAAACCCAGGTGCGTGGAAGAACGTCAGACCACTGCCCACTTGTCCAATTAGCCTACCATCTCTCATCAGTTAAGCCCCAAGCCAAGGGTTCTTCTCTGTAGTTGACCTTGCTGACTGTTCTCTTCCTTGGTACGTTTAATTGAGTGTAGGTACATCTCTCTCTTCAGATAGAGCCTAATGAATAGGCCTCGTCTTTGAGTCTTGCATAACGTGTGAAGAGACCACGATTTTGTACATTTCGACCTTTCGTTTAATGCTATTTAATTCAATTATGGTGGGTGCTATTACTCCTCTTAGCCTCTGGAGTCTTGGTTGCTCAAGTCTTGCATATGCTTTCTGCACCTTTGATTGTTCAATACTTGGCATATGCAAATGTTCACTCATTTACTAAATCGAAGAGAAATATGTTGTGCGTTACATAGCTTATCCTCTTTGACTCCCCTTGTGCCTTGCACTTACCTCTTGATGTGGCATCCTTGATCCTAGGTCAAACAACTATTCTTTGTTCTTCGCACAAAAGTGTTTTCCAGCACCTGGAAGCTCTGCAGAAGATTTCTTGCTCATTGATTCATAGAGTCGACGTCCTTTTTATCATGGCCGCTTTACTCATGCTATATTTTCTCCTGCAGCAAGCTTCTATATGTCTCACCTTGTGTTTCTGCATATATACATTTACTGATTCTTTCTTACTTATCTTAGTGTATATGATTTCTTCGTATCTGCATACATGTTTCTCTCATTACTTCAGTTAAATCTTCATGCTTTAAATTTTTGCATATCGTTTCAGTGTGTCCTTGCGTCTTCTCTTCATGACGTCACTTTACTCTAATCTGATTTCACTTATAGCTCTTCGATGTCCAATGGTGCATACAGACAGCCTTCCACCGCATCAGTGTGAGGGTACATTCAATACGGTTGTCTGAGTGCATAACGTCTCTCGTATCTTCGATGCGGTTTTGGGATGATACCTGTTGTCACACACAGCGCCTTCCTGTTATTCTTCCAGTATGACGGAGGTGAGGGGACAGGCACTAGAGATGACGTGTACATCTGCCTCTCTACAATACACACACACACATGCACCGCCACACAGATATACATACGCATACCCCTACACAAACCACCTCCTTACCTCACTTCTCACGCCACTGCAGCCAACCCCACTTCCTGGATGTGCTGTAAGCACATTCGCTGTTGCCCGACAGGCCGGTGTTCAGCGAAATCAGACTGTTGGGGAATTTTATGTGGCGAAAGTGCACAAGACCTCACCTTGCGGGTCCCTCCTGAGCAGGATTGGCAAGACAGGCCAGCCTGCCATACTAACCTCTGTTCATGCTTTTTCTTTGTTCAGTTTCCAGCTACATCTTCCTTGCAGGTTTGCTAGTGGCCATGGGGACTCATCTCTGGCATATTGGTTTTAACACGTCACTAAGGTACGACTAGCAGCATTCCACTCCTCGTCTGCTATAGATTTCCCTGCAAGGGACCATTATGGCATGGGACCCTTCTGGCATATGAACCCTGTAGCATTGAATGGCTTCTCAGAACAGGTTGTCACCTTTGTGCATGAGCAAGTGCAGCTCTGTGAATCCCCCACTGGAAAAGAGGCTCTGTGGTGAGGTTAGTCTTAGGCTCAACAGCCACTATCCTCATGTGTGGCTGGGAAATGTGTGGTTGGAAAGAGGAAGGATGTAGTGAAATATGGTCCAGTTCTTATGTTAAAACATCAAATTCAGACAAGGGAAAATGAGTGGACTGTGTAACCCTCACCCAGTATCATCTCAAGTAAGTGCATGGCTGTGGCACAGAGGCCCCAGACGCTGGCTTTTACAGGTCGTAGAGACCAATCCATTGCTTGGGATCAGGCACGTGACTGATGGGGGGGGGGGACCAAGGTCCTGTCATTTGAGTATCTATTAATCCCTTTGGGCTAGTTGCCTTATTTCTCTCACTTGCATGCACTGGTCTACATAAATCAGGGGACAGGTTTGGCAAATCTGGATTTATAGATTTAAATGTGAATATTTAGGAACTGAGAATTTTTCTTTCAAATGACAAAAAGACAAGTTGAACAAATAATGCTGCTGGAACTAGCCCGTAATAAAAGGAATTCTGTTTTTTTACCAGTTTATGTTAACTAAATGGCTTCTTTGATATGGCCTTTAGGTACAGAGCGTGAAATATAAACAGTTTCAGCAAATAAAGGCAAAGCACATAACTGAGTTGGCAAACATTTGTTTAAAGTTTTAAATTAAGAATCTAGCATGCTTCTAAAAATCACCTCCCAAAACCTCATACATGAAAAAAAATTAGACACCTAAGACTGGGTCCTACCTTTTGGTACTACTCCAACACCCACAAGGCTATGGCACCTACATTTTGTCCACTAGGAGAATCCACTCCCCATGTCCTCTCAGGCTATCAGATAATACTGTGTTGCAAATACTTACATCACTAAAATAAATGGAAATGAAAATACAAGTTCCAGCGAGAACAATGCTTCAGGTTAATTAAAAAACAATTAAAGATTTTATAACCTCTTCCCTCACCTCACCAAAGAAATATGAAACTGCATAAAACTAGCCGAGGCCAGCAGAAGCCAGTACATGTTTAACATTACAAAAATAAAATAGAATACATTTCTGGGAAACTAACCTTTTTATTTTAACCCTTCACAATGACCTAAGAGTTTATTAGGCAATCCAAGTTTCCTGGTCTTCTGCAAACATAAACCTAGGAAGAAAAAAAGAAATCCACGTTTTAGACTCCATTTTCTATCTTATTTTCAAGTCTTGTACATTTTAGTCTCTGTGCTTTTTACAAGAGTTTGTTTCTTCAGTGCGAGGATTGGTTAAGGATTTTATTAATAACGTATTTCTGATTACACGCAATACTGATATAATTGCCAGGCACTCTGTTTACTGGATTAGTTTAAGATTTAATGGATAGAGACAACATTGAAATATATTTGTAACATTTCTGATCAAGATATTTTGGATTTTACAACTGTTAACTTTATTGATGTCTCCAAATTCAAGATTATAGTTTTTGTTAGATTTACTCTAGAATGTAATGTTTAAAAATCAGTTCAACCCTACCCAAGATGTTTAGTGGCCTAGCCACATGATCACAACCACATATAAGAACTACAACCACATCTAAATCACGTCACCAAAATCTCACCTCCACAACATCCCAACCTTACTTTGTTACCACATCCACACCAAAACCTCATACTATCCAAATCACAATCACATCCTCATGCAAGCCACAATATAACCGCATTCACATTACAACCACAATCATATCCACAATCACTTCAAAATGACATCCAAAACTATCATATTTACTTTGCAAACGACATCCGAATCAAAACTAATTCATATTAGAGCCAAATCATCGCAATCTAATCCCAACTAAATCTTTCACTTTGTGCAGCACAACAAAAACATTGCAGTCACAACCAGATAAAGCCACTGACCAACCGCAATCATATATACACAGCCACATCAAAAGCTCATCTCAACCATAGCCACATCTTTCACAACCACAACAAATGCAATCCCACCACAACTATATCCACCTCACGACATCATCTCAACTATATCCTTACCCCATCCACATGTTAACTACAACATGGCAGAAGGGTGCAATACAAGGCCAATTCCATTACATCCACATCAGAAACACACTCATCACAACCACATTCCATTAATATCCATATGACAACTACTTCAACACAATCACATAAAACCCACATTCATAACTCAACCCTCAACCACATCCCATGGCTCACCCTCCACATCTTCACCACAACCATGAAACAACCACAACCATATAACAACCACATAAACACCATCATATCTATAGCATAACCACATAATTCCAGCTCTAATTCTCAACCAAAGCAAGCATATACAAACCTTAATGTTATGGTTCAGCAATATACTGACAGGTCACAGTATAAGTGGTGGCATTACCATCATAAAGGGCTTCAACTTTGCATTTGCCAGCATCCACTGGCTGGTGATAACAAACTCTTGGTTAATAAGAAATGGTCTGCTTTGTGAATGTTGAGAATTGAGGGTGCAGGTTACTTTAAATGTCAGCCTAGTTGCTTGCGACTTGAATGTGTACCCTTCCTCAATGGGTTTATGAGGACCAAAGTGCTGGATTCTCATCCAATCCAATTCAAAGTGAATTAAGTCTTTGGGCACTTTTTAGGCATACTGGTATCTTTTTCAAAAAACTGTTTTCCGGCATACCTAATTAAGCAGCATCGCATTGACGACGTAATTTTGCTCCATATAAGGTATGGAGAAACGGCTTGCTTCTTATACATTTCAATTGACAGTTTAATTGCTTTATTTTCGAAAGGAGTGTGAAAATCCGAAGTGGAAGAGCTGCTGTGGGTGAAAATTAGGCTATCCTAAGAAAATTGCAGGCCTAAATAATACAAATAATCTTCCTGGGGGGCGCTGTTGCGCGAGTCGAAGATGGCTGCCTGAGTGGAAGGCTATGCAGCCCAGGACCTATTCACGACGTAATCCTTGTTTGGTGAGTACTCCTTAAAAGCAGATTTGTTGACGGAAAGTATCTGCTACAACACAGTCGACTCTGGTGGCAGTAACTTGCCTGACTGGCTGTAAAATTGTAAAATCGTGATCCGCTGGAGCGAAGTGCTGCTGTGCCTGCCATGCCTGCCCTCCTTGCTGTCTGCGCTGCTGGCCCCGGTGGTGCGGGGCTGCTGTGGCTGCAGATACTGGCAAACTACCACTGCCATTGGCAACTGCCCTGGACCGGACCATTTGGGTAGGGTAACTGGAAACCCGCCCACCAGCCATTTGCTTTTACGAACTCCGCGGCTGAGCGAATAGAGGCAGAACTGGAAGCTGCATGTGCTGGGCTGCCTTCCCTGTGGTGCCGGCCGACTAAGGGCCGGCCGTGGCAGTTCTGCATCGGGCCGGCCCAGATTGACTCTGTGCCTGATCCCGGCTGGTGCATACTACACCCTTGGGGGGCTGATACGACGTGAGGGGGGGGGGGGCACTGTAGGGCTGACTACCACTGTTGGATGAGACACTGAGTTCCCGGCTGTGGGGAATCCCTGCTGGGCTTACTGGGTTGCGATTTGCCTTGTGCCTGCTATACACCATCCTCTCCGCTGGCACACATACTCCTGCTGCGGGCCGTAACTGAGGCTGACACATCTGGGCACCGGCCCTCTTGGGTGTGGTGTAGGAGTCAGTCTTGGTGAAACTGCGGAGGCTCACACACCCCATAGGCTTATGCTCGGACCGCATGTTTGAGGCTCCTGGTGCACCATCAATATCCCTGTGACCCTGCTGGAGGAGATCTGGTGCCTTCATCCTTATCCAGATACCCAAGGACTAGGTCCTCCGCGGGATTCTGAGAGGCCCGCACTCATCTGACACCACTTGGACGGGCCTCGCTGCTGTCTCTCCGGTCTTCATTCAATGGCATCACCCTGTATGAGGACACCACCAGGTGACACTGGACTCCTCCTGGCCTGGGCCTTCTACCACTCCTCAGGGCTGTGACGGATGCTGCATTGGCTAAGAGTTTGTTCCTGGCTCTGTGTGTGGACTGCCCCTGCTCTGATGCCACTGCCTGCTGCCTTACAGCTGGCCCCTGATGGTCCACACCCTGTGCTCTGAGGTGCTTGGACATAACCCCCTAACTACAGTGGCTAATGCGAGTACATATCCCCCCCGGTGATTAAGGTAGTCACAGGGCCCCCTTCCAACAGTCTGTTTGGGGGTACCTGGGCTGCTGACCATAGATGCGCCTTGGGCACCTGCGAGGTCCCTCCTGTGGCTCAGTGGGCTTGAAGTACACGGGGGGCTCTGCACTACCCGCCTTGCAGGCATTGGTGGTGGTATCACTCCCTGATTGACAGAGGGTCTGGGGACCAAACCTAGCCTGGCCCGGTTTCTGCTGCAAACATGCTCTCCTGCATTGATCTGGGCCTCATCCTTGCTACTACGTCGGCCCTTTCCGAGGCTTGGACCAATCTGCCTCCACTGTGTTTAACAACCTTGCAGGTGACCGCAGACGTAGTTGTTGCTAAGCACATTTACAAGGTACCTTTGCGCCATCTTAGTGTAACCTGGCGAGGTGGCTGTGGCTGCATCATCCTGCGCAACCCTGGCGGGTGGGACACAACCTGTTGATCGCGCTGTAATTTTCTTCCTGCACACTCCCTGGGATCCTTCCTGATGCACTGCCTTTCGATCATGGCCAAGAGGGGGGTGGCAAGAAACAAAGCTCAATTAACATTTACACTAAGGCTGCACCCAAAATCCAGAGAGGTGCTGAGGGGGATGACGGCAAGCCCTTAGCGCTGGAGGAACCCACAGAAACAGCGCATGTTGAACTACATGCGGGAGGTGTTTACCACCCTATATTCTAAGCTAGATGACATGTGCAGCACCATCAGCCCTATAAAGTCTCAAATGGGGAAGACTGAGACTCGGGTTGCCGAGGTAGAGACCAGAGTGGGGACAGCGGAGGATGACATAACTGAGGGCAGATGTCTCCTCACTCAAGAGTCAGGTGCAGTCCATCAGCAGGACAAATGAGGATCTGGAGTCGCGCTCGAGGCGCAATAACCTACGCATCATCGGCATACCGGAGAACAGTCTAGATGGCCCTATGGAAGATTTTGTGGCGCACATTCTACTAACTCTGCTGGATGGTCCTAAACTTTCGCCACAGTCTGCTATAGAGCGTGCTCACCGCTCGCTGGCTCCCAGGCCAGGGCCCCCCCGCACCCAGTTATCACTCGGGTGCTTAACTATCGCGACAGAGATAGGTGCCAGGTCCAAGGGTGAGCTGATGTTGGGTTCCAGCAGGATCCATTTATACCGGGACTTCTCGATTGCAGTACTGAACAAGCGTAAATCCTTCTTGGCTGGAAAAAAGGCTCAGTGACCTGGGGGTCAAGTATGCAACAATGTACCCGGCCAAGCTCTGGATCTAGCATGCTGGGAAGGTATACTTTTTCACGATACCAGAGGCTGTGAAATTCTTGGAGAACAATTTCCCTGGATGACCCTTATATGTCAAATTACCGCACTGCTCCTTATGTGCATCTGATGGGAACTGGGTCTGGGATGGGGAAGCTATTGTGGAGTTACCATTTGCTAAATACACTTTGTAAAAGTTATGTTATGACTTATATTAACACACTGCTAATGCACTAGACACCAATAATAAAACTGTTATGTTGTTGTGTTGAAGGGCGGGCTGAAACCAGCGTGCACCCCCCCCATGCAAAGCTGCAATGATGTTTGGGTTGTTGGGACTGGGGGATGGGGGCTTGGGGATTTCATGCCTCTGATTGGGAGAGGGATGGGCAGGGGGTGGTGGTGTGGAGTTGGGGGGGAATCAAAACGTGCTTGACATGTGGGTTCAGTTAGGTATGGCAGTATTCACGCAGCCTTGGCTCTGTGAGATGCTCTTTCTCTGCACACTTGGTGATTGCGAGCAGACTAGATGGCTGATAACAAGTTGGGATTTTATGTTCTAGAATGTGCGAGGTTTGGGCAATCCAGTTAAGATAAGTTAAGTTCCAACTGTACATTGAACGGCATGGGATTTGGTTCTCATTATACAAGAAACACACGCCCTGACTAGGGGAAGTGACATGTTTGCTAAGTTCTGGGGCACACAACGGCACTACACAACCTAATCCTCTCAGAGCCATGGGGTCATACCACTTATTCGTAGATCGGTTCCATATGTACACAAAAAGGCACATATATACCTGATGGGCCGCTATGTTCTTGTACATGGGGTTCTAATGGGCCAGGAAGTAGTTATGATGAATATATATGGTCCAAATATTGATGACCCAGACTTTTACTCCCAGGTCATTGACCTTTTGGTGTTGTATCCTTTAGTGCCCATACTTTAGGGATAGGCGGGGGGAGAAATGTTAGCACTATTATGGACACCAATCTCCACAGATCTGGGGATCGCAAGGCTCGCCAACTATCCAGGGCTGCCCGCGCGATAAATGATGGTCAGGCTAGACTATGTGTGGTTGATGCCTAGAGGCTACTGCATCCCTCTACCCGTACAAACTCCTTTTACTCCACTGTTCATGACTCGCATTCATGTATTGATATGTGATTGACCTGCAACATCATAGGGGCTGATGTTTTGCCTAGGACCTTTGCAGACCGCTCTCCGGTTATGCTGTCACTTGCTTGGGGGGCGACGGCTGGGGAGAGAAAGCCTTGGGAGGCACAAGCCACTGGCGATGTGTGACCTGGTATTTGCTGCGGAGATGGAGAAGTGTGTGGAGGAATACTTCACTATCAACACCGGCTCAGTTGAGACTGAAGCTACCCTATGGAATGCCTTTAAGGCATACATTCAAGGGTGGCCATTACCAAGGAGGCTGGTTTGCTTGAAGCGATAAGTCGCCATCAAAGAACTTGAGAAGCAATATGCGATGGGGGCGGTACCAGTCAGGATTTGGGAAATCAAACAGGAGTTTGATAGCTTCAGGGAATACACGGAGAGAGAACAGAAGTTCTTAGATAACCCCAGAATGGCGAGGAGGTATGGCGAGGGCGAGCACCCTGGCAGACTCTTGGCCAGAGTGGTGCATCTTGAGAAAGAAAGCCAACACATTCTGGCGATCCTTGATGTGTCCAGAGTTTTGGTGCATTTGACGTCTGACGTGAATCAGCATTTCATCCGTTTTATGCTACACTCTACACAAACTCCGATGAATGTACACTCCCTGAGGTTGAAACTTTCTTATAGTGACTGCCACTTTCCAAGCTGTCAGACGAGGTGTAGGAGACACTAGATGGTCCAATGACTAGGGTCATAGAAATAGAACGGGCTATTGATGCTCTCCCGTCCACCATGACGGCCTGACTATGGAATTCTATAAACATTTTAAATCTCTCCTAGTCCCACATTTGGCCACCCTATGGGATGAGGCATGCACACTTGGTGTTCTTCCACCTACATTACGGGAGGCAGTCATAATGGTTTTGCTCAAGCCGGCGATGAACTGTGCATCATATCAGCTGCTGTCACTAACCAATTGCAATGCGAAGATATTCGCTAAGGTATTGGCCTTCGCCTTGCTCCGTATATGTCATATATTGTCCATCCGGACCAGTCAGGGTTTATCCCTGGCCGCTCAACTGCTTTAAATCTGAGACTTCTCTTCAATATCCGGGCTCAGATAGACCCAGGGGCACAGGCTGTGGCGCTATGATATCGAGACAGCCTTCGACTCAGTGTCCTGGCAGTTCTTATGGGCAGTGCTTGAGAGATGCAATTTTGCGGGACACGCTTCATCTCCTGGGTGAAGTTGCTCTATACACTCCCAAATGCCAGGGTCTGCACTAATAGGTGGCTCTCAGATACTATTCCCATAAGCAGGGCTGCCCGTTCTCGCCTTTGATTTTTGCTATCGTGATGGAGCCTCTGGCCGACTTGATCAGGCATAGACACTCACACAGAGGGATTAGATTGACTGGCACGCCAGAGATTATTTCTCTTTATGCGGATGACGCTTTGTTGTTCGTTCGAGATCCAGAGACCCAGCTAGCACATATCCTACACGACATTCTTGCTTTTGGTGCCCTGTCTGGACTGAAATTGAATTGCGCTAAATCCGAACTCTTCCCGCCGGCAGACTCTACAGTTGCCCCCTGTGACCTCATGGGACTCACTTGGGCAACACAGGAGGTTAAATATCTGGATGTCAGTGTGACACGACAGCGGGCCTCGCTGTATGACTGCAACTATGGCAGATACCTGCTTGAGCTCTCGCGTAAGCTGCGTTACTGGGCAAAACATCCCCTTACTATCTCTGGTAGAGTGGCGCTACTGAAAATGGTCATACTGCCCAAGCTATTGTATTATTTTTTAAATGTTCCAATTTGGCCGGGTGCCAAGCTCTTTCACACACTGAGAAGCGAAATCAACAACTTTATGTGGCATTCGGGTGCAGTGAGACTCAAGTGGGAAACATGGACTAGACCATACAACCTAGGCGGCCTGGCTGCCCAGATCTTGTGAAATATTGGATTGCAGCTCAGGCACAATTTGCAACGTACTGGTTTGACAACAACCCCCCTTCTCCACATGTCAAAATTGAGGTGGGCGGTATGCGCGATGTGTATTCACTGGTGCACCCACCTCCTTGGAGATGCTCTGGCTGCATTGATCCTGTGGGTGTGACCGCTCTTGCATGGGGCAAGATATGGGAGCTGGTGGATAACCCCCAACGATTCCACAGGGGCCTTCCACTTTGGAACTGTCTTCTGATACTCCCCCGAATAGGCAAGGGACTCACAGACAACTGGGTGCTGGGGATGGGGGTGTGCCATAATGGGTGAGATCTAGAACATGGGAACCATAGTGCAGTGGTGCAACCTGCCGGAAACCGTACAAAGGCTGCCTTCCAGCTGGCTGCATTATGCTGGCCTGAGACGCGCAATTCGAGCTACATGGGCGGACTTCCCCGCACTGCCCCCAGATGACCTGCTGCCTGGCCTGGTGAAACAAGCATCAGAAACACTGAAACAAGACCAAGCAAATATAACGCTAACTAAACTTTGCACAGCCTGGGGTGCATACTTGGATATCGATATCACGGATGAAAATTGGGAGACAATGTGCTTGCAAACTCGCAATGTGTCGCTTAACTCCAGGTTCCGCCTGATACAATTCAAACTGTTAAACAGATTCCACTACACTCCAGCCAGACTTAGCTTATTCTCACCACGTTGTTCCTCACTGTGCCCGAGGTGTGGCTCAGAAGATGCTGGCTATTTACACATAACGTGGGACTGTTCAAAGGTGCAGGAGCTCTGGGGTGGGGTCTGCGGTACAGTATCTGAAATATTGGGTTGCACGGTTGTGCCTGGCCCCTTGACCTGCCTATTTCACAGATTTCACGGGCTCCGTCCAGGGTACCACAGACTGGCCAGTTTATGTATGATTCTTACTGTGCGTAGTAATCCATTGTTGTGGTTGCGGCCCTGATGACTTACTGTGGAGAAGTGGCTACAGACCAGTACATGGGGATCAGAACAAGAAGAGTACTGGAGATTGCTCCAGCCCACCCATTGTAAAACTGTCGATATATTGCCTCCCTTCCGTAGTTACCTGCTGCAATTGCGGTATATTGTGCCAGATGTCATGGACTCTAATCTGATTGTGGAGTTACTTGCTGGTTGTTCATGTGCTGCTGCCTGGCCTGTATTAAAACAAACTATGATGTCTGACCTCTTATGATGGAACTACATTTGATGCAGATGTAATATATCAACGGATGATGCTGCGACCCGATTGTTGTTGTGATGTCAAGCACTGAATAAATAAAGTTTTAAAAAAATCTTCCTCTTAAGTCTCACTATTTCCACTTATCTAGAATTTGAAACATCTCCTACTTGGGATCGAGATCGTAGGTTTAGTTTGTATGCAGTTAATTTCCATCTCCTTTTGGGTGCACCAACCATAGAATTGAAATAATAATGTCCTGGTTCTTAATACAAGCACGTCATTATACGCATACAGCAGTATGGCAGACTTATTTCCATGATGACTTGGTGCAACAGGAAATAATTTGTTTTCTCCCCTCCCAACCTCACGGAGGTCGAGTTCTCACAACTAAGTTGACTCCCCTTCTATCTCTATAGCTCTTATTAACTCACGTTGTGTTTGCAATAAAACTTCTCTTCTTGATACTTTCTTGAATTTAAATGTACACTTTTTTTGTCTGAAACCTCGAACTCTACCTTTAATAGCATCCCTTTCGACAAACTCGCAACATCATTATCTAGCTTCTCTTGTACTCCTTCCCAATCCGGCATGGGGTGGGACCGGCATTCTCTTCAAATCCTCTTATACTGGGCTTTCTTTCCCCAGCCCCCTGACCCAGTTTCCCTCGTTTGAATATCATTTTATTTTCTAAACTCCATCTATTTAATTTCTGATTACATATCGCCCTCCTGGCACTCTCTACCTTCTGTACAGACCTGCTCCCTTGGTCATATATGTTTTTTCTTCTTGGCGGCTTTAATCTCCATTTATCTACTACTGACTCTACATCTCAATTTCTTGCATGAACACACTCCTACAATCTTTTTCAATATACATTTCTCCCAGCTCTCTTCTTCAGGCTCATCGCTTGATCGTGTGTTCTCCTCCCACCCGTCTGCTTCTACTGTCTCCAGTTGTCCTTTCTACTCCCCTGATCATTTTCTCCCTTCCTTTACTCCCCCACTCTACTGGTCTCCCCTAGTTCTACACAAACATCCTTCTGCCGTAATCTTGGTACTTTTTCTTCCTTCTCTTCCTCCCACGGCCACCTTTTCCTCTCCTCCCATTGACTCCAGGCTTTCTACTCAATACCATTCTTCTTTCCTCCATTGAATTCTTTCATCCCTTGCAACCCTTTCGACCGTCAGCCAAGCCTCCTAAACCTTGGCTGACCCCAGAACTTTACTCTCTTTGCTCCTTACTTAGGCGCACAGAACGTCTTTGGAAAAAGACTAATTCTCCCTCTATCCTTTCTTTGCTCTCTTCCCTTCACTTGTCCTTTGATTCTGCTCTTATTGCTACAAAAAAGTTACTTATTACAAAAAAAGAACGTATTTCATACCCTCTTCACCATCAATGTCTTTCAAACTTCTGGATCGAATACTCTCTCCTTCTGCTGATCCATCTATTTCGTCTTCTCTCCCTCCCTTTGCTAATTTCTTCATCTCCAAGGCTGAGCTCTTACAATCCTCCTCCGTCTACCACTTCTTCTGTCCCACCCTCTCCGTCTTCTCTTTCCTCTTTCTCTCTCGTTGCTGAATCCGATACAGTTTATCTTGCTCGAGCTCACCTTGGCGCTTCTCCTCTTGATCCTATCCCCTCCTCTTTTACCACTAGGCGTTTCCCTCTCTTGTTGCCTTACTTTATTTCTCTTATTAATCACTCTCCTCTGCTACTTTTCCTACTGAATTTAAGATTCCGGTTATCCTTCCTCTTCTGAAAAAGCCTTCTCTGGATATCTGTGCTCACAAGCGACCATCCTTTTTCTTTGCTTTCTTAGCACTGTACAATTTTGGAACGTGTAGTCTATACTTAGGTCTCCTCCTATCTAGATCACAACTCCCTTCTCCCTTTCACCCAATATGGATTCCAGCCATTTAATTCTACTGAAACAGCCCTTCTTTCTGTCTCTAATTCTCTCCTCTAGGCAAGCTAAACTTACTTCTATTCTCCTGTTGCTTGATCTTTCAGCTAATTTGGATTCCGTGGACTACTGTACCCCTCCTGGCCACACATCATTCTTTGGGTTTCTCTGATCCCGCTCTTTCTTGGTTCAAGTCCAGTCAGTCTTTGTATGTTTCCAGGGGTGGCTCTATTTACCCCCCCCCGCCGATTCCTCTTCCTCAAGTCAATGTCCTGGGTGCCCTCCTTTTTACTCTTTACACTTCACCTCTATCTCCTATAATTTCCTAATTTGGGATCTCATCGCACTTCTACATGAACAATTCCCAACTTAATATTTCTTTTTTAGATACTCTTCGTGCTATTTCGGATTGTTTTCTTTATAATAATGAACTGATGCATACCGTGAGAAACCTGAGGGCGTTCTCACAAATAGTCCCTGGGGATCCATTGCTCAGTTGGCCAGGCAAGGGCCATCGCTCTTGGATCCCAAACCTGTGGGAGGACCAGTGATGGAGGATCACATGGGGAAGGGGTCCTCGGGGACAGTATCCGAAGGCGAGACATGGTATGCCCCCGTTCCTTGCCCCTACCCACCCTTGTTGTTCATGGGTTATTGCTACCAAAGTCCTGTCATATCCTTTGAACTTCCCTCCTTAAAAAGGGAAGATAAAATATCCTGGACGGCTAAGGAGAACAAACCCTTTCACAACTCTTGACCCCAACACTGTCTCTCCTTCCTCAAAACCCAGAATGTATGCCAAGAAACTCACTGTTTCCTCCCAGGTATCCTCCCTCTAATAAACAAAGGGGTCTAACATCACTCACTCACCTTAATAGGACCCAACAAGTCCCGACACCTAGTATTGAATAGAGGATGAGACAAGCTCAAACTCCCTCAGTAGGTTTAGGGTATTTCCAATCTCACCCAATCTCCCCCGTCCCATTTCCAGCATTCACTAGGAGGAGGAAGAGATGACCGAGAGGAGTGAGGATTACCTTTGAAAAACACTTTGAGAAACAGAGAGAAGACTACTACCATCTACCATTAGGCTGTCCCGCTGATGGTCAGGCAGGGTCAGGCATTTACCACTGATCACTTACACCTGACTCCACTTGACCCTTTCAACTAAAAAAGATGTGATTTTGTACAACCCAGAGGGTGAGCTAGAGATGTAGTATGGAGTGTGGAAGCCAAGCAGCAGATGGATGCAGTGAAGAAAGTCGGGAGAACCTGGAGAAGAGCAGAGTGCCGAGACGCTGACCAGGTATGCCAGAGGTGGTGCAGCGTGGCTATGTAGCTGTATTTCCAAGAAGCCGGAGTGAGGTACTCGACTGCAGGCTGCTGGCAATGTTCAAGAAATTGCTTGTTCCCATGGGACGTGTGCCGGTCCTAAAGGTTTCAGAGGGGCAGGTGGTGAGACCCTGACCCCCACCCAAGTCAACTCGAGGAAGACCGCTTGCCAGCACTGCACTTCCTGAGAGTGTCATGTGAAAAGGAAGAGAGAAACCTGGTAGCGTGCGGGTGGCTGTAGCGGAAGTTAAACGTTGTAGCAAGCATCACGAAAGGAAACAAAGTATAATTAAAAGCTTAGTGCAAGCGTTGTGAAAGGAAAGAATACAGAAAAGAAAGCAAGGTGTAGGAAGAAATGAACTGTAAAAGTGAAAGGTGCTAGAGGCGCGGAAACAAGAAGGGAATTCGTAAATGAAAGAAGTACAGAGCGGGTTCGAGCGACCCAAAAAGCAGAAAAGAGTGAGTAAGCACGATAAAGCAGGAAAAGTGTGCAAAAGGACCAGTACAGTAAAACGGGACATAAACAGGTGCAAGTGACCCCCCTGAAAGTGAGAAGAAAGTATGAGAGGTATGGAAAGTGTGAAAGGGGGTGCAGGAAACCCCAACAAAGGAAAGTCAAGAGTATTGTGAAAGTAGGAGAAAAGGAGAGGGGTTATTTATCAGAGTGGTCGTGCCAAGGAGGAGTAAACAGCCTGCCGTTCTCGAAAGCCTCCAATATTGCCCTAACAGAACTCTGATTAAAGAAATACGCATCCTGACAAACTGAACTTTTGTGTTGCATTAAAGGGGCCTAAACAGAGGCCTAACAAAGTTGAATACTTACTTTGAACCAGAGAGGCATAAACTTGGGGAAGGAAACTCTGAGAAGCCTACGAGGAACTGTGTTATATTTTGTTTTGCTTGAAACTTGGAGGAATTGAAGCTTGGGAAGGAAAATCTCAAGGAACCAGAGACATTGAAAGTTGTTTGAGAACCTGGCATGGACCCTCTGGATAAGGGTTAATGAACAACCCTTTTTGACCATACCCATTTTTATGACATTGGCAGAACTACACCTGGTGGGAAGACCACCTGAAACCAGCCTTGGTTCATATTTATTTTTACATCTACTATTTTTCTTTAAAGAAAGACTTCCTATCACATTTTGTCAAAGAGTGCGGGCAAGCATAGGTTTAGACACAGGCACATTTTGGTTTTGGACTTACAGACATCGTCGGGCCTTAGAAACATCAGTTAAGGGAACAACCCCTTTAGAATTAGGGCTAGTGAGGTATTACACCAACCCCGGAACTTTATTAAATAAAGGTTTTGAAACTGTTCTCGAGTCTCATCTCTCTTGATACCATAACCTGTCTCACAAAACTCACTTTTTCTTCCAAGACTGAAATTCTCTTCTTTCCTGCCTCTACCATTCCTTTTCCCATCCCCAGCTCTATTACTTTTCCGCCCGTCTCCCATTCTTTCACATCTGCAGCGTGTAACCTAGGTGTCTGCTTTGATTCATCACCTTCCTTTTCCAAACATTTCTAATATTGCATGCTCCTGTCATTTTCAACTTTTTAACATTTGTAAAGCTTGCCCTTTCCTCACATTTCATGCCTGTAAACTTTTCACTTCACTGGTTTTCTCGCGTCTCGGCTACTGTTCCTGTCTTCTTATTGGTCTTCCTGCTTCACATCTTGCTCCTTTGTGTTCTATCTTTAATTCCGCTTTTTGAATTCTTTGCAGTATCCCTCCTCGTTCCTCTAGTACGCCCTCTATTCACTCTCTGCACTGGCTATCTTCTGATCTTCGTCTACACTTCTATTTCCTTCGTGTCACCTTTAAATGGCTCCAAGGTCTGACCCCTCCCTATCTTAGTTCTCTGGTGTCCCTGTTCGGTCCCTTCATTCAGAGTCTCAATTTTTATTAGCTGTTCCTAAGCCACTTGTGCCCAATCCCGCTTTCGTGCTCCATCTTCTTGCCCCCAAACTTTGGATCACTTTGGCTGAAAAGGTGCGACGTGAGAGAGGTTACAACATTTTTCAGAATAAGATAGAAAGATTAGAATAGACAAGGGGAGGTGCAGGGGTGGGGTTGTGTCCCGGGAAATAGGTATATTTTGAGGTTATTTTGTAAAGTCACGATGAAGGGGGCAGTGCTCATGTGAAGAGATAGGGTGTGCCATCCCCTCGGTGCCCAATAGGTAAATGCTTGTTTCTGTGTGCATGTTAGTCTGAATGGTGGAATGTGTAGGAGATGCTGACTTGTTTGTCTGGGTTGTGTGTGGAGGCGATGTGTTTGAGATTCTCGTTCTAAAAGATGGAGCTTTGTGGTGGATGGCTTTAGAAATGTAGAGTCTGTGATGGCAATTGTTTGGACTAAGGTCAGCCACTAGAGCTGGGCAAGTGATGGGGTGATGTGCGATTGTTTGGGTAGGTGGAGGATGAGTCTGGATGCTGCATTTGGTATGGCTTGCAAGGGGGGAGGCGGGAGGGGGCAACAGTGCTTCTGGGAAGTCCAGGGAGGAGAGCATTCCTGTATTCCAGCTTAGCGAAAATAAGTGCTGACACTGCTGGGAGGATGTCGCAGGATGTGTCTGATCTTACGTAGAAGGTGTATTTGTACATTGCATGTTTCGGTGACCGCAGCTATGTGGATGATAGGAGGGGAGGGGTCGATGTGAAAGCCAAGAGGTTTCACAGTTTTGGAGTCGGATATGTTTGCGCTGTCAGCGGCTAGTTCTCTGATCTGGTTAGTCGGTGGTTGTGTCTGGGGCAGACGGAATGTGGTGCAGATGAGGCAGCATTCCATTTTGGAAGGGGTGAACTTGAAGTTGTGAGGGGGTGAGATTTGGAAGTATATAGACATTGTGTTTGCTAAGGGTCTGTCCAAGGGATTCGACATTGAAGGGGAGCAGAGACACTATAATGCAATTCAATAGCATTTTGCCATTGATGTTACTGGCACAGACAATCAGGGAACCTAGGTGATAGTTACCTAGAATTTGCCTACTGCCCTTTTTGAATAGCGAAACTACTTAGGAAAAGGCCAAGATAACAGCATCGTCCATAACTCGCATAGCTCAATAAACAATAGTGAAAAGTGAGGCACCTAAATAGAGTTAAATTGAAATAGATCTATGGGCACCTAGTCAGGGCCTGGGGCTTTGCCAATTTTCTGGCTGTAGCATGCTCCCCCAAGTATCTATCCATATATTTACCCATCTAACAATATTCCCCCACTCATCCATCCACCCATCCATCCAGATCCTCTCGCTGCAATCCAATCACATTGATATGGTCATCCACTCATAGAATATTCTCCCATCCAACCATATTCAGCCACTCATCCATACATCCTACTACCCATCAACCCACACAACCGTATTCACTCACTCACTCACTCACTCACCCAATATTCACCTACACATCCATCCTTTTGGTTACCTACAGGCCTTAGTGCTATTTAACATTGACCCATTTGCTGTGCCTAGTTCACTAAATCCCTTGCCCACAAAATTCACGGTAGATGTACAAGCGTGGGATGGCATATTTTAAGTCTTCTAAATTAATACACCTATCCTGCTTTTCTCCCAGATCATACAGAAATAATGCAATACCACTTATCAAAGCACTCTCCTTTCTGGTGGACATAACCATAGTGGTCCTCTTCATAGCTAGTGCTGGGGAAATTAAGTGTTACTCAGCGGAGTGACTAACATATTCCTAGTCCATAGTCCTCTTCCCTCCATCCTGTATGTCGCGAAGGACGAGAACGGAACCTCTTTTGCACCATAAAAAGACATTTCCCCTTTCAATTTACTGGCGCGCGGGCTCCCTTAACCCCGCCCACCGGCGCCACATCTCAGTCCCCTTCTGACGCATCAGCTGTATTAAAATTTAACAACCTCACCGGTCTTATTATAGGGGGATGGATGGTGGGACATATGGAGGAAAGGGGACTATGGACTAGGAGTATGTTAGTGACTCCGGTGAGTAATACCTAATTAGCCATGCGTCCCTTCCCCTTTCCTCCATCCTGTATGGGCGATTACAACTGACAAGGCCCTGGGGAGGAGAGCATGACCCTCTAGGCAAAGATTACGAAGCACCGCTTGGCTGAATGCTGCATCAGCCTTGGCACTGGTATCCAAGCAATAGTGCTTGCAAAAAGCTGAAGGACTTGCCCACATTGCCGCCCTGCTGATCACCTTCTAGGGAATGTGGCTCTGGAACGCAACTGCTGTTGCCTTCGCTCTTACCGCATGCATGCTCTGCAGTGTGTCCTTGCGCTGCACCTTGTATGCCTGCTGGATCGCGGCCGTCATCCATCGCGCTATGGATGCCTTAGAGGCCAGCTGCCCAGGCCTAGAGCCTCCAAATGTTACTCTTTGTTCTGTCCAGATAGAAAACGCCCTTCTGACATTCAGACAGTGGAGCGTCTTTTCACCATCCTGCTTGGGGTCTGGGAAGTATGTGGGTAGCACAATCTCCTCGTTGGTATGGAAGGATGATGCCACCTTCAGGAGAAACTTGGGGTGCGTGCGGAGCACAACCTTGTCTTTGTGAAATCTAGTGTAGGGCTCTGAGGCGACAAACGCCTCGATATCGCTCATTCCGCGAGCAGATGTAAGCCCAACCAGAAGGGCTGACTTTAGAGTGACCAACTTAATGTCTGCCGTGGCCATGGGTTCAAATGGTTTGTGCGCTGAGAACTACATTTAGGTCTCAACCCGGATGCAGGCGCGTAACTGGGGGGTACAGCCTGATCAACACAGTTCGGTGTCTCTTTACTACGGGATTGGCTGAAGACAAGCTAAGAGAGTCGGAGTTCCTTTACACACCGATCGCGGCCAGGTACGTTCCGCAGGTATCCAACTGGACGCCAGACCTGGCAATATAGGCCAAGAATTTGAATAGACCACCTTTCCAGATGATTCGAGGGTCTTTACTTCCTTGTTGAGGAGGACTGTTGTGGCGGTACTAGAGGTGAAGCCTGGGTCTTGGCATACATGGATGCTGCAGCGATCACTGATGGAGGCTGCGGGTGCGTAGAGAGTAGTATGCTGTCCCCCTTGGTTTGCCTGAACCTAGCATCCAGCTTTTTGTTGATGGGTTGCGTGGAGTGGGGCTTGAGCCAGCCCTTTTTGGCCAATGCTTTCACATCCTTTTGTACAGGGATGCCCAACCTCGCCTCCCCCTGATGCTCAGGACCTCTGCCAGAACTGCTACTTTGGAGAGCTCCTTCTGTGGTTGGGGGATACCTAGGTATTCTGATAAGCCAGCAATCCTGTTATGAAGGCTTTTCCTGAGGAAGGCGTATCCTGCTCCTCCTCGTCGGTGTCCTACTGTCCTCTGTCCCCAGAGGGGTGGCGCTAGTCACCTTGGGGGGTGTCTCCGTGGTGGGGGCATAGGTCCGCACTGGGGCAGCTGGGGCCTCAGTACTGGGCTGCTGCAGAGGTGGAGCCAGAGGCATGGGCTGTGTTGTCGTGGGTTCGGCCGGAGGCAACATGTCCTTAATAATGCCCCTGAGAATTGAGCCTATTTGAGGGGAGTGTATGAGTGACATGAATTTGTCAGAAAACCTGTCCTCACATGCTGTGAGCAGTCCTGCGCGGGCGAATATGCCAGCTGTCTCCCCAGACCCTGCTCGTACATGGGGACATTGTACCTGGACCCTGAGATGTTGGGATGAGACATGGGCCAGGTGACAGGGGCAGGGTACCCAGTCTGTCCTAGGAACAAAACTTCTCCTCTGTTGATCACTGGGCTGACCGGCTCCCGCACCGCCTACGAGGCTTCCTGCCTTTACTGCCTCGGAGTGGCAGCCATTTTGTCACAGGCCGCCACCATTTTCTCCACGCCTTGAGCATGTGGACCTGCATCCGGCGTGTCCCGGGATCTGCCCCACCCTGCACCCTGGTAGGCTGAGCCCTCGGCCTGCTGGCCGTTAGTGCTGGCCCTGCGTGAAGGTGCCCCCTCGGGTAAGGACCCGGTATCAGGGAGATGCCCCTCGGGACAGGGCCCGGTGGTAGTAGAGCTCACAGGCCCCTCAGCTGCAGGGCTGGTAGGGCCCTGGGTCATCTTGGGCGCGAGGCCGGTAGCTGCGTGGGGCTCGGTGCTCCCTTAACCGGTGCGAGGGCCAGAATGACCCCTCCTACTAGAGGGCTTCCCCAGGAAGGAGTTGCCTCTGCGGGGTGCCTTGGAGAATAATGCACCTACGTTATACGTCTTCCTCCGGACCTAGTCCTTAATGTTCTGAGGAGGAGTCCTGCTGAAGAGTTCCCTCCAATGTTCGAGCCCGTGCTTAAGTGACGGAGTTGCAAGCGGAGCATCCGTCCCAACCGTGATGCTCACCAAGGCATCAGAGACAGAGGGCATGGGAATCTGCTGTAGGGAAGGAACCGTCGCATAACGGACACCTGCTAAAGCATGTCGGGGCTGACATGCGCCGGGGACAGAGCTAGGACACCGGTGGACCGTGTTCCCAAGTCTGAAATAGAAAAGAAAATCTAAGATACCGAGGAGAGCTGGTGGATCAGTCCGATCCCGTTAATGCAGAAAAGGGGTCTGAGGTGTGGCGCCGGTGGCAGTGTTAAGGGAGTCCACCCTCCCGAGGCCACTCGCCAGTAAATTTAAAGGGGAAATGTTTTTCTGGTGTAAAAGAGGTTCCGTTCCTGTCCCTCGGGAGGAACGCCCATACAGGATGGAGGAAAGGGGATGGGATTTAGGAGTAAGTTGTGTATTTTTGAATGATACAGCAAAAATTTTCAAAGAATTTTTTTTTTTTAAAGAAACAAGAACAAACAGCGGGGTTAACGTTCTTTGAATGAAACATTGCATACATTACCAAACCGAAGAAATAAGCCCTCCATCACACAGCCCTTCAGTAGCTCAAGACTACACAAGTCTATTAAAGTCGATGTATAATCTATTTACAGCTAATACAATGGTGTCAGCCAAGCTCACATTCCTTCCAATGTAGCATGGGGCAGGTTGCAAGCAAATGAAATGCGCCCGGGTCTACCGCTCCTTCAATGGCTCAAGTCTAAGGAGATCCACAGAGAATACATGCGAGAACATCAAATGAAGCTGCTTTTAAATCAAATGTAGGTCTCCCTCTGGTCGACCACGCCTTCTGCAATTTAAGCCTGATAGATTTGGCTAAAAAAACAAATTGCCAAAAGCTGGAAGCTCCTTTGTCACAAAGGATTTTGGAAAATGGCCCTTCAGTGATCATTCAGTAGCACCATTTTAGTTTGACTGCACTCCTAAGATGCTCTGCTTGACTCAGAAGCTTACTTCAGCAAAACAAGACACCAAAACTTCCTCAGCAGCCATAAACAAAGCTAAAACAGTATAGCACTTGAAACACTGCAAATCCCATGTGCACTAGGGTTTTGAACAGTCCAGTGAAACCTTTCAACTATCCAACTATCTAATTGCTCTTCACTTGGAAGGGGTTAGGGTTAGGGTACTTACTACAGAATTGCGCAAGTGCCAGTAAACGTTTTCGCAATATCTACATTTCTTCCTTTGGTGTACTTTCTCTGTGGACGCACACCAGGCATCGCAGGATTTCAGGGTTTAATGGCAATTCCTGAGTAACATCTGCAGTGCATGATCCTAGCACTGACTCCAAGTTGTGTGCTGCTGGCAGACTGCTACGCTTTAAGAAATTGGACAGACAACCCCTGAAGAAGGGGATTTTTACACACCAAAATGCATAGAGAAGCAGTCACAGCTTGAACATATCACAGAATATTGGCTTGATTGAGCTAGTTATATGTGAGACTGTACCATATTCAATGTATGAAATTGTCTATGTTGGTGAAATTATTTGTGTGAAATTATTGGTTTGAACTAATTACAAATCACAGATTTTGTATCATAATTTAATGGCCAAGATACCATATGATGAAGTAAAAACATTTGATCTGTTTTAACAAAATTCTGAGTATGAAAGTAAATATTTGATTGAAATCTGATTTAATTAATTGCTTTAGCTAATTCATAAATTTTGATTGTCTACAAAATACCAATTGGGTGTGCAGGGGACAGGAGAGTTCCACAGGTTTGTGGACATCTGTTGTCTTATATTCATTAGTACAACCCAGTGTCAGGGTTGGTTTTCTCCCCGGCACCCCATTACCTCTCCAGAATTAATTAAACTCTTGCATCACAATAGGTGTGCACTAGGCCCATTTCAACAAAGACCATATATTAAAATAGCCCATAATTATTAGAGAATACTTCAGTTTGAGGTTGGCAAAAAAATCTGAAAAAACTTGAGTCATACCCAGGTGGTCTATACACAATTAGGAAATAGAAGGTAGATGCTGGGGATAAGGAGATACAGGCCTTCAGGTTTTCCATCAGGATATTGTTTGGAGAAGAGATCACTGAAAATTCAAAATGATGTTTATAAATCAAAGCAACTCCACCTCCAAGGTGCGGCCGTGCACGGTCCAAAAGTAAGATCGCATTAGAGGATGGGAGAGCTTGGATTAAATCTGAGACAGAAGAGTCGGTAATCCAAGTTAACTGATATAGCTATACAATCAGGTTCATGATTAATTAGCAAACCAATATATTATATCAATGTTTCACCAGAGTTTGTGTGTTACAAAGTAAGCCTTGCAATGCTAAATGAGGGTATCCACCCGGGGGCCAACATAAGACGTAGTTCAGGAAGAAGGCCATTATGTAGTACAAGGTGCTAAGCGCAGAGAAGAGCTTTACTATAAGCGTTAAGTACAGGGATACCTGTATAAGGCAGGTTATGTGAGGTTAAATCCTTAATTGCCCACGGTCCAGCCGAGGACCGGACGGGTACAGACGGGCTTGACTTGGGAAGACTTTGACATAAGAGTGCTGTGTGTGACCGCTATGTGATCGTCTAGTCCTCCTGCTTATTATAGCACGTTATCGCACTAGTCCAATCAGGGGTCACTGGGAAGCAGAGAAAGAAAGCATACTGCAGAGCAGCCATGTGTGAACAAATATAAGTGAAACCCCAATTACCGACACTAGTCGGGTTGAAAAGCCACAGCAGTTGCGTTTGTAAAATCAGACATAAATGCAGCAGTAAAACAAAACCAGGTACATTATTTTACACAAGCAAACGAAAATACACAGATGAAATAGTTTAGCAGCAGGATCTAGCCTTACAACCACCCAAATTCTTCCCCTCATATTTAGTTATTGAACATTTGGATGTATGGAGCCTATACAGCAAAGGGGTTTTCAGATGCCACAAGACAAAGAAATGTTTGTGTGTGGCGGGTGGGGGGGACACAGAGGAGAAAAACAATAACAGTCCTACTAGGTGTTGTGACATTTGGATTGTGCAAGTGCAGAACAAGAAGTGCAAGGGGAGGGGACAGATCAGGGTGAAGGGAAGGGATAGGGAGTAGGGGAAGATGGAGAAGTGCAGGTGGGAGGGGGGCCCCTTGGGCTGGGCACGTGCTGAGGGGAGCCCAGAGGGTAAGTGCCCAGGAGCCGGGGTGGGGTCAACAAGTGCCAGGATGGGGGTGGACCAGACACAATAGGCTAATCAGGGAAGGGTGCCCATGGGCAAGTGCTGGTAAAAAGTGATACGTGGGGAAGGGGTTTAACGGAGGGCCTGTCCCCAGTTCGAGTCACAAGGGAACAGGCAACCTGTCGCTGCGTCAGGTGGGGTCTAGCAAGGGAGGAGGAGAGGAAAGGGGGGAGGAGAAAAGGAAGATACTGAGGAGCTTCCAGAAGTTAAGGTGATCCGGCTCAAGTTGGAGAGGGTCAAGGAGGGCTTTACAGAGGGAGGCTTCTGCCAAAGAAAGATCTACCGCCCTCCTCCCCCCACTCTTTGCTTGGAGAAATGTCTGATCTCCAGAGAGATAAAGCTGGAGGATCGAAGGACTCTAGCAGGTAAGTATTTAGGGAGAGAAAGTTGGATGTAGCGAGGTCCCAGACCCTAAAAAGCCATGTGGATGATGCAGAGAGTCTTGAATTTGATATTTGCAACCACTGGGAGCCAAAGGAGAGATGTTAGGGCTGGAGAGATACAGTCTCTGGGATTGAGGCCAAGGATGAGTCTTGCAGTACTATTCTGGATTAGTTGAGGGCGGAAAGAGGCAGATAAAGGAAGAGGCTGTTGCAGTAGTCCAGCCTGGAGAGAACCAGAGCACTGGAGACATTGAGTTTCTGGGGGAAGGTGAGGAAAGGGAGAATGGCTCTGAGGAGGTGAAGCTGAAAGTAGGCCTTCCTGGCAAGGTTATCAATGCAAGGTGAGAAGGAGAGAGAAGAGTCGAAGAGGTCACTCAGGTTTTTAGTCTCACACAAAGGTGATTGGAGAGGGACCAAGGAGTGCGGCCAGAGAGTAGGAGGGAAGGAGGGGGCATGAGTCCCAATGAGAAGGATCTCTGCCTTACTGGCGTTAAGGCAGAGATTGTTAGCAACACACAATGCCTGAATAGCAATCAGACAGTCGGGAATGAGAGAGGAGGGAGAGGAGGGAAGCTTCAAGGAGAGCTGTGCGTCATCAGCATAATACTGTAAACGAGTAGAGGAGGAGGAGGAGGAGGAGGAGGAGATCAAGTGGGCCAGAGGGGCAAGGTAAATGTTGAAAAGCCCTGAGGGACGCAACAAGTAGAGAGTGAAGTAGAGGAGAGAAAAAGGGCCCAGTTGCACTTGGGAGGGCTGATTTCAAAGAAAAAAGGTCAACCAATTGTGAAAAACCAGAGGGTGTTTCACTGCGTAGACCCCAGGGATCCCTTACTCGGGTGGCCAGGGCACGGCCATTGCCTTTGGATCCAGAACCTGGATGTGGACAAGTGCAGGAGGATCACCTGGGTGAAGGGGAGGAGCGCCCGATGGTGAGAAAAGGTATCCCCCTGTCCCATCCTATTTTGTAGGATATCTCAACTTCTGAGGCCCCCACCCTTTCCTTCACAAACACTGTGCCGAGGAAGAGGAGGTCTGAGGCTAAAAAGGAGCACCACCCATGCAATACATTGGACATCTCCCACTAATAAGATAAGGCAGGGTCAGGCACTTGATCCCAATTACATACACCTGGTACCCATTAGCTCTCCCCACATGGTTAAAAGGTGGAACAGCGAGACACATTCTGAGCAAGGCGATGCACGGAAAGGTGAAGTAATTCCATGGCGATGGCGAACCAGGTGGAGCAGAGCGACAGGCTGAGGGGCAGAACTGAGGTACGAAGAAACCTTGGACACCCTGGCGAGAGATTGTTACCTCCGGAGGGCCTTGAAGGTTGCTCAAAGAAACCCAAAGAGAGAGAAGAGACAAACCTCTTAAGTTTCAAAGATACCAGCCACCTTACTGGGTGAACGGCCGAGTTAGGGAGGTGCAGCGGCAGTTGTATTATCAAACTTGACTTCAGGATCAAAGCCGCAAAAGACTACAATGAATTAACACAGCGGTGAGTTGATAAAAGCAATGAAAGTCTGATCTGTGCTAATGAAAGTTGATGGCAAGAGTATCCGATAAATGAAGGTTGCGCGTGTGCAGATAAGACGCTAAAGAAAGCAAAGCATTGTAAAGAAATGTAAATTAAAGATATAAAGTAACAGAGTGGTCCTGCGAGAGAAGACTGTCCAATCCAAAGTCCCCGTGGAATGTCTGATGACGCAGAAGCGGCGGGAAGAGAAAGGACCTGAGATACACGATTTGAACTGTTAGGTTTGATCCCGACGGAGGGAAACCTGGATGCGAGAGATATCTTTGAACTTTGAAATAAGTGCTGTGGTCGAAACTACATTTACCAAGAGAACTTGGTGCAGGAGAGAAAAAGTGACATTATAAGAAAGAAGGTCTAAGTGGTCATCCAGAGGTAACAGCAAAAGCCTTGCAGTTTCGAAAGTCTGACAGCGGAAGGAAAAGTGAAAGGAGGCTTGAGACCGACAGAGGGAAGCCTATAAAGGTGTGATTGAAGCTTGGGGAAGGGAACCCAACAAATTGTGATTGAAAGGTTTGAGCCAGACTGAAGGGAGTCTAGGTGTACTGGCAGGATTGGGCCCCACTAAGGGAAGCGTGTGAGAACTGGTCATTAAAGAGGAAACATTGCCGGCCTGAGCCCCACTGAGAAACACGTGACTTTTGTGGAAGGCAAAGTGGGCCCTGGTCCACGAAACAAACTGCATCCTTGTGTCCGAAGCCAGAGTGTATCCAAGGTCCAAGTGTGGCACCTTACCCCATCCTACAAAACGCGGGGAAGGACGTTTACTCAGCCAAACTGACATTTTTTTTTAACACTAATTTTTGCTTTTCTCAAATGGGTCTCCTGCCCCCTCCTTTTCCTTTTTTCCATTACAGATTCCCTTTACACATTTATTGCATTAGAAAGAGGGCAGGCATTAGGTTTATTTGTATAGGCCATTTTATTTTTAGTAAGGACTGACTAGGACTGGATTTTCTTTTTGTTTGATGGTCGAGAATACTCCCATCTTAGTTATAGAGCAAAATAGCAGTTTTTTCAACCCTTTTAAACCATCAATAAAGGTTTTGAAACGTGTAGCTCTTATATCGGTGCCTACCTATGATACCATGCCTCCCTCACACAATCCAGTGCTCGGTCCGTGAAGCCAAGGGTATCACAGAGCCGATTTAGGAGGACAGATCGTGGAGGATGAGAACGGAAGGAGAGTTGGAGTCGAGGTTTGCGAGAAAGTCCTCACAGGTGTTCAGGAGAGATGTTGCCATGCCTCTGGTTGCTCTGAAGCCAGACTGGTTGATGGTCATGGAGACAGCAAACAGAGTCATTGTGATGGATTAGTTGGGAGATGACCAATTCCTCCAAGAGTCTGCCCAAGACGTGGGTGGTGGAGATAGGGCAGTAGTTAGCCAGGCAGGAAAGTACAGCAGATGGCTTTTTTTTTTTTAATGAGGGGTTGCACAAGCGAGTCCTTAAGGCGTGATGGGAAGGGGCCAGTGGCAAGAGAGTAGTTACAGAACTCAGCCAAAGAGGGCGCAAGTGAGGCAATGTTGTTCTTGATAGTACTAGAGGAGCAGGGAAGCACCTTTGTGAAGTAGACTTTCATAGAGCAAACTGTCTTGGTAACCTCACTTGGTGATAAGGAGGAGAGTAGGGGAGAAGGAGAGAGGGGGGACAAGGGAGGCCTGCATGTAGGCAGAGGTAGGGAGGAGAGTAGAGCAGAGAGGACAGGATGTCCTGAGTTTTGGTTGTGAAATGGGAGTCCAAAGCAGTGCAGAGGGCATGGAAAGGAAGAGAAGTGGAGACTGCAGTAGGATTGGCAAGTTCCTTACAGATTTTGAAAAAGTCAGCCGTGTTATTGGTGGCCCCAGAGGCGGGCTTGGATATGGGCATACAATAATGTACATTCACGCATCCATCCAGTCAACCATATTCATACACCCCAATATATTCACGCACCAATCCACCCAATGACTTTCACCCGCCCGTCCAAACATATTCATTCACTCAACTATGCAAACATATTCACCCATTCCAAGGCATACATTATTTTTTCAAGAAAAATAGCAGCTTGCTAATTTAAATGGTTTTGATTATGAAACAAACATGTTTGATTAGCAAGTTTGCATTCATATTTCATGCCACCACAAGTTATTTGCACCCAAGACATAAAATGAGCAACAATACGGCATGTTTACGTACCGATGAAATAAGACATTAGTGACAGGTTGTCTGTAAAACGTTAAGGTTAGCTGCATGAATGGACACTGGTTTGAAATTATTTGAAAAATAACTGTTCTTGCCTAGCACTTCCACACACGCCTTTGGAGTGGAGGTGTTACGCTCACCTGACTCCCACGGAGGCGCTGGCCAGGATCGTGCTGCTGTGACCTCTTCTAAGGTGTTGCGCGGGGCTCAGAAGATGGACTGGACCGGGCTCCCAATTCCTGCTTGTCCGGCTTGCAAAAGTATCCTTCTGTAGGCGAGAATAAGGGATTAACTGTCTGCGGGGAATGCTACCAGCCTCCCCCTTTCCCCTCTCACCCTCCTCAAAACCCTTCTGTGCTTCCCGTGGCGTCTCACCTTAGGGTCTTGAAGGGCGAGCTCTCCTTCCTGCTTCTGATGCAGGGGCGCGTTGGTATCCAGTTACTTCACTGGATTCTTGGTTTTATGAGAACCAAACTTGCTTGGCTTCCAGGTAAGTTCCTTGAAAGGTTCCCCTTTTGTCCTTGCATCAATACGCTAATGTCAATGTCTTTTTCCCCATAGGGGCCGGGGTACGGAATGCCGGGGAAAAGGACCCGACCCGAGATGCAATCCCTGTAGAAATCAGGTAAGTCTTGATAAGCGTTTTTGGGTAATGTCTTTTCATTCGCTCATTGACGCTAATGTCTTTTTCCCCATAGGGGCCGGGGTCCGGAAACGCCTGGATGCGGCGCGGACCCGAAATGAAGAGGGAATGACCCAACAGGTAAGTCTTAACATGGAGGTTTAGGTTTCCTCATTCCCTTCTCTCTCTCACCTTTGCTCTTGTCTTTTTCTCCCTAGGCGTGGAAGCGTGGCTGCGAATCCGGGTGATCGCTGCTGAACATGGAGGCGCCCTGTGAAGGTGAGTGGAATGCGGCGCTGCGGCGGTCGATGCGATGTGCTTTTAAATTAAGTGTCTTCCTTTGCAGGATCGTCGGCGAGCTGACTCCGGAATGCGGATCTTGCAGGGAAAGTCTTTTCCTTCTCCTATTCTCTCTTTCTCTTCCTTTGTAGGTGATCAGGATGCTGGCAGGCCTGGCAGAAGTCCGAATGCAGGAGCAAACACGGTGAGCGTCCAGCTGCTAGATGCAGAACAACGCGAAGCATGTGCTGCTCTTCGGGTGTGGTTTAAATAGCCTGTAAAGTAGTTCCAGGTATGTATCCTTCCACTCAGGTATGTATTCTTCCTAAGACCACACCCGAGTGATAAAGTAGTCCAAAAGATAAAGTAGTCCCATTCAGTCCTCAAGAGGGCCTGGATGTAGCAGCACGGTCTGCTTCAGGTAAGTGCACATTAAAACACTTACACACATGTCTTGCTTTATGAGCCTGGCGCCTAAGGCGCCAGGACTGGGGTCCAGAATGAGCCTGGCGCCGAAGGCGCCAGGACTGCGTCCAAAAGGCCCCTACTTGGGCCAGCTGAGACGTCCTTGGGGAAAATAATATCTGCCTCTGTGGTTGCTGGGCTGGGCCTGGCTCCTTGGAGGTAGGCATCATGACAGTACCCCCCCACAAGGCCCCTCCCAAGGTTGTTTCCTCCGGGGGGTTTTGGCTTGTTCGGGAATCTACGGTGGAACCTTCGTATTAATCGAGGTGCGTGAATATGGTTACTAGGCTCCCACGATCTCTCATGAGGTCCATAACCCTTCCAGTCAACAAGATAGAAGAGTTTTGACTTTAACATTTTGGAGTCTAAAATGTCTTTCACTTCGAATTCTAATTCCCCATCAATTTGAATAGGATCTGGAGGCTTGGACAGTCGGGTTCCTGGTTGTACCGGTTTCAAAAGTGATGCGTGAAAAACGGGATGAATACGCATGTTGGAAGGCAAATCCAGTTTAAAGGCCACTGGGTTGATTATGGCTTTGATGGGGTAAGGCCCAATGAATCTGGGATTGAAAGTTCGTGGGCCCTTGAGAGATAAAGGTCTAGTTGCTAGCCAAACCTGGTCTCCTATTTGGTAAGGAGGCGTTTTACTTCGGTGCAAATCAGCGTTTTCTTTGTACTTTTTTTTGGCTTGCTGTAAATGAGTTGTAGCTTCTTTGAAGGCTCGGGTTATTGTGCAATGCAGATGATTTACTGCGGGCATTTCCAGGGTCAGAGGTGGATCTAGGTCAGAGGTTCGAGGATGGTGACCATACAAAGTATAAAAAGGCGTTTGACCGGTTCCGGAATGCATAGAATTGTTGTATGCATATTCTGCGATCCAAAGAATGTCTTTCCAATTGTACTCGGATTGGTGCAACATGCACCGAAGATATTGCTCGAGAGTCTGATTTGTCCTCTCGGTTTGTCCGTCGGTCTGGGGGTGGTGGCTGGTGGATAATCGCACATCTATTTGTGCTAGTTGGCAACACTTCCTCCAAAAATGGGAAATGAATTGACTTCCATGATCTGAGACTAGTACGGAAGGGAAACCATGTATTCGAACTATATTCTCCAGGAATTCCTTGGCCAGGATGGAAGCTGAAGGCAATCCTTTTAGAGGGATAAAGTGGGCCATTTTGGAGAACAGATCCACGATTACTAGGATAGTGTTGTAAACACCACACGGAGGGAGGTCCGTAATGAAGTCCATAGACAAGGTGTGCCAAGGTGCCGGTGCAATCTCCAAGGGTTGAAGTAGGCCGGCTGGCCTGTTCCTTTGACCTTTATTTTGGGCGCAAACTCCGCAAGACATCACAAAAGACTTTATGTCTTTTCTCCAAGAAGGCCACCAGAATTGGCGTTTGATCTTTTCTTCTGTGTTAGCGATACCAGGGTGTCCTTCCATTAACGATTCATGATAATGAGCAATAACTAGTTCTTGCAATTCCTTACTTGGCAGAAATAACCGCTCTTGGAAGTACGGTAAGTTATCCTTAACGGTGAAGTGGGGACCCTTTTGAGTCCATTCCAGTAAGGCTGAAGTGTCAAAAAGTAGTTTGACTCGAGTTTCAACGTCCTCAATGGTTTGCAATGAAGTCAAACCTAAGATTCTTTGTTCAGGTATTATCGGCACAGATTCTAAACACGAATTGGGTTCTTCCATGCCAATCCGGGATAAGGCGTCCGCTTTGCCATTCTTGCAGCCAGGGCGATAGGTAATTACAAAATCAAATTCTGCAAAGAATAAAGCCCATCGGAGTTGTCGTGAAGATTGGGCTTTGGCCGTCTTTAAATACTGCAAATTTCTGTGATCCGTAATTACAGTGATGGTGTGTCTTGCACCGAGGAGGTAATGACGCCAAGCCTTAAAAGCAGATTTAATGGCCAGTAACTCTTTGTCGGTAATTGCGTAATTAATTTCAGGAGTTGAGAATTTCCTGGACCAAAAGGCTACAGGGTGTAGCTGGTTAGTTTTCGAATCCCTTTGCGACAGGACAGCTCCCATGGCTAAACTGGATGCGTCAGTTTCAACAATATACGGGAGATCAGGACGCGGGTGCTTCAACACAAGTGCGGAAGTGAATTTGGTCTTTAGGTCTTGAAAGGCTTGTTCGGCCTCTGGAGTCCATTCAAAATGTTTATTCTTACGTAAAAGAGCAGTAATGGGTTGGACTATTCGTGAAAACTCCGGGATGAATCTTCGATAGAAGTTGGCAAAGCCTAGCATACTCTGAACCCCTTTCACTGAACCGGGAGATGGCCATTTGAGGATGGCGTCCACCTTTCGTGAATCCATTCGAATTCCTTTAGGAGTCAGAACAAATCCGAGGAATTCAACCTCAGTGGTATGAAAGACACACTTTTCCAGCTTGGCAAATAGTTTGTGCTGGCGCAATTTCTCTAGAACTGCTTGAACATGTTTTCGATGATCTGACTCAGAAGATGAGTACACCAGGATGTCGTCGATGTATACGATGACACAAACATTGATAAGTTCTCGCAGAACATCGTTCATGAAGAATTGAAAAGCTGCAGGCGCGTTGCACAAACTGAAGGGCATAACCTGATATTCGAAGAGCCCGTATTTGGTGCGGAAAGCTGTCTTCCACTCGTCACCTTCTTTTATTCGCACTAGGCGATGATAAGCTCCCCGGAGATCTAACTTGGTGTATATACGAGCATCTTTTACTTGATCAAGAAGGTCTGGGATCAGAGGCAGGGGATAACGATTCTTTATCGTTATCTGATTTAAAGCGCGGTAGTCAATACAAGTTCTAAGGTCTCCTTCTTTTTTAGGCACGAAGAACAAAGCGGAAGAGACCGGGGACTTTGATGGGCGAATAAAGCCATTGGCAAGGTACTGATCCAAATACTGACGCAAATGCTGGTTTTCAGGTTCAGTGAGAGCGTAAATCCTACTACACGGCGGTTGAGCATTGGGAACTAGATTGATCTGGCAATCGTAAGAACGATGAGGGGGTAGCGTGTTAGCCTGTTCTTTCTGAAAAACGTCATGGTATTCAAGGTATTCTGCCGGTAGTTGAACAGTGGCGGGGGTTACTGTGGCTAAACCAATAGCTGGATTTCTAGGGTAACAAGTGGGACCACAATCTGGAAAAGTTATTCTCTTTGCTCGCCAGTCTATTCGAGGATTGTGTGTTTCTAACCAAGGAATTCCGAGGATTACTTGAAATTGTGGAGCCTTGATTATATCAAACACTATTGCTTCCCGATGTCCATCCTGACTCACAAGTGTCACTTCTGTGGTGGAATGCGTTACCGGCCCAGAGGCTATTTCGGTACCATCAACCGTAGTAATGACATCCTGGTTTATTTTTGGATGCAGAGGAAGGTTCATCCTGGAGGCCAATTCGCGGTCCACATAGTTTCCGATAGCTCCGCTGTCGACGTATGCTTTGATGGCATGCAACCGTTGGGGCTTTTTTGGATCCACGAGCACCATTGGCAAGACAAAATGTGAGGTCAGAGAGTTCGTTTTCAAGCTCGGCAAGCGGACCTCTACGCTTGTCGAGCCAGGTCGTTTCCCGAAACAGGTTCCATTAAGTTGTTGTCAGAGGCACCAACCACCTTCCTAGGAGGTTTTACCGGACAATCACGAAGAAAGTGACCGGAAGCCCCGCAATAGAGGCATAGTTGCTTTTGTCGCCTTCTCCCACATTCCTTCTGAGTTAATGGCCCCTTGACTCCCCCTATTTGCATAGGTTCCGAAGCTTCGGTATTCCTGGGGTTTACAAGGGTTCTGATCGGTACCCGAGTTTCAAACTTGGACCGATCTGCTTTCCTATTCTGAAGTCTGTGATCCAGTTGTACCACAAAGTCAATATATTCTGCGCAGCCTTGGGGTGGATTCACTACTTGGGCCAGAATGTCTTTTAGCTCTCCGCGCAGACCCCGGTGAAATAAAGTGATCCTTTTATTTTCAGGCCATCCGGTTTCCACCACCAGTCTGTTAAAGGAGGCTATATAAGACAAAAGATCTTTACTACCTTGTCGTAGAGCTAGCAGTTCGTTGTCAAGGGCCTGTCCCTGCGAGTGTCGAGCGAACAACCTTTCCATACTGGCCTGAAAGCCCTGAAAATCCTGGAGAATTGGATCGTTCTGGTTCACCAAGGGAACAGACCAATCGGCAGCACAGCCACTTAGGTACGATAACACGAAGGCCACTTTGCTCCTATCATAAGGGAAGGCTCCTGGTCTGCATATAAAATGTAAGCGACATTGGTTCATAAAAATGGCATATTTCTTTGGGTCCCCCGCAAAACGTTCAGGCGGTGCTAAAGGCATGGATCCCGGCAGATTGATCTGAACAGGGTTACTCGAACCCAACGAAGTGGAAATTCCCCCGGGACTAGGTAAAGGAATTTGTCCAGCCTGACTCTGCAGCAATCGTTTGGCCAGGTCATCAGTTTGTTCCTTGGAGAGAATGAGTTCTCTTTTGAGGGCATTAGTCTCTTGGCGAGCTGAGTGTACCTCTGCCCTTAATTCCCCCAACAGCTGGGCCAGCTGGTCTGTCTCAGAAGTCTCCATAGCGCCTGGGTGGGAAATTGTGGGTAGGCTTCGCGTTCTGTTACGCTCACCTGACTCCCACGGAGGCGCTGGCCAGGATCGTGCTGCTGTGACCTCTTCTAAGGTGTTGCGCGGGGCTCAGAAGATGGACTGGACCGGACTCCCAATTCCTGCTTGTCCGGCTTGCAAAAGTATCCTTCTGTAGGCGAGAATAAGGGATTAACTGTCTGCGGAGAATGCTACCAGCCTCCCCCTTTCCCCTCTCACCCTCCTCAAAACCCTTCTGTGCTTCCCGTGGCGTCTCACCTTAGGGTCTTGAAGGGCGAGCTCTCCTTCCTGCTTCTGATGCAGGGGCGCGTTGGTATCCAGTTACTTCACTGGATTCTTGGTTTTATGAGAACCAAACTTGCTTGGCTTCCAGGTAAGTTCCTTGAAAGGTTCCCCTTTTGTCCTTGCATCAATATGCTAATGTCAATGTCTTTTTCCCCATAGGGGCCGGGGTACGGAATGCCGGGGAAAAGGCACCGACCCGAGATGCGAGGTGCAATCCCTGTAGAAATCAGGTAAGTCTTGATGAGCGTTTTTGGGTAATGTCTTTTCATTCGCTCATTGACGCTAATGTCTTTTTCCCCATAGGGGCCGGGGTCCGGAAACGCCTGGATGCGGCGCGGACCCGAAATGAAGAGGGAATGACCCAACAGGTAAGTCTTAACATGGAGGTTTAGGTTTCCTCATTCCCTTCTCTCTCTCACCTTTGCTCTTGTCTTTTTCTCCCTAGGCGTGGAAGCGTGGCTGCGAATCCGGGTGATCGCTGCTGAACATGGAGGCGCCCTGTGAAGGTGAGTGAAATGCGGCGCTGCGGCGGTCGATGCGATGTGCTTTTAAATTAAGTGTCTTCCTTTGCAGGATCGTCGGCGAGCTGACTCCGGAATGCGGATCTTGCAGGTAAAGTCTTTTCCTTCTCCTATTCTCTCTTTCTCTTCCTTTGTAGGTGATCAGGATGCTGGCAGGCCTGGCAGAAGTCTGAATGCAGGAGCAAACACGGTGAGCGTCCAGCTGCTAGATGCAGAACAACGCGAAGCATGTGCTGCTCTTCGGGTGTGGTTTAAATAGCCTGTAAAGTAGTTCCAGGTATGTATCCTTCCACTCAGGTATGTATTCTTCCTCAGACCACACCCGAGTGATAAAGTAGTCCAAAAGATAAAGTAGTCCCATTCAGTCCTCAAGAGGGCCTGGATGTAGCAGCACGGTCTGCTTCAGGTAAGTGCACATTAAAACACTTACACACATGTCTTGCTTTATGAGCCTGGCGCCTAAGGCGCCAGGACTGGGGTCCAGAATGAGCCTGGCGCCAAAGGCGCCAGGACTGCGTCCAAAAGGCCCCTACTTGGGCCCGCTGAGACGTCCTTGGGGAAAATAATGTCTGCCTCTGTGGTTGCTGGGCTGGGACTGGCTCCTTGGAGGTAGGCATCATGACAGGAGGATATTATTACTGCTGCACACTTTCTCCATTAGCCCCTTTGAAGTTGCAGTGAACAGAGAAAAAAGGGTGGAGGGAGCTGCGATGAGTCCAATGGAGTCATCACAGATTCCCCAGCTGTGACCTCGTCCCATGTGGCCAGGGGACGGCAGCCCCTACCTGGTCCTGGGGCGGCTTTATGAGGGAGGATCACATTGGAGGAGACAACTCCCGTGGAGATGTTTTGACTCCACTGACCAAGACGCGGTATCTCCCGCTTACCCATGAGGAAGACCCTCTAATACCAGAGTTCTTAATGGCCTATTGTCATCTCAGTCAGGCCCCCACCTTTGGCCCAAACATAACCAACTCACACACAATATATTTTGTTCCTAATGTGCCTTTATGTGAAATTCATAAGAGAAACCTTACAATAGTTAAAGGTCTTAAGTCCGTTAAACTCCCATAACCACCCAGGTACTGAGACGAGGACGACAAGGATGTTTGTGCAAACCAACAGTACTCAAAGTTCAACATGCAGATTAGTTTTTTCCAACCCTTCAGTGCGTGGGACATTTAAAGCCGGCGACCTCACTGTCAAGTCGAGCAGTGCAGGAGACGATGCCCCTGCTGAGGCTCAGGAACTCAATGCGCTCTGGAAATGGAGAGAACCGCTGGGACAAGAGGAGAAGTACCATGTGCAAGCAAGGCCTGTGGAGATGTTGGGAGCCACACCGAAGATCCTGGGGGTCGGGCCACCCGACGCAACTGCTATCTCCTGCCTGGTCCGAGAAAGAAAGCTGGTGTGTGACCCCTGAGCCACGCAGAACGCAGGGAGAATGTCTGCACACTTCAAACTGGAAAGTGGGTGAAGGAATCACACTGAAGAGGCGAGAACAACACTGGAGATGTTGGTAGGAACCAGTGAGTCTGCCCAAAGCAGCTGGGGACCGCTGGGCCTTCATGCATTCAAGTTGTTTGAGTACTAATTCAACACACTCAATAAGAAGCATGTTTGAATGCAGACAAGCCAAGTATAAATCCAATTCCCAATAAGATTGTGAGTATGCAGACAAGGCAAATTATGAAGGCAAACCCCACTCAAGAATAGATACATGAGATGCCAATGTGGGGAGAAGATTGAATATAGATTACCACAGACAGATATACAAAGCACCACACGGTATATGCAGTTATGGTATAATAAAAGAATTGTGATAACTAAAGAATTGGTAAACACAAAAAGGATTCCTGTCAGGCGAGTATACCAGGACGATTAACTTGTATGACGTTTCCGGGCACAGGAGTATAGGAGGTAATCTGCAAAGTTACCACAACTACTAAAGAAAGACAGTAACAGAACATATTGTTTTTTGCGAGTCCAGGGAAGACACTAAGGAACTATTTGTTGAAGAGACAGTTTTGCCAGCCTATCAAAGAATACAGGGGAAGGGAAACAACCTCTGGAACCAAGGGTCTTTACCTTGGAGAACATTTTCATTGGAGTCATCCTTTATGCTTTTGGAAATGTTTTGCCAACATCAGGACACAGACATTTCCTTGCACCTATTGTTTTGTTTCGGTGTGAGGGTCAGAACAGGACATTTTGGACACAAGGGCGACCTTTCTTTAAGAACTGACATCCTGACACAGATCAACCCTTAGCTTTAGTTTCTAGGTAGGGAAGTTTCTCTTTAGAATAGAGCTAGAGAGGTATTTTCCCAACCCATTTTTGTTCAATAAAATGTCTGATTTAGACGATATAACAACTTTGTGTCTGGCTTTCATTTGACCAGTCACAGAGCCGTGAGTGCAAGAGAGGAAGGCAGAGTGGGCTGTGCATTCACTGAAAACAGCGTAATTCAAGGCATACATTAGTTTTCAAAAATTGATTAGCATTGTTTGCTAATTAAAAGATTCTTGATTAGCAAACAAACCCATTTGATTATCCTTATTGTACTAATATTTTTAATGTCACCAAAAATTATTTGTACCCAAGACGTAAAATGAGCAACAATACAGCAGTTTTGTTTACCACTGAAGTAAGACGTAGGGATGAGTTGCGCTTTGCAAATTCTTTACAATTGTACTAGACTTGCAGGTCCGAGGAACTTGAATTACATACTCTACCTCAGAGGAATGCACTCGTCCCATCACAATGGATGACACATTTAAATGATCTTTCTGTTAAAATGGTGCATGTCACCACAAACCCACTCTAGGTTTGGCACACTGCTGCCATCCAGAAGCCAGCCATGCAAGGTGAAACTTATTTGACATTCACGGCAAACAAAGTAAGTTTCAAACATCCCCTCCAAATGGTACTCGCCCTTCATAAAATCTACTAGAGTATGTGAGTGGCCGAAAGAACTTTGCAAGCCCTGGATGAGTGTCTGTAAAATGTAAAAACTGAGCTGCATGTATGGACACAAATAAATAGATATGATAAAAAGGCTCTGAAAACAGTATGGTCAGTTCTCTCTCCACAGGTGCTAACATATAATGCATTCATAATCATATAGCATGGCAAGCTTTGGGGGTTAACTAAAGTGTATGTTAGTGCAGTAGATTTTTAGATGTACAGACTGGATGGAACTATTGATCACTACTTTGTGTTTGCTTTGCGTATTCATTGTGCAAGAGGAAGAAAGTAAGGGAATAAGCAGAGTGGAAGGCAGCTATAGACGCCATTGCTCCCCTGGCCCCCAAGAAAGCCAAGAAAATCAAGCACTCCAACTCTTGGTTCTCCAATGAGCTGCTCAAACAACGCTCAGAAAAACGATCTGCCCTCTCTACTTGGAAAGCTAACCCCTCAGAATCAAACAGGGAATCCTTCAAAACCATCTCCAGGTCATATAAAAATAATGTCGTCAAAGCTAAAGCCCTCTCATTTAACTCTAGGATTAATGACGCCAAATCCAACTCCAAAGAAATAATTCTCGATCTTTAGAGAATTGGAAAAACCCTCTACCCTCTACGCTCATCGAGGATGCAAATTGGTGCAACAGTATTCAATCAGCAATGCTAGACAACCTCAACACCCTTCAGTCCAAAATCATTGGCCACCAAAAAGTGCTCAAAAAGCCAATAGCTAGCCAGCACAGCAAAGCACCCACCTCACCTGCACTGAACCCAACTCCACCCTTCGAATTCAGAGACATCACAGAATCGGAGGCCATTACCTTGCTCAAATCTATTAAACCCTCCAATTGCAAAGGTGATGCCTGTCTAGCCAAACTCATCAAAGACTCTGCTCCCACCTTGGCTCCCTTCCTCACTGCCTTTATCAATGCTTCCTTCAGGTCATGTCTTCTTCCCAAAGATCTCAAAGAAGCCTGTGTACACCCACTAATGAAAAAGCCATCACTCGACCCCACCGTCCCCGGGAACTATAGGCCTATAACCACGGTCCCATTCCTGCTAAAAATTCTTGACAAAGCTGCATATATGGAAGTTCAAAAATACCTGGAGGAGAACCAACTCCTAGGCCTGCGGCAATCAGGTTTCCGCCCACGGCATGGTACTGAATCAGCCCTCCTTGATTTAAAGAACCAAATGGACGACATGAGAGACATAGGCAAACCTGCACTCCTCCTGCTCCTCGACTTATCAGCTGCTTTCGACCTGGTCGACCACAACACTCTGTGCCGTCACCTTGCTTCTGCGGCTAACTTCTCCCCTAAAGCAGGCGCCTGGATCACCTCCTTTCTCCAAGACAGGGCTATGAAAGTTTTCTGACTCAGCCTCTGCCACCCTTAGCCTCCTCAAATGTGGAGTCCCACAAGGGTCCTGCATAGCGGCAACGCTCTATAACCTTTTCACCAGGCCACTGTTTAGCATACTGGATTCCCTGGGCATTTCATTCACCAATTATGGTTACGGCTATATACTCAACCATCCAATCCTGGATGGCTGACAACTGACTTTGCCTAAACAGCAAAATAACGGAACTCCTACTCATCGGCTCACCCACTACCTTGGTAACCTCAGTCAGGAATACTCCTCTTTCACTATTGAAAACACACCCATCAAGGTGTCTGACTATGTTAATGTTAAAGGATATTTGTATCGCGCACTATCACCACCGGAGTGGTCCCCTGGCGCTCTGGCGGCTCTGAAAAAGGGAAGGGGGGTGAGTTAGTGGGAATAAGCTGGTAAAGCGCAAGAGAGCAGTGATGTGCTGTTGGCAGCCTCAGCCCGGTGGGTCCGTTGGCTGGGCTTCAGGTGTTTTACGGTCGGTAGTCGTCGTGTGCTGTTGTGCAAGTCTATGTGTGGTTTGATTTGTTGTTGCAGTGTAGTGAAGTTTGTGCAGATTGTTGTGTTGTAGGCTTGTGGTTGTGTTTGGTTAGAGTTTGAGAGGTGTATGCAGAGGGTTGAAATTGGTAGTGGATTGGTTAATTGGCATTGATGTCCTTGCAATTATGTCTAGGTGTGATGCTTACTATCATTCATCATTCTATCCGAGTGTGGCACTTGCTAATCTTCAATATCCTATCTAGATGCGAGGTAGGCTATTGATCACGCTTCTATCCAAGTGTGGCACCTGACAACATTCACAGTTTCATCTAAGTGTGGCGCATGCTAACATTCACACCTTTAGCTAGATGCAACGCAGGCTAAAGTTAAGAAATCCGCCTAAGTCTGGCACATGCTAACATTCACAATTTCATCTAAGTGCGGCACATGCTAACATTCATAATCCTATCTAGATGCGACGCAGGCTGAAGTTACGAATTCCATCTAAGTGTGGCACATGCGAACGTTCACAATTCCATCTAAGTGTGGCACATGCTAACATTCACAATTTCATTTAAGTGTGGCACATGCCAACATTCATAATCCTATCTAGATGTGACGCAGGCTTAAGTTAAGAATTCCATCTAAGTGTGGCACATGCACACACCCTTCCCTGGAGGCTATTAAACTGGAGACTGGCCCTGAAACACAGGATTGGTAGAGTTTAACTGCCTATTGTCTCTGTGTGCTTGAACCCCCTTCTTCCCTGGGGTCCAACCCTTCCCTTTGATCCACAGCTCACCTTGTTTTCTTGGATAGTGTGCTCTCCGTCCTGCTTTCAGCGCAGGGGCGCATTGATTGATGCCGGCTCGTTGCTGCCTAGTTACTTCACTGGCAAGAGTCGGACAGGTAAGTATAATGAGTCTTTTGAACAGTTCTCTAACTTTGTTCCTTTGCTTCCTTAGATGATGGCCGGCGTCCGGGGATGGCGGCGTGCTGCTGAGATGAGTAGCGTTGAAGGTGAGTGAGCGCGCGATGTGCGATGCACCCCTTTCGTATTTGTATTGAACTGAGTTATTTTCCTATGTCTTTTAGGTGCCGCGACGTTTTCAGTGTGGATGCCGGTTATGAAGAACAAATGCGGTGAGTAAGCGTGGTATGCGGCGCCTCTAGATGTTTCCACGCTAACCTGGAGTGTCTTTTCCCTCTTGCAGATGGATAAGAAGTTCCGGAGACAGAGTTCCCCCAGAGCGGCTGGGATTCAGGTAAGCGTTTGAAGCTCGTACAGTATTTAAAAATAAGTGAAGATTTGCAGAATGCTTACTAATGCCTTTTTTCTGTTCTTTTCCCTTAGGAAGCGGCGTGCCAGGATGGGAATGACACCGCCGAAGATGCCCGCAGAACAGAAGGAGCGATGCATGATGGGCAGAAGCGCCGCAAGGTAAGGCTGTTCCTAACGGTGTTCTTGTTCTTGCAGGAGAAGATGCAGGCCTACTGGAGACCGATCCGAACACGGTGAGTGTCACGCTGCAGGTGCAGAAAACACAAAGCATGTTTCTCAGCCTGGGCGTGGATTAAATAGTCTCTGGGTATCCCAGGTGTCTCTGGGCTGAACCACACCCAAAAGACTACACTGCACATGCAGTTCTGGGAACCAAAATATGTGGGGGCATCCATCTTGTCCCCATCAATACACTACAAGTCCAATCCCCAATGTAATCCTATAGGAGTGAGTGAGTCTGGTGCCACAAGCGCCAAGTCTGACTCCAAGTGGGTCTTTGGAGGGATGGAAAGACCCTTGAGGGCCATGTAGGTGATCGTGGCCTGGCTCCAGCCTGACATCTTGGAGGGCTGGGGACATGAGGGGCAAGAATCATGACACCAAGTGTGGCACATGCTAACATTCATAATTGTATCTAAATGCGACGCAGGCTGAAGTTACGAATCCCATCTAAGTGTGGCATATGCTAACATTCATAATCCTATCTAGATGCGACGCAGGCTGAAGTTACGAATTCCATCTAAGAGTGGCACATGCTAACATTCATAATCCTATCTAGATGCGACGCAGGCTGAAGTTACGAATTCCATCTAAGTGTGGCACATGCTAACATTCATAATCCTATCTAGATGTGACGCAGACTGAAGTTACGAATTCCATCTAAGTGTGGCACATGCTAACATTCATAATCCTATCTAGATGCGACACAGGCTGAAGTTATAAATTTCATCTAAGTGTGGCACATGCTAACATTCCCAATTTCATTTAAGTGTGGCACATGCTAACATTCATAATCTTGGCGTCTACCTAGACTCAAACCTTACCATGGACAGACAAGTGAATGCTATTTCCACATCATCAGCCTACTACGTGAAAATCATCAACGCAGCCAGACCATTCCTATCTCAACAGAATTGTCTCGCCAGAGCCATCATTGGCTCCAGACTAGACTATTGTAACGCCCTACTATCCGGGACGTCATGCAAAAACCTTTCCAAACTACAACCAGCGCAAAACAATGCCCTCAGGGCAGCCACTGGGAAGGAAAGAACATCTCAGAAATCAGGAGACAGGTCCACTGGCTCCCGGTTAAACAGAGATTCATTTTCAAAACTCTCTCCCTGGCGCACAAATGCCTCCATGATACTGCCCCTCCATACCTTGTACAGAAGATTGTCAAACACACTGCCACAAGACCTCTTAGGGAGGGGCACTCTAACCGTATCCTTGTGCCTAAAACCAAAATGTCCCGTGCAGGAGGATCCAGCTTCCCCACGATAGCAGCCACACAGTGGAATGCCCTTCCGTCTAACCTAAGACTAATTCAGTCCCACCTAGCCTTCCGCAAAGCACTCAAAACACAACTCTTCATCTAACTAATCAACTGTTTTCTTAGGTCTACTAAAATATGTGATGAATACTGTACCTGTAACTAAGAGACCTCCCGGTCACATGTAACCCTGCTTAATGAAAATGCTTATAAAATTCTTGTAACAAGCGCCACGATGCCTCTGGGCTGTAGGTGTGCTATACAAATGCAAATAAATAAATGATGTACTAGGCAGAGAGCTGGATAAACTAGGTGGAATATTGTAGTTTGCTGCCATCTCACTTTCAGGGTAGCTGGTATATAGCAACAGGGTTATAAGATAATGTCAAGGAGTATGGGATCAGCTCATGGGTTGAGCACGAGTTGCACAGATGTATGGAACCACCAGGTTACAGAACTAAGATTGCCATCAAAAGAATTTGGTCATTTGCATTTTTAAGTGTTCACTCGTCATCTTGCTCTCGTCTGAACTTGCACGCTGCGAATGTCACATGGCCTAGTATGACTGTGGTTCTTTTCCATTTTATTTATTGTCTTTTTCATTGTTTCCTTCCCTTGTGGCGTTTTGAAACAGTGTCTTGTTGTATAAGCGCCTTATAAATATCCAATAAATAAAAAATAAAATCTTCCCCAGCAAAATGAAATATAGTTGGCACTGAAATTTAGATAAACCTAAACTCTACTATAAAGCACAGAGACAAGGCAGTGTTTTACAGTAGAGATACTGTAATTATGCATTATCTAACCACTTAAAGTTTTAGGACGGAATTGCAGGGCTATCTTAAAAAATAAATAAAGTTAACACATTCCTGTCTTTGCCAGATATAACTAGCAAAATAAAATTATCTGCCCAGTTTACTTCTGGATTACAATTATTTGAAAAATAAATTCTTGCCCAGCACTCCCACACAAGCCCTTGGCACTTAAAAGTGGAGGAGAGGATTACTACTGCACTGTGTCTCCATTAGCCCCTTTGAACTTGCAGCGAATGGAGAAACGAGAGTGGAGAGAGCCCTGAAGGCAATAGAGGAATGCAGGGCGAGTTTTGATTTAAATTGAAAATGGTAAATTAAATAGCTAGCCTTGCTACACACGTGCCAATTTAATTAGCAAACCTACAAAATTGCATAGCAAATTGCTATGCGACACTGCCTATTATATGCATTGTAATTTAAATAGCTAGCTGTGCTATACAAGTGTTAATTTAATTCGTACAGCAAATTGCTATGCGATATTGCTTATTTTATGCCTTGCACTCATCCATTCACTTATCCATCACGCACACATTCATCCCCCGACCCAACCACATTCACCCACTCACCCTCTCGCATTCACCCACGCATTCCATCCACCCATGGATAGTCACCCACTCATCGTCATATTCGTAAAACCATATTCACACAACCATATGCACCCAATCATCCATTCTGCCGAAGATATTCAACCACTCCTCCATTCACCCATGCAAATTCACCCAGTAACTCAACCATATTTATCCACTCATGCATACACCCACCATACAAAACCACTCACCCATCCACCCTTATTCACCCACTGATCCATCCATATGCTCACCAACCACAACCATATTCATCCACCCATATTCACCCCCTCACTTCAGCCACCCATCCAACCTTGTTCACCTACGTATGCATCTGCCAAGCCAAACCTATTGAACCCGTTATGTATCCATATTCACCCACTGATCCAACCATGTTCATCCACACCTATGCTCCAACACAACCATTCATCCACCCATTTTCACCTAGTTATCTAGCTACGTTCACCCTCTCATACATCCATCACTAGGATATGCATCCACTCCCACATATATCTACCCTCTCATGCACTCAATTTGTCATACAACCCAATTAAACATAGCCACACCGTCTAAATTCAACAAAGCCATCATGTTCAACACTCGTGTACTCACACAAAAAAAAAAAAAATCAAAAAATAAAAATTGTTGTTCCAAGTCTGCATACAAACTGGCGTGTGCTGTTCAGAGAAAAGGGTAAACAAAGAGCACGTCCGAACCTAACCAGACAGATAAAAGGCTCACGCTTACCGAGTCAGCACTGTGAGAAAGCAAAGGGTGTCTCACTTGCTAGTAGTCCTCTGGGATCGATCTTGATATTCATATTTTTTTCTTTTTTTTTTTTCTTCTCTCTCTCTCTCTCTCTCTCTCTCCCCCCCCTCTCTCCCTCCCTCCCTCTCTCCCTTCCTCCTCCCCCTGCTCCCTTCCCCCCTCAGGTGGACCAATGCAGAAGGATCACCTGTTTGAGGGATCTTCGGGGAGTGGGGCAGCCGATGGTGAGGCGCAGTATTCCCCCCTTACCCATACCCCATATTATATTGGATTCTCCAACATCCAAACCCCCTCCTTTTTACATGAGGGAGGGTGACAGAGTAAAGAGGCAAACACATACATACCTCACTGGACTCCAGTTAAACAGGTCAGGCCCAGTCAGGCACTTGACCTTAAACACATACATCTGATACCCATTCGCTCCATCCGCACTGATAAAAGGCAGAACATAGAAACACACTCTGAGCAAGGTGGAACACAAGAAGAAGCAATCTTCCGGGGGGCCCACTGGCGCAGGACGCCCGATCGAGGGACTAGAGCCAAGGGTAGGGAAACCCTGACGATCCGTGCAAGAAGTTGTTGCCTACGGTAAACCGTGAAGGATAAGCAGAGAAAGCCAAATCCCAGACAAGAAGAGACGTGCATTGTGTTTCAAGGACGCCAGAGACCCTACCCAGGTGAACGACAGAGTTGGGGAGCCGAAGCCAAGCCTGTGGTATCAAACTTGGCTTGTGAATTAAAGCCGCAAAGACAAAAAAGGAATGCACAGAGCCGGTGAGTTAGTGAAAGACACGAAAGGCTGGTTTGTGTCAAAGAAAGATTGAAGCCGCAACAGTATCTAACAATTGAAGGTTGTGCGCGTGCTGATGAGACGCGAAAGAAAGCAAACAAGTGAAATTTAAGTTACTGATAACTGTGAAGCCACTGATACCACGTAGAGGAGTAGTTCGCCGAAAGGAAGTAGCCCACTCGAAGGTCTCAGTGAAATATTTTTATGTCTTGTTATAAAGCGACAAAGTGAACAAATTGTGAAATGCGCAATTGTCAAGATTAACCCCGGCGAAGGTAAAAGGTGATTGCTTTAAGAGAAAGATTTCTTTAAACTTTGCTGATTGTGGTATGGAACTACCTAGACCAAGAGACATTGGGGCAAATAACAAAGGAGAGTTAAAGTAAAGTCGAAGTGGTCCTGTAGAAGTCTTTTGTAAAAGCCTTGTACATTCGAAAGTCTTCGACATCAGTGAAAAGGTCCAAGCCCGAATGAGGGAGACCGGAAACTTGAAATAAGGGGAAAAGAACCCCTAACAAATTTGAATACAGCTTGGGGAAGGGAACCCCTGCAAGTGCTATAATTGCGAGGTCTGAATCCTGCTGAGGTAGATCTACGCTGAATCAGGTACTTTTTGGTTAAAAGGTCCAAGCCGGTGTGAGGAAGACCTATGTGAGCCATTGATACCTTGGGAAGTCCGAGCCCGACAAAGGGAGACCTACGTGAACTTTTGTTGAACTGTAAAAGAACTTTTGGTGAACTGGAAACAAGTGACTTTAATATGGAAGTGGCCACCTTACTCCGTGCTCCCCAATGTGGGAAGGAGAGCTGACTCAGCCACCTTGATCTTTTATATTATAACACAGACGTTCCTTTGCATACACATTCCCCTTTACACACTTTGTGTGTAAGAGATGGGTTTTGTTAGCATAGGCAATTTTGATTTGACAGACTGACTAGGACTTTGTGTTCTTTATTATTTGATGGTAGAGACTACTCCCATCACAGCTAAAGGGCAACGTAGCAGTTTTTCCAAAACCCAAGAACTGAATAAAGGTTTTCTAACTTGTAACTCTTGTGTCAGTGTCATACTTGTGATACTATGCCTCCTTTACAGAACTGATAGCAAACTTCCACTTTGCACGTGGGGGTAAACACAAAATTATGCAAGACAGGAGGTTACAGATTATAAACAAAGCTGAAGTTCTAATAAAAAGTGGGGTACTCTCACAAGCTTTGGGAAGCGATGTCACAGAACATCAAAGTGAAATATGCTAATTGAATTCAGGCTTGTCTTTCACGATTAAAAACAACCACACGGGACGAAAATGCATTTGCCAACAGAACAGATTTTCATATCACCTTTCACGTCTAAAAACCTGTGACACATGTCCTGTATAGTAAGATGTCAATATGACACATTTTGCAATTCCACAGCCAATGATTGCTGTGGTATTGTGGCTAATGTAGTGTTGTCCTCTTTAAGAATGTGTGTCATGAACTTTGGCAGAATCCATTAATGGCACTTCTTTGTCAGATCTAATTGCTTGGAGCTGCAGGCTGATGCTGTGTGACCACGGCCCTGCTACCCTGGTCTGCAGTTTGACGCTGCATGATCACAGTATTGCAGCCCTCGCTGATCTAGGTACCTTCAGATCCGCATGTGTAACTCGGGTGCCCCCAGGCCACTGTTTAGCCATGCGACCACGTCCACATCCAGAAGCCTGGGTGCCCCATGCAATGCAAGACTGTTTGATCGCGGCAACCAGGGTGATCCGTGCAATTGCCCCTGTTGCGTGACCACAGCACCATCTGTACCTGCTTGGCGCCCACTGGCACTGATCGGACTTGCCTGCATGACCACAGGTCCAGCCCTCCATTTCAGAGGCGGGCGGCCAGGGACCGATTTCAGTCCAGGGTTCGATTACCAGCCACAGAACTACAGTTTGTTATTATTTTTGTTTATTTCTTAATCACACAGGGGGGACACCATCCGCCTGTGCGTTTCCTCGACTTGAGCCCCGATACTTTAGTCTTGCTTCAGTTGAATTGATGCAAGGCTATAATCCCAGTGCTAATTTCTGGCCCTAGTGAGTTAGAGTACAGCAAAGCTCAATCTTCAGCAATGCCACTGTCCTTGCAAAATAGGGTGACCAGACGTCCCGTTTTTGTAGTGACAATCCCGGAATTGGGCCCTCTGTCCCCCTGTCCCGACAATAGTTTTTAATTCAAAAGCCCTGACTCGCTTTTGGGGAAGGGGGAGGGTGCCAGTCCCAGTTTTTGTGGAAAGGGAGGGACTCAATTATAAATTAAGTATACATTAAAATAGACACAGAATTTTGCCATGGCACGCTATGCTTGAACCACCAACCTTATAGGTAACCGCAGAGGCGTTGTTAGATGATGGCTGGGGGGGGCTATAGCCCGGGGTCTTTTGGTTGTAGCCCTGGATAGAAGCTCTGCGTCTACAACCAAAAGGCTAGTTAGCCCCGACATTAGCATAGCCCCGGATCCTTTCCAGATCTAGCAACACCCCTGGGTAGCAGGCACATGCATTAACTGATTGTGTTGCAGAGACCAGCCAGCCATGACGCGAAATTTATAGGAGCAGGAGCTGTGCCGGAAATACTGTGGGATGGAGGGGAGCGGGATGGATGGGGGCAGTTTGAGGGGGGGAGGGAGATGCAGAGTTGGGGAATGGGCTGTGAAGGGGTAGTCATTTTATGTTGCTCGTCCAGGTTTTTCATCTCGACAATCTTGTCACCCTATTGTAGAATCATGCACAGGTGTGAAGGGGCACTTGCTTGCAGTTGGGTTTTACAATTGGACTACTCAAAGCCCTGGCAGGGATGTGCATTTCAAAGGCATACAAGCCTCCTTGCAAAGCTTTGGCAAGCAGCCATCATGTGCACGGTGCAGCAGCCATCATGTGCACGGTGCAGTAGCCACCATGCGCACGGTGCAGCAGCCATCATACGCACGGTGCAGCAGCCATCATGTGCACGGTGCAGCAGCCACCATGCGCACGGTGCAGCAGCCACATCTGCTCAAGGGCCGCTCACTGGGCATGCTTATGCTCTTGGAGATTTCCGGCCATTCTGTGGCCTGCAGGGTATGCATTTATCCCACCGTGGAGCCCCTGTGGTTGCTGAGAAACTGGCCTTGTCAAGTGCATGCGCCCCAGTCATTTGTTACCACAGTCGTAAGATAGAGACATTGGGGGTGGGGGAGGGGGTTAAAAAAGGGCATTCGACGACGTTAACCTTTGACACGGCGCTTGCAGCGCTCCACCCGCGCCCCAAACCCAGCGGGCCACTGAACTCGAACGTACACGTCTATTGAGTTAAACGGAAGCACCTGAGCTTCTGTGCGAGCCGTGCGCGACAGTTACACGGCGCTGCGGGTCCAGAGAGCGCCGGGGATGCGCGCCACGTGCCCGGGGTGGAGCAGCGACGGCCTGTTCCCATCAGAGGAAATGACCCTGGCGACGCGCCGCCTCCGTCGCGTCACGCCACGTCGGGGGCCCGCTGCCAGTCTTCCGCACCACGTGATCCGCGCACGAGCGGGAACGCGGGAAGCGGCGCAAGCCTCGCGGCTGCGTCCTAGGGGCTGGAGGACACCCACGTGGGCCAGGCAGGCAGCACCCAGGCTACTTTACAGTAAAACAGTTGAACTCTGGCTCTGTGGAAATATTCATTTTCTTGTGCAAAGTGATACCTTCCAACATTTTGCAACACCTGGGTACAAACATGGCAGCATTCCAAGGAGAGAAATCGCGATATATATATTTTTCCATCGGAATGCATTGTGGCTAGAATTATTTTAGGCGGGATAATGTGAAAAACTGCAATATATTGAAAAATCAGGAATCGCCTTCCTAAATCGGGATGATTGGTGTGATGTGCTTGAAGGACAATGTGCCTATGTCACATGCAGACATGCTAACATTCTTCAAGTACTGAGAGGGAGATTTCACTACAGCAATCGGGAGAAAGTATTTTTCCCGTAGGATTGCATTGGAGTTCTAATTATTTTAGGTGGGAGACAGTAAAAAAAAGAGCCCGATTTCCATTAAAAAAAACAAATCGGTAGCCTCCCGCCTAAATTGGGAGAGTTGGCATGTATGGTCACATGGCTGAGACCATGTTAATAAAAAGGGTGAGCGGTTTCCCACACATCAGTTAGAACTACCAGACTCCTGCCTGATGTGTCATCATTTTCGGCGCACACATTGTGCTACGTTTGCAGGCAGAGGACCCTGCCATGATGGCCCTCGCAGGGTAACACTGTCCTTTGTCACCGGGTCTAGCAGAGCCCCTGCCGGGCAACTCAGCAGCTGTGTGCTGGAGCCCCTGCTGGACAACCCCTGCTGCTTGGCCAGGGTATAATCACGGCCCCGCAGGTTGGCTCCAGCAACTGTGTGTTGGGTGCCTCCATGCCACCCCATTGGGTGGTGCCTGTGCCAGTTAGCCAGTCCAATATGTGCAACTGTGAGGAGTGTGTTAAGTGCCCCCAGCAACTGTGTGCCTGGACCCTGTGCTGAGGCTGAAAGGTTGGCATGCCTGCCTGGGAGAGAGATGTAACACAAGGTGTGAGAATTTCATTTTCTCATTGGACTACACTGGGGGTTAGAATTGTTTTTGGAGGGAGAAAGTACAAATTAGCAACATTTTTAATTTTTTTTAAATCAGGAACCTCCCTGCTAACTTTTGAGGGTCGACATGTATGGTACAGAGGAGATTTGTCCAGGGGAAGGTGTGGTGGTGGGGTTATCTAATATTCTGTTCTGTGCAGGAGATTTGGGAAGGGGAAAATCAGCCTTTGCAAAGGGGCAGATTTTAGTATTTGGGATTTATGGTCAAGTGCAGAACAGCAGCATAATCTGGATCCCTATTCGGAGGGGGGGGGGGGGGATTTATCCTTTGCAGAGGAGCAGACTGTTGTATGTGTGTAGATGCCCGGAGAAGACACTGATGCCCAGCTTTTTCAGGTCAGTAATGTTGATTTAAATGCTCCCCATGGTTGCCAGGCTCATAGCTCTCAACCATTTATGTTGCAAAGGCGGGTGAAATCACCCGATTTTGTTTTTGGCGGGTGAGACGCCCATTGAAATGAATGGGCGTGCAGGAGGCTTGGCGGGTGAGTCAGCCCTTTACAAGGCGGGTGACACCCGCCAAAAGCGTGTGAGTTGAGAGCTATGCAGGCTGCACATCTGGCCTCCCCACTGTCCCCCCGTCCACCACCATGTGCTCACCCAACCAATGGCTCTCATGTGAGCCGCCACCAACCTCGTGCCAGGCCTCATGGCAGCCAGCATACATGCCAACGCTCGCAGTGCTGGAAATGGAAACAAAATTACACTGGGAACCCTTTCCTCCTTGGGGGTGAGAGCCAAGGGGCGCAACCCCAGGCTAAGTCACACAACACAGTATCTCGTCATTGAATCCAAATCCTTGCAATTTACATGAAAGCAAAGAGAATTTTTGAAACAAGAATTCCCACAACTTTACGCTTCAAACATGTTTAATAGTGATTCAGCAAGAAACTCTTTTGAACGATTATTGTAATTTGGATTTGCCCTTTTTATTGGGGACCACCATACCCTACCATCTCTGGGGCGTGAACATGCCTACGAACCAGAAAATAATCGCACAAAACGAGAAAGGGGGAAGAGGCAGAGGTGAGGAAGACAGCTCAGACATGACCACCAAAAAAGATATGAAGGAATGGTTCAAAGAATTTCAAGAACAATTCATGTCCTCTATGCATGCCCAATTCGAGACCATAAAGGGAGAAATAAAACAGGTGATCCAGGACCTGAAAACAGACATAGGGAACCTTGAAGAACGTACCGACATACTAGAAAAGACGGTACAGAACCTAGATGAAGAATCACAATAAATCGCAGAAGCACAGGAAAGATTGGCGAGACTCTCCCAATATCTAGAAGCCCAATGCGAAGACTTAGAAAATCGGTCACGCAGATCCAATATTCGGATCAAAACATGGCAGAGTCCGTGGAAGACAAGGACCTCAAACAAGCAGTCCAACAGGTGTTCCAAGACATCCTAGAAGAGGAGGACGAAACAGTGATCCAGATCAACAGGATTCACAGAGTCAGCCCGCGCCGCAGTGGAGAACCAGGAGCCCGCCCTAGAGACGTGCTGGTGGCAATGGCATCATACCCTCAAAAGGAGCAGGTCCTTTGGAAAGCCCGTACAATGGATCACATCAGAATGAGTGGGTCAGAAATCCAACTATATCAACACTTGGCACTTTCCACCCTGCAAAAACGCAGAGAGATGTCACAAATCACAAAGGAATTGACGGCAAACCAAGTACGCTATAAATGGACGTTCCCCTTCGGTCTGTTATTCATGTGGGAAGGGAAGCAGCATAGGATCACCACGAGCGAGGAAGGAGTTCGAACTTACAGGAGGAGGGGTTGCAGTACACGGGTAGGGAACCACATCAAGGGAAAAGAACCGCAGGTGGCTGGTCCACAGTGAAGGCAAAATCGAGACGAGCCACGGAAGCTATGAGGCACAAATAATGACCACATTCACCAGATATATACAGAATAGCGAGACCCTCTATAAAAAAACATGTTGGGGACCACAATGGGGGGAAAGGGCTGTTAATGTTAATGGGGAAAGACAAGTTGCAAACACAACAGAAGGAAGGGGAACCCACCGGCACGCAGAGAAGCTTCTATGGCAATCCAACATTAAGAAGGCAACAAAGTTCTGAAGAACATATAACAGGATGGGGCTGAAAATCCTAACACACTACATCCAAGGATTAAATTCCCCAGTCAAAAGGACAAAAGTCAAACACCAACTACGACAAGGGAATTACAATATAGTAATGCTACAAGAGACACACATACAGAAAAAAAGACAAGGAGAAAAATCAGACTGAAAGGATTTAATGGGATAATACATGCAAACAACGTGGAAAAGAAAAAAAAGGGGGTACTAATAGCCTTTGCTGACTCGCTCAACGTCCAAATTCGTGGAACCGTGGAAGACAAGCACAGGAGATTCTTAGCAGAAAGATCCAAATTGAGAACCGTCCCTTGACCCTTGCAACGGTCTACGCCCCCAATGAGGCCCAGCACGGTTTCTTGAAAGAAACGCTGCACAAATTGGAAAACTTCACACAAGAAGCGATGATTTTAGGGGGGGGGGGCGACTTCAACATGGCCTGGAACCCAAGGGAAGACAGGTCTAATCTCAACCTCTCACTGCAAGGCTCCCTGTCGCAATCATTGAAGAAAATCATGCATAAACTAGCACTTGTAGTTGTTTGGAGGAATCTTAGAGACCCTACAGCGGGATTCACATACCACTCCCATGTGCACAGCACAAGCTCCAGAAATGACTATATCTGGGTGTCGGTGGATCTTCTGGGAGAGATTCAGGAAGTAGAGACGGGCCCTTATCTCAATCTCAGATCACGCCCCAATTTGGATTACACTCCCTGCCATCCACAAACGATCCGGCCTCTGGCGATGGACCCTGCCCTGAGACGTCATGCAGGACCCTGTGATGAAGGAATCAGAGACTACATAAAAGAGTACTTCGACCACAACAATACCCCAGAAGTGAGCAAGGCCACAATTTGGGAAGCCTTCAAGGCGGTCATGCAGGGACACTTGATCGCGCTAAAAGCACAGAAAGATAGGCCGTCCCGAAAATGGGAAGAGGAGCTTGAAAATCAACCTAGGGAAGATTAGAGATGAAATGGCAATAAACCATACCCAGAAACTGAAGGCAGCCTATAGACGTTTGCAGGGGCAGCTGGTGGCGATCCGAACCAAGAGAGCAGAGACACAACTTCTCCACTTGAAACATTGGTATGCCATGAAAGCTAACAAAGCAGACATATTACTGGCGAGGCAGCTGAAAGGCAAACAACAAAGGCAAACAGTATTGGCTCTGAGAGACTCCAATGACCAAGTGAGAACCCATTCGAAGGACATTATAGACATATTTAGAGATTTCTATCAAGAGCTATATACATCAGACAAACCGGCAGAGATAGACCAAATAAACTAAAAGACGTAACACTCCCAACCATCACACCAGAGAAGAAAACAGCATTCAATGCGCAGATAAAAGTTGAAGTCGTAAGGGCGATTAGAGAACTACCAAACAACAAAGCCCCAGACCCCGATGGCTACACAGCCTTCTTTTATAAAACATACAAGGGAACTCTAAGCCCAGTCCTCACAGAACTCTTTAATTCCTTTAAGGAATCCGCACACATCACAAATTCAATGAACGAGTCCAAAATATTTGTCTTTCATAAGAAAGGGAGGAACCCAGAGTCGCCAGGTGCATACCGACCAGTTGCACTAATAAACCTGGATGCCAAGCTTTAAACCAAAATCCTGGCCAATAGACTCCCCCTTACTCCCCAAATTAATACATCAGGACCAATCAGGATGAATTCCTAACAGAACAACCCACGACAACATCAGAAGAATCACCCACCTGATAGAGAAAATAGGGCTCAAAAATACTCCAGCTGCACTTCTGGCAATAGACGCGGAAAAAGCATTTGACCGTGTGGAGTGGTCCATGCTCTTACGGTCCCTAGAGAAATTTGACCTGGGCAAAACATACATAGACATGATAAGGGCCAAATATACCACACCGTCAGCCAGAATCGCAGTGAATGGGGAGCTCTCCGACAATCAAAATCGAAAGAGGCATCAAACAGGGTTGCCCCCTCTCCCCACTCCTGTACGCCATTTTCCTGGAGCTGCTGCTGATGAAAATAAGAAACACCCCCGACATTAAAGGCATCACAATGGGAGGAATATCCCATACAACAGCAGCCTATGCTGACAACATGCTGATGGCCCTAGCGGAACAGACATACACATTGCCCCCTCTAATACAATCAATAGAGGAGTATGGTCAGGTATCAGGCTTGAAGATAAACATACAAAAATCGGAGCTGATGGTACTGACCGGAGACAAACAGGAAATACAGAAAGGCGCAGGGGACCTAAACCTCCGCGTGGTGAAGAAGGAATCAAATACCTGGGAGTCACCCTCACTAACACTATTAAAAGTCTATATGCCTGGAACTACCCACGCAAGTTAGCTAAAGTGAGACAGGATATAGACAAGTGGACCCCGCTCTCGACGTCCCAGTGGGGCAGAATAACAGTGATAAAAATGGCGGTTCTACCCAGACTCTTATATTACTTTCAGGCACTTCTAATCAGTATCCCACCCTCGTTCTTCAAAGCACTAGCCAAAATGGTGAACAAATACATCTGGCAGAATAAAACCGCAAGACTCTCCAGCATGGCGCTCACGGCCCCGAAGTCAGGAGGAGGTATGGCACTACCTCACTTCCGGAAATACTATGAGGCGGCCCAACTGTGGGTCCTGAAGGAATGGATCCCCAACACATCATAGAAGATTTGGGCGGTACAGGACAGGGTAGTGCCAAGGAAAAACCTCCAACAACTAATGTGGACCAGCCCCAAACACTGGCACCCAAACCGCAGGATCAGCAAGATCATGAGCGCTACCCTCGACATCTGGAATAGAGCAATAAAACAAGAAACACTGTCTATCGATCCGGCACCCTTTATGCCGTTGTTTTATAATCCGGAATTCAAACCCGGCACAGAAAAAGGAAAGATTAAAAAGTGGGTTGATTCAGAATGCATTAAAGTGGGGGACATGTATGAAGACCAACAGTTAAGGACATTCAGGGAATGCAGAACACTCCTCGGCCTCACGGAAAAAGATAGATTCCAATATGAGCAACTCTATCACTGGCTCTCCACACCAAGGATAAGGCAGGCGGCAACGAGAGATCTAACCCCATTCGAAATATACATGTCACACACAGGAGACAAAAAATTTGTGTCAACTCTATACAAATTCTTGAACGTCCCAGCAGAAGACCCAAAATGGCAATATATGAGAAGATGGGAAAAAACGCTGGGGAGAAAGATCCCAAGAAACCAATAGGAACACATGGCAAATCATCCCTAAATGGACTCGGCGATCCAGCATAGAGAAACTTGGACAAAAATAATGATCCAATGGCACTACACCCCAGGAAGACTACACCAAATGTAGAACATGCAACAAAACACATGCTGGCGAGGGTGCAGTGAGGAGAGCAATTGGAGACACGTATGGTGCGACTGCCCGAAACTAAAAGTCTTCTGGTCGGAGATAAAAACCCAATTGCAAGGGATGTTCAAAGGGGCAGAATTAATAAAAGAAGAGATTTGGCTGGGCGGCTTTTGGGACCCCCGAGACAGAACGATGATGAAGACCCAGAAGAGGAATTTAATGGGCCTCCTGATTGCAGCCTGATTAACAATAGCCCAAAGATGGAAACATAAAACACCACCAGATACGATAGAATGGCTACAGCGAGTCTGGCAATTTCTAGCATCGGAAGGAATAACGTATAACTTACAAGGGGCCCAACAAAACTTCCAAACAGACTGGTGGCCGGTGCTAGAATACCTGCAAAGTGACTAGATGCTGCAATGGTGCCCGCATAGAATCAGAATCCTGGACATGTTCACATGAGGGAAAAAGTGCAATGATCACTGAGAACTAGACAAGCATTTCTAGTGTCTGCCGGTGGGGGGGATAAAGGTGGGGAGATGGTTGGAGGGGAATGGAACAATGTTTGAGTCCTGCAGTTTACTCTAATGTGTTATGTTTTACAATGCAATAAAAACAAGTTAAAAAAAAATATATATATGATACATTACTCACCTTAATCGTATTTCTGATGCTTGTATCTGCTTAGATTCACATGCTGTGCATAGGCCAACATCTAGTGGAAGCTGCGGAGTATTACAGTTTGTTTTTCGAAACTCGAAAATGGGCGTTGACACAGGGCGTGCTGTAATACTATCCCTAGTGTGACGTGCACTGTACCCATGATCCCTCACGCGTCTTGGACCCTCAGATTGTATTTTTTCCTGACATGAGGTAGCATGAGGAGTAGCGCGAGCACCGATTATCCAAGCAGATATATATATAGAAAGATAAGACTACAAGCATCCATGCGCCTTCTCTCAGAGGGGAGGAAGGGTGGGTCGCACGTGAATCTAAGCAGATACAAGCATTAGAAATACGATTACGGTGAGTAATGTATCCCTTCTGAGGCTTGTGGAATCTGCTTAGATCACATGCTGTGCATAGATTAGCAAGCAGTCTTAGAAGAAGGAGGTGGGATGTGAGAAGGGTCATGAGCAAATAAATGTCTTAGAACCGCTTGTCCCACTTGAGTATCCATCTTGGAATGAGTGTCAATGCAGTAGTGCTGAGTAAAAGTGTGAATAGAGCTCCAAGTAGCTGCTTTGCAAATGGTGTCAAGGGGTACATTTGCAATGAAAGGCAAAGTGGCCCCAATGCCTCTTGTAGAGTGGGCCCTTGGCGTGAAAGGCAGAGTTTTTTTCAGAAAGGGAGTAACACAGCTGGATACAATTTATAATCCACTTAGAGATGGCACCTTTAGAGACGCGATCTCCCTCTCTGCCTGTAGCTACGGAGACAAACAGTTGGTCTGTTTTCCTTAGCAGCCTGGTCTTGTCTACATAGTATAGGACCGCCCTACGCACATCTAGGGTGTGTAGTTTCACCTCAGCAGAGCTTTGGGGTTCATGGAAGAAAGCCGGAAGCTCGATGGACTGGTTAACGTGGAATTTAGAAATAAACTTAGGTGAAAACCTAGGGTGTGTTCGTAAAACCAGTTTATCTTTATGAACAGTAAAGAAAGGATCCTGCACTGACAGAGCCTGAATTTCACTGACCCTTCTTATCGATGTAATGGCTACTAAGAAGGCAGTTTTTTATGTCAGGTGTTTGAGACTGCTTTTATGCATGGGCTCAAATGGGGGGGCCCATGAGTTTAGCCAGCACCACATTGAGTTCCCATCCTGGTGGTAGGTTAGAACTTGGAGGGTGGAGTGTCTTTACCCCTTCCATGAAGGCTTGAACCACTGGTACTTTCCACCATGATACCTTGTTATGGGAGGTGGTGTATGCGGACAGAGCTGCCAGGTGTACCTTTAGTGAATTAAATACCAACTCTGCGTCCAGCAGGTGGAGCATGTAGGTGACAATAGTGGAAGGAGTGCGATCAACTGGGTTGACTTGCTTATTCTGGCACCAGATAACGAATCTTTTCCATTTGTCAAAATAACAGTGCCTAGTGTTGGGCTTCCTAGATTCCTTTAAGATGGCCATGCACCTCTGTGGTAAGTTGAGGTGTCCAAACTCTGACTTCAGGAGCCATGCTGCCAAATTCGTTGAGCTGGGTTGAGGATGCACTGTTTGACCTTGGTGCTGGGATAGTAGGTTAAACCAGCACGTGAGTCTGATGGGTTTGCACGCTGATAGCCTGCGCAGGTGTGGGAACCACGGTTGTCCCGCCCACATGGGAACAACTAGGATGAGCGTCATCGATTCCTTGTGCATCTTTTTGACCACCTTCCTCATTAGAGGAGTTGGTGGAAAAGCGTAAGCAAACATCCCTGACCAGTTCATCCACAGGGCGTTCCCCTTGAAGCCTGGCTGAGGAAACCGGGATGCGAAGTCTGGGCATTGTCTGTTTTCGCTTGTGGCGAATAGGTCTATAGTGGGGAAACCCCACTGTGAGAAGATGTCTTCTATGACTCCTTTGTGTAGAGACCATGTGTGTTCTCTTGGGAGAGGATCTCTGCTCAAGGCGTCTGCTAGTAAATTGAGATCCCCTGGAACATGTTGAGATGACAGGTAAATGTTCTGTCTGAGTGCCCATATCCAAATTTTCTGGGCAAGCTTGGACAGATTTGGCAAACAAGTCCCTCCCTGCTTGTTTAGGTAGAACATCGCTGTCATGCTGTCTGTTAAGATCTGCACTGACAGGTTCAACAGGTGGGGCTCGAACGCTCGAAGCGCTCTGAATACTGCCAGAAGCTCTAGAAGATTGATATGATTCTTGGCCACTGTGTGAGACCAGAGACCCTGAGCTGTGTGGTGAAAGAGGTGTGCTCCCCACCCTGACAGGGATGCATCTGTAGTGACTACAGCCTGTACTTCTGGATCGTAAAAGGGTTTCCCCTTCGACAGGTTTTCTCTTGTCCACCAGTGAAGACTTTGTACCAGTGTTGGCGAAACGACCACTAGATCGTCCCACTGACCACTTGCCTGAGACCACTGTTTCGCCAACCATTCTTGCATGGGACGCATGTGCAGGCGCGCGTGCGGGACCAGGTAAATACATGACGCCATCATGCCTAGCAAACGCATCGCTTTGCGCACCTTTATCTGGCGACCGGGCAGATAGAGGAATTTGCGGTAGTAGATTCCGAATTATTTCCTCTGATGGAAAGGCCAACCCCTCTTGAGTGTTTAGTACAGCTCCCAGGAACTGTTTTGGAGGTGCTTGGCACCAGGCTTGATTTTTTCTCGTTTATGGAGAAACCCAATTCAAAGAGGAGGTCGATCGTTCTCTGAATGTTTGAACTGCAAATTACTGGGGTCTCCCCCGTGATGAGCCAGTCGTCCAGATAAGGGTACACTGGGATTGCCTCCCTGCATAGGTGTGCCGCCACCACCGCCAGAACCTTGGTGAATACCCTTGGAGCCGAGGCTATACCGAAGGGCAGCACCTTGAACTGGTAGTGCTGACCGTCCACCCTGAAGCGCAAGAATCTTCTGTGCGCTGGGAACATGGAAATATGAAAATAGGCATCTTTCATGTCTAATGTTGCCATGTAATCCCCCTTTTTAGGAGGGGGATTACCTCTTGGAGAGTAGTCATGCGACATTTTTGGGGCTTGACATACTTGTTTGCAGGGCGTAAGTCTAAAACTGGGCGCATTGTCAGATCTATAAATACCCTTGTTTACCGGTTTGCCCGGGACGAGTTTGATCGCGTCCTTTTCTAGAAGATTGACGATCTCCTCGAGGAGGATCTTCTGGTGGTCCAAGGAATGTACTTTTTTTCATGGGGGGTGGTTTCGGGGACGCTCCAGCAGTTCTATGCAGTATCCTGCGGACACTGTGGACAGCACCCATCTTTCTGATGTTGTTAATACGTCCCCCTACTGGAGATGCGTGGGAAGGGACCCTGATCACGGCGTCACTTTTTTGCGGGAGGCATGCCGCCTTTGCTGGGGCTGCCTCTACTCTTACTACGGCCCCTCTTGTTTCCCCTGTTGTAACTCTGGGTAGACTGCTGGTTGTTACCCCATGATGTACCCTGCCCCTGAGAATAGTTGGAGCCTCTTTGTGAATTTTGGCCGCGTGGGCGACGAAAATTACCATTCCCTCTTTGATTAGGGGGTTTGTTGGTCAACTGTCTCAGGGATTTCAGAGTCTCATACTCATCCATGGCATTTTTTAATGCGTCCTCTACCGCCTTGCCAAACAGTAGATTAGGCTCCACCGGCATGTCGATTAAGGATGCTTGTGTCTCGGATTTCAACCCTGACTGTCTTAGCCAAGCATGCCTCTTAATGACAGTGCTCTCTGCTATTAGTCTGCCGGCGTTATCCGTGGCATCAAAGGTTGCCTTAAGGATGCAACCGGACACGGCTCTCCCCTCCGACGCAACCTGTGCCAACTAGCCCTTTAAAGGTTCTGGTGCGGAGTCGATGAGTGCAGCAACTTGCTCCCACTGGTGGCACTTGTAACTAGCCAGCAGAGTCGTGGAGTTGGCAATCCTAGCCTAGTAGGCGGAAGTGGAGGCTACCTTCCTTCCCAACCCGTAGATCTTCTTGCTCTCCTTGTCGGGGGGAGCCTCAGACGAAGATAGGGGCGTTCCCACCCTCTTCCAGGTATTAGTCACTACCAGGGAGTCCGGTTTCAGTTGCCCCCTTATGTAAAGTGGGTTTGATAGGGATGCCCTGAATAATTTTTCAATTCTGGGGTTTACTGCCCTGGTGAGGTTAGGATTGAGAAGCGAAGGATCAATTCTCCTTTGTATAGACTTGAGAATAGGGATGGTCTGGGCAATGGGTTTCTTTTCTCCTACTAGTTCTTCGGCAAAGTCCCTCTCCTCTTGTGCTCCCTGAGTGTCAATGTGGAAGTGTTCTGCCGCTCTAGACAAAACCTCATTTAGGAGAGGTTGGTTGTCGATTGGAGAGTCGGTAACCTGAGGTTCTTTGCCTACCGGGGAGTCTACTCTGTAGACTTCTGGGTCATCTTCCTCCTCCTCTTGGTCCTCGTCATCCCTATAGTAGTCCACCCCGGTTTGGTCGTCCAACGTTACCAATTCTGGATCCTCACCTTGTAGTGGATTCTCACTATACTGAGAGTATGGCTGTACATAGAAAGGGTCAAAAGACCGACTTTGTGTTGGCGTCTCAACTCGAGGTTTCTTACCAGGAGGGTGTTGGTCCCTAGACCCTGAGGGAGTAGCCCTGTCAGGAGTATAGGAGAGGAAGTGCTCTGGGTTCTTGGCATAGAAGTCTGCTAGTGATGACATTCTAGATATAACTGTCTATATCCTCACTGGACCATTCTTTAGAGCTGGGGATAACCCTTTCCTGGGAAAGTTTCCCTGCTATGACCTGACTGGACTTATGGGTTTGTGCAGGGGTCTTGGTTAGCTGTTTATCAGAAGATTTAGCACTGTCTTTATGTAGCAGAGGTGCCGAAGAAGGCTGAGATATTTTCTTCTGCTGTTTTCCCCCCGCCCCATGAGTGGAAGAGTGTTTCCCAGGTGTTTTCACCTTCTCAGAGCTTTTTGACGTCTGGCGCCGAGATTCGGGGGTAGAGTTCCTATCCTTAGAGTGAGGACGTTGGGATCCAGGAGCAGGCGTCGAGCAGTCTGCTGACGCCGACTCCTGGAGCGCGGCCTGGGGATGGAGGTCGGCTTCGTCTTCCAACGATCGTACCTCCATAACTTTGGTGAGTGAGGCACTCTTTGCAACAGTGGATGGTTGCCTGGTGTCATGTGGCGATCTTGACCGAGAACGCCCAGAGGACACCGATTCGTTGGACCGTTCTTTGTGTGCCTCTTTCCGAGAACTCGACACGCGCGTCATGTCTCGGTTGGATTTCAAGTGTTTAGTGGAAGTGCTGTGGGTAGCGCTCGTGTCGCCGGATGTGCTCCCCATAGCTGCCCTGCCAGACAACCTTCCGAGGTCGGGGACTTGCGCTTGGCTGTCTTTCGACGCCACGTTGCCCTCGCCGTCCGATAGTACGGAGTCGCTGCCATCACTGAAGGTGCCCTCCGCTTCCATGGCCTCTCGTTGCTTGGCGTGGCGGGCCCAACGTTTGGTCGAACGGTCCTTTAGAGTCTTATCCTTGAACCGGCTACACGCTCTGCAGTTCGCCTCGGGGTGGTCCCTCTGCAAGCAGAGGTTACAGGTGGTGTGTCCGTCAACCCAAGGGTACTTGCGGTTGCACTTGGGGCAAAATTGGAAAGGGGTACCCTCCATACCCACCCTGTGGCAGCGGGCTAGTGTGTGTAGGAATATATATATAAATATATGTGAGTGTAGAGTATGTACCACCCCCCACTCTCTCTACTTGAAGGGCCGAGGCCAGAGGCCTTCCAAGGTCCGGGCCGAGACCAGAGGTCTTCCGAGGCCCAAAGTCCGTCGTGCAGCTCTCGACGGTTGTTTTCTTCGCCGGGCCGGCGTCGAGCTTCGAAATTCACTGACTCGACGTGGGAATGGAAGAAACAGGGAAATATTATACTATCTGCAAAATTATGGCTAAAAGCCAGGGAACTCTGCGGAATGCTTCCGACAAGTATGGTGGAAAAAACCAATCTGAGGGTCCTAGAAGCGTGAGGGATCATGGGTACAGTGGACGTCACACTAGGGATAGTATTACTGGCACGCCCTGTGTCGACGCCCATTTTCGAGTTTCGAAAAACAAACTAATACTCCACAGCTTCCACTAGATGTCGGCCTATGCACAGCATGTGATCTAAGCAGATTCCACAAGCCTCAGAAATATATATATATATATATATATATACCAAGTTGAACAGCTTCTGAACAAGCTGTGAGGCTTTGTCGGTTTCTGCATTCTTGCTACGCGTCGAGTCTTATAAAGTGCTGGCTGATTTTGTGTGAGACTTGCCTTGGGAACCGATGTGGGCGTTTCTTGGGCTAGCCCCTGGGCCTCAGTTCCGGCAGCGCTTCAGCAAGACAAACTTTGCCGGAGCGGAGCTCTGTCTTCTTCCGGCCCAATTCCTGCACTACCCATTCCTTTAGGAAGGTACTAGTAGAGTCCTGGTTTTACCTTTGCATTCTGAAACTTGTAGTCCTGGTTAAAAATGGGGCAAGTTGAAACCAGGACTGGACTACCATTTCCCCAAAGGAAGCAGCATGTTGGCAGGTATGAGTTCGTGAAGCGCAGTGTAGTGTTTCTGAAATGTGGATTTCCGGATAGGTCTTCGTAGAGGTGGTGTCTAGGTGAGACCTTGTTAAAGTTGTGATGGAAAGGGCATGGTGTTGAGTAGGGTCAGAATTGGTCTTCGTCAGTGTTTTTGGATGGTAGCTGGCAGAGAGGGTAGCAGAATTTTGGGGTTGGAGCCGATTTGGATGGCGCTTTCTAGAGCGGGCATCACGAGTTAACTGCGTTAAGAGAGTCTTGGGCAGGAAGACACCAGGATTGGATGTTGTCAGAGTGCTTTTAATTGGGGCTCGATTGTGAAAGCCTCTGGATTGGACAAGGTCAGGTGCTTCAGATGGAGCTTTGTATAGGGGCACTAGGAACAGGACAGAGCGTGATCTGGCAAAAATGATCTTACCAGTGCGCCGTTCCATGTAAACCTGATATCCAAACCCCCCAAGTTGGGAGAAGCTCTCTGCCCCGGACTGCCAATGCTTCACGAACTGCATGCTTTGCACACGTTTAACTGCCATGATGTTTAGTCTGACAGATGAAATGAGCATCTTACTAAGGGTGCATAGCATCACAGGCATGTTTGACAAATTGGTGGCAATTCTATTGTTCCCTAAATGCACTTTGCTTTTATGCAGAGCAGCCAGAATCATATACTCGGGGCACCCCAGTATTCAAAACTTAAATCCGCCCCTCCTCAGCCCCACCCACACCACTGATGAGCCGCCTCCCTCCACCTTATTTCCACCCCTGTGCACCTGAAGGGGATAGGGGAGGGAGTTCCCTCAGTATTGATATTGATATTTTATTTCTATCGCGCTCGTACACAAGTGTTTCAGAGCGCAACAAGGAGGGGAACAGGGGAGAACAAAACAGCGATCTTACTAGGCCCAGTGACATTGAGAACGCGCAAGTGCATGGGAGAGGGGCAGGGGAAAAGTGCATGGAAGGGGGGAGAAGTGGAAAGTGCGAAGCAGAGGAGAAACAGATCAATATCAATAAATAAATAAATAAATTAAAAGGGCAACAGACAGGGTAGTGTAGTAAGAAAACGGGGGGGCTGTATGGATACAGATAAAGACCCCAGTGAAAGGATTGGCCTGGAGGTAGTGCGGGAGGGTGGCAGGGTGAGCATGTACCTGGGCCCGGAGGATAGAGGGTGGCCAGGTGCATGGTGCCATGAGAGAAGAAATCAGCAGGGGAGAGGGGGAGCGAAGGCAGAAGAAAAGAGGAAGGTCTTGATGTGCTTCCAGAACCGGAGATGGTTCTCCTCAAGTTTTAGAGTGTCAGGGAGGCTGTTCCAGTGTGAGGCTCCAGCCGAAGACAGATCTACCCCCAGCTAGTTTCTTTGAAAAACGACTGACCCTGAGGGAGTTAGATGTAGAGAAGCGAAGAGCTCGAGAGGGGAGGTATTTGCAGAGGGTTAGCTGAAGGTATTTTGGACCCAGGCCCCAGAAAGCCTTGTGGGCAACGCAGAGGGTTTTGAATTTAATCCTTGCATCCACTGGAAGCCAATGGAGAGATTTCAGAGCTGGAGAGATACGATCCCAGGGCTTGAGGCCAAGGACAAGGCTTGCAGTCCTGTTCTGGATTAGTTGTAGGGGGCGGAGAGTAGAGGCAGGTAGATTTAGAAAGAGGCTGTTACAATAGTCCAACCTAGAGAGAACCAGAGCTTGGGATCCCATGAGCTTCTGGAGGAAGGAGAGGAAAGGCAGAGTACCTCTCAGGAGGTGCAGTGGGAAATTTGACTTTTTAGAGACCTCAGAGATGTGGGCGTAGAAGGAAAGGGTGGAGTCAAAGATGACCCAGAGGTTCTTAGCCTCGGAGGTGAGGGTAGGAGGCGGGCCAAAGGAAGCCGGCCAGAGAGAGTGAGGGGAAAGGATGGTGAAGGTGTGCCGATGAGAAGGATCTCAGTCTTGCTGGCATTCCGACAAAGATCATTGGCGGCACACCAATCTTGAATGGCAGTTAGGCAATCAGAGATGAGAGGTGGCCGTGGGCAGCTCGAACATGAGTTGAGTGTCATCAGCATTTGAGCAGAAAATGGCAATGCAGTGGGCGAGAGTTGCCAGGTATTGGTTGAAAAGCCAGGGCGAGAGGTTAGACCCTTGGTGAACACCACAGGTAGAGAGGAAGATAGACGATAGGAAGGACCCAAGTTGGACCTCGGAAGGTCGATCAGAGAGGAAAAAGGTCAGCCAGGCCAGAGCCTGATCAGTGATTCCCAGGTTTTCACAGAGACGGTTGAGCAGGATGGTATGGTTGACCGTGTCGAAGGCAGAAGAGAGATCGAGGAGGATGAGTACAGTGGGAATGTTAGAGTCAAGGTTGGAGAGCAGATCTTCACGGATGTTTAAGAGAGCAGTTTCCGTGCTTCTGGCAGCTCTGAAGCCATACTGGTGGTCATGGAGACAGCCAACAGAATTGGATTGAAGGTTAAGCTGAGAGATGGCCAACTTTTCCAGGAGTTGGCCCTTAAAGGGAATAATGGAAATTGGGTGATAGTTAGCTGGACAAGAAGGATCAGCTGAGGGTTTCTTGAGAAGAGGATGCCCAAGGGAGTGCTTCCGAGGGGAGGGGAAGGATCCTGAGGCAAAGGAGTGGTTGCAAGAATCAGCAAGGGCCGGAGTGAGGGTGTCAATGTGCTCCTTGATGGTTTTAGAGGAACAGGGATGAACCTGTTTTGACGAGGCTTTCATAGATCGGACTTGTCTAGCAACCTCGTCAGGGGAGAAAAGAGGAAAGTACGAGAAGGATGGTGGGGGGTGGTTAAAGGAGGGTCAGCAAGCACAGATGGAGAGGGGAGGGGAGGGGTGTGGCTGGAGAGGGTGGACAGGATGTCCTGGGTTTTTGAAATTAAGTGAGAGGCAATGGCATTGCAAAGAGCCTGGGAGGCAGCAGGAGGGTTAGAGACTGCAGCAGGGTTGGCCAGCTCCTTGCAGATTTTAAAGCGTTCGGCCGAGTTGTTAGATGCCGCAGAGACACGAGCTTGAATGTGGACTCTCTTCTTGGTGAGGACAGAGAGTCAGTATTGCCTTTGTAGCAGGCGACAAGCCAGTTTGTCAGAGGATGAACAGGAAGCCCGCCATTTCCTCTCAGCTGCCCTACACTTACGTTTAAGTGTAGCTAGGGCAGGGTCATACCAGGAATTGCACTTGGCTTTGGAATTCATGACAGGGGCAAGAGCATCAAGAGCAATGTTCCCTGTAAGGTGCGCGCCTGTGCGGCTGCGCACCTTTGATTTGGAAGCCGCGCATACTGCTTATTTTGCCGCGCACTTGCTCCAATCATCATTCTGCTCAAGTCTTTTTTTTTTCTTTTTTAAACAACGTCCCGTTGGCTGGGCTGGTAATGTGCAATTTTTTTTTGTAAATTTATTTTTTGGGATCCCGTTTGCTGGGCTGGTAATTTGCCTGCTGTCTGAACTAGGAGAGGGAGCGCCCTGTCAGCATGAGTCTGCGTTCCTCGGGCTTCAAGAGGGAGCCTGCTGGGTGGAGGAGGTGGAGTTTGCCCGGGCCCAGGCTGGGCTGGGCTCCTTTAGCACGCTTGGAGGGGGTGGAGTTTGCCCGGGCCCAGCCAGACTGGAACATTCCAGAATCCATTCTCGAAGGAAACACATGTAACCTCACTGTCAGAGAAAGTTGAGCAGAGCTCCGTTTGGGCTCCATATAAAATCCTGCTGCCTGTCACACTTCCAAACTGTACAGTGCTGTGCCAAGGATTTCAAAGATGAGTGAGCAGCCCCCACACAGAACTGCTACTTTTTCTTCTTCCCTCCTTATCCTTCTTTCCCTTTGTCCGTTCTGTCCTGCTTCCCCCCTTTGGGTTGGGGAGGGGACCGGTTAGTGCAAAGTGTTATTTTTTCCCCTCCTTCTGTCTCATGGCCTTCTTTCTGTTCTGTCCCACTTCCCCCCTTTGGGTTGGTTAGTGCGACGTGTTATTTTTCTCCCCTCCCCTTCTGTCTCATGGCCCATGAGATACAAAGGGAGGGGAGAAAAATAACACAACGCCCTGCCTGGCACGTTCTTTTACTCACCCGCCATTGTCACCCCTCTCCTGTATTGCTGCAGGACCTGTATGCCCTCCAACGTTTTTTTTCTCCAGCATGCTCTACTGAGGTTCAGCTCAGTACACAATTTTGGGCCACCCTACGTCACCCCCACTAGCCTTGATCAGCTTTCAGGCGTGCGAGTCTGCTATTTTCTCTGTTCCGTGTCGTACCTTGGTGGTCCATGTGGGGACCCACTTCATGCACCCCGTCCACTTACATAGCTCTCAACCATTTATGTCGCAAAGGCGGGTGAAAACACCAGATTTTATTTTTGGCGGGTGAGAGGCCCATTGAAACAAATGGGCGTGCAGGCGGCTTAGCGGGTGAGTCAGCTGTTTACAAGGCGGGTGACACCCGCCAAAAGCGTGTGAGTTGAGAGCTATGCACTTAACCTCTCTGTCTGTGCTATTCCCAGGCAGCCCGCCTCTTCCCCTGCCCAATTATAGAAGTCCAGTAGTCTCACGCCCTGGGATCACAGAGTATGCACCCTATGTCACTAGCCTCACTGCGTGACCTGTCCACCGTCATTCTCCCATCCAGGGGCTCATCACATGTCCTCGTTCATCCGCTCTGCCTGGACTGCATTATTTCCACATTGCTAAGGGATTGGAGCCCTCTGCTCTCCATCCTGGGCATAGGCTCTGCGCCCTTCTCTAGGCATCTGTGTCTTCCAGTCTTAGGCCGCCACAGGGGTCTCACAGATCCTGCCTGCCTTTGCTTAGGCTCCTCTGCTTTCTAAATCTCTTAGGTATGCTGAGGGCCTTTTCATCAGCGGCTGGAGCACTTCCTGGACCTCTGGTGATATCTCTGGCCCACTCTCATCGCCTGATTCCACTGTGAGCACCACCTGCCATGTGGTTGCCTCTCTCTGTTACTATACCGGAGTCAGTGCAGGAGTTCCCGGGCCCATGGATTCACAGAAAACCTCCCGCTGCTCCTGTATCCACTCCGCTGGGGCCAGGCTCTGTCAGCACGTCCGACGCACCGGCCCCCGGCTTGTATTCCTTGCCGGACAGGACTCTGGGTAGCTTCACCAGAGGGCCTCTGAGCACTTTCATACGGGCTAAGCCCAAGAATCTGTTCCAGTGCCTCTCCAGGGTTAAAGCGTCACACAGCCACCTCTCATTACACCGTGGTGCTACCTCTTCAGGCTCCATCAGAGCTAGACTTGGTTTGTATTTTCATATGTGAAGGGCAAAGGTGAGCAGAGCTCGTCCCTTACGTGGCCATCTTGGGGTCGCTCGGGACTCGGAAGTGCTAGATGTTAAATATTTGGAATATGAATAGAAGACACAAAACAGTTCAATTGGAGGCTGTCTAAGACTGACCGCTCCCATAGCTCTGTCTTGAGTGTGCCATATTTAGAAGAATGACATCAGTTCCTACGGTGAAGCCGCGGAAGAGTAGAATTATGTGCCGCGGAATACACAGAGGTGACTCTCCAGCCCAGGTGTGGCGAGCCTCGGCCATATTGTCTGGGCTTCATAGATCTTATTACGAGGAAGAAAAGTCTATTAGCTGCAACGTGAACTTTTCTAATGGCATCCTGCTTTGTTTCCTTCAGAACTGTGACCTTTGTTAACCACACTGATCCACAATCTCTTTGGAGTGGTGTCTCCTGCAAAGCAGGTACACGATCACTGCTGCTCCATGTAAACACTGATGCACTGCTAACAAACTCTAGTGTTAGTTGGTTTAAACATACGTAGCACAAGGTGTGTACGCCTGTATTAGAGCCTAGTGCGAGTGCAAGGAACTCTAAAGGTCACCTTTTGGGCGCTTTAATGCTTTTGAGATATGTTGTGCTGTACAAAATGGACGAGGACACCAACACCTTAGCACTCATCATGACTCTACTATGCAATAACCTCTGTTGTTGGGAGCTTAATGCAGAGACTGAGTTCACATGTGTGCTACTTAATACAAAATTAATGGATGGAACGAGTTCACACAGCATTTGCCTGATAGACTGCACAAGTGAAGCAAGCAAGCAAAATGTGCAGAATGATTGAAGGTGATTGTTCAATGTAAAATCTTGAGTTGGAAATGCAAAAACAGATTATTTTCCATTGTGTACATGTGCGTGATTATAAATAAGTGGCTTATTGTTAGTAAAGGAACTGTTGCTGGGTAGGGTCATTTTCAGCTGAAAGACCCGTCTTCATATCACCCAGCTCCCAAATCATTATGCAGACAAGCAATCCATAAAACTGTCCAAATTAAGGCATTATGCTGTCTCACAAACGCCACTGGAAATCTGCCCGGAATACTTGAGAAATTCACAGGTCCTGTACGTTACTGGGATGGCAGTGCACAGTGATTGCAAGTGGAAGTAGAAAGTAAAGGCTTGCTGGAATTGTATATAAGGCTCAGGAACCTCTATGTGGACCAATCGACAAGGTGGAAGGGTGCATGACCGCTAAGAGGGCGCTGGAGACCATTCTCTTAAAACAAGCATACTCAGTTTCAGATCACTTTGTCACAGTTCCCGAACTACACCAATATCAAGCTGTTTTTCTATGTAATAGGATCTGTGTTCTTAGCACCTACCTACACTGGCTATTTTTCTGTTTGCACCCTTCTCTTCTCATATACTTTCCATATCCCACTCCACTTTATAGTGGTGAGAGCGAGTCCCTCAAGCGCCTTCCTGTGCTCCGAGGCGCTAGGTCACCCTGGGGAGCGGAGATATGCTATGTTGACAGAGGTGAATAAAAAGATTGAATCAAAAGAATTGTTGGCATGAGCCAATCTGGTCGCATTTTTCTCGGTACATGGCCGCACAGGCGCGCACCTGACTGAGCCCCCTCCGGGCTGGAGAAAAGATGCAGTATGGAGAGCTCTTTGTTTTGGGCTCCATACTGCCTCTCTCTCCAGCCCCAGTCCCTGGCACTGGTAGTGCCACTCACCTCCTTGATCCGCCCCTTTGGCCCCAGCAGGCCACATACTGCACCTCTTTCCCTGGGGATGGTCATGACTCGTCACTCGTCAGTAAACTAGTAGCCCAGTAAAACGTTGATGACTGGAAGAGAATGCTATCATGGTCTCTTTCGTTCTGCTTTCAAATCGAGGACCTGGGTCCTAAGCTGACCAGAGCCCTGTTGCAAGAGTTTGTGGCACTTAGTCAGCAATGTATTTGCAAGGCACTAGTCCGTAGGCAGTCTGTAATGCTCGTATGCCTCGCCAGCTTCCCCTGAAGGGTGTTGATATGGATTCTCTTTCCAAGGCAGTTCGAGCAAAAAGTGTATTTATGTGCAGCACAGGGCAAAATGACTGTTGTTTTTTAGCCAGCCTTTTCGTTCATATAGCGTTTGTATACCCTCCGACAGTACCAAGGCCCTGAGGAAAGCAAACACTTCTCTGGTGTATGTATGTACTCATTAGCCCATACAGTTGGTTCAGATCGTTTTTTTAATCTTATTTGCCATTTCAGTCAAAGTGCACGATGGTGCCAAAAATTGCTTGTTTGCATTTACTATCTGAGCATTAGCTATGGGAGTGGGTCAACCCGAAATATGTCCTTCATATGTTGCTGTAACATCCAAAGACGGGCTCGCGCAGGGAGTAGTACCATGGGCAATGTTACACAATGTGCGCGGCCAGGCGGCAGGCACAGAATCTCACCTGACCCTAACTATCATAGTATTTTGCATTCCTTGAACCACTTTCTTCCTACCTCTAGTGAGGGTACGGTAAGGTCTACCTGGCGCCATCCCATCCATGTTGATTGGCATTGCTCAGCAGCCCAGGAAAATTGTAAAATGCTCAGCTGTACCCACCCCTTCAGGCTTTTAGTACCATAGAGTGCAGTGGGACCTGCTCTTATTGCATGTAGCGACCTACAAGGAGGCAGGGGTGCACCCAAGTCAAAATGTGGGGGGGGAGGAGGTTTAACCCTTCAAATGTTGGGAGTGGAGAGGTGCCACCTTCATAGATTGTGGGGTCAGAGTAAACTTGTGTGGGGTCCTCTAACTTCTTCACACATTCTAATGAGACTATTCTAGTGCCGCTTCAATGTTACTAGCAGTTAACTCTCTCCTTCACATCTGAAACCAGACAGTTAAGGTGTGCTGTGAGAAATGAGCTTTCTCCTCCTGCCCCCTACCCTTCTAATCACTCCTCTAACATGGGGTACTAACCTCATCAATTGCCTCAAAAAGTATGCATATGAATGGGGGTGCTATTGCTAACAGTGAAACCCTTTACATTAGTAATTGCAGAGACTCTGTTAACTGCATCTGCGTCGAGCACTATTTTTCATCTGTACCCTGCCTGCCGAAGGGTCTGTACGTCAGGCAGGTAATGTCAACATAACCCAACATTTCGGGGGGTGACTGAGGGCTGAATCTCAACCTGCCCACTTGTAAGATGCGCCACCTAGCTACAGCCCATGATGTCATCCCCAAAGGGGCAACAGCGATAGAAATGATTTGTATAAAAGTAGAATTATTTTAAGTTGTCCTTGGAGAAACGCCACAAGATATACTGACATTTTATACTGCCTGGGCAGGACAGGATATTTAACTTCTGTGGAATTTATCCCCCAAACTCTGAGAGCCGGCCTGGAGGGGGGGAGTGGGGCTACTAACAGTCTCTCACTCGGGCCCGGCGCTGAAAAATATCATGGGTAGTGGACTGGTGGTGGTCTGGAAGGACATCCAACATTAGACATTGTCAAGTGCAACAGGCAGTGGTATTGCAGTTCTAGCCAGCCTTGGAACACATACCACAGTGCTTCCCTAGACCACCTTGTTATGGGCAGTCAGTCGAGTCCAACTGAGAGGTGTAAGCTGCTCATTTAGTCATCGAGTTTTCTGTAGCTCATATTAGATAAGCATTTTGCTACTTGTACTTGTTTGGCTGCCTTTGTGGGTAAACAATTCAAGATGCAAGCTAATAGCCAGCCATCTTTATATGTATTGTTCATGTTGAATAAAATAAAGTAGTAAACATAATATACTAAAGTTTCTAAACCCTTCCTTGTTAGAGTGTTGCCTCTTGCTGGACCTCTGATTTGGTTGCACAGCACTAAGAGTCCTCTTATGATGGGGCATATTAGTAGTCTGGTAGTCAGTGGTCACGCTTTTCTTGGCAGACTTTCTGAGACTGTCAGGTTAACTTTCAGGACAATCTGAGATTACATGATTCAGTGCTTTTTATTTAACTGTCAGTGCCCAATGTCCATCCATACCCCCCTTCTATTAAGTCGTCTTTGTCATTAATCATGTTCATGTACTGTTTATTTCATTAAACCAACAGAAAGCATTTCCTTTATATTCCATACATTTAGTGAACTGAGAATGCAGGAGCTAATGCTGTGCTACTAATATTAATTTGTGAGGCAGAATCTGTGTTCCACTACCAGAACCCCTCTGTTCTTGTACCAACCCATCATAAAACGAAAGAGCTTGCTAATGTTTAGAGATGTAAAAGTACACAATTTGAGATGAGCTAAGTCTTAGGAGGAGAATGGAGCACCCAAATGTCCCTTGGAGTAGAGCTTGTTGTGCCGCAAATTCGCATTCCTCGCTTGCACACTGTGGAATCGGATCACTAAGCCTTGCTCACTGGTGGGGCGCCGGCCTTGCGCCGCCGCGCCGACCTCCCCCGGTCTGGCGGTGCATCACTCAGTTGCGCACATGACTGAAAAACAGCCCGCACACAACTATTCTTTGGCGCACACAGCCCAAAGAAATTAGAGGGAACACTGATCAAGAGTATCAGAAATTGAAGAGTAGAGCAGAGACAGGGCTGTGTCAGGATGTGAGACAGCCAGAGGTGGAGGGGGAGAGAAAGTGGCAGAAAAAGCCTCAACTGACACACGCTTCATGGACCGGATGTCCGAGAAGGTAGGTGGCGGTGTTGGGGTAGGCTTGGCTTGGGGGGAAGAGAGGGAGGGATGAGAGGAGAGGAGAGAGTGATCACTCCAGGAGAGAGGAGTGCTCAGAGGGATGGAGAGGGGGAGGTCAGAGGAGATCAAGACATCAAGTGTGAGCCTTGCATAGTGAGTCGGGCCAGAGGGGAGAATGGACAGGGAGAGGAAGTCGCAGAGGTCACGGAAGAGTACAGAGGAGGAGCAAGGAGAGTCTAAATGTATATTGAGGTCACCAAGGAGGAGTGGTAGAGGCCAGGAGAGATGAGGAGAGGTCCGCCCTCTCAGAGGGAAATGAGGTGATTTGACCAGGAGGCCGGTAGATGGTAGCCACAGTAAGAGAAAGGGTAGGCGAGAGAGAAAGCCTACAGACAAGGGATTCAAAAGAGGAGTAGGTCTGAGTGGGAATGATAGAGGCAGGAATCCACTCAGGAAAGATCAGGGCTATCCCCCACCCCCACTGGACCGGGAGGATCTGGGTGCGGAGAGGATCTTGTAGCCATCAGGGAGGAGAGTGTCAGAGCTCGTGACAGAGCTGGCCGTGAACCATGTCTCAGTTAGACCAAGGACATCAAGGTCTAGTTCTTCAAGGAGGTGGCAGATGTCAGAGGAGTGTTTGACAGCAGAGCGAGAGTTGAGAGTGGCAATATGAAGAAGGTTGCTAGCCTTAAAGACCTTCCGGGGAGGGGTACAGATCAGAGGTACACGCTGCTGAGGAGAAAGAGCCCTAGGAGGTGCAGAGGAGGAGGAGGTGAGAGAGGGCAAGGTAGCCAAGGGGGGCAGGGGAGGAGGGGACAGCAGGAGATGAGAGGAAATTGATGAGGGAAGCGCCTATCAAAGAGGAGGAGATTGGCCTGAGGGCCTGGGACCATGACAGTGCCATTTAGGTAGACATTAATGATGACTTTAGAGGAGTCGAAGGAAGCCATGAGAACTTCCCAGCGTGTGCCACCATTAATGGGAGAGGAGGAGATAGGACAGAGCACAGAGATCATATGAGGAGTCCTTAGATCTGGTGAAGGAACGACAAAGAGGATGTCGGTGAGGGTCTGTCTGGAGGAAGAATTGGAGTAGGTGTCGGCGATAGGAAGACCAGGGTTAGAGGCTAAGATATCCTTTTTGAACTTTTTCTTACCAGACCTAGTGAGAAGGGAAGGATATTCAATGGAGAAGCAGTTGGAAAAGATAGGAGAAACTGAAAGCGCCATGGGGGTGGAAGTGAGGACAGGATGGAGAAACTGGGGGTGCTAATGCAGTTAGGTGTGGGACAAAAGAGAGTGGTGAGGTCACTGGGCTGGCAAGTTACGGAAAATCATCAGTATACAAGCAGAATACACAATGAATTTCGTAATGAGCAGCAAGATTTGACTTTTTAGCACAAAGAAAAAACAGCAAGATTTGCCTTTTTAGCACAAAGCAAAAACAGCACAATTTGACTTTTCAATCTTGGATTCAGATGTTAGGCAGAAAGAACAGTGATAGTCAAAGGGGGTAGGAGTGAGTCCATAAGGAGGGAACTAACCCATAGTTCTGGAGGAGGCAAAGTCAAGGCAGTCCGGATTTCTTAGAGGAGTGAGGTGGCAGCATCATTGTGGTTAAGGTGCAGGAAGGACCCCAATTTGCGTTACGGAAGCGGACAGGGAGCAGACAGGGACCTTAGAAGTGGGCCTTTGCTGAGAGGGCCGGCTAAAGCCTGCCGGTCCCTGATTGTATGCAAGAAAACACTCAGCAACCAATGGGAGTGCTGCACAGGGAGAGGTGGTTCAGCACAGCCTGACTACACAACAAAGAAAACCATGGCGGCCATCTTGGAAGGGCCAAAAAACTGTCAAATAAGCAGGCAATAGTGGGAAAACCTGTTCTTTCAAAATAGCAAGGCAGTTCCAGGTATTAAAAAGCTAAAAGAAAAACTGGCAGCACAATGAAAATGCCAAATGAAACTTCTTTCCAACCAATTTTATAAAATTTCGGGGTTGTTTTTTTCTTTTTTTTCCTTTTAAATTTTTATTTTTCAGGTTCAATAATTACCCTGTAAGTGCAGTAATGCACAGAAAGTGCACCTACCTAATGGAATGGTCAGCAGCCAGCCACAAACTCCACATGTGCAGGAAAACAACAGATGGCCAGAAGGGTGGAAACGGGACCTCACTCTCAGTGAAAAGCAGATGAAAGAAACCAGTTCTCGCCAGTACATATTGTCCCTTTCTAGCACTGATTTATATAAATGTTCTAGATAAGGCTTTGTAGAGGACACAAGGATTGGATGCAGACAGAAAACCCAAAGGGGCCATGGGAAAGTCCTCAGTTGTGAAAGTAACCTCAGTGCAGTTTCAGTGTCCGAGTGGGCCTGACAGAATCAGTTTTGAAAAATGCAAGCAGTTGTACGACACCGGATTATGAAGAAGGTAAATGATTTTAGGACGCTGTATTATAGACAGAGGTAAATGATTTTAGGACGCCGGATTATGAACTGAGGTAAATTATTTTAGGACGCTGGATTATGAACGGAAGTAAAAACAAGGTTGACCTCTCGATTTTTGTAAATAATACCCATCACATTATCTTGTTTAATTTGACACACAATGTATTTACTTTTTTATTTGTTCACATTTTTGCTTTGCAGTTTTCAATGTTATTGTCCGTGGGGAGACATGAACACATACAATCAGTTTCACTTTGTCGAACCTAGCAATATTGAAGGTCTCCCGGCCAATAATTTAGTGTTCAGATCTTAAAATAGGTTTCCTCAACTAGTTGACCCATGTTAGAGCGATCTTTCTCAGAGCAGGGGCACGTTACTTTTAAATTGTGTTTAACTCACACTTTCATGTGTTTATGACAAATTGGTCTATTCTTTTCTTTGAATAGTGACCCATGTTAGAGTAACTTTTGTTAGAATAGGCACATTCTTTTTGTATTTTTAACTCATTTTTTTCATATTTTGATGACACATTGGCCCATTGTTTTATTTTAATTGTGAAGAGATTAATACTGCATTAATCGCTTTGTAGTGTTGGATGATTGTTGTTCTAAATATGTGCAATTCCATTTTCTGTATTGCCGAATCATTGGATTTTGGAGATTAAATTAATTCTGTTTACATGTTACTAGTCATATGTGGTATGGTCCAAACATTTATTTTCACGTTGTATTACTAACGAATAGTTTGTGGTAATGTCTATCCATTTGGCAGTGTGTTGATGGCTGTGCAGAGTGTGGTCTCCACATTCCCCTGGAAAACATATTGTTTTTAATAGTCATTCATCAAGTGTTTGACTGACTGGTCCAACATGTCAAGCCATTTTTAAAAGCCAACAGTGAAGCTGGGAATCACAGGTCCCACTGAATCATACTTGCAGAAGCACGCTGTTTCTGAGGAGGCAGGTTGCAGGTTACCGGCTGTGTAGATCTATGTAGGTGCTCTGGACATGCTTGTATAGGTGAGGGGAAAGGAGTGAGAAGTGCATGGAAGTTGGTGTTTAAACACAATTACGTTAAGCGGGCATGATACAAAAGTCCTTTTACTATGTCCATGTTAGCCTTCAAAAATGTATTTACTAGGTAAATGGGCGTTATTTAAAGTCTCATTTTCAGATTTTGATCAACTCAGAACGTGTTGTAATTTCATCAGTACTTCAGTGAAGCCTGTGCACTGTTGCATGGCACCCCTGTGAGGGGCCATGGTACATTCCACGGAGTTGTGTGGTCACATGGTTACCCATGTGACCAACCTAATAAAAGGTCCGAGCCGCTTCTGGCTCGGCAGTCACGAGGGAACCTGACTCCGCGTGGTGTGTTGTGTTGGTGCCGGGGGGGTGCCTCGCCACGTGTGCTGGGCCCAAGGTCGGGGCCCAGCTTGAGGACGGTGCCCCTGCCGGGCAACGCCGTCCGGACGGTGCCCCTGCCGGGCAACGCCGTCCCTGTGGGTCCCCCAGCCATGTGAGGCGGGTTGGGGATGCGACCCCGGCCTGGGTGCCCCCAGAGCCGGGGCCGCGGTAAGCCGGTTGCCTGCCGGCCATGTGTGGCGCTCCGGTGTCCCGGAGCGGGTGGGATGAACCCCCACCCTTCATCACGCGGCGTGATCGCCGCACTGCAGCGTGTGGTGTCGGGCGCTACCCGACACGAGTGTGGGGCTGCCCGGTGGACCGGGACAGCCCCAACAATGGCGACGAGGCGAGGGGCCCCGCGTGCCCCGAAGAAGATATGGTGCGGGCCCATCTCCATCTGGGCCCGCGATGTGGAGGAACGGAGACGACTTTCCCCCCTATCCCCGTGGGGGAGAGAAGTTTCTGCGGCGTCGGCCGCGAGAGGGGGGAGAAGTGTGCGGCCCGCGCCGCGGTGAAGAACGCGGGGCTGCCTCTTTCCCCGTCGGGAGGGAGGGTTCCCCGGCGTCGGCCGCAACGAGGAGCGGCCAACATCGCCGCAGGAGGGAGGATGCCGGTTCCCCTCCCCAAGGAGCGCTGGTGCGGCCGACATCGCCGCGGGAAAAGAGAAGGAGGCGGGCCCAACACCAGCTGGGCCCGCAAGGAAAACATGGTGGGCGAGCGGCCCGCCCGTCCCCCGAGGGAGACGGAAGAAGCCCGCGGCATCGGCCGCGTGGGTGGCTGCGCAGGCGGGCCCAACACCAGCTGGGCCCGCAAGGAAAACATGGTGGGCGAGCGGCCCGCCCGTCCCCCGAGGGAGACGGAAGAAGCCCGCGGCATCGGCCGCGTGGGTGGCTGCGCCCCTCCCCCATCGTGGACCTCTCCCCGGCATCAGGGAGGAGGGAAACGAGGGGCCGCGGAACTGCTGAGGCGGCCCCGACAGAGGAGCGGCATCGGCCGTGGCACGGAGTTGGGGTAGGGCCGCCCAACAGCTGACGCGGCCCCCAACGGAAGGCGGGCCCATCATCAGCTGGGCCCGAAAAAAAAAAAAAAAAAAAAAAGGAAAAAAAGGGATGGTGCAGGCCCGAATCGAACGGGCCTGCAAAGGAAACAAAGGAGGCGGGCCCAGCACCAGCTAGGCTCGCAAAGACAATGGAGTGCATGCCCCGAGGAGTGGGCAGAGAGAGAGAGTGAGCTGCCTGCCCCCCCCAACGGTGCATGGCCCAGGCTCAACCCGGGCCTAGTGGAGGGAGATCTGCGGCATCGGATGCCATGAGGTGCCTGGCGGCCCTGGGCCGCAGCAAGGTGAGGCGGGCCCGACTTCCACCGGGGCGCGATGGGAAGATGGATGCAAGCTGCCCGCCCAGGCCCCGGGAAGGAGGAACAGGGTTTTTCTGCCACCCTGCCACGATCTCCTCTCCAGGCTATGGACCTGACCGATGTGGCCCCTGGGCCTCCCCAGGTGCGGCTTTGCCGGTCTTTGTGACTTTGCTGTGACACGGACTTGCTTAAAATGGCCCGGTTAGTGGGTAATGTTATGTGGTGCCAGTAGCCCTCACTGGTGCCGTTCAGGGACATGAGAGCCACTCACCCAGGTTAATAAAGGGTGTATAAAGTAGTAGAGTGGCTCCAGTAGTAGTAGTGGTAGTTATGGTTGGATTTTGGAGTTTTGCATTTTGTTATGAAAAAGGAGGAGTGTTGCATGGCACCCCTGTGAGGGGCCATGGTACATTCCACGGAGTTGTGTGGTCACATGGTTACCCATGTGACCAACCTAATAAAAGGTCCGAGCCGCTTCTGGCTCGGCAGTCACGAGTGAACCTGACTCCGCGTGGTGTGTTGTGTTGGTGACGGGGGGGTGCCTCGCCACGTGTGCTGGGCCCAAGGTCGGGGCCCAGCTTGAGGACGGTGCCCCGGCCGGGCAACGCCGTCCGGACGGTGCCCCTGCCGGGCAACGCCGTCCCTGTGGGTCCCCCAGCCATGTGAGGCGGGTTGGGGATGCGACCCCGGCCTGGGTGCCCCCAGAGCCGGGGCCGCGGTAAGCCGGTTGCCTGCCGGCCATGTGTGGCGCTCCGGTGTCCCGGAGCGGGTGGGATGAACCCCCACCCTTCATCACGCGGCGTGATCGCCGCACTGCAGCGTGTGGTGTCGGGCGCTACCCGACACGAGTGTGGGGCTGCCCGGTGGACCGGGACAGCCCCAACATGCACCCAGTAATTACCTGTTGATGCTGAAAATGTTTGCAAGTTTGACTATGTCATTTGCAATGCCTATAATGTAAACTGTGTACAACCCCCAACTTGCATGCGTTTTCAGTCTTCAAAGGGGACTTACTGGTTATACCCACTAGATACATTTGATGGCTGAAAATAAAGATCATAGACCCTGAAACACACTAACTCTGAAAAATGTGTGAAAGTAAGGGATTGCACATTCAGATTAAGCATAGACACAGTGGAAAGACTTTGGTTCAAACTGAGGTCATACAACTAAGGTTTAATTAAGGCAAGGCAAAATCTTGCATGGGCACATGCTGACATGTTGGGCCAAAGCTATCACACGTTTTTAATTATGGGGCAAATGCTGGTAATATTTAGAGTAATACCATTACAGGCGTCTCCTTACAGGAGCATATGTTGGTATTGTGGGGGCAAAACCACGTGTGTCCTTCGAGGGGCAAATGCTGGTAATATTTAGGGCAAAACCATCATAGGTATATTCTTACAGGTGGAATGCTGGCTTCCTTTGGCAAGACTGGCATTATTCTCTTCTGTTTATGCTGCATAGCTAGTGAATGTTCCAACTGATTGCCACGCATTTCTTTGTTTCTGCATGCATACCGCTGTTTTATTCCTTTGCAGTTACCCATTTCTCTTTGCACCTGTTCTTCTGCACGGACATAACTTCAGATGCAAGACATTGCACCTTGCCAATGACCAGTAATGAGAACTGGAATCTATAAAGGAAAATATATGAGAATTACATCATTTGGGGTCTACCAAGATTTAAGGAATGCCCCATCCCATTCACCTAGCGAATTCCAACCACCTTAATTGCTTATTTATTTCCCAAACATGCCTGGCTTTCCTAACATGCATCATGTTGTATTGGGTAGTAATTTGCGTTTTGTTATTCACAGCTTTTTGACTCCATGCACAACATTGTCAAAGGTTGGTGAACAAGTATTGTATTCATTTTGTCACTAAAGGGGGTTACTTTGCTCACAACAGATTTTCAGCGAGATAATACCTTATCAAAACTATTAGGTGCTGTGACGAATCCCAAGATGTCGTCACTTCTCCCGAGGTGGTGCCCCTTCCTTTGGGGCCAGGGAGGCGAGGCCGCTATCCGATAGTCCCCCTGGGGAAGGTCCGCAGCGGGAGGATCTCATGGGAAGGGACTTCCTCCTCTGAGGACAAGGAAGACCATCTCTGGAGAATGCAGTAAACTAACCCTCCACCCACACCCTATACACCTTCATATCCCATGAACCGCACCTTCACATCCGATACTCCTTTATAGGTCTGTAAGGTGACAAGTTTAACAACCCCTGAGACGAGGAAGAGTAGGGACTACGTCAGGATAACTCATTTGTCAAGTACTGGGACGAGGAGGAGGTGTGGAACAATGAAGAGCCATGGGGAGGGCAGGAATTAACATTCTAGTTGTTTTTACTGACTCGTCATAGTAAGGTAAAGAAGAACTGACAAATACGTCGAGCCATCACTGGAGGAGCTGTGAGCGTGGAGACGGGCCAGCGCGGAAGACAGAAAAGGTGAGTGACTGAGGCTGGCGAGGAGGCGGAGACGTCCCTGAACGGTCCAACATGGAGAGACTGACTGAAAGCGAGAAAAGCAGAAGTCCTGGCCCATGGGGAAGTCAGTCTGCGCAGTCGAGCAGAGACATGCAGACGGTGAGAGCTCCAAAACTGCAGAGCTGCCGCAGTACACCAAAGAGAGAAGGAGGATGTGGGAATCCTGAGAACAGAAGCATCAGAGCCCGACACCAACCAGAGCACACTGGCAGAAACCCTAAAGGTACCAGGGTTACTGGGACAGTTGTGGGGCCATGACAGGGTAGTGGGAGGATAAGGAACAGATAAAGACCCCTTCCACCCTCACTACAGGTGCAAGAAGAGAAACCTTGTAGGCAAAGAGGCCATTGAGAATGCCAAACAGAGTTATAAGAAAATATGGGTCTGGGACGCACACCAACAAAAGAAGAGAGATACAAGTTGTCTTTTTCGTGGCAGTACCTGGCAGGAGAGTGAACCACGTCTGTCATATTACAATAGTAGAGAAACCCGGGTCTGGGACCCGCACTCACAAGGAAAGCAAAGCATAAGCCATCTTCCTTGTGGCAGTGCTTGGCAGGAGAGTGAACAAAGTCTGCTTAAGTCCAGAGACGAGGAAGCCTGGGTCTGGGACCCCAAAGAGAGAGAGAGAGAAAAGCCAGGGGAAGGGAGTCATTCTCCCTTGTATTGCTAGAATGTGTTACCAAAGTGACAAGAGGTATGGGGAAAGGAGTAATTCCCTCTGGTGTTGTTTGTTTAACTGTGCAACCAAATGCAAAAATACCAGTAGAACAGAGTCATTCTCCTAGAAACCAAGACCAGGGGAAGGGAGTAATTCCCAGTGGTTGTTTTGAACTCTTAAATCAAGATACCAGGACAAGGGAGTCATTCTCCAGGTTACCGAAATTGTAAAGACTTTCTGATAGACTGTTACAAGACAGGCAGTGTGTCTGCCAAGAAATGCATGAACCTTTGCCTTTTGTGCTGGAGGACAATTTTGACCTGGGCAAGGGATCCATTCTTCTAAGAAGAAGGAGCCAACACCTGGAAACGAACGTCTATCCCCAGTCCAGAAGATGGTCTACTCTATGGTTTAGTTTTAAGTGTAAAAAACAGAAGTAGGGGTTTGACAAAGGACAGGAAACTTAATTTCACAGACATTCTGACAGAATCCTTAGTGTTTTAGTTGAGGCAGGGAAACCCCTCTAAGAATTAGGGAAAGTTAGGTTTTCTCTACATTATTTGGAATAATGAAAGTCTATAGCAATCACAATGCCTGCAACCTGTGCGTCAGTCTCCTCCTTCTGCACCCTTACAGTGCATACACAAAGCCAATTTACTTTCATAATGGTATTGGTATACAAAGCATTCTTAATTAACAACCACCAACACTCATATGGGGAAAACACCAACATTGATATACAAAGTAACACATTTATTTGTAATTCAAATCAATACAACAGCTCATTTTGTAGTGCAGTTTTGCCCAAATTACAAATAACACATTCATTGTGTTGTGTATATTTGGTACTTTTCAAACCAACCAAAGTGTTGACACTCTGTTTCATTCTTCCTTTTTTTAAATGGCAAGTTTCTTGCTCCCCTTTGATGCAGACTTCATCAAGAAAATGTTAATTTCCCAACAATTATTGAATGCCCATGTATACTGTAACCATTTTATTCTTGCCAATGTATCCTACCAATGGAAGGCTAACAAAACAAACTGTTTGTACAGTACATCTGTGGGCAAAGTCTATATCCTTATAAATGTATTATTCTCACATTTTATGGTGAATTGTTTTAGAATACAGGAGATACAGTAAATTTCTGTGGCCCTTTGCCACTTTGTTGTATATAGCACTAATGAGGTGTTCTCACTTAGGTCTTCTTTGGACTTCGAATGCTGTGCACCAAATACCCGTTTTTAAGAAACGTTGCATATTGATCATGGTCATCACTGCCCACCCCAGTGTTATTAATTTTTTTAAATGATAGAATGTGGCCTTCGACACAGAGCACCTGAAATGGTTCCGATCTTAACAAGTGACGTGGCCATTAGAAGGCTCCCTAACTTTGTAGATGTGGTGCTCCTCAGACATTGCTGACTGGACAATAAACATGTGACCCTGTGGTCATGCATTTAAGTTTTCTTTTCCTGGTATATTTTTGTTCTTGAGAAAGTTGGATTTACAGGTTTGTAAACCTGAAGGCTTCAGCTCTGGTGCAATGGTTTGTTACTAAAAGGGTACTTAAAAGTCAATGGCTGACCATCTTTCATGGAACTGAAAGGTTAGACAGCTTTTCAATTGCTGGTGCAGGCACTCATACCTTCGTAGAGCTCATTCAGCCAGGCATATTTATGCTGCAGAAAATACATGGTCACAGTTGAAATGCAAGTGGAACAAACAATGAACCAGAAGGGGTGCAAGGAAATGGTGTCCGATTTCCCAAAAAAGCCTAAAAATGTATTTCTTATATAGCGCTACAGAGTGTTGAAATAACAGAATACATTATTATCCCACAGAGTGGCACTAAATGTATCGATCTTGGAAGGATGAAAGGCTGAGTTGAACCTACCGGCATTCGAACCTGCCACAGCAGGCTGCGCACAGATATCAGGGGTGAGCGCTTAGCTCACTGTGCTATCTGTAAACAAATCCGACTTCTAAAAAAAACTATACATGCCCACGATTTGAGAGAGGATTTGCTCATTTCTTTTTGTGAGCCATTCAAATAGCTCTTCTTGAGTGCCCCCTCAAGCTCCCATTTTGCCCTACGCCCTTCCTGTTTCCTAATATTGCAGCCAATTGTAAGGAAGGCATGGTATCAAACAGTAAGACATACACAAGTGATCACAGCTCAAGGGTGTTTATTGAACTTCAATTGAGTTTGAAAAACGTCCATCTAATTGTAAATTTAAGGAGGGGAGCAAGCTGCGACCATCAAATAATAACGCAGTCCTAGTCGATTGTCAAAATAAAAGGGCCTATACGAATAAACCTATAGCCAATCCTTACTTCTAAATACAAATAGTGTGGGAAACAATGTTATGCATAATAAAAGTGTTCAAGAAATGATATGTCTGGATATTCAAGCCACTGGCTTCCTTTCCCCACGTTTTCAGCACAGAACAAGGTGACACACTCAAGCTTAGCACACTCTCTGGCTTCTCTAGCACAAGGATGTAGTTCCAAACCTCAAAATCAGGGCCTCCTGTGCCAAAGTCTCTTTGCCATTCAAAGTCTCTTATTTCAGAGGGCCTGAAGCAACCAGACAAACATTAAAGATCCTTTCTTCTTAGGATTTCACATGTACACATTTCTGGGCGATTTACTGTTCACCCCTGGTCTCCCTCTGCCGGGCTCGGACCAATTTTATCTACTTTTCCAAACTTTCCTTATTAATCAAAATCAAAGACTTTCGACTGTGCGTGGGATTTTGCTTGACCCCTCGCAGGATCACTTCGATTCACAATTATAAGTTCTCTTCTTGATATAACCTTTTCTCACTTTCACTTTTAGCAACTTCTTAGCTCGATACCTTACAGAGACCTCTGATTGAGCACCCATGCAGTGCCGGACCACTCTGTCAAAGGTATTGTATCTTGAAAGTTCAATCACTCATCAGCAGTTCACTTTACTTGCGTCTCTTATCACATGCCATTTCAACAATGTTCATTCCAGCGCCCACCATACAATGTTGCTGCTTGCAACCTTGGCTTCAACACAGACTGGTCTTGCATCGGTCTCTCCGACTCACAGGCTGTGTTAATTTTTCCTTGACGCTGCTTTGTTCTTGGAGCCAAGGTCGGTACCACAGCGGCTGGTGTTTCTCCCTGCTTCGATTATTGACGCAGGAGTGCCCTGGGTATCTCCGACCCGACACACAATGCAGGATTCTTCAGCCTGGTTTCCTGGTTTTACACTTTCGATTATCAAGGTTTCTGGAAAGTAACGGCTCCTCATCGAAAAGGTCAAGGGAACTTTGCTCCTTGCGACCCTCTTCTGTTTTGCTGTCTTTCTTCTCTTGTTTGGCTGCTGTCTCGCAACTGCTGTTTCCTTGTGTGCTTTGCCTCGCTCAGTGTGCTCTCGTGCTACGCCTTTTATCCATGTGGGGAAACCTAATGGAAGTCAGGTGCGTTTGATGGTCAGTAATTGCCTGACCTCCCCGGACATTTTTATTGTGAAACGTCAGGTATACGGCTCGGTGTTAGTCCGTTTTCCTGTTTTCTCTCATAGTGGGTTGTCCGTGTGTAGGTGTTTGTGTTGTAAAAGGGGGTGGGGGAGTAGAGTTCCTAAATTTCCTACCAGGTAGGATGGGGTAAAGGTGTTACAGGGAAGGGGCTACTGCGTCTCACCATCCGGTGTTCCACTCACTGAAGACCCCTCACCCAGGTGATCCTCCTTCACTGGTCCACCCCCAGGAACTGGATCCAAAAGCAATGGCTGTGTCCTGGCCACCTGGATGACAGATCCCCGGGGACTATTGGGTGAGACACCTTCAGGTTTCTCACACAATGCTTACCATCCCTAGCACTTCTTTTACCTGCTTTTCACCTCCATTGCTCTTTTATCTTCTTAACCACACCCACCCATTCTTTTTCCCTAATATTTAACAACAGTGCAGTATCAAACGGTAGGTTGAGTGCTTTGTTGTGAAATCACTGAATGAATGAACTGAAAATGTGTAGTGTACAGGGATACCACTGCATGAAATGGGATCGAATAGGAGCTTCTGCTGGTGGATCCATGCTTGGTAGCCTAGTGTAAACAGAAAGCAGCAACTTCACGTGAATTAGAGTCTTCCTGGCTCGAGCTCTGTAAACTGCAACACTCCTAGGCACCAGGGACTCCTTGCCTAGGATTAAAGGTTGGTTAGTGTATGGGCATTTTAATAGGCGACTAAAGGTGTAGTGGTCTTATTTCTAGAAAATTAAGGAACTTTGGAGGTGTGGGAAGCTTGTGTTGCAAAGAGAACTGCTCTGCCACACATAAGGCGCAACGTCTTTGGGTGCTGGTGGTACTGTCAATTGTGGTAAATCTACATTGCCAAAGGCACACTGTCCGCATCAAACATCTGCTATTAACCCACACATGTTGAGGCCTACAGAGACAGAGCCCTTTCAAGATGCCAAGTTATGGAAAATAGTAAAACGTGAAGGGGAGGAGATTGAGATTGTGGATCAATGTAGTTTTTTTAGTTTTAGGGCAGCGTTCACTGCAAAGAATGAGAGATGGCAGGGGAGTGAGAAGAACACTCAGGCCTGGAGCAGCAAGGCCAAAAAGGACATGAGAGGGCACTGCTGGAACCCACTTTGCTGACCATACAAAGCCAATGACTGACAGACTGCATAAACCACAGAGGGTCACTGGGTCATAATCCCAAGCCAAGGGCAAAGCAGACCTGACCGAAACTACCAGCTGTAAGGCGTTGCCACCTCACAATGCAAAGGTCATGCCACAGCCTGAGTCAGTCTCTCTCAGAAGAAGTGGAAGAAGAAACAGACCAGACTGGAAAGCCTGCTGCTTTTACAGAGGCACAGAATTAAATAGGACACAGTAGTAGGGATCCTGGTGACTGGAGTGTACCATCCCTCCCCGTCTCGTCTTAATTATGACCTTCGACCCTAACCCACGGTTCGTTACCTCAGGTTAGTAGATATCGAAGGTTAACATCTACAGTCTAAAGTCTGTCTTGTTATGGTGGTGGGATCCAATGGCCAAGAACATTTCTATCTAAGGCTCCCTCAGGGACTTCCCAGCTGTCCCTACTCTAGCCATGTGGTTGGTGTTCTATTGGAAATTGGGATGGTGCCTTGAAATTACACTGCTTTGATTTAGGCTTTTTCTTGCCCACTCTTGCCTCTTCCATTTGTGGAAATGGTAGACTCCACGTGTTGACCCCAGACAGCCTTTAACTGTATTTCACATATATGTCAATTGACGTTTACTGCAGCCTCTTTGTATTTTTCATTTTACCAAAGTATTGCCTAATGTATTTTCCATCTTGCACTGTATGTGACTGTATATTAATTTTCCCTGCATATGAATCATCCCACTTGCCCCAGACTACAGTTTGTGCTGTTTATGCTTGTGGTTTATATCTGCCAAGTGCTTTCTGGTCTCCTGTGTTTGTATTTCGTCCTATATTTGGTTCCCTGCGTTTTGTACTTTACCTTATGAGGTCTATAGTTGCTTGGTTTTGGGCACACTGGACATTGGCCACCATTTACCCAGTGTTCCTCCACTATATTGATATTAGACATTGGGCCTCATTACGAGATAGGCGGCTGAAGAATAAACGGTGCCGGTAAGGGACCGGTACCGTTCATTCCGGGCCGCTACATTACAAGTTCTGTAGCGGGTCCTGCTTTGTACGCCTGGCCAGATCAGACGTGCAGAGCGGGACCCGCTAGCAGTCCAGGATGCTAACAACGGGCCCGTCATTAACGGGCCCGTTGTTAGCATCTTCCTCATTCCCATTGAGCCCTATGAGGGCTCAAATGGGAATGGGGACGTACCGGTATGGATCCTGCGAAAGGGAATTTCCGGGCCCTCCAAGGTCGGAATGGCCCGGTAGGTCCCCTTTTGCGGGACCCGGACCAGAGTTTGGGGGTAGCCATGCCGCTAAAAACGCCATGGCTACCTCCAAACTCGTAATGAGGCCCATTGTGTCTTTAATGTGTATGTGTGTGTCTGTGCGTGGGAGTCCCTGCCTTGCAATACAGAACTGTGTGGAGTTCTTGCTATTGTGTTTCTCATTCTTTCTCGCCTGCTCGTCACCTTCCCAGCAGCCTCACCACTCAGCGGTTTTCTCTGCAACCCTTCCATTGATGTCCCTTCTCCCCCTGCATCCAAGGGTACGCTGCAGGCCCCCAAGGACCGAGGAAAGTGGGTGTACCTAGCTTGTATGCCTGCCATTGATGCCCCCGCCATGTTCCCTCAGCCCAGTGAAGACAACCCCCCCCCCATGTCCAGTGTACCTAATATACTCTGCCGACAATACATTTACTTATCTACCAGTAATAAATCTGTTCCCAAGTTCTGACCTGAACAAAGACTTTGGTGTATTATTTGGTGCTTGCACTGTTCGGTGTAACCTGCCTGTTCTTGCCAGAGGGGGTACCCAGTCTGACTGCATGCACAACACACCCTCACCGGTTCTGTTAATCAGTGGCCCAAAACTGGCTCTGCCTGGGGTCTTCCACACTCCCTCCCCCATTTTGGCCTGCCTCCCACGTCCTCATGTTCTACTCTTCGTGCTCCACCCTCCCTTCTTCTGTCCCATTAATGTTTCACTCTTCCTAGGTCTTGCTCTCAACTCCACCCTTTAATATTACTCCTCCCACGACTACGACACTCATCTTCGCTACTACTCCTTTCTCCACACTACACTCTTCTCCACACTACACTCTTCTCCACACTACTACCCCCCTCCTACATACTCAAACAGCCACCTTTATCTCAATACCATCCACTTTACAACCACTCCTTACACTAATCTTTCTAAACACTCGCCACCCAAACATACACACTCGCACTGGAGTACCACTTGCACTCTAGCCAATACCTCACCTGCTCCACAAATCGCCTCCCCCATCCGCCGCCCATACCTCCCTCCTGCTGGTCTCTTGGTCATAACTCCACCTCTGACCTCACCCGAATAACACACTTGCTGCTTCCTGTTCCTCCCTTATATGCCCCTCCTCCCTGGCAATTGATCTCGTTTCCCTGGCCAATCTGCCCCAGTCTTCCCCACCCGGGGGGTGTATGTGCAATGTAAAGGCACAAGTAGCGAGCTAAGCCCCACCCACTTTCCCTGCGCAGGGTTGCCACGGAGCAGCCATGGCGGTGCAGCACTGTAAGTGTCTTTATTCGTATCACAGGGCTTGATGCTAAATATCCCTGAGTTAGTCTACCTGGGAAGAAGGATACTTCTCCTACTGGGTTTAGTTCCATTGGATGGGCATGGCAGGGACTTCCAGTGGCTTTGCCAGCTTCTCTTTCCTTTGCAGTGGTATGCTTCTGGATCCAGTGCTGCAAGTCTCCTCCTCTGGCAGTCTTACGGGTCTCATCTTCCCCACTTAGAATATGGGGCACTTGTTCTGCTTTTTAAAATCTTGGAATGCCTTCTATGCCTTTTATTGGCATCCTCTGCAGAGTTGCTCTATATTATGCCTCTTCATGCCTTCTAATGCCTTTTATTAGCATCCTCTGCCCTTTGTGTCTTCAATTACCTCAAAGCCTTTAAGCACACATTGTTATGTTAATGCCTGTCGTGACTTAATACAGCTACCTGCCTTTTTAATGTTTCCAATGCCTTTAACAGACCATTGTCTCGTTATATCTTCCCTTCTATAGAAGGCACATGTATGCCTTCCATGCCTTCTAATGTGTCCCTGTACCTTTGTAGACATTCCATCCCTTTGTTTGCCTGTTTTACCTACATTGCCCGTTATCCACCCCTTATGAATATAATGCCCTTCCACTGTATCCAGGATGCCTTCCCCTGTATCCAGGATGCCTTCCACTGTATCCAGGATGCCTGCCACTGAACCGCTCATGCCTTTGTATGCTTTCTCTGCTTTTTAACGTGCCGTGTATGCCCTTGGGTAAGCGTTCCATGCTGCCTTGTTGGGCAGCTTTCTGCATGTGTAAGTGTTCTATGCCTTTTAAAAGACTCTTGGTAATGCTGTTTGCTAGGCACTGTCCAGCTACCATCTTCTGGTGCATGAAAAGTGAAGTGAAGCAGCGGGGGACAATGTGCACTGTGTGCCATGCAGCCAACCATGACCTCTCCAGCTAAAAATGGCCGTTTATGATGCCAGAATGCCAGCGGAACAGACATGACTTATTCACAATTTTATTTCCGCAACATGACAATAAAAATAAAAGACAGACAAGGAACAATGCGACTCTGTAATAGTGACATTCAGATAGGGTGACCAGACGTCCCGGTTTTGGCGGGTGGTGTTAAAGACCATGTCTTGCTCTGTCGCATACCTCTATGTCTTTGGGTTTGGTGGGCCGCAGTATCTGAATGGTCGCCCGGGTGGATGCAGATTTTGAACGGGAATCAAGCCCCCAAACCGCCCTATTTGTGTACACCTGGGCTACATGCAGTCGACTCCCTGCTCCCATGCCATGAAAGCCTGATGTTGACTGTTCTGGTCGTTGCTGGGCGCAGGAGCATTGAGGATGCCCGAGAGAATATCAGCAAGAGTCTGGGGGGATCTGGACTGGAGGCGCAGCCTGCGGGAAAAACAAGAATGGGTGAGCCCGGGACCAGGGCCTCAAGCGCCACCCTCAAGACAATGAGCGAAGAGAAGAGAAGCAGAGACTTAATTGGGTTTCAAAGGGAGAACCGGGCAGAACGGAGGAAACAATGACCAAGTGGCGTGGAAAGAATCGGGCAAAGGACGTGAGAGTTTGGGGAAGAATGGCAAGAACGGGTCCACGGGACATGACAGTCCCATGGCGTTGCTGTCTGGAAAGGACGTGAGTTTGGGGAAGAATGGCAAGAACGGGTCCACGGGACATGACAGTCCCATGGCGTTGCCGTCTAGAAAGGACGTGAGAGTTTGGGGAAGAATGGCAAGAACTGGTCCACGGGACATGACAGTCCCATGGCGTTGCCGTCTAGAAAGGACGTGAGAGTTTGGGGAAGAATGGCAAGAACGGGTCCACGGGACATGACAGTCCCATGGCGTTGCAGTCTATAAAGGACGTGAGAGTTTGGGGAAGAATGGCAAGAACGGGTCCACGGGACATGACTGTCCCATGGCGTTGCCGTCTATAAAGGACGTGAGAGTTTGGGGAAGAATGGCAAGAACGGGTCCAGAGGAGATGACAGTCCCACGGCAACGAACGGCAAGAACGGGTCCACAGGAGATGACAGTCCCATGGCGTTGCCGTCTATAAAGGACGTGAGAGTTTGGGGAAGAATGGCAAGAACGGGTCCAGGGGACATGACAGTCCCACAGCAACGAATGGCAAGAACGGGTCCACAGGACATGACAGTCCCATGGCGTTGCCGTCTATAAAGTTGGATTGCGGCTTTGCTGCGACTCCTTCACTGCCTGGAGAGCAGGGCCCACAAGTGTGCTCAGAGTCAGTATCTTATTCGGTTGCCGCCTTGGGTTAAAGTTCAACAATAATTTGTAAGTAAGGTCCATACAACCAAGTCACAGTCCCTTCAGTAATTCTGATTTTCCAGTTGTAGGGTAAGGTTTAAGTCTTGTGACCAATGTTTCTTCTCCATCAAGGGTGATGTGGCATGAGTTTGCTGGGCCAATACGTTTTTTAATGTCACCTTGGTGTGCTACTCTCACTCACTTGCTCATTCAGGTGTGTTTAGGTTTGGACCCTAACAGTTGTCAACTCCAGGTCATCAAGGCTTTCAGCTGTCTCAGGCCTGGCACTCTGACTCCTGTCCAGGTCGGGTATCTGTGCCTCTGTTCTCCACCATCTGACTCTACCTCATGGCTAATGCTTTGTCAGATTCTAGCCAGTGCTGCACACCTCATTCCTCCTGTTCCGCCCCCCTCCATCATCTCTAGCTAACAATCGCGCTCTCTCTCCGGTCTCCTCTCTCTAATTTGCTTCCCTCTTTCTCCGGTCTCCTCTCTCTAATTTGCTTCCCTCTTTCTCCTCCTGATTGCTCCCTCCTGGTTTTTAGTGATAATGTCGAAAAAGATAATGTTGAAAGTCAAAATGTCGAAACTAAAAAATTCGAATGTCTTTTTTTCTTTGTTTTTAGTTCGAAATGGGGGGTTTCCCCCAACCCCCTTTTTTTGAAAAAAAGTTTTCTGTTAACTTTTTATTTAACTAGCGGAACCCAAAAAGAACATGTAAATAAAAAAAGAAAGCATGTGACATTTTTTTTCCACATTATCTTTGACATTTTTGTAATTCGACATTATGTTTTCGACATTATAACTGCACACCCTCCCTCCTCCTTATTGCTTCTCTTACCACACCTCTTGCCTCCCTCCTTCCTACAGATAGGCATTCTCATTACCCACCCTGATCCCTCTTCCTCTCTGCCTCACTATCTTCATGAGCTGTTGGTGAACAGGTTGTTCAGAAAGTATGGGCGCATTGGTAAGGACTGTAGGATCAGGCAAGGGATCGGTTCCGGTCAGTTGCTCCAACACCAGATGTAGTCATAACTAATGTTATGCTCTCGCCTCATTGGGCCAAAAGCTTAATAGTTTTGGTCGCCATCTAGGAATTAGATAGTGCTATCATGGTGACCCCCTGATTTTACAATGGTCCTCTTCCTTCCCAGGACTGGTCTCGTGCCCCCGCAGTGCCAGCTGTTCATGACTAACTGCATGCTCGGCATCTTCAAACCTGGGTTAAGCAGCGGTCCGGGGTACTCGCCCCGTGCTGCATGCATGTGTCCAGCTTTTCTCATTTACTCCACATTTTGGGCAGCATTTGCAATCCCAGCACTTGTGCCCAAGTGAGACCATGAGGAAAACACCATCTCTGGATCTCTGTGGAAGGGGGTTGTTGGCATGAGAAGAGACTAGAAATGGAGAAGGAAGTGGGTGGTCATGGGGGAAATCAGCCATTTAGAAACTAAGTTTGACTTAACATAGGAAGTGGCGTTTGTAGGCCTCTGTGGGCCCCTCTCATCAATTTCTGACAACAAATGTGTGACTTGACCAGAGCGGACAGTCCTGTTTATGCACAGTTTGCCACCCTGAGCCGACAAGAAGTAGAATGTCCCAGTTTATAGTAGAAAAGGCTTCAAAACCATGGAAATTAGAGGCTGTGCCAAGAAAAGGATCTTCTCCTTGGGAGACACTGAGCTGGACATACTTGCACTAACTGAAACTTGGTTCAATGCCAGCTCAGTTACTTCCTTTGACTCACTCCTACCCGACGGCTTTCAGATCACCTCAAAGCCTTGACCCCATCGTGCTGGTGGAGGGATTGCCTTAATCTTCCCAGATTGGATTCCTTCTTCCATCCTACCCAGTCAGCCCTATTCGTCCTTTGACAACATAGTATGCAAACTGGTCATCTCTCCTTCCACCACCTTGACCATTGCTACCATCTACTGGCCCCCAGGTACTTCTTCTCTGTTCCTCTCTGAGTGGGGGGGCCTGTGTTCCTCCCTACTCTCTACCACATCCAACCTTCTACTACTAGGTGACTTCAACATCCACCCAGACTCCCCTTGCACAGCAACCACCCTCTTCACTGACCTCAGCTCCTCCCTATCCTCTCCATTCTTCCCTCTGGCCCTACCCATTCTGCTGGACACACGCTAGACACCATCATCCACTCCAACCTCACTCTCTCTGCTCCCCTGGTCACTCCTCTTTCTTGGTCTGACAACTTTCTCCTGTCCACACATCTGGGTCCCTATGGCCCTGTGACAACAACTCAAAGCTCTGCCAACCTCGTTCACGAACATCCGTCCGATGAAACGAGTGTCAGCTGCTGCCTTCTCTTCCATCTTCATTCCCCCTTGCCCACCCAACACAGACTCTACCACTGATTCAGGCCTCAGCAACCATCTGTCCATTACCAACACCCTTCACATCATTGCCCTAGACATGAGGATCCACCTGAAACCTGCAGACCAAAAACCTAAGTGCAGGACTGCTGAACGCAAGTGGCACACTTCAGGCTCACCCTCTGACAAACTCGAGAGACACTACAGACTCTCCATCCGTGCCAAAAAACAAGCCCACACTCAGGCACGAGTGTCCAATGCATCGAACAACATGGCTGAACTCTTCAAAATCTGCAGGGAACTTGCCAACCCTTCCGCAGTATCTTCTGCCCCTACTCATTCCTAGGCCCTTGCAATGCACTCTCCTCTCGCTTCATTTCCAAAACCCAGGACATACTGAACAGCCTTGGCACGCACTCTCCCAACCCTCCCCTTAAACTCCCCTACCACTCCCCTTGCCCCTTCCTCCTCACACCTGTCTCTTCTGAAGAAGTCACCAGAGCTGTCAACTCCATGAAGGTCTCTTCCAAACAGGTTGTCCCATGCTCTTCCAGAACCATCAATGATAACAACCACTCCCTTTGTTACTGGTTCTTTCCATCCTCCCTCAAGCACTCTTGTGCGCCCCCTCCTTAAAAAACCCTCTGCAGACCCTTCCTGCTCAGCCAACTACCACCCCATTTCCATCACACCCTCCCAGGGGAAACGGCTTGAGAAGTTGGCCCTCCCCTAACTTAACTCATACTGAACTTGTTGGTGGTCTACACGACCACCAGTCTGGATTCCGAGCACTCGGAGGCACGGAAACTGCTCTTCTGAACACCTGGGAAGAAATGCTTGCATCCCTTGATTCCAACTGCCCTGCTGTCCTCATCCTCTTTGATCTCTATTCTGCATTTGACACCGCGAACCATTCCATCCTCGTGAAAGGGCTCCATGATACCTATATTAACTCAGAGGGGACACTAGACTGGCTTACCTCATTCCTAACTGACCGTTCCTACAAAATCATTCTGGGCCCTTTCTCCTCCCCTACTTTTTCCTCCACATTTGGCATCCCCCCACGGCTCTCTTCTTTTGCCCTGGCTCTTTTATACCTTTCTCCGCTGGCACGACTCATTTCCTCCTACTTCTCCAACTTGCAGTGCTATGCTGATAACAAACAACTCTTCTTCAAACTTCCTACTGATGCTGTTGCAACTTCCTTCATCCCCGACTGCCTCTCTGCCATCCAGGCCTGGTGCACTGCTAATGACCTCTGCCTCAATGCCAGCAAAACAGAGATTCTCCCTATTGGGTCTCCTGCACCCTACTTCTTCCCTTCACTCTGGCCTTCCTCCATGGGCACCCCACGCCGCCCCCCTCCTCTGAAGCCAGGAATCTCAGACATCTTCAACTCCTCCCTTTCCTTCATCCCTCATATTCAGAACATTGAAAAGAAGTCCCTCTTCTAGCTCTTCATTCTCAAAGGAACTCTACCCTTCCTCACTTTGCCCCAGACACTCAATGTCACCTGTGCTCTGATTTTCTCCAGGCTAGACTATTGCAATTGCCTCCTCAATCTTCCTTCATCCACCCTGTGACCCCTCCACCCAGAATAGGGCAGAAAGACTTATCCTTGGCCTCAAGCCCAGGGACTGCATCTCTCCTGCCCTACAAAGTCTTCACTGGCTCCCAGTTGCAGCGCAGATTAAATTGAAATACCTCTCTATCACCCACAAGGGCCGGGAATCGCTCCATTTTCAACACTTCCTGACCAAAAACTCCCCGTCTAGACTCCTGTGTTCCTCTTGCACAAACTCCCTGCGTGTGAAGCGGTTTGCTAAACAGAAAGCTGGTGGTCGATCACTTCCCTCAGCGGGCTCCTTCCTGTGGAATAGCCTCCCTCTCCCTCTGAGTCTTGAGAAGGACCTCCTTAAGTTCTGAAAAAGCCTCAAGGCCTTTTTGTCTTTACCTCTTCCTTCTCCTCCTCCTCCTCTCTTCCCTGCTAATCATACAGTAGTGTGACTGATGTGCAGGGCCCTTCTGTTTTCTCGGGGCCCTGACCACCCCCACATCTCTCATCCCAGCCGCTGTCTATTTACTGCACTTACTTAAGCTTACCCTCCCCAGGGGAGGTTGCACTTACATTCTTCTCTTCTTAGCACTTCACCCGAGCACTTCTCCATGAGCACTCCAGCACTTATCCCTTACCCACCCCAGTCCCCGTCTGCACTTGCACATTCTGAACACTCACAAGGCATAGTAGGTTTGTCTCCCCTCCCGGTTATTCTCCTTATTTGTTTGTACTATAAATGCAACTATTTATCTTTGTTGTAATTCATTGTCTACCTTCCACTGTCCTCACCCTATTGCCCTGTGGGCCCTTTGAAACAGTTTTGCTAATTGTAGAAGCGCCTAACAAATGACCATTAAATAAATAAACATTTCTTGATCTCAGATGTCTTGTTATCCAACTGATCCCAAAGATCAGATGGAGAATAGGACAAGAGGCTGTGCAGAGAAGTATGTAAATGACTAAGAGGAAAAGCGCATGATGGTAAAAGGAAGGTATAAAAGCTACACTAAATGAACAACCAGCATGGGGGCCAAGTTCAGATTTTTCACTACGGGGCAGATATTACACCATTTGATGATGGGACTGCTGCTCTGCCTGAATACAATGGTGAGAAATGCACGATATTCCTCCCTTCTCCCCAAGCGGTAGCCGCCCCTTCTGACTAGGGAGGTGAGCCCATGACGCTCAAAACCCCCTAGGGGATGGGTCATGTGGGATCTCACTGAGGGCGAACCCTCCACCCCCTTTAGGGGACAAGGAAACCCCAGGTAAAGATTTTGCTGCACGTCCCTTAAAAGAAGAGCCCCAAATGTTGGTTAAATGGGGGTTGAACAGTTGAAGAATGTCCAGGGGCCCTTTAAAAATGCATGGCTTGGTTCCTAACCCCACTCTGTCAAATTCTGTGCTCGAAGAGAAGAACCAATGCTGGCTCCTCTCCCGTTCCCAAGAGGAGAGAAGAAGACGCAAAGTGGAAGCCAGCGCTGGAGCACATAGGAGAGATTGCATCCTAGAGGCAGCGCCTGAAGTCAGCGTGGTGGGCAGAGGGAACCCCAGAGCCCGCAGAATGCTCCAGAGCCCAGTAAGGTGCAAAGCCCATCAAGCTCAGGCCCACCCCAAGCAAGCGCAAGACTGGGCTCCCGCAGACATGGCATACTGCAGGGTCTGAAATTGAGATTCGATGAGCAGGAGCCAAAACCAGCTCCTGGGTGTCGAGCATCACCCTGTAGGCAGGAGCTACTGCAGGGGAACCAGGCGCTACCAGAGATGCTCCTTAAAATGTGTGTCCATTTTGTAGGAACCATTGTGTTTAAATGTGTATTAGATGCGTTCCAATTCTTCCTTATTAACATTCTCATATACTCAAAGTTAATGTCATATTTACATGTTTGGAATCACCAGTTGGCCCTAGGAGCCAATGGTAGCTCCTGATAGGGCTCTACTATGCTAGAAGCAGGAGTAAAATAGCTCCCACCTCCCCTCAATTTCGAACCCTGCATACCAGCGTTCAGCAGTTCCAACATCAAAGTCTTGTCAGCCGCTGTCAGGAAAAACCACAGAGGAAGACAAGAGTGTAAAGAGGGTCCTGCAGCAACCGCAGAAGCCGACTTCCATGGAGGGCACCACTGCCAAGATCCTGGTACGCCGCATACAGAAGGGAGCAGGAGGAAGGCGCAGAAGAACCAACAGAATGCACGTGTGGTGAAAGCAGTACAGAGGTCAGAATGCCCGAGAGGTGCAATAGTCCACAAACGGCTGATCGACAAATTACCCCATAAGGGGGTGAAAGCAGTAAGTATGCCAGAGAGCCCACTATGGGCTGAGAAACCAGGAAGGGTGAGAAGAGTATCAAGCTGAGAGAGGCTGAAGAGCCAGAGGGCCCATGCCAGGCTAAGAGATAACATAACTCAACAGAAACTGAGTGAGGGGTGAACAAGAAACCACTCAAAAACATAAGCCCAGAGCCTATTGTACAAAACAAGTAGCCGGTTTACAGGACCATTTCATCCAATTACAGTCCACACTTTCTGAATTGACAAGGACATTTCTGTGCGGGTCTGGAGTCCCACATTCCCAACAGACAGAAAGGACCAGGCACTTTAATTTTAACTGCACCTGCATAGAGGCCTGAAATTAAAGTGAACCAAGTACACAAATGTGGGGAGATCAGATACCAACAACCACAAGCCAAGAAATGGGGAAAGGATGATTTTTCTAGGCACATTTTGTTACCCTTCTTATTAGTAGTAAGGTTAAATACTAGGGTAGATTAGGTTCACAGAGAGGACTGAGTTTCAGTAAGACATCCTGGCGAGCACCCGTTTGTTGTTATTATTAAGCTTAGAGCGAGCAAACCATTATTCTAGTCATAAGGATAGGTTTAGGCATTCTTTCCTTTAGTAAAAGTTCTACGTTTGAAACAGGTCTTCTTGCCCATCTCCTATAGCGGAGTCGCCACAACAGGGATGAGTAGGGGCTAAACCTCCTACTCATCTGCGCATGCATCTATGATGAACAGTGCCCCGCCCATAATGGCGACTGTCAAATTGCCGACTCTCATTATGGCGCAGCGCTGTGTTCACATAGATCACTGTGCCCTGCATACACCGCCAAATTCCCCCACCCACTTACCTTTTCGGCAGCACACCTGTGTGTGCCGCCGTCTCTCCTGCATCCCTGCAGCGTCAGTTCTCCCCCACCAACGTGGGTCTTTACTGGCGCAGCAGGGTCCTTTTTTCTTTTTGTTTCTTTTTTTGTCCCCCGCTACTATATAATGGAAGCAGGGGACACCATTAGTCAGTGTAGTGGGGGGTTTGGCATTTTAGTATGGCACAAAGGTGCAGTAATGCCATGGTCGCAGTGTTAGGGGTGACATTTTGGTATGTTTCCCCCCAACATTACTACTAAATCAGCAATGATCCCAATCAAAGGGGGAAACACAGCCCGAGGTACACTTCCTTCACCTCTTTTGTTAACGTGGTGTGAGGGCAGGCCATAACCCAAAAAGGTTAAGTGCAGTGTTTCCAAAATAAACGGACAGACCAGCGATATATGGGTCGGTGTAGCGCAAAAGGGGTTCACCATGGTAATCAGGGCCCAGAGCTGTTCTTGAATTCTGGATTGCTGGGTGATCCAATACAGGGTCTCCAGGAACAAGGTTAGTACCCCTGTTCAGCACTCGCTCCCAGCAGAACTTGGCTGACAACTACAGAGGGGCCCTTTACCTCCAGTGAACAGGGTCCTAATTCCAGCGCAGCCAGCAATGAGGCCTTGGTCAAACAGCAGTCGCACCCAGTGTTCCCCGGTGATGCTCATGTGACAGAGTGCTCCTCTGCCTTGGATGCCTTCTGTCTTCACCTCTATGGCAGAGAACTTTGGAATGGACTGCTTTCCAAACATAGGTCCAGAAATGTATCCACCGCAATTAAAGAATGAGGAGATGCTGTTCTCCTTTTACAGGCAAAATACCACAGTGGATTGGTCCCAAGAAAGCCTGCCGTAACGGGACTACTCCATGGGGTTGTAAGAATGTTAGGTTATGTTACTTGGCATTTGTATAGTGCCTTATGTATCATTGGTATGATCTCAAAGCGCTGGTAGGTTGAACGCCCTTGGGAACCGCAGTTCAGTCAGTAGAGAGAGAGAGAGTGTGGTACGGTGCGTGGGTGCACTGGATATGTGTGCAGCTGGTGTGGTTGTTGCATGATAGCCGCTTCTTAGCGGTAGGTGTGGTGCTGAGGAAATCAGTTGGATGTGTTCAGTCTGGAGGTGGACACCCAGACTGAGTTCTGGCTGCGTTACGCCTGAAGAGACGCTTAAGCTAGCTGGGAATGTGCTCAGCTAGCTGTGTTTTATTAGGATGATGTGGAGTTCGTGGGTTCATGTTAATATGAGAACAGCTAGACCGAATGTGTCATAGTACGGCTGTGTTCTAGTTGAATGATGGTGTATAGGGGAGAGTAAGCATAGTAGTGTGATGTGGTGGTTATCAGTAAAGCACCTGCGACCAAGCATGAGAGCAGGACAGGGGGCGTACATTAGGCACAATTTTTAAGTTCAACAATAAGTGTGAAACATGATATAATTCTCAAGCCTATCTAAGTGCTGGATATGCTATCATTCACAATTCCAACTAAGTGAGGGATATGCTACAATCAATCATAATTCTATCTAGATGAGGTGCATGCCATAATTTACAATTCCAAGTGAGCTATATGCTACCAATCGTAATCATAATTCTATCTAGATGAGGTGCATGCTATCATTTACAATTCCATCCAAGTGTGGCACATGCTATTATTTACAATTCAAACTAAGTGAGGGATATGCTACCAATCATAATTTGATCACACTTTCTAAATTCAACTCAACACTTTAGCACAGTGTTCAACTTTGACGTTATTAAGCACTCTCAATGATGTTGGAACATTTTCTAAATTCAACTCAACACTTTAGCACAATGACACTATTAGGCATACTTTCCAAATTCATCTTTAGCACAGTGACCCTATTAGGGAAACTTTCCAAAGTCAACTCCAGCACAGTGATACCATTAGGCATACTTTTTAAATTTAACTTTGGCACAGTGACTCCATCAGGCAGATTTTCTAGGTTCAACTTTGACGCTATTAGGCACATTCAATGATGTTGGGAACACTTTCTAAATTCAACTCAACACTTTAGCACAATGACACTATTAGGCACACTTTCTAGGTTCAACTTTGATGCTATTAGGCACACTCTAAGATGTTGGAAACATCATCTAAATCCAGCTCAACACTTTAGCACAGCGACGTTATTAGGCACACTTTCTAAATTCAACTATGGCACAGTGACACTGTCAGGCAGACTTTCTAGGTTCAGCTTTGACGCTATTAGGCACACTTTCTAAGTTCATGGCCTTTACCTTAAGACATCACAACCAGATTACCTTGCCTGCAGGAAACGGAGGGGAAAGGAAAAGTAATAGAGCCCTAACAGAAACAAAGATAATGGAACCCTTGTCTCAGCCCACATCTGTTCCCCGACTACTCTAACTCTGCCCCTCCCCATGCCCAAAGATTTCAAAGGGATTCCAGTGGTGCGAGGGAGGTGTTTATGTTAGTGCTTGCCTTTGAAGCCTACTTTCAAGGAGACCTCCTAGGTGGGAGAGGGGTGGGGGGGGGAAATGCGTGGGGGAAGGGGTTACACTTCCTGCCACAAAATCAAGAACCAGCATCCTGGCTATTGCTCTATATAACTGTAATGGAGGCAGTCAGACCCAACACCAATTCACATCAGTCATTTTATAGATTGCTCTGCTCACAGAATAGACACTGATATCAGATTGCAGTGGGTGTATAATCGTGGTATTCTAGCAGTCTCCATGCTAAACCAGGCATGGCTTAGGTTTATGGAAACGTCCAAAAGGACCGATATTAAAAGCCAGAATACGTGATTTGGCCGAATTCCGGCCGTTCGAAAATTCCAAATAGTGGAAAAGTTCAACCAAATCACGCATTCAGTGCTGGGGGCTGCGGGGAGCCCCCCGCACCCTTGATCACTATTTTGTGAGCAGGGGTTGCAGGGGTGCCCCCCACAGCCAATTATCCTCCCCCTAAAAAAAGGAAAGGACCCTGGTGCACCTGTTCCTGATCACGGATGTGAAAGGGAACAGGCGTCGCAGGGACACAGCGAGTCGGCGGCTGCTGCAAGGTAAGTAGGGGGGTGTGGGTGGGGGCTGGAGCCAAGTCAGAAATGTTCAGAGGAGAAAAGACTGAAGGTTATTTTAGAAAAATAATCCGGTCTTTTCTCCATCTAACGATTCCGTCACGGTTAATCAACCCCGGTCCAGATTTATAGATTTACTTGCCACCAGACTGCCCAGAATTAACAACTTGAATTTAGATCAGGAGGTGCACACAGTTAAAATTCCACGTCTGCCCGCCCTAACTGTATCCCACGCCTGTCAAGGATGTACAGGCGACCTTCGAACCTGCTCTGCGCCACAGCAAAGCTTGGGCTGTAGATGTCAGGAGACTGGTTACAGCAAGGCATATGTGTACATTAGAATTTTGGCATGGAGCACTAAGAAAGTAAACCGCCCTTTCATTTATAGAATCACCTGCATCATTTTAACATGAAAAATATAAAATATTAGCAAGTAGTCATTTGCCACCCTGAATATGAGCAAGCCACAAAGCTAGAGAGCCCAACACTTCCCTTTTCTGAAAATAAAATATCTCAGCAACCACCATTAAACCTGCTGCAATACTTTTGCAGCTTTCAAACTCCTCTTTCAATGTGGATCTCCAATACGGCTCAAAAACACTGCATCACCAACAGTGTGGTTCATGTAAGGAACAAGTTACTTACCTGTAACTGTTGTTCTCCAGCATGGGATTCACATGCTCATGAATATTCCCCGTCGTCAGGCTGGGAATCCTCGGTAAAGAAAAATCAGTATCAGTTTCGTTTCTGATCTGTCTTACGTAGTAGTAACCAATCACTGATCTCTGCCATCTCCCTAAGCCCCGCCTCTGGCAGCCATCTTCAGATTTGGTAGCACGTGAAGTGGCAGTATGACCAAGTGAAGAGCCGCAGAGGGGTAGGCGGGAGGGTTCACATGTGAATCCATGCCAGACCCATGCTGGAGAACAACAGTTACAGGTAAGTAACTTGTTCCTTCTCCAGCATGGGGTCTGGCATGGATTCACATGCTCATGAATAAAAGAATACAAAGAATACATAGCAGTACACACATGCACAACCACGGGAGGTGGCAAAGGCTCAACATTAAGCATTACATCCAAAACTCAACATTAAGCATTCTTACCTCCTCACCAGGCTCACCTTAGGCGAACAGGTTGCGCAGCACTGCTTGGCTGACCCTGGACTCCTCCCTGGAATCCTGATCGACACAGTAGAATTTCGTGAAGGTGTGTGTAGACCTCCACGTAGCAGCCCTGCAGATGTCCAGCAAGGGCACACCAGATAGGAACACCGTGGTAGCTGCGATCGCTCTGGTGGAATGGGCTCTTGGATGGCCAGGCAGCGGTCGGTTTGCCAACCGATGACAGTACATGATACAGCCGGAGAGCCATCTGGAAATGGAAGCCTTCGAGAGAGCCTTCCCCTGATTGACAGGTCCAAAGTTCACAAAAAGTTGTGACGTCTTCCGAAAACTCTTCGTGCGGTCACGTAGAACTTCAGCGCTCTAGCCACATCCAGCGAGTGCAAAGTCCTTTCAGCCGGCGACGAAGGCGACGGGAAGAAAACAGGTAACACCAAGGGTTCATTGAGGTGGAAGTCCGACGGCACCTTGGGCATGAAGGAGGGGTGCGTCCTGAGCACTACCCTCGTGTCGTGAAAAGTCAAGTACGGGGGCTTGCAGGAAAGGGCCTGGATATCTCCCACCCGTCGTGCGGAGGTGATGGCCACAAGAAAGGCTGTTTTCCACGACAAGAACTTCAACGTAGCTGAGTGCAGAGGCTCGAACGGAGGTCCCATGAGCTTGGTCAGCACCACGTTGAGCTCCCACGCCGGGGCCGGGGCCTTCACCGGCGGGAACGATCTGAACAGTCCCTTCATGAATTCTTTCACCAGATGATGAGACCACAAAGACGTCCGTCCCGTGGTTCTGGTGTATCGGGAGATCGCAGCAAGATGAAGGAAGCGTGCGCCAGCCCAGCCTTGGCCAGCGTCAGCAGGTACGGCAGTACTTGAAGAGCCGTAATCCGTAGAGGGTTAATCTTCTGTGCATGGCACCAGACAGAGAACCTCTTCCATTTGTGTCCGTAGCATTTAGGAGTTGAGGACGCCCTGGCCTTTGCAAGAACCTCTCTACAGTCGGCCGGTATGTCGTAACCTCCAAACTCTAACGCTGCAGGAGCCAGGCCTGCAAGTTCAGCGACTTCGGGTCGTGGTGGAGGATGACGCCTCCTTCCCTGGAGAGAAGATCCGTGTCCACTGGCAGCTTGATTGGCGGGGACGCAGACAAGTCCAGAAGGTCCGGGAACCATATCTGCCTCGGCCACGCAGGTGCGACGAGGATCATCCTACACTGTGACCTCTTGAGCTGGTTGATGAGCCGGATCAGCAGCGGCAATGGAGGGAATGCATATAGGAACGGGCCCTCCCAGGGGAACACAAAAGCATCGCCCATGCTCCTCGGCTGGGGAAACCTGCTGGCGAACTTCCGGCACTTGGAGTTTGTTGCCGTCGCGAACAGATCGATCTGTGGTGTGCCCCATCGTCGGAAGAGGCGGTCCACTAGATCCTGTCACAGTTCACACTCGTGGTACGAGCGCAGCTCCCTGCTGAGCGAGTCGGCGATGGTGTTTTTTATCCCTGCCAGATGAAACGGCACCAGAAACATCCCTTGGGCGACGGCCCAATGCCACAGATCCTGAGCCTCCTTGGACAGGGCTGGAGATCTGGTACCGCCCTGCTTCCTGATGTAGAACATGGTGGTGGTGTTGTCGGTGAAGATCCTCACCACCTTGCCCTTGAGGGATGGAAGAAAGGGCCTGAGGGCCCAAAACACTGCACGGAGTTCCAGGATGTTGATATGGAGGGACTTCTCCGTCGGCAGCCAAAGGCCCCTCGCATGCAGATTTTCGGTGTGCGCTCCCCACCCTTCGAGGGAGGCATCCGTGGTCACTGTCTTCTGGTGGTCCGGGGTCTGGAAGTCCATGCCCGCCGTCAGATGCGCGCGGGTGCCCCACCACCGGTGCGCTCATCGGAAGCTCTCGTCGAGTGTGATCCTGTCCTCGAAGCTGCCCGTCGTCTGGATCCAGCGAGCGTCCATTAACTCCTGTAACGGGCGCATCCGAAGCCTGCACAGGCGGATGAGATAAATGCAAGAAGACATCATTCCGAGGAGGGACTTGATGGACCTCACCCTGGCCGCGTCCGCAACCAGCATCCGCTGCACCTGGCCCAAGATGGCCCTCGTCCTTTCCTCCAACGGAGAGGCCAGAAGCACCACTGTGTCGAGCTTCGCTCCCAGAAACAGTGCACCAGGTGGGACTTGGCGTAGTTTATGGAGAATCCCAGGTCCGTGAGTAGTTGGACGGTCCTCGCCGTGTGCTCCGCAGCAAGCTCCTTTGTCTTTGCTCGGATGAGCCAGTCGTCCAGGTAGGGGTAGACGTGGATCCCCTCCAGGCGCAGCCGCGCCGCCACCGGTGCGAGGCACTTGGTGAACACCCTGGGTGCCAACCTCAATCCGAAGGGAAGGGCTCTGAACTGGTAGTGACGCCCTTGGACCACGAATCTGAGAAACTTTCGGTGTCCCTTTAGGATGGGGATATGGAAGTAGGCATCCTCCAAATCCAACGACGACAGGAAATCGCCCTCCTCCAGTTGACCCAGGACGTGCTGGAGGGTGACCATCCAGAACTTCTGTGCCTTGATGAATTTGTTCAGTCGTCGTAGGTCCAGGATGGGACGCCATCCTCCCGTCGTCTTCTTCACGAGGAAGTATCTTGAGTAAACTCCGGAGCCCCGAAGCCTCTTTGGGACGAGCTTGATGGCGCCTTTCTTGAGCATCCCCTTTACCTCCAAGAGAAGTTGAGGGACGTGATGTTCCTTCCTGGCCACGGGGGGGACGTGCGGGCACTTCTTTAGAAACTCGAGCGCGTGACCCTGGGCCAGGGTGTACAGCACCCAACGGTCGGTGGAGATGGACTCCCGCGCGCTGACGAAGCTCGCCAGCCGGCCTTCCACCGGGGTGCTTCGGTGGGGGCCCGACCCCACGGCCGGTTCAGTCCTGCTTCGACGAGGCTTTGCCGCCTTGTCCTCCTTGGCGACGACGGCGGGGTCCGCCCAACTTGCCTCATCCCCTGTAGGCTTCCTGTGACGACGAACGCACCGCTTGACGATAGGTGGAAAATCCGCCGCCGGAACCTTTGGAGGCACCCTGCTTGCCTCCGCCGCTCCGAAAGGGTGGCCGTCGTTGCTGGAGGACACCAAGAGCCTGGGCAGTCTCCGTGTCCGTCTTGATGGCTTGTAGGGAATCGTCCACTGTTTTCCCAAACAGGTTGCTCCCGTCGAACGGCATGTCCAAGACTCTGGTCTGCACGTCCTGACGGAAGTCAGTTGCCTTGAGCCATCCACGTCGTCTAAGGCACACGCCGTTGCCCAACTGGCGAAATCCAGTGTCAGCGATGTCCATCGCTATCGTAATGGTGTGGTCCGACGCCACTTCTCCTTCCTGCAAGATCTCTAGGGCCTCCGCCCTCTTGACGTCTGGTAGGAAATCCAGCAGGGGGGGCGATTTTGTATCACAACTCCCTGTCGTAGCAGGCTACAATAGCCAAGGCGTTAGCAGCCTTAATCGTCGTCGCTGCCGATGAGATCGTGTCCAACTTCTTTCCCTCGCCGTCCGGCGGGGAGGTTGACGTAGAGGCCCAGGCCCCCCCGCTTTCTTCCTGGCCGCCGCGGAGACGACCGAGTCCGGGGTCGGCTGTGCCCGAAGGCACAAGGGGGCTGCGTCTGGGACCCGGTACTTCTTTTCGTACCGATCCCTTCTCGCAGGCGTTGTGGATGGGTTCTTGAGGAGGGCGAGACCCTCATCCCAGATATCGTCCAGTAGAGGTACAGCGAGGACCGTCTTCCTCTTGGTCTCGCGCCGTTGATAAAGGAAACCTTCTTTCTTCTTCTCTTCCAGGCAGAGCTGGAAAAGCTCGGATGCCCTGGCGATCATGGCATGAAACGATCCAATCTCGTCGGGCGGGGAAGCCCGGGGAAGAGGTGGCGACGGGAGATCCTCGTCGTAAACCTCGTCGTCTGTGCCCGTCGCGGCTGTGTCAGTCCCCGTATCATCCCCACGGGTCGTGGACGGAGAGGAGGGCTGATCAGGGCGCGATGGTTGAAAAGGAGGTGGAGGATGAATCCTTCTTCTCTTAGGAGGAGGGCTCCCAGAAGGGCCTGGCTCCCGGTCCCCCGTCGGGAGAGGTTCCTCCGTTGGTGGCAACGGCAATCTCGTCCTTATCTCCGAGCATAAGGACTGTATAGCCAACAAAATGGCCACCGAGTTGTCTTGCGGCACTGGTTGAGAGGAGTCCGAGGGGTGGTCAGGAGCCCCGTCGGCACCCTCGTCGTCTCCTACGTCGGGGTCCCTCCCAACGGGCTGGTCTTCTTCCACGCCAACGCCGTGGTTGAAGACTTCGATCAGCTCCTCCTCAGAGGTTGAGGCCGAATCCACGACGACCTCCTGCCCCCCCTTTTTCTTCTCCGTCGGAGGTTTCAAGGGGGTCCTATCAATGGGCATGAAAGAGGACTCCCTCCGCGGTGGAGACCCTGGGCCCCGAGGTCGCCACCACTGGTGTAGCCTCCACAGGCTGAGCCAGGGCCGCCGCGACTGTCTCGATAGAGGCCTTGGCCGGATGGATTAAGGCTTTCACCACCTTAGGTGCGCTCAACGCCTTCTCCTTGGGGGGAGGGCAACTGCCTCGCTCCCCCTCCGATGGGGCCTTCGAGCTCGACCGGGGTCTCTCCAGGAGCTTCGCCGGGTGCTCGGCCTTCCTCTTACCCGAGCCAGAGCGTTGGCTCGTGGTTGATGGTGCCGGGGAGGATGCGTCCGGCCTGGCGCCCGTAGAGCCCGACCCTTCGGTGCTCCCGGTGCCAGCGGACTCGCGGTGCTTGGCCTTCTGTTGGACCCCCGTCGCCGGGGCGCCCTCAAAGGTCTTAGAAGACCGCTCGGACTTCTTCTTCTTCTTCTCGCCTGGCGGGCTCTTCCCTTCCAGCCAGTTGGCGAGACGCAGATGGCGGTCCTTCATGGTCCGCTCCGACATATTGCTGCAAAACGCACAGTCCTTCTCCACGTGCGTCTTGTCCTCATGCAGGCAGTAGAGGCAAAGGGAGTGTTCGTCCTCCTTAAAGATATTCTGAAGCTGGCATCCAGGGCAGACCCTGAACAGCTTTCCGGGCGTCGAGCTTCCCTTCTCCTGGGCCATGATTGAGATGGGCCTGAGAAACTTCTGGAGTTGGCTCTTGAGGGGCGTAGAAGAATCTGACACGGGTCCCCGTTGATCGGATAAAGAAACGGTGGAGCTTGAGGCTCTTTTGACCGAAAAAGAGAACATTTTCCTAGGACAAAACGCGAAAAAAGCACTAAAGCTCGAGAGCAATAGCACGAGGATCCCAACACTTGAGCAATAGCACGAGGGTCCCAACACTTGAACGTGCGGTAAAAATCTGAAGATGGCTGCCAGAGGCGGGGCTTAGGGAGATGGCAGTCATTGGCTGTGGTCAGTATGACGCAGAGATCAGTGATTGGTTACTACTACGAAAGACAGATCAGAAACGAAACTGATACTGATTTTTCTTTACCAAGGATTCCCAGCCTGACGACGGGGAATATTCATGAGCATGTGAATCCATGCCAGATCCCATGCTGGAGAAACGAATTTAAAAGCTAATGATGTTTTATCTACAGCAAAACAAATACTGCGCACACTTGGAAACTGGAAGCTGAAAATAGCCCTGAGGCAAAGTGAGGTTCCTGCCCAAGGTGCTAAAGGACCAAGAAGGGGGCAGTTTCCCCCTTTGGCCCCTGTACTTGGTACCTATGACAACCAGAGCAAGGAGGGAAAGGAAATGTAATGGAAAGAATGCATGATGGGACAGGAGACCGGTGGAGACGAATATCTATAATGGGAGACAATGGAATAGCGGAAAAATAAAAAGTGCGATACGTGACGAATCCCTGGGTATTGTCACGGCTTCCATGGGGGAGGCCCCTTTGCATGATGCCTGGGAAGGGAGGCTGGTACCCAATAGTCCCCCCGGGGGTGGTGCTCAGCAGGTGGATCTCATGGGGAGGGAGCTCCTTCATGGGACCAGCGACGATGACCCTGGAAGACTTACTCCGTTGGTACCCCCACTCTCCTTATCCCCTGCTCAGGCCTTTTCGGTCCACCCATACCTGCATATGTTATAGTGGAGTAGAATGTCTCATTGACAAAACTGGAACGAGGAAGAGGGAGAATTACCCAAACTTAAATACCACTGAGACAAACAAGAGGGAACAAGGAGGTGATAGCCTGTTGCAGACCCAACACACGCAGTACAGTTGTCAAGGGCAGCCCCAATCATAAAAATGAAAGAAGAACAAGCAGCCGGAAATGTGAGGAACAGCCTGAAGCTGTGGAGCTGCGAGAAAGAGAATGCTGAGTGCAAACAGCAGCAAAGAAGATCGGCTCCACCTCCTGAAGAGACCGGCAAAGCCCCTAGACTTCCGAAAGTTAAGGAAAGGGTTGGATCGGTTGTTGGGGCATTGAGGGAGCTGAATACACTAAAAAGCATTGTGAATATATTCCCAAGAATGCAAGGGGATAAAAGAGGAATTTTACAACTTGAGACAAACTTTGTAAACCAGGGAGAACAGAAGAATCATACACGCTGACACGCACCTTGAGAATAAACCTATATGGGATAGTACCTGGCAGGAGAGTAAATCAGGTCTGTCCAAGTGGATACTAGGTAAAGCCGAGGCATAAGAACAAGGTCTAGAACCCATATGAAAATGGAGAAGCCCCGCCAGCGTACAAGAGGGTCTGGGACCCAAATGAAACCGGCAAGGCCCATCAGTAAAGTATGCAAGGGTCAAGGACCCATTTCAGTGCAAAGAAAGAAACCTACAACCAGGGGGCTGGAACCCAGAAGCAGTCAGGGATACCCCGAGAAGGGATAAAAAGATACAACAGGAAACCAGCAGAAGAGCAAACATCTTTTGGGAACTTAAAGTTGTGAAATCAAGTCTGGTAAGTTAGGGAACCAGGCCTGATATAAGACTGGTATGGTTCATATTTGTTTCACAGACAGCAGAAGAGGATTCCTTCAGAAGGTTTGGAAAACTGTGGTCCTTTTGTTTATAAGCAGAAGCAAGAACCAAGGAGGAGGTTCCTCCCAGGAGATTGAGGAATTGTGTATTTTTTTGGTTGGTTTGAAAATTCAAGCAGCGAACATTAAACTACATTTTCTTTCATAAGAACTGTGCCTTGGAGTCTACATCCACAATGCGGGGGGCCTCCTTCTGGATTAAAGAGGCATCCAGTTTTCATTAGTGGAAAGTGTTAGGGGCGGAAATAGCTTTAGACACAGGACGGTTGGCACTTTACGCACATCCTGACTGGGTCCTCAGTAGTTTTTATTGAGGTAGGACAACTCCTCATAGTAATAGGGCAAGATAGCTTTTTCATTTTCTTTTGCTGTTGTAAATAAAAGTCTGTGCCAACCAATTTACCACAACTGTGTCAAAACTCATACTTCTGCACCTTTACAGATGGGAGAGCACGTTGAGAGGAAGGGGAATGCAGTGTATGATGGAAAGAGGAGAAGTGAAGGGAAACGCATGATAGAGGGTGCGAAATAAAACTATACCACACATACAGGGTGCAGAGGTGTTAAAAACGGTGGGAGAGAGGAAAGAAAGGATTTCTATAAAAAGTGAGAACAAAAAGAAGGATGCTATGGAAGCATAACAAAAATATATACAAAGAAGAGAAGTAGGAACTGAAAAATATGGAAAATGTAAGAAAATAATGACAGCTGGAGGAATGAACTCTAGAAAAATGGTTGCCGTAATTATGAAAGGACACAGGGAAAGGCGAAACCTAGATCAAATAGCATATTGGCACCTGCGTTTAGATGCATGTATTTTTTTTTCCTACTGTTTTATTTCTGTTTTCTCCTCCTCTCACTTCTCCCTCTCTCCCTTTTACTTTTTTTATATGCACCTATTCCATCAGAATTATCCCTGGACATAGTATGATAGAAACAAATGTTTGTCTCCTCCCCACTCCCTTTACTTGTCCCCCCTCCAGCACTATCTTGTTAATCTCCAGCTCTACCAGAAATGTCATCAGGCCTAGTACGGTAGTCGCCTGTCTGTTTCCCATTTCCTTCCGATCTGTGTTTTAGCTCTTGCACTATCTGAAATGTCGTCAAGCCGAGTACAATAGTTAATTTCACATTCTTTTGTTCATGGCCTGTAAGAATGTCATTGAACTCACTGGCATTTTGCCCAGCAGGCCTAAAATCTTACTTTACTGTCCCAATCCGGCGGCCCCCAGGCCTGTGTGCACCCCCCCTGTGCCCCGCTCTCCTTCCGTGTTTGCTTCCCTTCTCCCTCCTCCCTCCCCGCCCACCGTCCCAGATTGGTCCTCCATCTAGGCCTTAACAGACACTCCCAGGGCAGCCCTCTGCTCGGCAGCCCCTGCGGCTAAGGGCAGTCCCAAAAGAGGCGGCTCCAAGAAGTGTCTGCAGGTGTTCGCAGGGGAAGCCAGTGGCCAGCCGTCAACCATCAACTACAAGGACCAGTAAGGTAGGAGTGGCCTGGGTTAGGAGTAGAGCAGCTACTCTACCCTAGAATCCTAGCCACTTAGCAAACTGATATAAAACAGTGTGATTATTTCCCATTGCCTCTCTCGCTCCCACACCCTCAAGACAGACACAATCTAGCTGTGTTTAGTATTGCACTCAACTGACCCGTTAGGCGTAGGCCTCTCTCCCACTATACAGGAATCTCAAATCTAGCTGTGTTTTAATATTGACCTCAATTGACCTGTTAGGCGTAGGCCTCTCTCCCACTATACAGGTATCTCGAGGCTAGCTCTGTTTAGTATTGTACTCATCGGACCTTTTAGGATTGGGCCTCTGTCAAACTGTACAGGAATCTCAAATCTAGCGGTGTTTAATATTGTACTCGACTGACTCGTTAGGTGTAGCCCTCTCTCCCACTATACTTGAATATCAAATCTAGCTGTGTCTAGCATTGTACTCAACTGACCTGTTGGGCGTGGGCCTCTCTCAGATTTGGCTGTGTTTAGTATTGTACACAACTGCTTCTATTGACTCTCGGGTATAGCTGTGATTAATATCACACACAACTGCTTCAATTCAATTGACACCCAATCCAGCTGTATTTAGTATTGTACTCAACTGACCTGTTGGCCGTGGGCCCCTCTCCTAATATACAGTAATCTCAAATCTAACTGTGTTTAGCATTGTACTCAACTGACCTGTTAGGCATAGGCGTAATACCTAATAATCCCGACAGTGCACCAATAGGAAACCATCCCGACCCATTGACAGAAAGGACACTGAGCCAGACAGCATCCAAGTGCATCTGTGCTTGCACAAAACATTACAGAGGACCGTTTACCCTATTACCACTGCACTGTGAACCAAAATGCCCCAACACAGAAAGGGACTCTGAGAAAGAGAAGAAGATTGTGCAACAATGGTTGCAAACACACAACACCAACGGCACCCAGCAGAAGCAACCTCAAATGCAGGAAACCCCCCACCAACCAAGGTTACCACCAGATCAAACCAAGTAAGAGAACAATCCTTATGTGTTACACCCTACCTCGTGACAACTACGGAACCTAGATACCCCAACAACACCGGAATCTTGATGCACACAAAGAATCCCCCAAAACACTGGGAAAAAAGACAGGAACCCTCCAAAAAGAGAGTGCAATGATACCAACCCCCTCAACACATACATTACTAGAACAGAGGGGCACCATCAATACCCACAATATATCAGACAAGACGACAAAGTCTTGATAACCAACAACGCTACCATTAACCTAACAGACCGATTCAATGAAGAAGAAGCCATCGATGATCTTCAATCAATCACCATCACTGGAGAAGAGCCATGATTAAACAGTCACGCTATCAACCTAGTGGACGGCTTCAATGAAGAAGCAGCCATCGCTGTTCTTCATCCAACCAACATCACTACAGAAACCCCACGACGGGACAACAACAAACCGGAAAAAAGGAACAACCACCAAACATAATCACACCAATAGAATCCACTGTAATTTAATAAATGCAAGACTGAGGCATTGACATCCTATTTGTAACAGAAACATGGCTAGACGACAACTACAAGATCACCCTCAACAATTGCCTGCCTGAAAACTTCAAATGCATCCAAGCAAACAGGAAAACCAAAAGGGGGGGGGGGGCGGCAATCAAACACAAGGAACAACTGGCTATCAAACTAGAAGATCCATTAAACATTGATAAATGTGAATCCTTAATACTGCATCTATCAGTAACCCCCAAATCAAACCTGAAATTCATACTGGTATACAGACCACCAACCTACGATGCAACTTTCATAGATGCCTTCACGGAAGCAATCACCATCCTAGCCATCAAGCACAATCATCTGATCATCCTCAGAGATTTCAACATCTGGTTCGATGAAGAAACCACAACCACACAAAAATCCTTAACCGCCCAACTAGCAGCAATGATTCTACAACAACTAGTCAAAGGAGCAACACACTCAGCAGGCCAGACACTTGATGCAATCTTCGCCAACAATAAACTCATTGCCACGGCATCCCCAATTCAAATACTCTGGAGCGACCACCTCACCATCCCATTCATAATCACAATGGCCATTCCAATAAACAAGTAATAAGACAAACCACCGGCCACCATGAAAAGAAATTGGAGAACCATCAAAAATTCCAACCTAACTGAACTCCTGGAACTTAGCAAACCACAAGCATCAATTATGGAAGAGGCAGACCTGGACAAATAAGTAGCCTTACTCCACACACAGATCGTAACAACTCTAGACAACATCGCCAAAGACAAACCTTTGACTCCCTCACAGATAAAAACACAGCAAAATGGTTCACCCTGGTACTCAGCGCCATGAAAAGAAAAAAAAGGAAAACTAGAATCAGAATGGAGGATCAACAACAACACTGCAAACAAAGTGAAATTTCTGCAACACATCCGCCCATACAAAAAGGAAATACAAAAAGTGAAGAGGAAACACTACGACAACCGAATCTTCAAAGCACCAAACACCCAAAAACAACTCTTCAAAATCATAAATGAAATAATAAACCTACCGAGATGCAACAACAAGCCAACCCCATCGATGAAACTATGGAATGACCTAGGAAAACACTTCAAAAATAAGATCCCTACCATCCAACAAACCATACAAAGCAGACCATGCGATCACACTCCTCAGGATGAACACACAAAGAAACTACCAAGCTTTCCAGAAATATCAGTGGAGACTTTCGTTCAGCTGGTAAATCAAAGCAACCAATCAGGCTCTCCGAACACCCTTGCCCCCCGGACATATACAAATCAATCCTCAAACAAGGAACTCCGATGAAATACCATAGAAACGCCCTCAACCTTTCAATCTCAACAGGTAAAGTACCACAAGCTTTTAAAATAGGCGTATATCAGGCCGTTACTCAAAGACACAACAGAAAACATAGAGGACTTATCCAACTACAGACCCATCTCCAATATCCCACACACAGCCAAACTGTTAGAAACTTACGTTTACAAAGCAACCCAAGAATTCATAGAAGAGCACTGCCTACTAGATCAGGAACAGGTTGGATTCAGACCAATGAGAGGAACAGAATCAGCTCTCCTATCCATATGGGACGATGTAAAAACAAACGCAGCCTTGGACAACAGCACCGCCCTGATACTTCTTGACCTATCCGCAGCATTCGACACAGTCAACCACGACATCCTCATAACGAGATTGGAAGGATTGGGAATAACAGACACCACCCTACTATGGATCAAATCCTTCCTAACAAACAGAACGGAAAACGTATGGATGAAACCTTTTAAATCCAACCCAAAAGACTCCCCATGCAGAGTACCGCAAGGCTCATCCTTCTCCCCGCTCTTATTCAACATCTCCCTATATCTATTAATCAAAATCATCAAAAGAGATGGCCTCACATGCTACAACTATGCCGACGACATACAAATAATCTTCAAAATACAAGACACCTAAGAAGAAAACACAACACTAGAGATTTTCCTTCGGGATATCTTCAATTGGATGAACTTGAACCACCTCAAAATCAACCCAGGTAAAACTGAGGTAATGATTGTCACAAAAACCGGAGGAGAGATTAACTACATCCCCTGGCCAAAAGAACTCGGCACGACCCCAACGCCATTGTCGATTGTAAAAAACCTAGGGGTCCTGATGAACAACAACCTCATCCTAGAGCCACAATTAAATGCTCTAATCAAGAAATACTTATTTCTCCTACGAGCAGCAAAAAGGATCCTACCGTTCTCGTCATTCGCCAACAAAACTCTTACCATCATCGCTCTGGTCGTGTCCAGAGTAGATTATGCCAACAGCCTATACCTGAGCATGCCTGAAAGACTTCTAAAAAAAACTACAAAGCAAACAAAATGCGACGGCCAGACTCCTCTTCAAACTACCCCGACGAGAACACATCACACCTGCGCTAAAAATACTGCACTGGCTACCAATAAAACAACAAATAAAATTAAAATCCATGTGCATCACGAACAGAGCTATACACAACTAAGTCGTAGATTTTCTGAGAGATACATTTTTTTTAAATTAATAATTGTATAAATCAAATAAAAATACTTTTACAATTTTATAATTACAAAAGAAAAACTTTACAACACATCTTACAGTAATGATTTCATCAATAAGTCACACTTTTAAAAGAAAATGAAATATTTTTTTAAGACCGCTATAGAAAGATTTAAGAACAAAGTAATCATAAACATGTCATTAAATATAAATTCACATAAAGGCAATTGTCATTATGATAAATCATTTCTCGAGAAGGTTTCGCATATAGAACAAATTGTACAAATGCACATATACCAATCAAATTTCAAGGTTTTGGGACTTAATATTTCTTTTCAGCAAGCACAAGTTATTCTTCTTTATCAAACATTTGGAATTTCCCACATCTGTCTCTTGTCTAGCAACTTTAACTCCAGAAATCTTATACATTTGATTAGTGAAAGAGTCAAAGCTTGACTCTGTCCCCCCCATACATCTTTGCCACAAGGTTTCCCCACTCAACTCTGAATCAGAGCACAAATAGTCCCCCAATATTCGTTTTCTATTGTATTCAAAGAGTGGACAATACACCGTCAGATGTTTTAATGTTTCTAGAACATTTATATTTTCACAAAATCTACATTGTCCAGTATATAGTTTGGCTTTGTCAGGGAACTAATGCATTAATTTTTTGTTGGTTTGAATTAGGTTTAAACAAAATCTGAAGTAAGTAAATCTTGCTTTGTGGCAAGGAAAGATCTCGAGATAACTTACATGCTGTCCCCATGAGCGAGTAAATTTCACATATTCATAGAATGCCTCAGATTTGTTAATTTTGTCAACCAAAGTGCACCAATAGAATCTTTGATACTTCAATTTACACGACGGAAGGCCTAGTATTAGATCCTCCTTTGCTATAGATGTTTCAGCCAAAATAGCATCCATTTTAACTCTAAATTTTGCAATCTAAGGTTGTGAATTTTTAGAGATCATAATGGCCAAGTCTTCATATAATGAGGCTGATGGTGGCGACAGCATTTTGGCATAATTCGATAGAAGACGCCAGTTCAATTTTACTGATAATGGTAGTAGTCCGAGCTCATGACAAATGATAACACTAGGGGTTGACATGGCCAGACCCAAGACCCGTTTCCACAGCTTTCCCTGCAGGACATCCAAGATGTCTTCGATGTCACATAAACAAATGTCTATGTAATATAATAGAATTGGTTCAATTTTTTTAAGATGAAATTTTTTAGGTAGAAGGGAGAATCTCCCAAGTCTCCGAAAAATGATCCTCATCTGTGAAGAGGTAGAATTTTTTCATTTAAGATGTTTCCATATTTCAAGCGAGTATGTCGTAGCCAAATTGTATCCAAGGTAGCGCATGAAAATGGGCCTTGGGATTGCTATACCATTTAGACACCAATTGAATTTAGCAGTTTTTTTCCTACCATCTGCAAAGGAAATAATATATGATTTTGTTGGATTTACCAACAAGTTGTTTTTAGTAGCATAGCTATAAAATAAATTAAGCTTGGTCTGCAAGCCAAACGGCGTCCAATCAAAAAATAGGAGATCGTCAGCAAAACAAAGCCAGTTCAATATTAGGCCACCTAATTTGACCGGGAAAATGACTGCATCCTGCCAACCTTCATCGAGAGATAAATTGCGCCTGCACCAGCCGACAAGAACACTCAGATCAAGTAACGACATATGCCTAGAACCGAAACCCTATAACAAAAGAAAAACTTGGAGGATCCTTGTTTTCTCACCATGCACCGAAAACATGGAATTACCTACCAAAGAATATACGGAACACAAGAAATCACCTAGCATTCAGGAACCTTCTCAAATCCTGGCTCTTCACTGCGTAACTAGAAAACCACCCACAAGAACACCCAGAACACTTATCAACGAAGAATAAAGAGACCGACCTCGGCCCCCACCAAACAACCAAACTCGATCAGAATGCACTCCACGACAGTCCATCAGACATCTCGAGAGACAGTCACAAGAGGACACTACAGACCGAACACATAGTCAAACCAAGACAAAAACACTTAGTTGACTGATCCACAGCATCACGGCCCGTCCCACAACGAAAGCTTCAAGCAGACGTACTCACTTAGATGGTATGGTAAGAAGAGAACCAGACTCCTGCGTCACCCCAAAACCGAATCTCTGTCAGGTGTGGGCCTCTCTTTCCCCCTGCGGAACTCTCGATTCTAGCTATGTTTTAGGACGGCACTGAATTATTCAATTATTTCTCATATCCAGCGAAGTAAGTTACTATGCTCAGTTGGGTGTGGGCCTCTCCCCCACTATGCGGGTCTCCCAAGTCAAGCCGTTTTCGCACCAGGCAGGACTCCTGAAACCCAGGCATTCAGCCATACCGTGATTAGCTGCAAAACATTTAACCCACTAACCAAAAAAAAACAAAAAGCTCAAAACTTTCTACATACTTATCTCACTCTAACACAATCGCCTCTCGCACCGCAATCCGCATGCACTTCACCACACTGCTACAACACAAACCGCACCAAGAGCACACAAGGGCTGACATCACCCCGATACTTGCACCAAAAGCTCAGCACCCAGTGTATACCGAGTTGAAGCTGCCAACAGAACACAATTCCTCTCACCACTCCTCTCCTACTCCCTCTTCACCCTACTAACCCATCCCACCTTCTCGTTTGCAGATCCGCCAGAGCACCAACGATGTTGGTGATGGTGCGTGGTACAAATATCTTTAACATTTAACATTGTATTTTCCTGTGTTCCCTCCCTTGCCGTGAAGTGCTTTGAAACACATTGTGTATATGTGCAATATATAAATAAACTATCATATCATATCATATATGTTGTGCTCACATGGTAAAAATGTTCATTTGTTTATTTGTGGCCTGTGCCTGTTTTCAGTTTGGAAAGTCTGCTTACCTTGCGTGGCACCACATGGGACTGTTAAAGGGACACTCAGACTTGGGGGTTATGACGGGGACACCGGGAGACGATTGCAGAACACAAACACTGTGGCACTGGCACTTTAAAGGACTAGGGCTCGATTCATGGAATTATTTGTGTGTAAAATAATGGATTGTGTGACAAAATGCGTGCAGAATCCCGTTAGTCGATTCATGGAATCGACTGCGTGGGATATTTTGCCGACTTGCGTGGATTACCAGCATGCTCTGCATGTCTCTGCGAGCAGCCGAGTGCCTTGGGCGAGAGACCAAGCAGGGTGTGGGCGAAGCCTATGCAGAGGGTGGATTTGTGGGCGGAACACGGAAAATGGGGAACAACATGCCAAAAAAGTGGGCGTTACGAGGGACAGCACGCAGACAGTCCATGGCATGCCCACAAGTGCGCACGACAAATCATATTCATGGATGTGACCGCACAACCTCTCGCCTGCGAAATGCCCACGCGAAGCCCTCTATCTCTCTGCCACCCGAAAGCAGGCGTACAGACTTGCACAGAGGATCAGCAACTTTGGAAGTGAGTTTGCATGTTAGAGTTATGGGTGCGTGCATGCAGACGGGGTCTGGAGCGTAGTTAGAGTTCACGTACACAATGTAGCGGGGTGCAGGAATTGTTTACGGGCGTTCGCATGCAGATTTTCCTGAGTGATAACCGAATATGATACTCTTACGCATGTTGTCGGGGTGCCGATGACCGTTGCGAGGGACGGTGCAGGCCTGCTTGCGGGGGGACCACATGCACTGTTTACAGGTTGTGTGAGAAACCTGAATGTGTCCCTCCCCTAGTCCCCGGAGATCAATCATCCAGATGGCCAGGACATGGCCATCGCCATATGATCCAGTTCCTGGGGGTGGACCAGTGCGGGAGGATCATCTGGATGGAGGGGTCCCTGGGGAGTGGAAGTGGGACACAGAGGTAAGACACGGTACTCCCGCCCTTATAATATCTTTTCCCCCATCCTACCTCTTAGGATATTTAGAAGTTCTACCCCCCCTTTTCCAACACAAACAATGTCCTACACTGTGACGGACAACAGACTACCAGAACCATTTACCTGACATGTTCCAACACAAGGGTCAGGCAGAGCCAAGCAATTGACAATAACTATTCACACGTGATGGCCCTTTCCCTTCCCCATAGGGATAAAAGGCAGAGCACAAGTGCACACGTTAAGCAAGCCCGAACATACGAGGAAGCAGCTATTCCGGACCGGCAAAACGGAGAAGAAAGGCGGCGAGACTTGGAGGCACGACGACTAGGGAAATCGCCCTTTCCAACTCAGACCCACAAAGCCGCTGAAAGGGAAATCATAAGACTGGGAAGTTCAGCTGGTGTGTGGTGTCAACGGGCACACAGGGCCCTCCCGCTCTGATAGCCAAAGTAGGGAGAAGCAATTGCCACTGTGATACTGCCTTTCACTCGCAAGACAAGAAACTCCAACAGTTCAGCACAGCCGGTGAGTCATAGAAGAATGGCAGTAAACCAAACTGTGCTGGGTCCAAGGTTGCAGGCAGCTACATTGTTTGAACAAAGAGTGTGTGTATTTGTACTGTAAAGAAACAAAAGGTCCAGAGGCAGAGTGGTCCGGCGTCGCAGGGGCGCTCATTCGAAGGACTCTTGACTGGAGCCTTTTTTTGTTTTGTTGAAACGAGAACCAAGAGGCCTTAGGAGAGGCCAGCGCAAAGTGTCAAAGTGGTCCTACGAGGGTCAAGCAAAATCCATCGTACACTCGAAAGTCTGACACATTGAGGAAAACTGAGTGAACTGTGAAATTGGCAAATGTGAACCCGGCTGAGGGATGCCTGCGAATTGGGGGTAAACAGCGATATACCAATGAACATTGTGGCGACAAGTGTGAACCCGGCTGAGGGATGTCCACAGTGAATAGTTGATTCCAAAGACATTGAGACTTTTTGAATGTTACCTTTTGACTGAAAGGCTGTAGTGGACCCGAGTGAGGGAGGCTAACTTGTCCTGGGAGGATAGCTGAGCGGCAACGTGCACACCTTGGAAACAAGACAACATGAAGCAACACAGGTGTGATCCCCGGGTCCGCACTTCGAAACCTCTGGGTATTAAGCGTGTTATAAATACGCATCTATGTGATCCGGCCGCAGCTGAATTTACTGCGGCCGGAACGTGTGCATAAGAAAGGTGTGAACTACCAAAAGTTTGCACCTTTCTCATGTGAACACACATACATACTCACACAACACACCCACAACACATACCCCACCCCCACCCAAACCCCCAACATAAACATACCCTACTTACCTTTTTTTCGCGGGTTTGCTGCGGGGCTGTTCCCCGCAACACCCCGCTCACTATACCACACAGTATAGTGAGCGGGGTGTTGCGGGGGACACCCCCGCAACCCTCGTACTCTCTTTTTTTATACTTACCTATAATGCTACCACCAAAGGTTCAAACTTTTGGTGGTTCGAACCTTTGGTGGTAGCATTTTTCAGACTTTTAGTTCATGCAAACTTTTCGATGTGGTCCGTTCGACCGCATCCATAAATACACAACTAAGACATATTCCTGTAACAGCGCCTCGATGTCCCCAGGCTGTGTTTGCGCTTTAAAAATGCAAATAAATAAATAACACCGAGAGGAGGATCGAAGCCCGGTTGAGGGGGTCCAAGGGCGAAGCGTAATCACCCAACATGAAGAGTTATTGAAGACACTTTTTGTTTGTTGTTTATGGTCCATCAGGCCTTCTAAGGCAAGAGACTTTACAGAAGAGAGACTTGGCCCTAGAAGATCCTGGTATCGTTGAAAGGAACTGTAACCTCGTGCTGTTGAGGCCCAGGCCTTGTGCTGTGCTCAAGAGTCTTGCCTTGTCCCATGCTAAAAACATGGGGAAGGGAGACGCCAGGAATACCATCCTGACTTATCATTTGGTGAACACTTCTTTCTTTTCTTGTGAACATTATCCCACACCATTTTGTAACTTAGTGGTAAGGATTGGCAATACGTTTTTTTTTCAGTATAGGGCCTTTTTATTTGAGAAGACGCCACTGGGACTGCCTTATTATTTGATGGTCATAGCTTGCTCCCCTCTTAGATTTAGGGTAGGCATTTATCTCACCCATTATACAGATCAATAAACACTCTATAACTGATCACTTGCATTTACTGTTCCCACCATGAGTTCCTTGCAGGTGCGTGCATACACGTCTGGGGAGCACGCAACTGTAGCGGTTTCTGGTCATTTTTGGTTTGCGCGAGAGTGTGTGGTGGGGGGGGGGGGTTATTCGGGCCGCGTCTTGCGAATACGGTTAATTTGTTTGAGGGATTCCATGAATACGCAGGGCGCGCAGTGTAACTTCTGCGCCCCAGCTCTCGCCGCTCTCATTGCGGGATAAATGCGTACTTTTCCATGAATCGGGCCCTTATTTTCTGACTCCCTCGTGAATGCTCGAATGGAGCCAGTCTCGCTCATCACATGGGCCCGCCGGCCCCAGGGAACTCCACGAGCCTCAGGGAAGTTGCATGCTAGAAGTCCTGATGCACGTCTAAGGCAAAGTGCTAACGTGTTACTATTAAAAGCCCAACTGGAAATTACAGAAGGAAAAAAGACAATCCTAATAACTCTGCACATGATGCGTTTGTCAATACCAAAATATTATACAAGGGGAAAGAGAATACCTAATCATGTTTTTTTTAATGTAGACACTTCTCGCTTTTCAAATCTGCGCACTTCCAGGCTGGCGACCTTCTTTCGCCATCTTTTGTTATGAGCATGAAATGGTTATAACTGGGGGGGTCTCTAGAGAATTTAATACATTGCGGAGTGTGGATATGAGGTTTGCAGTTTGGTCATTTTAGAGGCAACATCCTTTATTAGGAGCGAGGGAGACGAAATAAAACACAGCGAGACTGTGCCTGGATCAAAGAGCACTTTAAATCAGAGGCAGGGCCAAATCAACAAAAGCCACATCCCTGGCTGTTTCAGGTTAAGGTCATTTTTTGGCATGACTAGTTAGAGACACATTGCCAAAGTAAATACATGGGATACATAAAAGATACGTTCTCTTTAGTAGTGCTGGTTTTGGTTTTCTGCTTTTTCCCAAAGTCCACATTGCTGTGTGCATTTGCTCCCCTGTGTCGTCATTCAGGTATTTTGCTGTTCTCTAGAATGAAGCAGGGCTTTTCCTGTCCAGTTTTACTTGCACAGGCTTCCCTATTTTCTCTAAATGAAGGAAAATAAAGGCCTGGAAAGTCTTTGTATGCAGGACAGTGCTATTGAAATGGTCTCATTTTCTGCTGCTCCTCACTCACATTGCTAATAGAATCTGTCCTCCTTGAGTTTCTGCAGCTTTGGACAAACTCCGTTTCCAGATTGATTTCACTCAGTCTGTATTTAGTGGGCGTTTGCCAGTAATAAAAAAATAAAAAAGACATTGTCAGGTAATCTGCAAGTTTACAGTTTTGCCATCAATGACCCACAGAATAATGCCTGTTGTGCTGTCCTTGTTGTGCTCGCTCAATCCATTGGGCCTCATCAGATACATCCGCCTGATACCGCCGAGCGCAATTACCATTACCGCAACTTGGTCCAGCAGTATAAGCGCCAGATTCCAAGTTGCAGTGGCGGTGTAAGTCCCCATTTGTTTTGAGACCGTAGGACTCAGTGGGGCATTTTTGGCGCAATTTCTGCCGCAGTACTTGTGCAGATAATGGGCAGAAAGTAGGGTGACCAGACGTCTGGGTTTTCCCGGGACAGTCCGGGGAACTCACCCTCCGTCCGGGGGTCCCGGGAGTTTTTTTCTTTTCTAAACCCTTTCCGGGGTCTCAGATATGGTGTCTGTTTTTTTGCCGGGACAGGATTTCGAAATCCCGAAATCGGGTGGCGGCGCAAATCTTTTTGCGCGAATTGGGGCGTGAAATGCTTTTCACGCCCCCATTTCCCCCCACGCTCTACTCCAATGAGAGGAGTGTGCATGTTAGCACACCCGCTCCGCGCTCACCCGCAACAGGCCGGCAACATGGAAGTAGGACTAACGTTGTACGTGTATTTACCTTAGTCCCACTTCTATTTCGGTGGCCCGTCTTTTTTTTTTATCTGGTCACCCTTGCAGAAAGTCAGCACATTCACCTGCAGTTTAGAGCTGGACGTGAATCCTCCACGTTTACCCCAAACTCGAGATTGAACGGTGAGGTAATGCGGCAATAATAGCGTTACCGTTGATGAGGCCCACTGTTTGCCCCTTCCTCAAGGCCCATGTCAAGTCCTTGGCCACTTTCTCCTAAGTCATTGTTTTTGCTTCTAAGTTGAGGAGCACTGCTGCCAAACGGCCACATTTCTGTAATACATTGATCCCGGGATTCTTTGGCTGTTTGCTTTTGCAGAGCCTGGTAGCGAGCGGCACCAGAATTTCAAAATGCACTTTTGCCCGGATCTGTGTACATGATGTACCTCTTTGCTGTGCTCGAGATTAAGCATTTCCGTGGGGTGTTGTGCGGGGTGGAGGGGGCTCCAATTCTACCTACTTTTACTTTTACTCCATTTAAGTAGTGGGCTAAGTGGATTGAGGCTCGATAGTTGCTTCTTGATGGCATCGAAAGCTCAGAGCACTTGTTCTGGAACAGTTTCTTCCCCAGGTGTGCTTATTCCGAGGCCTAGGTAAGCAGTCTGGAACGTTCTGAACTGCCATTGGAGAATAGTTTGAATTTGTTGCTTTTGTTTTTAGCTTTATTCTGGAATACCACGAGCTGGGTCTTTTTTACGTTGACCTCTGGTGCCCAGTTCTTGTGTCATTCCTAGAGGAGGTTACGGTTGAATTCATTGAATTGCTTATTTGTATAGCGCCTCTACACAATGTATTTCAAAGCGCTTCAAAGAGGGAGGGAACATGAGAAAATACAGTTCCATTCAAACAAGTCCTTGAAACAAATTATAATGTGAAAAATAGAACTATAATAATCAGCCTGGCGACATTGCTGATAGAACAAGTGCAAAAACAGGTGGAGGAAGGGAAGAAGGAGACAAACCAGGAGTAACATTACTATGCCTGACAACAATTGTAGTGCATGAATTACAGGGGGAGGTGGATGAGGGGGAGTGTAGAGGGTGAGGGGGAGAGAAAACAAACAGGAGACTAACATAGAAGGTCGGGCGACGATTCAGAGTAGTCTAGGGGTGGGGGGAGAGGGAGGAGAGGACAAGGAGGAAGAGGGGAGGACAAGCTGCTAACAGAGGTCATGGGACAACTGAAAGGAGTAAGTGCTATGAGAGGGGAAGTGGCTGAAAGACAGGAGGAGGGGGTACGAGAGTCCTTCCTTGGTGGGTGCCAGTATAACCAGTTCAGCCGGCTATAGCCAGCATTTAAGTTCTGAGCCATTCAGTGTCAGTCATGGGCCATGGCATTCCTCAAATAACATGGTGGGCCCCGGGGGGGAATGCGAAGCGTTTCCCACCGGGGAGATTTTTGGGGCTGCACAAAGCCAGCGAGCGGCTGTGGGGGGCAGAGCGCCTCCCTAGGGTATTTAAGGGTTCAGGGAACGTTCGGGAGGCAGGCGACGGTTGGACTTGATGATTGTCAGTCCAGTCGCCTGCTCCCGAGCCTTCCCTGAGTAGCTCGGCCTTCGGTGCTGCAGGTTAGCGTAGGTGAGAGGGACAGTGTTTAGCAGTTGGGGGGAGGTTAGTTATAGGCAGGAAAAACTTTTAATTTGTATAATTGTTTGCTATAGCCAGGGGTACTGTAGATAAGGTACCCCCTCTTACTTTATCAGGCTCCGGTTCCAGTGGTCCGTGTTCGGGCGTAGGGGTTTTTCTGTCAGTCACGGCATTGTGACACAGCATTTTCGTCCAGTGCTGCAGGGGGTGGGGGTTAGGTAGGGTACAGGGGAACACGGTCCGTAGGGAGAGAGGGCGGTTTTAGCGGGCATTTGGGTCTGTGCCATCTCGCCCACGGGTTGTTGGGGGGGGGGGGGGGTTATTGAGGTAGGGAGCGCCTGGTCCGTGTTGTTGGCTGGGAGAGGGGAATTCTGTGTGCGGTGGCCGTCGCGTGACTGAGGGGGCAGTGTGCTCCCATTAAAGGGGCCGCGTTGATTTGTTGTCTTTAGGTGCGGTGGTGCTTACACGCCACGGCCCCTGTGTTAGTTGGGCTTTTGGTTTTTGGGGGCTTTCTTTTGCTTGTGGCACTTTATTGCCAGGGCAGGGGGGGTTTCAGGGGCTAGGGCAGTATTTAAGGGGGTAAATAGAGGTAAATAAAATAAAAAAAATATTAATTAATAATAATTTGGAGTATACCATTGGGGATTTTTAGATTTACGTTTGGGTGTTTGCAAGCGATTATTTAACTAGTTTCAAAGTTAGTAGTTGGCCAATTGGGGTATAGGCCCACGGGTAGTTTTTGGCTCGGGGGCTTAGGTTTGCTAGGTTTACTTTCAAGGGGTATATATATTGTAGTGCACAACCAGATTAGTAGTGCACGATGGTGGGCCAGGGAGCCAGCAAGAAGGGTCTGGTTGATGCTAAGGCTCTGAGCGAGGCCTTGGAAATAATTAGTAGAGCATTTAGGGCCCAGTTGGAGGGGGCAGTGGGGGAGGTCACTGGCGGAGAGGTCACGGGGGAGGGGGAGATGAGTGGTGGGAGGCCGTAGCGTAGAGCAGCGGCAGATGGGGCTCTCGCGGCAGTGGTGGCTTGCACCCCCGCGGCGGGGGGAGGGGAGATTTGGGAATCCAGGGGCAGGAAGTTGAGGAGGGAGATAAACAGGAGGGCGTCCGGGGGAGAAATGATTTCGGGTGGGCAGCTATCGAGGGAGGGAGTGTATGATAGCCCTAGGGAAGCTGGGAGTGCTCAAAAGGAGGTGGCTCAAGGGAACCAGAGTGGGGCCAGTGAGGGGGTGCAGAAGGGGTTGACAGGGCAGAGGGGAAGAGGGGGTAAATACCTGCAGAAGAGTGCAGGTGGGAGAAGGAGGGAGAGGTCCCCATCAATTGAGGTTAGAGTGGGGCACAGAACGGCCCCCCCGGGTAGGAGGAGTGAGGGCGGAGGGCGCTGCGCAGCCCCCGCTGGTCAGGTGGTGGTAGAGGGATTTAGAACGGCCCCTCCTCGGTCAGCGCAAGGAGAGCCTAGAGGGTGCAGGACGGCCCCTAGCGCTGAAGATTCCAGGGTGGAGGATGGAACGCCTCGCTCGAGAGAAGAGGACCGGGAGTCAAAGGAGTGGCGGGGCGGACGCCCCGGGCTCGCAAGAGGAAGATCAACTCAACTCGGGCATGAGCTCGCATCCACAATGGTATTTAAGGGTTGATGAAGTTGGAGTGGAGGATTATGTGCGACAATGGGAGGTAGAAGGTTATAGGGCGGTAAGGGAAAGGGGGGAGGAGAGAAGAAGTTTGAGGTGGGATCTGGAAAGGCAGGTGCAGGGTGGTCAGGGGGTAAGAGGTCGGGGGAACTATTGGCTGGGTGAGTCTGCTGACATGTTTTGTCCCCGCAGTAGGAGCCCTCTAAGAAAAGAGATGAGGAGCACCGGTGTGGACGCCAGACCGCAGACGGCCGGTGTGGAAAGAGGTGAGCGGGAAAGGGAATGGTCATCTGCATGGCAGAGAGGGGTCACAAGAAGGGGGACGGGAAATGAAGGGTCTGAATTGCAAGGGGCAAGGAAAGAAGCTGGTGTACAGGCCATTGGAGCCTTGGGGGTTGAGAAGAGCATTTGCTCGGTGGAGGTCCAAACGGACAAGGTGGTGGAGCCATTGGTGCTCGAGGTGCAAGCTGAAAAAGAAAAGGAGGTTGAAGTGAAAGGCAAGGAGAAAAAATTGCCATACATGGGGATAACAAAACTGTTGGGGGCGCACTTGATGGCAGCGACCAGGGAGAAGATTCAGGCGGGGGAATTTGTAGATGTTTTTAAATTGCTCTATAGGGAAGTGAGAGCAAAGGAGGGGTCTAAAGAAGAAGAAAGGGAATTGGCTTTGCGCCCAAGGGTCCCGGTGACTATTGAGAATTGGACGTCAGCATTTATCATTTATGCCAGTGTTTATTGTGAGAAATTCCCGGAGCGTTGCATGGCCCTGCTTAAATATATGGAGGTAATTAGGAAGGCTTTCACGAGTTTTGGGGGATTTGCCTGGGTAAGAGATGATGAGGAATTCAGAGTGAGAATGGCGGAGGACAGTCAGGCGGTCTGGGGGGAGATAGACATGGATCTTTGGCTGCAATGGATGGCTCCAACGAGGCCTGCCCCGACATTGCACACAACAAGTGGGCTGCCTGTGCCTTTCCGGCCCTTTCTTGGTCGCCCCGCCCCTGAGGGTGCGGGGGAGGAGGCAGGGGGCAATCCTCGCAAGGTGTTGGGCGTTTATGAAGGACGGCTGCACAAGGACCCTGTGTAGGTTCAGGCATGAGTGTAGCAAGTGTGGAGGAAAACACCCTCTCACTCAGTGTTTCCAACAGGGAGACAGGGGGAGGGGGAGAGGTTCAGGTAGAGGGGTTGTGGGAAAAAGCTTTTACTCCAATTAAAGTGGGGGTGCTGCAAAAATGGTTGCAATTTTATCCGGACAGGGAAGGGGCTAAGATCTTGAGTGAGGGGTTTTGTGAGGGTTTCAGATTGGGGTACTAGGGCCCTAGGGTGTGTCGGTGGGCTGAAAATTTGAAGTCAGCCAAAGAAAATGTTGAGGTGGTAAGACAAAAATTGAGCAAAGAAATAGCGGCGGGAAGGATTGTAGGGCCATTTGATGACCTGCCGGGTGACTTAGTTATATCCACACCGGGGGTGGTGCCCAAGAAAGCTCTGGGGGAGTTCAGATTGATACACCATTTGCCATGGCCGGAGAGCATGTAATTCAATGATTTCATTGCCCCGTAAGAATGTGGGGTTGTGTATGCAAGTGTGGACCAGGCGTTGGAGCTGGTAAGGAAAGAAGGGCGAGGGGCCTTCATGGCCAAGTGTGACATTAAGGCGGCTTTCAGGTTATTGCCGGTGCACCCGGAGGATTTTTGGTTGTTAGGTTTGCAGTTCGAGGACCGCATATACATAGACAAAGCCTTGCCAATGGGGTGCGCAATTTCCTGCGCTTTGTTTGAACGGTTCAGCTCCTTCTTACAGTGGGTTTTCTCATTTAGCTCGGGTTGGGAGAGTGTGCTGCACTATCTGGATGATTTTCTGTTCATTAGCAGGGCAGAAAGAGAGGGGGATTGCAAGGAAATGCTAAAGTTGTTTCAGGAACTAATGGAGGAGTTGGGTGTGCCTTTAGCGGAAGACAAAACAGAAGGGCCAGCAGTGGTGTTGACATTTCTAGGAATTTAACTGGATTCAGTGTCCATGACCTCACGCTTGCCGCACGACAAGGTGAGCAAATTGGTGGTATTGCTGGAGAAAGCGGTAGGGGCCAAGAAAATGATGCTGGTTGAAATGCAGAGATTGGTGGGGCATCTGAATTTTGCATGCAAGGTTGTGGCCCCAGGGCGGACGTTTTGCAGGAACATGGCGAGGGGTATGGCGGGAGCAAAGTGCCCACATCATCGGATAAGAGTATCGGGGGCAGTGAGGGAGGATTGCAGAATTTGGCTGCGCTTTTTGGAGAGTTTCAACGGAGTGTCAATGTGGTTGCAGGGAGACCCGGTGACATGGGAAGTACAGATATTTTCTGATGCAGCAGGAGCAGGAGGTTTCGGAGTTTTTTGGGGGGGAAAGTGGCCATCGCTGTGGTTGAAAGAGGGAAGGAGTATAGCATTTCTGGAATTTTTCCCCTTGCTGGTGGCATTGGAGTTGTGGGGGAAGGATTTGCAAAATAAGAAAGTGAATTTCAATGTTGACAATGAATGTGTGGTCCACGTGGTGAACAGGCAGTCAGCTAGGGATCAGAGGGTGGTGAGACTGAGGAGAGAATTTGTTCTGCGCTGCATGGAATGGAATGTGGTGTTTAAGGCAACACATGTGCCGGGGAAGGATAATGGCACCGCTGATGCATTATCTCGTTTTCAATGGCAGAGATTCCGTGGATTGGCTCCAGATGCGGATCAGGAGGGGCAGCAGATTTCGGAGGAGCTGTGGAAGATAGGAGGCTGAGAGCGCTGGCTTTGGTGGAGGGTTCATTGGCCTCGGCATCTAAGGAGTCATACAGGAGGGCCTGGGAGGATTTTATAGGAGGAGGAGCTTGTAGTTGGAAGGGTAGATGGATGCGGAAGAGCGGAGGAGGGATGATGTCATGAATTTCCTCCTGAGGTGCATAGACAAGGGCTGGTCAAGGGCAATTATAGCAGGGAAGTAAGCCGGGATTGCTTTTTATGGGAAATGGTTTTGGGGTTTTCAGCCGAGTGGTGGGGAAATGGCGAGTAGGATGTTGGAAGGATGGGCGAGTAAGAGGGACAAGGATAAGAGGAGGCTGATATCGGCGGAATGGCTGCAGAGGTTGATTGAGGCGGTGGGGGGAGTTTGCTGGTCGGTACGGGAAGGGGAGCGGTTTGCGACTTGTTTTACTTGGTTATTCTTTGGGGCTTACCGGGTTTCTGAGTTGGTCGGGGGAAAAGGGTGTTTAGAGGGACTGCAATGGGAAGATGTTCAAATTACAGAAGAAGGTTTGGACATCAAGATTAAAAGGTCTAAGACGGACCAAAAGGGAAGGGGCTCTTGGGTTTTACTGGGTCGGGGGAGCAAGGATTTATGCCCAGCTCAGGCGGGCAGGGTGTGGAAGGAGCGTTGTGGGGGTAAGACAGGCTTGGTTTTTCAGCATGTGGATGGGTCGCCAGTTTCAGCGGCTCAGGATCTGGGGGTGTTGCGGAAGGTTCTGGTAGCGGTGGGAGAAAAGGCAGAGGGTTTTGGGACACATTCCTTTAGGATGGGCGCAGCATCTGAGGGTAATAGGCTGGGTTTTTCAGAGGATAAGGTGAAAAGCTTGGGGCGTTGGAGGTCCGGGAGATACAAGGGGTACGTCAGGGAGTTTGATAAAGGGGAATTTTGAAGGAAGGTGGCGGAGGACCTTGGTGACAACAGCGTTTTGGTTGAATGTTTTGATTTGTCAGTGATTTCGTAATGTCTTTTTCAGATGCTGTGCGAAAGGAGGGGGGAGTTGCCGCAAGTGTGGATTGTCGGCCATTCAATTGTTAAGTGGGCGAGGAAAGAAGCGGAGAAAAGGGCTCTTGGTAGGCAACTGGGGTGTAGCTATAAGGATGTGGTGGTAAGATGGCACGGGTTAGGGGATCTGCGCTGGGATCAGTTGCTTCCTATGTTGGCTGGGTTGAGGGCTGCTATGGGGCTCCAGAGGTGTTGATTATTCATGCTGGAGAGAATGACCTGGTAAGGGATACGGGGGTGGCTCTGCTAAGGAAAATGAAAAGGGATTTAGTCTGGGTGCGGGAAATGTGGCCTTAAGCAGCTGTGGTGTGGACTAAGTTGTTGCCAAGGAGAGTTTGGAGGGGAGCGAGAAGTGAGGGAGCAATAGAGCGGGCTAGGAAGGGGATAAACAGAGAGATGATTAAGTTTTGTGCCTCGGTGGCGGTACAGGTTATGGACCATAAGGAAATAATCTATGAAGGTTTCATGATCTTTAGAGAGGATGGGGTACACTTGTTGCGTTATGGGAATAATCATTATCTGGCGGACTTGGGCTCTTGGCTGGGAGATTGGGGGAGGAGTTGGAGGTAAAGAAAATTGATGGGGGGGTGGGCAGAAAGAACACCTCAGAGGAGGGTTTTTCTGGTGCCGGGGGCATGGCCCCTTTTGATGTGGGGGGAGGGAAGCACAATGGGGAAATGACACGGGAAAGGATGGGGTGGTGCTGTTTGCACAAGCGGGCCACCCCGGGGGAACAGGTATTGAGCCTGGAGGGGCATGGCCCCTAGGAGAAAGCGGGACACCTGGAAAAGGGGTAAGGAGACAGTAGGGTCCAAGGGATAGTTAGGGAGGAAATGGCTTTATTTAATTATTTAATTGTTGGGGGAAAATGAAAATGTTAAATTATTTAATTGGTTGTTTAAAATATTTCTTTAGTTTGTAAGGCCATGGAGCCAGGTAAGCGTTTAATTGTAAGCTTTGGCCTGTCACATTAAAACAACCTTTTCCACTTTTGAATGAGTCTGGGTTTCTGTGCAGTAAGCCAAAAAGGGGAGTCATTGATCTAGAGATGGTTCAGGAGTCTGTGTCAGAATCCAATCAGACTCTGATAGAAAAGGTTACTGTGGATTAGGAAATTCAGTATTTTCTGGCTCAGGGGGCTGCAAAATGGGTTTAGAGGTTTCTGTGTACACAGCTCCCCTATAGGTGCTTGGGTACAGGGTGACCACATCTTTATAGATAGGAAAGATTAGGCATTCGGCTCAAGTACCTGGGAAGGGCGCGGATGTCCAGAATGATGTTGGATAGTTTCACTAGTGCTTTTCTGATCTGGTCCAAGCATAGTGGTTTATTTAGGAAGAGAACTGATGGACAAGTGTCCATCATGACACAAGAAGTTCAAAAGGGCATTCGCAAGGATTTTTGCCAGTTTTAGGTAAAGTGGCATTTTTGCTGGTCCCTCACTTGGCAACAGAGTCAAAACGGTGACCCCAGATATGCAACATGCTATGGGTGCCCCAAGATTTGTCTTACCATAAAACTGGATTTGGAGGTTGATATTTTTAAAATTCAGCAGGGGCCCACACAGGGCAACAATATTTCTCCAGTAACTCAACCAGTGTCGGTAAAATAAAAAACACTTATTTGAGCACCTCGAAAAATAATACATTTAGTATACGTGTGTTGTCACCAAAACCCATGAGGATGTACCCTAGGCATAGATCAGCTGTAATCCACTTCCTTCGAAGAGTAACTAGAACATATGTATTCAGCAATCAGGATTTTCCAGTAATTCACACTGGGGCCACCCTTCCGGCCTTCCTCATCCAACCAGCTCAGAGCCCTAATGGCCACTCTTAGAACAGTCACTGGGTGCAAGCACCAGCCCCCTCCAGAGCTGGTAAACCTTCTCCCAGTGCTCATGACAGCCAGTTATGCTATGTTAAAGGATGTATTGGTAAAGAAGGCCAGGATGGCTAGAGTATCTTAATGCTGGACAATGGGATAGCCCGATATATATATATATATGCACCACAATTCACCTCCGTTTTGCTGGTATCACCTATTTTGGACTCAGCACCATACTCCTCCATAGACATCAATGAGCTCTCACCAGTCACCAACACTGTACATTTCCTGCCTTGGCATCTCAATAGGTCAGGAGATATCAGATCCACAGAGGCAGCTGCTTTGTAACAAGCCTTTAGGTATTTCGAAGTGGCCCCAGGACACGTCTGCCTACTGAGACTTGGCGTTAGTTCCCACCTCTACACACTCTACGTGGTGATTTTGAAGCAGAGCTATACATTTAGTTTAGAGGAGCAGTTACATGCCTCTGCAGCAAATCCCACCCCAACCTCCTGTATGTTGGAAGCCTGGAATTGTGACATGCTCAACACCAGCTGTTGTGAACATACCTCGGAGAATATTTGAAAGAAGATACCCACTGAGAAAGCCCTATCAAATGTATCCCCAAAGAGACGACAATCTGAGGGAGGAACTCCCTGAAGGAATATGAAAAAATGAGTGAAAGAGAAGCCAGTGACGTCACAAGAGACACGCATGATGCCCTGGGATACTGGTTGAAGATAATGTATGGATCACACAAACTGATGGCGAAGTTAAGAATCAAGTAAACTTTCATATGCGAAAAGAAGACAGCATGTGTGCGAAGCACTGCAGAAAATGCAAGCCGTTCAAGAACTGTACAGATGCTGTAACGCAAGTAGACTAAGTGATCATAGAAGCTGGTTATATGTAGTGAATAGACTGCAGGCGAAGCCGCCATTGTATAGAAGCTGGACATCGGTGTCGTGAATTTTAGTATTCCAGGCCCTTGGAGAGGAAAGGCTGAGAACTGTGTCGCAGCAAGAATAAGCTGAGATTGCAGATGAGCATGGCGAAGCTGTCTGACCTGGTGTCAAAGCTGAAGCAGCCAAGACCGGTTATCTATTCTTGAAGGCAGTGAACGTGAGAAGCTGAATCATCCCTTGTTAAGGTGCAAAGATAGAACACCAAGCATGCCAAGCTTCATTCATTTAAGACATTTAATTGCTCCAAAATCGACCAAATCGTGGTCTCCTGTCACGTGAGCCAAGGATGGAAATAGAGTTGAGCTTGGAGTCCTAGAACAACGATAGTGCGTACTCGCACTGCCATGTATTCCCAGAGACAAGAATACTTTGCAAGACCAAGTTCAAAGACAATCTTCATGGTGGAAGGCATGGGTGATGAGATGTTGGGCTAATTGGGTGGGGAGGTAAAGTCAAGTCCACCTCCTGGCACCTGGGTCTGAACTTACATGCTGCTAAGTGAACCGAATGTTCCAAACATGACACTAGCGTGCCAACCAAATATAAAGGGCCGTATAACAATGGGCCTTATAGTTTGAAGACCACTGATATATCGTGTACTTACGAGTGTTGAAGATGACATGTTTTAGAGGTAGGCATAAGTTGTCCACCTGACAGATAGCCAATCACAATCCCAGCTCCTATAGAAAGTATACTTAGATGTTCCCCTTGTCCGTATCACAATCCCTTGTAGGTTTTTCTCATTTGCCACATAGTATGAAGTCACGTTGATGTATTTTTTGTACAAAAGGATGTTTTTATGCAAAATTCAATGAGAGCTCGAGCAAACATCTGTTGATGTCTGTTTTAACTCCCCGTTTTAGAGGATTGTTAATGAAACAGCAACCTTTGCCATCTTACTGAGTTGGTTTGGTTATTTGATGTTGGAGTTATTCTGCATCCCTATCCATTGCATGCACGATATCCAAAAGAGCCATATGCTCATTAGCCAAACCATTTCCATGGTTACAACCTTAGACTATGCTCCTTCCCTATTGGCCCTGAACTATAGTTATTAGGCAGAATGCACACACACCATTGTGAATCTGGACTGCATAACCTGCTCAAATATGACACTGGAGAGCTTCGATTGTCTGCAGGATTTGCATGGCAAGGCAGGGGACATTTAGACTGAGGGTGTGGGCAGCAATTGTATTGATTTATTTAGATTTTTAAGGCTCAATACCAACAATCGCTCCAGCGGGCCAAGAGATCTAATGCAGAGATTCACCATTCATGTCAGGTGTGGATGGTGCATCGTCTGTTGTGTGTATCTATATTTTGCAATCTGTGGTCTTGCTTTTCAATAATGAAGAGCTGCAAGTGACAATGCATGAAAAAGGGGGACGGGTTGTATGTTCTATGCACATGTGACGCTGGGGTAATTTGAGAGAACCCTGTAGTCCGGTGTAGTTTTTATTATCTATTACGGTTGCTTGATTTGTTTGCTTGTAGGCATCTTTGTACATTGTAAAGGTATTCAACTGACCCCTTCTTTCCCAAATTACCAATCATCTACTGTAGGATGCTTTGGGGAATTGGCTTTGAAATGCAAATGCCCCACACCCGTAGGTAAGCCAACAGTAGCACCCAGAGAGACTTGCCCCCTTCCCTCATTTACCATTAAACGCTTTCTGCTCTGCAGCCCCTACCTGGCAAAGCTGAAACATCACAGCTCGCATGAATGAAGCCAGGTAGGAACCCCAGCCATGATGGCCGCGATCTGTTCGTTCGCACCTTTAGACCCTACTGCACCACCCCACACACCCTCCCTGGCTACACTATACTGGTTGCGAGACGATTCCAAGAGCTAGCATCTGTTTTGTACGTGGCCTCCTCTTCCCCCAAGGAACCTCTAGTGTGAGCAATAATGAAAATAAAATAAATAAATATATATATATTTATTTTAATTTTATTTATAACTTGTGTACAGCAAGTGCTATAATCAGTATAATCATTATGCACACAACTAAGGACCATAAAGCAGCCCAATAGCATAACAGTCTGCAGCATGGCTCACACAGTCATAGCTTAGAAGGAAAAAGAAACAGGGGGTCAACTTTCAACTCGTCCTAAAACATAATACAATCAAGCTTTAACATTCCCAAGTTACAGCTGAGTACAATCCAGAGAATGTAACATGCACAAGACAAACAATGAACACACATACACACACAACAAATATAATAAATACAATTAAAAGCAAAACATCACAGGACTCGGAATAAACCAAGGTTAACAATACAGTCCATCGAGCGCGGACCACATTTCATCATATACGTGAGGATTCTCCCTCCCCCTGTGCATGACTTTCTCGTGATTAGAAAGCATAAGCAAATCGTTCAGCCAAGTATCTAACAGAGGTTCTTTCCTAGTTTAAGTCATAAGTAAGATTTACTTGTGAGCCAGAACAGCGCTCTTACAATCCAAAGTTAAGTGCCAAAGGTATCCCCCCTCCCTCCCCCACCCCAAGTCATGTTCCTCTAGGGTTACTATAGAACATCCAGAATGCCTTGTAATAGTAATATTACCCTCTAGGTCTAGACTGTCGAGCACACCCATCCAGAAATCTTTAACCCTCGAACAGTCCTATAGCATCCTTGTCCGTGCCCCCCTCTCCTTCCCACATCCTCCAACAGCGATCGTTGTCTAGGAGGCCCAAAGAATGCATCTTTACAGGCGTCCAGTACAACCTACCAAGAATATTTTGGCATACAAGGCGTAGATTAAGATTCCGTTTTGCCAAAGCTGCCATTTGTGCGTGACTCGCCCTGGGATAAATCATAACCCAATTCTGTGGAGCATTTCTGTCGTAGTCTATCCCAACCACTGGTTATTTCAAACCCAGTTGGCCTAAGCCTCAAAAACAGACACCTTTCAGGCGGAGTATCAAACATCACTCATGACCCTGGTCTACCCGCCACAGAAGCCTCTGTTAAAGCAATGCTCTCAGACTTGTATGATGTTTAAGAAACCCTTCCCATCCCTTGCTTGCAAATTATCACATAAAACATAAAAACTGATCAAACGAGCATCTTCCAACAGGTTCTTCTCTTCTAGAACACCCTTCATGACCCGCCTTTTCCAACATAACGCCTCATTATGCACGTGAAGAGCCGGATTGTTCCACAAGGAGGCATTCTTATGCCACCGCACACTTGATCATTCTCCTTCAACCATTACCTTACATGCCAGTGATAAAGCCCAAGTAATCTAACAACATGCAGTGGTTTAGACAGGGCATAGAGACTGGCAAGCTTGAACGGCAAAGCTGTGTGAGCTTCCATTAGTAACCGTTCTGGAAACATCTCCTTCTTACGAAAATCCATTACCGATTTTTTTAAGTATGAAGCTTTTATGGTACCTGCCCAAGTCAGTGTAACCAACCCTCCCCATTTGCTACATCACGGGCTACAATGTAATGTGGAAGTCTTTTAGTTTATCTATCACTCACAAACAATCTTTAAAAACCTTGCCCTTCTTATTCCATTGAAAAGGGTCGAGGCAGCGACTAAATGATATAGCGAGCTCCAGGAAGTCATGCCATTTTGATTGCATTAATTTTACCCCACACATTCAAGTTAGCATGACTAGATTTACTAATGACCTTTTTCATATCAGTTACCACCTTATTACCTTAACCTTAACAATTCTATTTAAATCAAGAACCAAAGCCATTCCTAAATACTTCACACTATCATTAGAACTCCAGTCTAGGAAGTGAGTTCCGAGACATCCATCAGACAGTGGACATATCTCCAGTTTAAACCAATTTAGGTTATGTCCTGACAAATTTCCAACTTGATAAAAACAACTCTTAAAACCGGACCACATTCTCGAGGCTTCGAAAGAAGAGCAACAACTAAGTCATCTGCGTAGGCCAACACACTTAATGCCTAAAGATCCGATCCTCAGTCCATGGAGACGTGGATCCTGTCGTATGAGCTCCATCAAGGGTTCTGAGCAATGTGAAATACAAATGGGGACTATCGGCAACCCAGCCTTGTACCGCTATATAATTGAAACGTATTAGAGAGTACTCCATTCACCCACATTTTTTCTACCGATCCTTTATGCAAACAACGTACCATTCTCACAAAACGTATCTCTAAAGCCCATCGTGCGTAATGTGAATTCCAGAAAGGTACAGTTAACCAGATCAAAAGCTTTCTCAGCATCCCATCGAAGAAGCTGCGTTGCGGTCGCCATCACATTTATGTCCAAGTATATTAACCATCGAGCAAATGTTGCCATACCCATATCTCCGAGTAACGAACCCCGCCTGTGATGTGATGCATGTAATCGCATCTCTAATGCACAAAGTCATTTGCATACACTGTTGCAAAAATGTTCATGTGCACATTAAGTAGGGAAATCGGACGATAATTTTCACACTTTGAGTGATCTCTACCAGGCCTCGGGATAACAGTAATTATAGCTTCCTTCATCGTAAGACACAATTCCCCTCTGTACAATAGGTGATTCAACAAATCACATAGGATAGGCGATAGGCGCTTTGAAACAGGCAATACATCTAATCCCGGAGACTTGCCCACTTGCAACTGATTTATAGCCGATTATTCTGTTGCAATATTTTAGAACGTGCAAAAGTCATCTTGCCCTAGAGTTGGGATGAGTTGAGCCAGTGCAGGACATGGAAACAAGTTGCTCTGGGAATGCGTCTATTGTAGAAAAGGGGCCGGGAGGTCGAGTCCTGGCAGGCGAGTGATCATTTTCTAAAAAGTGTAAAAAATAAATAAAATTACAGGGCTATAAAAACACTCTGGTTTGCAGAAATGACTTGTATCGTGCAGAAATCACATAATAAAACAGCCTGACATTATATAGAAATAGTTTTCTGAACATGTTGAGAAAAAATAGTAGAACTGCAGCTTTAGGTTACCATTTGGAATGGAAGCTTACAATTACCAACATGTAAAGTAATGTGATCTAACATCTCGAAATGTTACTAGCAAGAAAGAAAGTGAAAGAAAATTCAAGATAATATTAACTGGGTGTAGTCTTTGTTTCACACAGCATGCATGTTGGGGCATCCGAACAGGTCACTGCCAGTGCAGTATTGCATGGCCGCTCGGCATGGATTTTGGGTTTCCCCAAATTCCATATCCGGAAAACGCCAGCCCAGTTTCTGCATTGGGCACTGCTTCAAAAAAGCAATGTACATGACCATTTTACTCCTTGCAATCAGGCTGATGCTAAAATGAATAATAAAATAAAAACAGGGAGCAACCAAACGCAGGCATCGGCTACCTGCACTGCTCAAATGACCATTTAATGTGCACCAAGTGAAGCCAATATTGATTTTTAAATTATAAATATATTTTATTTAATGGAAAATACTCGAGTGGGAATGACTTGCTATTATCCCATAAAATTCCCTTTGGCTTGCAGTGCATCAACGTTCTCTCCCATCCAGTCCAGGCGGGGACAGACAGACAAACTGGCCCTCATATGACTAGCACCAATACCGATACCGCCACCAACTTGGTGGTATGGGGACTTACCAGTCTATTCCGACCTTTGCGGGACCGGTAAATCCCAATTTGAAAAGCCATTCCCCATTCCCATTTCAGGCCCCACAGGGCTCAATGGGAAGGGGGAAGGCGTCCACGGTATCCCTTTGCGGGTCCCGTCCATAACGCCTGCTAAAATCGGGCGTTAAGGGAGGGACCGGCAAAGGGACCTCGGAATAGGGCGCAAAGGGATTACCGGCACCGGTGTCATTACCGGTGCCCGGTATCCCTTTGCGCCCGGGTCGTAATGACCCCCACACACTCTCTAGAAGGGATGCGGCCCTGCCTTCCAGTTACTTCAATGGGTCAGCACCAGCCACCCTCCCCGTTTATCCTTGCAACGACCATCACTTCTCCAAGGGCCATCTCCTATTCTGCTAAAGCCGAACACTCGGGTACAAACCCGGCAGTAATCTCAGCCTTAATAAAACTTCAAACCACTGTTCTCTAAAAAGAGAGGCTACGAGGAGTAAACGCTCTCTTGAAAGAGAAGACCGTTTCCTCGCCATTGGCCATGAGACTTCAGCAGCCAGGCTCTACACGTTGGATGCCTGCAACGTTCCTTTGTCAATACTTTCTGTCTAATGTCAGACCTGTCAAACCCGGAGATTTGCCTCACGTGATGCCACGCCCATTTGTGTTCAAGACTCCACCCACTCTGACAAACACTGGCTGGATGATGTGCGCCATGTCTTGGCTGTGCGGGTAATGTACACGGTCAGCATTCCTCCTCTACACACTATCCCAAAAGTGCTTATTGCATTATATTACTACAAAACATACCGCATAGCCATCAACACATGACATGAAAACACACTGCAAACGCTTTTCATATCAAAATGATAAAATAGGTTCATTAAGCAGCGAGCAAGTCGCTGGGAGAGAATCGCTAAAGGGGCGCTATTGCTTGGGGGAAAGGCTCCTGGGCAGAGACGTTTTATGGGAGGGCAAAAGGGGCACTTGCCCAGGGCCCCCACCTTGGAGGGGGCCCCACAAGGCTACCTGATCTGAAGAAGTAAGATTCCATTGTTCACCAGTCTCAAATAGCACACATCAGGATTTTTTATGGGGTGCTAATGAGACTCCAAACTCATTGCCTTTCTGTTTTGACAAGTACATTCTGCCTTTATCAATTCATCATGTATTGCTCTCTGTGTTCACTGTGTTATACATAGTTTGTGTGTTCCTTATGGCACAAATCTGTAGTATTCTTTCCTTCCTGTGGTAATTATGTTGATCATGTGCAATAGGCAATGGTGAAATGCATATTGATAAATTGAATGCCACAGTGGTTCAGAAGTTAGCTCAGTGTGTGAAGCACCCATTGCAGAGATATGTCTTCATATGCACAATTAGAATATCACATTCCAGCAAGGCTGGCTGAGCCTTTCCTATGCCGGCAGTTTATAAACCTGCCTGCGTACGTACTTGGTTTTGCAGAACAGCAGCTGCTATTATCAGCAATGTACATGTACCAGGTAGGGGTTGCTATAAAAACTAACATATCATCTGTACGGTGATGGTCTAGAAATTTGTTTGTTCAGATGGGGTGTTGTAAAACCTGGGCATAAACTGTTAGTCCAAGAGGTGAATAAGTATCCAAATTCAAGACTATGGAACAAAAGCGTTCAGGCTTGTATCCTGGATTTGCCAGCAGACGATACAGTAATCCTGGTCAAATCATCTAATAAATCTTACATTACTGCGCTGTCTTCTGTGAGGTTTGCCTTCTTGCATGCTGCTGGTATCACTTAGCCCATTACTTGATCTTTCTTCTTATGTAGGCCATTTGGGTGGAAAGCATGAACCATATGTTGCAGGCCTCAGGCAAGCATATTTTAAGGTCTGCTTGTTTGACACAAAAACTGTTTGCTTTTTGGTAAAAGACAAAGGTTTTAATGCACGTTTATACATTAAAATGTCAGAAGCCATTGTTTTGGAAGTATCTAAAGCTTTAAAATACAAAAGACAACCCCAGATTAAATTTGGTAAATCACATAGACTGGCATGCTGGTTCTTATATACTTCCCTTGATGGAGAGAATGAAGCTAGAATCATTCCCATTTTGCATAACACACTTCTATAATATTTTGTTTTAAAATGGCCATGTTTGGTAATGTCATTTGTGCACTTTCCTAGTCCGTTTTTTTATAAAATTAGATTGTTTTAGTTCATCGTAAGAACTGGAAGAGAAAGTGTTCAGATGCAACAATTGCAGAGTTGGCACACATCCAAGCTTCACCCCTTCACCAATGTGTGACCCTGGGAATTGGGGTTACTGCCAACCTCGTAATGAGGCCCCATATCTCATCTCAAAGTGTTTATTACGAGAGGTTCCCAAGCCTACTCTCATGAACTTGACATAAAAAAGGAAGTGCATACTTCGTGGCGACCCACGTTCAGCTCCAAGAGATAAAGGAAATCCCACAAATTCATGCTCACACTTCCTTTGCAAGCATGGGTCTAAAGAAGGTAGATTCTTTGCTCCTGTTCAGATACATGGTCATTGTGATTCATCCAACTCTTGTAGCCACAGGGTCACGGGCGACCTTCATTTCAAAACAAACCTTTGACCAACTTAACCTAGGAAGGGGGCAGGGTCATGAAATAAATCTCAAACCTCTACTAGGAGAACTTCAAAATACTGACAAAAAGGAGAGATCTCGCAATGGAATTACGAATCTGGAAATCAAAACTGGGCAACAATGGGCTCATTACGAGTTCCACGGTATCCCGCAGATAATTCCGGGAGGATATCGGGGAACTACTGTACCGTCTCTGCCGCCTGATATCCCAGTATTACTGGGATATTGCGGGTGGTGGAGACACCGGCAATCTTGCATTGCCGAACCTCTCAATATTGCCAGTCCCTAAACCTTTCAAAATCCTCAGCCCTCCCTGGTGATTTCCTTCTCATGGTATGATCTTCATAAAAGACGTATTCATGGTTTCACTGTGTTAATAGTAAGCATATTTATATCGTACACCACAGGCATTTGTTCCTTTGATATCTAGTGGCAACACTATTTGAAAACCATATCCCACTTCTAATCTCAGTCTTTCTTCCTGGTACACCTTCCTGGTAGCTTCTAATCTGCCTCCACTATCCATGCTACGGTATGTTAGTGTTCTCCTTCTTTCTGATTGGTGGTCTCTATCCCTGCATGAGCACTTTTGCATTCTGTGAGGCAGCTAATGTGAGTTCTCCGTCTATTATGGATTACATGTACCTTTTATATACGGTCCTGCATTAATACTACAGGCTGCATACCTTCCTGGATGTTATGGATAAAAGTATCCTGTATGTACTAGAACAGTAACCTCTTCATAGACTGCTAATGTTGGCCTTAAATTGCTAATTGTTTATTATTCTGAATGAAGAGGCTAAGGGGACCTAAAGGGAATAGACCTGCTTATTATGCTGTTAGTACAGAATATCAATCTATAGGTTGTGAGCGCGACGGGTGGGGAGCGTGACCAGTATTCTTGATCCCTTAATTCCTTTGGTTTGTTGGAGGGGGGGCCCAAAGATGTCCGTAGGAACCCAAAAGTGCTTAAGATGGCCCTGCACCTGGGGGCCCTTTGCGTTCACTATGCTCGGGCCAATATCCTAGTTCTATGAAGTTGCTGAATTCCTGCTGCATGTCCAAAATGCTCCACCAGTCCTAGTTACCACCCCCCCCCCCGCACCAGCGTTTCCCAACCCTTTGAAAGGTTGGCGCTATGAAGCAAGGGGAGTGTAACATATAATGGTTGAAGCATATGGCGATATCTTTCACAGTTTATTGTAATACTTAATATACAATCGTTTTTTGAGAACCTCCCCCATCTCAACTGAGAGGAGAGCGGATGGCAAGACCTACACGTGGCAAGTTTCTTTGGGAAGCGATGTCTGCCATCCATCTATTCATAGTGTTGCTTTCATCCGGCAGCGCAGGGTTGCTCTATGTAAATGTGTTAATGTTAAAGGATATTTGTACCGCGCACTACCAGCACCGGAGTGGTCCCCTGGCGCTCTGCCAGCTCTGAAAAAAAGGAGGGGGTGGGGAGAGTTAGTGGGTTGAGCTGGAGAAGTGCAAGAGAGCAGTGATGTGCTGTTGGTGGCCTCAGCCCGGAATTCCTTTGGCTGGGCTTGGGGTATTATACTGTCAGAAGGCGTTGTGTGCTGTTGTGCGGATCTATGTGTGCTTTGTTTTGTTGTACAGTGTAGTGAAGTTTGTGCGGATTGTCGTGTTGTAGGTTTGTGGTGGTGTTTTGGTTAGATTTTGAGAGGTGTATGTAAAGGGTGAAGTTGTTAGCGAGTTGGTTAATTGGCATTGCTGTCTTGAAGTGAAGCGCTAAATTTTCGTATTTCTAATTAGGTGGGGTGTGTGGGCGTCTCCGTGTCTATGTACAGATCAGGGTTGTATGACACTCACAGTCCCTTTCCCATATGGCATCTGTACATATGCATAACCTTGCCCAAGTTGAGTAGCGGTCGCCTACGTGGCCCCTGTTTGTGTGTGGGGCAGGCAAGCATTTGTGCGTCCATTGCAGTCTAGCCCAGAAAGCATTCCCTATCTAGTCTAGTGGGAGGGCGGCATCAGTAAGCCTGGGTTTGCTCCCTCCCTGAGTTCAGACTCCTCGTCTTCACCCTCTTATTCGGTTGCTCATTCACGTTACCGTTCCTACCCCCTTCGGAATATGGCAATGCTAACGCTTGCAGTTATGTCCAGAGGCGGCGTTTGTCTTCATTCACAACTCTCTTCGGACCATGCCCCTGCCAATATCCACAGCTTAGTGTGGCAAGAGCCAACGTTCACCCAACTTTATACTGGTATAATCTATAGTAGCATTTATCGAGTGGGTGAAGGTTGTTGCTGGATTCTGTCCTCATGGGTGTTGCTTGTGTCCCATTAGACTTAGTGTGGTCTAGTTTCTTTAAATATGCTGCAAAGAAGACCCAGACTTCAATGCGCTGCTTGGATAAAAACAGGACTATAAGAAATGTTCATCCTGGACATGTTCCAGGCCTCCCTCGCTTCCATGTTTAAATCTGCGTGTTTTCACGTGCACTGCTTTGCGGTTATGCTCCTCTGCCTGGAGTGCGGAGCGCTATGGGGTGTAAGTGTACAGAACTATTTGGCAAAATGAAATCTATAGTTGCAACCATAAGGAGAACCCTCCCAATTCCCTGAATTGCGGGTCACTGTCACGAATGGCGCCAGTTCACAGCCATCCTGCTTTGAATCCAGGAGATTTCACCTTCTTCCCCCGGAGACCGGTCCCAGTTGACAGTCATATGGCTGGTAATCTGGGAAATGTCACGCTCTTCCCCGGAGAGTGGTGCCAGTTGACAGCCATACTGCTGGGAAAGCAGGAAATGCCACGCTCTTCCCCGGAGAGTGGTGCCAGTTGACAGCCATACTGCTGGGAAAGCAGGAAATGCCACGCTCTTCCCTGGAGAGTGGTGCCAGTTGACAGCCATACTGCTGGGAAAGCGGGAAATGTCACGCTCTTCTCCGGAGAGTGGTGCCAGTTGACAGCCATACAGCTGGTAATCCGGGAGATTTCGCTTTCTTCCCCGGAGACCGGTGCCAGTTGACAGCCCTACTGCTGGGAAAGCGGGAAATGTCACGCTCTTCCCCGGAGAGTGGTGCCAGTTGACAGCCATACTGCTGGTAATCCGGGAGATTTCGCTCTCTTCCCTGGAGAGTGGTGCCAGTTGACAGCCATACTGCTGGTAATCCGGGAGATTTCGCTCTCTTCCCCGGAGAGTGGTGCCAGTTGACAGCCATACTGCTGGTAATCCGGGAGATTTCGCTCTCTTCCCCGGAGAGTGGTGCCAGTTGACAGCCATGCTGCTGGTAATCCGGGAGATTTCGCTCTCTTCCCCAGAGAGTGGTGCCAGTTGACAGCCATGCTGCTGGTAATCCGGGAGATTTCGCTCTCTTCCCCGGAGAGTGGTGCCAGTTGACAGCCATACTGCTGGTAATCCGGGAGATTTCACTCTCTTCTCCGGAGAGTGGTGCCAGTTGACAGCCATACCGATTGGAATGCAGGAGATTTCACGCTCTTCCCTGGAGACAGACCCAGAGGCTGCGGCCTAATCCCTGAGGGTAGGCACTAGGCAGGTCTGCCCTGTGTGCAGTACAGTTTGTTTTTATATTTCTATACCAATGTTGAACAAAACAACTTGATAGATGCTCTGTTGTGAGAGAGAGAGAGAGTGTGAGAGAGAGAGAGAGAGAGTGTGTGTGCGAGAGAGTGAGCGAGTGTGTGTGTGTGTGATCGTGCGTGTGAGAGAAGTTGTGCAAGGGAGTGAGAGGAGAGAGTGAGTGCGAGGGAGTGCGCGAGTGAAAGGTGGAGCAGTGTGTATTGGAGACAGTGCGTGTGTGAAAGAAAGTGAGGGAGTATGCGCGTGAGAGTATGTGAAAGTGAGAGACCGATTATGCGTGTGTGTGTGAGTGTGTATGTGTGAGAGAGTGTGCGTCCTCCTGAATCCATCAACATGTCAAAGTGCAATCGAAGGCTGCAAGGTGATCGATGTGTGTCCCACCCAGGTACACTGCACCTACTAAGCAATCTTTTACAGTACCTGGTGCAGTTTGTTCAGGTGCTGCACATGTGACATTCCTTGGCAAGAAATGCCAGTTGTTCTAGTACTGCGCATGTGCTTTGCAAGCCTTGGTGTCTCATCTTGCTCCATCAAACTTCACCGCAAAGGATCTCATCTCTGTAGCGCCTTAACGCGACTTGATGGCTACATGATTTAGTTGTTCATTGCCAGCTTTCAAAGCCGGAATGTCCACCCCATGCCAACCATCACACGCTGACAAATATACTTGATGTTCTGCCCCTTCACAGGAAGGCAAAGAAAGAGGCAATAACAGAGACGCTCAGGGTGAGCCCTGGTGTGGCAAAAAGCGAGGTTTCATGTGCTCGTTCCAAGTAGGATCCATCTGGAGCATTAACAGGTGGCACAGATTTTCGGGAAGTTTTTTTAAATCTTGAGAAATTACCCTTTTTTCTCCCGTGTAGAATCTCACGCGTTGAGCAGTCGATATAATGCATGACGGAGCTTTGCCATTGTTTCTGGTCCATGTAATGCATGACGCAGCTTTGCCATTGCTTCTGGTCCATGTAATGCATGACGCAGCTTTGCCATTGCTTCTGGTCCATGTAATGCATGACGCAGCTTTGCCATTGCTTCTGGTCGATGTAATGCATGACGCAGCTTTGCCATTGCTTCTGGTCGATGTAATGCATGACGCAGCTTTGCCATTGCTTCTGGTCGATGTAATGCATGACGCAGCTTTGCCATTGCTTCTGGTCGATGTAATGCATGACGCAGCTTTGCCATTGCTTCTGGTCGATGTAATGGATGACGCAGCTTTGCCATTGCTTCTGGTCGATATAATGGATGGTGCCGCTTTGCCTTTGCTTCTGGTCGATATAATGGATGGTGCCGCTTTGCCTTTGCTTCTGGTCGATGTAATGCATGACGCAGCTTTGCCATTGCTTCTGGTCGATGTAATGGATGGTGCCGCTTTGCCATTGCTTCTGGTCGATGTAATGGATGGTGCCGCTTTGCCATTGCTTCTGGTCGATGTAATGCATGGTGCAGCTTTGCCATTGCTTCTGGTCGATATAATGGATGGTCGATATAATGGATGGTGCCGCTTTGCCATTGCTTTTGGTCGATGTAATGGATGGTGCAGTTTTGCCATTGCTTCTGGTCGATGTAATGGATGGTGCAGCTTTGCCTTTGCTTCTGGTCGATATAATGGATGGTGCCGCTTTGCCATTGCTTCTGGTCGATATAATGCATGACGCAGCTTTGCCATTGCTTCTGGTCGATGTAATGCATGGTGCAGCTTTGCCATTGCTTCTGGTCGATGTAATGCATGACGCAGCTTTGCCTTTGCTTCTGGTCGATATAATGGATGGTGCCGCTTTGCCATTGCTTCTGGTCGATGTAATGGATGGTGCAGTTTTGCCATTGCTTCTGGTCGATATAATGGATGGTGCAGCTTTGCCATTGCTTCTGGTCGATATAATGGATGGTGCCGCTTTGCCATTGCTTTTGGTCGATGTAATGGATGGTGCAGCTTTGCCTTTGCTTCTGGTCGATATAATGGATGGTGCCGCGTTGCCATTGCTTCTGGTAGATATAATGGATGGTGCAGTTTTGCCATTGCTTCTGGTCGATGTAATGGATGGTGCAGCTTTGCCTTTGCTTCTGGTCGATATAATGGATGGTGCAGTTTTGCCATTGCTTCTGGTCGATATAATGGATGGTGCAGCTTTGCCATTGCTTCTGGTCGATGTAATGGATGGTGCTGCTTTGCCATTGCTTCTGGTCGATGTAATGGATGGTGCAGCTTTGTCATTGCTATTGGTCGATGTAATGGATGGTGCAGCTTTGTAATTGCTATTGGTCGATGTAATGGATGGTGCAGCTTTGCCATTGCTTCTGGTCGATGTAATGGATGGTGCCGCTTTGCCATTGCTTCTGGTCGATGTAATGGATGGTGCCGCTTTGCCTTTGCTTCTGGTCGATATAATGGATGGTGCCGCTTTGCCATTGCTTTTGGTCGATGTAATGGATGGTGCAGCTTTGCCTTTGCTTCTGGTCGATATAATGGATGGTGCCGCGTTGCCATTGCTTCTGGTAGATATAATGGATGGTGCAGTTTTGCCATTGCTTCTGGTCGATGTAATGGATGGTGCAGCTTTGCCTTTGCTTCTGGTCGATATAATGGATGGTGCAGCTTTGTAATTGCTATTGGTCGATGTAATGGATGGTGCAGCTTTGCCATTGCTTCTGGTCGATGTAATGGATGGTGCCGCTTTGCCATTGCTTCTGGTCGATGTAATGGATGGTGCCGCTTTGCCATTGCTTCTGGAGAATAAGTCTTTCTGAAATTGCAAAGCGTTAATCAATTACTTATTTGGGTGCTAGAAGTCACCTTGCAGCTGCTTCAGGTCCTTGACCGCCAGGCGGACAGTGTAGTGATGGAAGATGGCTGGAGGTCGAAGGTCCAACCCAAAAGCAGTCATTCCATGCCAGTGGTCACAGTGGAGCTGTTGGTTCAATTTAAGGCTGGATCCGGTACTAATGCAGGAGACTCCATTCACCTCAAGGTAGACATCGAGGTTTGGCAGGTCAACAAAAGTGGTTCTATTGGCCAAGATCAATACTGGGATGCAATGGGAAATGGATGTTGGGTCCGAGCAAGCAATGGGCGTTATGCTTTGGATTTCCTAAACTAGTCAGTTATCCAGTGGGCCTAGAATCAAGTTATGTAATGTTATTGGGATCTATACCGCACACTGCTTGCATTTGTAGGGGCTCCAGGCACTCTCACTCATTGGAAAGAGAAGGAAGAGGGCTAGGTTAGTGGGAAAGCAGGAACATGCAAGATCGCTTGATGTTTGGTTTATGCGTGCAGACCGGAAGTACCCCGAGCCAGTCTGCGTGCAGGTCTGTTTCTAAGTGTTTTGTGACGAGAGCACATATTCATTTGTGTCAACAAGGGAGCCTTGCGTGCCCGTGGTGCCAGAAGGCACTGGCCTGGATGTGCCACTTGATTTGAGAGGTTTAGCATTCTGTTATTTGATGTCTCTGGAAAAGGTTCTCGTAGCGTCTCCAAGTGACCGATTCACAGGGGCCACATAAATCTACTATAAACTAATCAATATCATTCAGTTCCTGTGGATGGCTTAGTTTGTATCGTGTGTTCGAGTGTATAGGTTGGGAATGCTAGCGTTGCCAGGTTAGATTAGTGGAGGAACCGGTGGACAACTCGGAGCTTTCATCCGGGGAGCGGTTCTGCTTAGGGTGAAGTCTAGGTAGTGGTGTCCTTTGGGTAAGGGACTTGTGAGGCTATGTGCCGATGAACTATTGAATGTAGAGGACGAAATTAGGATTTCATAAGTAGGAGATCAAACCAACTTCTGGATATTGTGATGAATCTGAAGTATTCATCCCTTCTCCTCTAGGGTACAAGGACTCCCATTCCCATAAGAAACGCCCTTCCAAGAAGCCAGTGGCTGCTTATATGGAAATTGTGAAACATACTAGGAACACTATATTACCTAGAACAAGCAGTGACATTGTACCCTTCTCGTTGGCTTTGGACAATGCTAGAGCGTATTCGGAATGCAAGGAGGAACGATTCAGGAGAGGCAGAGTCACGCAGTACAACAGAGCCGACGGTAGCGTGAGCATAGGGAGCAGAGAATGTAGGACGCCCGAAGACTGACAATTTGTGCAGCGGACGAGTCGCTGCAGACACAGAAGCAGAAAAGCCATCTCCACTGGTGGCGTGACCATGCCGAGGCCATGGTGGGTTGGGACCCCGCTAACGAACGGCAACACGAGAATCCTATTGTTGACTGAAGCCTGGAGTCTGTATTGAGACAAAAGGACTACTGGAACCGAGGAGCCGTCAGAGTGGCCCTCGCAAGCCGAAGAGAGAAGCAGGCACGGGAGAGTTGCCCCCATGGAAATGCGAACCCCAGTGAGCAGACCCAATGCAGATGCAGGTAGCAGGGTTGCTCAGGGATGGGGAAGAAGACAGGAATGAAGAGGATTCAAATCGAAGTATGGTTACCGGAACCCTAGAAACCCAAAGCGAACAGAATTAGATATAAAAAGCAGCAACAACAGGGTCTGGAGGACCCCTCTGAAGTAACAAGTGGGAACGAACCAGGAGGGGTGAAACATTTGAAACACAAGTATACAGATGCCATATGATATGGTAGGTTATTTATAGCATGCTTAATACCCACAGGTTTCTAAGCACGGACCCAGGGATCGAACCTGGGTTGCTCCGTGTCGTCTTGCTTCCAAGGCGAGCACGTTGCCCCCGAGCTATCCTCCATACAATTGGACAGCAAAGGGAGACAAGAATAATCACTCGAATAAACAGAACTTTAGGTTTAAACCATTATCTGGAATGGATCCAGCTCATAAGAGTGTGGAGGGGCTGAATTATAGAACTATGTTGTGAGATAACCGATAAAGGCATTTTCACTGATCAAGGAACCTTTATGATATTTTTCTAACGAACACATCATGAGAACGGCTTTTGGAACAGTGACCTTGGCAGGGCAAGGCCTGTCAACCAGCAGCAGACTCCTCTTTTGAAGGTTGTTTTCAACAATGGTAGACAGATAGAAAGTAGGTTTTGAGGGAGGAGGGGCAAGCACCCTGTATTTCTGTTTCGTAGGGAGGGAATACACTCATAGTGATGGGGACATCCTTGAAATGTCCTCTTTTGGTCAGCCTCCTTCTGGTTGCCACAGTATCATGCATAACCAGGGGGAACCAGGAGCTACCTCTGGGGAACCAGGAGCTAGTGCATAGTATGCTGGAAATGTAACTTTCCCTTGAGATGCAAACGTTCACTTTTTCTCGGCCCTATACAATCCATTTTGCTTTAAATGTCTTCTAGATATTTCTAACACTTCTTTATGCAAACTACCAAATACACAAAAGTTGTCACATTGGAATGTTTGCCTGAGGAGCCAAAGGTAGCTGTTGGTGTCATGCTAGCCAGGCTCCCCTGGGCTAGAGCCCGGAGAGAAGTAGCTCCCAGCTATTTCGAATCCTTGGTAGGGTGGAGTCTGTGACAGTGGACACGGGCCAGCGGCCCGTCCAGGATGACAGAGGAACAGGGGCACAAGCCGAAACCATAAGAGGAATGCGTCTGTGGGTACCAAGTAGACAGTGGGTGGGAATAGTGGCAGAGGGAAACTCCGGGTAGGTATTCCAGAGAGGGGAAGACTCCGAGTGGGGGCTCTCTAGCAACAACGGAGCATGGTACAGGTCAAGGTGCAATCTGTAGCAGCCAGTCACGCGAATTACACTGTGCAAAGGAGGGAAGAAGCACAGCAGGGTACTAACTGCACTGGGCTCCAGGTGGCCAGTTCACAGTGGGACACCAGTGAGCAAAACCTCAGAGGGGCGAAATTGCAATGGGGCACATACACAGGAGCAACATTACAGGGGAACACATCCGATAAGGCAGAATCACAGTGTGGCACCTGAAAGCAGTAGAGTGCAAGTTAGAAAGTAGAACGGGGACCAGGGTAGCGGGGGCGCAATCAAGCCCCATATAGCAAGGCATAGCATGGCCTAGCGAGGCAGGATGAGTGCTACCCGACATTCCTACAGCATGGCCTAGCGAGGCAGGATGAGTGCTACCCGACATTCCTATAGCAAGGCATGGCATGGCCTAGCGAGGAAAGAGGCAGGATGAGTGCTACCTGACATTCCTATAGCATGGCATGGCATTCCTATAGCCGGGCATAGCATAGCCTAGCCAGGCATAGCATAGCCTAGCCAGGCAGGATGAGTGCTACCCGACATTCCTACAGCATGGCCTAGCGAGGCAGGATGAGTGCTACCCGACATTCCTATAGCAAGGCATGGCATGGCATTCCTATAGCAAGGCATAGCATGACCTAGCGAGGAAAGAGGCAGGATGAGTGCTACCTGACATTCCTATAGCATGGCATGGCATTCCTATAGCCAGACATAGCATAGCCTAGCCAGGCATAGCATAGCCTAGCCAGGCAGGATGAGTGATACCCGACATTCCTATAGCAAGGCATAGCATGGCCTAGCGAGGAAAGAGGCAGGATGAGTGCTACCTGACATTCCTATAGCATGGCATGGCATTCCTATAGCCAGACATAGCATAGCCTAGCCAGGCATAGCATAGCCTAGCCAGGCAGGATGAGTGCTACCCGACATTCCTATAGCAAGGCATAGCATGGCCTAGCGAGGAAAAAGGCAGGATGAGTGCTACCTCACATTCCTATAGCATGGCATGGCATGGCATTCCTATAGCAAGGCATGGCATAGCCAGGCAGGATGAGTGCTACCCTGCATTCCTATAGCAAGGCATAGCATGGCCTAGCGAGGCAGGATGAGTGCTACCCGACATTGCTATAGCAAGGCATAGGATGGCCTAGCGAGGCAAGAGGCAGGATGAGTGCTACCCGACATTCCTAAAGCATGGCATGGCATTCCTATAGCAAGGCATGGCATTGCCAGGCAGGATGAGTGCTAACCTGCATTCCTATAGCAAGGCATAACATGGCCTAGCGAGGCAGGATGAGTGCTACCCGACATTCCTATAGCAAGGCATAACATGGCCTAGCGAGGCAGGATGAGTGCTACCCGACATTCCTATAGCAAGGCATAGCATGGCCTAGCGAGGAAAGAGTCAGGATGAGTGCTACCTGACATTCCTATAGCATGGCATGGCATTCCTATAGCCAGGCATAGCATAGCCTAGCCAGGCATAGCATAGCCTAGCCAGGCAGGATGAGTGCTACCCGACATTCCTATAGCAAGGCATAGCATGGCCTAGCGAGGAAAGAGGCAGGATGAGTGCTACCTGACATTCCTATAGCATGGCATGGCATTCCTATAGCCAGGCATAGCATAGCCTAGCCAGGCATAGCATAGCCTAGCCAGGCAGGATGAGTGCTACCCGACATTCCTATAGCAAGGGATAGCATGGCCTAGCGAGGAAAGAGGCAGGATGAGTGCTACCTGACATTCCTATAGTATGGCATGGCATGGCATTCCTATAGCAAGGCATGGCATGGCCAGGCAGCTTGAGTGCTACCCTGTATTCCTATAGCAAGGCATAGCATGGCCTAGCGAGGCAGGATGAGTGCTACCCGACATTCCTATAGCAAGGCATAGCATGGCCTAGCCAGGCAAGATGAGTGCTACCTGGCATTCCTATAGCAAGGCATAGCATGGCCTAGCCAGGCAGGATGATTGCTACCCAGCATTCCTATAGCCAGGCATAGCGAGGCAGGAGGAGTGCTACCCAGCATTCCTATAGCAAGGCATAGCATGGCATAGCCAGGCAGGATGAGTGCTACACGGCATTCCTATAGCAAGGCATAGCATGGCCTAGCCAGGCAGGACGAGTGCTACCCGACATTCCTATAGCAAGGCATAGCATGTTACCCGGCATTCCTATAGCAAGGCATAGCATGGCCTAGCCAGGCAAGATGAGTGCTACCCGACATTCCTATAGCAAGGCATAGCATGGCCTAACCAGGCAGGATGAGTGCTACCCCGGCATTCCTCTAGCTGCTGCCTGGATCAAATCCTTTTTGAGCAATAGATCTATGAGGGTCTTTGCCCCATCTGCAGCCGCAGACCCCTCCCCAATTCATTGCGGCGTACCTCAGGGATCTTGCGTGTCACCTACACTTTATAACATTTTCATGAAACCACTCTTTGATGAGCTTGACTATCTGGGTGTCTCCTACACTAACTATGCGGACGACACCCAGATACTCATTCCCATCACAGGTGATTATCTAGCTGACACCAAGGCCCTCAACGACGTCTACTTGGTCATCCAGGCCTGGATGGCCCAACACCAGTTATGCCTAAACGACGATAAGACGGAGCTCCTCATCTTGGGCACCTCGCAACGCCTGAGCAAATTAGAGCCATCCTATCAGTCATTCACCATAGCCGGTAATACCATACGAGTCTCGAAAGACACCAAAACGTTAGGTTTTTACCTTGACGCCACCTTATCCCTATCTCAACAAATAAATGCAGTCAGATCTATATCTGCATACACGTGCAAACTAATTGCAGCTTGCAGACTGTTTCTTACCACCCCTAACAGTGTCACACTAGCGAGAACTCTCATTATGGCCAAAATTGATTATTGTAGTGCTCTTTACCTAGGTACCCGCCAAAAGAACTTGAACAAACTTCAAACAACCCAGAAAAATGCCATTCGAGCTGCCCTAAACATCCCCCGTAACCACCACATCGAGAATCCAGAACTAACCTAAAATGGCTACCTGTCAAGCAGAGAATCTCACTAAAAACACTTGCCCTCATGCACAAATGCTTGGCTAACAAGGCCCCCCATCTACCTATGCAGTCGGCTATCTCGCCACTCAACCTCCGACCTCTAAGAACTGCCCAGACCCATTGCCTTTCGATCCCTAGGTTTAAACTTCAAAAAGCAGGTGCCACTAGCTTCCCTGTCCTAGCCTCTAAGCTATGGAACTCCCTCCCCACCACAATCAGATCTGAAGACTCATTCAACACATTCAAGTCCAAAACCAAATCCTGGCTCTTCGACCAGCACTAAGACATGTTCTGCGCCCTTGCCCTACATACTTGGCACGCTGACCTCCTTACTATTCTCTGCACACCCTAGGAGTATATCCACTGTCAAGCCTTTAGAGGCACTGTAATTTTATGTATATAGAAACTCTCTAGTAGTCTGTTAATGACATTTTTATGTCTGTATATTTGCATTATTGTAACCTTGTACAAAGTGCGCCCTGATGCCTCCGGGCCTGATGGTCTGCGCGTTATAAATAAACAAATAGAAATACAAATAGCCAGGCATAGCATGGCTTAGCCAGGCAGGAGGAGTGCTACCCGGCATTCCTATAGCAAGGCATAGCATGGACTAGCCAGGCAATATGAGTGCTACCCGGCATTCCTATAGCCAGGCACACCATGGCCTATCGAGGCAGGATGAGTGCTACCCGGCATTCCTAAAGCATGGCCCAGCGAGGCAGGAGGAGTGCTACCCGGCATTCCTATAGCCAGGCATAGCGAGGCAGGAGGAGTGCTACCCGGCATTCCTATAGCAAGGCATAGCCAGGCAGGATGAGTGCTGCCCAGCATTCCTATAGCAAGGCATAGCATGGCCTAGCCAGGCAGGATGAGTGCTACCCGGCATTCCTATAGCAAGGCATAGCATGGCCTAGCCAGGCAGGATGAGTGCTACCCGGCATTCCTATGGCCAGGCATAGCATGGCCTAGCCAGGCAGGAGGAGTGCTACCTGGCATTCCTATAGCAAGGCATAGCATGGCATAGCGAGGCAGGAGAAGCGTGCTACCCCGGCATTCCTATAGCAAGGCATAGCATGGCCTAGCGAGGCAGGAAGAGTGCTACCCGGCATTCCTATAGCCAGACATAGCGAGGCAAGAGGAGTGCTACCCGGCATTCCTATAGCATGGCATAGCGAGGCAGGAGAGGCGTGCTACCCCGGCATTCCTATAGCAAGGCACAGCATGGCCTAGTGAGGCAGGATGAGTGCTACCCGGCATTCCTATAGCACGGCCTAGCGAGGCAGGAGGAGTGCTACCTGTCATTCCTATAGCAAGGCCTAGTGAAGCAGGAGGAGGGCTACTCGGCATTCCTATAGCCAGGCATAGCATGGTATAGCATAGCCAGGCAGGATGAGTACTACCCGGCATTCCTATATCAAAGCATAGCATGGCCTAGCCAGGCAGGATGAGTGCTACCTGGCATTCCTATATCAAGGCATAGCATGGTATAGCGAGGCAGGAGGAGTGCTACCCGGCATTCCTATAGCAAGGCATAGCATGGCCTAGCCAGGCAGGATGAGTGCTACCCGGCATTCCTATGGCCAGGCATAGCATGGCCTAGCCAGGCAGGAGGAGTGCTACCCGGCATTCCTACAGCAAGGCATAGCATGGCCTAGCCAGGCAGGATGAGTGCTACCCGGCATTCCTATGGCCAGGCATAGCATGGCCTAGCCAGGCAGGAGGAGTGCTACCTGGCATTCCTATAGCAAGGCATAGCATGGCATTGTGAGGCAGGAGAGGCGTGCTACCCCGGCATTCCTATAGCAAGGCATAGCATGGCCTAGCGAGGCAGGAAGAGTGCTACCCGGCATTCCTATAGCAAGGCACAGCATGGCCTAGTGAGGCAGGATGAGTGCTACCCGGCATTCCTATAGCACGGCCTAGCGAGGCAGGAGGAGTGCTACCTGTCATTCCTATAGCAAGGCCTAGTGAAGCAGGAGGAGGGCTACCCGGCATTCCTATAGCCAGGCATAGCATGGTATAGCATAGCCAGGCAGGATGAGTACTACCCGGCATTCCTATATCAAAGCATAGCATGGCCTAGCCAGGCAGTATGAGTGCTACCTGGCATTCCTATATCAAGGCATAGCATGGTATACCGAGGCAGGAGGAGTGCTACCCGGCATTCCTATAGCAAGGCGTAGCATGGCCTAGCGAGGCAGGAGTGCTACCCGGCATTCCTACAGCAAGGCATAGCATGGCCTAGCCAGGCAGGATGAGTGCTACCTGGCATTCCTATGGCCAGGCATAGCATGGCCTAGCCAGGCAGGAGGAGTGCTACCTGGCATTCCTATAGCAAGGCATAGCATGGCATTGCGAGGCAGGAGAGGCGTGCTACCCCGACATTCCTATAGCAAGGCACAGAATGGCCTAGTGAGGCAGGATGAGTGCTACCCGGCATTCCTATAGCACGGCCTAGTGAGGCAGGAGGAGTGCTACCCGGCATTCCTATAGCATGGCATAGCGAGGCAGGAGAGGCGTGCTACCCCGGCATTCCTATAGCAAGGCACAGCATGGCCTAGTGAGGCAGGATGAGTGCTACCCGGCATTCCTATAGCACGGCCTAGCGAGGCAGGAGGAGTGCTACCTGTCATTCCTATAGCAAGGCCTAGTGAAGCAGGAGGAGGGCTACCCGGCATTCCTATAGCCAGGCATAGCATGGTATAGCATAGCCAGGCAGGATGAGTACTACCCGGCATTCCTATATCAAAGCATAGCATGGCCTAGCCAGGCAGGATGAGTGCTACCTGGCATTCCTATAGCCAGGCATAGCATGGTATAGCGAGGCAGGAGGAGTGCTACCCGGCATTCCTATAGCATGGCATAGTATAGCTAGGCAGGAGGAGTGCTACCCGGCATTCCTATAGCAAGGCGTAGCATGGCCTAGCGAGGCAGGAGGAGTGCTACCCGGCAATCCTATAGCAAGGCATAGCATGGCCTAGCCAGGCAGGAGGAGTGCCACCCAGCATTCCTATAGCAAGGCATAGCATGACCTAGCGAGGCAGGAGTGCTACCCGGCATTCCTTGGAGGTTTCAAGTGTAGTGGTTGGAAAAACACCTGCAGATTTTAAAGGACCCTCCAAACCACTTAAGAGCTATTGAATTCAAGGGATCACAACTGGACACACGAGTTACATAAGGGCTCACAATGGACAGAACAATGCACCCTCACCTTTTCAGTATAGGGATATTTTATTGGCAGTCCCAGAAGTGCCATTTAGAACATTAACAACCCCCCCCCCTAATCCGCTCCGCCAGTCCTTCTCACAGGGTCAAAGCTCCTCCGCCACTTAGGAACCCCTCATTAACCCCCAGGGTCCCATAACAAGCAATTTTGGTTTGACAATGACAAGTATTCACTCATGATAAAGTCAAAACATTGATTTAAGTTGCAAAACTGCGCAGTGTGTGGAAGGTCGATCGTTTTTCAGAATGAATACTGGCTACCATTTAATGCACCCCAGTACTCTCCCCACCTCGAGTGAGGGAGGGCCGTTTGGGTACTGCTGCATCGCCTCTGAGCTTCCCATGCATGTCAGTGTCTACTGACATGGTGTGACCACAAAAGTGATGGGTGGAAGGTTTCGAATGAATATGAACCACTGGCAATTGCTCTGGGCAACCTTCCACACCACCTTTTTTTAGCCCGTCTGCGCCATTGCAAAAGGGGTCAAGCCATGCAAATCAGTCATGTACTGCCACCAATAGAAGCAGCCCAGCCTGAACTGCTAGGCCAGGTCCCCTCTGCATGGAAACACAAGCAACCCGAGACATGTTTAGGCCTCGTTGGGCCTCCTCAGTGAGGTGCAGCTTGGTTCCCTATGGCGCAGCGAGAAAGGGACCCACGTCTGGCATACCCTCTCTCACATGGAGAGACAAACTGTGACCACAAAAGTGATGGGTGAAAGGTTTCGAATGAATCTGAACCACTGGCAATTGCTCTGGGCAACCTTCCACACCACCGTTTTTTAGCCCGTCTGCGCCATTGCAAAAGGGGACCAGCCATGTGCAAATCAGTCATGTACTGCCACCAATAGAAGCAGCCCAGCCTTAACTGCTAGGCCAGGTCCCCTCTTCCCATGCATGTCAGTGTCTACTGACATCACACGTAGAGAACTATAATCAGCGATGACGTCACAGTAAGTATCCGACGGTTATGGTGTCAGTATTAGAAGAGATTAAAGATCATCTCTAAAGCCTCACATTGTTCATATTTGGATTGCCATTAAATCTACACTTATCCAGAGCACCTGAAAGTAATAGCATTTGATAGGGCTCCCAATTCTTTGTAACCAGAATGTATGTATTTTTGCTTTTGTATAGCCCACTAAAGCTTTAGGCATCAAAGCGCTGTTACATTTATATGCTTAAGGTTACAGTTGCATACAATGCTTAAGGTTATGGTTACATATTTGCTTCAAGGTTACGGTTGCTATTGCTTATGTTGCTTAGGGTTACACTTAAGGTGGCTTGCAGTAACAAACATTGCTTAAGGAACGGTTACTAGATTCCATCATTGCTTAAAGGTTACACTTAAGGTGGCTTGCAGTAACAAACATTGCTTAAGGAACGATTACTAGATTCCTGCATTGCTTAAAGGTTACACTTAAGGTGGCTTGCAGTAACAAACATTGCTTAAGGAACGGTTACTAGATTCCATCATTGCTTAAAGGTTACACTTGTGGCTTGCACTAACAAACATTGCTTAAGGAACGGTTACTAGATTCTTGCATTGCTTAAAGGGTACACTTAAGGTGGCTTGCACTAACACACATTGCTTAAGGAACGGTTACTAGATTCCTGCATTGCTTAAAGGTTACACTTAAGGTGGCTTGCAGTAACCACCATTGCTTAAGGAACGGTTACTAGATGCTATCATTTCTTAAAGGTTACACTTAAGGTGGCTTGCAGTAACAAACATTGCTTAAGGAACGGTTACTAGATTCCTGCATTGCTTAAAGGTTACACTTAAGGTGGCTTGCAGTAACAAACATTGCTTAAGGAACGGTTACTAGATGCTATCATTTCTTAAAGGTTACACTTAAGGTGGCTTGCAGTAACAAACATTGCTTAAGGAACGGTTACTAGATGCTATCATTTCTTAAAGGTTACACTTAAGGTGGCTTGCAGTAACAAACATTGCTTAAGGAAAGATTACTAGATTCCATCATTGCTTAAAGGTTACACTTAAGGTGGCTTGCAGTAACAAACCTTGCTTAAGGAAAGATTACTAGATTCCATCATTGCTTAAAGGTTACACTTAAGGTGGCTTGCAGTAAAAAACATTGCTTAAGGAAAGATTACTAGATTCCATCATTGCTTAAAGGTTACACTTAAGGTGGCTTGCAGTAACAAACCTTGCTTAAGGAAAGATTACTAGATTCCATCATTGCTTAAAGGTTACACTTAAGGTGGCTTGCAGTAACAAACATTGCTTAAGGAACGGTTACTAGATTCCTGCATTGCTTAAAGGTTACACTTAAGGTGGCTTGCAGTAACAAACATTGCTTAAGGAAACGGTTACTAGATTCTTACATTTCTTAAAGGTTAAGGTTGCTGTTTTTGCTTAAGTTACTTACAGTTACATACATTGCTTAAGAATACGGTTACAGATTACATAATGCATGAAATAAGGTCAATATTCCACATTCTAGATTACACAATTCAAAATAACACACGAAGGAAAGACAGCTTGATGAACAGTGAGAAAGACCCCAACCGAGAGGCGCCGAGGGCAACACGGTGGATGAAGGCCAGGGAAAGTGGGTCCAGGGGCTTCGATTCCAGAAGGTTCGAGTTGCACAGGCCTGGGATCAATACTGCTACAGGCTCTTTGTTCATAAGGGGGTCTAGAAGGGATAGCAATCCTGCTGTTTCTTTACAGTCGACTCTTCGGGGGTTTACCTAGTGCCAACAGACAGCTTCCGGGCGCATGAGATATGCAGCAGCAGGCTAATACCCAAAAAACGCACCGTTCTGACGAGTGCAGTGAAGAGAAGTGCATTCACAGTGCACCACTGGGTATGTGCAAGACCACACACGTCAGACATCTCGCAAAAAGTCCAAAGACACCGCCTCCACATCATACACCGACACCCAATGATTGCAAGCATCCTCCAAACATAACGTCACATCTCCCCCCACCCCCAGGGGCGTTGCTAGGGGGGGGGGCTAAGGGGGCTATAGCCCCTGATCTTTTGATGTAGCCCCGGATAGAATCTCAGGAGCTACAGCCAAAAGACTGGCTAGCCCCCAGTCCCAACATCAGCATAGCCCCGGGTCTTTTCAAGACCTAGCAACTCCTCTGCCCACCCCCATAACCCACTACTTTAACCAGAGGCCCTCAAGCATGTTGCTCGCGCCATTACCTCAGGAGACAGGCTTTCCCTTCAGGACAAGTGCAAGGCGTGTGATTTCTGAGGCCAAAATAAGAAGTTGCCTCCACAGCACTACATCCAGCTTCTAGGCACAGTCCTTGCTGGAGCCAAAACGTCTCATCGATTGGAAAGAACGCAGCAGGTGACGGGTGGGGTGCACGAAGGCGAAGAGCACCCCACACACACACACACACACACACACACACTCACCTCCCTCCTGGGCTGGAGCAGCAGAGCACGGCCGTCTCCGGGTCAGGCTCTGCTCACATGCTCTCTAAGCCCGTCAAGAATGCGGGCCCATGTGCGTCACTGGGCGCTGCAAGATTTGGGTCGCACAGGGGGCAAACCTGTGAGGCAAGATGCCAGAAGAAATAGCTGGTCACACACCTGCTCCTCAGGGTGCAAGAAGACCCGCCCCGTGCCGTCCAACATTCGATAACACACAGGCCCCGATTCTGAGGCGACAACCCTCCCAGCCCCAAGCCCCCTCCAGTTGTCACCAGCCACCGCCTTTCTGAGTCGATTGGGAAGAGGTGCTTTCCAGCTGCGGACAAAAGCCCGTCTTTATGGGCCAGCGCGTGCACTAGTTACATCGCAAGCACTTCCAACAAATCTGCCACTTTTCTTTTTCACCCAAGTTTGCTTGACCCTTCAGTAATTATGCAAAGTGGTGTGCAGTAGATATCAATCTATTCATCTCCTTTTTACGTGCAAACCCGGGGCTTTTTGGGTGTAGAATCCCCCCACGTGGTCTCCCTTTCATTCCCAATGGTTGCTAGGGCTGTTCTCAAGCCATACATCGGGCATGTGCAAAAGTGCAGGCGTCATGGCAGCAGCCACATTCTCACTTTAGCAGAACATGGTGCTCTTAAGAAAAGTGTTCTTCTTTCATGTATCGGGCCCTTAATGCAGACATTTTGGGCCAGGAAGAGGGAGGTTCTCCTTTTCCTTATTCACTTGTGTTGGAGAGAAGTACATTCTAGAAAGGCAAAAGTAAAACAATGTTGAAACATCTGCATATTGCTAAGTACTACTGTTAGTTGCTACCAGCCTTCTGCTAGTGCCCCATGTTGGTCTCTACCAGCCTTCTGCTAGTGCCCCATGTTGGTCGCTACCAGCTTCCTGCTAGTGTCTCTTGTTGGTCTCTACCAGTTTACTGCTAGTGTCCCTTCGTGGTCGCTACCAGCCTTCTGCTAGTGCCCCATGTTGGTCGCTACCAGCTTCCTTCTAGTGCCCCTTGGTGGTTGCTACCAGCTTCCTGCTAGTGCCCCATGTTGGTCGCTACCAGCCTTCTGCTAGTGCCCCATGTTGGTCGCTACCAGCTTCCTGCTAGTGTCTCTTGTTGGTCGCTACCAGTTTACTGCTAGTGTCCCTTCGTGGTCGCTACCAGCCTTCTGCTAGTGCCCCAGGTTGGTCGCTACCAGCTTCCTGCTAGTGTTCCTTGGTGGTCTCTACCAGCTTACTGCTAGTGTTCCTTGGTGGTCTCTACCAGCTTCCTGATAGTGCCCCATGTTGGCTGCTTCCAGCCTTCTGCTAGTGCCCCGTGTTGGTCGCTACCAGCTTCCTGCTAGTGCCCCATGTTGGTCGCTACCAGTCTTCTGCTAGTGTTCCTTGGTGGTCTCTACCAGCTTCCTGCTAGTGTCCCTTGGTGGTCGCTACCGCTTACTGCTAGTGTTCCTTGGTGGTCTCTACCAGCTTACTGCTAGTGTTCCTTGGTGGTCTCTACCAGCCTTCTGCTTGTGCCCCATGTTGGTCGCTACCTGCCTTTTGCTAGTGCCCCATGTTGGTCGCTACCGGCCTTCTGCTAGTGTTCCTTGGTGGTCTCTACCAGCTTACTGCTAGTGTTCCTTGGTGGTCTCTACCAGCTTCCTGCTAGTGCCCCATGTTGGTCGCTACCAGCCTTCTGCTAGTGCCCCATGTTGGTCGCTACCAGCCTTCTGCTAGTGCCCCTTATTGGTCGCTACCAGCTTCCTGCTAGTGCCCCATGTTGGTCGCTACCAGCTTCCTGCTAGTGTCCCTTGGTGGTCGCTACCAGCTTTCTGCTAGTGTTCCTTGGTGGTCTCTACCAGTTTACTGCTAGTGCCCCAGGTTGGTCGCTACCAGCCTTCTGCTAGTGCCCCATGTTGGTCGCTATCAGCCTTCTGCTAGTGCCCCATGTTGGTCGCTACCAGCCTTCTGCTAGTGCCCCATGTTGGTCGCTACCAGCCTTCTGCTAGTGCCCCATTTTGGTCGCTACCAGCTTCCTGCTAGTGTCTCTTGTTGGTCGCTACCAGTTTACTGCTAGTGTCCCTTCGTGGTCGCTACCAGCCTTCTGCTAGTGCTCCATGTTGGTTGCTACCAGCTTCCTGCTAGTGCCCTATGGTGGTCGCTACCAGCTTCCTGCTAGTGTCCCATGTTGGTTGCTACCAGCCTTCTGCTAGTTTCCCTTTGTGGTTGCTACCAGCCTTCGGCTAGTGCCCCAGGTTAGTCGCTACCAGCTTCCTGCTAGTGTTCCTTGGTGGTCGCTACCAGCTTCCTGATAGTGCCCCATGTTGGTTGCTACCAGCCTTCTGCTAGTACCCCGTGTTGGTCGCTACCAGCTTCCTGCTAGTGTTCCTTGATGGTCTCTACCAGATTACTGCTAGTGTTCCTTGTGGTCTCTACCGGCTTCCTGCTAGTGCCCCATGTTGGTCGCTACCAGCCTTCTGCTAGTGCCCCATGTTGGTCGCTACCAGCTTCCTGCTAGTGTTCCTTGATGGTCTCTACCAGCTTACTGCTAGTGTTCCTTGGTGGTCTCTACCAGCTTCCTGCTAGTGCCCCATGTTGGTCGCTACCAGCCTTCTGCTAGTGCCCCATGTTGGTCGCTACCAGCTTCCTGCTAGTGTCCCTTGGTGGTCGCTACCAGCTTACTGCTAGTGTTCCTTGGTGGTCGCTACCAGCTTACTGCTAGTGCCCCATGTTGGTCGCTACCAGCCTTCTACTAGTGCCCCATGTTGGTCGCTACCAGCTTCCTGCTAGTGTTCCTTGATGGTCTCTACCAGCTTACTGCTAGTGTTCCTTGGTGGTCTCTACCAGCTTCCTGCTAGTGCCCCAGGTTGGTCGCTACCAGCCTTTTGCTAGTGCCCCATGTTGGTCGCTTCCAGCTTCCTGCTAGTGTCCCTTGGTGGTCGCTACCAGCTTACTGCTAGTGTCCCTTGGTGGTCGCTACCAGCTTACTGCTAGTGTTCCTTGGTGGTCTCTACCAGCTTACTGCTAGTGTTCCTTGGTGGTCTCTACCAGCCTTCTGCTTGTGCCCCATGTTGGTCGCTACCTGCCTTTTGCTAGTGCCCCATGTTGGTCGCTACCTGCCTTTTGCTAGTGCCCCATGTTGGTCGCTACCGGCCTTCTGCTAGTGTTCCTTGGTGGTCGCTACCAGCTTACTGCTAGTGCCCCATGTTGGTCGCTACCAGCCTTCTACTAGTGACCCATGTTGGTCGCTACCAGCTTCCTGCTAGTGCCCCAGGTTGGTCGCTACCAGCCTTTTGCTAGTGCCCCATGTTGGTCGCTTCCAGCTTCCTGCTAGTGTCCCTTGGTGGTCGCTACCAGCTTACTGCTAGTGTCCCTTGGTGGTCGCTACCAGCTTACTGCTAGTGTTCCTTGGTGGTCTCTACCAGCTTACTGCTAGTGTTCCTTGGTGGTCTCTACCAGCCTTCTGCTTGTGCCCCATGTTGGTCGCTACCTGCCTTTTGCTAGTGCCCCATGTTGGTCGCTACCTGCCTTTTGCTAGTGCCTCATGTTGGTCGCTACCAGCCTTCTGCTAGTGTTCCTTGGTGGTCTCTACCAGCTTACTGCTAGTGTTCCTTGGTGGTCTCTACCAGCTTCCTGCTAGTGCCCCATGTTGGTTGCTACCAGCCTTCTGCTAGTGCCCCATGTTGGTTGCTACCAGCCTTCTGCTAGTGCCCCTTGTTGGTCGCTACCTGCCTTCTGCTAGTGCCCCATGTTGGTCGCTACCAGCTTCCTGCTAGTGTCCCTTGGTGGTCGCTACCAGCTTTCTGCTAGTGTTCCTTGGTGGTCTCTACCAGTTTACTGCTAGTGCCCCAGGTTGGTTGCTACCAGCCTTCTGCTAGTGCCCCATGTTGGTCGCTACCAGCCTTCTGCTAGTGCCCCATGTTGGTCGCTACCAGCCTTCTGCTAGTGCCCCATGTTGGTCGCTACCAGCTTACTGCTAGTGTTCCTTGGTGGTCTCTACCAGCTTCTTGGTAGTGCCCCATGTTGGTCGCTACCAGCTTCCTGCTAGTGCCCCATGTTGAATAAGAAGTGAGAGAAGTCTGTGGAATCAGACTTAAGTGAATCCAAGAGGGCTTTAGAGCACCTGACCTACCCTAGTCATGTGACATGGGCCAGAACGCAGAGCACAATGGGCTCTCCCCGCCAAACAGGGCCCAAAATGAGGGGGTGCAAGATTGCTGGAAGGCAGGGAGTTGTCTGAAGCTGGAATAGGAACCACCGAGTTGCTGGAGAGGCTGGTGGAGACAACCTCAGACTCCCTGTACCCGGCAGCCACAACATGCAGAGGCTTATGCTGGGGAAAGCTGCCTACGATGAGAGGGAAGGGGGGGGGGCTAGGGCCAGAGAGCAGTGCTAAGCAACCTGAAAGTACATGAACCCAAGAAGGGCTGAGGGCTGAGCATGGACAAGGACACTGGGAAACCACCAAGGAACTGGCCACTGCAAGAAAGCAACACAAGAGAAGGAGGAATCCTGATCTACTTGGGTTATTTCTCTCTGCATCCTATACAGTAATGAAGAGCGACGCTGACATGCAATGGCCCCACATGTTACCAGGAGTGAAGCATTATAAGAAAGCCAGGGCACTGCATGTAGAAATGGGGGCCTGGTGAATGTGATGTGTGCTGAACAGAAGTGTAACTGGACTCCCTCTGGGACAGAAGGCAACAATCCAGTTCCTATTGCTTTCTACTAGGAAATAAAAGGGTATTGCATTTATTTATTTATTTGATTTGCTTGTATAGCGCGCCAAGCCCAAAGGCATCTGTGCGCTTGCTTACAGAAGAAAGTTACAGTTTTTACTAAGATTTTATGCATCCAATAATATGGCAGTATATAAGCAGATCATATGGATAGAAGCATTCTTTAGATAGTTGCAGATAGTCATTCAGGAAGGCTAAGGAGAGTTCCATGTATAACAGGTAGGGGTGGGATGTGTGAATTACCCAAACTAAGGGTAAAGAGGTAGGTTTAAAGTTTTCTGTGGAATAACCAAAAGGATTCCTGAGCTCTTAAATGCACAGGCATGGTGTTCCACAGTTTGGTGGCTGTCGTGCTGCAACCACCTGCTTTTTGGAGCTTGAATTTGGGGGTGGCAAGGAGGTGCTTATAGGCTGCTCTGGTAGGCCTTGTGGTATGTGGTTTAGCAATAATGTCTGATAGGTATGCGGGGGCTACCCGGTGGAGACATTTGAGAGTCAGGGTGAGTGTTTTGAACCAGATACGTTCTTGTATCGGTAGCCAGTGGAGGTTTTGTCTAGTAGCGGAAATCTGGTCATATCTAGGGATGTTGAGCCCTGCTCTGATGGCGCGGTTTTGCAGGACCTGGAGTTTGTGGATGTTATAGTTAGACGTCCCAGCATATAAAGCGTTGCAATAATCCAGTCGGGTTAGGATTAAGGCTCTGGCCAAAGTAATGCAGCTGTCAGTGATGGGAAGGGTCTGGAGGCGTTGATAAGTTTGCAAGTGTAGGAGGTGGCTGAGGTGGTGGCATTGTTTTGAAAGGGTAAGGGAGGAGCCCAGGTAAAAGCACAACGTTTTCACTTGGTTAGATACAGTGATGTTGTTGCCATCAATGTGAAAGGCTCTGAAGGTGTTTAGTGGCAAGCCGGAGTTGAGAGCCTATGAGGAGCAGCTTGGTCTTGTCGTCCAAGCATTACACATGGTGTGCCATCCTAGCTTGGATGGTTAGGTAGATGGCATAGAGTGTGGCGGTGTCAGAGGCGTGGTATCCTGTGATGGGTATGAGGACTTGGGTGTCATCTGCGTAGTTAGTGTAGGTGACACCCAGGCCATCAAGTGAAAATGGTGGGTGGAGCTACGCCTTGGGGGAGAAGACTTTCATTGTTCTGTCCGTGAGGAATGATTTTATCCACTGGGTGGCGTTGGGGGAGAATTGTGCGGCTTAGGAAAGGTGTTTGCAAAGGATGTTATGGTCCACCAGATCGAATGCAGCTGAGATGTCCAATAGAAGGAGCAAAGCTAGCTTTCCTTTATCTTTCAGGTTGTCCATTTGGACTTTTACGTCTAGGAGAGCTGTTTCCGTTCCAGGTCTCGGTCGGAATCCTGATTTTCTTAGACCTAGTATGTTACTAGTTTCAAGGTGTTTCTGGATTTAAAGATGGGCGACTAATATTTTTAGAAGAAATGGAACAGTCATTACTGGACGGTAGTTTGTGGGTATGTTTGGGTCGAAGGTGGGTTTCTTTAGTAATGGTAATACCCAGGTGTTTTTTCGGTCTGTAGGGACGCAGTTATTTCTGAACGAGCCATTGATGAGACTAGTGATGAACGGGGTGATTTGTGGAGCGCATTCCTTGATGACCGAGGGCGGTCAAGGGTCCCCTTGGCACTTGGAGGGTTTTAGGCTTGAGATGATATGGAGAACTTCAGCTTTACTGACCTCAGTGAATTAAAAAACAGGCATTTCAGTGTGGTTTGGGGCATTAATTCGTTGATTAAGAGGGTCGGTGAGACGGGCTAAGGTTTTCTCTTTCGCTGCTATTTTTGACCTAAGTTGAGTGATTCTGCCAAGGAGAGCGTTCTATATGTCCAGACACCAGCTAGCATCCTTATTGCAGCTTTCCACTGGTGGAATTGGGGGTTCTAGTTCCCTAAGGATTGAGAACAGTTCCTTAGTTTTTGAGGTGGCCTTGGTAATTCTATCATTCTAGAGCAAGCTTTTAGTTAGGAGGACCCGTTTGTATTCTCAGGCGGAACTGTCAAACGCCTTTTTGGTTAGTTCGGTGGACGATTTCTTCCAGAGAGCGTCAGCCTTTCTCTTTACCCAACCACCCATTTAGATTAACGGGTTGCTTGGCTTTGCATAAGGCAAGAGGAGCCAGTTGGTCAATGGCTACCAGTATGGCGTCATTGTAGTGTTTGGTCATTATGGTCGGGTCTGGATCTTCCTGGAGTTGTGTTTCTAGGGTGGGTTTCAATAATGGCAGTATGTTATTGGCTGTTATATTGCCATTATTTCTAGACTGGGCAGCAGGTTCTTGTTCATGTGTAGTGGTCGGGCTGGTCAACGTATCGATCTTGAAAGTTATAAAATGATGATCTGACCAAGGACAGGGCTCGTTCGATGTGATAGACGATTTGCAGTTAATATCAGCAAGCCAAGCTAGAGTGCAGCCTTTCACATGTGTAGGATTGTGGCTCATGTGTGAGAGCCTGAGAGCTGTCACTGTTTGCACTGGCTAGGGCGTTTTTATCCTACGAGTTGCTGAGGCCTAAATTGAAATCACCCAGTATAATGGTTTGAGATTTTGGTTTGGCATTGGAAGATAGCATGTATGTAAATCGTTCTCGAAGGTGAGTATGGCCCAGGTGGTCTATATATGAGGTGGAGATTCAGAGTGGAGGTAGCAGTCAGTGACATCTTCACTGAGAGATGTTCTCCAGAGGTAAAAGGAGTGATGGGTGTCTCATGTTCAGGGAGGTTTTAGCGATAATGGCAACGCCTCCACCTTTGGCTGTAGGTCTGTCCCTCTTGCAGATAGAGTAACTATCTGGGACGGCGATGGATACGGCTGGGCCAGCTGCGGCATGGAGCCAAGATTCAGTTATGGCTAGGAAGTCTACATTTTGTGAGGTGATGGTGTCTGCAATGTCAAGTGTGTGTGCAGGTAGAGATCTGGCATCAATGAGTGCGCCTAGAATGTTGTGGGTGGTGGTGCAGTTGTTGGAGTGATGGGTGTTGGAAGTGGTGACTCACTCCTTACTCTTAGAACTGCACGTATAATAACTTATATGTGCAGTTCTAAGAGTAAGGAGTGAGTTACTTCGTAGGACGGTGGGGGCGTTGGATATGGTAATGTCTCTGGTGGACTTCGTTTTGGGTGCAAGGTTGTCATTTCCAAGTGTAATGGGAAGGGGGCAGCTGGGGCAATGACTGATGCAGTGCCGGTTAGCTTGGGATCCCAGACAGAGCTTGTCTTTGTGTATAGTAGTGTTGAAGCTATTGTGGGATGTTGTGTTGAGGTGGTGGTTGGGAGTTGCTGCTGGGAGGCAGTTTGGCTGGAGGGCAGGGGAGGGTGGTGTGTGTGTGTGTGGAGGTCTGGGTAAGGATGATCCGAGACTAGGCAGAGTTGTGGCCTGGTTGAAATATTTGATTAGTGAGGTGGCCATATTAGTCTGTAAATGTATGTAGCTCTACGGGGGCGTTGATGCAACTGGGTGCGTGTATAGTAATCACATGTGGTGCAAATCCATTCGTAGTGCAGTGTGCAAGCTGGAGGTCTAGGGTAGATCAGTCTAGCGGGCTGGGCTATGCTCGGGGGCGCTAGGGCCGCGCAGGAGTGTATATGATTACGGGCTATGCATAATAGAATCGAGTTTCAGTATATAGACTGTGGGTGGTTCAAATTAATTCAAGATTCAACGTGCAGGCAATGAAATACAAAATCAAGACAGCGTACAGGCAGTGCCGGGCAAAGTCAGGGTTCAGCGTGCAGGCAATGCAGGACAATTACGGATTCAGTGTGTATGCTGGAGGCTCAAGCAGTGCACAACCTGTTAGAAGGCGAGTATATATATACTGGAGCGCAGATGGCGCAAGTCAAAGAAAATGTTCAGCGTGTAGGTGGGGCACAAGGGGCTTACTAGCTGTGAAAAAAATGGGCAGCATCCGGTTGCTCGTAGGAGCGAGATGGGAGCAGTGATGCACTAATCAATTTGCTAACTCTGTGGGTAGATAGCATTTAGCATGATATCAGACACGCTGTTTGAATTGAGAGGAACACACGCGGGTCTTAACTAGCACTTACCATGCTGTTCAGTATGCAGCGGGTCAGCAGTTCAGAGGATCCCTAGGGGAGGAGGGCTGGGGTGGTGTGTAACACAGAGGAGTCCGTTCGGCATGCTGGGCTCAACGGCTCCGGCGGCACAGACAGGCACAGACAGGGCCTGGACTTGTGCCGAGGGCCTTAGGCTGTTGGGCCGGCTTCCACCTGCCGGTCAGGGTGATTGGTTGAAGAAGAAAGCTACGGCCAATAGGCAAGCACAAGGCTGATGCCGAGTGCCTCCCAGCAGTGATCAGGAAACACGGCGGCCATTTTTAGAGTGGTCACATCGTGCTTCCAAAACGAAGATGCAGTGGATTTGTCTTGGGCTCCGTTGGCAGAATCAATCCTCACTGTGTTCTGTGGCTTCAGTGATCAGTACTTTGATTCTTTGCGGGAAGCAATAACACTGTTGCGACTCAAATTCTCCTACCACAAATGTAGCAAGGTGCTGAGTATACGATGATCAGGATGATGAGGGAGAGGGCTCCTGCCCTCCCGTCACTACAGCAGTGCACGAAGTTAGGCGAGCACAGACAGACAGGGCCTGGCATTGTGCCGAGGGCCTTAGGCTGTTGGGCTGGCTTCCGCCTGCCGGTCAGGGTGATTGGTTGAAGAAGGCTACGGTCAATAGGCAAGTAGCCTGCATTTTGGTGTATAAGCGCCATCTATCAAAGTGCTTAATAATGCAAAGTGCGAGGAAGTGGGAACAACATTCGCTATCAAGCTGAACACAATGGACACTAGTACTGCGCTACTGTTAAAAGATGGCAGCCGAAAGGCTGACTACCCTCACCCTGTACAGCGCTCCGCTGCTCTCGAGCTAGGTCTGCCCTTTTAACAATAACATTTTGAGAAGAACAAAAAAAGGCATGGTGTAGGATTCCAGGGATACGACCTTAAGAGACTAGAATAAAAGCGAATCTAGAATATTTGAGATCAAGATTGAAAACTAGTTTCTCCAATCGATCACATTGTGATCCTGGGCAAATCCTCGGTCTCCGTTCCCTAATCTGCCAGAAATCGGTGTTGATAAAACCGATACTGCAATTGTTAAGAAGCAGAATGAACACAGTGGAGACTAGTACCGCCCCGCAACACTATCTTTCAGAATGAAAGCTATTGAGGAGGGGAAGTTTCACTCTTTAAAACTGGTCTTGGCAGCAGCCTTTATTCATGGGAGTTGGTTCCAGTGTCTTCCCTGTTTCTTCTGAGAGCCAGCCTCGCCCACCACGAACAGCCGAAAAGCACTGGGGAAGAGATGACAGGGTCCAATAGAAGGGAATATGGGACAGACTGGAAATAAGAGGTGGCGTTAATTCCGAGAAGCACCAGCTGGGACATGCAAGCGCAACCAGCGCTGCAACACATCGCAGCCGAGGGCGGCCCAACGCCATCTGTCTTTGCGCCCCATTAGCTCAAGCCCTGCTTTCTGCCAAGCAAGCAGCGGCCAGCCTGGCCGATGGCATGATCTCACGCTGGCTGCGCGTGCGCACCATATGTCTGGAACTGAGTCCCATGCGAGGGAAGGCGCCAAAAGGAAACGGAAGGTCTGAGCTCAACAACATCCCAGTCGCCCCAGCAGCGGGAAATGCTTCGATGGGCAGCGCTGGCCAATGGGCCGGCTCTTGCCAGGTCCCAGATGCGGCATCAGATGGCTGGCCGGATCTCGGGACCGGCCAGCCTCAGCCCTGACCAGGATTTACCGAGGGAGCTGGGGGCTCGGTGATCTAATCTGTGCTGTGCTCCCTTCCCCAGCGTCATTCGTGTGTCTGCATTCTCCGTTTGCTCAGCCCAATTTTTCCATACTTGCCAACATTCTGTGACCAAAAAGATGTAGGATTTTCAAGTTTCAAAAATAATAATTCACATAACAATGACATCACAGGCAAATACAAAACATACATTGTTGGCACCATTGAAGCATTCTAAAATACACAACCCATCAAACAGCACAACATGGAAAGATGTTCAAAGGTAAAAAATGTATAATTCTGAATGGTAAATTACCACCAAATTTAATTACACAGAAGGTAATCACACAGAGCTGGTAGGCAACGTTTGCCACTGCTCTGTAGCAGCAGCCTGGTCAATACATATGTATTCCCGCAGTTCAAGTTGAACACTGAATGCCATGGAGACAGATACCCCTCTCAGTCTGATAGGCAGATGCTGTGTGATGGTGGTACGCTCTGCCACTTGCCTTCACTGGTGGTAAGGGTAGTGGATTCGTCTGAGCCCAATCAAAGAAATCACCTACTAGCCCACTGCACAGACACATTAATGTGTTCCATGCTTTGTCCTGCAGCCTTCCTTAGAGTCACTTAAATCAACTGCCATTGTAAAAAGCAGTAGGATCTGTCACCAAATCTGTAGGCGGTATGACTGCTTAAAAAGCAGTAGCCTACTGCCTAAATCTGTAGGGTGGAAAGTATGTTTTTCTATCTTCTGGCCTGAAAGAGACACCACGGGAATCAATGGGCCATGAATAGAACTGTTGAAAGCAGGCTTCCTACATGCTGGGCACACTATTGTTTTCCAAATGTGCATTTAAGACTTCCATAGAAAAACAAAAGTAATTTCCAAACTAAAAAATGCTGCTTGCATTCACTATTGTTCTTTGAATGTTTTTTTTTTGTTGTCGACTAGCACACCTATTCTGTAATTTGTGTGCCCCTTTGTGTTTTATCACAGGTTATATGCTTGTCAAACTGGTTAATCATAATTAAATGCTTCTGTTGTGCTGACAGCAGTTTTTAGGAAATTAAACTGTGGGTTCATTGGTGCCAACTTTTGATTTTCACTAAAGGGGCAGAAATACCCCCACCTCAACCCTAAATATAAGCAAGCAACCAGCCCAACCCATGCCCTGGCCAAACTCATTTTATAGCACTTTTTTTTAAATAAAGAATTGCAAAAAGTCATACATTAACAACCAGTTTTGAATATAGAACATCTCAGCAACTGTCTCTCAACCTGCTGAGCTACCCTGGTAGCCATCTACTGTAAAGCACGTCTATGGATCCCTTAATGTACTAAAAAGCACTGCATTGCCAACAGTAGTTTGGGTGCACCACTGCCATGGAAGTGGTTTAAAGTGGAATTGGTGCACAGTGTGGAGTTTGGAAAGAAGCAGCATGAAAGAAATTGCACCATTTTTTAAATATTATTTTGAACATTTCCTTTGAGTGGAGTTCAACTGCCAGCTCCGCCCCCTCAACACTCCGCCCCTACCTCCAAACTCCACCCCCACCGCAGCCCCTGTGGGATCCCCCTTTACATTATTTCCATTTCCACCAGTGTCTATGGCAACGTTGCTAGAGTAGCCATGGTGGGTCATCTTTGCTCAATGTGTTGGACACCGAACATGACTGGAGAAGAGCAAAGTCCATGGAGTTCAGTGATCAACAAGTGAGAAGAAAATTAGAGTGTGCGGGAACTGCCGGATCCTTGGAAGCTTTGCTTAAAGAAACGGGGGGCTCACAGCCAAGACGGCTGTTGGATAGCGAGGTGGCCCCCTGATGTCTTGAGAGAGTGGCCCATTGGGCAGTTGGTGTTGTGTAAGAATCACACCCATCCCAAACCCCATGATACAGCACCCCCCCACCCCCTGCAGCCTACCAGACAATAGGAGACACTGTGAGGTGCCCCGGAAGCACAGGGATGCATTTATGTACATTTTCAACAGTGTTTTATATCTTTTATTAAAACAAAATGATCTTGGGAAAGAACTAGGTAATCATGTAATTATGCAATTTGCAATGCACCTAGATACCTCAGGGTTTGCAGCGCTATAGAAATAAATAAACAAACTATAAGGATCCAGGGGGTATGTAACCTGTATCCCCTGATCAGATTCCATTTAATTATTTCAAGTACTTACCCAAGCACGAACCTTGCAGAAAGAATACCAAAAAGTGCAATTAAACAACATGAAACCCAGCCAGAGGAAAAACAACCACGCCCATTGAAATCCACTAGGGAGAGACTACCCGTGCGCTCGGTAGATCCCACCCTGGAAGGATATGGGAGAGACCAACGCAGAGTCCCGGAAAGGAACTAAATGGCTGGCTGGGCACTGAAGTCTTGATATCTGCAGAGAAAAATCTGGAGTATAGTACAGAAACACCATTAATTCATGAAGCACAAAAAATTGCTGTTAAGATCTCAGAAACTAACTCCAGTAAGCCAACACCTTATAGCAAAGCTCAATCCTTAACAGATAGTAGTATGGAAAAAAAATTCCATACCATAATTCATAAAGCAATGGATGAATACTTTCAATTGAACTATCGGGGACTGAATAAAGAAGAGGAACTAAAAGATAACCAAAAAAACAAAATTGAAATACAAGGAGGAAAAGTGGGAAAAGTCACAGATTCGACCAAAACAAGTAATGAAGGGAGACTTGCAGAATCAAAAACAAAATCTCCAAGAAATTCTAAACACAAGCTTAATCCTAATATACATCATAGATTTATCCTCAAATGCCGGGCGGAACCATTCCCGCAATATGATATGTGCCGAACAAGCATAATGGCCATTTTTAGTGACCTACCGAGTCCGAGTGATATTACGTCTGGTGACATAGCACAAGTTGAATTCTTAAACGATGACAACTTGGCGGTGGTCAGATTGTGGATCGCTTCAAATGTGGTTCGAAATGTGATCTGGCAATCTCGACTTGAACTGTTTGCACTGGGATTTTTACTTGTTATTGACCCGACTAATTATGATGATGAAATTGAGTGGGATATAAACACAACTAAAAACAGAACCAAAGAGCTGAATGTGTACAAATTGGATAAGCGACATCAACCACCAAGCCAAATGAATGAAATATATCAAACATCTACATCTGTATCTCAATTACAAAGAAACCCATCATAACTATTGGAGGAGGGCGATGTAAGACATCTTTCCATAGTTAGTTGGAACACATGTGGTCATGTACACTTACTTAATGACTGCTCAAGCCTTTTACCACACACAATAGTAATATTACAGGAAACTTGGTTGCTCACACCACCATTATGGAATGGCTATGAGATAATTTTATCTCCTGCAATTAAAACAAACGGTAGACCAGCTTCGGGCATGTTAGTGGCACTAAAAAATGGAAGAGGTTTCACATTGGAACCCTGGAGTACGCCTAACCCATATCTACAATTGGTTAAAATTATCTACAAACATGGCACAATAGCAGCACTTAACATATATAGAAATCCGATGGGAATCACAGACTCAAAATTCTTCAAAGACATAGAAGATTTACTAAACATTATTCTAATGACGAAAGAAATAACAAATACTCTGATTGCGGGTGATCTAAATCTTCACTGCCTATCCACCGAAACTCATAAGAGAAATGCAGTGTGTCTTAGATGGGAAAGCTTGATGAAAACCCGCAATTTTATCATGCTAAATGGGTCTCAAAAAAATGATATACCACCCAAAAATACGTGGACAAGAGGCACGTCTAAGTCAATAATTGACTACATGTATGTTGATACTAAAACTTTCAGTCAAATAACTAATTTTGAGGCGCTGCACCAAAAACATAGTGACCATGAAATGCTGTCTGCTACTTGGAAGAATACACAACTGAATGAAATGACTAAAAATAAAGGATATATTCCAGTGTTAACGATTAACAACTCAAGAACTCGTTTTAGGTGGAACCCAAGTAATTTAGAAAAACTAAATTACGATATTACACTAGGAACCAAGAAAAATGAAGCTATAAAAGATTCTTATATTTCGTGCTTACAAGTGTACAAAGTAACCCCAAGTAGGGGTAATCAAAATTCTTATGCTTCCAAATTTAAGTTTGATGAAAAAATCCAACAGCGTAAAAATAACTTGAGAAAGGAAATAAAATTGGCAAAGACCTTATCAATGGAAGCTAGAGGTGGAATCATTAAAACCTTAAAAAACAAATATAAGAACTGGTTAAGAACACATAAAGCATGGCTCTACCAAAACCAAGGAGAAGAAATGTTAACTGCATTGGAATCTAAAAATATTTCAGAAATGTGGACATTGTTAAATAACGCAAACCAATTTACCCAACTGTCAGTACAAATAAATGGTGTATTAGAATCGGATTGGGTTAGACATTATCAAGAGCTATACGCTGGAACAGAGTTAATAAACCCAGAAAGTTTAAAAAACCAAGACAACTTTCAAGATTTACTTATTTCAGAAGAAGACATTTTAAGCTTCATAAAGAAATCTAGTAGATCACGAGCACCGGGCCCTGATGGGTTGAGTAACTATATGCTCAAAGAACATCCTGAGCAGTGGACAAAAATTCTCTTCAACATTTTCTCCTTGATTATAACCACAGGTATAGTCCCGGCATCATGGCGGAAGTCAATAATAGTACCCATCTTCAAAAAGGGCAATCGGACATGTCCTTCCAACTAGACACCGATTGCGCTTTTGGACGTACCAGGGAAAATCTTTGCTAGGTTTATCTTGAGAGACTTCAACAAATGGGCAATAAACAACGACAAAAGAGACCCATGCCAGACAGGCTTTATAGCAGGCCTTGGCACCTCAATCAACCTATTAACCCTAACTTCAATAATTCAACATCATAAACAAACAAGACAACCCCTGTACATGACATTTGTAGATTTCCGTGCTGCCTATGACTCAATTTCACGAGAAAAGTTGCTTCAAAAGCTAATTCAAGAAAATTGCCCGTTGTACATAATTACTTTAATAAAAGCTTTATATTCGGACACAAGTATTCAAATAAGGATAAACCAAGAGGGTCTTTTGTCCCCTGCTATTCAAACATATAGAGGACTTCGGCAGGGATGTATTCTTGCTTCTGCTTTATTTAGCTTTTTTATAGCAGATTTACGAAGGATATTTACTGCTGAATTTGCGGATGCACCTAAAATAGCCAACAAATGCATTCCGGCCTTGTTATATGCCGATGATTTGATACTTTTGTCAAAAACACCTGTGGGACTACAGAAACTGCTGGACGCATTATCTACATACGTAACAGAAAATTTATTAGTGGTTAATCTGGAGAAATCCAAGGTCATGGTATATAAGCCATCACTGCAAAAAAATAGGAACTACATATGGACAATACAGAAACAAAAATTGGAAAAAGTTCAACAATATACGTACCTGGGGATGATAATCACAGGAGCTACTCATGAAGCACAAATATCAAAATGGTCCAATAAACTTGACATGCTGATTTCGCAGGCCAAAATAATTCAAGCAAAATATGGGAAGTTTTCCATCTCACCAATCCTAACATATTTCAAACAAAAGGTAACACCGATACTATTGTACGGAGCTGAAACTCTACCAATCCTACATGAAAGCTTATGGGCTAAATTCGAATCAAAATTCTGGAAGAGTGTTCTAAATCTACCAAATTGCACTCCAATAGCATTAATCAGAAATGAATTGGGACTGATTTCTATTTATGCTCGCTATTTGTGGTACCTAATATCTTTAAGCAGGAAGTGCATTCTAGCAATCAACTCAAACATGCTTATAGGAGTTTTGGCACAGTACATACTCTGCTCAGATGACACCTTTGCGCAAGGTTGGCGTAAGGAGGTCATAAATGCAATGGCTTATACCGATGTTACATTGAAGCTATTAATTGAAAACCCGAATGCAGTCAAAACCAAACTATTCCAGTGGGACTGGGGTAGAAATAGAAACACGTGCTTAAGATGTAATGATTTTGATGGAACGGTGGTCATACATAAGAGACACACATTGGCTGAACCATATTTACTAAAAAGCCCATCTGTGCAACATAGAAAAGAGTAGATGAGATTAAGATTCAATCTGTGGCTAACACAAGAGGTTCTAGTAAAAAGGAAAAAAAATTTAACAACAGAAAAAGACTGCAGGTTCTGCAAAATTACATCACAAACGGAAACCTTACGCCACCTACTGGTTGATTGCAGTGAACTTTGTAACCAAAGGGTTAAATTCTTAAAACCAGCGGTAAAAGATCACACAAACCTGTCACACAACACTCTATGGAAAATGATAGTTGGTGGACTTTCTATTCGGTTAAGAATGGGAGCCTTAAATTTTTTTAAATAGTTTAGAAGAGCTGAGAACACAAGATAAAAATAAGGAATAAAACAACAAATCCAGACAAAAATCAAATAGCCTCTGAGGCTGAAAAAGAAAATGAAGTGAACTTTTATGCAAATGTTTTATGTAAAGTAAATGCTACGCAAATGCGATTAATTTGAACACACTTGACCTTGTTGTTGTGAACTGGCTCCCCTTTTGATGTCCAAATTCATTTTAAATGATCTTTTATCGTCATAATCATGTTTTTCATTTTTGTATTGATAAAATAAATTGTAAAGTTGATTTATCTCAACTAAAAACAATAAAAAAAAAAAAAAGAAAAAAAGTCTAGCTTACACCGTCCAAGCCTCATCGACCTCGGATTTGAAAATCGATCGGCACCAGTTCCGAGAACGCATTTCCAATTGGCGATAACATGGCCCAGAGTTAGGCTTCACCTTACAACCTCTTGCAGATCTCCTGTTCTACAGCCAATGTTTAAATAAAAATCGCTCTGCGGGTCCCAGCTCGGAATACGTACACTGCAAATTGATCAGGTCCTGGGCCTATACCAAGCCGGACACCAAATTTCCTCTAAGCCATGGCAGGATCTCATTGCAAAGGGCCTCCTGGGATTCAAATCTAGCAATTCGGCGCACATTTCAAATAATCATGTTCCTACTGTCCACGACCATAACTTCCACGTTCTTATCCGATACGGTCGGCAGTTTCTCTGCGGACAACGGCGCATTGCCAAGAGTATGCAATGGAGGTCTGGGGAGCCTGCCTTGTAGTACTGTACCGTACCCTGTAGCCCGGCTGGATGGATTTCTCTGTGCCCTTTAAAGTGTCCCCTTAACTACATATCCTAATAGTAGCCAAACTATTGTACCCTAATAGCGTACCTTCCTGTTGTACAGTGCGCCATTGCTCCACAGCTGGTTTGCGTCATGTAAAACCTAGCACAGACTTACACACAAAGGAATCTAAAATGGGCATTAAAACTAGTACATTGTAAAAAAAAAAAAAACATATTCAAATGCAAATGCCTCATTTTTTAAAATTTATTTATATGCAGGAGGAACAATGCTCACTTGATCACAACATAGAATAGATAAGAAATCAGATTTGACGGGATGCAGTGAGCTTCTTACAATGGGGCGAGTTTTAGGGACATTCCGACCAAGGTGTGGTGGGGAAGAAACGGAACAATCACCAGGGACAACACATACATAAGTGGACGTATGTAGATTAAGGACAACGAACATAGGACATTTTTAAGTGCAGGTAGGCGGTACGACCAGCTGTGGTCGGGATGTCAACATGTTGGGTGAAGTGCTAGAGTGGAGGCAGGGGAAGTGAGGGTCAGAGGCAGTCTAGAAGCAAGGGAAACATGTTAGCTAGCACGAAGATGAGAGGGAAGAGGTCGGGTTTTACTTTGGTTTTGAACAAATCCATGTGGACTGTTTCTCGGATGTATGGGGGGGAAGATAAATTCCATGCAAGTGGAGCAAGAAGAGAGAAGCAGTGAAAGGGAGAGGAAGCACAATGAGGGCGAGGGGCCGCAAGGGTAATCGAGGAGGCAGAGATTACCAGTGGTCCAAGTAAGCGGGAGCGGTGCTTTTTAAAATTAGGTTTTACTGTTCCTATACTTTTATTTTAAAAAGAAACAAGTTCCAGAGCGGTTTTGTTTTAAAATCAAAGAGTAGAAAGAAGTTTAAACACTGAGCGTTGCCTTAAACAGCGGCACATGTGTTTGGGGTTTGTTTTGTGCGTGGGAGGGGGCATAGCAATGGGGATTGTGGGGAGCGGGGTAGGCCAATGAGGAACATAGTTCACTTCAACCACTGGAGATTACGAGAAGGCTTGTAGAGTCGGATAGAAGAGGATAGATAAAGTGGTGCCTTACCATGGAGAGATATGGGAACCAGGAGTGGACATTTAAATCTGGCCCCCTTTTGCATCACCAGCCATCCAGCCTGGTGACAGTACAAGGAGTTGTGTGAAGTGATGAAGTTCAAAGAGTCCTGGTAGCAAAGTTAATGATCTTGTTGAGAGGGCAGAAAGCATAGTTGGGGAGACCAAAGAGGACGCTGGCAGAGTCTTCCAGTTTAGAGAAGACAAGAGGGGTTAAGAGATGCTTGGCAGTGTTGAAAGGAAGGAGGTGCCTGATTTTCCTAATATTCCGGAGGTTGAGGCAAGCGGCTGTTCCAGTTTTGGAGATGAAAGTAGAGAAGGTGTGAGAAGGCTCATAGATGACGCCATGGTTTCCAGTTGAAAAACAGTAGGGGAGTCTGTCCGGTGAGAACTGGATAGGCAGAAGAAGAGATGAGAGGGAGCTTTTGGCAGGGAAGAAGAGCACCTCCATTTTTGTAGAGTTTAACATCAAAGAATGCAAAGCCATTCAATATGGCAGACACACAGTTGGACATTTTGATAGAGGGATCAGAATAGAGAAGATCATTTGGGTGTCGCCCGTGAAGAGTTGGTACGAGAACCCAAAGGCGGAGATTAGTGCCCCGAGAGCAGAGGTGTAGACTGTAAAGAGGAGTGAACCCAAGACTGAGCCTTGTTGAACACCAACAGTTAGAGGAGTGAGTCGAGAGGTGTTGTTGCTCTTGGAGACAGCGAATTGGCGAGGTGCAAGCTCGGCTTGATTGCAAACCCCAAGAAGAAAGTGTATTAAGGAGATCAGAGTAATCAATCATGTCAAAGGCAGCTGACCGGACCAGAAGAATTAGGAGAGAGTATACTTTAGAGTGCTCAGCAGAGGCAAAGAAGTTAACACATTCATGAGAGCAGTTTGTGGGGAGTGACAGGAGTGGAAACCTGCTTGTATGGGGACTCTAAGATTATGGATGTCTAAAATTAGTTAAACTGTTGAACACAACCCTTTCAAGCACTTTAGACTAGTGTGAGTGGCGAGAAGTTTATTGAGAAGCTCTAAACTCTACTTTGGAAATCAGCACAGAACCACATAATCCCCTCTACACGGAAATACACCAAGGGGATCTCAACACACACGCCAGGGCATAGGAGGGCTGGACCAGCCTCAAAGGCTCCAATGGAATGTGGTGAGAGGCAGAGAGACCCCACTCCACGAAGGGGGTCCCAGTGGAATAGGAGAGCAGGAGCCTGGGATCAGAGTCAAAGCAGGGTACCAACCCTTACCCAACAAGGAAATCCAGACATGGCAACCAAAACCAAAGGCAGGACAAACAAAGGAGGACCGCCCCAGGGAGACACTCCTGGTACACTTCCGGTGATGTGGCCGGCCAGGGAAGCTAATGAAGCACATCGGAGTACCCAGGAGGGGACAGCGGGAAGCAGCACCACAGAGGACATGGACCCAACGGCCCCAATATCACGCCAGGACTTCCACAGGGAAATGCTCTCCCTACAGACCAACCTAGCAAAGACATTCCAGGACGAATTCCAGTTAATGAGGTCAGACCTCAACTTGGCCCCGGGGGAAATGAAGTAGGAAATTGGGCAGCTGGGCTAAAGGATGCAACTCCTGGAAAAGGGCCTGCAGGAGGTTGACAGGAAACAACGGCAAACAGTGAAGCCATAGAAAGACTAGACATGGCAATGCGAAACCTGGAGCTCGAAATGGAAGACATGGAGAACAGATCCCGGAGGGTCAATGCTAGGCTGAAACTACTATCGGAAACAGTGGCGGACAGAGAGTTGAACTCCTGGGAGAAACAACGCCAAGCACAGTGGGACTAGACAGAGTCCACAGAGTGGGACGCCTCAATAAGAGCCGAACGCTAGACCAAGAGCCGTACTGGCAGCATTTACAAGGTATGGTCAAAAGGAAGCGGTCCTGAAAGCGGCAAGACAACAGGAACCAGTCAAATACAAGGACCAACAAATCGAGCTGTACCAAGATCTAGCCAACAGCACCCTAAGTCAAGTGCTGCCAAAAGGGCCCGATTCTTACAGCACTTAAGGAACGAGGGATCAGATACAAGTGGACCTTCCCCTTCAGGCTTCTCTTTGAATGGGCAGGTGCACAGAAACGAACAGTCACGCTGCAAGAAGGAGCAGACATATTGCATCTAGAACTGGGCTAGGAGCAACGGGATGACAGACCCAGAGAGATCACCAGGGGCAGAGAATAGACCAAGGCCCAGACCATGGGAGTGGACCACAGTTGGAGACAGTCGGATAAGAAAAACCACACTACGAGGCCCGCCCTGGAAGGAGAGAGGCGAGAAGCGAAACAAGGAGGAGGGGGGTGAAGCCAATAAGGAAGAAACCCTGATCAGGTAAAAGGAAAAAAAGGGGTGGTGGACACAAAAGGAGCAACAAGGCCAGGGGGGTGGAGGGAGTAAACATCCTGAAGTTAGTAAGGGTGAAGAGGCCTGGCAGGAGGGAAGGGAGTCGGAGGGGGAGAAGCGGGGGAGGGAAGAGGGGAGTTTGGGAGGAGGTGAGGGGGCAAGGCAAGGTTAAAGGGCACACAAGAGCAGAGTGGTGAGATGGGCAGGGTAGGAGGGCGGACTAGAAAGGACGAGGAGGATCAAACAGGAAGGGGAAGATGGGTCGCGCAGCAGAAGGAGTACGGAAGAAGAGGGTCACCCCGAAACATTAGCAGGCATAGACGGCAAACAATGACATAACCATTCGAGTGGCTGACTCACAATGTTAGGGGACTCAATTCCCCCCTAAAAAGGAAAAAGCTAGAGGGATTCATGAGAAAGAGAGGAACCAGACATCCTGGGGCTACAAGAAACGCATCTCCTGTACAAAGATCAGGGTCTACTAACATTGCGAGGATTTGATCAGATATTCCACGCATCGAAATTGACCAAGACAGGGGTGGGTGGCTCTGGCCATCAAAACAACTGTGGATTTCAGGGTAACGGAGGTCTACCGGGATAAACGGTGTAGATATATAATGGTCAGAGGGATGCACCTGGATCTCCCCTACAACATGGCGGTCATTTATGCACCCAACACAGGCCAAGAAACATTCCTGAGGCGATTCCTGGGGGCACTGGAAACGCAAGGGGCTAAATAATTATAATGTGTGATCTCAACATAGCTTGGAACAGGGGACGAGATAGATGCGGGAGGGCAGTGGAGGGGGTGTAGGAGCATCGGCAGAACAAAGATAAATAGGAAAAGGCGGGTCTGCAGGACCTGTGGCAGGAACTGAAGGGCAACGGAGAGGGTAGGGTTATATTTTTCTCTCGAGCGTACACGGAACACAGTCCAGAATTGATTATGTATGGGTCTCAGCGGATATGCTGGGGCAGGTCAGGGAAGCAAAGGCGGGCCCCATTGGAATAGCTGATCATAAAACTGTCTCCATGCAAATGGGACTAGGGAGTAAAAAAAAGGGGGGGTCTCGGGATGGGAATATCCAGGGTCTCTTCTAAGGGACTCTGTAATTAGGGGGAAATGGAAGGGAAAATAAAATAATTTTTCGAGACAAATAAGAGGGGAAACGCAAGGGAGGACACCAGGTGTTAATAGCTGCAAAAACCCAGAGAGAGGCAGTTAAAGGCACTTGAGGCACAGTTGGAGGCGAAGGTAGAGCCAACAAGGAAGACGGCGGAGGAGACCCCCACTAGGTCCTCCCTGAGGGAGTATTGGTGGGCGATAGGTCAACTGGAGATCCTCCGAACGAAGAGAGCGGAAGGGGCATTACTCTTTGTCTGACAAAAGTATTACGCCAAAGCGAATAAGGCGGACTCCCTCTTGGTGCACCTTCTGAAGGGAGCCAGGGCGAAAAATGTGATTACGGCATTGAAAACAGAAACCGGGGAGCACATTACACGTACCAGGGATATCCAAGAACACTTAGCAACATTTTATGAGACACCCTACACATCACAAAACCACCAGACCCACACACAAGCGGACTTCCTTGAGAATATAGAGATGCATAAAATTGGCAGGGATGCCTAAGACATCCTAGGCCGGGAAATCACAAAGGACGAGGTGAGGAGAGTTATCAGGACCTTACCACTGAACAAGGTACCAGGCCCTGACGGCTACAAAGCGACCTTTTATAAAACATTTGCACCCATACTTGTACCGCACCCAACACACCCCTTCAATAAATTTAAAACTGCAGTCAGCAAAACTCCATCCATGGAAGAGGCTAAAATGACCCTAATTTTCAAACCTAATAAAGACCCCATGGAATGCATATCCTATCGGCCCATCGCACTAATCAACGCGGATGCGAAAATCTACACTAAGTTCCTGGCAAATAGACTGGAGGGGCTTCTCCCAGAACGGATCCACCCGGATCAGGTTGGATTCATAAGAGGTAGATAGACAGCAGATAATATTAGGAGGGTGGCACACTTACTGGAAAAAGCACAGAAAACGGGCACTCCTGCAGTACTTTCATCACTTGACACTGAATAAGCGTTTGACCGGGTGGAATGGTCCTTTCTGTTTTGGGTCATGGAAAAAATGGGCCTGGATGGAAACCTTCTCAAAATGGTGCAAGCCAACTACCAGGCACCATCGACGCGCGTGGTGGTAAACGGAGCCATGTCACATCCATTTAGACTGGGCAGAGGAACAAAATAAGGGTGCCCTCTTTCCCCATTGCTTTATGCAATCTATTTGGAACCCCTCCTACAGGCAATACGAGAGACAGGCCAGATACACGGCATTCCTTTCAGGGGACAGCAACATAAGGTGGCGGCCTTCGCCGATGACATGCTGCTCACACTATCCAAACCCCTAGAATCCATCAGGGCTAGCAGGGCCCTGCTGGAGAAATTTGGGGAGGTATCGGGCCTGTGAATTAACATCAGCAAATCCGAATTGATGAACCTTACTCTGGGGGCAGAGGACGGCAACACACTGAGAGCAGCAACACTGTTTGTGTGTAGCCCAGGGAGATCAGGTACCTGGGAATACATATCACCCCAGCTCTTTCAGGGTGGTACACAGCTAACTACCCTCCCTTACTGAAGGGAATAAAGCAGGACTTTCACAGATAGAGGAACCTCCAGATTTCACGGATGGGGAGGCCGGCGGCGGTGAAAATGGTCACCTTGCCAAGTATGTTATACTTATTCCAGGCAATCCCACGGGTGGTGCCGGCAAGCTTTTACAGTGAATTAATCTGGGAGGGCAGGAGAGCGAGGATCAACAGGCACATACTTATGGCCCCCAGGAGGGAAGGAGAGCGGGCGGGCCCTTCCCAACTTTTAACAATACTACGAGGCCACACAATTAAGAGTGATCAGGGAATGGCTTCAGGAGGTAGAGGGAAAACAGTGGGTCAAGAAGGATATGGCGGTGACACAGCACGAACTGAAAGAAGTGCTGTGGCTACCGAAGCAGCACAGAGTACTATCACAAAACTGGTGGCGAACAATTGGGATAAGCTAGGGGGAAACCGGAGGAATCACAACCTTCCCAACCCCCTTCACGCCTATCCTCAACAATGGAGACTTCACGCCTGGGACAGAAAAGGGTGCTTTAAGCAGTGGCGAGAGGGAGGATGCAGGAAACTGCGGGACATGTTCCAGTGGGGGCAGGGGGCGAGATCCTTTCATTTGTGGAGTGTGAAAGTGAATTCACAGTGGGTGAAGGTGAGAGACTTCGATATGCCCAATTAAGACACTGGGTGTTAAACGCAGCAATTAAGGAGGCAGCCACCAGAAAGGTAACCCCATTCGAAAAGTTCCTGCTCTCGAATGACGGGGCTAAGGGGCTCATCTCTAACCTATATAGGATACTGGATGATGCCACTCCTAGACAACACTGGCCATACATGCATAGATGGAGCAGATACTGGGGAGGGACATAGACAGGGAGGGATGGGGAAAACTGTGGGGGAAGATTCCCAGGCTAGCAAGAGCGTCTCAGTTGCAAGAAGCGTGGTACAAAATCCTTTTCGGATGGCATTACACGCCTGCCCGCCTCCACAGGATATACCTGGGAGTATCAGGGGAGTGTTGGAGGGGGTGTGGGAAGGAGGGCACAGCGGAACATATATGGTGGAAATGCCAGAAAATCAAGCCCTTTTGGAGGGAAGTACAGCAGGCACAAGAACAAGCCTACGGGCCAGGGGGAAGCAGACCACCGGAACAGATTTTCCTGGGACTCAAGGGGGTGGGGGGGGGAGAGCAGAGGGAGAACCAAGAACCTGAGAAAAGGCAAGAGTAGTACCAACATTGGCAGCAAAGACTATAATTGCACAGAGATGGAAGAGCTTGAATATACCTACGGTACAGGATTGGATGTGCAAAGTTTGGGAGATAGTAACTCTGGAATGGGCGATGTATGCCGCAAATGGTAATATGCAGAACTTCACAAAAGACTAGGGAGAGACCCCGGCTTTTCTCAAGGATGGCTTTCAGGCTGTCTGGTGCCACCAGCGGCTCAGACTCTTGGAATTGCAGGGAACAATACGGAACCACGTATATTGAAACGAACTAGGGGAAGACCTGAACTTGTCTATCAGGGGAGGAAGAAGGAGGGACAGTTTGAGGGACTGCTTATTATGTTGTAAACTCAATAAAAAGAAGTTAAAAAAAGAAAATGAGACGTCAGAGAGCTATGGTCGACAATCACGGACAGGACTGTCCTGTTGCGACTCTTCGTGTTCTACCGCCGACATGCTTCAATAGTGAAGCACGGGACTGAGGGCACCGTAAATCAAGCTCTCGGTTTTAACGTATTTATTCAACATTTCCATCTGTATTAACCATCCTTATTTATTTCTCTATCATTTAATGAGTGTTTATCTATATTTATGTTTTTTTAATTCTAGCTGTGTTTAGCCACATGTACAGGTTAGCCCTTTTATCTTCTTTTATTCCAAAATGTATTTGCTTTTCTGCAATTTCTCCAATTAAAAATGTAGCGCTCTGATGCCTGTAACGAGAAGCTCGTAGAGCTAGGCTCCTGCACACAAAGCCAAGATCCCTTGTCACCTTAAAACAGCGGTTGCATATACCGACTTGATCTCCAAAGAAATCTATTGATCTTAGCCTCTCCACTGTGTTACCTTGAACAGCCATGGGCCCGCACCCATCATCGAAGAGCTACTCGAGACACGTGAATTTCTGCTTTTTTCCATTAAAATCAGTAACAACGTAAAAGTGCGATCCTCAATCGTATAACAACTTCAACACAATGGCAAATGCAGCAAGCACTGGCAAAGCCAACACTTTTGGCTTTTTGTGTAGGCATAGGATAGGCATTTGTCTGGTATTGCCATAATGGTAGTTTCGGGGCCCGACATGTCACCTTTATCGGGGCCCAGCATGCCATCTTTTTTGGGGCCCAACCCGCCACCTTTATGGGGGACCGACACGCCCAGCTTGCTACGTTTATCGGAGCCAATTTGCAATGCTCACTTCAGTTCCAAGTCAATTTGGCCTAAAAAAAATGGTCATATCCTCCATTTGGGCAGGAGAGGGGGGGGGGGGGAGGGGCATTCCTCCTTCACATAGGACACAAAGAAACTCCAAATAGAACCCTGGCCATATTTTCTCTGCATCCCAAATGTTCTGTCAATTATAGCACAGGGCTAATCCCTAAATGGGCTCCCATGGGGCCCCACCAAACCTTTCAACAAGTCAGGCCAGCACACACGGCATACCACACCCAGCTAGATCGGAAAATTGCTCACCCGCTATAAGCCAAAATTCAAACAGACATTCCCCCACCTGTCACAAGGTCAAACTAGGCAGGAGTGTTGCGGTCCTAGAGCTCGCCGTACCCATCCATGCCCATGACCACCCGAGGGCCGAAAGTATGCCAAGGCAACGCTCTACCACCAAGCTGTCATGTGCAGGTGTCCGAGGAGTAGACAGGGTAGGGGGCCCGAGTGGGCAAGCCCCCCCCACCCACCCAAATCTGTAAATGCCCACTCAGCAGCACTGTGTGGACATTTACAGGTGTTAATGTCACTGTGGTGGCCCCAACTACATTAAATTAGTTTCTGGCCACACTTGTTAGACAATCCTGGCTGCACCTCTGGCAGGTGGCACCGAGACCAGGTATGTACTTTTCATCCTGTATTACTTCCTTTCTCTTGGCCCGAGGTATCTCGCTAAATAAGCACATCGCTGGTGTGGAGGCCGGTTCTGTGCGCCAACAACTATAGCAAACAAGGAAACAAAGGCAAGGAAAGATGAAAGGGTTTCCCCAGAAATCCACACTATGGAGGTAACTCGGGACAGGCCCCTCCGCGATGAAGGCAATATCCGAGACACTACACTTTACCCCCCTCCCCGCCCCCCTACTTGGGAGACTACATGTGCCACGCAGAGAAACCACAGATTGATCTGAGGGTATGGCAGCCTGAACAGCCCCCCCCCTTTCAGGGCTCCATGAAATGGGTACCATTAAAGCCGCGAGTGTATAAACCCAACCCTACCAACTGCAGTAGTGTGGCAGTAGCTGCCATGCATGTCGCCATTACTGCTATGCATTTGCCTACAGTAGTGTGCCGGACATAGCCCCCTTACCGTTTTGGCAACTCGAATAGTCCACATGTGTGCAGTAGACCCATTTTGCAGCACATTGTAGTAAGGTCGGTTTATCCAACAGATTCCACAGGCCAGAACTAAACAGCGCCTAGTGGAGAGGGTCGCTCACTGCACCAATTTGCTCTGCTTGGCGTCACTGCTCCAAAAGGAGCATTTCCCCTCAACATTCCCAGAATCCTTTTAGGACTGTGACCGGTTGAACCCTTTACATCTCTCGGTTAAGTGCCTACATGGTATCACCTCCAAAAGCATTCTGATGTTGGCACAAAGCATGATGGCATGTGGCTTAAATGCCATGGCAACCATGTTATCACAACAGCAGCAGCTGTCAGCGACTTCCATAGGCTCTGATCCTGCCTCATCATCCTCGCGTCCCTCTGTAGGAGAATGAGATCAGGAGTCCGGGCCCAAACCCAAGGTCACAACAATGGGGCCCTTCGCCATGTTCAAGGGCGCCACCCTCGCGCCAGCTGGCAATAGTACTACTAAATGCAACGTGGCCTGCACGCATCGCAAGGGCTGCTGTGGGTGCCAAGCCAGTATCACCAACACAAAAATATGCCAGCGCAAAAAGACTCCAAAAATGAAATTTCTACACAACTTCTTCCCATCCTCGCCATCCATGGTTCCTGTGGCATTCGGCCCTAGAGCCACATGGGGACTGGGCACGGTACCATAGCAGAGACACTACCATGTACAAGGACACGGTTGGTCCTAGCAGAAACGGGCATGCGCAGCAGCTGCCCCCCCCCCCCCCTCGCCCCAGGGCAGGATAAAGCCCCCATTGCAAAGAGCTCAGGAAACCGAGCACTGGATTAGCAACCTGTTCTGCCTTGGGCACCTGCCCGCGCAAGTTCTTGAGCCACCCAAGTGTATGAGCCAGGCAGCCATGCCTCCACCCACATCCTTGGTGAGCGAGGCACACGTGCGGGGTGACCGAGAATCAGGCTCCCTCACGCCTCACGAAGGATTCCAACTCAACATGTAGCTCAATGGTGTGGAAACGTTGCTTTCCTCATTCCCCGGTGCCAGGGAACCGCCCCTTTTCCTTGCAGGCCAGTTTCCTCACATCCCATATCACCATAAAGATTTGGCCACACTTTACCGCAAATATGTAGACGGGTGTGGGTTTGGGTACCTAGAAAGGTATGGGGTGTAGAGGGGATGCCACCCCCCCCCCCATTTATGTGCGGTAAAAACTATTCGGTGAAATGGGATTCCATGAAATCCCTGCAAGGAAAACCTATTGATCCTGGAGCCAGGATCTCCTCTTCACATGAGAAGACTATGTGTGTGCCAAATCAGCTCACTACGTAGGCATAGCGGGTCCGCTTCCCGCTTCTTTACTTTCCATTGCCTGTCCACCTTGGACAAACAGGAGATTATTCCTTATATCCCTCCAAACTGTCTGCGGTCTGCAATCACCCCCAATGCTCAGACTCTGGCCATGACCCCGGTCTACAAAAAAAATAACCACACGCCCCTCTTGTGAGCATGGAACACACAAGAACGGCCCCGAATTAGGTCCTCTGGCACACTTTACTAAAGAATTGAGCAGATACTCAATTCCTTTGAGGGATGCCTCTCCAGCCCTACAAGCAGTGCTATAATTGCTGTCCAGCCCTTATCAATCGGAGTCCATCCCCCCAGAGTACAGCTTCTGGGGTACAATGGTCCCTCGAAAAACCAACCTACTCAACTATGCCAGAGCCATGTATGGCATTGGCAAAGGGCCCATGTAAAGACAAGCCAGATCCAAAATGGAAGTTCATGCACCGGATTTGCAAGCTCATTAGTCTGGAAAACGGGCAACTATTGCCGTTGCCAAGATACTGTGTACCTGTGTCACCGAGTATTTAAGTCTAAGCGTTCTTGCACTCAGCAGGGCGCAAGTATAGTACTCCGCCATCCCTGCTGTTCCTACAGTCTGGTATACGTCTCACCCAGAAGATTAAGGTACGATTGCTGGCACTGCAGAACATTGCCAACATGAATCTGGGAGTACTGGAGGACTCTTTCTGGAATATAATAGAGAGTAATTGTACAGCTTTACACAAGGACACCATCATGCCAAAGCCTGCGCACACGCCTCTTCTCAGCCCTAGAGATGCATTTAGAAAGGCACTGTTGCAAATGACCACGGTATGAGAAACTACCGAGAAGACCAAACATCGAAAGACGCGCCTTCTTTTCCATGCCAGAGCTTCTGCTGCACCACAGGCAAGAGGAAGGACCAGGAGAGATGCGTGCGGGGCACAGAAGACCATGGACCGGCGAATAGAAGGCCAAGAACAAACACGAGACAGAACGAGACTGACGGTGACTGGAAGATCCTCCACCCAGCCTCTGTTCGAGAGGGAGGAGGACTTTAGAGCCTGCGTGGAGTATCGACAGAAGACTGAAGTACAAGGAGGTCCTGTGAGCGAGAACCAAAGAAGAGAACAGGAGGGAGGAGAAAATCCATAGTGTTAGTAGACGCAGATGAAGTCATGGACGGAAAGGAGGTTGCAGAGAATCTGTGGCTCGAAGAAATCAGAGGAGATGGAAAAGGCCCGACAGCAGCAGATCTGTGAGGGACACAGTGGAGCGCAGGTTAAGCGCACCAACCCAGTCTGCAAAAGCCTAAGATAAGAGTGGCCGTCTGCGTCTAAGACGAGGAAGCCTAATGACTTGGAGAGAAGAATCAAAGTCAATGGAACAGGGTGAATTTTCTGCCAGAGCAGAGAATCGATGGAACCATGAGATTGAAAGGTGAACCTTTCCCTCCAAGAGGTAGAGCACGACACTGCATCCTGGGAGAGGGAGTTCAATCTCCAGGCATCACATATGAGAGGATCAAGCACTGATGTTCAAAGAAGATTACAGAATCCTTGAATAAGAGGGACTCTGGATATGATGCATGCTGGTAGTCGGAGTCTTGTATTGCCCTCCGAGAAGCAGAGGCAGGAGAAGAAGGCAATGAAATACTTTAGTCCCTGAAAAGAGCATAAAGACTTTGCAACCTGACCATGGTTTCTGTTGAACTTTACTTTCCAGATGGCCATCTTCTTTGGGACACCCTTTGGCGGTACTTCAAGAGCCTAAGTATAAGTAGCCTATAGGCATTCCAGATGCCAGCATTGATTAACATCTCCCAGGTAAAGCAAAGGAAGAAGGTGGGGCTTGAACCAGATAAAGGTCAGTTGGTAGGTAAGGGCGGACTGTGCACAAGAGAAGGGGTTCCAACATGGGGGCTGGGAAGCAGTATCTGCAACAAGGGAAGTCTCTCGTGATCAGACTTGCACAGCCACCGGCCTTAGAGGAGGAAATGGTGACGTCGTGGGGAAGGTGTTGGATGGGAAATGCAGGTGCGCACGGGAGTGCAGCTTCCACTTCCAGGGAGATCTGCAGCAGCACTAAGAGAGGCTGGAGTTTCCTTGCCTGCGCACGCACTTGCGTGGCAATTAAGAGCCAGGGAGAGGGTGGGCGAGAGAGTGCATGAGGGCAGGTGAGATACCATGCAACATGGCAGGCGAGAGCCAGTGCAAGATGGCGGCCGAGAGTCAGTGCAAGATGGCAGGCAAGAGGCAGTGCAAGATGGCAGGCAAGAGGCAGTGCAAGATGGCAGGCAAGAGGCAGTGCAAGATGGCAGGCAAGAGGCAGTGCAAGATGGCAGGCAAGAGCCAGTGCAAGATGGCAGGCAAGAGGCAGTGCAAGATGGCGGCCGAGAGTCAGTGCAAGATGGCGGCCGAGAGTCAGTGCAAGATGGCAGGCAAGAGGCAGTGCAAGATGGCAGGCAAGAGGCAGTGCAAGATGGCAGGCAAGAGGCAGTGCAAGATGGCGGCCGAGAGGCAGTGCAAGATGGCAGGCAAGAGGCAGTGCAAGATGGCAGTGCAAGATGGCAGGCAAGAGGCAGTGCAAGATGGCAGGCAAGAGGCAGTGCAAGATGGCAGGCAAGAGGCAGTGCAAGATGGCGGCCGAGAGTCAGTGCAAAATGGCAGGCGAGAGCCAGTGCAAGATGGCAGGCAAGAGGCAGTGCAAGATGGCAGGCAAGAGGCAGTGCAAGATGCCGGGCAAGAGCCAGTACAAAGGCGTGCAAGAGCCAGTGCAAAATGGCGGGTGAGAGCAGGTGCAAAAGGGCGGGCAAGAGAAAGTGCAAGGGGTGGGCAAGAGAAAGTGCAAACGAGCAGGCGAGAGAGAGGACGACTGAAAGGGTTCCCAAGCAGGATAGAGGACAGGAGACAGAATGGTTGTGTGTAATATCTCACACTCGCATGCGCTCTTTGTCTCTTACAAGAGAGGGTGCAGAAGACAAGGACACCAGAGAGAACTCTTGCCAACCAAAATGGCGGCCAAACGAGCAAGATAGGCAGGCAGTCACGGGCCCCAGCTCCAAATAAGGGAGGAGAATTACAAAACTGACCAAGAATGTAGGGTACAGATCCGACTCCCACACAAAACATGAAATATGCCAACAGCGAAGAAGAACCGAACCAACTATGAAGAACAAAGTAACACCTTAAGGTGTTGAAGCCCAAAGTAGGTGACCAGGTGGAAGTAGGGGGCAGAGTGCAGAAGAATTTCGACAAACCCCTGCTGAGACCAGATATCCAGGAACCCTGGGGTATGAAGCGGTACCCCAGTACCACATGTAAAGGGATCTGTGGTATCTTGCCCGAGCGAGTGAGGTCACTGGAAGAATGTTGAGTGAGTGCTGAGAATCTTTCTGTGAGAAAGGGGTTCCACACCCAGCCAGTTGTAGATGTGAGCTCGTATGCAGTGATGTTAGGGAATGGAAAATAAAAACATTTTACGATACAAATATCGATTTTAAAAATATATATATATATATATATATATATATATGGGGGGTGGGGTAAGCGGTTAAAACGGGTTGGGAGAGGCTTAGGGTGGTATTATAAGCGAAGGGAAATAAGGTGCTTGGGGGAAACCCACCAAATTATAAATAAATACAAATGAAGTATTCTTTTTTGTTAAAATGTTTCGTTAAAACAGTTTATTATTTTTTCATTCGGTAAAATCACATGTCACCATGTGAGCCTGGGTGGTGGGAGCCAGCAGGCTCCTGTCCTGTACCCTCTTACCCTGACATGTACCTATCTTGTTCTTAACCAGGAGTCCCGCAGCGTAACAGGATCGGAGTAGCACACGCTAAGCGTAAGAGAAGTGATGTTGGAAAAGTCAACGTTGGCCATCAATGTCCAGGACAGGTCCAATGAATGCCAGGAGCGAGTCCTCGAACCAGGGGCGTTGCTAGGGGGTGGGGGGATAAGGGAGCTAGAGCACCCCTGATCTTTTGGTTGTAGCCCCAGATAGAATCTCAGGAGCTACAGCCAAAAGACTAGCTAGCCCCCAGTCCCAACAGTTCCGACATCAGCTTAGCCCCAGGTCTTTTCCAGACCTAACAACTCCTCTGCCTCGAACCCAGCTCTCAAGAATGACTGCTCTTTCTACTGAAGCCAGTGCCAGAACTACTTCACAAGCCAACACTGTACGTGAAGCTTGTCGAAGCATGAATGAGAATTAACACATCTTCATACATCACTGTGCACTCCACTGGGCCAAAACCTTGCTGCCCAGTGTGTATCTAGCTCCAAACCACGCACGATGCACACTACTGAAACACTTGTGTATAGGCGCGTTATAAATGACATATCATACTGGTCATGGACAAGTGGGAACAGTAGTGTTACTAAAGCAGAGGGAGCAGAAGCACTCCAGTGTTGGGTAAGCACATCTGCCCGCCACTATAAGTTCTCCATTGCATCATTGTCTGCAGTGCTACTCCTTCCTCCTCCCCTAACCCCCTGAGAGCGGCCTATCAGGACTGAGCTCATCCCTAACCCCCTGAGAGCGGCCTATCAGGACTTAGCTCATCCCTAACCCCCTGAGAGCGGCCTATCAGGACTGAGCTCATCCCTAACTCCCTGAGAGCGGCCTATCAGGACTCAGCTCATCCTTAACCCCCTGAGAGTGACCTATCAGGACTGAGCACATCCCTATCCCACTGAGAGCGGCCTATCAGGACTGAGCACATCCCTAACCCCCTGAGAGCGGCCTATCGGAACTGAGCTCATCCCTAACCCCCTGAGAGCGGCCTATCGGAGCTGAGCACATGCGCTTAGCACTTATAGGAAGGACGGAACCAGTAAGTGGTGCATCAGCGTCACGCGGAAGGTGGAGGAGCAAGGTGAGGCATGGGGGGGTGAGGGGGAGAAGGAACAGATGGGGAAGGGAGTGGGCCAGGAGACCAGCAGCTAGCAGGGGCATTCCTACAAAACATAGGGCAATGGGCAGGGGGGGGGGAATTCTGGGGATAACCCAGGAAGGGGTTCAGACCAATGTTGACCCGCAACGTGGAAGCAGTGCCCAGGAAAGCTTTGGCAAAAACGTACTACAGGAAAATATCACGGAACCTTCCAATATTCTATATTTCAATTTAGTTTCCAAAGCCCTCCACGACTCCGAAATGTGCACGTTAAAGTCACCCACATGTTTCGATGTGATTATCCGCTATCTACACGCTGTAAGAGTCACACTCTTGCCTGTCTATCCGGGTCATTCGGTCCTGGCTCGCCCAGCTCTCCCCTGCAGGGCACAGCACACCATGTCCTCCCCAATCCAAGTGCTGTGTCGCTTTGCGCTCCAACGTGTACTTTTGTCCTCAAACAGTTCAGGTGCTTTCAAGTTTCAAGTGCAGAAACTCTGTGTTTGGAGGGACTTGACAATATGGCGCGCAGTCGGGATTTCCTGATGCACCCGTCACCAGGGATGACGGGCAGGGGGACACACCAGCGTTGCTGGATGCCGGGCTCAGACAGGCTTTAGCTTTCGTGTGAGTCTTTAATTCCCGGCATTAAGGCTGCCGAGCTTCCGCCTACAGCACAGACTGCAGCTCACAGCGGCAGAAACCCAACGCCGCTGCCCTGCTGCTCCGCCTCGGGGATAGCCACAACAAACCTTGCGGCCACGCTGCGGCCTTGCCCAGCCCACGAACTGCTGTTATCTTCGGCACAGCAAATCCGCCGGGCGGGGAACCCTGCAAGTCCGGGATCCCAGCAGGGGAGGGCTGGATTGCTTGCGAGTCTCAGAGCGGAGGCGCGGAGGGGCTCAAACTCAAAGAATAGAAAATGACCAGCTGGGTTCCATGGATATTGAAGAAGTGTCTTGGCCGGCCCACCATGTCAAAATGAGGCGTGCTACCCCACTTGCCCCCCCCCCCATCTGTCGGCAACAAAGAGGCACTGATCCGGGGAGTCGGGGGCCAAGGGCAATCCGATTACTAAATTCTAATGAGCTGAGGGGAGGTGCAGCAAGTTTCCCTCAGACGGTCAAAGAAACCAGCCAATAGGACACTTCCAGAATCTCCTGCTGTAGCAGTAATCGTGCACGACACATGCACAGAAGGGGAGTGGACAAACGGTAAATGTGTTTTGGGTGCACAAGCAGTTTCAACAGGGGCAATTTTTAATGCCCAGTTAGCATTAAAGTTAAGTCGCATCTAGATATGATCATGAAGGTCAGCATGTGCCACACTTAGAACCGTGATTATTAGCATGTGCCACAGCCAGACGTAATCATGCACATTAGCCGGCGTCGCCTTGAGACGTAATCATGAACATTAGCCGGCGTCGCCTCGAGACGTAATCATGAACATTAGCCGGCGTCACCTTGAGACGTAATCATGAACATTAGCTGGCGTCACCTCTAGACGTAATCGTGAACATTAGCTGGTATCGCCTCGAGAAGTAATCATGAACATTAGTCGGCGTCGCCTCGAGAAGTAATCATGAACATTAGCCAGCGTCGCCTCGAGACGTAATCATGAACATTAGCCGGCGTCGCCTCTAGACGTAATCGTGAACATTAGCTGGCGTCGCCTCTAGACGTAATCGTGAACATTAGCCGGCATCACATCTAGAAGGGATCGTGAAGGTCATCATGCGCCACACTCAGATGGAATTGTGATTATTAGCATATGCCACACCTAGACGTAATTGTGAACATTAGCTGCCGTCACCTCTAGACGTAATCGTGAATATTAACCAGCGTTGCATCTAGAAGGGATTGTGAAGGTCAGCATGCGCCACACTCAGATGGAATTGTGATTATTAGCATGTGCCCCACCTAGACGTAATCATGAACATTAGCCGGCGTCGCATCTAGATAGGTTTAAAATGTCAGCATGTGCCACACTTAAATAGAATTGTGATTGCTAGCATTTGCCCAATTAACCAATCCACGAACAATTTCACCCCTCTGCATATACCTCTAAAACTCTAACCAAACAACCACAAGCCTATAACACAACAATCCGCATAAACTTCACTACACTGCAACAACAAAACAAACCACACAGACTCACACAACAGCACACAACGATTATCAACCAGAAAACACCCCAAGCCCAGCCAACGGAATTCCGGGTTGAGGCCACCAACAGCAAATCACTGCTCTATTGCACTTTTCCAGCTTATTGCCACTAACTCACCTCCCCACCCCCACTCCCTTTTTCAGAGCCACAAGGGCGCCAGGGGACCACTACGGTGGTGATAGTGCACAGTAAAAATATCTTTTAACAATAAAATTAACGCATCTGAACACACAATAAGTATGATAAATTAAAGATGGATGTAATTCCTGGGAACATTATCCATTTAGTTTTCCGTACTCCTCCTTACTGGATTCCTTGCTGCATTACAAGTATCTTAGATCAAGGAATCTGCAGCGTTTGGCTCTGTAGACATTTTGGACTACAACTCCCATCAGCCCTGGTCGACAGTCAATGGTGTGGGCTCATGGGAGTTTTAGTCCAAAACATTTTGGAGAGCTACAGGGGAGGGGAGAGGAGCTACAGAGGCCCTTAGCAGGTACACTTCTCCCAGTCTGGCCTACTCTCCTTTCCCTCACCTTGTGCCCCTTTCTCCCAACCTGCTCTCCTCTGCCATTCTCTCTTTTTCTCAGTCTGTCTTTCTCTGTGCTGGCCTCTCTCACCCTGTGCCGCCCCTCTCTCTCTCTATGCCACCCTCCATCTCCCTCTCTATATGCCACCCTCCATCTCCCTCTCTCTATGCCGCCCTCCCCAAGGCCCCCACACCACAGCTGTCCCAGGAAGGGAATGTTGGGGGCCAGGGTCCTAGGCTGCAGATTTTACACTGGAAGGGGAGGCAGGCGTGCAAAGATACCCAGTGATGGACTCAAGGGTTCCCACATAGCTGTTCCAGGTGCCAGAGAGGATGGCGACGGGAAGAGGGGGCAGGTGGGCAAACATAGGCAGGCCTTCTTGGGAGGGGAAGAAACTTTCCCCAGGAAGGCGATGGAGGGGCTGGCCTCCCCCAGGCTGCATTGATGTCAGGCATCCTGGCTGGGAGTTTCTCAGGGGGGTGCGGCAGGCCTTGGGTGGGCTAACACAGTGTGGTCACACAGTGCAAGTTGAAAAATACATTTGCGGACAATGAAGTCATTCAATGCATTGAAATTGCAAAATACAGTGGGGTAATCATGTAAAACATTGAAAATGGGAACAAAATACAAAGAACGCACAGTAAACAGCAAGTGACACAGAGACTGCCATTTCCACAAACCTGTTCCACTGAAGGTGAGCCTTATCCTCCTCCTTTCGTACATTGTTAAGCAGGGGGTATATGATTTTGCAGTGTTTGAAATTGGGATCTGATGAGCAGGAGTTAAAAGCAGTTCCTGGGTGTCGGGGATTACCCAGTATGCAGAAGCTATGGGTAGGTAACCAGGAGCGAGTACACATAGCACAGCAAATCCAACTTCCGCCGGAGAGGCACACTTTAACTTTGTTCCCATTATATGTGATCCATTTTGTTTAAATGTGTCCTTAGTAGCGTTCTCAAATGCTCAGTTAAACTGACATCTGCACGTTTGTAAGTTACCATTTGGCATTGGGAGCTGAAAGTTGGTCTTGGTAGTTTTCGGTTTCAAGCTAACCAGGCTCGTCTAGGCTAGATAGCTCCGAACCATTTCGAACCCTGCATTTGTACTGCTTTGCAATCCCTTCGAATAGCAGAGCATCTATGAAAGCTCCAATGCTGGAGAAGGAACAAGTTACTTACCTGTAACTCCAGTTCTCCAGCATTGGTATCTTTCATAGATTCACATACAACCCCCCCCCGCCCACCCTGCATGAGGCTCGACTTTGCACTATTACGTGAGCTATATGAATCTGAAGATGGACTCCAGGGAAGGGAGGCACTGCCTATTGGTTAAGGGGTAAATGATAACGACACTAAAGATACTGCAGTTTCCTGCTTTTCTAAGAAACTGCCTAAATATTAGAGGATTCCAAGCCTGGCAACAGGGAATATTGGAACATGTATCTATGAAAGATAGCAATGCTGGAGAACAGGAGTTACAAGTGAGTAATGTATTTGTTTTTGAATGGAGAGGAGTTTGCAACCTATCCCGGTGCCATCCCTTTTACCTTTTCAATTGAAATGGGCCCGACACCTTGGAGGTCTCCATGTGGCACTGACAAAGAAAGGTGAATAGATTTTCTTGAGTGGTGATTTAGGGCCTCTGCTCTGCTGTTTTGGCTGACTTTCTTTGTTGTGCCATGCAAAGGCCAATAAATGCATCCCTTTTGTAATCTGCATCCACTCATGGTCTCCCTCTGTTGCGCATTGCAAGGATTTTGCATTGATTCAAAGCACAAGATGAGGCTGTGAACAGCCACATATTTGCTAACGCAGCCCCCTTTATAGCATTCTGTTAGCTAGGACAGGGGTCTTAAACCTGTAGCTCTCCATATATGTGGATTGTCTTATTGTCTAAAAATGATATTTTATATAGATCTTCTTTTTCTGGATTTCTCCAATGTTGTGTACATTGTAAATATGATATTGACACTGATGCTTCTTTAATGTATATAATTACAGACTATCCTGCTCCTGAAGAAGGGGTTGTTCCCCGAAATGCGTAGAGCTCCTAAGCACATCACAAGAATAACATTTTTGGTTATTGTTTGCTTAACTTTATAACAAATGTTCTATTTCTGCTGTTTTCAAGATCATTCTCCTTTATGATGGCCTTATTTGAATGTGTATATATTTTAATGACAACCAGATGTGTTCTGGTCAACATATTGTGAAACACGTTGTGTATATATTTTAATGCCAACCAGATGTGTTCTGGTCAACATATTGTGAAACACGTTTGTCTTGCCTAAATATTTACTCACCTTGTTGAAGTAAAAATTCTAACTACATTTGACTGACTGTGTATCAGTTCCAAAGGTGTGCAGGGGACGGGAGTGTCTTTAGATTTAGACATTTTTTTCTGTTTCAGGTTTGTCACAAGCCCCGTGTCAGGGCCTGTACTCCTCCCCAGCACCCATAATATTTAAGTTGTTAACTTACTAATTAGAAATTGATTCTTAAAATTGGAGTGCACCTATTGATCTCCCTATTTTCTGAGAGGTGTACCTGGCCCTGCATGCATCATCCTACACCCTGTGATCCTCACCCCCTTCCCTCCTTGGACACTGTGGGTGGGCTCTGGAGGGGTGGAGCAACAGCCATAAGAGTGGACAGAGGACTGGGTTCAATCTTTTTTTGGTTGCAGTGCTGTTTTGGGTGTGTGGGTAAGGGGTGGGAGGGGAGAGGAGCTACAGAGGCCCTTAGCAGGTACACTTCTCCCAGTCTGGCCTACTCTCCTTTCCCTCACCTTGTGCCCCTTTCTCCCAACCTGCTCTCCTCTGCCATTCTCTCTTTTTCTCAGTCTGTCTTTCTCTGTGCTGGCCTCTCTCACCCTGTGCCGCCCCCTCTCTCTCTCTATGCCACCCTCCATCTCTCTATGCCACCCTCCATCTCCCTCTCTCTATGCCGCCCTCTATCTCCCTCTCTCTATGCCGCCCTCCATCTCTCTCTGTGCTGCTTGCGCTCTCGCTCTGCCGCTCGTGCTCTCTCTCCTGCTCGCGCTCTCTCTGGACCCCTCACGCTCGTTCCCTCTGGGTGTGCCCAGCCAGTATGCCAGCCATCAATGCTGCACCTGGTGCCCCAATCATCCGAGCCCAGTGTTCTTAATTTACTCTGCTGGCAATGTGCCTACTTCTCTGCATGTAATAAATCTGTTGCCGATTTCTGCAAAGCCTTTGGTGGCTTCTTTTGTGTTGCCACATTTCTGTGTAGCCTGCCTTTGATTGCCAGAGGGGGGGATCCCCTCACCTCCAGTCTGCATACACAATGTACCCGTTCCGGGGTTTGTTAACACCCTGGCCAAAAACCGTGGCACTGCCTGGGATCTCCCTCATAGCCTCACCAATTCTGGCCGGTGTCTCACGTCCACAGGTTCTAAAGGACCACTTGTCCAACCTTGGATTCCGCCATAGAGTTCACGTCAATGCAGAAGAACTTGGTGAAGGTGTGCGCAAACCTCCAAATATATGCCCCAACGATGTCCGCCAGTGGTACACCAGAGGAAGGCAGCGGTAGACGAGACAGCCCTCGTGGAATGTGCCTTGTGCCGGCATGGAAACAGCCTATTAGCAAGTTGAAAGCAGAACAATATACAAGCGGACAGCCATCTGGGGATTGATGCTTTAGAATGCCCCTTGCCAACAGCAGCAAGATCAAAAGCAACCAACAGTTGCGAGGACTTACTGAAGAACTTGGTCCAGTCAGCGTACTATCCAGGCAGTGGTGAGAGCACTCAGCAGGTGAAGAAGGGAGCTGGAGAAGAAAGGTAAGACCAAGGACTTGTTGAGTTGTGAAGATTAAATCTCCCTAGGCCTGACGGTAGAGTGGGACCGGAGAAGGTCCTTGGATTTGTGAAAAGCAAGGTAAGACAGATTACAGGCAAGCAACTGGATCTGCCGCCTAGACAAGCTGTTGCACATTAGAGAAAATGGCGACCAGATTTATGCAGTGGTTCAAAATTATCTTTGACAACACAAGATTCAAATCCAATGAGGATCCAGTTTGCTGACTGGTGGAAAGGCACAAACAAGTTTCATAAACTTTTTGATCAGTAGATGGGACCCCAGTGAAGGCGTAACGGATGTTTGCATAAATTGGGACATGTAAGCCAAATCAACCTTAATGGAGGCATGAGCCAGGCCAATAGCAGCTAAGAAGATAAGAAGAGAAAGTATGGCAGAATGTTTCGGCCGGAAGCGACAGGGATTCCCTCCATGAGCAAAATCCCAAACATTTTAATTGTTTGTTGTAGCAGGATATGGTGGAAGGGGCTCACATTTATCAGAGATGTCCCTGCAGTCTTAAGCATGTCGATGTGGTCGAACTCTAGGGACGTAGAAGCCAGGCTGTGTGTTGAGCAAGGCCACATCGTGGGGAAGGGCTGCTCCCTTGTGCCTGGACAGCAGGTTGCACACTGTTGGGCAGCGCCGAAGAAAGATCCAGAAATGCCTCAGCCATGCCGATACTACACGGATCAGACTGCACGTCCGTATGGCTTTGTGCTGGACTCCGGGCATTAGCAGAAACTGGGAAAAGGTATACAGGAATCTCCCATCAATGAAAACGTTAATGCATCGCCCATGCAGTATGGATGTGGAAAGCTGCAGCGAATGGAACGCATTTGGAATTTTCTTTCGTGGCAAAGAGGTCCATCTCCGCCATCCCCCGCATATGGAAAAACAGTGCGGCAGTGGAGGAGCTCCCATTTATGGCAGGAGGGGTGTTCCTTGCTGAGGGAATCGGCCACAGAGTTGTGTATGGCTGGAAGATTGCACATTGCCTCAGAGAGCGTGCCTTAGTCCACAGGATCATTTGGATGTAGAACATCGTGGTCATGTCGTCTGAACACCCAAACTACTTTCACTTGTAGGTTTGAGGGCCCAGAACACTAGCCTGTGCTCCAGAAGGTCGATCTGGAGAGACCTTTCCTGTGTTGACCAGAAGCCTCTGGCATGAAGGTCGGCGATGTGAGCCCCCAGCCTTCCATAAACACATCCGTTCTAACAGTAATTTGACGATGGGTACTATGAAAGGAGCTCCCTCCCAGAGGTTGGCAACATCAGACCACCAAAGAAGTGTGGCGTGGAAGTAATGGTGTTCAGGTGCTTCTAGTACCCAAATCCAGAGAGTTCTGTTGAAGGGCCGGTACTGGCGAGGATGAACAGGCCACTGAGATTGTTAGTGATTCCTGCGGATATGGGAAAGCAGGGATCACTAACAGACTGTATGGCTGAAGTGGAGAAGGCTGGGTAGATCAGATGCAGGAAGATAGCACCAAGTCCCCCGGTAGATACAGGACCCTGTCTCTGGGCACTAATACCAAGTTAAGAATGCACTTCCTATGCCGTTGCTAATGTAGTTGATTATGAAGGGTCCCAACACATAAGTATTAGCAATCGCATATGGTTCAGGGTTAAACAAATAATCAAATCCAACTGTGAAAACCTAGAGTCTTCCCAATTGCCCTAAAACTAAAGTAACATATTGTAATAAGAGCAGTGGAGCGTAGCATGGCGCATAGAATCCTCCACGGACCGCCTAGTATATCAGCTTGGTGCAAAGACACCCGAATGAACATCTTCGATTGTCTTTGTAGCCGTGCACGGGACGTGGTATCGTCACTTCCGGTTCGTATCTCCTAATGTACCCTATTAGCACCTGGCAGGTCGCCATCTTGAAGGCAGACACTACGCCAGATGGCAGTCTTGTAGGACTGTGTGCACACAGCACCGTGGAGAAGTCGTGATGCGCTGGCAAGGACCCTTCCTGTAAGCATGGTAAGGCGGGGAGGGCTGGTGGTTTGAGAGTAAGTGGGTGGGGAGAGGGGACCCACCCACAGAGACTCTGTAGCGCAGGACTGTCCCCAACAGGTGCACACCTAGGCACATCCGCGGTGATGGCGTCATGGATGATGATATCTCATAATTGAGAGAATCCCAATGATGCGAGACAGGTCTTTATGTCCGCAGTTTTCTGCAGCCCCAGGTGGCACCCCTAGGAGCATCATTTAAATGCGCATTGACATGTATTCTTTTTTTTTTTTTTTTTTTTTTTTTTGTGTAATTTCTAGTTTTTTACAAACTTTTATTACATTTGTCAACTTTCTCATGGATTTCTTCATTTCACTTCTTCTTCCTTATTAATTTCATAGAGTGAAGGCTTTTAATTTAACATTTTTTCCAAAAAGTTTATAGCTGCGCAAGTCAGGTGAATTGAAGACCCACTTAGAATTCGCGTCCACAAGTCGTCCATGTTGTCAGTTAGTGGGGCGAACTTCAGCAGGTATAGGCTTCTTACGTCTTTAAGAAGCTCACATTCAGTTAGTATGTGTTTTGTCGTTTCCAGGTTGTTAGCGCAGAACCTACATTTAGGGTCTTTTACATTTTCAATGTGGCGGACAAAGCAGGCTTGCCTGGTCTTGTAGATGTTTGTTCTTAATCGTAAGAAAGCGTCTCTATGATATCTAGACGGAAATTTACTCAAGTACTTCGGTAATTGGTCCATTTTATTCAGGATTTGGTTCATATCCAGGGTGGTCTTTAGACCTTGATATTTTTCTAAGTTGATGATCCAGAGCCATTCTCTCACTTTTTTCTTAGCAGTCAGAGGGCGTTCCAGGAGCATCTCCATAGTGATGTTTGCGGCCTGCATATTTGCTTTTACTTTCTCAGACCACATGTCTTGTAAAGTTCTTATATTACAATTTTTAGAGGGTTTGAACAGATCAAAAGCTGGTTGTGGGTTCGTCATTGACATCTTTCGCAACAGTGTCATTGATTTCCAAATGACGGCTCCGTACAGTGGCTCCAAGCCTAATTCATAACGGATTACTGTTGTTGATAGATATTTGGGCAGTCTTAGTACGCGTCGCCAGAACAATCCTTCTAGTTTGGACCAGATCTTTTGGTCGAGGTTCCAGCCTGACTCTGTTCCGTACGTAATTGCGGGTATTACCTTTTGTAGGTAAAAAGATCTTACCGGGATCAAGGAAAATTTTCCATATTGTGAATTGATTTTGGCTCCTTGGAGAGCTAGAGTTTTGGTTTTTTTTTCCATTTCTGTGACCCAACTCCATTCTCTTATTGAAGTGCTAAAGGGTATGCCCAAGTAGCGAGTCTCGTTTACTTCCTCGATCTTGACGTTGTTTATTTTCCAATTGAAGTTCTTGTTTCTCAGGCCCTCAACAGGGCCAAATTTCAATATCTTGGATTTTTCCACGTTGATCCTTAGATCATTATCGACCATATAAATATTCAACGTAGTCAATAGCCTCTGTAGGCCTATTTGTGTCTTGTCAATCAAGACCAGATCGTCTGCGTAAATCAAGCAACTTACAGGATTTCCGTTGACTCTAGGGGGGAAGCTAGGCGTTTTGGCTAGTGTTTCTGATACATCTGCAATGTAGAGTTTGAATAGTATCGCTGCCAACGGACAGCCCTGCTTCACGCCTTTATTTGTAATAATTGATTGAGAAAGATCGCCTTTTTCGTTTAGTCGGATTCTTATCATAGTTGACTTATGCAAGGCCTTTATGGGATTTAGTATGTTATCAGGGCAATTCCATCTTTCCAACTTCCCCCAGAGCCTTGCTCGATCTATTCCATCGAAAGCTTGTTGCATGTCGATAAACGCCAGGAACAATTTTTCCTTCTTTCGCAAGGCTTCTAGTTTCAGGAGGTTCAGTATGGAAAGGTTATTTTCTGTGCCAACTCCCTTAGTGAAGCCAGTTTGTCTTACGTCGTTTAGCCCAGACTGGGAGGCCCAAGCTGAAATCTTTTCCTGTAAGAAGGAGGCAAATACCTTTCCAATTGTGTCCAATAAAGCAATTGGTCGATAATTGCTAGGATTGTCCCTGCTGCCTTTCTTGTGAATTGGGACAATTATTGCCTCAGACCAAGATGGTGGAATTTTCTTGGCTTTAGCTATAGTCGTAAACAGATCAGCTATAAATTTGGCCCATTCACGAGGGTGATGTTTTAACATGATATTCGTGATGCCATCCGGGCCAGCTGCTCTGGAGTTTTTTAGTTTGGCTATAGCGTGAGCTATGTCATCTACCGTCTCTGTTGTGTCCCAGCACGGGTCGGCAGAGTTGTTTTCTTCAGCTAGTGGTTGCCGGTTGCAGAAAAACACTTTCTGGAAGTGGGTCACCCAAGCATCTTCTGAGACTCCATTTGCCATTGTTACGGCTTGGTTTTGATGGTCGTGATTTAAAATTTTCCAGATATCTCTGGTGTTATGTGTTCTTATCAGGGAGAGCATTGTCTCGCCGCGTTCTTGATCTCGTTGGTTTGCAAAAGCTATTAGCCAGTTTCGATATCTTTGTTTGCGTTGTTTGATTTCTTGTGCTCTGTTGGTGCCGGCTCCTGATCGTAATTTTTTTAAGTCTTTTCTCAATTTCTTTTTTTCGCTGTTCAACCTGTTACTCCACGTGTGTTTGTGATTTAATGCAGGATAAAGCGGTCTCGAGTGGAGCGTGTTCAGATTTAGAAGGATTGCCGGGTAGTTGGTGAATTTGGAGCTTCCTTTATTTTCTGACTGAAATGTAGCCGTTAGTTGTTCTATTTGTTTGGTGTTCAGTCTTAGTCTGTTTTTGCCGGAATTTACTTCTAAGTTGGTACAATTCGTTCCACTCATACGCTTACACTTTGGTTGCCAGGACATTTTCAGGGGATAGTGGTCGCTGGTCGTTGTCGGTGTTATCTGCAGATGCGTTATTGTATGCATCAGATTTTCTGAGACCCAAATGTAATCTAATGTTTTCTTTATCCCCATGTTTAGCCACGTAATTTGTGGTGGGCAATCGCCGGGGACGTTTCCATTAACCATGGTGCAGTCTCTGGATTCCATGGCGTCGGACCAACGTGCTCTTCTAGAAGAATCCCTGCTTGCTTCGTGTGCGCAGGAGTTGTTTTTCTGTTGGTTTACATTGAACCAAGAAGTGTTTAGATCGCCACATACAATGATCCAAAGATTTTGGAGACTCCTCACATTTTTGTCAATTATTGTTGTTATTGATTGAGTAAATGTTCCTGTCGAGATTTTTGCTGGATTCCAATAAACATTAAGTAACAGAAGGTGTTGGGAGATGTTGTACTCATTTCCTATTCCTCTATTTTTCCTTACAAGCAGGGTCGATTGGACATAATTGTTTGGGTTAGATGAAATCACCACTTCCCAGCTTGTGCCTGATTTTATCATCGTCAATAGCCCCGCGAAAGGACGACCTTTTGTGCCTATGCTTGCAGGGTTTATTAGGATCTGATATCCATCCTTTACCGGGGGTTGACGCATCCAAGTTTCCTGTAGGCAAATTATAAAATTGTCTGATAAATCCACTGGGAAGTTGTTATATAGATGGCTGAAGCCTCTGGTGTTCCATGAGATCAAGGTGTTAACAGAATCTCGTTCGTCATTGCCTAGTTAATGTTTTTTGCCAAAATGGTAAGTATGCCTATTTTCCGTGACAGACATAGAGTTTGAGTTCGGGTATTTACAAGTCGCGTCATGCCAGATTCTCGCAGGGCTCTTTGAGACTCGCATTTCTGCACCATCTACTCCTTTTTTTCTTGTCGGTTGGTGATCCTCCGAGATCTCGAATCCAAGGCTTAGTATTTCGTCTTTTGCGCCTATCAGTAGCCTTCTGACTGCTTGGGAGCTGATATGAAGAAGTACATTATCGACACGAGCTTCTGAGATATATTCGACAATTTGTATATCTTCAGATGTAATTGTCCTTAGCAATGGCACTGAGTGCAGGAGGCGCATTACGTTTCCACGGTTCAGGTTTACATCGATGTCGTCACTCAGCACATTTACCAATTTGATTTTTTGTGGTAGTGTGCGATTTTGTGCGTTGTTGTCTGTCTTTGAATTAAAATCTCCAGTTTTTTTGTTGTGGGCAGCTGTGCACTTTGGATTTAATTCGGTGACACATTTTCCCGTGTGGTTTCGAGGGTGGAACATCTTTCTTTCGTCCTTTTGGTTGATGGACGTCATAGGAGTCGTAGCTCGGTTTCCTCCCATTTTTTGGTGAGGAAGTTGTGTGGATTTCGACCTGTTTTGATGATTGTGGGTTAGGACTTCTTGAAAGCTCATTCTTTGTTTTTTCAGGATGGCGTGGGCTTTACAGCTGCCTGATTCACTTGTGTCATATGAGTAAGTTGACAAATTGCATAGTTCTTCGAGTCCGTCGCTGGTCATATCACAGCTAGAGTCTGAGGCGACTCTCCTTCGCTTGTTTGGATTTGATCTTAACGGTTTAGGCGCTGTCCTTGTGTCTTTTCTGTTTACAGTCGAATTGCTAGGTGATTTTTTCTTTTCGTTTTCCTTTTCGTATTCTTTTGGTATTTCTGCAGTGGTAAATAACGATAATTTATTATTCGTTTTCCTAGGGGATTTTCGCTTAAAGATGTCTTGAGTTTGGGAGGAGTTGTTAAATTTCTTATAAATTTCCTTGAATTTGTGGTTTGCTTCCTGACAGCTGTGTTTTTAGTCTTTTCTTTCTTCTTTGTGTGTGGTAAATTTCTTGCTACCTCTCCTTGTCCTTCAATTTGGATGGTGCCTAGATTCTTTCCACTCTGAAGGTTTTTTGCTCCTCCAAGGAAAATGCCGAAAGACGCCTTTGAGTTGGAACAGCTTGGTATCATGGGAGGGAGGTCCCAAATACTCGGTGGAACTGTGCATTTCAAGTCGTCACTTGATGATTTCGCATCGTGCGGTATAGGGGCCCCTAATCCGTTGGAATGAGGTTGTGCTGGATTGGCACTGTTTGTGACCGTTCCTTTTGTTTTTATGACTTCCTTTGTTGTGCTTGTGTCAGAGCTCTCCTGGTGGAGTGTACTGGGTGGAGTGTGAGCTTGGATATTATTATCAGTTGGTAATCCATATAAGATGGATGGCTCTCCTGGGCTTGTGTCTGGCCAAGTGTCACTTCCTAGATTTTCTGGAGTTGGAAGTGCTGGATTTTGAATCATGAACACCTTTTTCATGAAGTTTGACAGGTCGTCCATTTGGGACCTGGCTTCATTTGAATTTTTTTCGATTAACCGAAATATTCCTTTGAGTCCATCTTCTGTCTCGTTATGTTCGTTTATCCTTTGCTGTTGTTGAGTAAATAAGTTGAGTTCCAACAGTGATAGTTTTTCAGCTAATTGTCCAATGGTTATTCCATTGTTATGTACTGCTTCATTGACACTTTCGTATAATTTTATGAAAGGTAGGAGGGCTTGCGATGTTGCAGCTAGCACGTTGTTATGTATCTGTATAGCTGCTGCGACAGACAAATTTGCTTTGGCTTCTGTGATTGACTCCATCAGGCTGGTCCTCTTGTCCTTGCAATGGCAAGTCATTTCTCGTTGTTCGGGTTTTCTGGGCGAGAATTGCTTCCCACAATATGAATCTGAAATTTTCTCCGTGTGGGTGATTAAAGGAGTGGAACAGGTTGGAACGTTGTCATCTTTTTTTGTCAAGTGCTTAGCACGTGGTATTGCCTCTCGTGACTTTTCAGGACGTCCATCACCAAAATCGTGGGGGTGATTTGATTCTGGGGCGTCCTTTTCCCATCTTGACAAGATGCCCACTTCATTCTCCTTTTGCACCTGATGTCTTATTGTTTTTTTCTGGTGATTATCGCACCCTAGATCCATGTCACTTTCTCTGGCACACAGACCGTGATTATATTTGTCTTTAGAGAAACTTTTAACTAGCTTCTCTTTCATGGATTCATAATTGGCTTCTAGCCTCGTTGTAAGTCTGGCTTCTCGGCCTGCTAAGTCGAAGTCGTTTATGTTCAATATTTTCGTTTTTTTTTCCGTTGTAGACACTGAGGTGTCAGGGTTTGTTGTGTCAACAATCGATGAGATGTTTCTCGCCAGCTGGGTGATTAGTGGATGACTCATCTGAGTCAATGGCAATGGTTTTGAGTTGGCATCGGTTTGATCTGAGGCCTGTTTCCGGAAGTGGAATCTTAAAGTTTTGATGTTTTTTTGAATGCTAGGTGCGTCTGAATTCAAGAGTTCAGCATCTGTCACATCAAACGGCGAATAAAATGAGTCTTCGCCTTCCTCATTGAGCTCTTCTTGTGTGCGACATTGAGGCTGTGTTTTTAATGAGGCTTCACAGTTTGTTTTTGAGACGAAATGGACATTTCTTTCAGACTTTGATGTGATGTCATATTTGTTCATAGGATTGGCAGAATAATCCTCTCTGCCCGTGGTTAGTGGAGCATCGGGATAGATGTTACGTTTGCGCCTATCTGCGCTATTAGTTGGAGGCTTTGCCTCAGGTTGTCCTGCTGAAACGGCGGCTTCTGTGACTGGGCTAAGTGTTTGTTGTGCCTTGGTTGCGTCTGAAGGCGGTGGAGAGGTTTGAGAGGGGTCGCGATGATCAGGCGATGAGGGATCCAGACTTGGTGAACCACGTATGGCGGGGCTCAACAGGGGAGGCTCAGGTTCCTCGTACCCCGCGCCCAGGCTACATGTGTTATTCGGTGCCTTTGACCCGGCCACCAGAATATTGTCTTCTAAGTGGGCGGTTGGCGTAATCTGAGGCATTTCCCGCCCGGCACAGTGACTTGTTTGAATTACTTTCGAGCGGGCTTGGGAACGCGTGGCCATGATCAAGAAGGTCTTACCTGAGAGCTGGTTTCCTGCTACGGACTGCAGCTGATTGAGCGTCCACGCACGGTCAGCGATGTAACCAAACCTATTTGTTGCAGGGTAGATGTTTTACTGGGATCGGGGTTTGGGATTCATAGGCGCACCTCCGCGCAACACCCGCTTAACAGCCCAAGGCCTTTACCCCTGTCGGGCTTAACGCCGCAAGGGTGCCTCACTGGTGCAGAAGTAGCGCTTAGGGGTCACGTGGTCCTCCACGTGACTATCGCAAGCCACGCCTCCTCCAGGAAGCGTGGAACGGCAAGAGCTGGAACTGCTCGCGAAGCCGTGCGGGTCCTTCACAAGGATGGCGCTCTGAGAGCAGCGTTCTGGATTTCTGCAAAGTCGTTTGCAAGTGCGAGGTATGCGCCACTCGGGCGCCTCACTGGTGCAGAAGTAGCGCTTAGGGGTCACGTGGTCCTCCACGTGACTATCGCAAGCCACGCCTCCTCCAGGAAGCGTGGAACGGCAAGAGCTGGAACTGCTCGCGAAGCCGTGCGGGTCCTTCACAAGGATGGCGCTCTGAGAGCAGCGTTCTGGATTTCTGCAAAGTCGTTTGCAAGTGCGAGGTATTCTAGACTGAGGTATGCTGAAGCAGGGACCAGACATTTTGTGAATACCCTCAGGCCAGACTTGATCCCGAAGGGAAGAACCTTTAATTGGTAATGCATCCTGCCACTGTAAAACACAGGAATTTGCGAGGATGGCGATGTGGAAATAAGCATCCTCCATGTCCCACGGCGCAAAGGAATACCCTTCTGCTAGTTGGCTGAGAAGTTTCTGGAGAACAAGTATCTGAAACAATACGAAGTGGCGAAACTGGTTTAAAAATTGGAAGTCAAAGATGGGGCTCCATCCGCCTGATTTTCCTTTCACCAGGAAATAGAGTTGACGCCCAGGTTGCACTGAGCACGTGGGATGCGCTCCACTGGCCCCTTGGAGAGGAGCGAGAGCACTTCCATTTGACAAGTACCAAGATGTTATTCCGCTATGCCGGAAAGGGGGTGGGTAGGTGGTTTAAAAAAAAAAAAAAAAAAAAATTCTAGGGCGTGTCCTTGGTCCACTAAGAAAAACCCTCATCTGTCTGAAGTTACTGGTCTAATCAGTATTGGAATGAGGGAAGATGCCACTGGGGCGCTTAAGCGGAAGGCTGGTGCGGCTTGCTGTACTGGCCTTTTGATTGCAACCTCCTGCGGCATCAGTGGTCGCCTTTATAAGGCTGTGATATATATACATAGCCTTTAAGAGCTCACCAGATGCATGCGTTGCCCCCCCCCCACCATATGAGATTGCAAGCAGTACGCCTGGATCTGGTTCCGTTTGAAACGAAAGGACTGATGCGCCCAATTGTTCTGCAAAGTGCCTAGGAACCGAGCAGCGTCAGTGTCTAGCTTAGTAGCATGCAATGTATCCTCTACCTTCTTCCCAAAAATGTTGTCCCCTTCAAAGGGCATGTCAATCAGTATCATTTTTACAACTGGTTGAAAATGTGTGGCTTTTCGATAACCTTGGCGACGTAGAAGCGCGCTGTTTCCCATTTGGCAGAAGTCAGCATTGGCTATATCCACTGCCACTGAGGCGGCATGATCAGAAGTAGAGTCACTAACACGGAGGAACGCAAAGGCTTCCTCTTTTTTTGTCTCAGGGAGGAAGTCCAGGATGGCGAGGGACATTCGGTACCACAGTTTCCAGTCCCATCTGGCAAGGATGGCGAGGGAGTTGGCAGTCTTGATTGTGATGGCTACTGTTGAAATGATTCTCTTCCTGAAGGCATCCATTTGCCTCCCTTGTCAGGCGGGTCAAGGGGAGGGAGAGCACATGGCGAAGAGGGATTAGGAGATCTCTTTCTGGCCATAGTAGAGACAGCAGAATCTGGACTGAGCTGAGCACCCAGGCATTTGGGGAGTTTTTAAACTCGTCCAAAAAAGGAGAAGTTGGCGGAGGCTGCATCTGGTTGAGCTCTGTATGAGAATCTGAGTCTGATGAGACATCCGGAGGTGGACATTCCATTGGTGGAGGATGGCATTGGTGGTGGCATAGCATTCATTGGATCCTGTGGATGAGGGATAGTGTGGACCATCCACTGGATTCGGACACTAGCACCTGGAGGGTGGACAAGATGCTCATAGATAGATAATGTACCGCCGGATGTGGTTGTGAGGTGCCCGGCTGGTCCATTGGAAGTAATGCCGGTGTGGAAAGCATTGGTGACCAGAAAGTAGCCCTGATAGTTAGTCTTCCTCCTCTGAAAATACTTCCCCTGGGCCATCAAAAATCAGTTATCAATACTGTGCTCTTCTTCTCGAGGCACATTGGATACTCTGGCAAAGTCGGATGGATATAGGGTTGCAGCTGGAACAGTGGCTGCTAGGACCTTAAAGAAGACCTCAGTGGTGCAGGAGTCAACAACGTACGCATTGATAATGGGCACACAGACGAGGTGAGGGTCAGCAACGGTATAATTTGTCATGATGCCTACTCCCGGAGCACCAGGCCAGGCCCAGCACCCCCGGAAGCAGGCATCATGCCCTCGGGTAAAAGCCCAGCGGCCCCTTATAGGGGCTCTTTGGACTCAGTCCTGGCGCCTTTGGCACCAGGCTCATGTTGGACATCAGTCCTGGCGCTATAGGTGCCAGGCTCATAAAGGGAGGTATTTTGTGCAGTTACCTGATGCAGACCATGCTGCACGCTTCAGGACTCCCTGAGACCTGAAAGGGACTATTTTTTCATAGGGAATATTTTTTCACTCAGGCGTGGCCAGGGAAGGATACATACCTAGTTGGGGAAGGATACATACCTGGGACTTCTTTGGAGGCTATTTAAGACACGCCCAGACAGCAGCTCATGCTTCGCGTTGTTCTGCTTCCTGCAGCTTAACGCTCACCGTGTCTGCTCCTGCTCCTGGACTCCAGCCACGCCCGCCTCGAACCTGGAAGACTGCAGGGAAGGAAGAGAAGAGAAAGGTGAAAACCAAGGACTATTTCAAACTTCTTACCTGCATCCGGAATCTTCTCGCCAGCATCCCTGAAGAAAGACTTCCATTTAAAAGCATTGCGTTGCTCGCTGCAGCGCCACGCTTCACTCACCTGTCCTCGAGACATCTCCCGGCTCCATCGCGGCTGTCAGCATCGGACGCCATATCTCTGCACCTAGGGGAGAAAGGAAGAAACAAAAGGTGAGCAGAAGGGACACAGAAGGAAAGCCTGATTAACAGCCATAATACTTACCGGCTTTTCTTCCACATTTCGGGTCGGCGCCGCCCCGTTGGCAGGTACCGTACCCCGGCCCCTATGGGGAAAGGACAAGAGACATTTCTGGGGAATGATAAGGACATTTAGAGGGATCGCCCTCATCACTACTCACCTCGGCAGTTTAACCCCTCGACGCATCGCCTTCATTCTGCACCTGAAATAAAGGACAGATCACAGGTTAGAAAGAAAACATAAAGGGGGCCCCACTTGAACTTTGAACTTTCATACTTACGGCGCATCGCTCAGGAAAGTCAAGTGGATTTTGCCAGCGCCATTCTGAAAACCAGTGAAGTAACTGGACGAACACGCGCCCCTGCACCAGAAGCAGGATGTAGAGTTCATCCTTCCAAACCATAAGGTGAGCTTAAACCAGGGTTTGGAGGAAGTTAGAGAGGAACGAAGGGGGAAGGGCGAAAGGGGGGAGCTAGCACACTATTCTGCAGTCTGTTAATCCCCTTTCTCATCTGCAGAAGGATATTCCTACGGGCCAGGCAAGCACGATTTGGAGGTCCTGTCCAATCGGTGTTCCGGGTCCTGCGCATCACGCTAGAAGAGGCCACAGCAATCCAGACTAGACCAGCAACCACGTGGGAACCAGGTGAGCGTTACAATATTTGCTGGAAACTTGATGGTGATAGACAAGGTGGTCATCAGGGGTCGTCCACTGAGGTAGCTTATAAGATGTTGAGCTAGCTGTCATCAACGGGGAAGCCGTTGTCGACGGTCTCAGCTTAGTGAATGGAGATGCTTCAAGGTCGATGGAGTCTTTGGGATGACATGACTCGTGGACGAACTTGCGGTCAGTGGCTTTGCTGACTGTCATATTTGAGGGCTTGGTCGTCGAGACCAACAGCTTGAGGAAGGAGGATGTTTTTTCCAGGCAAGGGCTTATCAAGGCCTTGCAGAGCATGGGTGGCATCACGTTTCGTCATCGTTTTCCCACAGGAACTTTCCACATAGAATCTCGACCTCTTGAAAGAGGGCAGTCGCTCTGTGGGCCTGCTAGGACGCAGTGAAGCACAACTCCTAACTGATGCAGAGTCCAAGGTGTAGGGAAGGCACGGTATCACAAGTATTGACACTGACACAATGGATACAATTTGGAAAACCTTTATTGAAAATGTGGTTGGAGAAACTCCTATTCTGCCCCATAACTAAGATGCGAGTAGTCTAGACCATCAAACGATAAACAAAAAACAGTCATAGTGGAGTCTGTCAAATAAAAATGGCCTATACTAACAAAAACATAATGCCTTCCCTATATCTTGTACAAAAAGTGTAAAATGGAGAAAATATATACAAAAGGAAAATTCAGTGTTCAACTGATAATGTAACTGAACCAGCTCTCCTCCCCCAAGTTAGGCCTCACAAGGTCAGGCGATCCTTGTAGGCAGGATGACACACTCTGGCCTGGCTTCCAACACAGTACACAGTTCAAAGCCGTGGATTGAGGTCTGTCTGACCTTCTACATTTAAAGTTCCTTTCTCTGACTTTCAAAATAAAGTTTCAACCAAATTGTTCACATAGGTCCCCCTCTGCCAGGCCCAGACCTTTCATCACACAGGTCTCATAGGTGCCTCCTATTCCGGGCTCAGACCTTCACGATACAATTCACACAAAGGTGCGAGGGGGCTCCCTTCCCCAAGTTTAATATACTTCGGGTCTCCCTCAGTCGGGCTTGGACCACTTTCAGATGTTGAAGTCTTTCGAATGTGCGTGGCTTTCTTTACAGACCACCACAGCACCACTGTGACTCAATGTTCACCATTTACTTTCACTCTTGCTGTTCGTTCGTTCTTTAGCTTCTAACAATGCACCTTTCACTGAGACTTTTGAATGGGCTACTTCCTTTGATGGACCACTCCCCGTTACTTAGTATCGCTGATCTTGCAGCAGTAGTTCACTTTAAAGTTCAAAGTTCATTCACAGGTCTGCGTTTCTTCACATATCATTCACACGCATGCAGCCACCTGTCTCTCAGGTTGCTTGCCAACTCACCGGCTGTGTGCACTTCTTTCTTGTTTTGCGTCAGTACCACAGGCGTGACCTCGTCTTCCCAACTATGCCGTTCACCACCCGGGAGGGTCGCTGACATCCTTGAAACACAATGCAACCTTCACTTCTGGGATCTTTCGCAGCTTATCGGAGGCAAAAATCTACAGTAGGGAAGCCATTTGGTTTTTGGCACGCTGCTCTCGTCCCTTGGTCTGTTGCTCTGCTCCAGTAGGTGTGCCTTCATCCCAGAGGTTCTGCTTGTTCTCGTGTTCCGTCTTGCTCATAGTGTGTCTTTAGGTGTTGCCTTTTATTTGTGTGAGGAGAGCTAATTGGTATCAGGTGTATGCACTTCGGGTAAAGTGCCGGATTTGCCTGACCCGATTAATGGGACATGTCCAGTACGATGTGAGAGATTTTGTCTGGTTACTGGTCAGCCTCTTCCTCGGCCCAGTGTTTGTGTAACAAGGGGGGCAGACTTTGGAAAAATCCAAAAAAATAGGATCGAGTAGATGAGCAAAAAAGGGGGAGGGCAATACCACGACTCACCATCAGCTATCTCACCCCTTCACTCCCTGAAGACCCCTCACCCAGGTGATCCTCCCTCACTGGCCCATCCCCAAGAATTGGATCCAAAAGCGATGGATGTGTCCTGGCCACCTGGATGACAAGTCCCTGAGGACTAGGGGCGAGATATCCTTTGGTTTCTCACATAGGCCACAGTTACTTCAACCAAGCAAATAGCCTCATGTGTCTATCCGTCTCAGTTTTATTGGAAAAGGATTGGAAACACCTCAAACTACAGACACCCACAACACCAACCAGGAAACTAAACCAATTGCACACAGATCACCCCATACATACTCATGCACCAAACACCACATAACATCTACCAACTAAAAACAAACCAGCACACAGTGACCGTTATCTCCCAAACTGAAGCTACCAAGAGCACATCACAGCTCTCCTGCGCTTTTCCCTCTCAATCCCACAAACTAACCCCTCCCAACCCCCCTTTCTTTTCAGATCTACCAGAGCGTCTGGGGACCATGGAAATAGCAGCAGTGTGCTGTTTAAATCACAAGAATATAACATATAGAACAGGAATCCAAATTCAGATCTGGGTACAAGCAATAGAAACATCCTGAGGTGTGTCCTCCACATAAATATTCTGAAGTTTACAGGCGGTGCATATCTTGAAAAGGTTTTTTTTTTTTATTTTGAGTCAGTCATAGTGAGGGGGGAAAGAAGAGCGATTTCAATGGGCTCAACTCTGGTGAAACACATATAAAACCTATGACCCTATAAGCAGTGTTTGAAATTGCCAAAATATACTGGGGGCACTCCCAACCCCCCTCCTGTTCACACATGGAGGGTTTGTGGAGGTGGATTGTTAGTGCTGTGGTCAGGACTCGGGCCCGATTTTCAGTGGCGTGGGCCCGACTGAGGGGCAGAGCTAAGTGTCAAATGATGTGCATGCCCGGAATATAGAATAATGGCTGCTTTGCATAAAAACAAAGTGCATTTTGGGAACATAAGAATGACCATCAATTTATCAAACCTGTCTGTGCTAGTAATTCAATTGTGCATTCCTTCTGAGCATGCAGTGCACACTTACCGAAGGCATCAAGGCGCTGAGGCAGGTGACTACTGGAGAGGGAGGCATGGAGAACCGAATCAGAACAGACATGTTTTCAGCTGTCTGCGAAAGGCAGATAGTGCCTGGATACTCCTAACATGTGGCAGGAGAGCATTCCACAACTTGGGTGCCACCACTGAAAAGGATCTGCCACCCATCCAGGTATGCCGAAAACGGGGGACAGTTAGCAAAAACCTATCAGTGAGCGAAGGTTTCTATTGGGTTGATAGAGGGTCAGCCTTGACTGAAGGAATGAGGCCCCTGTAGCATGAATGGCCCAATGAACGATACACAACATTTCAAGCTCTATCCGAAACTTGACCGGGATCCAATGAAGGCGCCGCAAAAGGCTGCAGGAGTGAGTAAGTCTGGGGCATTCAAGGCCAGCCTGGCTGCCGCATTTTGTAGAGTTTGGAGTCGCTGAAGTAAAGCCGCCGGTTGACCCAAATACATGCCATTGCAGTAGTCAATGGCACCCATAATGGCGGTGGTGCCAATTTTACTCCTAGCGTTAATGGGAAGGAAAGGAAGCACCTTCCTTAAAACCGTGAGTTTAGCAAAGTAGCCATGGCTTACCGTGGAGATCTGAGCCTCTCTGGAGCCGGATGGCATAATCTTAATGCCCAGACTTTTCACTATGCTGGCAGGTTGAGGACACAACCCAAGGCAAGAAGGCCAACCAGTAGATTACTTTCCAATAACAAGTAATTCTGATTTGTCACCGTTAGGTTTCAGCCAGTTGCCAGACATCCATTGGCAGACAGCAGAGAGACAGTCTTTCAGGAGAGTCGGGTGATTATCAGTCGGGACATTTAGATGGAAAAAGATTTGTGTATCGTCTGCATACATGTAAAAATGAACACCGAAACTGGCAATAAGTCGAGCCAGGGCAGCCATATATAGATTAAAGAGGAAAGGGGAGGGCACTGATCCCTGGGGAACTCCACAATCAACCACAGTGCACTTAGAAGTAAAAGGAGGGAGAGACACCACCTTGTAGGCGAGTGCTGAATAAGGGCAAAAACGTCTAAACCCCACAATCCGTACTGATCTGTAGCGTTCAGATGATGTTAAAAGCAAAGCTGGATGATGAAGATTCTTCAGTACATCATTGAGTATAGTAGAAGACTCCCAACAGATGTAAAGAATCTGAAGATGGCCCCCCCAGGGTGGAGCGAGGGCAGCCAATGCCTATTGGCTAAGGGGTAAAGGTCGCAAAAAACACTAGGAGAACACTAAAGTGACTGCAGTTTTTTGGTTTTCTATGCAACTGCTTAAATGTTACTGAAGATTCCCAGGCAGACGACAGATAATATTGTAGTCTATGAAAGATCCCATGCTGCAGAAGTGGCAAATCCTCCAGGATTCAGCAGCCAGGTTAATTACCAACATCACAAGGCACAATAACATCCGCCCTGTGGACAGCTGTGCCTTACAAAACTTGAAAATAATAAATTAGCAAATGGAATCTACTGAGAAGACATCTGCACTAAGAGCAAGGATATGGCCCATCGCATCACGTTCCCGTCTGCCTCCTTCATGCATTTCCACCCAAAGTCCTGGCAGGGTTACTATACAAGGAGAATAATGGAATGGAATTTAAATCAGAATTCACCACCTAGAACAGGGATGCCAGTGGCTCTCAATTGCCTCCAACATAGCCCCTGCCAATGCTATTAGAATACCAAATGAAGGGAACAGCTCCCAAATGTGACACAGAAGGCTATAAACTGTGGCATCGTGGGGAGATGGACCAGACTCTGGACTTTCCTCCCAGCATGACATTACAATATTCTCTTACATGGACCATGAATTAAAGGCCTATAGGTATTTAAGAAGCATAAACCCCTTTATTACCCAAATAAGTGGCTTGCATGTTTATTAACACGCAGTTGGGTGTGTGAGTAACCTGAAGGTGAGACGCGGTATCCCCTTTCCTGTAACACCTTTCTTTTCCCCTTCCTACCAGTTAGGATACCTAAAAGTTCAACCCCTCCCCCCCTTTTCCCGACACAAACACTTTCTCACGGGCAGTTCTTTATAGCGACAACGGACTAACAGAGCCATATACCTGGCATGTCCCAACACAAGGGTCAGGCAGTCAGGCAATTACTGATAATTACACACACCTGACTATCATCACACTTCCCCTCACGGATAAAAGGTGGAGCACGAAAGCACACTCTGAGCAATGCAAAACGCACAAGGAAGCAGCAATTCTGGAATGGCAGTTTAAACTGAGGAGTAAGGCAGCGAGCCCAGAAAAGGCTGCAAGGAGGGAACTACCCTTGACCTTTTCAGGGAAGGGCCGTGACTTTCAATAGGCCTCGAGGAAAAGAAAAATAAGACCAGCAATTGCAGCTGACGAGTGGTGCAATGTGTGTCAAAGGTACACAGGGCCCACCCTCATTGATAGCCAAGGCGGGGAGAAGCGATTACCGCTGTGGTGCTGTCCTTGGCTCCAACAGCAAAGCAACACCAATGAGTTCAGCACAGCCGGTGAGTTGGAGAGACTGATAGCAGACTGGACTGTGTTACGCTCAAGTTTGCAATTGCAAGCGGCAACATTACATGAAGAAAGATAACTTATATGTGATTGAACTTTATGAAAACAAAATAGGTACCAGATACAGAGTGGTCCGGCACAATGTGGGTGCTAACTCCAAGGTCTCTGTTTGGTATCCAACTGAGCGCGTTAGAATTATTGAACTGTGAAATCGAAGTGGTCCTGCAGAGGGTCAAGTTAAATCTTGTGCATGTTTGAATGTCTGCGATTGCCTACAAACTGAAATTGGTCTGAGCCCAGCTGAGGGAGACTAATTGCATAAAAGGGGATCTGAGCCTGGAAGAGGGGGATCCGAGGTGAACCACGAGTCACCCGAGAAGATATTGCTGTGACAAGTGTGAAACCGACTGAGTGATGCCTGCAAACTACAATTGGTCTGAGCCTGGCTGAGCGAGGCTAATTGCATAAAAGGGGATCTGAGCCTGGAAGAGGGGGATCCGAGGTGAACCACGAGTCACCCGAGAAGATATTGCTGTGACAAGTGTGAAACCGACTGAGTGATGCCTGCAAACTACAATTGGTCTGAGCCTGGCTGAGCGAGGCTAATTGTATAAAAAAGGATTCAAGCCCGGGTGAGGGAGATCCAGGGTGAAGCGTGAATCGCCCTACTTGAATATTTGGAAAGGAACTTTTTTGTTGTTTTGGTACATCAGGCCCTTTGAATCAAGAGACTTTGAACGTAAGAGACTTGGACACAGAAGGCCCTGTTGTTGGTAAAAGGAACTATGACCTTGTGCCAAAGAAGCCCAAGAGTGTACTGTGCTCGAGTGACCCGCATTGTCCCATGCTGAAAACGTGAGGTTAGCGGCCTGAACATCCTGACTTATCATTTTATGAACAGTTCTTTCTTTTTTGTGAACATTACCCCACACTATTTGTAGCATAGCGGTAAGGTTTGGCAATAGTTTTTTTTTTTTTTTTAATTATAGGCCTTTTTATTTGACTCCACTCCACTAGGACTGTATCATTATTATTTGATGGTCGTAGCTTGCTCCCATCTTAGATTTAAGTTTAGATAGGCGTTTTTCACACCTTTGATAAAGTTCAATAAACACCCTTGAACTGTAGTCACTTGTGTCTGTCTTACTGAAACCATGCCATCCTTACTGTTGGGAGCAGGCCAATCAGGAGGCTAGAAACGTGGGTGGATACTCCCAATCTAGCATGCGTTCCAAGATGCCCGGGCGCCAGCTCCTCAGCCCAACATCTTCCCCCACCACCACCATCATTTTGCCCCCAATCCCCACTTACCTGTTTGCTTCTGCAGCTTCTCTCCTTGCTCCATTTGGCCTGCATGGAAAGGGAAGAGGGGCTCTGTATGGAGTCCCGCCTTCCTCAACCATGGCGGCCATCTTTGCACAGTATTTTCATTCAATGAACGGGAAGCCGTGTGTGCCCCTTCTTTGAATGAAAATACTTTTTTTGTTTAATTTTAACACCCAGGGTTACCGCTTTGGTAACCCAGGGTGCTAATGGCGTCATTAACTAGTTCCACGTGCTATACCGGGGGAACGTTCTGGTGCCCTTGTTAAAAGCCCTTGCTTCACTTGGGCCTTTAAGTCGGGCTACCGGCCCGGTATAGCCAGTGGAACGGGTTAATAATGCTGTACGCATGCTACAAAGCATCTGTTAGACACCGGTCTGCAGACGCAAAGATGGTCTGCCTTGGGCATGTAAAATAACAGTACCTAGATGCATGTAGTTATACTCCTGTTTGTTCCTCCAAGTATACAATGTACAGCAGGTCCTAGGAGGAGAACAAACAGGTCCCGGTAATCTCCTCTTCCATAAATCAGACATGCAAGGACATCACTGCAGAATATTAATAAAAAGCCCTGTTCCCATTAAACAAACCAAGAGGAACAATAAACAAAAAGGAGCTGAAATCTGCAGATCGCAGAGTCCTAGCACCTGTCTCTTGGCACAGTGACCAAATACCACCTCCCCGCCCCTGCGCCCCCTGCCCCAAGGCTTTTTCTCCCAACACTGTCAGGCCAGGTAACTGGGCATATGCACCACACTGAAAAAGACATGCGAGAGAAGTTGGAGCATACATTGTTGGGTGGCTTTTTTATGTGCAAGGCGTTAAGTCTCGACTCTAAATGAGGTTGAATCCTAGCCCACACCCAGAATACTGGGATACTTCTGCCTGAATAGAGCTTATGGGCCAATAGTAGACGTCTTCCCTCACAGGGCAGCTTGTTCTTACCCCATTTGTTTCGTGTATTTAATGCACTTTCAGCAATTTTAGGTTTCATTTTGTTGGTCATTTTTATTAGACATGATTCACAAACATCTGAACTGGAGCAAATGAGAGATGCCTGTGAACATCTCGATTTGACCCTCTGGTCTTATTCTGGATTCCCAAAGCTTAAAACTGGAGCAGATCTGGAGATCCCGCAGATGTCCAAAGCGTTCGAAATAAGGATTAGCCCAGGAGTGGCTGTCAAAGCTCAGGAGCCAGGCTTGGTATATAGTGTTCCGCAAATTTAACTCCCACATGAGATGAAAACTATAACAGTTTGCCTATTGTATATGACCCATTATGCTTTAAATGCCTTTTAAATGTGCCAAAATGATTATTTATACACAGTCCAAAACGCACAGAGTTAATGTCATTTACATATGTTTGCATGGCACCATCTGACCTAGGCAGTCACAAGTAGCTCCTGGTAGGTGTTGGTCAAGGCAACCAGGCTCTGCCGGGATATAACCAGGAGTTAAATAGCTCCCTGCTCCTGTCAATTTCGAAGCCCGTGCCCTTAACCCAATCTTCGAGAATGGCATTTGTACAAGAGGATCCGAGGGGCGCTCAAGGCATCTCAAGATTTGCTCCATCGTTGGCTTTTGTGAACTGGGTAGATAGTGCAAAGCAAAAATGCACACAGCATCTCTAATTTGCTCAGGTGCAAACCTTTGGGAACCAGACCCGTTGTAACTGGTTACGAGCACCTTGAAATAGACTTTCCTGTTAATGTTTTGCGGCTGATACATTTGTTTACTGCCACCACAGATAACAAGACTGTACAAATACAACCATTTTCAAGATCTGCCCTTGAATGGCGCCTCCTCTTTAATGAAGGAGCTCCTTTCAACCAAACATGCTAGAAGGGCAGTTTGTTCAGCAGTCAATAGGGGTAGAAAGAAAACAAGAGTATGGTCTTCTTCGGGTTTCTGAACAGGTCTCGGTCATTTCCCGAGACAGGAGGAACACCAGGCCATGGCCGCGCATAGGTTTCCCATCCATAAACGAAGGAAACTGCATCCATAACACGCATCCCTGGACTTTGGAACACAAAGGGTAGAGGAAACACTTCATTAACTTTGAGAGCTGTGTAGTCATTTCCGAACAGACTGGGAAACCACAACATGGCACTGTTGGTGACTGGCGCAGAAGCAAGCATCGCATCAAGGTTACTTCTCACTAGCAAACTCATCTAGGTCAACAAGACAGCAATGCACAAAAGCAGCAACTAAAAGATTACTGGCACTTCAGAAGGTTTTAACAAAATGTACAATCACAGGAGACCCCCAAGCTCCGGTTCAGAGACCTTAAGATTTTGAGAGGACGACAACACATTAACACCACTTGCTTTGGGTTCTATGACAAAATCGGCAGACTCAAATCATGTGGTTCATGACCAATGTTAAGACTTATGAAGAACCTTATGCAAGAAGCCTCCATGGAAACTAACGCTTTCACACCTGGAGAAATGATCCTTAGAGCGACCACTATGGGGGTCGTAAGAGGAATTCTGTGGGAATTGCCAGTCATGGAAACAATTTCCTCGAAGGATTCGAAGATCTGAACCAAAGACCTACACACATATTGTTAGCAGTTGCCCCCAAAACAATAGGTTTCCTTCGCAACATCACTCCATCATGAAGACAGGGAATCACCATTGGAACATTACATCAGTTTGTCTCGGGAGGACAGCTCAGGGGCAATGTGCTCACCTTAGAAGCAAGACAACACGGAGCAGCATAGGTTCGATCCCCGCGTCCGCGCTTAGAAACCTCCGGGTATTAAGCGCATCATAAATAACCAATCATATCAGTTCAAGGCAAAGGGCAACTCTCTGGAGGTCATTTTGGTCAATGTACACATTCTAGAGACTCGATAACGGTTATCCATAATGTATAGTAATACACGCCAAGACTAGCTATACCGACACATCATTCACAGTACCCAACGGAAGGGATGGGAAGGGCAATGACCGGAGACCCCGTTCTCGGCTGGTCTAATAATCAAGACCAGAATCCTCCCACTCAACGAATAATTTAACTGGGGAACCACATACTAGGGGATATGAGTCTCTTTTTAGTCTACGGCGAGATGTGTGACCAGAGGGTCCGAGAGGGTCGTACTTCAAGTCTTTGGTTAGGCACTCCAACTTGCATCTTCTAGTCATAGAAAGAAAGCAGGTTTCCAATAGCTCTCCATGTTGGAAACTCGCTTTACAAACATGAACACTCCCCAAGGGAACCCCAGAAGTGAAACACACCAGTAAATGAAGTCTGCAGGCAACATCAAGCTAGTCCGTCTGGCTAGTGCTAGGGTGTTTACGCCAATCCATAAGCAGTTACCTTAGGTTTAGTTTACAGAGGGTCACACAAGCAGGTCACAAATGTGCCTACTTGTGGGCTTTTTTTCTTTTATACATTTATTTTGGGTATTTTAATGCACACATAGCTTCGAGAAGCAGCGAAGCGCTGACCAACAATGGATAAGTGCGAAACATGCAAGCGTAAGTAAGGTGCAAGCAAATAAACAATATGGTAAGCAGAAGCAAAACAACATGGGCAGTTATTAGCAGTGCCGTTTGGGGGCTAAAGAACAAGTTACTTATCTGTAACTGTTGTTCTCCAGCATGGGACAGGCATGGATTCACATGCTCATGAATATTCCCCGTCGTCAGTTTCGTTTCTGAACTGTCTTTCTCCTAATAACCAATCACTGGTTTCTGGGTCATACTGCCCCCAGCCAATGACTGCCCTCTACCTAAGCCCCTCCTCTGGCAGCCATCTTCAGATTTGGTAGCACGTAAAGTGACAGTAGGACCAAGAGAAGAGCCGCAGAGGGGTAGGAGGGAGGGTACGCATGTGAATCCATGCCAGACCCATGCTGGAGAACAACAGTTACAGGTAAGTAACGTGTTCCTTCTCCGCATGGGGTCTGGCATGGATTCACATGCTCATGATTACAAGAATACATAGCAGTACACACATGCACAACCACGGGAGGTGGCAAGGCTCAACATTAAGCAATTACATCAACTCAACATTAAGCATCTCTTACTATACAAATAAATACAATACAAATACCAGGCCCACCTTCAGGCAAACGGGTTGCACAGCACTGCCTGGCCGACTCTGGACTCCTCCCTGGAATCCCAGTCGATGCAGTAGAATCTTGTGAAGGTATGCGTCGACCTCCACGTAGCAGCCCTGCAGATGTCCAGCAAGGGCACACCAGATAGGGACACCGTGTAGCAGCGATCGCTCTTGTCGAATTGGGCTCTCGGATGGCCGGGCAACGGTCGGTTTGCCAACCGGTGCAGTGCATGATGCAGCCGGAGAGCCATCTGGAAATGGAAGCCTTTGAGAGGGCCTTCCCTTGGTTCACAGGTCCAAAGTTCACAAACAGCTGTGAGGTCTTCCGGAACCTCTTTGTGCGGTCCACGTAGAACTTCAGCGCTCTAGCTACATCCAGCGAGTGCAAAGTCCTCTCGGTCAGCGACGAAGGCAACGGGAAGAAAACAGGTAACACCAAGGGCTCGTTGAGATGGAAGTCCGACGGCACCTTGTGCATGAAGGAGGGGTGCGTCCTCAGCACCACCCTCGTCTCGTGGAAAGTCAGGTATGGAGGCTTGCAGGACAGGGCCTGGATCTCTCCCACTCATCGTGCGGCGGTGATGGCCACAAGAAACTCTGTTTTCCACGACAGGAACTTCAACGGTGCCGAATGCAGAGGCTTGAATGGCAGCCCCATGAGCCTGGTCAGCACCACGTTGAGCTCCCACGCCGGGGCCGGAGCCTTCACCGGCGGGAACGATCGGAACAGTCCCTTCATGAACTCCTTCACCAGGCGATGGGACCACAGGGATGAGCGCCCCAGAGTTCTGGTGTAGCGGGAGATAGCCGCCAGATGGATCTTGATGGAGGCATGGGCCAGCCCCGCCTTGGCCAGCGATAGCACGTACGGCAGCACTTGAGGGGCCGTAATCCGCAGAGGGTTAATCTTCTGTGCCCAGCACCAGACAGTAAACCTCTTCCATTTGTATCCCGAGCACTTGAGAGTTGAGGATGCCCTGGCCTTTGCAAGCACCTCCTTGCAGTCAGCCGGGATAACGTACCCTCCAAACTCTAGTGCTGCAGGAGCCAGGCTTGCAAGTCCAGCGACCGCGGTCGTGGTGGAGGATGGCACCTCCTTCTCTGGTGAGGAGATCTGCGTCCGTCGGCAGTTTGACTGGGGGGCCGCTGACATGTCCAGAAGGTCCGGGGACCAGATCTGTCTCGGCCACGCCGGTGCCACGAGGATCATCCTGCACCGGGACCGTCCGAGTTGGTTGATGAATCACAGCAGCAATGGCAACGGTGGGAACGCATACAGGGACAGGCTGTCCCAGGGGAATGAGAAGGCATCGCCCATGCTCCCCGGCTGGGGAAACCTGCTGGCGAACCTCCGGCACTTGGTGTTTGTCGCCATCATGAATAGGTCGATCTGGGGATTGCCCGATCGTTGGAATAGCAGATCCACTTGATCCTGACGCAGTTCCCACTCGTGGCACAAGCGCAGCTCCCTGGTGAGTGAGTCGGCGACAGTGTTCTTTATTCCTGCCAATGGAAGGGTACCAGAAACATCCCTTGGGCGACGGCCCAGTGCCACAGATCCTGGGCTTGCTTGGATAGGGCTGGGGATCTGGTGCCTCTCTGCTTCCGGATGTAGAACATCGTGGTGGTGTTGTCTGTGAAAATCCTTACCACTTTGCCCTTGAGGAACAGGAGGAAAGACCTGAGGGCCCAGAACACGGCTCGGAGCTCCAGGACATTGATGTGAAGTGACCTCTCCTCTGGGAGCCAAAGGCCTCTTGCATGGTGATCTCCAGTGTGCGCTCCCCATCCCTTCAGGGAGACGTCCGTCGTCACCGTCTCCTGATGTACCGGGGTCTGGAAGTCCATACCTGCCGCCAGATGCGCGCGGGTGCCCCCCACCGGATCGCTTGGCGGGAGGTCTCATTGAGCGGGATCCTGTCTTCGAAGCTGCCCCCCGCCTGCATCCAACGGGCGTCAAGGAACTCTTGCAGAGTACGCATGCGCAGCCTGCACAGGCGCACGAGGTAGATGCACGTGGACATCATTGCGAGAAGGGACTTGATGGACCTCACCCTGGCCACGTCCATGGTCAACAGCCGTTGTACCTTGCCCAGGATGGCCTTCGTCCTTTCCTCCGATGGAGAGGCCAATTGCGCCACGGTGTCGGGCCTGGCTCCCAGGAACAGGGCAACTTGCGCCGGTACCAAGTGGGATTTCGCGAAGTCCGAAAATCCCAGATCCGTGAGCAGCTGGACGGTCTTCGCTGTGTGCCCGACGGCGAGTCTTCTTGTCTTTGCACGGACCAGCTAGTCGTCCAGGTAGGGGTAGATGTGGATCCCCTGCAGGCGCAGCCACGCCGCTACTGGTGCTAGGCACTTGGTGAATACCCTGGGCACCGACTTCAATCCGAAGGGAATGGCCTTGAACTGGTAGTGTTGCCCTTGGACTACGAATCTGAGGAACTTTCGATGTCCTTTTAGAATGGGGATGTGAAAGTAGGCATCCTCCAAGTCCAGCAACGATAGGAAGTTGCCTTCCTCCAGCTGTCCCAGCATGTGCTGGAGGGGGACCATCTCGAACTTATGGGACTTTATGTACTTGTTTAAATGAGGAAGGTCCAGGATGGGTCACCAGCCACCGGTCTTCTTTCTTACGAGGAAGTATCGCGAGTACACTCCGGAGCCCCAGAGCCTCTTTGAGATGTGCTCGATGGCTCCTTTCTTCAGCATCACCCTTACTTCCAGCAGCAGTTGAGGGGCGTGGTTTTCCTTCCTGGCCACGGGTGGAATGCGAGGGAACTTCTTTAGAAACTCTAGAGTGTGGCCACAGGCCAGGACATCCAGCACCCATCGGTCGGTGGAGATGGACTCCCACACGCTGACGAACTTCGGCAGCCGGCCTCCCACCGGGGTGCTCAGGTGGGGGCCCGACGCTACGGCCAGTTCAGTCCTGCTTGGCTGCGGCCTTGCCGCCTTGGGGATGATGAGATCCTCCTGACTTGCCGCATCCTCTGTAGGCCTCCTGTGACGAGGAGCGGGCCGCCTGGCGGTATGTCGAGGAGCCGTCGCCGAATCCTTTGGAGGCACCTTGCTTGCCTCCAGAGTTCCGAAAGGGCGGCCGTCGTCGTTGCAACACTCCCAAGGCCCGAGCCGTCTCCGTGTCGGCCTTGATGGCCTGCAGTGACTCGTCCACTGTCTTGCCAAACAGGTTGTTCCCGTCAAAAGGCATGTCCAGAACTCTGGTCTGCACGTCTTGGCGGAAATCAGTTGCCTTGAGCCAACCACGCCGGCGAAGGCAAACACTGTTGCCCATCTGGCGAAAACCGGTGTCAGCAATGTCTGTGGCTACCGTTATGCCATGGTCCGATGCCACCTCGCCTTCCTGTAGGATCTCCAGGGCCTCAGCCCTCTTGTCGTCCGGGAGGAAGTCCAGCAGGGGAGCGATCCTAAACCACAGTTACCTGTCGTAGGGGGGCCACAATCGCGAGGGCATTGGCCGCTTTAATCGTCATCACTGCCAACGAGATGACCCGCCGTCCCATTGCGTCCAGTTTCTTCCCCTTGCCGTCCAGTGGGGAGGTCGAAGTTGAAGCCGTCGCTCCGCCGCTTTCTTCTTGGCCGCCGCGGAGACGACCGAATCCGGGGTCGGCTACGCCCTAAGGCACATGGGGGCTGTATCAGGGACCCTGTACTTCTCGTACCGGTCTCTCTTGGCAGAAGTCGTCGATGGGTTCTTCAGGATAGACAGCCTTTCGTCCCAGATGTCGTCAAGAAATGGAACCGAGAGGACCGTCTTCCTCTTGGCCTCACGCCGTTGATAGAGGAAACCTTCCTTCTTCTGTTCCTCGGGGGAGAGCTGGAAGAGCTTGGATGCCCTGGCGATCATGGCGTGGAAGGAGCCAATTTCGTCTGGTGGGGAGGCCTGAGGAGGTGGTGATGAAGGCCCATCCCGTCACCACCGTCGTCATCCGTCCCCGTCGTGGCAGTCTCTGTTACCATGTCATCCCTCAGATCGGAGGAAGGAGATGAGGGCTGCGGAGGCCATGAAGGCTGGAAGGGCGAGGGGGAGTGAATTATCCTCCGCTTGCTTGGAGGGCTTCCTGACAGTCCAGGCTCCGCTGGATCGTCTGTTGGGGGTAATGGCAACCTTGTCCTCATCTCCGTACACAAGGCCTGGATCGCCATCAAGATTGCTCCCTAGTTGTCCTGTGGCCCAGATATGGCTGCGACGGGCGCGACAGTTGGGGAGTGGAATCCTCTGCCTCCACGTGCTCCTTGTCGGCACCATGTCGCTTTCTTTGTCCACCTCGTCGGGATCCCTCCCGTGGGACCAGACCTCCTCGAACTTCTTATTCAGGATCTTCGCGACTCCAGCCAGCTCCTCCTCAGAGGCTGTATCTGTGTCCGTGATGGCCACCGCCCCCCCCCCCTTTTTTCAACTGGGGTTTTCAAAGGGGTCTTATCGATGGGTTGAAAAAAGGATTCCCTCTGTGTTGGCAGGGAAACTCTGGGCCCCAAAGTCGCCTCCACTGAGGTAGCCACCACAGGCTTCGCCAGGGCTGCCACGACTCGCTCGATAGATGCCTTATCAGGGTGAATCAGGGCCTTCACAACTTTTGACGCGCTTGAGGCCTTCACCTTGGGGGGGGGGGGGTCACCACCTCGCTCCCCCTCGGCTGTCTCAGTCGGGATCGACCGGGACTTCTCCCGAAGCTTCTCCGATTTCCTCTTCCCCGAGCCAGAGCGTTGGCTTGTAGTTGATGGCGTCGGTGAAAGTGCGCCCTGCCTGGCAACTGAGGAGCCCGACTGATCGGCGCTCCCGGTGCCCGCGGACTCGCAGTGCTTTGCCTTTTGTTGGGACCCCGTCGCCGGAGCACCCTCAAAGTTCTTAGAAGACCGCTCAGACTTCTTCTTCTCACCTACCGCTGGGCTCTTCCCTTCCAGCCAGTTGGTGAGGCGGATATGCCGATCCTTCATAGTCCGTACCAACATGTTCTTGCAAAACGCACAGTCCTTCTCCACATGCGTTTTGTCTTTGTGAAGGCAGTTGAGGCATCTGGAATGCTCATCCTCCTTGAAGACATTCTGCAATCCGCATCCAGGGCAGCTCCTGAACAGCTTGGATCTGAGCGTCTTATTTCCTTTGTCCTGATATGATATGATATGATATGGTATTTGTAACGCGCCTATACACAGGTGTTTCCTGGGCCATGTCCACGCGGGGTAGGCCTCAAAGATCTTCCGGAATCCTCCAAGAAGTGAAACTTGACGAAAACTTCGCCCTTCAGGGTCGTAGAAAATTCCAAAACGGGTCCCTGTTGATCAGAAGTAGTAACAGTGGAGCTTGAGGTTCGATTTGACCGAAAAAATGAGATTAAACTCTTTGAAAAATCGCAAAATGCAGTCAAAGCTTGAGAGCTATAGCACGAGGACTCCCAACACGAACATGCAGTAAAAATCTGAAGATGGCTGCCAGAGGAGGGGCTTAGGTAGAGGGCAGTCATTGGCTGGGGGCAGTATGTCCCAGAGACCAGTGATTGGTGATTAGGAGAAAGACAGTTCAGAAACGAAACTGAAACTGATTTTTTCTTTACCGAGGATTCCCAGCCTGGCGACGGGGAATATTCATGAGCATGTGAATCCATGCCAGTGACGGACACCATTACAATGATCCCTTAACCATTCCTAGTGTTTAACATAACAGCAGAATCATTATTTGGAGTTACCATAATTAAATTGTTAACTTATCAGCCTGTTTTGATCCATATTCCATGAACTGGTCAAACCGAAAATATCGCCCCCCATGCATTACCCAAGACTTCCTGGTGTTCTTTGAATGAATACACAAAAAACACTATCCACAATCCCAAACAACCTACATCTTCTTCATGTCTTTCACCACTCTTACAAAATCAGCATTTCCAGCCTTCCAGCACTAAATCAAGGCGATAAATTCCTTCCTTTGTTTGGCTAAAGAGATGCCAAATTCCGAAAGAAGGTTGATCATGGCCCTACGAAGCCCTGCTTGGGCGCACCAGTCTTGAAGAAGGCTTGAAAAGAACCCCGGAATCCGTCCAACTATCGAGCAACATCCAAGAAGTCAAATCTTGAAGTGTGGTGACCAGACAGCTTCGAGATCCAATGGATCCCAATAGAACCCTTCATGCCCACTGGCGAGCAAGAAGGCACTGCTGAAAAATAACTAAACAGCATTCCTGCCATTCTGGCGAGGGGGTCATCAATGCGGAAACTCTCTGGGGAAACCGAAGATTCCGCATAGGTTTCCCACCGCACGTGGGAACATAACGCGGCATCGCGCAACCTGGTCCCTACCTTGCAACATTACTATAGCACCTTGGGCTGCCTTTTCCCTATAACTGGAAAAAGGTTTCATAATCCATTGGAATCGATGGACAATCAAGTCCAACATGTTTGTCCTGTGTCTAGTTTTTGCCAATGCATCCGTGCAGTGAACGGCACACAAAACCAGGCATTTCCTGGGTTCCAGTGTCTTACACTGCACATATGCAGTGACTTTGTGAATCAGTTGCCTCCCTGTGTGGACACAGATCCAAATCAAACTGCAGGATTAGCCTCATTCATCAGAATGAGGCTCAGTGAAGGCCCTCATGGCAACACGTCATGGGGGATTTCAGCTTCAAACACTGCTGACGTACTTTGTCAAAACCAAAAGTACTCACTAGTTTGTACAGCTGCTTCTGAAGTCATTCTCATTTCCTGTAGAATAACCTGGGCTTAATTAAAATGGTAAAAACATAGCCCCTTTAATCAATATAAAAGTGACAGAACTGTAGAGAAAAGCAGAACAAGCTCGCTCTTGGATAAATACCCACCAGGTTGGAATTTCTTGCCAATGTAATAGTTCAGACGCCCAAAAAGTGACATTTAGCAACTCGTTTTCTGGAAAATATCCACAATCATAATAGAAAAAATGCATATTGATTTTGCTTTGGCGTTTTAGCAGCCGATTTTGGTCGATGGTGATTATTTCAATTTAATTATAGGTTGACCAATCAAAACCAAAGAACAAATTAGATAGACCCCATTAGAATGCACAATGCACACATTTGAGGTATGGAAGCCTGGAAGCTGCGAGCAGCATTTTCCTACCCCAGGTTGGGCGGAGGCAACTCGCGCCCTTTCACCTCAATAGATACCACAGGATGCGAGCATCGTTAAATCAAAGGGCACTAACGAATTCAGAACATTAATAAAGCAGTTACAGGATGGGTGCCGTTAGTAGGGCGCTTAGCAGGTCCCTGAAGCAAGTCAGGGTGTGGAGGGTGGTCACAAAGGCAGCTACAGAGACACAGGTATCGCAACCTTAACCCCCGGCATTTCGGGGCCCTGACAGGCCAGGCTTGGGAGCAGTTTTAAGCAAAGTGCTTTGGTCTCGCTCGGTTGAGGGACCATTCCTAAATAACCTTTGGCAATTCAGAAGGATGTTTTGGTAATCACTGCTCTTGGACTAACACTTTTTTCACATGCTTTCATTTTTGCAAGAGATTTGGATGGAAACATCTGCTTGCGTTGCCTTGGTATCGGTGGCATGTCGACCAACATGAAGAACATGACTTCTTAAAATGGCCGCCCTATGGCCATTATGCTTAATTTCATCTGCTAAAAAAAGTCTGCCTACGGCGACTGAACACAGAAGCTATTTTTTGGGTGCTGATTTTTGCTTGGACCACTGCATCGTTGTGTCCCAGTAGAGAGCAACTGTACTCACCAGGTCGACTCTCTGGAATCTAGAAAGACCATTTCAAATTCTAAGAACAGAGTGCATCCGTCGACATCATTTGCGAGACCACTTGTACTCGAGAGGGATAGAGTTCAAAGGTGGCTTTGGAATTGCAGGTGAGGCTGTGCGCTGGCGCCTGGGGGGGAGGGATGGGGGGGCAGCTGGGTGGCACAGGGTGGCTGCTTGTGTGGCGTCTATTTCAATCCTCGGCGAAACCCAAGACACAGACCAGGGGAGCGAGTGGACAATGGTCCAATACACAGGGCAGCACAAAGGTCTCTTTCATTCGACGTGGTTAGTTGGGGGGCTGTGGGCGTCCACTACGAGCAAGGTAGAAAATAAGACGGCATGTACTCCGGTGCACAGTGTTCTCTCGTGGTACACGTGCACCTTCGCGCGAAGAAGCTCAGCATTAGTCAGAAATTGGCCAAGGCATTGAAGCCACACAAACTCACCGGGTCTGGCCTGGAATGGGAGCCTTCATGGACATGTTTTGTAGCATTTGCTCAGCGAAGGCAACACACACAGACTTAGTACTGCATTGTGTGTGAAACATTAGGAGGGTTGGAGGGCCCCATCGGAGTACTTGATATGATAGGTTATTTATAACGCGCATAATACCCGCAGACCCGGGATCGAACCTGTGTTGCTCAGCGCCGTCTTGCTTCCAAGGCGAGCATGTTGCCGGCGAGCTATCCTCCCGAGAGGATATTATTGGAACGTTACCTTTCAGGGATTGTGGTCATGCGACCCTTCAGCAAGACCACTTCTCGTTACTCCATGTGACTGTTTATTAGAAATGACAAGAGCAAGAAATTCTACTTGAAGGTGGTTTGGGATGGTCGCAGTTTCTGTACAGCCTTGCCAGCTTCTACCTGGGTAAGCACTCAGGCCAGTTTCCTTTTCCTTGGTCGGGGCTTCGGCTTTTCCTTTGTCGGAAGCATCGATGCCTTGTCCTTGGTCAGAGTGTTCGTGGTGTTTCTCTCGCCCCTTGGTTTGGCCAGGGCTTCCACACTCTCTTTGGCCTAAGGTTCTGCATGGTCTGCAGAGGTGCATAGGTTGCTGGAAGTCTCTTCATTGTTTGTTTGTTTGTTTATTTATTTGTATAGCGCCCAAAACCCGTAGGTATCTGGGCGCAAGCAATATAAGACAACGTTAAGCTTAGTATGCAGTATATGATCTTAACAAACTTTCACATTATGATTTGTGGTAGGAGGAGGGGGCCTCAGACGTGTTGCAAGTTTCGGCATACTGGCAATGGACCCATGAAACACCACACCCTGTTCTATCTGTCCGTCCATCTGTCCATCCATCTGTCCATCCATCTATCTATCTAGCCATCTATCTAGCCATCTATCTAGCCATCTATCTAGCCATCTATCTAGCCATCTATCTAGCCATCTATCCAGCCATCTATCCAGCCATCTATCCAGCCATCCGTCTGTCCATCTATCTGTCTATCTGTCTGTCTGTCTGTCTGTCTATCTGTCTGTCTGTCTGTCTGTCTGTCTGTCTGTCTGTCTGTCTGTCTGTCTATCCATCTATTTTCTTGTATGGCGCCAAACACCCGTAGGCCTCAAGCCGCTGGGAGGAAAGTGATAACCTTTTGTTGCCTCTCCGGCTTCATGGTTTGTAAACCCAGCAGATCTGCTGACTGGCTTGGTTTTTTTTTTTTCTTACTCTTTCAGGCGAAAAAAAAACCAAGTGCTTTTTCCATTCCACTTCCAACTACAACACGTTTCTTTGGCCAACACAGAGTAGTCTTTATGGCGCAAAGAAAACATATGTTGGGTGGAATGTTTTGAATTAATCTTAATCACTGTAAGTGCAGCACCGATCATACTGCAGACGGTGACGAGATGTGGGTCCCTTGCTTGCTGTACATAGGAGAACAAGTTGCAACTCCAGGGGCCAAAACAGGGCTGGGGCTGCAGAGAAGACCTGGCCTAGCATGTTTGGGTAGCAATGCTGGGCCCTATGGCCACAAATAAAAGGGGCAACCTGCACCCTGCCACCCCTTGCATTTATTTTTTATCCTGGGAAGACTTTGCACCCAGGTAGTGGGAGGCTGGTGGCAGCGTTCTCCTTATTTTTAAATATTTTAGACACACTTTTCTTAACCTTTGTTTTTACAGTGAGATCGCCTTTTGTCCAGTTTAGTAGCCAAAATGGTGACCTTGTGGGCTAGGCACTGATTTTGTGAACCACTGACGTCGTTTGGCCTTCCCTCCTCCCTCCTCCTGTTCAGGCAGGGCCGCAACAAAATATACATTTCGGATTTCGTGGGGGCGGGGTGCTAACTGGTGTTGAGAGGGGCCACTTCAGAAACTGGGTGGGGCAAACTTGGAGGCTCCTGCCCCTCTGTCCTACCCAAAGGCTTGTCTGGCATGGGGCCCAAGTATCAAATGGTAGCAGCCCAGCATTACACATAAGCACGCACACAAGCACACAAGCACACATTCACTCACTCATTTAAACATCCCATTTACCATACACTCGCACATTTACATGCGCACCCAGCGCCCATACACAATACACTCACTCACTCATACATACACACGCATTGCACCCATGCATACATACGTAAAAAGCCAACATGCCACACCTTCCAACACTGCTAGTTTCCGAAAAGGCTTCCCTCGCCTCTCTGCCTAACAAAAAGCAGGTGTGCACATCAGGCCCCCCCCCTCGGATGTGAAAGTGCATTTAACATTGCTATATGTTCACTCGCATTCGTGCGGACGGGGCTGACGTGTGCATCTGATTTTTGTTAGGCAGAGAGGTGAGGGAGGGAAGCCCTTCCTGAAACTAGCAGCTTTGCATTTTTGCTGCATTGGTGTAAATAATCTTTTCTGCACAAACACATTAACACTTTAACTGGAGGGCAAATTCTGGGCCTCCCCACCTGTATCCCTATGGCTATTATCAGACTTGAACTGGGGATGCAATCCTTGAAATCGTTGGTTCTCAAGAGGAGGGCAGAACTTTACCTGAAGCTATGCAGTACCTCAAGTAACCAACTATTGGTCTCTTTGCGACGTGAAATGTGGAAGGAATCTAAGAAGTCGCCTTTAAAGGTCAATATTGAAAATGTTTTGGCTGTGAGAAACTGGAGTAAACGACAGGGAGAATCCTCCCCCACGGCAAAATCTGTTTTGTCAAGAAAAGTAGACCTAGGCGACTGGTTAGAAAACTAGGCTCATTTTGAAGATCTTAAAAAATATCAATTTGTGAAATATAGGTTTAGACATATATAAAGCCACACGTCTATAAGACCATGCCTATTTAGTATATTTATTAGTTTGAGTTAATACGATTGGATTCAGTAAGTAGGATTATGTTCATGAACTACTTTACATATATGGATTATCTATTTTATATTAACACTTTAAAGCTGTTGGTTTCAGGACTAACAAAAATCTATGTGCGGAGGCCCCACCCCCTCAGCTCACATTTGGGGGCCGGGGGTAGGGGGGCTGAAGCCCGATTAGCTCAATGGCGCGGCGCATCTAAGGTCAGATGAAGTAATGACCGTAAACGGTCGTGCTCTTTTGAGGGATATATCTATAGCCCAGGATGGCCACATGCGTCCCAGAGGCCCCACCCTCAGGCCCTCATGGGTGCCGGTGAGCTGGTTATTCAGAATTGTATAACCTTTCAGAGTTTAAATGCTGCATGTATCCTATTAGGTGTGCTTGGGTAGCCCCCAGCCCAGAATTGTGTATATCTGGGAGGGTTTGAAGCTAATCATTAGCCGACCCCTGGAACTCGTATCTGAAGTGCCTAGAGCGCCAACAAGGATGCTGGGATGTTCCAAAGCGCTATTACCCAAGCCAACGCTGTAGGCAAAGCTCTGCCTCTCGAATCCAAGGGAAGCCCAGCCAAGGGTCCCCCTACACTGGCTCTCCATCCAGCATCCTCCTTTGGCAACCTCCAGAGGCACGGGGGATCCGCAGAGCTGCTTCAGACAGGAAGGTCTTCATATGCGGCGTGAGTAGCTAAGTACTGCACCCTTGCTGGCTGCATCGCCGTGGGATATCTTGTGCCCTCACTTTTCCGCTGCTTCGTTCGTCACCTCTAGCAATGTTAATCGACAGGTGCATCTTCGGTCCATCAGCATCACATCCCTCCAAACAGGCGGTCCCCAAGATCTCTCCAGAACCGTATGACCTCAAGCGAAGGCCAAAGCCGCCACAAGCTGCACTCAATCCAGACAACTTAACGCCCCTCTGCATTTGTGATCAATGGGCCTTGGGAAATGAATCAATTTCATATTCCCAGAGTGCAAAGAGCCAAGGGGTAAGTGGATAGCAATTGTAATAGCAAGCGGCCAATCAGGTATGTTCTGAACACCAGTGGGTTATGACCTCGGGATCATCTCTGATGACTGTGCCCGACGTCATTCGCCCCATCGAGCCGTCCTCGTGGATGCACACCTACATCCACACCCGCCAGCCACCCCGCCGGAGTGACACAAGTCCCGTGAAGGCCCGAATCTCTCCCACAGGACAGCCTGTGCAAACAGCACCACAAATCCACAAGCAGCTCGACCCCGCAGACAGCGTCACACGTCAGTCACTGTCCAGGCAATCTATGTATAGAAATGTCTGTCTCAGTGCAGGAAATATGCCGAATGAATACTGGGTTAGAGATCTCTCATCCGTATAAATATGCAACCCATAATTACACATTAATATTCACTTTTCAGGTTACCACATTAAAGTGCATATCTCGAAGTGCCGGTGCTTATGCAAACTCACTTGGCCGGCCGTGGCCACTGTACACATTCCACCTATAGGTTTCCTTGAGGCCCAATAGCCATGGCCTTCGTCATGGACAGTTGCCACATTCATCCACCTGTAGGTTTCCCCTCGGGCCCATTAGCCATGGCCACTGGCACAAACACCCATTTCCCCTTGCCTAGTAGATGTGATCACAATCAATGGTCCCCATTCATTTCCCCCAGTTTCCATTACCCCAATAATTATTGCAATTATTACCACAGATTAATGTAGTCCCATTGTAAAATAACAATGCCACCATTACCGTGGTAGTTATCACAGTAATCTGGATCATCGCCATATTACCCCGATAATGTTCGAACTGCAATTGGCTCCCCAGACCACCTCCAACTCCCCATCTTCACATCCTGGCCTCTTTCCCCCTCCCCACCTCTAGCCTGATGCCATTTCATCCTTTTTGCTCCTCCAAATAGCTTTTTTTCCACTTTGTTTTCACATTACCCCAGTAATTACCGCGGTAATCGCTCGGATCGAGCAATAAAGAAAATATAAATAAATAAATAATCCAAAATAAGCGGCTTTTCCAGTGCTGGAAAGCCTCTCTCTTTCAAAGCACCAGGGGAGATAAAGATATAATTTTGGGACAAAGGGGCAACTACTGGACGGAATAACCCCAGACACCTCCCAGAAATCAAGTCAACGCTTCGTGCCCAAGTTGTTTTCTTTGCAAAATATCAGCCAAATCCATCATGCGAGTCACAAGTTATTTGCAATTAAATGTTCAGGTTTCCTAAGGAACTTGATACTCCACTATAGTGCAGTGACTGCTGTACTATATATAAACACATACATAAAAACAAAGAGCGTCTTTCTTGTGAAAGCAATCAAAACACGGGCACATATACAGTGCAAAGAAATTCCAACAGTGGAACGGCAGCTGATCTACAAAACCACTGAAATGCACAAAATCCATCAGAATTAGGAACAGACCTAAATTCTGAGTATGAACAACACAGTATTTGAAGAAATGCGGGAATGCAAAGGGGAAAGAAGTTTACATGCATGTGCTTCAGCCCCCCCCAACCCCCATCATCGCAACCCACCCCCCACCTGCCAAAGAGGAAGTCCATGCAGGCAGCCACATCCCTAGGGTGCAGGCTACTGCAGACTACCCATCAAGGGGATGCCACTGCCTCCTATACTAATACCCCCCCCCCTTAACCCCCCACACACAAGCCAGGCATTCAGAAGTTACACAGCATGGGGATGCAATGCTAAAAAGGCCGCATACCTGGTTCCAAGCATTCCACTCTTCATTCCGGAAGCTCCACATTGCGTCCCCTCATTCCAGTAGCATTCTGTGGACAAAGAACACACACCATTTAACATCCAGCGAGAGACATCGAGTCACGTGTGCAAATGCCAGGGCCACGTGACTGCATTTCAGATATTTGCTGATATGTGGTCTTAGCTGCACGAAGCAGCAGAGGACTCTACAGGGAATTCATTACTGCAACTATCTGCATGGTAGCTGCAGTCCACTGCATGCAAAGTGGAGGAACACGGTGGGGCAGTACTGCAGAGTATTCTAGCATGCACCCGGAGGCTATGCCATATGTTGAAGGCCAGAAGCTTAATGGCCCAAGCAAAGCAAAAGTAGCTAACTAGGACTGGGGCCCTTTAGCATGTCTTGGCTGGTTCCCTCCTCTGGAGCAGCCTCCTCTCCATCTTGAGCCTGATCTCAAATACCAGAAGCTCCTCAAGACTTTCCTCTTCAACCCCCCTTCCCTCTCTCCTTCCCTCCCTCCCATGCTAAACCCCACAGTTGCTGAGATTGGTGGCCAGGGCCCTTATGTGTTCTTCCGGGTCCTGGCCACCCTTCCAATCGCCTTCAGCCTCTGCCCGTTCCCAGAACTTCCTTTTGGGCACCCATTGCCTGTGCTGCCTCACAGGCCTGCACTTATTTTATTGGCAGGTGATCGCTCCTTACCAAGTGATCTCTGCCAAGTACTTTTGCATGCAACTGGCTTACTCCCTTGCACTTCCCCCTCTGGGGATTCTCCTAGCACTTACCCCCTTCCTTCCTCCCTCCCTTGCTCTGCACTTGCACGTTCTGAATGCTCACAAGGCCTAGTAGGATCGCCTCTTTCCAGTCCATCAGTTGTATTACTATCTGTCTGTTCCCATGTTCCCTTCCCTCCTTACCCGGTGAGCGCTTTGAAACACAATTTCTTGTTGTGTAAGCGCCTTACAAATGCACAATACATACATAAATATTTAAGAGGATAGCCAAATTTAACTTGGAAAACAAAAAGGCAGCTAAATATCACCGCCGTGGAGAAGAGCAACGGGTGCTCCATCTGAACAGACTGAGCCCCCTTTCTTCTTCCATGCCAATAATCGTGGAATTAATAGCGATTTTAGAAAGGGAGCAGGCAAGCAGCGGCATTTGTAGCCTAGTGGGAGAAGGCAGCTGGTACCCCCTTGGGATGAGAGGTTAGGGGAATGAGGACGTTCAAAGGACTCAGAATGCACGCCAATCCAGCCAATGAATGTCCCTCCTGCGGACACTTCTACGTCACAGCGTTGGAAAGAGAAATGCTGGCATCTTTAAAGGCTATTTTTAAAATGTATTTATTACATTTGTTAAACGCCCAGACCGTAGGGTATCACGGCGTTGTTACAGATAACTTATGGTCACATCATCAGTGTTACATTACATCAAACAATACTGATACAATTATTAACATGGGTATATACAATGCATGCTTACTTTCAATACTTTACAGATTCTGGTATTCTTCTCGTCTGTGGAGGCCTCTATCAGGACCTGGGCAGGTGGGAGTTTTATAGGATGTGAGGGGGAGCTAGTATTGGTTAAAGAGCCAGGTTTTTAGTACATTTTTGAAACATTGGAAGGAGCCTTCACTTTTAATGTTAATTGGACGGTCATTCCATAGTTTAGGGGCCACGACTAAGAAACTACTACCTCCTGCTCTGGAGCTTTTGAACCGGGGGACAGCAAGGAGTGATTTTGTGTTGGATCCGAGCGTTCTCTTGGATTCTTGGAGTTATTTAGGTAAATTGGAGCTTTTGTGGGTAATACACAGTGCTTTAAAGATAATTCTTACTTTGATGGGCAACCAATGTGTCTCCCTCCTAATGTTAGACATATGGTCCGACTTCTTGATTCCTAGGCCTGCTCGTAGCGCTTTGTTGTGCATTAATTTAAGTTTTCCTAAGCTGGTATTGGAGGTGCCTACTAGGAGAACATTACAGTAGTCCAACTTAGATCGAATTAAGGCTCTTGCACGTGTGATGCAATTTATAGGTGAAAGGTACCGGTGACTCAGTGCAATCAGTTCAGAGGTATAGGATGTGGACGCCGATAGGTCACTTATTTGTCTAGTCATAGTAAGATTAGCATCCAAATAAACTCCTAGAGTGTTGACCTGTTTCAATACAGGGATCAGGGAGCCATCAATATTAATAGCCGAGTAGTCCGAATGGAGCGCGCAGATTTTATTTTGGAAGCCCAGAATGAGAATTTCACTTTTCTCATCATTAAGGCAGAGGCTATTCAATGCCATCCAATTTTGGATTATTGAGTATATCTTATTGATAGTTGTGGTATCCTGGTCATAGTCCCCAGAGATCGGGATGAGAATCTGGGTGTCATGTGCAAAATTAGTGTAGATGACCAGGCAGCATAAATTAGTTTTCAAAAATTGATTAGCAGAGTTTGCTAAACTTTTTCTTGATTAGCAACCAAAGATATAAAATTAGCAACAATACAGCAGTTTTGTATACCGCTGAAGACAGACATTAGTAAGTCAGGCCTTGCAAATTCTCTCTGTAAATTGGTGCATGTCACCGCAAACCCACTTTAGTTTGGCACACTGCTGCCACCCAGAGGTCAGCCATGCACAGTGAAACTTGTATTTGACATTTACTGCAAACAAAGTAAAGTTTAAATAAAAGTTTCCAACCTCCCCTGCAAACGGTACTGGCCCTTCTTAAAATCTACTCGACTATGCGAGTGGGCAAAAATACTTTGCGAGACCTGGATGAGGGTCTGTACAAAGGTTAGCTGAATGAGCGGACACACACATGTATATGATAAAAAGACTCTTAAAACCGTTTGGCCAGCTCTCTCTACTGCAGGTGCAAATATATAATGCAATCATAATCATAGAGCAAAGCGAGCTCTGGAGGCCAACTACAGTGTATAGTTTTGCAGTAGGTCTGTGGATGTACAGACTTGATGAAAATTCTGATCCCTACTTTAAGTAAATATCAAGTTGGCATTGTGTATCCATTATGTAAAAGACTAAGAGTGGATGGCATAGCAGGGAGAGAAATGGCCAAACTAGGCAGAATATTGTCATTTTTTGGCCATCTAACTTTCAGGGTAGCGGGTATAAACAAACATGGTAAGATAGGATGTCAAGGAGTATGGGATCAGCTCATGGACTGACCACCAGTTGCAAGCTGTATATAACCAGCAGGCCACAGGACTAGGTTTGCCATCAAAGCATTTGGCTGTGTGGTCATGTACATTTGCAAAGGTGTCCACTCGTCAATATGATGCATCTTCCCCAACAAAATGAAATCTAGTCGACACTGAGATTTAGATACACTTCACTGTAAATCATGGAGACAATGTAGTGTTTTACAGTAGCAATATTGTAATTATACATTATGTAACCCATTACATTTTTAGAAAAGGAATTGAAAGCCTTTAAAAAAAAATAACATACTGGTCTTTGGCAGGCTGCATACTGTTAGCTTAATAGCAGTATTATCCCGATTATTTCTGGTTTGCAATTATTTGAAAAATAAAAATAAAATGTGCATAGCACTCCCACAAAGGTCTTTTTTACACATGAGTGAAGGGGATGGTTACTGCTACTCTTCCCATTAGCCCCTTTGAACTTGCAGTGAACAGAGAAAAGAGGGCGGAGAGAGCTCTGAAGGCAAGAGGAATGCAGGGTGAGCTGTGTTTTAATTGAACAGGGTAACTTAAATAGTTAACTTTGCTACACAAGTGATAATTTAATTAGGAAAGCTACAGAATTGCACAGCAAATTGCTCAGCGACACTGCTTATTTTATGCCTTGGATGACATCCATAACATCCAACGCTGAGCAGAGGAGCTTTGTGTATGCATTGTATAGTGTGGGCGAGAGACAAGAGCCTTGGGGTACCCCGATGGGGACTGGTATGGGATCAGCTGCTTCTTTACCAATGCTTACTCTAGACATGCGTTCAGCTAGAAAGGATTTCCGCCACTGGGTGGGGTCGTTGAAAAAGCAGAAATTCTTGGCTAGCGTGGCGCAGAGATTGTCATGGTCCACCAAATTGAAAGCGGCGGACAGATCTAATAGTAGAAGTATGCAGAGTTTACCTGAGTCCCTAATGTTGTCTATCTGGATTTTGAGATCCAGGAGAGCTGTGTCTGTACTGTGGTTGGGCCTGAATCCAGATTGTCTCCGAGGAGTAGGTTCTGTTCAAGATGGGCTTGAATTTGATTATGCCCTATTTTGTCGATGTTCTTGAGCAGAAACGGTACCGTGGTTATTGGCCGGTAGTTAGTAGGCACTGTTGCATCGAGAGATTTTTTTTTTAGTAATTGGGTCACCCACTCTTCTTTTATGCTTGCCAGGACTGTATTTGTATTGAAAGAAGCACTCACAAAGTTGGCGATGATGGGGGTAAGGAGAGGGGCACAAAGTTTTACTAGGTGGGCAGGGAAGTTATCTCCTTTACAGTTTGAGGTTTTTCGTTTAGCGATGGTGTCTGCCACTATATCTTGTGTCACTGTGGTAAACTGGAAGATGAGGTTCACATTTTCCTTAGTTGTATTGAGATTGGTATTCAGTATTTTTTTTTCCAGCTAGGATTTTTTTTTTGTGAGGATTTTCTTTTGGAGTAGCTCAATTTTGGAAGCTAGTGGATCTTGGATCGTAGATCACCATTCCTTGCTAGTCTTAACAGGCGAAGTAGCTGGGATTGGATTTTCCAATTCCTTAAGAATGGAGAAAAGTTCTTTGGAGTTCGAGTATGGGTTACTGATACGCGTATTGTATACCTTTGCCTTATGGGTAATAATTGCATCTTTGTAGATTTTGTTGGCAGCTCTGAAGGCCATGGCAGAGTCTATTGTATGGGATTTTTTGTTGATATGTTCTAGCGATCTTTTAGTTAGTCTCAGCAAGACCAGTTCCTTATTAAACCAGAAACTCTTTGTCAGCACGGTGTATCTTGGTTGTTAAAGGTGCTACCGTGTCAATAGTGGCAGTTGCCCCGGGAGGATAGCTCAGCAGCAACGTGTTCACCTTGGAAGCAAGACTACACGAAGCAACACAGGTTCGATCCCCGGGTCCACGCTTACAAACCTCTGGGTATTTAAGCGCGTTATAAATATGCAACTAAGACCAAAAAAAACTATTACGCAAGTAAAAAACAAACAATTCCTATAACAGCACCTTGATGCCTGCGGGCTGTGTGAGCGCTTTAAAAATGCAAATAAATAAATAAATAAATAAATAAAAGGCACTTATGGTAGGCCTCTGCTAGGAGATCAGGGTTTTTGCTAGTAACCGTGTTGGATGATAGTGCATCTGTTATAATGTGGGCGAAGTTCTCAATTGTAAGCTTACAGGTATTTCTAGTTTCGTAGGTACCTGTTACCTTAGTCAAGGGAGGGCTTGTCTCCTTTCTTATCATGGAGAAGTTGATGCTATGGTGGCCAGTCCAGTCAAGGGGTAAAATTGACTCAATGGATATTTTGGCGTTAAGCGCTAGTATACAATCCAGAGTTCGTCCTTTGGTATGAGTGGGGGCATTGACTAACTGTATAAAGTTCATATCTGTGAGTGCTGTGTGTAGGGCTTCTGCTTTAGAATCATGCTTATCATTGAAGCCTAGGTTAATATCTCCTAGAATGATACATTTGGTCTTAGGCTTGATGTGGGGAGCTAGCATCAGAGGTATGTCTAGGTCTCGTTGGGTATTGCTATTCGGTGATCTGTAGATGACCAAGAAATTGAAAGTGGTATTTTGGTCAGTAGCGAGTTTTGCAAAGAGGAGTTCATAGCCTGCTATTTCTTCGATAGGGCAGGATTTTATTTGTAAGTGGGATTTGGCTATTATGGCCTCACCACCTCCAGGTGCAGTAGCTCTATCAGACCTGATAATGTTGTAGTTTGGAGGGATGGCCAGAGCAGGTAGCGGTCCAGAGGCTTGGTGTAATCAGGTTTCTGTACTACTAACCGGTACGTCAAGTTGTTGTTCGATATTAAGGTCATGGATTTCAATGGCGTGCGCTCCTAGTGATCGGGCATTAATAAGGGCGCCTTTAATGTTACAGGATAGCTCTGTGGGAAGCACTGATGTGGGGGACTGGGTCTGGTCAACCGTGTCACTGGTGGGATGTTAGACTAGGGCTCCAGCTGATGTTTTATGTTTGTTGTTGGGCTGATTATTTGGTTTAGGATGTATAGGCAACAAACAAGATAAGCTGTAGTTAGTGGGGTTCGGCAAGGTGCGTGCTCTTAAATGATGTAGTCTGATGGTACCCTGAATAGGGTAGGTGTTCGAGTTGAAATTGTTATGTGGGCATAAACCTAATCTATCATGGGTGTGGACTCTGCTGACAATGCGTTCTTTGAACATTTAGTGGTGCTTGGGGTATAGGTGTGGTTCTGGATAGGCAGAAATGGAGGTGTGGTGGGTAGAAAGGGAGTGGGACACAGAATGGGGTGGCATTAAGTTGGGTGACGGCAACAAAGGATTCATACACTGCTGCAATTACAAGCCCATGGTAACGGGCACAATTTATAGAATTTCTATTTAGTAACCATGGTACGTTTTCTAAACCGGCAGGGTTGATATGCTGGGTCATAGTCCAGTATTATTTATGGTGCTATGGCTACACGGTAGCAGCAGCTACTATTTAAAAGAAACTAGTCATGTACTACTAAAAAAGGTGCTGGTATTTTGCAAAGAAAATGTCTGTCACGCGCCCCCCCACCCCAGACTGCAAATTTCAAGAAAGATTCATTAAAAACAAATACGTTATCAAGAAAGGAAAGTAACGCGGTTTTCGACCTACTCCCATTCATTTCCAATTGAGAAAAGGTCCAGATTTCTGCGCAACTCACAACAAAAACCACTGGATGGAATTGGACCAGGTATGAAACAACTTGGGCACGAAGCTTTGACTCCATTTTCGGAAGGGGTCTGGGGTTATTGCATCCAGTAGTTGGTCAAATATTTGATGGAGAAGAGGGTTCCCCCTTCTCACAAAATTATAGCTATATCTCCCATGGTGCTTTGCAGGAGAGGGGCTTTACAGAAATGAAAAAGCCACTTGTTTTTCCGCTTCAAGCGAGCGATTACCGCAGTAATTACGGCGTAATGTGAAAGCGGAAAGTGGAAAAAAAGCTATTTGGAGGAAGAAAAGGGTTGAAATACGATATTAGTATCAATAGTAAGTCTGCAGGAGCCTAATTCTCTTTGTTCAACCCTAATTCAGAGAGGTTTCTCTATTTCATGGGCCTTTATTTTGAACCCTCAAACAAGGCATCCGCTAGTTGCGACTTCATAACTGGTCGGTTACATCTTCCTCTTGTGCCGTCCGGGCACACAGTAAGGAGACTGCTGCACATCTGCGTGTGCCATCCTGCATTTTGCAAGAAGTGCTCCTTTGCACTAACTTACAGAAAAACTAAACAGCACTTCTAAAAACGGCCTGCTTCTCTTTTAGCTTCTAGTCCCCCCAGTTATCATTTTGCCATAATAAGCTATATTTAAGTCATGGCATGGAAGTCCTACGTGACTCAAAGAGTCATTGAATGTCCCATTCTCCTCACATCATATATATGAGGCATGCCTTTGTCAAACAGTATAAAACAAACAGGTTACCTTTCCACACATTATCTTTCTTTAAGTCTTTCAAGGTTATTTCCAAAACTCACGCTGAACTACATTCTGGCGTTTGTGGTCTTCCATTCAAGATGGCGGCTAATAAGCTCTGACCATAGTCTTGTTGCTCAGGACATTTCGCTGAGGATTTATATACTGTCAGACTCGTTTATTAGGATTGGACTAAGAGAGTTGAACATGGAGATGAGGGAAACGAGGGGGGCAGAGGGTCATGATGTTTTGCCCGGTCCAGTGATGTGGGAAGAGAGGCTGTGGTCTTGCATACTGGGGGGATGGCTTTCCCTGGGCCGGCCACCAAAAAAGTGATGGCTGGAAATTTTTGAATGAATCTCAACCACTGGCATTGCTCTGGTCACCCTTCCACACCACTTTGTTTTAGCCCGTCTGTGCCATTGCAAAAGGGGTTCAGCCATATGCAAATCAGTCAGGTACTGCCACCAATGGGAGCAGCCCTTCCCGAACTGCTAGGTGACGTCCCGTCTGCACGGAAACACAAGCAAGCACAGCCATCTTTCAGCCTTGTTGGGCCTCCTCAGTGAGGTGCAGCTTGGTTCCCTGGCCGCCTGCTGAGGATTTTGTTGACATTTCAAAATGTGAAAAATGCCATTTTTCTATCTCCCTCAAAGACCTCCTCCACTTGGATCACATTATAAATCCTGCAGGAGAGACCTGTTGCCCTTTCTGCCCACAGCCAAGTCCCTGCCCTGACGTCCTTGGAATCTGCATTCACAGCAGGGGGCATACTTTACCCGTGTTAGTAATCTTATGTTAAAAACAGATGCAAAAACCATTGCTTGGGGATTCATTTCTTTTGACGGTCCAATGCCCTTCATGTATAGTTTAGGAAACTTCGGAATTAAAAGCATATTGCTAGTTTGGACAATCTGGCCAAGTATCTGAACCATACAAGAAAAAGCAACTGTGTAACGCTGCCAAATGAACAGCTCGCAAAGCACACATCGCACTTTCTCCCCACCTCACCCCAAAGGGAGATGGTTTCAAATCAAAGTTGCAGAAGCACCTGCGCAAAAGCGATAGGTCTACCAAGAGATGTTTTCTAGTGCCGGAGCCGCTGATCGCCTCCAATCCTGGCTCCGCCACTTAAGCAGTGTGTGATCTTGGGCTAATCACTGTATCTCACTAGTCCTCATCTAGTCTGTACAAGTGATTCAGATCAGACTGCCCGCGACTCCAATAAAGCCCGACTCCCGACATTGTCCCATATAGAATAACAAAGCGCACCATTCTTACACTCTACATCACAGTTTGTCGCCATGATCTGCTCGAGTAGCAAGCTCGCATTCTGTGACGTTGGGATCTGTAGCAGAATGACATTTGTAAATAAGGAGGGCCGCAGATGTGTTGATGCCCAGCGCCCCGCAAATGCTATGCCCGGCCCTGATCAGGTGCCTACAACAGAAAGGGCTTCTGTGTTACATTCCAGATAAGCAGATGGCATGTGGTAAATTGCACGCAGCGACATCAGAAGACTTTCACACCAAGACATACTTGCCAACATAACACATTCCAATCCGTACGTGCTTATCCAGTCCTTTTTTGTTGCATTCTGGGACTTGTAGTTCCACTTCCTATTATAAAACTCGGGACTCAAAAGTCCCAGAATGCATGAAAAAACAGAACTGGATAAGCACCTGCAGATTGGAACGGATCATGTTGGCAAGTATGCCAAGACAAGCCCAAACGAGAATCCTATGGAAAGAACCGCCAGAAACGGTCACCCCTTTCTCACTTCCTGAGTGCAATGAGAGGCTAAAAGCGAGCTATGCGTTACTGTTGTGTGTGTGGAGGCAGGGGTGCTGTAAATGACACCCTGTAGCTATGTCCTACCGGTTCCATGTAATAATGTCCCCTCAAAGATATTGCCATGCGAAGAAAAATCGCAGAAAAACAGCCGTTTTTTGTGGGGACATTATTACATGGAACATGCGGGGGACACCCACTGCAACCCCCAAACCCCTGCAACCCCTGTCCCTATATATATGGTCGCCACAACCTTTTCCCGGCAACATTATATACGGCGACCATACATATAGGGATATTATTACCCGATATCGTCCTACCTAGCCTGCAAACATGGAAAGTTCCTGCAAAGTACAGCCACCAGTGCCCGCCAGTCAGCGGTGGAGATGTGAAAAAAAGGAAGTAGTGCTACTCCGGCCGCATCCAAAAAAGAGAGGGACGGCGGGACGGGCGGGCGGGGGAGGTCCAGGGAGAGACAGGTTGCTGAATGGCTCTTTTTTACATTGTGCTAGGCTAGACATTGGCTGGAATATTAAACACATGGCACTAGATCCGTCCCAGACAGAAATAGCAAAACAATCTATTCATAATTTGAAATTGGCGATACAACCGTGCATGCCAATTAAACAAGATACTATTGGACACACATCTCTTTAGAAGGTGTTTATTGGTCTTCTATGGGAAGCAGTTATACTAAAACACACAATTACAAATATAGTTGAAACTGTTTGATTGACAATACATTTGGAACTGCACTGGGCTCTAAAAAGTGTCTGTAGGTAAAAATGTAATTTTCCTACCTGTGTTGGGAAGCAGGGGCGATCATCCCAGGCCCCCAAGAGGTTCCCAATGTGGCAAAGCCCGAAGACTATCATGGTAGGTGCTTGGGGTGCATAGGTGGGAGAGCGGGTGGGGAGGGTAAGGGGGGGGGAATTTAAGGATAGAATGGAGCAAGATTGGATATGATATGATATGATAGGTTATTTATAACGCGCTTAATACCCAGAGGTTTCTAAGCGCGGACCCGGGGATCGAACCCATGTTGCTCCGTGTCATCTTGTTGCCAAGGCAAGCACGTTGCCGTTGAGCTATCCTCCCGAGACAAAATATAGATCGCAGTGGATACAAAACGCCATTTTGTAAAACAGCAGCCATCTTTTAATCTCCATAAACCTCTCAGTTTCAGATCATTAGCACATGTAACCAAGAATGCGCCCTGCAAGTCCATGAGGGGGCCGAGAGCTCCCAGAGAGCAGTTATCCCACGAGAAGGAGGGTATGAGCCTCTGACCCAGCCCAGTCCAAATCCTATGTTATATTGCCCAGATACACCTGTCCCAAGACCCCTAACATTCCAGAGAATCAGCCACTCCAGGACCCCAGAACATAAAACTGTTTGACCACCCAATAGCAGGGCTCCTGTGATTTGTGCTGCAAGGTGCCATGGAGGGAAAGTAACACATTTAACAGCAAGGGTGGGAAGACTTGGAATGGTGCCAACGCGCCCGATATCGAGTTGGGGTTTGCCGAGATAAGGCGACCTCGAATGTAGTCCCTGCGCCCATGTCTGCGGTACCAGGTGCCCATTAGGCCACTAATAGGGCAGGCAGTGACTCTCACTCTTAAAGGGCACTTATCAAGCCCAGAACCTGGTGACGTTGTGAAAAGAGCCCCAAATGCAAGAAGATGGACATGAGAAGCTGGGACCAATGACCTGGCATCCCATATGGAGCAGGCCACCTCTGTATAGGGTTCTACCAAACAGCTCTGTGAATTTGTACCCTATGTAATATACGTCATTGTGACGCTTTTTTGCCTTCATAAGCTGCCGTCCATGTTGGTTTCGTTAGAGCACTTTGTGGCAGCAGAGTTCTTTGCCATGGCGTTCCTGACTTTTTAGGACAATACACCTTGTTCTCCTTGCAAGATATGTGCTGTTTTTTTTCCCCAGTGGGTTGCATCTTCTCTGGTGTGAGCGTTGAGCGGCTTCTCTACACATGAATAGGAGAGAAGGTGAACCCACCTACGACAGGCGACGCTTTCGTGCTCATTTAGCATTTTTGCATCCTTTTCACAGTAATGGAGCAAAACAGACATTCAGTACTTTGTGTAAGGCCGGACCCGTACCTTGCACTCAGTACACTTTGTAGTTGCCAGTCACCATCTGTAGCAGTCTGCAATTGAATGAAAATATTGGCAAAGACAAGAGATTTGGCTTTTGGGTAGGCATTTGCCAGGCACTGACATTATGGTACCAAATAATCATAAGGTGCAACAGCTGGAACATGGTGTGATTATCTAGACATAGGAGCCTGTCTTATGCCTATCTTGACACCTAAATGCAAGCCAAAAGTGTTGACTTTGTCAATATTTGGTTAGACAGGTCCTCTGTGCACGGAACATATATAAATCAAGTGGTTGAAGGCCTTTGTTTAAAAAACTTGTATTACTCCTTTAGCATATTGGCAGAGGTTTTTTAACCAATACACTCTCAGCAGACTAATTAGAAATGGCACAGGCAGGCCAATGTTTGATGTTATTGCTTCATAGAGCTTGCTCAAAGACACCCCAGGAGGATTTGTTTTGAGGAGAGGAGGAGCCGATAGTGGGTGGGAAGGGCTAGAGAGATCAAAATGGCCATGAACAGTCAATGGGTTGGTAAGCAACTAAACCACACCCTTAAGCTGTGTGTCCCTCCTCACAAGTCCATGCCTCCTAGCTTTACTGCAGTGCAATACTTTCAGCTTCCAAGCACCACCTAATCGCCAAAAATAAAAATGGACTGGAGTAAAACTACGGTGAAAGCAAAGGTCTGTTAGCTGCCTCCTTAGCTGTCGTCTCTCTGTTCCTTGGCCGCTCTGGTGGGTCACTCTCCTCTGGTCCTTGGCTGCCTTGGAAGCTGCTCCTGTAGCCCGCGCCTCGTCTGATCATAGACTCCCTGCTGGGTCGCTGTCAAAAACAAACTGAGGCAGCAGGCTTCCATTTTCTATGTGCTGGTGCTGTTTAAAGCCTCAATTCCCACTCTTGCGTTGTGTGTCAATGCAATTAAGTTAGTTGTTGATTTGAAAACACTATTGTAACAATAGCTGCTTCAAAAACAACACCTCTGATCGTAACTATGTTGCAATGCATTGCAACACACAACTTGTGCACCGAAAAACACAGGTTACACAATGCAACATGCACCAGCTTCACGCACGTGTATGCACTCAATTTCCCCAAATACCCAATGAACCCACCACAAATACACCAACACCGCTGCCACACTCCTTAAGCACCACTCTGACAGACCCACAGACAACCACACAAACAAGTATCTTAGCAAGCTGGAGTGCAGACAGCTCAGAGAATATCTAAAACCTGCACCACACAGAGCCGCATCCTCAACATTGTATCAAAGTAATCTTGCCCTGGTCCTTCGTTACTGCATTAGTCTCCTACGCCCCTTCTTGCAGAGCCCGAAGCTCCTAGCAAGTGAGAACATTGCAGCAGCGGTGCCATCAAAGATGCAATAAAATACCATAACGGCCTAGCCAAGGGTTTCCGCATTCTCCTGTGGGGTAACACGCTGCATGCCGAAAGGAACATCTCTGATCCGCAGCAACAGGGGGAGAACATTATTGTTGGCTCTTCCATAGTTAGTGTACCAAAGATTCTAGTTTAGCGCACTGTCTGGCTGCTAAGAATACACATTTGCCTGTCTAGATCAAGTGGACTAGGAGTGCAATTCTAGGGGACTGCTTTGAGGGGCACTAACAGAGGAGCAGGAGTGTACACCATTTTGTTCCTACTCGTTTAGTCCGTCCCATTGTCACACTATTTGAAATAAGTACTCCAATTTTTGCAGTTAGGTCCGAGTGTGCTTATAATTGACCAGAATCACACACTTTGGCTAAACCCTGAAGCAGGAATTGTAACCCACAATTTGACCAGGTGCCCTCCAAGCTTTACTTGGAACAACCATTTAAGTTTTGGAGTTCAAGATGTAATAAAATACTGTTGTTCCGAGTTTACTCACAACATGCACAAATTGCATAGTAAAGCCACATGGCAACATGTAAATCCTTATTGCAACAGGTTAAGCTAAAGGAATATTATTGTGGCTTTATTTTTTACATCCTGCATGGTAAATCCCAGAATGCACGGTAAGGCAAACATGAACCATGTATGCAAGTAGCCCCACTGTACGGTCAGGGATGTAAGACACACAATAAAAGGAGATGTGTAATAAACTCAGTTAGATGTGAAGATTGTGTGTCACAAACTTCCAGCTCTTTGTCATTCATGTTGTCGAGAACATTTGACTAGTGCCATAAAAGTAAAACTTTACTTTTGTGCTTGTCAGGCAAGTAGAAGTTACGGGTAAAGAAATCTCCAAAAGGGGGCCTTGTGTCGCTCACTTTAACTATCATAGATTTTCAAGCTAACTGGTGCTTTGCAAGGCCTTCCAACTGGAAATGTGCCATCATGGATGTGAAAGGCTCGGTGGATGATGGCATGAGTGTTTGGAAGATCGTTATAATGCTCAGGCTGCAGAGCCATGGCAGTGCCTAGTGCCCACGGGCGGGTAATTCCTGGCCCACTGCTGCCCACACCCATGACTGTTCCCCCCGCAGTGCCTGCATACTTTGGGGGATGGATGCACTAGCCACGGCAGATGTGCAATTTACAGAGGGCAGACAGCATAATAGAACACGGCATACTAGTTTAAGACACATGTTTAAGTGCTTCTTTGACCTCATCATCATTGTTAACATTGTGCTCGGATTGTATAGGTGGCAAGTGGATCATGTTGACCATCTAGCCACAGAAAAACGAACACACTTGCTATGCTACTAAGAGTAATTGACTGACAGATGCAGGAGACATGATGACTGAACTGTGAAGCCTGCCATGAACCCCTCCGTGTATCAGCTGGCATGCATTGCATGCCACGCGCCTCTTAGGCAGTGGCCTTTCCGCTGTGTTGGGTGCTGCTGCCTGGGGACTGCCCTCTTGTTGCCAACCCACACTAAGGTAGCGTTGCTGCGTACTCTTCTCCTGCCCCAAGACTTCTCCGTCCTCTCTTTCTCACGCAGACCCCCTACCCGCCGCTCCCACCCCTTGCCGTCTCATGCGGCTTTCCTCATTAGGTTCATTCTGGCCTTGACGCTCCCCTTCCGTCACACCCATTATTATTGGCAAGTCTCTCCCTGGGAACTAATTGCGACATCTTGTCCAAGTAGAACACAACACCATCTTGTGCGAGGCCTGCGGGGCCCCAAAAAGGCAGAGGACTTGTAAAGATGTGGTAATGTTTGGGTTGCTGATCAAAGGCCAAACTGTCTGCACGTGAGAGGGCTGCGGACCTTCGCTAGAGACAGCCCAGAGCAAGATTTTAACTTGTGCCCTCTGCCAGGCTGATGTGCTGCTATTAATGATGTAAATACTTCATTAGTTTACTCGTCCCAGACACTGTGGCGGAGTCACACCTGCCTCCACAGTGCCTCATCAGATACTACGCCCCGGGCGGCCACCCGCTTTACCCGTCCCTAGAAGCTGCCCTGCCTTTAAGTTACATCAATCTTAGAGAATCCATGCCAGACACAGCAGAGGTACACATGATAAAAACAATGTCATTTAACGCTGTCAGTGTTGATCTGAACCCCCCCCCCTCCCTCCACCACGTGAGCCGTGAAACCACCACCCAAGAATCAAGAAACTGTATGCCAGTACAAGCGCAGGGCGCATGGACAGCGGCACAATGGGCGTTCAGAGAAGCAGGAAGGCTCCCTTCCTAGAAGTGTGATGTATTTTGGAAAGATGCAGGTGTTCTCCCACAGTGTCCGCGAATCTGTGTTCCCATCCGTCACTGTGGGCAGATTTTCGATGTTCATGATGCCATTATCCGCTTGTGGCTCTCCACATATTTTGGAATCCCATGATCCCTAATCATTGACCATGCTGGGTAGGGCTTATGGGAATTATAGTCCAAAGCATCTAGAATGCCAAAGGTTGCAGACCTCTGCATTATCGCCGTACTCTGCTAACAAACAGTGACTGGTAACGGAAGCGACACAATGGGCTTTCCCCTCTCCCACTAGGCAACAGAGTGCGGGTCCTGCTCCCGGGTACCGTAGACACATTTGTGTACAATGTTGAGGGCAGAGGGGCGGGCCACATTTCTGGATGGGTATTAGTTTGTAAAAGCTCTGCTACAAATGTGGCTTGTGTTGTTGGATTCACTAGGGAACCACAATAGGTTTACCACATGGGGGGTGGGCCAAAGGCACTCATGATTGGCACTGGCTTTTAGATGAAAGCCTTCTGAAGTCGGTAGCTAGTCGGGGAAAGGGCCATGCTTGCTATGGGCCGGCAAGTGGCCGGGAGGAACAATAGGGTAAAGGCAGGGTTGAAGCAGTCAAGTTGTAAACCGACGGAAGGTCAGAAACAGGCACAATACACCAACAGGCAGGATTAGGGCCCAGAAGACAAACATTGGAATTGAGGCGAGTTTGGGTGCAATGGGGCAGCCCAACTGCTATCCAAACAGCCTCCCAGGGGGTGGATTCAGCAGGTGTGTCCACCCCCTGCCCCGTGGATGAAACAATGCTCAACATACCCAGCAGCAGGGGTGTTGCTAGGTCTGGAAAAGATCAGAGGCTAAGCTAATGTCGGGACTGGCGGGACTCGGGGCTGGCCATCAGCTAGCATTTTGATAGGGGCACCTGAACCTCTATCTGGGGCTGCAACCAAAAGACTTGTGGCTATAGCCCACTCAGCCCCCCCCCTAGCAACGCCGCTGCACAGGAGGTCTCAGTGAAGGCTACCTGTCTGAGAAGGCTACAGTGGTACAAGTGGTAGACAGCAAAGCTAACCCCCAGCGCAAGCATGGATCAGGAAAGGGAAGAAGTGTGGCTAACGGGCCATTTGCTGATGGGCGGCCAGATGGAAAAGCTGCACCAGTTGGCTGGTCTTCGTGGAACACGGAAGAGTTATGACACTGCGTCTTCCAGGTTTCAAGGTGGCACCAAGAGCGTTGTTAGCAGGAAGGTGCTGGAAGTCTAGAGGCCCTGTCCAGAGATACTTGGCCCCAGCGGGGAGTGGGTGACTAAGAGTGATTGTGTTCACCACAAATAACTACAGCCTCCCTGTAGGGAGCTAAAGGAGTAGACCCTGGGGACTTTCCAAAACCAACCGAAAGAAGGCCTAGAGAACTAAGCGAGGCTCGTGGCAAGAGAGTGATCTTGGTTACCTGGCAAGTGCCCACAGGTGAGGGGAGAGAATACTCATCTACCCAATCCCATGATTGGCAGGGAGATAGCCCAACTTTATTCCCTTGACAGCAGAAACGACCACTACTGGGTTGAAAACTGTAGAAGCGTTTTTGAGAGACTGAGTGACAAGCAAGCCCCCACTCCGGCAAACTACAGGCTTCCTGGAGGCAAATGGAGAGCCTGAAGCCTGGGCTTTCCATCCCCTAGAGACACATGGCACGAGGGTGAAGTGCCCGACTAAAATACCCTCAGGTGAGGGGAGGAAGGAATACTCCTCGACCAGCAAACCCAGTGGTTGGATGGGGAAATAGCCAAACTTTCAGGTACCCCCTAGTGGGGGTGGGCGGTGCAAATAACCAGAGTTATGGAAAGGCACCAATGTCCTTCTGAGCGGAGTACGTTGAAAGCTGAAGCCAGTAGAACTCAGGAAATTGGGCATACTAAAGAGGCGCCCTGGAACACAAGCGCTTACAACTACAGCTGCAGAATGGGGCTGGACTTTAAGAAGGCAAGTTTCTGTGTTTGCCTTGTGGTCTAGAATAGGGCAAGCGTGGAGGCTAGTGCACTTGATAGGCTTAGGTTTGAACTTTTTGTTGGCCATCGTTGGACTCTTACATGGATTCAATTAGAGCGCCCCCAGTGGGAGAGGGACTTGTTAAGAGTAGGTTTTAACATTTGCGTGTTACGACCAAGACGGTCATCTGCATGTGCAAGGGTAACACCTACCAAGCCCACCCTCTAGATTATGCCGGCCATTGCAATTTTATCCCACGTCGGCCCTTATTATTTTGAGAGAAAAAAAAACCAAGCCAAGAGCTCAAAATGTGCACTCGCCAATGGCCACTGGCAAGTGATGCTGGATTCTTGGCAAACAACTCCTTTTGTGCTTGGTGCATGTGGCGAATTCAAAGGGGAGCGACTTTATGCCTTGCCAGTAGTTTGCAACTTCTTTTCACGCGCTCCCCTAAATTAGGAGTTTGTCAATTCCGACCCAATTGGATCCAATCCTTAAATAAATCTGACCAACAATTCCGCTTCGACTCCTGTGCATCACTTCTCTGCGCTTCGCAGTAGGTTTAAAGGAAACCCAGTGACCTTGGGCACCATCTAGGGAGGATGTGTACAGTGGGCACCAAGAATGCCCACGGCCATTGTGAAGAGGTAACTGGAGATGGCAAAAGGAGGATCTCTGAAAGTCTCTCCGATCCCCCAACCTTCTCCACCAAAGGATCCTAGGCCTATGGGGTTCCTAGAAAGATGGCCACCATTTGGGGGCATGTAAGCAACGAGTCGTCCTGTTGCGAAGTTACAAGCATTGGAGCCATGTTCACCCTGCAGGACTATCTGGAGGAATGGTCATTCCTGCAGGAGTATCTGGAGGAATGGTCATTCCTGCAGGACAATCTGGAGGAATGGTCATTCCTGCAGGACAATCTGGAGGAATGGTCATTCCTGCAGGACAATCTGGAGGAATGGTCATTCCTGCAGGACAATCTGGAGGAAAGGTCATTCCTGCAGGACTATCTGGAGGAATGGTCACCCTGCAGTACTATCTGGAGGAATGGTCACCCTGCAGGACTATCTGGAGGAATGGGCACCCTGCAGGACTATCTGGAGGAATGGGCACCCTGCAGGGCTATCTGGAGGAATGGTTACCCTGCAGGGCTATCTGGAGGAATGGCCACCCTGCAGGGCTATCTGGAGGAATGGCCACCCTGCAGGGCTATCTGGAGGAATGGCCACCCTGCAGGACTATCTGGAGGAATGGCCACCCTGCAGGGCTATCTGGAGGAATGGCCACCCTGCAGGGCTATCTGGAGGAATGGGCACCCTGCAGGACTATCTGGAGGTATGGGCCCCCTGCAGGACTATCTGGAGGAATGGTTACCCTGCAGAGCTATCTGGAGGAAGGGTCTGGAGGAATGGTTACCCTGCAGGGCTATCTGGAGGAATGGTTACCCTGCAGGGCTATCTGGAGGAATGGTTACCCTGCAGGGCTATCTGGAGGAATGGTCATTCCTGCAGGACAATCTGGAGGAATGGTCATTCCTGCAGGGCAATCTGGAGGAATGGTCATTCCTGCAGGACAATCTGGAGGAATGGTCATTCCTGCAGGACAATCTGGAGGAATGGTCATTCCTGCAGGACAATCTGGAGGAATGGGCACCCTGCAGGACTATCTGGAGGAATGGGCACCCTGCAGGACTATCTGGAGGAATGGGCACCCTGCAGGACTATCTGGAGGAATGGGCACCCTGCAGGACTATCTGGAGGAATGGGCACCCTGCAGGACTATCTGGAGGAATGGCCACCCTGCAGGGCTATCTGGAGGAATGGCCACCCTGCAGGGCTATCTGGAGGAATGGCCACCCTGCAGGACTATCTGGAGGAATGGCCACCCTGCAGGGCTATCTGGAGGAATGGCCACCCTGCAGGGCTATCTGGAGGAATGGCCACCCTGCAGGGCTATCTGGAGGAATGGCCACCCTGCAGGGCTATCTGGAGGAATGGCCACCCTGCAGGACTATCTGGAGGAATGGCCACCCTGCAGGACTATCTGGAGGAATGGCCACCCTGCAGGACTATCTGGAGGAATGGGCACCCTGCAGGACTATCTGGAGGAATGCCCCCCCTGCAGGACTATCTGGAGGAATGGTTACCCTGCAGGGCTATCTGGAGGAATGGTCACCCTGCAGGGCTATCTGGAGGAATGGCCAGGACTATCTGGAGGAATGGGCACCCTGCAGGGCTATCTGGAGGAATGGGCACCCTGCAGGACTATCTGGAGGAATGGGCACCCTGCAGGACTATCTGGAGGAATGGGCACCCTGCAGGACTATCTGGAGGAATGGGCACCCTGCAGGACTATCTGGAGGAATGGGCCCCCTGCAGGACTATCTGGAGGAATGGGCCCCCTGCAGGACTATCTGGAGGAATGGTTACCCTGCAGGGCTATCTGGAGGAATGGCCACCCTGCAGGACTATCTGTAGGAATGGGCACCCTGCAGGACTATCTAGTGGAATGGTTACCCTGCAGGGCTATCTGGAGGAATGGTTACCCTGCAGGGCTATCTGGAGGAATGGTCATTCCTGCAGGACAATCTTCAGGAATGGTCATTCCTGCAGGACAATCTGCAGGAATGGTCATTCCTGCAGGACAATCTGGAGGAATGGTCATTCCTGCAGGACAATCTGGAGGAATGGTCATTCCTGCAGGACTATCTGGAGTAATGGGCACCCTGCAGGACTATCTGGAGGAATGGTTACCCTGCAGGGCTATCTGGAGGAATGGCCACCCTGCAGGGCTATCTGGAGGAATGGCCACCCTGCAGGGCTATCTGGAGGAATGGGCACCCTGCAGGACTATCTGGAGGAATGGGCACCCTGCAGGACTATCTGGAGGAATGTTTACCCTGCAGGACTATCTGGAGGAATGGTTACCCTGCAGGGCTATCTGGAGGAATGGTTACCCTGCAGGGCTATCTGGAGGAATGGCCACCCTGCAGGGCTATCTGGAGGAATGGTTACCCTGCAGGGCTATCTGGAGGAATGGTTACCCTGCAGGACTATCTGGAGGAATGGTTACCCTGCAGGACTATCTGGAGGAATGGTTACCCTGCAGGGCTATCTGGAGGAATGGTTACCCTGCAGGGCTATCTGGAGGAATGGTCACCCTGCAGGACTATCAGGACTCCCATATAAACAGTCCACTTCACCAAGATGTCCTGGGGCCAACCAGCCTAGTAACAGCGATTGTGTTCAACACAGCTTACTGGTGGGACTATCATGGTAATCGGTGACGGGGCACAAGCAAGGTATGGACGCTTCCACCTGATCCCAAGATGGTAGATTGGTCTTAAAGCCCTCGGTCGCATCAGTCCAAGCAATCGGCTAATTAAGGAAGCAGCAGGGGAGGAAGAAACACCACGCCTGCAGACCCCTTTATAAAAGCCCCAAGCCACATGACGAACATATAAGGAAAAGGGGGTCTTAGCCAATCCAACAGCCAACAGCAAATGGGAAAATTGTTTGACAATATTCTTACCTTGTTGGGTAAATTAGGTGACAAAAAAAGCCCTATAAATAGAAACCGGGTGTGTCACACTGGGAGTAAAGGTCTAAGGGGACGAGCTACAGCCAGCGAATCAAAAAGAAAACCACCGAGCCTGACGAGGGACACCCCACCCCCCCCCACCTACTGGGGAATGGATCCTAATGTACATGTTAATTTCATTTATTGAACATTTGTATGGCGCCTATACAACAAAAAGAGGTTCCAGAGCCACAAGACAAGAGGGGGCGGGGGCACAGAGGAGAAAAAGAGCAACGGTCCTACTAGGCCTTGTGACATTTGGATCGTGCAAGTGCAGTAAGAGAAGTGCAGGGGGAGAAATGCAGTAGGGTGGGAGCCCCATGGGCTGGGCAAGTGCTAAGGGGAGCCAAGGAGGGCAAGTGCTTGGGGAAAAGGAGTGGGGTCATCTAGTGGGGAAGGGGGGTGGACCAGACTCAGTAGGTAATCAGGGAAGGGTGCCCCTAGGCAAGTGCTGGTAAAAAGGGAGGCAGGGAGCACTGATCAAGTGGGGGCCTGGCCCCAGAAGGCTCATAAGGACACAGGCCAAGGAGTCGGAGGGTCAGGTGGAGACTAGCAAGAGAGGGGCAGAGGGAAGGGGGGGAAATGGAAGGTCTTGAGAAGTTTCCGGAACTTAAGGAGATCCGGCTCAAGTCGGGGAGGGGCAGGGAGGCTGTTCCAGAGGGCGGCTCCTGCCAAAGAAAGAAGGAAAAAAGAAAGCTTGCTGGAGGCAATACCTCAGGCCTTATGGGAGAGAAGGAAGTAAAAACGAGACTTTGACACAGCTGTGCAGGGGGCGTTGTCTCACAGCTTGACAAGGGCCTACAGTGAAAGAGGAGAAACCAGAGCCTGCTTACGCACCAGTCCAGGAAGGCAATCCTTGGCTGGTGAGTGATAAAGCCAGTCAGATAACATCCCTAGAAAGCTGCATTTCTGCTGGTAGTAGTAACAATATTACCCTGGCGGGTAGCATCAACATTCCTTCTAGTAAGGAGGTTACTCCTAAGGTAAGGAGAGAAACAGGTGCATGATTGAAGGCATTGGTGGTACACCGGAGCCTGCGAAAGTGACCGTTGCCAACACAGTGATCATTTCTGGAGCAAGAGGAGCGAAGCGAGAATTGCGCTTGGCACTATATCCCTGTGTCTATGATTGGGTTTAAGAAACTAGCCGGCCGCTATATCCCTATGGCATGAGCTTACACCAAAGATATAAGACTGGGATTCTAGGTCTTCTTGAGTAGTTGTGCAACAGTGGCTTTTCTCCCCGTCACAGTTCGAGATGTACCCTCAAACCTTCAGACATTTGTCACACCCTCAAACCTTCAGACATTTGTCATTGCCGAGGAAGGTTGAGGGCCACAGGATGGAGCACATGTTTGAGTTGTGCCAGAGAAATGGAGGATACAGAAGAAGCGGGGACGCTCAAACACTCCCCCCTTTGAAGTTGGACCCCATTCCTACAGAGGTATAATGGCAGGCATGACAAGTCATACTTATATGTTGAACATATCGCCTCACTGCACCCAAAGCAGTTCCCGTACCCAATCCAGAATTGTCAAGCCACAATAAAAGGTGTTGGAACTGGATGCCTTTCAAGTGTTCAGTTGGTCCCTCCTCCCCAACGTTAATTATCTTTGAGGCAGGAGGGTGTGTAAGAGGTGTTCTTATGCATTACTTGACAGTTACGGAAAATAATTACTTGCACAGCAAGAGGGACAAGGATGTTGGTATGTGTAACCCTTTGAGAGCCTTCGGTAAATGCAAACCTCCCTCACAATCATGAGCCTGTGCAGCTCTACTTTGTGGTACACTCTCCTTAAAGGACACCTGAAGCCCATCCTGCTCTCTGCAGCCGGGCTAGGGGTGGAGTATTTCTACTGGTACGTCCCACTCTCTGCAAAAGGTGTAGGGTTGGGGAGCTCACTAGCACAACCCACACTCTGCAGCCGGGCTAGGGGTGAAGTATCCCGGAAGCCCGTCCTGATCTCTGAAGCCGGGCTGGGGTGAAGTATCCCGGCAGCCCATCCTGATCTCTGCCGTCGGGCTAGCGTTGGAGGAGCCCACCAGCACAACCCACACTCTGCAGCCGGGCTAGGCGTGAAGTATCCCGGCAGCCCATCCTGATCTCTGAAGCCAGTTTAGGGTTGGAGGAGCCCACCAGCACAACCCACACTCTGCAGCCGGGCTAGGGGTGAAGTATCCCGGCAGCCCATCCTGATCTCTGCAGCCGGGCTAGCGCTGGGGTATCCTCACATCCTGCTCTCTGAAGCTGGGTTAGGGTTGGAGTGTCCTGGCAGCACGTCCTGCTCTCTAAAGCCGAGCAAGGGGTGGAATACCCTGGCAGCATGTCCCGCTCTCTGAAACCGGGCGAGGGTTGGAGTACCCTGGCAGCACCTCCTGCTCTCTGCAGCCGTGCAAGGGGTGGAATACCCTGGCAGCACGTCCTGCTCTCTGCAGGCGGGCTAAGGTTGGAGTATCCTGGTAGCATGTCCTGCTGTCTGCAGCCGGCAGCACATCCTGCTCTCTGCAGGCGGGCTAGGGTTGGAGTGCCCTGGCAGCCCTTCCTGATCTCTAAAACTGGGCTGGAGTGAAGTATCCCGGCAGCCCATCCTGATCTCTGCAGTCGGGTTAGGGTTGGAGGAGCCCACCAGCACAACCCACACTCTGCAGCCGGGCTAGGGGTGAAGTATCCCGGCAGCCCATCCTGATCTCTGCAGCCGGGCTAGCGCTGGGGTATCCTCACATCCTGCTCTCTGAAGCTGGGTTAGGGTTGGAGTGTCCTGGCAGCACGTCCTGCTCTCTAAAGCCGAGCAAGGGGTGGAATACCCTGGCAGCATGTCTTGCTCTCTGAAACCGGCGAAGGTTGGAGTACCCTGGCAGCACGTCCTGCTCTGTGCAGGCGTGCAAGGGGTGGAATATCCTGGCAGCACGTCCTGCTCTCTGCAGGCGGGCTAGGGTTGGAGTATCCTAGCAGCACATCCTGCTCTCTGCAGGCGGCCTAGGTGTGAAGTATCCTGGCAGCACATCCTGCTCTCTGCAGCCGGGCTAGCGCTGGGGTATCCTCACATCCTGCTCTCTGAAGCTGGGTTAGGGTTGGAGTGTCCTGGCAGCATGTCCTGCTCTCTGCAGGCGTGCAAGGGGTAGAATACCCAGGCAGCATGTCCTGCTCTCTGCAGCCGGGCTAGCGTTGGAGGAGCCCACCAGCACAACCCACACTCTGCAGCCCGCCTAGGGGTGAAGTATCCTGGCAGCCCATCCTGCTCTCTGCAGCCGGGCTAGCGCTGGAGTATCCTCGCAGCCCATCCTGCTCTCTGCAGCCGGGCTGTGGTTGAAGTGTCCTAACAGCACATCCTGCTCTCTGCAGCCGGGCTAGGGTTGGAGTGTCCTGGTAGCACGCCCTGTTCTCTGCAGCCGGGCTAGGGTTGGAGTATTCTCACAGCACATCCTGCTCTCTGCAGCCGGGTTAGGTTGGTGTTTCCTGGCAGCACCTCCTGCTCTCTGCAGCCGAGCTAGGGTTGGAGTATCCTCACAGCACATCCTGCTCTCTGCAGCCGGGTTAGGTTGGAGTATCCTGGCAGCACGTCCTGCTCTCTGCAGCCGGGCTAGGGTTGGAGTATCCTCCCAGCACCTCCTGCTCTCTGAAGCCGGCAAGGCGTAGAATACCATGGCAGTAAGTCCTGCTCTCTGCAGCTGGGCTAGGGTTGGAGTATCCTCACAGCACATCCTGCTCTCTGCAGCCGGGTTAGGTTGGAGTATCCTGGCAGCACGTCCTGCTCTCTGCAGCCGGGCTAGGGTTGGATTATCCTCACAGCACCTCCTGCTCTCTGAAGCCGGCAAGGGGTAGAATACCCTGGCAGCAAGTCCTGCTCTCTGCAGCCGGGCTAGGTTGGAGTATCCTGGCAGCACGTCCTGCTCTCTGCAGCCGGGTTAGGTTGGAGTATCCTGGCAGCACGTCCTGCTCTCTGCAGCCGGGTTAGGTTGGAGTATCATGGTCTCTGCATCAGTGCTACAGTGGCGGGACCATTGCCGTAAGTCCTACAGTGAGCACAGTAGAACACTAACCCCCCCCTCACCCACACGTAGAGCACACTAGTCTCTAGGTGAAGTAGGCCTGAGCTATTGCATCGAGCAGGGCTTCAGGGTGGGCTGCAGTTGGGTTTGTTGTTTTTTCTCTTCGTGGTAGGTAGTCATTTTATATTATCAGGGCTTCACTGTGGAAGAGACCTCAACCAATGTTGAAAGAAGTGTAGGAATGGCCATTTTCTCTAACAACTCACAGTTCATTTTTGTCATAACTACAGAGACTGCGCATCTGCATCTTAGAACTCCTTGGAGGCGTCTGAATCTGTGCCCACTTCAAAGAGTACCCAGTGATAATGCTGCTGTGAAAATGGCTGCCAGGTGGCGACATTTCCCTAAAAATGCAGCCTCCAGAAAATCAAACACTTTCCCCAAAAATTCTAGGATTGGAGGTAATATATAAATATTCTCCCATCAAAGTAAATTAAAACCAAGGTTTGCTGTTTTTAAACTTCAGGAAACCGGGCAATCTACTAGATCTACTTGCAGATACCCAAACGCTGTTTCTTCTGGGCCTAGAAACAGCATTCAATAGGCTGAAATCTTGTAACAAACTATGACTTGAACAGGTGACTATGACACAGGGGTCGTCCAGAAGGTGCCTAGAAGCCTTACAAGTAGAGCAAGAACAAACGATAGGACATTTTAGAGGGCTCTGTGTGTGTGGTCCCACAGCAGGTGCACAATAATTAATTAGCCAGGGATTCCAATCTCACTTCATATTGCATTCTGGTACTTGTAGTTTTGCATTTATAATATGATCAAAATGAAGTATTCCAAAAGAACGAAAAAATGGCATGCACTAAAATGAACTAGGACTGAAGAATGTGACAGTCGAGCGGTTTCATCACTACTGTTCTCAGGGGAGATGTTCTACCTGAAGAGGAGATGGTTTATCGGCCTTACGAGCTTCACGCAAAGCAACTGCTTCAGATGCAGATCATTCATGTGCGAGGAAAGAGAATGAACAGTTCCCCCTCTTACCATATAACGTATGTGGGTGACCCCCTACCAACATACAGCCTGCAGTCGCTTCCCAAAAATAGTTTGTACTCAAAAACCCAAAATAAAATAATTGGCAACCAACAGGGTTCAGCCAATATTCATCATTTGTGGATCTAGTGGGATTCATAAAAATCATATTAAATTCTGGCAGGGCTGTCTTGGCTTTCTTTCATCCGTAGTCGGTAAAAGAGTACCACAGAGCTGGTTAATTGTAAAGTCTATTTTTTTATGTATTTGTTGGTTATTTGTAATGCGCACTATACAGCAAGAATTGTGTTTCAAGGCACATCAAGACAAGGAGGGGAATAGGGATGAGGAAACAGTATAAAACAGAAACGTTCTTAAAAAGTCTTGAAACCTTCAGAAAAGGGCTATAGCATGAGAGGAAGGGCGAGGGGGATGAAGGGGCGAAAAACAATAAAAAAGCGTTCCTACTAGGTCGTGAGACTATTCGGATCGTGCAAGCGCCGATACATGAAAAAGGGGAGAGGGAGAGGGGGGGAAGTGCAGATTAGGATGGAGCGGGGGATAGAGTACAAACAAGAACAAGAGAGAAAGCGTTCCTACTAGGTCGTGAGACTATTCGGATCGTGCAAGCGCCGATACATGAAAAAGGGGAGAGGGAGAGGGGGGGGGGAGTGCAGATTAGGATGGAGCGGGGGATAGAGTACAAACAAGAACAAGAGAGAAAGCGATCCTACTAGGCGAGGGGCCATTCGGATTGTGCAAGAGCAGCAACACAGATGGGGGAAAGGTAGGAGGGGAAATGCTGAGGAGGGTGGGGGTGGGGGAAGGAGGACATTAATGAAGTGTAAAGGTACGACGCACAGAACAGGAATGTTAGAGAGCAGAAAGAGGGGGGTAAGGGTTCGGGAAGGCATTATCCTAAGGAGGCGGGGGGCTAGCAAGAATGCATGGACGCAGGACAATAGCGGTATCAGGGGAGCACACAGAGGGAGTCCAACCCAAGGTGCAGCAAGAGGTGGGCAATGGAAGCAAGCGAGGGGGGGGGGCAGAGAGGGGGCTGCAGGTCAGGGAGGAGCGGGGAAGGTGCACAACAAAGCAAGAACGGGCACACTAGGATCCTGAAGGGCAGGAGAAAGTCCGGGGAGGGGCTAAAGAGGGTACAGGAAGGGGAGGATGGGACAATACTGGGGGGTGAAGGGGCAATGGCGAGGCGGGGAAGAATAGAACAATAAGTAAGAAGAGACAGTGGGATGGGCAGGAAAAAGCACAGGTATAAAGCCTTACAAGACACAACTGCGGGCAGATACAGCAACGAACAGGAACGTCATCAAAAATCAGAAGGGCAAAGGTAGGACGAGAGCAGAGGTAGGACGAGGCGGCAGAGGTAGGACGAGGCGGCAGAGGTAGGACGAGGCGGCAGAGCTAGGAAGAAGCGCCAGAGCTAGGAAGAAGGCAGAGGTAGGACGAGGCGGCAGAGCTAGGAAGAAGCGCCAGAGCTAGGAAGAAGCGCCAGAGCTAGGACGAGAGCAGAGGTAGGAAGAGGCGGCAGAGCTAGGAAGAAGCGCCAGAGCTAGGAAGAAGCACCAGAGCTAGGAAGAAGCGCCAGAGCTAGGACGAGAGCAGAGGTAGGAAGAGGCGGCAGAGGTACGACGAGGCGGCAGAGGTAGGAAGAGGCGGCAGAGGTAGGACGAGGCGCCAGAGCTAGGAAGAAGCGCCAGAGCTAGGAAGAAGCGCCAGAGCTAGGAAGAAGCGCCAGAGCTAGGAAGGTGGCAGAGGTAGGAAGAGGTGGCAGAGCTAGGACGAGGCGGCAGAGCTAGGACGAGGCGGCAGAGCTAGGATGAGGCGCCAGAGCTAGGAAGAAGCGCCAGAGCTAGGAAGAGGGCAGAGGTAGGACGGGGCGGCAGAGGTAGGACGAGGCGGCAGAGGTAGGAAGAGGCGGCAGAGGTAGGAAGAGGCGGCAGAGGTAGGAAGAGGCGGCAGAGGTATGACGAGGCGGCAGAGGTAGGAAGAGGCGGCAGAGGTAGGAAGAGGCGGCGGAGGTAGGACGAGGCGCCAGAGCTAGGAAGAAGCGCCAGAGCTAGGAAGAAGCGCCAGAGCTAGGAAGGTGGCAGAGGTAGGAAGAGGTGGCAGAGCTAGGACGAGGCGGCAGAGCTAGGACGAGGCGGCAGAGCTAGGATGAGGCGCCAGAGCTAGGAAGAAGCGCCAGAGCTAGGAAGAAGCGCCAGAGCTAGGAAGGCGGCAGAGGTAGGACGAGGCGGCAGAGGTAGGACGAGGCGGCAGAGGTAGGAAGAGGCGGCAGAGGTAGGCGTTGATTGAGCAGCTGGGGCCGACGCAGTTGAAAAGGAGAAGATGTCCCACAGTAGCATCAAGGCTGATTGAGCCGCAGAGTCCAGAAGCTCAGGGGAGCAGCAGCGGCGGCAGGTTGATGCAGGTGACGGTGCGAGTGAACAATCCAGAGGCCAAGACACCGGGGACCAAGACCAGGAGAAAGGAGCGGGACAAGAAACCGAGAAGACAATGGTGTGAAGCAGCAAAGCTATATTAGAAAGCCAAACACAAAAGAAGCTACTCTCGTTAGTGAAGAGATTGACAGGAGGAAGGGACAACACGGCGGAGGAAATTAGAGCAATTGTCAGGAATGAGTGTCAGAAGTGATGCGAGTGTGCACGTGACAGGGTCAGTAATCTGAACCTGTCAAGAAGGGATGGGAGCCCTCTTAGCTTGGGGGTAGGAGGCCTACCAGGGTGGAAACCGGAGCCATTCCTCCCCCAGAGGAGGAAGGTGCCCGTTGGGTGGGACCCAGTCTCTTCCCCTTGCGCTCGTCTGATTGCTTACAGTATCACTCTCGATCACCCCATAGCTATGTATGAAAATGGTGGCAGTCTCTTCCTCGTTCATGTGCCAGGATTCCTGGCGGATCATCAGCAACAAAGCACCCCGCCAGTGTCTCCAGACTGCTGCCTCTCGCCAGAGCTTTGCCACCGACAGCTGAGCGAGAGGGAACTGCTTTGTGAAGGACTGCTGCTTGCCACTCGCATACACAGACTCAACGATAGACCAGCCACGGAGCGGCCCTATGCAGAACGCTGGACCTAACATGAACTTTGGTTCCACATGAACAAAGGAAGCTTCTGAAAGTCAAGTCCAAGTTCTACTACCGCACATGGGATATTTTCACTTTGCAGCATTATAATGGGAGAAATCCCAATTCAGGAGTAGAATCACGATCGACAAGGTCCACGAAGTTCAATGAATACCGTGGGAAGAGTCCCATGCCTACAGGGAACTCTATCCGAACGAGTTCTGTAAATATCAAGCAATCAAAACTTTTTGCGCGTTTGGAGATAGATTGAAAGAAATGAGGATCCACCCAGTTTTTGAGTAGAGCAAAAAATAGTAACTTCTAAGCCGCTTTTTGGAAAGAACAGGTGGCTTTTGTTCACAAAGTCCTGAAGAAGACGGATATCAGCGCCCAAGAAGGGATTGCTAGATTATGTATCGTCGAAACAAGTAGATAAGGGAGGTCTCGTGAATGAGATGGAGAAGAACTTGGATATCATCCTCTATAGACCCCTTTAGTTTCTCGTGAATGAGATGGAGAGGAACTTCGATATCATCCTCTATAGACCCCTTTAGTTTCTCGTGAATGAGATGGAGAGGAACTTCGATATCATCCTCTATAGACCCCTTTAGTTTCTCGTGAATGAGATGGAGAGGAACTTCGATATCATCCTCTATAGACCCCTTTAGTTTCTCGTGAATGAGATGGAGAGGAACTTCGATATCATCCTCTATAGGCCCCCTTAGTTGACTTTTATTTTAGTGGTTGGCCCCAATGGACCTACCTCCTTTAGTAGGGAACTAAAGTTTGTGCTATTACATTATCAGCAGGCGCTTAACTCTTTTGCATCCTTTTATTTTCACTGTCTGCGTTATTTTGCACATGGTAATTTTGCACAAATGTATGGTTCTCTACGCTTTCTGAAGGCTAGATGACTTGATGTTTAGCCTATATATATGAAAGATGTTTACATGAAATTAAGTGAGCAGATGAGCTTACATTTACACACATTTTATGTCGAAATCATGCAATATTATATCTTTGTATTTGATGTTTTTAATTAGAATGTGTCTAATAAAAAGAATACATTTTTGCTATAAAATGTGTCATTTGCCATACACTGCCCCCAACCTTGGTACTCCCTAATGGAATGAATCTTTTGCTTATAAGGTAGTTTTGTTCCATGTGGCATCACCTTAGGTTTGTAACTAACATGAAGTCGGACATTTTTCAGAGCGTGCCGCCATTGATCAAAGCCGGAGGACCCGGAAGTAGAAAAGGGCCAGGGCTTAGCCCCCTTTCAGTGTATTCATCTGACCGACACCTCCCATGCAGGGAAGACGAGGACGGAATGGCCCAGGGGACCAGTCGGGGACATGCCAATAAAGCAAGGAAGGGGAGGTTACAAACAGGGGCAGGAAACAGGAAGGTGTGAGTTGTTCGGGTCACAGAGGAGGCCAAGGTGGCAAACCAAGAGACTAGAAGGAGGAAGGGCGGCGGTTGGTGCATGGATGCGATTTCTAGAAGAGGCGAGGTATCCGTTGGTGAGGGAAAGGGATACTGTGTGGTGAATGTGTGTGTACGTGGTGTGAGTGGGATTATTACTAGAAAGGTAGGGAACAATCGAAAGGGTGACAGAGTGGAAGGAGACTGACCAAGTAGTAGCGGAGGGAGGAATGGTATTAGTGTGAACGCAGAATAGTAGTAGAGTGGCATAGGCGAGAGTAGGAGAGAAGTAGCAGTGGAGTAGGGACGATAGTAGTGCAGAGCGGGAAGAGTAGTATTGGTAGGCGGATGGGAAGAGGAAGTATTTGTATTTTATTATTATTTATATAGCCCTTTAATAGCGAGGCTAAGATTAAAAGGATGGAGGTAGGCTGCACCGAGGACATCAGAGGGATAGAAGAGGTAGAATCAGGGAGTGAAGGGAACAACTGCATGTCAAAGGATGGAGGTAGGCTGCACCGTCAGAGGGACGGAAGAGGTAGAATCAGGGATAGTGGGGAACAACTGCATGTCAAAGGATGGAGGTAGGCTGCACCGTCAGAGGGAGGGAAGAGGTAGAATCAGGGATAGTGGGGAACAACTGCATGTCAATGGATGGAGGTGGGCTGCACCGAGGACATCAGAAGGACAGAAGAGGTAGAATCAGGGAACGGAACAACTGCATGTCAAGGATGGAGGTAGGCTGCACCGTCAGAGGGAGGGAAGAGGTAGAATCAGGGATAGTGGGGAACAACTGCATGTCAAAGGATGGAGGTGGGCTGCACCGAGGACATCAGAAGGACAGAAGTGGTAGAATCAGGGAGGGGAACAAATGCATGAAGGGGAGGAGAGTAGGAGGAGAACGGGAGAGGCACAGAGAGAGAGAGAGAGGGAGAGAGACGATGAGGAAGAGAAACAAAGTGAGAGGGAGAGGGGAAAAACTGGGTGAAGGGTAGGAGAGTAGGAGGGGAGAGGGACAGAGGGGGGGGAAGAGAGACACAGAGGGAGAAAAAGAGAGAAAGTGAGAGAGACACAGGGAGACAGAGAAAGAGCCAGAGCGCACAAGTGCTAGAGCGCATGATAAAGAAGAAAGCACAAGAGAGAAGAGAACACAAGATCAAGCGAGAATATGTGTGAGATAATGAGCGAGAGCAGCGTGACAATGAGCGCATGAGAGAGCCACATAAGAGAAAGAGAGAGTGGCATGAGAGAGCGGGAAACTTAAGACCGAAGAAGGAACGGGGAGGGTGAAGACAGAGGAGTCCGGAATGCACAAACCTTAAGCATCTCCTCGGGAAATCCTGGATAGTAACCCTAGAGTGTTCCCTGAGGGAGGCTAGAAAGACATGGCATTTGGGGCAGATTTTAGATAGTAGTGATTGCTGAGCACTAGAGCCAGGATTACTGATCACTAGAGCCAGGATTGCTGAGCACCAGAGGGACGGTTGCTGATCACCAGAGCCACGGTTGCTGATCACCAGAGCCACGGTTGCTGATCACCAGAGCCACGGTTGCTGATCACCAGAGCCACGGTTGCTGATCACCAGAGCCAGGATTGCTGATCACTAGAGCCAGGATTGCAGGTCACCAGAGCCAGGATTGCAGGTCACCAGAGCCAATGCGCGGATGGAGGGAAGCCTGCAATTGCCCATCCCTAGGGCAGAGAGGGACGGTCCTTAAAACCGCTGAACACAAAATAATAAACTCCCTTGAACCTCATCTGGGATTTGGTGTGTTCTTGAGGCCATCTGTACTGTGTCATAAAGATCCGGTTTCAAAATGGATGGTGTGGCCATGACTTCATCCCATTTCATAATGCAGCTTTCATAAAAAAAAATAAAAAATAACATGCAACAGCACTTCCTCTGTTTTGCTCCAGATTCGCGGAGGAAGTCAAAAGAAAGGGACAAAAACGTAGACGAGAATGAAACTACCCACCTCAATATAATTATTCACATAAAGCCTGTGGGACGTCGGGAAAGAATTCCATGTGCCTATGATTACCAGATGAAAAAAAGAAAAGAAGGGACAGGCCATAGACATAGAAGTAGGACTACAGCAAAACACAAACAGGATTCCGATAAAACTGTAGTCCTATGTGGCTGGCCTGTTGCAAGGGGGAGAGGGGTTTTTCAGGCACACTCCTCTCATTGTAGGAGAGGGACTAGGAAGGGGAAGGGGAGGAAATGGGTGCGTGAAAAGCATTCACATGTAGGAAGAGTCGCACCGGACCCTGAATTTCAGGATTTCTGAATCGGATCCCAGAAAAAAAACGGGACAGCAGCCACCCACCCCTCCAATCCCAGGACAGGGTTCTTTAAATTAAAAACTCTTGGGACCCCAGGACAGAGGGCTATTTCCCCAGACTGCCCCAGGAAAACTGGGACGTCTCGTCACCCTACTGGTGCCCAATATGAAGAGTTCAGGTGGTTCTAAGCCGGAAGCAGTCCTGGGATTTCCTCTGGTGCTGCTGTACTACCCAGCCTCTAGCCTCCAAGCAGCTTTGGTACCCTGAGGGCACAGATCAAAAGGTAGAAGATTCCGTGGCACACAGGCCAGGCCCATGGTGGCCAACAGTACTTGTGTGAACCAAAGTTGTACCTAACGAGTGGGCCCCATGAGTGGCTATTGTGAGGGGGGGCGTGGATCGGGCTGGGAGAAGGGCAGAAATAGGGCGCACGTCTCTGGGGTCCTAGATCTAGTCTAAAAGCTTGTGAATTGTTAAAAAGTATGCAGCCTCTTCTTTACCATTTTCGGGGGGTCGGGGGGTGGTGGGTGGCAGAGCTTGCACTGTTGCCTTTTAATTGTACTTTTGCTGTACTTCTCCGCCTAATGAAGCATGAACTGCGATTGAATTGGCTTAAGCTGCTCAGTGAATGTGGGGGGGGGGGTGAGAGAGGGTGGCGACATCTGCCCCGGCTGTATCTAGCATGGCAATGTAGAAAATGGCATGGCTGTTTTCTGTGAACAATGTGGCAACTGGCATATCAAATCGTGCCTCATTGGGCCCGAACAAAGCCCATGAGGCTATTTTTGGGGAATGAGTCTACAAATTGGTATATGGGGTGGCAGCTGTGCAACTTTGTTTACACTTGGTCATATCAAAATGTTAGTGGTAGATGAAGCAGTATTCGGGAACCCGGGGCTTGACCTGGGTATATCAAACAGTTGCGACCTATGATAAGAGAGTATGGGCCTTCGCCCTCCAAGGGAATACCAGGCTGAATGAGAATTCAACCTGGGAGTAGGGTGATGTGCTAGGATGTACATGCTCTTATGAGGGATTTCATGGCACCTGAAAGCAATACATTGGCATGCAGGCTGCAGCAGAGCAGGTGAATTTGTTCCCAGCATATGTTGAAGATGGTACACAGAGCTGCAAGTTTGGGCCTAGGAAAAGGTTTTCCTATAGCGTTAAGACCCGTTCCGGTGGGTCCCTTAGCAGATGAGACCCGATACGGCCCACCGGAGAGGGTCTTAAGACTATTAGCATGAATATTAATGAGGGTATCCTGAAAATCCGATATGTTTCCGGCCCTCGAGGCCTGGTGTTGGACAACACTAGATGGAAGCCCCAAGAGCAATCAAGACCCGCAGAAAAGAAAAGGGGAAAGCTCATAGCAATGGGAAGACAACAGATGGCAGCATTAAAAAAGAAGGACCTGGCACTCTGGGATGTGCCCATCGTGAGGCAGCAACAGTTGTCAGGTACCAGAAGCTGTGGCACACCACCCGGCAGTGGGAGAGGACATCCATTCTTGTGGAAACCCTTGCAGGTCAATCTTGTCAGACAAAGCCAGGAGGCTAGTGAAAGTCTATTGAAAAGTGTTACCTGGCAAAGCCAGGAAGGTTGGTGGAGTCAATTGAACAAGTTACTTTCTTACCTGGTAACCTTCTTTCGATGGGATGTTCCTCCGACGTATTCCACATCTTTGACATTGATTACCACTGCTGTGCTGCTTCGGAGAACTTTTTCGCCGTAGGCGTCCTGCATCAATGACATTGATACGCTCCCTCAGGACCTCCTCCGACGGTCGACGTCACTGGATTTTATATGTAGGAGGCACGACGCCCGTAGCCCTCAGTTGTAGTTTTTTCCCCCAGAACGTGTGGCATCAAACTCCTGCCAGTATTACTACAGAAAGCCTTGCGGAAACAGAAGCTGCAATCGCATAAGAAATTCTGTAGAGAGGCAGGTAGGGAGGGTACGATGTGGAATACGTTGGAGGAACATCCCATCGAAAGAACATTACCAAGTAAGAAAGTAACTTGTTCTTCGAGGGGATTGTGTCCTCCAACGTATTCCACATCTTTGACAGACTCCCAAAGCAGTACCAATGTAAGGAGGTGGGAAAATAATGTTGAATTTTTTTACAATGCCCAATCAAATTGCTGAATAGAGGACTGCCTTACCAAAGGACAAATCCTGCCCCTGGATAGAGTCCAGGGAATAAGGTTTCACAAAAGTATGGACAGAGGCCCATGTGGCTACTTCGCAAATATGGCGAATCAGAACACCCCTCTGTAGTGCAGTGGAGGCAGCCATGCTCCTAGTAGAATAAGCCCTTAAGCCTACCGGAGGGTCCTTTCCCACCACCCAATAACACTCAGAGATCGTCAAAATGATCCATCTAGACAAGGTCTGTTTGGAAACAGCCTGACCTAAACGCCTTCCAGCATAACCAATAAGGAGCTGATCGTCCACTCTGACCAGGGACATCCGTGAGAGACCGAAACTCCAAGCTCTCCTAGGATCCAACCTATGGAGCCTCTCCTCTTCCTTGCCAGGATGTGGAGGAGGATAGAATGCCGGAAGAATTACCTTCTGGCTCAGATGGAATTCCGACACAACCTTCAGAAGAAAGGAAGGCCGTACCCTAAGGACAACCCTGTCCTTATGGAACACAGTGAAGGGTGGTTTGGCGGAAAGTGCCTGCAACTCACTCTGCATGCGGAAGTAACCGCAACTAAAAATACAGTTTTAAAGGACAACAGTCTCAATGGACAAGAATGTAAGGGCTCAAACGGAGCTCCCATTAGGAACTTTAAAACCAAATTCAAATCCCATCACGGCACTTGGAAAGGCGACGGTGGAAACACATGAGTTAGCCCTTTTAGAAACTGAGACATCAAAGGGATTTTAAAATAAAAACATTCCTCAGACGAGCGCTTAGATATGGACAGCGCCGCCAGGTAACCCTTAATGGTACCCACATGCAGGCCCTTGTGGGCTAAAGAAAGCAAAAAAGACAAAACCAAATGAATGGAACATTGGAAAGGATGCACATTTTGTACCCCGCACCAGGGATTTTGTTGCAGGCATTCTGGGTGAAAGCAACACCTCCATCACGTCTTCAGGGAGGTCCCAATCCTTATATCTCAGCCTTTCAGATACCAAGCATGAAGGCTGAGAGACTTGACCTCTGGATGGAGAACTCAACCCCTCTCCCGTGAGAGCAGATCGTCTCGGTAGGGAAGACGACGTGGAGGGCAGATGGACATGTCTAGAAGGTCCGGGTACCACTCTCTCCTGGCCCATGCCGGAGCAATGAGGATAATCCGGGAACCGAACCTCCGCAACACCTGCGGAATGACGGGGACTGGAGGGAACGCGTACAGCAGTGGGCAGGACCACTCCACTATGAACGTGTCCCCTAAGGGCCCTCTTGGAGGAAATTCCAGCGAGCAGAATCTCTCGCACTTCGGGTTGACACTGGTGGCGAAGAGATCCACTTGTGGGATCCCCCAAAGGGCGAAGATCTCCAAAAGAACTTCCTGAGCCAGCTCCCACTTGTGAGAGACTGTGCTCCGTCTGCTCAGAGCATCCACCACCACATTTTTGTCTCCGGCCAGATGAACTGCTAAGATCGAAATTTCCTGCTGGATGGCCCAGAAGCAGAGCTGCATCGCCTCCCTGCACAGTGGGGGTGACCCTGCCCCTCCCTTTTTGTTGAGGTAGTGTATGGCCACTGTATTGGCCATCATAATCCGGACATTCTTCCCCTTGGGGATACAAATATTAGTAAGGTTTTGCCCATGTTGTAGCAAGATGAATCCTGTAGAGCCTCAGAGCAGAAAAGGGTGATTGCGTGCGACCAGTGTTGCAAAGTTTGTTTTCTTGTTAATCAGATGTCAAATTCCAAGAAGAAGGGAGGGGCAGAGGGTGGTAAAGGCCTGGCACGACAGATACAAAATAGTCATGAACAGCAGAAGTGAATTCCCGAAGATTGCCCCTGAGATGCAGAGAAGGGCATAATGACTGTGCAGTTTTAGGCTTATCAGCTCACCCCAGGAGTGTGTTTACGAGGAACTCTTCTGCACGAAGGAGGGGTGGGGGAAGGAAGATTATGTGACTAACTGCTATGCTTATGTAAACTCCTTCTTTGTGCACGGGCTAGAGATTGGAACCAATGATATTTGAAAAAGTATATAAACCATGCAGACCTAATGCTCATCAGCTCACTCCTGCGCAGTCTTTTGAATGTGCAGGAAGTCATGCCCATTCGTGAATGCTGAAATTGAATAAATGGATGACTTGACCAACCGTCTGAGTCTTTTTTTGGAGTGGGGTCCCCTTTGACAGAAGTGGGTTGAGTGAAAGTGTACCCACACCCCGCACAAATGGCAGAAAAGCCTTCAGTGCTAGCCTGACAGCCCGCAGCTCGAACAGATTGATGTTGAGTCTGGACTCCGATGGAGAACAACGACCGCTGGCTGTCAGCTCGTTGGCATGAGCTCCCCAACACGTGAGGGTTGCGTCCGTCACGATCATCACCTCTGGCCACGGCTGCCAAAATGGAGCCCCTTAGAACAGATTTCTTTTGACAGCCCACCACAGAAGGTCCTGGGGGACCGAGGGCGGAATCTAAACAGGATCCGACATCCTGCTGGAGAACTGTGACCACTGCATCTTGAATGCCCACTGCAGGGATCTCATCCGTAGCCTGGCCTCTGGCACCAGTAAAATACAGGATGCCATGAGGCCGGGCAATATCAAGAACTCGAACGGCGGGAGACTCTGGGCATGTTGAAATTTGTCCGCCATCTGCAGAATGTGATGATCCCTCACCTGGGGAGGCGAACACTGCCCCAGGTATGTGTCGAGCACTGCTCCGATGTACTGGAGCCGCTGGGTAGGTGTCACATGAGACTTCTTTAAGTTGAGGGAGAAGCCCAGCTTGTGAAGGGAGTGGCAGGTGATGGACAGATGATCCAGGACTTGCTCGGGAGAGCGTGCCCTGATTAACCAATCGTTGAGGTAGGGGTAGACGTGAATCCCCCCTTTCCTGAGATGCGCTGCCACCACCACCATCAGCTTAGTGAAGACCCTCGGGGCGGAGGTCAATCTGAACGGCAGGACCCAAAACTGAAAAAGGCGAGTCGCCAGCCGCGAACCTCAGCTACTTCCTGTACTTGGGATGAATTGGCACATGAAAGTAGGCATCCTTGAGGTCGAGAGACACCAACCAATCCTGAAGTTGAAGGGCCTGGAGGACTTGAGAAAGAATGACCATCTTGAACTTGTTCTTCCTGAGGAGCTTGTTCAAACCACGCAAGTCCATGATGGGTCTCAATCCTCAGTCTTTCTTTGGGGTCAAAAAATATGGGGAATACCATCCCTTGTTCCTCTCTGCTACAGGCACCAGTTTTATGGCGCCTTTCTCCAGCAGGGATAGGATTTCCTGCGCAAGGAGTGAATCCGGACTCTTCAAAGAGATTCCCCGGTGGATTGTCGTGAGGCCTCTGCCGGAAAGGAAGATAGTAGCCGTGGGCTATGATCTCCAGAACCCACACATCTGAAGTAATGGCACGCCATTCCACAAGATGCTGCGCCAGCCTTCCCCCAACCGGTGAACCATGGGACATGGCCTCATGACTGAGCGGCAGCAGCTGCGGCAGTACCTGAGGGCAAAGAGGCAACTGCCTGAGCAGCTTTGGCACCTCGAGTACCTTGCTTTCCACCTTTGGTACTCCTACGGTGGCCCATTTGATCTACCAAAGGAAGAGTAGTTCCCCTCCATTCCTGTCCCCTAGGCCGAAAATGCAGAGGTTGACGCACTGCAGCGCTCAAAGACTTTGCTGCAGCTTTGGATGTCTGCAACCTCTCAAGGCTCTCGTCAGCCTTGCTGCCAAAAAGATGGACACCATCAAAGGGCATGTTGAGAAGCCAGAACTGTACATCAGGAGCAAACCCCGACTTCCGCAACCACGCAAACCTGCGCTTCACAGTGCTTGCCGCCATGGACCGGCTGACACAGTCTGCCACGTCCAGACCCGACTGAACAGATTCACACATGGCATCCTTGCCATCCTGAACCAGGGCAAGAAAACCATCCGGTTCCTCCCGTTCGGGAATATGTTCAGCCACCAATGACACATAATTCCACAGGGTGTGCGTGAATGTTGCAAGGGCACAAACAGAGTTGGCTGCCTTTAAAGCCATACCCCCAGAAGAAAATACCTTCTTCGCTCAACCACCAAAGCGTTTGTCTTCCCTATTAGGAGGGATTGTAGGGTACGCAGCCTGCTTTGCTAGGGCTGTAGCCGGCTGCACCACCCAACTCTCCAGAGTGGGGTGCGTAGACAAGTAGCTGGTTCACCACTGGCTGGGCGGTATTTTTTTGGCAACGACTTAGCACTGCCGGGAGACTCTCCGGAGCAGTCCAAGCCACTGCCACCCTTCTCTGTAAGGCCATATGAAATGTCAACACCGGGTCAGTGGGTAGACCTTGGTCCAAGATATCTGTCAGGTCATCCTGCAGAAATTCCACAGGTGGAGCAGACCACCCCAGATACTCTGTCACCCTCAACATGAGGCACCAGTACGAGGAGTCAGCATGTGTACCAGGCTCAGGCCTGCCAAACTCAACCTCCGGGGAGGTATCAAGACCACTTGCGTCATGTAAAGATTGATGAAGGTCTTCCAATTGGCTATGACCCGACAACAGGTCATCGGGCACAACCCCCTCCTCATCAGACCCTTCCTCTACCTCTGAAATGTACTCCAGGGGTTGGAACAATAAACAATAAAATCTGCTTGTAAAGATTCCTTTACAGCTATGAGATCTGGTAGTTTGATATGCAAAACAGAAAACTTCACTTGATATAGATGCACAACCACGAACTGGAAGTTTATGTAAAGGGTCTCAGATACACTGCTTTACCAAAGTGTGTGCTCCTTGGCACATAATATAATCTCACTGGGCATTGTCTGCAAACAACAGGGTGGTCCTAAATGGGACCTGTGCCCAAGATGCTGTGCCGAAAGTGCTGTGCCGGAATGTCCAGCTCGTAGCTTGGCGAGTACCTGCACTTATTTGTTTTCCATTTAAAGCACTGCATCAGGTGATGCAATTACAGTTTACCAAGAACAGTGATGTTTTTCAAGCTGCATTCTGGGACCTGTAGTTGCAGATTTCTTAATTACACACACTGCTACCCTGCCACAAGCTGTAGGATCATCGCACTATGCCCCGCCGTGTGCCCCAGGAGCAAGATCTTTGCAGGACTTCCTGTGCCCAGCAGGACATGAAGTGCAGTCTATAGCTACAGCACCTCCCGCTGTAGCGCGCACACACAGGCATTGCTGCAATCACAGTTAATTATGCACACCATTGTGTTAGACAGGAAGGATTAAGTAACATATGCAACAGACTTAGAGTATTGAATGCAGTTTGGTAACAGTTTCCTGAAACCACTCTAAAAATACAAGATAACTACGGCTCTCTGGCTGTTTAGCTGTGTGCTAAAGCATATTTGACTAGAAAGGTCACCAAGAGTTACAGGCGTAACCGTTGACACTAAAGGAAACAGATGCATATATCAGTCTTTGAAGTCAAACATTCCACTTAAACAGAAAGAGCCTCTCAAGTACAAATATTCCCCCCAAAAAATGTAGCTTTCTCAAGATTTTAATAAAGATATTTTCTGTGGGTCCTTTATTTTGCTATTGCCTTTTCTTATAGAAAACAATGTTTGTTTTCCGAGCAAATGTACTCTCAAACAGTGGCCCTACCCTGCACTCCAGGTAAGCGAGTGGCTGTCCAGTCCAAACTCTAAAATTAGGCGGATACTCCCAGAAAAATAAAACGGGACGTAACAGGACACAGGTGTCTGCCACTTGATGCCGCCTGCGCTGCAGCGGGGATGGCTTCCTTCTGCATAATGTGCCGCAAAGAGCATTGTGAATATCTGGCAGGATCTTACAAGGGCCTTCAGAGAATACTCAACTCAAACCACGTACGGGGTGTGATCAACATCTCGGTCTTACGATTGCAAGTATGTATTAACTGGATTAAGCGTACACCTGTCCCAAAGTTTTATCCGGAGTACTCGCCTTTCTCATTGCGTGCAGATGACCTAACTTGACGCGGTCTCATTCTTGACCAGTCTCAATTTGCTTTTTTAATTGAGATCAAATCGCATGCCTGGGAATCATTTTTCTGTTAAAATAGGGACTTTTAGTCCAATCCTTCCTTTGATTTCTCTGCCAGACCCCAAAATCTATGAAGCCATAAGCAGGCCACTTTGATCTTTGCTCCACAGCATCATATCGCAGAAGACCTCGTCTTCAGAAACTTTACAAGCCGGAGATCTGATGATCTTCAAGACGGCTGAGCGGAGAGATATTCCCAACCTTCCTTGCCTGAATCCATGGGGAATGCAAGGAAGATCTCACCCGCTTCATTGCAAGAGCATTGCATGCAAAACGGATTTTGCTGTTCTTAATATTGAAATTAGAAGACCTTAAACTAAAACCTGCATACTACAAAGAAAACAACAAAAGAAATTGAAGAGATGCAGAAAATGTAGGAAAATTACAGAAAGTGCAAGTGTGCCCTTGAAAGGTAGAGAAGAATACTACTTCCTGAAATGTAACCCAGCGTGCACCGTATGTGGGCGAGATAAATCAGATCATCTCTAATCCCTTGACAAACTGCGTCATCGCCTTTATGGAAACATCTCTGGCATGCGGCTACAGGCCACATCTTGCACCCACGAGACGAGACGGGAGGTTTAGGGCACTGGGGAGGTCTACAAAGGGGATTCCCCAAGCTGAGGACGCACCAGGCTGTGGTCAGCGTGTCCCACCCAGTGGAAATGGACCAATACCCGTTTATTGTGCATTCGGCATAGTAGATTAGATCGAAGTCCATAATGGTGAACAGGGGAGCGGGGTTTGCAGGGGTGTCCCCACTTCCCCCAGTTCGGTATTATGGGCTGCGGGGGTGTCCCTCGCATATATTAAAGGCAGTGCAGGGAAAACGTGCAAAATCCCAAAAAGATCGAATTACAAAATGCGGGCAAGTGGGCTCCGTAATTTTGTAATTTGCCCTTTTGGGATATGTTCTTTTAACGTTCATCCGCACCCAGTTACACTTGGATAGTCAACTGTAGCTTGAATCCTGTTTGCCTCGAGGCGGCCCCATTAATCTGCCAAAGGCGGGGGATGTGCGGAGAGATACTTTCTTAGCAAGTTTTAATTGATCTCTACAGAAATGTACCCAAACCAATCACCGTACAAATTTGGTTTGGGCAGCGGGATGTTGCTGGATTTTAAGTAAATACATCCTTCAGGTAGGACCTGGGAGTCTTCAGGTCGCGTTTTAGAGGGGATGCAGTGCAAGGCCTCTCCCTCCCGCCCAACAGAGGGATCCAGGTAGTCCAGTGATGCAAACAGTGCTTTAAGTGGCCGGGGTCGTGGCCCAGCTGAGTTTTACCTTTCATCGCAGGGCAGGGTCCTGGGCGTGCCCCAGAAGATTTCTCCCCCGGGTCCTCAGCGCCTGGCCATAGGCAGAAACGTTGCTTCAGACGAAGTCCACAAAGGCAAAGGCAACCATCTGACCTGCATCAGGCACACGAGCCAAACAGCGGACTGAGTTTCTCTCTTTGCGTTTAGGCAAAGGGCACGCGCTGGCAGTGCATGTGGGAATTTAAGTGTGGCGCCGGGGTAAGTGGCTGGCGATGGGTCAGGGGGCTTCAGCGGGAAGAACCCCAACGTTCGAAGGGTCAGAGAAGTCAGGGGCTGCAATGCTGCGTGCCCAATGGGAGAGGGGCACAGGGTCCAGTAGGGCAACACCATGCCGGGAGACTTGGACACCATAACCATGGACCAGGATAAGCCAGTAGGGGCGGCCCACACTGACCGCCACAAGAAATGGAGAGGCACATACTCCCATTCCTGACTGGGGTGCGTTCGCCATACTGGTTCACCAGTAACTCTTAATGAGGGACACGACAAACCTTGGTTTGGATAATAAGATCTTTCACCCAAAAAAAAAAAAAGTGTCCCTTTTTTTTTCTTTTATGATACGATAGGTTATTTATATCGTGCTTAATACCCAGAGGTTTCTAAGCGCGGACCCGGGATCGAATCTGTGTTGCTCTGTGTCGTCTTGCTTCCCAGGCGAGCACGTTACCCCTGAGCTATCCTCCCTTTAATGGCTGCCAAGTTGGAGAATTCTGTGTTTTTGAGGGCTGGGGTGGGCGGAGTGGCCTCACAGTTATTGTGGTGGTAGGCCTTGTGGCTTCATGCTACGTACAGAACCCAACAGCAGGCAAAGAAAACCCTAGATCTCTTCCTGGAATGGGAAATTGGGATCGGAGGGGTACAAGAAGATCTCTGCAGCAAGCATCTTAACCTTTTAACTGCCATGGTCCCCCCCCCCCTCCAGTGCCAAGGCCTTTTTTGGTGATTTCAGTATTTCACCATGCAAAGCCTTCTAACATTTTCTCCTTCATTAACCCCTTAAGTGCCAAGGACGCGCTAGCTCGTCCTTGGCACTGGGGAGGTAATCCCAAGGACGAGATACCTCGTCCTTGGCACTGGGGAGGTAATCCCAAGGACGAGATACCTCGTCCTTGGCACAGGGGAGGTAATCCCAAGGACGCGCTACCTCGTCCTTGGCACTGGGGAGGTAATCCCAAGGACGCGATACCTCGTCCTTGGCACTGGGGAGGTAATCCCAAGGACGAGATACCTCGTCCTTGGCACAGGGGAGGTAATTCCAAGGACGCGCTACCTCGTCCTTGGCACTGGGGAGGTAATTCCAAGGACGCGCTACCTCGTCCTTGGCACTGGGGAGGTAATTCCAAGGACGCGATACCTCGTCCTTGGCACTGGGGAGGTAATCCCAAGGACGAGATACCTCGTCCTTGGCACAGGGGAGGTAATCCCAAGGACGCGCTACCTCGTCCTTGGCACTGGGGAGGTAATTCCAAGGACGCGCTACCTCGTCCTTGGCACTGGGGAGGTAATCCCAAGGACGAGCTACCTCGTCCTTGGCACTTAAAGCTACACCCTGAGCTACATCACTGACATTGAAACCTCCATGTACCCATTTAGTTGCAATTTGTTCTCGGTTTATGTGAGGGTTTCCTTTTTAGAATGCTGGTCTACTGATTCATCGGATTTCTATTTCGTGCCACCTACCCGATCGGTTAGGCCACGCCTCTTTTGTACGCCTCTTGTGATCTTGGGTCACAGTCTCCGATATTGAGGCTAACGTGATCATTGTATCCCCACTTAAAACAATGGCTGGGACCAATCATAGGCCAACGGCGGGTGAATGAAGGCCATTACAGACTGAAAAGGGTGCTAAAGCGCACTCCGCAAATCCCAACCCCGACCCCATTGCAAGAGGTAGTGGGCATCACATCACCACCGTCTTAGGCACCAGAGATCTTTTCATCGGATATGGGCCTGAAGGGCCCTCGACCATCAGTCATGCGCCAACACGCGCCAAATGCTTAGCCCGACAACGGGTTGCCTCCTGAGCTCAAGCACAAATCATGGTCTACGATCTACAGAACCGCCCCCGCCCTGGGCGCCCCCGTTCTTTTGCCTCCAAGTCAACATCTTGAAATATCAGAAATGGCCCAACAATCGCACTTACTACTTTGGGGCCATGGACATGCCATGCCTCATGTCATCTGTTCCTCCCGGCTACGCGCTACCACCAATCAGCCACTGGAAAGCTCCCTAAAGCACCCACACGAGGCAGGCAGAATGAGCCCCATGCTAAGATAATGAGAACAGTTAATACAAAAAGTAGACCAGGTGTTGGCCCAAATAAACACCTATGGCGCTACTAGCACAGGAGTCACAATAGTGCTTCGCTGAAGCCTACATTACTTTAGTGGCCCAGGAGGGCGAGACACCAAAGCGTCACTGCCTAGGGTGGCTAACTTCCTTGTACACCCCGCCTGGAGCAGCTCTCTTGTCTTTGCAGACGAGAGGCATCCGAGGTAGCCACGCCTTATGGGCAACTTACTTGGCCGCAGGAAGAAGACCCGTGGGTGTCAATGCGAGTTGGAAAACGATACAAGTGGTTTTGCGCAATGGAGCCAACACGTCTAGGCGTGTGGTTCCGCTGGTTGGTCTTCGTCCCAAAAAAAAAAAAGCAGGTTGCGACAAGTGCCGAACTAATGGGGGAAACCAAGCCCTTCCCAGCAGCACGTTGCTATGATCACAAACCCACAGGCTTCCAAACAGCTATGAAGGTTTTCCCACAAAAATGAGCTTCTGGCAAGAACCGCACCAGAGCTATCACGCAGAACAGCACCAGAGCTACCACGAAGAACAGCACCAGAGCTACCACGCAGAGCTAGCATGCAGTACCACACCAGAGCTAGTACATAGAGAGGCACCAGAGCTAGCACGCAGAGCCACACCAGAGCTAGCAGGCAGAACCGCACCAGAGCTAGCATGCAGAACCGCACCAGAGCTAGCATGCAGAACCGCACCAGAGCTAGCACGCAGAGCTAGCATGCAGTACCACACCAGAGCTAGTACATAGAGAGGCACCAGAGCTAGCACGCAGAGCCACACCAGAGCTAGCAGGCAGAACCACACCAGAGATAGCATGCAGAACAGCACCAGAGCTAGCAGGCAGAACAGCACCAGAGCTAGCACGCAGAACAGCACCAGAGCTAGCACGCAGAACTAGCACGCAGTACCACACCAGAGCTAGTACATAGAGCGGCACCAGAGCTAGCACGCAGAGCCACACCAGAGCTAGCAGGCAGAACCGCACCAGAGCTAGCAGGCAGAACCGCACCAGAGCTAGCACGCAGAACTGCACCAGAGTTAGCACGCAGAACCGCACCAGAGCTAGCACGCAGAACCGCACCAGAGCTAGCACGCAGAACCGCATCAGAGCTAGCACGCAGAGCTAGCATGCAGTACCACACCAGAGCTAGTACATAGAGCGGCACCAGAGCTAGCACGCAGAACGGCACCAGAGCTAGCACGCAGAACGGCACCAGAGCTAGCATGCAGAATGGCACCAGAGTTAGCACGCAGAACCGCACCAGAGTTAGCACGCAGAACCGCACCAGAGCTAGCACGCAGAACCGCACCAGAGCTAGTACATAGAGCGGCACCAGAGCTAGCACGCAGAACAGCACCAGAGCTAGCACGTAGAACAGCACCAGAGCTAGCACGCAGAGCTAGCATGCAGTACCACACCAGAGCTAGTACATAGAACCGCACCAGAGCTAGTACATACAGCGGCAGCAGAGCTAGCACGCAGAGCCGCACCAGAGCTAGCAGGCAGAACCGTACCAGAGCTAGCAGGCAGAACCGCACCAGAGCTAGCAGGCAGAACCGCACCAGAGGTAGCACGCAGAACCGCACCAGAGGTAGCACGCAGAACCGCACTAGAGGTAGCACGCAGAACCGCACCAGAGCTAGCATGCAGTACCACACCAGAGCTAGTACATAGAACCGCACCAGAGCTAGTACATAGAGCGGCACCAGAGCTAGTACATAGAGCGGCACCAGAGCTAGCAGGCAGAACCGCACCAGAGCTAGCAGGCAGAACCGCACCAGAGCTAGCTCACAGAAAGGCACTTGAGCTAGCTCACAGAACCGCACCCGAGCTAGCTCACAGAACCGCACCCGAGCTAGCATGCAGAACCGCACCCGAGCTAGCATGCAGAACCGCACCAGAGCTAGCAGGCAGAACTGCACCAGAGCTAGCACGCAGAACAGCACCAGAGCTAGCATGCAGAACAGCACCAGAGCTAGCACGCAGAGCTAGCATACAGTACCACATCAGAGCTAGTACATAGAACCGCACCAGAGCTAGCTCACAGACCGGCACCAGAGCTAGCTCACAGACCGGCACCAGAGTTAGCTCACAGACCGGCACCAGAGCTAGCTCACAGAACGGCCCCAGAGCGAGTACACAGAACGGCACCAGAGCTAGCATGCAGAACGGTACCAGAGCGAGTACACAGAATGGCACCAGAGCTAGTACATAGAACCACAGAGCTAGTACACAGAACAACACCAGAGCTAGAACTGCACCAGAGGTAGAACATAGAACTGCACCAGAGCTAGAACTGCACCAGAGCTCGAACATAGAACTGCACCAGAGCTAGAACCGCACCAGAGCTAGAACATATAACAGCACCAGAGCTAGAACATAGACCGCACCAGAGCTAGAACATAGACCTGAACCAGAGCTAGAACATAGAACCGCACCAGAGCTAGAACAACGAACTTCACCGGAGCTAGAACCGCACCAGAGCTAGAACATAACAGCACCAGAGCTAGACCCGAACCAGAGCTAGAACATAGAACCGCACCAGACTTCCCATCAGAAAAGGAAATGTCACTGTTGGGTGAAGATGTGGTGCCGTGGCTTAAATTGTTGACTGCAGGAACAGGAAACCCCCAATACTATGCTAGCTTACCACTTGACCGAGTTATGTTCCCCTGGTCAGGACTAATTCCTAATTTCTTCTCAACTTAGTTTCTACGTTTTTTCAAAAAATAGAAGATAAATGTAAACACTTGAAAATCTAGAGCTTAACGCGTGTGGGCAATCCCCAATTGCCATGGCCCAGACATCTGTGCTGAATGACCCCTACTCACCTAGACTTTAACCAAAGAAATCCGAAAGAGGACACAGCGGTGATGCTCCCCGAGTTAACATGTATATATTATTTTATGCTAGAAGGATTGGATAGTTTGGATACTGGTGCAAATCTCCCCCTTAGTGGTTTACGCCAACCCCCAGACAAGTCAGTTGCTGTATTGTGTCCCTCGCCCCTCCACCCCCCCCCCCTTACCACACCATGCTCCGTAGAGGGAAGATGGATGCGGTAAAAATACACAAACAGTTTTGGGGGGTGGGGTTGAATATTTTGCATGGAACATGTTTTCTCACGTCGCTCGGCAACAAATTGAAGGATTGAAAGTTCGTGCCGTTCAAACCAAGCTTCCTCGGGCAAGTAAATGCACCACTCAACGTCACAGCCGCGTCCTGCGCCAAGTGGCGATGCAAAGGTCGCCCTGGGGCGCAGGAACGCTGCCTCAAGGTCAGGATGGAGGCAGTGCTGGCATCCGAGTCAAGAGGGCAACCTCGAGCAAGGTTTAAATACCCTGCAGGAGAGCAGAAGGAGGGGGTGTAGGATAGGAGTCACAGAAAGGGCCACCGTCCTTCAGGCAGGACTGGCATTGTAAAAAAAAACACATTACACAAAAAGCCATGACAAGGGCAATGTGTCTAGCTAGCTTGCTTTTAGAGCAGGCATTACAAGGTAGAGGGGTGCGAGGGAGAGGGGGACAGAAAAGGCTAGAGCATGCAGCATTCTAATGACTACACCGGCGCGCATGCACACTTCCAATAGGGGGATTGGCCAGCCCTCAGGTTTCGTTACTTGCTGCAGAGTCCCACAATGAAGAAGGGAAAAAAACAGGTGGGGTGGAGGGGGGTGCAATTATCCCATGAATGGAATAGGACATGCAGACACACACACATAGTCATTTTCAAAGACAGGGGCTGCGTGTAACCTGAATACCACACACACAGCTGGGGAATAAAAACAGCACACATTAAGGAGTGGGAGAGTAAATGGGGACAAGGGAAGTCCAGGAGTGGGTTGTTTGGGTGTGCTCAAGGGGGGAGAAGGCAGGCGGAGAGACAAGGCGGGTGAAGGTCCATGCCGAAGAGCATGGAGCAAAATTAGGGAGAGCGCGTGCAAGGTGAGGCATTGGTTGGCGAGGGAAAGTGGTTCTTGGGTGTAGGACGGCGTGTATGGCGAGTGGTGGACGCATGGTGAGAGAGAGTGAATGACCTTAAGTGGGAGTGTATGGGAGCAGGAGGAGCTGAACGAGAAGTGCGAGTGGCCGAGTGTAAGTAGGGGTGGACGGGAGAGGAGAGAGAGTAGCGGAAGGAGAGAGCATCCGAATAGATTGGAGAATAGTAGAGTGTATTGGGTCGAGAGAGTAGTGGCAAGCATTGTGGGGAAAGAGAGTAGAGCCATGGAGAGTAGCGGTAGACGGAAGAACATGAGAGAGAGAGGAGGGAGTAAAAGGATGGAAAGAGCATCAGAACGAGAGAGAGAGAGGAGGGAGTAAAAGGAAGGAAAGAGCATCAGGGCGAGGAACGAGAGCGAGAGAGAGCGAGAGAGAGAGCGAGAGGCAGAGAGAGAGAGAGAGAGAGAGAGAGAGAGAGAGAGAGAGAGAGAGAGAGTAAAAGGAAGGAAAGAGCTTCAGGGCGAGGAACGAGAGAGAGAGGAGAGAGAGAGAGAGGAGAGAGGGAGAGAGGGAGAGAGATTGGTTGCGTCCTGGGTGATTGGAAAGCACACCTTCTTGGTAACATTCTTTATTGTGGAACCCACGTTAAGGTGCACCTAGACGGACCCCAGAGGGAGCGAGAAAGATAAGGCGGGTTGCCTTTAGGCCCCCCCATTAGGCTGCCAGACTTGTGGTTTATGAACGCCTGGGCAAGTCCACGGGAGACTGGGGAGAAAGGGACGGCTCTTACTCAGACCCTAGTCAAAAAGTCTAATAAAAACCTTTGGACCGTCTACGAGAGTTGGTGTGTTCTTGAGGCCATCTACGACTCGGGCCAATAAGGCTGGAATCTGGAATAGCCGGCATAGCCGGCCCCTTATTCTGCACTGGTCTCCGTCGGAGCTTCTTGGGAGGCTGTGCAGCAGATTTGGTGCTGAAAGGGAAAGACTTTACACCCTTATGACATTTTCTAGAACTAGTCTAAGAATGAACTGATGGAGTGACATGCAGACAGTGCCATGTTCTCTCTCTCTCTCCCCAACTAAACCGTCATTTCATGCCCTCGCCTTGCTCAACCAGCATCAGGCTAGGTTTAAGCAGCCCCCCTCTAGGCTGCTTCAATATCACGACCAACCCATGAAAGCCATCAATGTGGGCACCGCCCAGATCTTTAACCTTCCGAGAGCCATCTGCCCTTACAGCCCCCCGGAAGAATCGGATACACTCAACCACAGGTCCCATTCCCAACCACGAAGATCTTATTATGTTTACGTGCACCTTTACGTATCCAAGCCATCCCTCTCTGCTACAATCACGAACCACATTATGCATCCATCAACACCTGTGTCACTTTCCCCCTTGAATCCTTCCACCTCCAAAATGGCTTTCAAAGCTATATCTCAGACACAGCTCTCATTGCATCAGCTGCAATGTGTATTGTTCATCACGACTGTAGAAGGGGGTGCTGGCCAATCGGGACGCTTGGAACGAGGGCTGTTTTCGCTGGTATAAACCCACATTCGAAGCATCGCGACTGCTGCAGCTGGTCTCGCCCCCACCTATTCCTCACTCCTCCTTTAGCAGCCTCGTAGCTCAAACGCGAGTACTATGGGTGTGTTAATAACAATTATTTTTTTACAGACTTCTTGCCTTGCAGCCCAACGTAACGCTCCCTCACCCCCGTCACGATCATCAACATGAAAACTGACTAGAGAAATACTGTACAGCTCTGGGCACACACAGTAAGATTCTTAAAAAGGTATGAAACACACCATTAGCACCTGCGTATCAACTGCATGGGTGCTAATGGCAATCTAACCCTCAGAGGCGGGCTGACCGCCGCCAGAAACGGAATCGGGTTATATCACCTCAATATACCTTTGGTAATCCAATTGTAACAACTTGGCACACTCCCTTCCAAAACATGTCCTTTGGTATCATCCAAGCCTGGGTTGTAGCAGGTCATCCAATCCTACATTGCAATGGGCCTCATTACAAGTACTGCGGTGCGAGTTGTAAGGGTGCAGAAGGAGAAGGCACACAAGTGGCATGGTTGGTGGCATAAACTTTTATTATCCCAGAAATAAAAGAGAAAACCTACTTTTTCCTAACTCTAAGAAGGGTTTCCCTACCTCAACTAAAATACTAAGGATTCCGTCAGGATGTCCATGTAAATAAAGAGTCCACTGTCATGGGTCAAAAACCTATTTCAGTCCCTTACACTTAAACCGAAACTAATGAAGTAGGGGATCTTCTTGGTGTAGAAGAAAGTCTCCCTTCTTCTGGACAACAGATCACAGTTGCAAGTCTTTGGTGGGATCTTTACCCGAGGGAATGACTCCCTCCCCAGGTATCAATCCCTTTCCAAGGCACAAAACAAAGTTCCAGATTGAAATCCTAAAACGCAATTAAGTTCTCAGTGCAAACTCAAAAAGTAAGGTTCCAGTTCAAAGATGAACATTCCCGATTGGCCACAGTCCTTTCTTCACTATTGGGATCCTGGAGAATGCCATGCTTCCCCAGGTGTCGGGCTCTCAGTAGTTTCACAGCACCAGGGGAATGACTCCCTTCCCCAGGCCTTTTCTCGGGCTTTCTTCCCAGTTCACAGCACCAGGGGAATGACTCCCTTCCCCAGGCCTTTTCTCGGGCTTTCTTCCCAGTTCACAGCACCAGGGGAATGACTCCCTTCCCCAGGCCCTTTCTCGGGCTTTCTTCCCAGTTCACAGCACCAGGGGAATGACTCCCTTCCCCAGGCCTTTTCTCGGGCTTTCTTCCCAGTTCACAGCACCAGGGGAATGACTCCCTTCCCCAGGCCTTTTCTCGGGCTTTCTTCCCAGTTCACAGCACCAGGGGAATGACTCCCTTCCCCAGGCCCTTTCTCGGGCTTTCTTCCCAGTTCACAGCACCAGGGGAATGACTCCCTTCCCCAGGCCTTTTCTCGGGCTTTCTTCCCAGTTCACAGCACCAGGGGAATGACTCCCTTCCCCAGGCCTTTTCTCGGGCTTTCTTCCCAGTTCACAGCACCAGGGGAATGACTCCCTTCCCCAGGCCTTTTCTCGGGCTTTCTTCCCAGTTCACAGCACCAGGGGAATGACTCCCTTCCCCAGGCCTTTTCTCAGGCTTTCTTCCCAGTTCACAGCACCAGGGGAATTACTCCCTTGGCTTTTCTTTGGCTTTTCATACACTGTTTCACAGTTCACAACCTATATACTAAAAAGGACTAGGGATTTTTTTTTGGACAAGATGACAGGTTCAAGCCCCTTTTAACAGAATTAATTTATACAAAAAAATCCTGTCACCTCTTAACTAATTCCAAATTCTACCAACCGTATTTTAGCTTGAACTATACGAGGATTAATAAACACATTCCCAATGCTTATATCAAGACAAAAGTTTAAAGGTCATATCTTGTGAGTATACTCATTGAAACCTCACGGCTTCAGTACAAAAATACTACATCTTTTTATTATACAAAGATTGTTCATAAAAACAGAACGCACATGTCTAAACTGGTCGTTATCTAAAATTACAAAAATAACTCAATAAAACAAACAAAAAAAGGAAATTAGAAAAAAAGTGGCAGTAAATGAATACACAATGAGAAATTGAAGCTAACCACAAAGAACCTAAAACCTATTCACTAGAGAAATAAAAAATGAAATATATAAATACAAAAGCTAATATGTTTTGATCAACTAAAAAGACACAATCAATAAAACTAGCATTTTAAACAATCAGTCATATTCATGTCTAGTATTGTAACCCATAATCTCATTAAAGGGTTCCTAAGTACAGTTTGATTTGTTTAGCTTTTAATGCTTTAATAAAACTGTGAAACTAATCGCAAACTGTTCCTTAACCCAACATGTTTCATTACCGGTACATTCGTGTTAATTAAAGGGAAATTCATCAGGGGACAGCATTCACTGTGTCGACAAAGTTGGTTTCTCAAGATCTATGGCTCCAGCGTTGGAATCACAACTTGTTTTATGTATAATCAGTCCTCGTGGAGTTTCAAACTGCTATTGAATCTGCAGTTACCATGTGTCAGTCCGAAATCACTGATGATTATGGATAGTGGAACTTCTTATAATTAGTGGCCGAATCATTTCCAAGCGGTGCTTTAAAGTTGTCACTTTCCAACAAACGTATCCTTTTGTGCACATAAAGTCACCACTTTATTTGCTGGTTCGTATATTTGCTAATGGCATGCAGCTGCAAAGTTTAAATGCTGCGGCACTCACTATGTAGGACTCCCTTCCCTTGGCTTTTCATGCACTATGTTTCACAGTTCACAGCACCAGGGGGAATGACTCCCTTCCCCTGGCTTTTCATATACTGTTTCACAGTTCACAGCACATGGGGAAGGACTCCCTTCCCCTGCTTTTCATACACTGTTTCACAGTTCACAGCACATGGGGAATGACTCCCTTCCCCTGGCTTTTCATACACTGTTTCACAGTTCAGAGCGCATGGGGAATGACTCCCTTCGCCTGGCTTTTCATACACTGTTTCACAGTTCACAGCACATGGGGAATGACTCCCTTCCCTTGGCTTTTCATGCACTATATTTCACAGTTCACAGCACATGGGGAATGACTCCCTTGCCTGGCTTCTCATACACTATATTTCACAGTTCACGACACATGGGGAATGATTCCCTTCCCTTGGCTTTTCATGCACTATATTTCACAGTTCACAGCACATGGGGAATGACTCCCTTCCCTTGGCTTTTCATGCACTATATTTCACAGTTCACAGCACATGGGGAATGACTCCCTTCCCTGGCTTCTCATACACTGTTTCACAGTTCACAGCACATGGGGAATGACTCCCTTCCCTTGGCTTTTCATGCACTATATTTCACAGTTCACAGCACATGGGGAATGACTCCCTTCCCTTGGCTTTTCATGCACTATATTTCACAGTTCACAGCACATGGGGAATGACTCTCTTCCCTTGGCTTTTCATGCACTATATTTCACAGTTCACAGCACATGGGGAATGACTCCCTTCCCTTGGCTTTTCATGCGCTGTTTCACAGTTCACAGCACCAGGGGAATGACTCCCAGAACCAGGGGAATGACTCCCTTCCCCTCCCTTCCCCTGGCTTTTCATGCACCATGTTTCACAGTTCACAGCACCAGGGGAATGACTCCCTTCCCTTGGCTTGGCTTTTCATGTGCTGTTTCACAGTTCACAGCACCAGGGGAATGACTCCCAGAACCAGGGGAAAGACTCCCTTCCCCTGACTTTTCATACACTGTTTCACAGTTCACAGTACATGGGGAATGACTCCCTTCCCCTGGCTTTTCATACACTGTTTCACAGTTCCCAGCACCAGGGGGGATGACTCCCTTCACTTGGCTTTTCATGCACTACGTTTCACAGTTCACAGAACCAGGGGAATCACTCCCTTCCCCTGGCTTTTCATACACTGTTTCACAGTTCCCAGTACCAGGGGAATGACTCCCTTCACTTGGCTTTTCATACACTGTTTCACAGTTCCCAGCACCAGGGGAATGGCTCCCTTCCCTTGGCTTTTCATGCGCTGTTTCACAGTTCACAGCACCAGGGGAATGGCTCCCTTCCCTTGGCTTTTCATGCGCTGTTTCACAGTTCACAGCACCAGGGGAAAGACTCCCTTCCCCTGGCTTTTCATACACTGTTTCACAGTTCACAGCACATGGGGAATGGCTCCCTTCCCTTGGCTTTTCATGCGCTGTTTCACAGTTCACAGCACCAGGGGAAAGACTCCCTTCCCCTGGCTTTTCATACACTGTTTCACAGTTCACAGCACATGGGGAATGACTCCCTTCCCCTGGCTTTTCATGCACTATGTTTCACAGTTCCCAGCACCAGGGAGAATTACCACCTGCAGTTATTCCTCTGAAATCCACATGGAGTCCTAGCGGCTTCAGAAATTTGGAAATTACATGGACGTACCACCGCTTGCAATCCATGGTAAACCCAAGGGAACAAGTGGCAATAACAGTAATCGAGTTTGGTGGTAATTTAGCAAATGCAGTGCCATATTACCACCAAACTTGTAATGAGGCCGAATGTACCATCAAACACAGCGCTTAATAGAACCCTTTTTTATTTATTTAGTGAGGTTTTGCATCGTGCTATGCATGAAGAATAAACCGTTGCAAAGCGTAGGTCGGTTGGGGCAGAATGAGGGTGGAAGAGGGGTAAGGTGCAAACCTTTGCCCGTGCTTCCGGTACAAAGTGCAAAGGCTACGTGAGGAACTTGTTAAATCCTTTCCGGTTCCTGTCCTTCCTTTGGGAGAGGATTCACAGCTCAGGACCAGCGTGAGAAATCCGTCGGGTCCCCACAGCGCCGTTCCTTGGACTTAGGCAGCCCTGCCAGCGACCAGAACCAGGGGTTCCGGAAGGTGCCTTGGCTTGAGCAATTATTTGAAGTGTATTATGGTCCAGGACATGCATAAGTTCAGTGCATAATAGACAGTGCCTTGAAGTCTGCCATCTGCCTAACAGGTAGTGACTAAATAGAGGTTAGTGCCGGACAAACAGGGTCATAGTTCCTCGACTGGTGGTTGTGGGAACGCCGGATCCTGGATAAGCCATAGCGGTTTCATGGATTTCACAGGGAAACCACAGAAAGGCCACTGGAGTACTCCAATGAGAGAGTATCACTGCTCTGGTTGGTTCCACTTCGTGGTGGAAGTCAAGCAGAGGCAGCATTCAAGCGGCAGCATAGAGCAAGCAGCGAGCAGATGTGGCCGCGATGTCCCGGGGTTGAGCTAGGACACATGTCCCTTACGCTGCCCGAGGGAGAGGGTGAGGGTGGTGCACGCCTGCCAAACCCCCACAGCAAGACTTCAGATGTAAATGCATGACGGCAGGTGCTACCCTGGAGCCTGCGGCCTTAAATCTAGTTCAGGGGTTATCCTGGACGAACTCTTCTTGATCTGGTCCAGGCAAATAGGGGTTTGCCGATCAGGCAAGCGTGCACGTGTTGCAAGAATAGAAAGCCAGGGCACATGGCCGTGGGGGTCAGAGCATCCTCGCCCCCCTGCGAGCCAGCCAGAATAAGAAGAGCAGCGTTCAGGCGATGCGGGTCGCTGAAAGGAGAATGCCTCCTCGGGGATCTGCATGGCTCAGAACACGAAGTTCCAAGCCCGAAGATCCCGCAATAAGTGGCTTAAAACATGGGTGCACGCGCAGCCTAAGAAACCAGTCTCAGGAAAGCTTGGGAGATGGTCTAGAGCAGAGTGCTCGGGCCAGGCAACACTAAGCAGTCTGTGGCTGTGTGTGGCCAGGTCTGTGGCTCAGTGGAGCACTGAAAGGGCTCCTACAAGCAGCAAATAAGGGACCATCCCCATGAGGGAGGGGCAAAGAGAATCTGCCCCCGGATGGCCAATCACCCACTGAAGGGTTGCAGAGTTCGTATGATCATTCGGTCTTAAAGTCGGGGAATTGGGTGTGGTTTAAGAAGAAAACCATCTTGATCTTATCAGCTGGCGCGGGCAAGGCTGGAGTTTAACCTCGTCACTTTCAGCTGAAAGATACACAGCAATTGGTTCTCGTGTTTAATGCCATGTATTTCGGTCGTGTCACAAACGCAAAGGACACAGTCATTACAATCACCCCGAGTTAATCCAGAGAGCTTGGCAAGGCACTAACATGGGGCATCTGCCCTGTCAGTTGCAGTTATTCATACATGCATTAGCATAGCAGACATAAACAGAAGCAAAGTGTCTGCCAACAGGAAACGCGCCCAAAATATGAGGAAGTCAACATCACCAGCGCCTCCGAGCCAAACTCTTCTCACGTGTTCCTAGGGCGACAGTCAAGGCCACTAACATGCCAAGTGTGCCCTCTCAACACAATACAACAGAAGCCTGCTGATGCCTAGCAAGTGCCATCAATAGACATGGGCCCTCCTGAGGTGGAAGGCCCAGGGGCATAGGATGGGAGGTGGTGGGGTTTGTTATGGATGCAGTCCTGGGCAGCAGCTGCCAGGTGCTTGCCCATTAACATGAATGAGGGTGTTGGGGTGGGCCACCAGGCCCCAGCAACAATGGGGACCCAGACATCTGGGCGCCCCCGAAATTAGAGGAAGGTGGCAAGGGCAGGTGACAACAGGTAGTCCCTGCACCCGACGCCTCACATCAAAGGCCCCCCTACCATCCAGAAGGACGTGGAGACAAGGGGCCTTTGATGCATCAAAGGGGGCTTTCTTGCCCCCAGGGCAGTTTTTGCCTATAACTAAGGTGGGCAAGGGAGCCCCCCCCTCATCTGTCCCCCCCCCCCCCGCTCCTGCACCAACTGGAGCGCTGAGAAATGTTATTTAAAATCAGCCCGTTGAAGCCTTTGACGCTGCGGAGGAATACATTCACAAAGGAAAGAAGGTTGCGGTGGCAGCTGAACTCTGTACACCCGAAGCAGCCCGGGAGAGGCAAAGGAAGCGAAAAGGAAAACTGCACGTTCCCATGGGAGGCTCGTCATCGGGAGCTGCGCTGGAGAGAGACTGACTCCAGCCAGCCCCTCCGGCATCCCCGCAGGACAATGAAGCAGCTCTGAGAAGATTCAGGGAAAGGAACTCGCCGCACACTCCGGGCCTTGCAAGAAATATTTATTTTATTATTATTTTACATTTATAAAGCGCTCACACAGCCCGCAGCCATCGAGGCGCTGTTACAGGAATTGTTTGTTTTTCTTAGTTGCGTATTTTTTTTTGTCTTAGTTACGTATCGAACCTGTTGTTGCTTCGGGTCGTCTTGCTTCCAAGACGCGCACGCTGCCGCTGAGCTATCCTCCCGGGAATATACCAGCGGTCATTGGAAGCAGGACGACGCGGTGGGAAACGAGTGGCCGCAGTGAAAAAACTGCAAGAGACGAATGCCGCTAAAAGGGTTTTTGTGTTTCTTCAGATCCTCAGAAGCCGAGTACGCCGGATCCCTACACATGGCAGGTCGGGAATAAAGACGGCTAACAAATAGTTAAGTGCAAACCGCTGGACAAAAAGAAAGGGGAATACCGCGCGGACATACAAGCTGAATCAGTGCTCAAATAAAGGCACTAGCGAGCGCAGGACGACAAAAAGCACTCACCGGTCCCTGGCAGCCCACCCCACACTCACAGCTGGGGGAGACTGGCGGGCAGTACCAGAGGAACAGCCCCTGTTCCAGGGTTTTTTGTTCCTACGCACGATTGCATTGTGATAACTACTCTCAGCCAGCCAAGGCTGCAAGCAAAAAACTGACCTCTGCAAGCAAGCCCAGGGGGGTAAATAAAAGAAGACAATACACAGAGCAAAAGCAGCAAGTGCCAGCAACCATCTTTTAAAACAAAGCAGAGGGGCACAAGGGGTGCAGGCCACAGGAAGAATCCCACAGCCCAAGCTACAACTAGAAACAAAGAGAGGATCAAGGATGACCAACGCTCTCACCCTAAAGGAAAAGTTGCTTTTGGAGTGGGACAAGGAAGCAGAAGCTGTACATGACATGGATTTAGTCAAGAAAAAGATGGCGGAATTAGTAGCGGCCAGCGGGGAATCCAAAGCAGATGAAGCAACAGAAGGAGAGGCAGGCGAGGATGATGATCAGCCTGAACAAGAGGCGCCGGCGAAGAGAAGAAAGCGCCTAGAGATCTCCAGCATGCCAGCCTCAGCGAGGATGATGATCAGCCTGAACAAGAGGCGCCGGCGAAGAGAAGAAAGCGCCTAGAGGTCCGCAGCATGCCAGCCTCAGCGAGGATGATGATCATCCTGAACAAGAGGCGCCGGCGAAGAGAAGAAAGCGCCTAGAGATCCCCAGCATGCCAGCCTCAGCGAGGATGATGATCAGCCTGAACAAGAAGCGCCGGCGAAGAGAAGAAAGCGCCTAGAGGTTCCCAGCATGCCAGCCTCAGCGAGGATGATGATCAGCCTGAACAAGAGGCGCCGGCGAAGAGAAGAAAGCGCCTAGAGGTCCCCAGCATGCCAGCCTCAGCGAGGATGATGATCAGCCTGAACAAGAGGCGCCGGCGAAGAGAAGAAAGCGCCTAGAGGTCCACAGCATGCCAGCCTCAGCGAGGATGATGATCAGCCTGAACAAGAAGCGCCGGCGAAGAGAAGAAAGCGCCTAGAGGTCCCCAGCATGCCAGCCTCAGCGAGGATGATGATCAGCCTGAACAAGAAGCGCCGGCGAAGAGAAGAAAGCGCCTAGAGGTCCGCAGCATGCCAGCCTCAGCGAGGATGATGATCATCCTGAACAAGAAGCGCCGGCGAAGAGAAGAAAGCGCCTAGAGGTCCGCAGCATGCCAGCCTCAGCAGATGTCCACCCCAGCAGCCAAAGGAAAGCAAAATCAGGTACTGCGCAAAATGAATTTGGGCCTAGGTTAGAACTATTTTTGAAATGGCACAAAGAAGGGGGCGCTGGGAAAAAGAAGAAAAGGCACAGGGAAAACTCCAGCAGCAAAAGGGACAGCTCTGACACAGGGTCTGAGGCAGAGAGCGAGGAGGAACAAGGCCACCTCAGGGTATGGGTCGGGCCTAGTAACAATGATGAGTCACCGCGGCGTAAGATGACCAAATTTGGGAGGCTCACAGCAGGAAAGAAATGTGAATAGGCGTGTGAAAAAGACCATTGCATGGAACATTGAACATACAATTAAGAAAAGAAAAATGGCTAAAACGTTTTGGAGAAATTCTCTCTGTTGGAATATGAAGAAATAGGCCTGGACATTGTGAAGAAAGACAAGAGAGAGGACGAGAAAAAGCAAGGAAGCCAAGATTGGAAACAAATATACAGAATTGGGAAGCAGCATTTCAAATCCTTGCCACAAGAATTTTAGAGAAATTCCCAGAAGGAAGGCACAGCGCCAATTGCCTATCACCACAGGATCTTGGAAATCCACAGTACATTTGGGGGAGAATCCTGCCTGAATTATGATAGGGAATTCAGAAAAGAGAAGCAAAGATTCCCCGACCTGGGGTGGGAGGAGGAAGATCCCACACTGTGCGGGTTTTACGTTTTAAAAGAGAACTCTGCTCACAATACACAAAATAAGAAAGAGCACGAGCCTCAGAATAACAGAAGCGGGAATTACAGGCTGCGCAACTCACGCAGCTACCAGAGAGGCAGCTCACCCCAACATAAAACAAAACACTCCTTTTGGAGGCCAGCCCCAGGGGGGGCAGAGAACCGGTCAGCAATCCCAGGGGCGCGCCAAGAGGGAGCACCACCTCAAATTGTTTGAATTATGATAAAGGCTCTTGCAGCTGGGGGGAAAATGTAAATTCAGACACCAATGTAGCACACGTGATAGAGAACACAGCAGTGGTAAATGCACCAAGTCACCCGCTACCAGGTCAAGCCCCAAAGTCCCCGAGGGAAAAAACATTCACTAAATTTAAAATGGGGGCTTCACCACTGAATGTAGAGAAACAGTTGATTATGTTGCAAGGCTACCCCGACATAGCAGCAAAAAAAATTTTAGGACAAGGTTTGTAAATCCCATTTCAGGGACATGGATCCCAGCACATCCCCAATAATTTGAAATCCGTCTCTGCTCTACATACAATAATCAGGGAGAAAATAGGCAAAGAACTAGGCTTGGGCAGGATAGAGGGACCCTTTGACTCTCCTCCCTTCTCAGAATGTTTATGCTCCCCTCTTGGACTGGTGCCCAAGAAAGAAAAGGAGGAGTTTAGAATGTTCCACCACCTGTCCTACCCTCCAGGAGCTCTTTTAATGAAGGCATCCCCGCTACAGAGGCGGCAGTTTCCTACAGCAGCTTCCAGGATGCTGTGGAGTTAGTGAGAGTATCACAGTGGCAGGCACTCATGGCAAAGGCGGACATCCGGTCAGCATTTAGACTGCTGCCGGTCCATGAGAGCGCATACCACTGGTTTGCTTTCACTTTGAAAAGAAATGTTGTTATTTTGACAAATGCCTCTCCATGGGTTGCGGCATTGCTTGCGCATACTTCTGAACAATTCAGTTCATTTCTGCAATGGACCTTGCAGGGGGCCATGCCTGGGGAGAGAGTAGTTCACTATTTGGATGATTTTTCCTTTACAGGACCAGAAGGGTCTCTAATGTGTAGCGCCGCCATTCCACAATTTAGTGAAATCATGCAGGTACTGGGGGTCCCACTCGCAGTAGAGAAAACAGTGGGGCCCACCCATACCCTCTCATTGCTAGGGATTGAGATGGACTCTACCAAAGGGGAATGCTGCATACCCAAAGATAAAATAGATGACTTGCTAGCGGCCATCAGAAAAATGACAGGTAAAGACAAAGCAACCCTGAAAGAAATGCAGTCACTAGCGGGGAAGTTCAATTTTGCAACTAGAATAATGCCACAAGGCCGGGTTTTCCACAGAAGCCTAGAATAAAGAATGAGAGAGTAACCAAACAGCATCACCACATACGACTGGGCAAAGAGATCGCAAAAGACTTGGCTGTATGGGAAACATTCCTTATAAACTGTAGTGGAAAAGTAATATGGCACAAGCCAATAAATGACTCTGCTAAAAGGTCCCTGTTAATGGACGCTGCAGGGAGCAAAGGCTATGGAATATGTTTTGGCAATAAATGGTGCACAGGCCAATGCCCCCCCCCCTCCCAGCTGGCATGAACGGAGATGGACCAAAAACATTACCTTGCTGGAGATATTTCCCATATGGATGGCACTTTACATAGGGGGGGGGCACGCTGATTAATACGGAGTTGGTCACATGGTGAGACAATATGGCAGCTGTGCATGTGCTGAACAAAGGTGCTGCATTTTGCACATTGGTATTGTAAGAGGATTCAATTCAGCACTACAGCCAAGTTAACGCCTAGTCTAGAATACTGAATGAAAACCCTTATTGATATATCTTTAGGTCCAGTTCATGCGTTCTGGATGACTACCCTTGTATAACACCCCTCTCTTGGAATCCCCCTGACCCCACTGAGCCAAGAAGTAATTCTGTTTTGCAAGTTTAAAAGGTTTATTTGATAAATTAAAATATATATCACACTTTTTAATAAATTAATAATTGAATATCACACTTAATCTGATATGGTAAATATTAACAACGGAGAATCTGGCACTAGCACACTTCTTTAATCACTAATGAGTTGACATGAAATGGATAAGGTAGCACACTGGTAAATAGGAACAAAAGTATAATGTGGTAGAGGATGCTTTATGTAGGCTCAGGTGGATGCAATATTCAATGAATGCAGTACAGAAAATACGCAATATGATTTCAACCAAACAATGTAATCACTTTTCTCTGGCTACTCCCCTCCCCCCCTTGATGCAAGGCAAGGAAATGGAAGGAAAACACACAGTTCTCAGAAATGCAATCAACTGTAATTCAGTTCAATCCAGCAAGCTTAAACAGAAGTTTGAAAACACAGGCAAATGCTTTGATAGGTGCTAGCAATGAATGAGAAATATGCTGGAAACGCTCTTAATTCCCTTTTAGAGGTTCAGGATGAGTGGTATCTAGTTAATATTAGTCCAGGCTCACACTAGCAATGATGCAGGGATAGTTAGCAGGTTAAACGAATTTCTGGCAAATGAAATCAGGCAGCAGCAGTTTTTTTACATGTGAAGAAATTGCAAATCGCGGCAAAATTCGCGGATGCGCCGAGCGCTATTACAAAGGAACCGCAAGGACTATCTCTACCGTTTCGGGGTCCTAGGAAAGCCTGGGATCTCAGCTTCCAAATGAAAGTTATTGCAAGTCTCTAGCCCAAACGGTTGCGGAGATATGAGTAATTTAGTAAAGGTCGTTTTTGGTTTTGTAAATTTTAAACGCACACTTTTTCAAAATGACAAATTTTACTAGAAATGACAGGTGACAGATAGGAGGCAGTTCTACTTAGGTTAAATAGATTGAATTAGATGAATTTAAACTAAGAGATGTGTTCTGAGTTTTGCTAAGTACTCACAAGAGATTTTGAACAGGAAAGCGACTTGGTCACGATCTTCAGTCTGGTCAGGTCTTTCCGGATTCTGCTCACAGCGCCTGGTCTGGTCTCGGCTAGGCACAGCACTGCTTTCTCTCTGGTCTGGTCTCTGCTAGGCACAGCACTGCTTTCTCTCTGGTCTGGTCTCTGCTCTGGATAGATTGAAGTCTCTAGTTTGGCTTTCTGGAGTTTGATGGAGGTAAGTATGGATTTTTCCGGCAGGGCTTCCAGCGGCAGATGAAATTGAATGTCTCTATGTGTCCTGACTCTCTGCTTTTATCTGTTTCTTGAGAATGGGTGTGTGTGTTGCATCACTAGACTTGCCCCTCTCATTCGTCATTGGTCAGGCTTCCATTCCTCCGCTTGATTGGCAAACTGAACTGTGAGTCAGATTGATGTCATTTTATGATCTCTTGAAACAACCTCCCTTATCATCTGTGCACCCAAATATATATATGATCAAAATCCATACTTCAGAGTTACACAGTTGTTTGAAATTACATATACATGGTGTGGCTGAATTTAGCCATGTCTATGTCCAAATCTGCTCATTCTCGGAGCTTGCATTCAAAGAGTGTACATAATTGACTTTTTAACTGCTTTTTCAATTTCCGACATGGACCCAACTTTACATACATGTGTGCAGGGGGTAGGGACATTAACTGATGAAGTTTCAGATTTTTAACATGCACACATTTAGAGTAATATCCACTTTTCCGCTAAAACCCCCCTGAACATACCACCGGTTCCTACCACGTCTTAAACTGTGGGCAGAAAAATCACAAGAATTATGGTATCATTTATAAAATTTTCACATGTCCGCACTATGAATTATCCCCCTTTTTATAAAACCATATCCTTGCTGCAGGGGTGTGTCTTTTCAGGTCACATGGTACAGAAACCAGTCTTTCCAGTTTCTGCCAAGCCAGCTTGCTTCTCACAGGCAGTGCCCCTCCCAGCTTCTCCAGGAGGAAGCCACTTTTTACGACGTCTGTAATAAAAACCTTTGCCTGAGTGGAGAGGGCTTTGTTCACTCTCTGGCAGAGCACAGGAAATTCAATTATCAGATAGATGGCATATCCTTAGTGTGGGCAGCAAAAGGAACATTGGCCTGGGAACATAGTTGTGACTCAAGTTTCACTCCTGATGGGATCCGTTGCTAGGCAAAATCAAGTTCCTTAAGCCAGACCTTCAGCTAACTTTTTGTTGCTTTTAAAATAACTTGTAATTTTACACATGCAGCTAGAATGCTGATTCTAAGTGCAAAACTATGACATTTCAACAGTTACAAAGGCATGTGACACCAAACATAGGTCACTCATTTAATTTAACATTTTCGATTTTGGTGGTTTTAAATCCAGTTGCAGTTAGGCTTAAGCTGCTGACTCCATAGCATTTTTGTTATAAGCATTGTTTTTGGGCTCTTCATTTCCCAGATTTTGTAGGCACACAAAACTCCATTCTGCCAAATGTCTGCTGGTGTTCAGTGAATATTTTGCACATGTTGCAAGGTTTGAAATAGGCATTTTGCTTGCCTTCAGAAAAACACACAGTGGGTTTTAAAACGCCGGCTTTTGGATAGTGGTGAGTACTGGTACTGCACCCATTTTTGGGATTTTCTTGGATTAATGCATTCTAAACAGGAATGGTTCTTACATGGTAGTAAATCCTTGCTTAACATTGTTTTGATGGGGCTCCTTACAGTAAGATGGTTATGTGGAACCCCACAAAAAGGGTTGAATCTTTAAAGTGGTCCAATGAGTCACGATTTCAGCAACTTTTTGACATCAGTAAAAGTGGATTTTGTTAACAAAGACCTTTCTTTACCCTGGTGGGTGGCAAGTTAGGTAACCATTTTGGTGTGCGCACAACTGCGCAGCTTTCCTGGATTTCGGCGCACATGTGGGTTTTCCGCCATCTTGAATTTCCTAAGCCCACAGCACCAAATGTTGTAGCAGGGTAGCTTAAACGTGGGTCAGGACACCCTAAAGTATTAAAAGCATTACCAGAAATGACAAAACGTAGCCTAAAATACAATATTGTAATCATGCACGGCACTTTGCCGGTAAAGAAAAGAAGGCCGCTGATGCTCCGTCCCGTTTTCAGTTGCATACTTTCAGGGCGATAAATCCCCAGGCAGAAGCAACGATGACAGCTGTACCAGAGGAAGTGTAGGCCATCTTGGGATAAAACAAAGCAGACCTCAACATTCCCACAAGAAAGGCTCCCCATGAAAAACCCCTGCTCACACCTGCTCCCAAGTCAAGGGGACGGCGGGAACCAAAACCCGGCATCACACAGCAACAGGTGATTCCCAGAGGGATCCTAGGGGACCTGGCAAAAAAGGCACTGGCTCTAAAAACTGCAAAAATGTATAGTAAGTGCTTTACAGAGTTTGGCAACATAACAAAAATCACTAATATCAGACACATCCAGGCGAGCCACGTCAAAGATTTCATGGAATGAGCCTTCAAACATAACACAAAGAAGGCATGGCATCCTCCCATTTGGCAGCAGTAGCGTACTACACCAAACTGGCAGCGGGCACAGATCCCACACACAGCGCATTGACAAGATATGCACTAAAAGGTTGGTCCAGGCTTGAAGGGGTAAAAAATAGATACTAGTCGCCCCCTGAATTTTGCAAAACTAAGGCAGCCAATTACTTTGGGGCTTTTAAAATCAGTGAATTTGCATCCAATAACACAGGTTCAGATGAAGGGCCGGACGTGGCGGATATCAACGTGGGCAAAGAGACCATGCCAATTAAACTCGAGATCCAAAACGGACCAGTTGGGCAAGGGTAGCATTAACAATCTCTATTACATAGAGGTGACAATATATTGCCCCATCTGCAACACCAGGGCTTTTCTTAGCAAGCGCCCCAGCGGCCAACTTTTTTGCACAAAAAATGGCTCTGCTCTTAGCAGATTCCAGTTGAGGTCTGTACTCAGAAAAGCCATAGTGACAGTAGGATGGGACGTAGCAGAATTTGGGTCTCACTCCTTCAGGATAGGTGCTGTAACATCTGCATGGATGGGGGGCTTGCAAGAGAAAGCAATACAAGGGATTGGGGGATGGAAATCCAGGGTATACAAAAATATATTAGGAAAGACCTAATTTAACAGATTCCCCCCACCCCCTATCACTTTTTCACACAGGGAGCCTTCCTTTAAAAACTGCCTGGATCGTGGCCCACTCATTCATCACCAGGGCCAGAGAGATGGCTCCCGGAAACCCGGGAAGGCCAGCATTTTCAAAACTATCACTTATTTGTGGGGCAAACCCGGCATGCGCTGGGGGTCAGGGGGGGACTGAATCACAAACTAGCTGACCTGCTGGGGGTCAGCGCTCCCCCTCCCGATTTACCGATCATCCACCTTGGGGGCAATGGCTTGCTCCAGCTAGGAAGGAAGCAGCTTCTGACTGAAATGTGCCCCTCACTCAGAAACATTGCACATATGTGGAGACAAACAGAGCTCATGATGTTGGAAATCATCCCGTGCCAACATTGGCAAGGTGCCGAGTCTAACAAGGCGATGGAAATTTCAAGGCGTAAATTAAACAAAGCACTGGGCAATTTTTGCTTATTTTCAGGTCTTAAGTTCATAAGGCACGGGATCACAGTGCAGAACGAAGCCCTATTTTGCAGTGACTGGGTCCACCTTTCCATAGAAGGCATGGACATCTTTACTAGGTATATTTTTTTGGACATTGGCAGGGAGGGGCTGTTCTTAGTTTCCCTATTTTGGGGGGGGGGACTGAGGGGCTGCCGGACAGCAGCCCCTCAGGGTGGCGTCAGGGATCAGCCTCAAGTCGGCCCTATGTGGGAGTAGGGTCCCTGCTCACTTGATCCCCCTGTTCCAAAATATTTGTGTTATGTTTTTCATTATGTTTCATGGTTGGTTTTCTTTTGCACCATAGCTCATTTCACAATAAAGCTCGTTTTCCACCTTACCTCTCGTTTGGCCTCCTCCTTTATGGTGCTGTTATTACTGTCCCTTCCGTCACCCTGCATGTCCCCCACACTACATCACTTCCAGGCTTATATCCACGAGGATCACCCGAAAGCCAAGAAGCCTTCAGAAGAGAAGGAGAAATCACAGCTGCTGTGGGCAGCCCGCCACTCACCGCTAGGGGGAAACATACAGGAACTGGTGCAGATGGCATCCGGTGACGGTGAACGGGCCTGTATGCACTCCAGAAACTTTCAGATCCTTACCTTTGCATACGATTATAGTCAGTGCTCCAGATAAGATCTGAAACCAGGAGTATTTTACTCCCTATTTTAAAGTAAAGTTTGGAGTAACTTTTTTAAAAACAATTTTTTTTTAGGGAGCAAAAAAGTATGTTTCAATCCCAATTGGGGTATTTAATAGGCGAGTAAAAATATGTTTTGCCTGTAAAACATAAATGTTTTGTGAGAAATATACTTTGCACCAAGTTATTCATGTACATTAAAGGGTACACGGACCTCTTCTGATAAGGCAGTGATAATAGCAGAGCTTCTTTCTGTGGCACTGCGTTTACTACTGGTCCAAACATCCCATGCGGCTGTGTGGATAAAAGGAGGGCCAACATCGCATGCTGCTGTGTGGATAAAAGGAGGGCCAACATCCCATGCTGCTGTGCGGATAAAAGGAGGGCGTGCTCCGATGTGTCGGTGTCCAAACATCCCATGGTGCTTGCTGTGTGGATAAAAGGACGGTATGCTCAGATATGTCAGTGTCCCAACATCCCATGCGCTGTGTCGATAAAAGGAGGGCAAACATCCCATGTTGCTGTGTGGCTAAAAGGAGGACGTGGTTCAATATGTCTGTGTCCAAACATCCCAATGCGGCTGTGCAGATAAAAGGAGGGTGTGCTCCGATGCGTCCGTGTCTAAACATAGTAATGGTCCTGTGTGGATAAAAGGAGGGCGTGCTCCGATGTGTTGGTGTCCAAATATCCCATGGTGCTTGCTGTGTGGATAAAAGGACGGTATGCTCAGATATGTCTGTGTCCCAACATCCCATGGCACTGTGTCGATAAAAGGAGGGCCAACATCCCATGCTGCTGTGCGGATAAAAGGAGGGCGTGCTCCGATGTGTCGGTGTCCAAACATCCCATGGTGCTTGCTGTGTGGTTAAAAGGACGGTATGCTCAGATATGTCTCTGTCCCAACATCCCATGGCGCTGTGTCGATAAAAGGAGGGCAAACATCCCATGTTGCTGTGTGGATAAAAGGAGGGCGTGGTTCAATATGTCTGTGTCCAAACATCCCAATGCGGCTGTGCAGATAAAAGGAGGGTGTGCTCCGATGCGTCCCTGTCTAAACATAGTAATGGTCCTGTGTGGATAAAAGGAGGGCGTGCTCCGATGTGTCGGTGTCCAAACATCCCATGGTGCTTGCTGTGCTGTGTGGATAAAAGGACGGTATGCTCAGATATGTCTCTGTCCCAACATCCCATGGCGCTGTGTCGATAAAAGGAGGGCAAACATCCCAGGTTGCTGTGTGGATAAAAGGAGGGCGTGCTCTGATGTGTCCATTTCCCCATTACTCCCAATTTGCCTATTGCTAGCGAATAAAAGTGGGCGATTCACCCCTCATATGTATAGTGGATTATAGTGTTGTCAATGTAGCGAAAGCAACCTTTTATAACGTCGAAAAAAGGGACTCTGCACAGTGAAAAAATCTATTTTGTCTCAAACGTGTCCACATTAGGTTAGCTACACTTGGTGCCCCGACCTCCGCTGTTGCCGTGCCTTTACCTTGTTGGTAAATGTTCCCCCTTAACTGGAAGTAGGTACTTTGAAGCGGTAACTCATTGCGCCACATTATAAAGGAGCGAAGAACCGGGTGGTCATACTTTCTTTGCCATCGTTTTTATTACAATAGTTCAAACGTAGCTTTGTGGTATACTGAGTCTCTCCTCCGCAACACCTGGGCCATTACGCTGCCCCTCGTGCCATCTGACATGTTCGACCCTGCCCGCCCCTCTCCCCGCCACCCGTTACCCGTTACAGCTGTACCCTCTTCTGTGCCCCTCCATATTCTACCCCCTCTGTTTATCTGTTCTGTTAACTCTGTAAAGCACTCTGTTCTGCATCTGTATTATTGTATACCTCTTTAAAGCGCTTTGTTATGCATCTTTAATGTTGTATATACCTCTGTAAAGCACTCTGTTATGCATCTGTACTGTTGTGTACCTCTGTAAAGCACTCCGTTCTGCATCTGTATTGTTGTATACCTCTTTAAAGCGCTTTGTTATGCATCTGTAATGTTGTATTAAACCTCTGTAAAGCACTCCGTTATGCATCTGTACTGTTGTCTATTTGTATTGTTGTGTACCTCTGTAAAGTGCTCTGTTATGCATCTGACTACCAGCACGGCGACCCCAGGTGAGCTGCAGGGCCCCTCTGCTCCACTCTTGCCACCTTGTGGCCTGGTCATACCCCCTTGCAGACCCAGACCCCCTCGCTATCCTCTGTCCCCGGCTTCCCTTCCCCTCCCTCTGCCCGCCTCCCGGACCTCCCTCCCCCCGTGATTGGCCTCTCGTGCCGTGCACTGTGAGGGCCTGCAGCTTCACCTGGGAGAACGCCATTACCAGCACAGTGACCCCAGGTGAGCTGCAGGGCCCGTCTGCCCCACTTTTGCCACCTTGTGGCCTGGTCATACCACCTTGCGGCCCCAGACCCCCTCGCTATCCTCTGTCCCCGGCTTCCCTTACCCTCCCTCCGCCCCCGCCTCCCAGACCGCCCTCCCCCTGTGATTGGCCTCTCGGACCGTGCACTGTGAGGTTCACCTGGGAGAACACCATTACCAGCACGGCGACCCCAGGTGAATGATAGCGGGCATCACACCTTGACACAATTGCAAGGACAGCAATGCCAACTAACTAATGCACTAAAAACTTCATCCCTCTGCATACACCTCTCAAACTCTAACCGAACATAACCACAAGCCTAAATACAGCAATCCGCACAAATTTCACTACAGTGCAACAACAAAACAAACTACACAGAGTTGCACAACAGTACGCGACGACTACCTACCGTAAAACACCCCAAGCCCAGGCAACGGACCCACCTGGCGAGGCCGCAAACAGCAGATAACTGCACTGTTCCCGCTTATTCCCACTAACTCACACCCCCCCCCTTTTCTTCCTTTTTCAGAGCTGCCAGAGCACCAGGGGACCACTCCGGTGGCGATAGTGCGCGGTAGAGATATATCCTTTAACATTAACATCTGTAATATTGTACATACCTTTGTAAAGCGCTCCGTTATGGATCTGTACTGGTGTATACCTCTGTAAAGCTCTCTGTTATGGATCTGTACTGGTGTACACCTCCGTAAAGTGCTCTGTTAAGTAGCTGTATACCTCTGTAAAGCGCTCTGTTGCTTCTCGAAGCTAGGTCCGCGCTCAATAAATAGCATAATAATAATTCAATGTCTTGACTAATGAGTGCATTCTGTGTGGGATGAAATGCCAAACCCTCTTAATTGATGTAGGACTGATGGCGGATTTCTTAGACATTAAGCAGTACTGGAATACTGAACCTAGAGAAAAAACGCATCAGTGATGGACGTATCGCCCAATATTTCAGTCTTTAGCTTAAGACCGCAATAAGTAAGACCAGAGCAGAAACTGAGCGTAACAACAATTTAGTTTCTTTTCTTAAAAAAAAAAAATAATTAAGATAGACACATTGCACGCCAGGTAGCATTCCAACATCGGGCCTTAAAACACCATGACGTCATTGCGATGCTACACGAGTAACGTCACTACGTGATGAGGTATGCACGTATAATTGCACATCTGCAGGCGGCAGACCAATGCCAAACAGGCGAAATCCATCTTCTGCAGCCCTAAGAGGGAGGTACGTGGGGTAAATAACGAGTGGGGGATAACGGATATTGACAAAGAATACGATCCCCATTATTTATGACTGCGAGAGAGGGGTGGGTTCGGGAACTGCTCGTTGTCGTCCGAATGGGCGAGTTAATTCATCTGGAACCAGGACAATGCTGCTCTACTGGCACGCACCAAAATAGGACAGAACTAAAACCAGGTATTTAGCTGGCTCATACCTTTTTAACCAGTTCCCGTTCAGTTGTTCCCAAAGTATAAACGCTGAGATGATTTTGATGCTCACAGACCGACCAATGGAAAGGTTTTGGCACTAGTGCATTGCATCACTTGTAACAAGACTTTCTGTCTCGGAGGCGGCCTCTTACGACGCATAGTTCCTGCGTTCGTTGCGTAGAGGTGCGGCTTGAGACGGCTTGAGAAGGCTGAGACGGCTGGGTCCTTTCCTCGAACTGCGCCGTCGGCGCCGTCGGCTGGCTCGGTAGGCCCGGGGGACTGGCTCTAGGGCTGGGAACGGAGCGGAGCCGGGAGTCGGGAGCACGGAGGAGGACGGAGACTTTTCGTGCACACGCCGAAAGGAGAGCCGCCAGTGGTGACGGGGGCGCACATCCGATTCGTCGCCCGCTGCCCGATAGTGCAGCCCCATACGGAACAGAGGGCGCACTGGGTGCACTGTGATCCGGCGACGAAGCGGGCGAGATCTCCCCCCCCCGGAGGTTACTGGCCTTACGGCAAGAGGTACGGGGAGGGGTGTTGGCGCCCGCGGGTGTTGCGCTGGGCACTGGGCGCACTCACACAGACCGGACCAGGTCACTGGCTGAATAAGGTACCCCCACAAACTGCGAAGTGAGACTACCTCCCCTTTGTAAGATTTTGTGAGCGAGGAGACAGTTCCTCTATGCGGATACTTTCCCTGGCGCAATTAACATAGTATCTGCGTGATAAAGATTAGTGGCATCAGAAGTTGAGCCTGGTAGAATTCCAACGTAACAGGAGACTGCGGGGATTTCCCTTTGATCCTGTAATCGGTCAATCCTACCGACTGGTGCCTGGTAGCCTACTTATCCCAGAGTGGATGGCTCCCCATAAAAAACCTGCTCCTTCCAAATACAATCTAAGGAAAAAGACACACGAACCAGACTTGGGTCCCATAATGGAAGAGTTTAAAGGCAGGAGAAATAAAGCCAAGAAGGGAACCCCCGTAGATCAAGGTAAAATAACGGGTTTTTTCCCCATAAACATACCGGCTGAAAATAATTCCACAACCCTCGAGACGCCCACGAATCAAGTGACCAATACCTCCAATTTGGATAGATCATTAAATTTTGAGGATATTGACAACAACTCCTTGCTGGACTTATGCCTATCCATACAGAAAGGCATGACACCCCAGATTGTGGTGCACTCGGAGGATCTGGAGTCTCTCACACCGGAGAACCAGAGTGAAAACCAGGGCAAACGACTTTCTCAAGCTGTAACAATGGAGAGGTTATCTACATCACCTAACCTAATTATTGATACTTCATCTGACATTGGAAGAGAGACAGACAGTAATATTCATTCGGTAGCCCAGGAAATTACCGAATTACAAGCTTCCGTGGCCTCCCTACAGTTCGCATTAAAAATATTGCTGAAGATGTCGGGCCGCATATTGGCAAACACAAACACATTGATGAGTGACACTGAGCAAAGACGGAAGGAGGCCGAGGATGCGGAAGTCAACCTATCTGAAGCTATTATAATAGCAAACGAGATACACGAACAACAACTCCCTGACCCCCATACCGACATAACAGCTCAACCAGACATTCCAATGACCCGTAACCAGCGGAGGTTGGCCAAGTTAGCGCTAGACAGGGCCAGAGTGAATACTCAAGAGCTCTTACCTATTGAGCTAGAGAAGCCTATCCCTCGTTCTAAAAAAGGGAAAAAAAGAGCAGCCCGAGCAAAGAAGCGAAGGGCTGCAGGAGATGGTTGTCTAACTAGTTGGTTGATTACGGAGACCACTGCAGCCCCAGATGGGGCCGAGCAACTCGAAAATACAATAATTGAATCTATACTTGAAGACGATGGCACTCTAGAAATGCCCCCGAAAACAGCGCATGAGCTTGATTGTCTGCATAATACAAATTCTTTAGATTTGGCAAAAGAGTGTGATCCGAAGTGGGGGAATCGCACCTGTATTATTAGAAATTTATATCAATCTGGCACAAGCGCTTGGCTATCTCGCTCCGAATTTTTAAAGAGACTATTCTCGGTACCCCAACTGAGAGTCCTGCAATCGGAAGATTTTCAATTTCTTGAGCCCTTGTCAGGATCCCATCCCAAGGTATCAGCCCTGCATTGCAAATTTACATCGACCGCCCAACTACTAAGGACTTACAAAACAGAGCTGAAAACTGTTGACATTGAGCTAGACGCTGAAGTAAACTATAATGAGCCCAGCAGCTCTGAAATAGAAAATGTTACAGATGGGCCTGTGGTCGCTTGCCCCATTATGCCATCAGGAACCAAGTTGGACAAAAACAATGTACAATCCATCTTGAAATGGTTGACGGAGGCATTGTCTAAGGTGGTAGAGAATCATTGAAAATTATCGTTGGCTTCGTGGAATTGTAGGGGTTTTGCCCATCTTCTAAACAAAACAGGCCCTATAGCTCAATTATCCAATTACAACTGTATATGCTTACAAGAAACTCTTGCAATGAATCCCCTATTTTTAGATGGATATAAGGGCCACCAGGTATTTGCCAAACGAGGCGAAAGAGGTAGACCCTTTGGGGGGCTATGGATTGGGGTATCTAATAGCCTAAGTTCAAGGAGGATTCTTGGGAGCCAAAATGACCAACTATTGGCTGTTGAAATAGTATACAATATTAAGAAATCCACCGAGAAAGTCTTGGTGGTGTGCTTATATAATCCTCCGGGCGCTATGTGTAGAGAATCAATACAAGATGGGTTACATGAGCTACTGGCCAGTTGGTTATCCATTGAAGGAAATAGTAATGTTTGTGTGGCTGGAGATTTTAACACCCACATGCTTGGGGGAGAGAGGAGCTTTGCAAATCCTAAGCTCCGTCCCAGATGTGTTATGGAGCATGATAAATTGGAGGATGAAGGGCTTGATTGGGTATACTTCTTTTGTAGATGGGAATTTGAGATGTTAAATGGACGCACCAAAAGTGATCATCCAGGTAAATATACTTGGAGCAATGGAACTGCGATCAGCACTCTAGATTATATTTTCGTGTCACCAAGTCTGTTGTTACTGATTGATGATATGATGGTAATACCAAACATATGGAGTGATCATGCTATTCTGGCGTGCTCATTTGACATCCTGGAGAATAATGATCGAGTGTGCACTATGGGAGATCTGAAAATCAACCATGCAGGGACCAGTATCCGCTGGACGGACAAGAATGTCTCTCGCGCCGAGGAAGCCCTACATAAGTATGGCTATCTCGGTGTCGAAGACATTAAGAAAATGACCATAGATGGAGTTGAGGACTGGATATACCTGTTCTCCGATCAATATGCCGCAACTCCGGTTGGGATAATGCTCGGTGAGCAGGAGAAATGTCCTACCTATGACAAATTTATTCGAGATACTAAAAGAACTTTGAGGGCGGAACTAAGAAGAGCAAAGAAAACAAGTATGACCTGGGACATATATAACATTGTGTCCAAGGAAATAAAGATGAGATATAGGAGGGCGATCAAATGGAAAGGTGCATAAGTGGTGAATGGAGGTACATGGACAAGAACACCATCACATGTCAGGAGCGTAGATTCTGCGCTAAAAAATGAAAGGTCGCCGACAACAGTTATTAGATTAATAAACATGTGATGCTTTAGAGGGCTCTCCAAAAGGTTTACAATTCTCTTTTTCTATAAAATAAAAAAATTAAAAGTTTTCCCCTCTGAAGACAGGGACCAGCAACCACCTCCCTGGCCCGGCGTAATTGGGGCAAAACATCAGGAAGTGTAACAAATCCTCTAAACACGCACCACATACTGGGCCCCCAGCATCCATATGCAATCCCCTTCTATTTGCTATTCCTTCCCCCAATGGTAAGTAATTGAAACGGGCTCTGGTAATGGGACCTCTTTGAGATCTCTTATGCGACCAAAACAAATAGTCGTGGATTTCAGTTGTTGATAGTAGAATTGAATTAGGTTAGAGTGCAGACTGCAAACGAAATTGGTTCTTGCAGTCCGACTGTCTTGATAGAAGCATGGTACATATGTGTAATTAGCACAGAGGGCAGGGGGAACCAACCAACCAGGTTCTCGGATCGCGGGCTAAAGATTTCAACATTTCATTAAGACACTGAAACAGCCAGCTACTAAAACTAGCAGAGGCTTCATTTATCAGATTAGATAAATCATAGGTGCTGCAAACAGTGACAGGGTGCTAGTTATTCCAGCACCAGCTACCCCAATTGCTGCCTCGGCACTTTTATTTCACCCAGTAAGTGTGTGCGTCTGTAGTAATCACGCCGCACACAAGCATCACCGAGCCATCGATACCAGGACAACGGGGTCCAGGTCCTACCAGATGACAGCACCAGCCCTGGTGCAACTCAGTATTCAAGCAAACTGCTCATGAACTGAACATTGGCCACTTGTCCACGATCCGCCATGTTACCTTCTCACCACTCAATTAACAGGAACTTATAAAAATCGGTCTACAGAAAGCGACTAGTGGGCCCACGGCCAAAGAACACCACCTGGAGGTGAAAGGCTACAATGCGCATGCAAGCCCGGTGCCTGCACTGAAGTCTTACCGGCTGAAGGATGGCGAGCTTGCCAACACCCTCGTAGAGCCTTTCCTTCCATCCGTGATGGATGGTGTCCATGATTTGGCAAGAACCAGTTTCCAGGGCTGGCAGCCTGGTGTAGGTGTGTGATGCAAGGAGTTCAAAGAGGCCGCCTGAACAGTAGTGCCACCAAGTCAAAGGGCACAATGTCTCTACAAGGCAACAGAGAGGTAGACAACTGACTGTCAGCAGCCCACATCGTTGTGTGGGCGGACCGCTGTTGCGGTCCGTGCGTACAGGACGCTACGCTGGGGCGTGGGAGGGGCGGCACTAGGGGTGCGGCAGTGGCCGCTCTGTAATCAATAAAGAAGGTTGCATGTTTGAGTGGCTCCGCGTGAAATCATTACGCGCGCGAGCGTTCCGGGCCTTGCATAGCCCCAACACTGACAACCTTTAACTTTTCATAATCACATTTTTTGGGAAGGGCCTTTCCAGAAGAAACGATGGTGGACTAATGTTCCTTTTATCGCCTGCTTTCTCTCCAAACAAGGGCATTGCTGCAAGGCATGGCTACCAACCGGGGCATCCGTTGAGGAGTGTGGCAGAGCTGAGAAATGCTGCATTTCAACCGAAACATCCATATCTTACAGATGCGTCAGCTGGCAACTCCAAGATGGCGCAGGATCCTCACCGGCTGGGTTCGCCTCACCAACAAGAGGTCAATGGCAGCCCAAACTGCGCGCCTTCCTTCACCTGTGTGACATGAGTTGGAAAACAACCGAACTACTCATTTCATAAAAATCGCACATTCACTCTCTGAAAGTTTTCATGGAAGGCTGGACTCGCTTGGTCAAAGTTCACATAACTACAGCAACCCAAATGTGTCAATTACAGGAAGTGGGAAGAGGGCGGCACCGACTACAACCTTCTGCTACCAGAAAACAAACCCCTTCATGTGCCCAAGGCGGCTGAAATATCCCAGCAAGGTAGGCTAGACCAGTTCTTTAAGAATCACGGTGAGAGGCAGAGGAATGGAGAGGTTCCCACAGAAGCATCGGTTATTATGGACCTAACGACAAGTTCGCCCAAGGTTACCAGGTAAGAGTAGGAAACCATGCTCCAGTCATGGTTTACCATTTATCCACCAATTGCATTCTGGAACTTGTAGCCTAAGGTGGTTTCTATTAAATAAAATGGACTTCAAACTAAATTAAAAGCAAAGGCCAGAGTGTTCCCGGTGAAGGCGAGTCTTCTGGGAAGCTAATGGTCGTCTCGTGACAAGAGTAGAGCTCATTACACAACTCGACTGTAGTCACGTTATGAATCTCGCAGAAAGGGTGAAGCAAACGCTGTCTCGACTCACAAGTGGATAACAAGCACGCTCATTAAAACGGGAACTCGTCAACTGTAGTTTCGAGGTCAATACGCCGAGTGCCATTAAACTGAGTCATAACAACAACTAGTATCACAGAGGCGAGTAACCTGGCAAGAACCACCGCCATGACAGAATGACAATACCATAGGGGAAGTGGCACTTCCTGGCAGGCGTTCTCTTTCTCAGGTAGATAAATATAGAACAGTGACTTTGCCAATAATAATGAGACTATTTGACTATTAGTCACGTGATAGCGAGCTCAAGCATTCACAGGAGAGCAAAGCAACAACACCTGCCCTTCAGTCAGGAAATAAAGTGCTTTCCCTCTCCTAAAGACGAGATGATGTTTAGGCGCTATAGGGCGAACGCAAGAACAGGAATCGAATTGGATCCATTATAGTTCAACAAGGTGCACTTAAATAAGGCAGACTTATTCATAAAGTCATCAGAGCTTCCCTTAAGAGATTTTAAAACCGATGGCTGTAGCTTTCAGCCTCATACATCGCCCCAAATGGCACTAGAAATTGGAGCGCTAAGAAGTGGGTAGCATTCATAAAGCTTGACATTTGGTACACTTGAATGACAAGCAAATAAAGTTTGTATGGTCCACCTTTGTGGTTGCCCAAGAAGTTAAGCTCAGGAATCCTTGACCCAGCAAGCTAAGAATGGAAACATCGCAGGAGGTCCTTCTAGTCTTCCTGGGGGCATCTTCAAAGACACCACTGAACGATGACCCAGCGTTCACAGTAGCTTCGACTCTGCTATTATATTTCAGGAATACTGAAGGAAGCTCGTCGAGGTACAGCATTGAGGCACATGGGAAACAGCACGGCTCTCCAGAGCAACTGGAATGCCCCAAAGGTGATGGTCCGCAAACCCATGGAGCCTCCGCGTTTGCGTGGACTTTCGAAAGTTCATACGTTTGAAAGTGTGATCTGTATCAAAAAGTTACACAATGGCCCGCATCAATTGGATGATAAAGTTTAGCCCAGCCATGAATCATACTACTAGCCCTGTACAAACTTTCTAAAAAATTAAGATCAAAGGCCACGCACGTGGTCTTAAAAGAAATTTGTGAGGGTCAAGAACCTTATGGTTACCTTCGAGTCATCAGAAATCTCCCTACAACCCTCATAATTAAGAAGCAGCATGCAAGATTTAAGTTGATTCGAGGGTTACAGAGGGTGTTCGGTCCCAACACCCCAAAGATGATTCCCTAAGTGGACTAAAAGACCTGTTGTGGGCCATTGGTGTGGAACTGGTAGATCACAACTTCAAACGGTACGAAGTTGACGACCACCGAGTTGCGAAATAACTCAGTACTACCATTTTCTGTGTTCACCATATCAATATACACCGCCCATTCCATTCGTCCGTACACATTCAATGTACAACACAGTCATAAAAACGACAAATAAGAGACAGAAAAGAAAAAACACATGTCTCTGCCTAGAATGGTTTTTGTGTCTGGACCCCAAGCACCTCGATGGTCTCTAGCTGTTCCCCTACTTCCTCGAGGTTATAAAGTGAAAGCAGTTATAGATGGATACTTCTGTGGACAGATTACAGTAGGGTTGCACTGTATTATGCTCCGGGAACAGCTTATTTAGCACATGAGCTAGTAGTTGTACAGCCAATGTTTGTACTGCACACTATCACCACTGGAGTGGTCCCCTGGCGCTCTAGCCAAGCTGACAATTGCTGTCTTCTCCAGCATGGGGTCTGGCATGGAGCCACATGCTCATGAATATTCCCGGTCGTCAGGCTGGGAATCTTCCGGTAAAAGAAACACACATTTTAACTTTCACTTAAAAACTGTATCTCTCCTTTAAACCAATCACTGTCCTCTGTGTCATACTGCCCCCATCCAATGACAGTCCTCTCCCTAAGCCCCACCTCTGGCGGCCATCTTCTGATTTGTACTGCACGCTTCAGTGTTGGGAGTCCTCGAGTTGGTCTATGAGCTATTTGTACGTTTTTTTGAGGTTTTTGTTTTTTTAGAAAAGTGTGACTTTTGTTCCAAAGAGCCCATGTACTGTTTTCCTCATCTGCCGGCAACGGGGACCCATTGTCGGTGAAGTTCCACATCCCTCAAGGGCAAAGATTCATCGAAGCTTCTAGAAGGCCATCTTGGGCCTACTTCACACCCTGCAACCTTGATGGAGGAGAAGGAGGGAAGGACCCTCTTCAAGCCCTGCACCGAAAGGCTATGGAATGGGTTTGTGGAAGACGAGCACCGGCAATGCTTATACGGTCTGCACCCGCACCACAAGGAGGTGGAGTGCAAGATATGCCTCAGTTTCCTGAAAAAGATGCCGAAAGACAGGCATAGTAGGCTGGCGGCATGGCTTAACTCGAAGAAGGCCTCTGCCCCGAGCAGGGTCATGCCTCGTCCAGGGCCGGCAGGTCCAAGCAGCAGTCCCTCTGGAAAGAGGTCCAAGTCCTTTGAGGTCGCTCCATCTGGGGGGGGTCCAAGATAAGGCCAAGAGCTACAAGTCCGAGTCCGCCAGGTGCGCCGCTGCCGCGAGTACCAGTTTGGTAAGGCCACAATCACCATCACCTTCCGTTTCGATAGCCAGCCTACCATTGAGCTCCTCCTCAAAAACAAAGTCATCTACCCAGTCTAAGCTATGGGAGAAATCGGATAAGCCCAGGGCAGAAGAGGAGACGGTCACGCAGCCCAAGCTGGCTCAACCAGCACTCCCAAACAGATTTTCTCAGTTGAAGGGCATGTCCAGCACTTACACTTGGACTTCCTGACGGAAGTTAGTGGCCTTCATCCATCCCTGCCAAGAAAGGCAGACACCCTTTCCCCATCTGCCAGAAACCTTGGTCAGTGACGTCCGCTGCCACCGTGATGGCATGGTCCGATGCCACTTCCTCTACCTGAAAGAGGGTGAGATCTTTCATCTTCATGTCATCTGGGAGGAACTCCAGGATCAGTCTCAGCTTGTACCACAACTCCCTGTCGAACCTGGCCTGGATCTCTTGGGTGTTGGCTGCCTCGATTGTGGACTCTGCCATGTGTAAATCACTTTCTTCCCCATGGCGTCAATCTTCTTTCCCTCACTGTTCGGGGGAACGGACGACGATATTGTCGGTTCAGCCATGTTTCAACGCGGCAGCCGACACTACGAATTGCACGATTTGCCATGGTGTAGGTTTCTGATGACCTCTTCTGGTGCCTTGCAAGACATAGGAGGTTGTCTGCATAGGCGCTCAGCAAGCGTTCAACTAATACTCTCTGCACAGGTGTCATCTTCTACATTTTCTGTGTTGGTTCTCAGTCTTAAAGCTGCAACCTTTGAATAACCCAGTGGTGACATCATGCATGGGAAGTAGCACTCGGTCCCAAAAGGTTGGGGTACACAGGGAATGATGGATAGCTTGTGAGTAGATGGGCCACAAGTTAAGTGCTCCTCTCACCTGGGGCGAGCTTCCAAGTCTGAATCCCACGGTTGGGCTGACCTCTCTAGTGATCCCTGACCTGAGGTTGGTAAATGGAGGACCATTAATCAGGGTTATAATTAACACTTATTTTTACAGTGCTTAGAAGCTGGGGGAATCCAGCATAAACTGCTAAATAGGAACACAATTTATTATGGTCAGACTCATTAGAAGGGGATAGGAGATGTGGCTGGGTTTCAAATGGGATCCTTTTTAGACTAGACGTAACATTTCTCAGGGGGTCCACCATCCCGTCAGCTCCCAATAGTCCACCTTAAGGATGAGAAACTAAGAACTAACCAACTGCAAGTGGTACAGCTTTCCACTAACTGGATTAAAAAATGTTGTCAGGCCCAGTACGATAGTCACAGTTGTGTCATATTCTACCTCTCCCGCCCTCCCTCCCCTCCTTATCATTGTCAAAGCTCTTGTACTATCTGAAATCTCGTTAGGCCTAGTACCATAGTGAATTTCATATTCTTAATGTCTCAAGGACTTGTAAGAATGTCATTGTATGTTTCCTTGCTCCCTCCCTTGCCTTGAAGCGCTTTGAAACACATGTGTTTATAGGCGCTATACAAATAAACTATCAATATTAATATCAAAATGCAGAAAGTTAGTTTTCAACAAAGCTTTCAAGATGTCCTGGGTAATTGACACATTTTACAAGATCTGGCTCTTAACTCGCATCATTCATTATTTTGTTGATAGCCGATCACCTGCCCGCCCCCGCCTATAAGCGTAGACCTAAAAGTACCACAATGCACTTTGGCGCTAGGTTTAAACCCAGGACTGGCTGAGCATTTTACAACGGACGTGGTCTAACTTAAGAGGTCATTAATCTCTTTCCGAGTTTTACATGTGTGGCACCAGCTTTCAGGCATGGCTTGATCCACTCATCATATTAGTTATTCATAAAACATGACGTGAACACATTAAACACATAATGAAAGTATGGACATGAATTGGTGGTTGCCAGTTTAAGAAAATGGTTTGGTTTTGTACTGGGCCCCTGTTAATAGTGAGGTTGCGGGACCCTTCCACACACACATGAACAGTGTTAAGTTATCTTGCATTGGTTTAGCACCCGCTGCCACCGTTTATGGCGTCAAAGCACTTTTACCGGTCAATAAGGCATAGGGAGGGGCATGATGGAACATTCAGTAGTGGTAGGGTGGAGCAAAGTCGGGTAGATAATCGTGCTGAGGGGGAGGGATACACAAGGTGCTCAGGGAGGCATGAGAAGGAAAAGGTGGAGGAGCTATGTGTACAATTGGACCACATTTATCGTGGACTGTATTGTAAGGGGCACAGTGCAATAGCTGGAGGAGAGGACCTCTCTGCGCATAGGGGTATGTCTGGAAATGCCTCACTGCATGGGTAGCCGGGGCATGTGGAAGCCATGCCCAAGAAAATAGCAGGCAATGCCCCACTTACTTCCCTACCCCCCGACCCCAACATAAAAATCCGAATTTGCCAAGTTTGCAAAAGCTTGCTCTAAAGCGATTACAAAAGCTTGAATGTTTTGTTTTTCTAATTCATGTCATGGTTACCAAAACCTTAGGCTTGTGTGCAAGTCCTTTGGGGAAACTATATTGGGGCAAGAATGGGACCATTTAGCACTGAGGAGTAAAGCACCCAGCTCCCTAAAACTGGGGCATTCACAGCTCGCTCTGCTGCCAGGCCACACAAGCAAGGGCTGGCGAGAACAAGCAAGCCTGGAAAACGTGTTGGCATCCACTCGAAAACGTTAGACGGAGGGGACTCGGCCCCTCTAGGTATCTACTGGGGGCGGGCTGAAAATCTCCAGCCCCCACACAGTCGCCGCCTATGCATGGTACATATCCGACACCAACCAGTAATGGATTGGGGACTGTATCTAGCCCCTATGACGCAAATCGGAAACTTGGGTGGAAAAGTCGCTATTTCTTTGGAGTGCTCTGGTTCAAATGCCTGTGGGGCCACATTAAAGCATTTACGGATCAAGTGAGGGCCATTGTAGAACCCCCGTCCCTCCCACCTGTCCACATTACAAGTACTCTGTGTCCCATGGCAACTCTTCCGCAACACTTTCCTTGAATCCCCTGCGCATCCAACTTCCACGTGTGATGTAGTGGACGAGTACATGTCAGCTGCCCCGATTAGCCAGGTGGTGTATCCTCACCAGCTGAAACAAGGGGGTTCTCAGTTTCTCTACTACCGGCCTATATCCCGGGTTAGAGTCTCAACCAGAGTCTTTAGCTCACCATCCTTTCACAGAAGAGACATTTCCACTACATATATCAGTCTTTGTCCTGCCCACAGGCAGTCCAGCACCGAAATAATAATAATAATTTAGCATTTACATAGTGCTACGAACCCTCAGGTATCTGAGCGCTGCTTATTATTACCCACGGTGTGTGGTGCACATTTATTGACTTCGGAAGGATGAAAGACTGAGTTTGGCCCTGCCGGAATTCGAACCTGTGTCAGCAGGCTCTGCACAGATGTCAAAGCGAGCACTCTACTCGCTGTGCTCTTGGACCAACTGGAATCGCCTGGCAATTCTCTTCTGAACATGAGTACCAACAGCAACCCTAGACACGTGTTTCAGCCTGATTGGGCCTCGTCAGTGAGGTGGAGCTGTGCCTCTCTAGGAACAGTGAGCAAGGGTTCCACGTCTGGATTACCCTAGTATTTGTATTTTATTGAATTTATATAGCCCTTTACTCCAAAGTGCTTTACATGAGAACAAGTAAACACAGAGCAAGCATAAGATGACAATTGAACCACAACCTGATAACAGCATAAAGAACAACTTACAATATTACAGCGGAGAGAAGGGTGTAGGAGGGGGGAGGTGAAAAATGGAGTGGCAGGTGGAAGAGGAGTTAAGGAAGGGGGAAAGAGCAGGAATGTGATGGAAGAAGTTAGGTGAAAGTGAGACAAGAATCAAGCGGGGGAGGGGAGGAAGGGGAAAAAGGGATGGAGAGAGTTAGGAAGAGGAGGAGTATGAGGTGAGTGTAAAGGGGAAGGGAGGAGGTAGGGAAGGAGTGGTGCTAGGGAGGAGAGTGGAAGAGGTAAGATTTTAGAGAGGAGTGAAAGGAAGGGTAGGAGGGAGAAGAGCAGATGTGATTGGGGACGCAGTTCCAGTGGAAAGGAGCAAGGAGTTGGAAGGAGCGGGAGGGGGCGCAGGGTGGAAGAGGAGGAGAGAGTAGGAAAAGATTAGCAGAGCGGAGAGGACGAGAAGGGGTGTGAAAGGAAAGAAGGGAGGAGAGGGAAGGGGGGAAAGATTATAGAGGGATTTGAAAACAAGACAGAGGAACTTGGGCTTGAGTTGGGAGTGGAAAGAGAGCCAACCTAGAGATGTGAGGGAGGAGGAGATGGAGTCAAGTGATGAGAGAAGGGATAGAGAGCGGATGGCAGAGTGGTAGATGGATTTGAGAGGGGAGAGATGGGAGGAGGGGAGTCCAAAGAGAAGGGAGGAACAGTAGAAGAGTACGGAGGTAATTAAAAGTTTAGTGGCATGAAAGGTAAGGAGGGGTTGAATTGTACGAATCTTATAGAGGTGAAAGCAATAGGATTTAGCAGTGACAAAATGGGGTGAGATAGAGCGAGGTGAGAGTCAATATGGAGACCGAGGTTGCGGGAGTGGGGAGAGAAAGAGAGCTGGGCGGGGGGAAGAGAATGAAGGGGGAGGGAGGAGGGACAGTGATAGCAGGGAAGAAAAGGAGTTCAGTTTTATCAGTATTCAGAGTAAGGAAGCGTGAGGACATCCAGGATTTAATAGCAGAAAGGCAAGAAGAGGGTTTATCATGAATGTCAGGAAAGAAGGAGGAGAAAGAGAGGAAGAGTTGGGTGTCATCAGCATAGAAATGGTGCGAGATACCAAAAGAGGAGATAATAGGTATAATAAAAATAATAGTAACTTATTTCACCAAGTCTCATTATCCCTGCAAATCACTTAACGACTGAAGGGCTTGGACTGGCCTACAGGGCAATGCCCAAACTACAAACACAAGATGCTAGTTTGGGCCAATTTTTTGGTTGAAGCGGGCCACCTTTTTGGCCCATATGCGGCTAGTAGTTTTGACCAGTGTTACTATATAAATAGTCTTAAAAATGCACGATTTGCAACACATAGTATCAACAACCTTCCTTCTGGGTACTAAACAGTCTGTCCCCAAAAGGAACGAATTTCCATTTGCAACTGTGGGCCACTTTTTCCAACGGTGCCCACGACAATGTTATGCCCCAAAGTGAAACTAGAGTCCTTCTGCTGGGCAGAACAAATAAACAACCCTTCATCGCCAGACTTTCCATAGCTGTAACTAGTGCGTTCCCTAATCTTGCAGGCACAGTGTTGCAATACAGTATGTAAAAAAAATTACATGTTAAGCAGGAAAAAAAACTTTTTTCATTAGATAAAATTCGGGTATATTGGCTTTGCCAATGCTTGCTACTGAAGAATGCCCCGCTGTGGTTATGCAGGTTCACTTTCCCATTCTGGAAGAATCGTGCAACTTTAATATCTGAACCACAGATTCGTGTCAACAGCAAGCATGACGCGAAAGGGCTGCAGACGAGCAACCCATCAGTGCCACAGATTCGTGTTAACAGCAAGCATGACGCGAAAGGGCTGTAGACGAGCAAACCAGCAGTGCCACAGATTTGTGTCAACAGCAAGCATGACGAGAACGGGCTGCAAACGAGCGACCCAGTAGTGCCACAGATTTGTGTAAACAGAAAGCATGACGTGAAAGGGCTGCATGCAGAAGAGCGACCCAGCAGTGGCACAGATTCGTATCAATAGCAAGTATGACGTGAAAGGGCTGCATGCAGAAGAGCGACCCAGCAGTGCCACAGATTCGTGTCAATAGCAAGTATGACGTGAAAGGGCTGCATGCAGAAGAGCGACCCAGCAGTGCCACAGATTCGTGTCAATAGCAAGTATGACGTGAAAGGGCTGCATGCAGAAGAGCGACCCAACAGTGCCACAGATTCGTGTCAATAGCAAGTATGACGTGAAAGGGCTGCATGCAGAAGAGCGACCCAGCAGTGCCACAGATTCGTGTCAATAGCAAGCATGACATGAAAGGGCTTCAGATGAGCAAACCAGCAGTGCCACAGATTCGTGTTAACAGCAAGCATGACGCGAAAGGGCTGTAGACGAGCAAACCAGCAGTGCCACAGATTTGTGTCAACAGCAAGCATGACGAGAACGGGCTGCAAACGAGCGACCCAGTAGTGCCACAGATTTGTGTAAACAGAAAGCATGACGTGAAAGGGATGCATGCAGAAGAGCGACCCAGCAGTGGCACAGATTCGTATCAATAGCAAGTATGACGTGAAAGGGCTGCATGCAGAAGAGCGACCCAGCAGTGCCACAGATTCGTGTCAATAGGGCTGCATGCAGAAGAGCGACCCAGCAGTGCCACAGATTCGTGTCAATAGCAAGCATGACATGAAATGGCTTCAGATGAGCAAACCAGCAGTGCCACAGATTCGTATGAACAGCAAGCATGACGTAAAGGGCTGCAGACGAGCGCATTGGAGGAGAAGGTATCATTCCCACCAGGTTCAACCTCATAAAACGACCACTCATGACGTTTGCACCTAAAACACCTCAATCCCCAAGAGCGCTTTCCCAACTAAACATCACGATTTAGGGATGATTCAAAAGTAAACAAAGAAATTGCCACTTCACTAAATGAAGTTCACGTTTATTCGGGCCAAGTTAGCAACCCTTGCCTCTTACCTTTTGCCTGCAATTCGAGGCCAGTTCAGACTTGGAAGGAGAACCGTCATCACCTTGATCAGCTGTAATCTGTGGGTCCCCAGCAGGCCCGGACTGACCTACAGGGCAATGCACGAACCGAAATGCAGGTGTGGGCCAGTTGTTTTGGTCCAAGGGGGCCAGTTTGATGCTACTTCAAATGCAGCTACAATTTTTGACCAGTGTTGCTGAATAAATATTCTTTAAAATGCACAATTCGCATAGCATTTTATCCACACAAAAAAAACTCTCCCTTGGGTGCTATTCAAACAGTCTGTCACAAAAAAATGTCTAGCCATTTGCAACAGTGGGACCCTTTTTCCATTGGTGCCCAGGGCAATTTTAGGCCCCAGTCCGACCCTGGTCGCCAGTGAGGCTCCCACCTTCAGAACGGCATCATTGGAGGGGCCTGCATGGTGGGCGCCATTTCATACTTGCCAACATGACCCATCCAATCTGTAGGTACTTATCCAGCCCTATTTTTTTTCATTGTATTCTGGGATTTGTAGTTTCACTTTTCCCATTATAAAACTCGGACTAGAAGTCCCAGAATGCAAAGAAAAAACCAGGACTGGATAAGCACCTACAGATTGGAATGGGTCGGCAAGTATGCCATTGTATGACTGGCAACCGGTGCTAAAGGGGCGCTTTCGTCAAGGTGGGTCACAGCAAAGCTGCGTAGTCGGACAGAACAAGAAGGACCTTGCCACATTAGCAACAGGACCACGCAGCGAGGCTGTCCCAGAGCTTAGAGACTCCCATAGTGGCAGCCACCCCGCGATGGATGCGGTTACCCGACGGCAAAGGGTTAATGCCAGCCTGCCCGTCATAGAGGCAGGTCACTAGTGACGTTTGTTCGGGGAAGAGGGGAGTTATGGGTAAGGCGCGAGAGCGCCAGTTCACTGTTGGAGTTAGAAGAATAAAGATACGTTTGTAAAGCACTCTTGTGTGTGCGTCCTCCTTTCCATGATAGACAGCAACATTGGTGACGAGGACTCGTCCTGCACTACACAGGAGTCCTCCTACTCCTCCTCCTCCTCCTCCTCCTCCTCGGCAGTACGCCGTGGTTTCCTCCTTCTTCACTCGCCATGGCAGGCGCTTTCGCACACGCGTGCAGAGCCGACCCGGCAGCCCACAGAGTCTCCTCCTCCGCCCAGTGAGGTCCCCGCGGATGCTACGGCCTGGAATTCCGCCAGGCCGATCTCCTCCTCCTCCTACAAGTGTGAAGTGTGGCGTGCAGTCGCGAAGTAGGGCCTCTGCCTCCTTCTCTCCAGTACATTTCACAAGCACTGTGAGCAGCTCGCCCGGAAACAGCGGTGCGCTTTGCAGGTTATCCACGTGCACACGTGTCCGCTTTTGGTCCCAGCGTACCCTTTGAGCGTGAAAGCAGCCTGGACACGTGTGGAGACACACCCGGAGGGAGCTATCCACGTTTATTTTTCCTTCTGTGGCGCTGACCAGCATCGAGCAGCTACGACCTCCTACATGGGTGAGAGCTTATTCAAACCCCATACAACAGCCTACATTCCTGTGTGGAAGGTCCACCTCTTCGCTGTCACTGGATCACAGCGCCTGTGTGCAAACACTGCGCGCCTGTCTTGGCGCACCCACACCTCCACCCTCCATTCCAAAGGTGCTGATCGTGCGCTACTGCCATTATGAGCAATCCACCATCTCCCCAGCCTGCTCGCGCAGCAAAGTCCATACAGTTGAGGATGTTACTGCCATTCAACTTGACGCCCCAAGCCACGAAAAGGCCCAGATGGACTGAATGGATGGAGGATTTTCACCATTTTGTGCGAGGTTCATGTGACGGTGACTCCCCCAACATCAGGAACATCTTCCTTAATCTGGTGGGGGGTGAGATAAAGATGATCGTAAAAACAATTCCTGCAGCAGAACAAAACAATTTTGTGGAACTAAAAAAAGCACTGGACAAACTCCTCATAATTGAAGTAAATAGGGATTACGAAAGATACCTGTTCAACCAATGTACGCAAAGGCCACCGGAGACAGTCGATGAATTCATAACGCGCCTCAGGGTGAAAGGAGCACATTGCCAATTTGATGCGTTTTCCCTCGAGGAAGCAATACGCCTCAGGATCATAGAGTGCTGCCTCTCGCCCGCACTCAAGAAACAATTGCTGAAGAAACCACTCACCATCCCTGAAGTTAGCGAACTTGCACGCATGCATATACGAAAGGGTCGACGCCCAGGCCGCCTCCATGAGTGGCAACAACAACCCCAAGCATGACACCACCAAACTCATAGCCGCTTTTCAGTCACCTTGCCAAGGAGTCAGGGGCCCGCAATCAGTCAGAGCTCAAGCCCCACAGGTTCCGCGCCAACAGAGGCAATGCTACCGTTGCGGAATGGCATTTCCACACTCGGGGTCATGCCCAGATCTATCGCAACGATGCACCAACTGCAGACGTGAAGGACATTTTCACTCGGTGTGCAGAGAAGGTATACCATTTCCGCCAATGCGCCCACAAGCACCCAACAGGATGCTTTTCCGCCCACCGTCTTCACAATATCGACAACAGAGATACTACCCGCAGGGTCAACGCCGGTTTGTCAGAGCTATCGATGAGTATCAAGGACACGAATATCCGTTGGGTCCCGAGTACGCAGATCAACCATGATATATGACGGATGAATGACAATCCACCGGAAGACCATGGGGACGAAGGTTACTATCATGACCCTCTGGCGTACACTCTCAATGCTTACTATGATGCACACGCCCAGGATGAGTATGTCAATCTCATACTTGACAACGAGGAAGCCATAGAAGCTCCCAAAATACCCATCAAGATGGGGACCAACCTGTTTGAATTCATGATAGTCTCTAGCGCCACGGTAAACATCATGGGAGAGCAAGACTATGCCAAGATGCCAAACCCACCAACGCTTGAGCCGTCACACTCACAAATCTTCCAGTGGGGGGCCTCTACACCACTGCAGACCATTGGACATTTCACACGCCGGCTCCTCCTGAACGGCCATCAGGTGGACACCACCATCCATGTCATTTGCTCACTCATTAGGAGTCGGTGCCTACTTAGCTATCACACAGCCTCTCGCCTGGGACTAATTGAAATCCACGTAAAAACAGGCAACACCATCACGGCTACGACAAAGGGATGAAACCAGGAACATCACATTGGGGAAATCACCTGCAGCCAATCCAATAAACATCACACAAGAAGACATCATGCAGAAATTCCCAGAGATATGTTCGTGCCTGGGAAAACTCAAAGATCCCCCTGTCAGGCTGCACATAGATCTGTTGGAGTTAGAAGAATAAAGATACATTTGTAAAGCACTCCTGTGTGTGCATCTTCCTTTCCATGATGGACGGCAACAGACGCCAATGCCAGAGAACGGGCCACGTGCGGCCAGGCTTCACCAGAACATTAGGGCTGCTTCCAATTTATTGTAATACTTTGCAAACTTGCCTTGAGGTTGTGGGGACAATGGGGCGATTCCCATAGAGAAGAAACTTGGGACAAGAGGAAGAGTCACCCAAAAAGAAACTGGGCAAAAGGTTAGTTTACTCTCGGTGGACACCTTTACGGTTCTAGATAGCGGTTATGGTATGTTGATTATTACCGCGCAGCGCAACCATTTGCATGGTCGCCAGGCGCTCACGTGGCTCTGTAAGAGAGTGGGTAGGGTCAGTTAGTGGGGGGGAGAAAGGATAGGATAGCGGTTGTGCTCTTCTGTTGGTGCTTGCAGAACCAGGAGAAACTGGTGTCTGTGCGTGCTGGCTTTCGGAGTGCGTTTGGAATGTGCACAGTAGAGTTACTGTGTCTGGGGTAACATCCAGTGTCTGGGTGGTTTGTTATTTGCGGTAACTCAGGAGGCATTTGGTATGAGGCCTGTACAGCGCTGAACATATGTCTTGGGGGGATAGCCCAGGGGCAATGTGCCCCACCTTAGAAGCAAGACAACGCAGAGCAACCCAGGTTCGATCCCGGGCGCTTGGGAACCTCTGGGTATTAAGCGTGCTACAAATAAACAATTAGAAGAAGAGATGTAGGAGTGCAGAGTGTTGAATTCCAGCCTTTGCTCGACCCGAGACGTACATGAAGGCTGCGGCGGTGCAGGCATGGGTAGGCCTCTAGACAGGGCAGCTTTTTCACCAGGAGTCCCGGGCGCATTCACGCAGAGAGAGTGCGCTACAAACTGCGCATTTGAGACTTAGCACGGATCATAAAACTGTTATTCCGCGCTTTATTCCGATTCCCACACTTCCTTATGGTTGTGATAAAAGCGGCACCATTTTTTTGGGGGGGGGTGGGAGGAAACTGTAAAATGGGCCTACACTGTAAATTTGAGTAGACCCCAAATTGCTTCATGGGCACGCATTGATCATTATAAGTTTTTCTAGATAATGGCGTCTTGAGCAGTGATGGGATCAATAAGTCAAAGAGTCCACATCTTATTCATCAGTCGAGCAAACTGTCTGACCCGCCCAGCACTTGACACTTGATGTGGCGCTTACCCTTGCACTTGCTACCAGCAGGCTGCACTTGTTATTTATTTATGTATTGTCTTTATTTATTTACTGTTTATTCTATGCACTGCACTGTGCACCCTCCCACCCCGTTTCCCTTTCCCCCCTGGCCTGCACTTGCGCGATCTTAATGTCATTAGGCCTAGTAGGACCGTTGTCTCTGTCTTGCCTCTGTTCCCTCTCCCTTGCCTCGTCGCGCCTTGAAGCACGTGTATAGAAGCCTTATAAATGCCATATCATATCATATCCTGGGAAGTTTCCTATCTCTGTGATTCAGTTGCCCTGCCTGCCAACACTGTGAGGCCAACACGACCATGAGCGCGCCCACCGATGAAAAGCAGCGAGTCCCACTAATCGGACCTCCCAGTATGGCTGCGCCACATTAATACTCCATTGCTGGCCCAGTGGACACACATAAACTGGGCACTGCTGGGGGCATCAAGGTGCCACACTCCGTATGAGCGACTGCGGCTGTGGAACATACATTTTTAGAATAAAACACTCTTAATATAATATAAAATATAGAACACCTTTGGCATTTACTCCGTTTTCTTTTTTACACTCCCGTCCAGTGATTGGCGACAGGCCCGAAAATCTTTACGGATTATGCATGCGATCAAGCGCCTTAACAGTACGCGCTTCATTTCCTGGCCTCCGGATGCCCTCTGACCCGAACGGCTTCAGGGCACTTTGGCACCATCTTTGAAGTGCAAATGGAGATGGCAATCGTGGAAATTAAAACGATTCGTCTCTGCTACTTGACTGTAGCAAAGAGTGCAAGTGAGCGTTAGTGAGTGCGATCAAGTGTGTGAGCGAGTGGGGGGTGAATGAGCCAGAGTGCGTCGGCGATGAGTGGGTCAGAGTGGGATTGACAGAGTGAGTGAGTCAGAGGCATTGCTAGGGGCGGTGGGGGCTATATAGCCCCGGGTCTTTTGGATGTAGCCCCGGTTAGAAGCTCAGGGGCTACAACCGAAAGGCTACCTTGCCCCCAGTCCCGACATTAGCGTAACCCGGATCTTTTCCAGATTTAGCAACACCCCTGGAGTGAGTGGAGCGGGCGATTGAGTTTGAGTTTGAGTGTATGTGCGAGCGTGTTTGTTTAAACATTTGTCTGCTTTCTCCCTCCACCAAACACAGAAAGCTATTTGCTGATCCGAGCTGCCCTTCTGCAGGCCGCTTGCAGAATGCCTATCCTTGCAGGGGTATGGGGGCGAGTGCCACGCAGGCGGGGTTTAGCGTTGACGCACGTGAATGTGGCCTTCCACAGATTTTAAGATAACCCGGTCTGGGTTTGTGAAGGATGTCCCTGCGTAGGGACTGCCCAGTTCCCCATTCATGCTGCTACTGGAAGGTACCCTTGCCTGCCAAGCGGGTCTGGAGGGATTTATTGGTGTTTGGACAGGCTTGAATGCACTCCTGGCCTTCCACTTCTATCCTCTTATGTTGTTTCAACTCCTACTTCCAATTTTCATTCTTGTAAACAAAGACCAGTGTTCACTTTTGCAATCGGTTTGCTCCCTTTCGTTTCATCTGCGTGTAGATTTACTTTCCCCTCCGCCTTCTATGTTCTTATGTGTAATATCCCCGGGTGCAAGGGATTTGAAGCAGCAAGATGATGACATGTAGTCCTCTGTATATCCCCCCCCCCACCCCAACCCCCCCGCGCTAGCAGTACTCATTTAGGAAAATGGCCACATCGCCTGTTCACCTGCAAAGGCAGACTCTGTAACCTTTCTGAACTCCAGATTATCCTGGTGCGTCCCAGGTTGAGAAGGGTAAACAAGGCTGGATTATGCAGATTAACTCCCAGAAGCGCTCAAGCCAAGAGGAACCCAACTCCCCACAACGCGCTTTCCAGCCCATTAAAGTTCCCGTTAGGCCTCGAATGCTTCCAACAACCGGGTCACGGCCCTTGCGTAGCGTGGAGCCACAGACCAAAAGCCACCCAGATTTAAGAGTGACCGTAGTTCCTCCCAACTTTCCAGACTATAGAACTTGGCTGTTCCTGGCCTAGGGAGTAAGTAGAGCGTGCACTCGCCTGGTGCTTTCGACATCACTTGAACACATCAGGGAAGTGCAGGAAGCCCTCAAAGCCAGTTCTTAAGGTGCCAGACAGCCTCCATGTACAGGCTTTATAAATGGACTGTTGTCCCCCCATCCCCAATTGAGGCTATTGTTCCCAATGTTGAATGTCTCCTTTGACCTCGCTAGGCTGCCAAGCATTTACAACCTTACCTCGAATTTAACTCTCCCATAATGCATTGCAGTGGATTACTTTCTAATTCACCTCGTATAAGAGCAACACTCATTCTCTCTTTTCTGCCCAAGGCCATTCTGGTCTGGCTTGGGCCGTAGGTGGGTTCTTTTGTCAAACTCGCCTTTTGTGTCCCCAGCAGTCAGGCACACAGCCAATTTCTGGCTCTGACACCTCTGTTACAGTCTCTTCTTTACCAGCACCTCCGCCAGCTGGCTGCAGAAGGAAACCCAATTTGATTGTCTGGTTAGTAGCCCCAACAATTCCCAGGAGCTCTTGAGCACACTACAAGGTCATCACACATCCACAAGAGGACTTAACAGAACCCCACCAACCATGCAAGTAATGGTCTCCATAATAGTTCTGCTGGGCAGTAAGGGAAGCTCTCGTCCCCTTTGATTGCATTCTGCTGGAGAGTAAGGGAAGCTCTCATCCCTTTTGATTGCATTCTGCCGGGCAGTAAGGGAAGCTCTCATCCCTTTTGATTGCATTCTGGCAAGCACTAAGGGATGCTCGCATCCCTTTTGATTGCATTCTGCCAGGCAGTAACGGAAGCTCTCGTCCCTTTTGATTACATTCTGCCAGGGAGTAAGGGAAGCTCTCGTCCCTTTTGATTGCATTCTGCCGGGCAGCAAGGGAAGCTCTCGTCCCTTTTGATTGCATTCTGCCGGGCAGCAAGGGAAGCTCTCGTCTCTTTTAATTGCATTCTGCCGGGGAGTAAGGGAAGCTCTCGTCCCTTTTGATTGCATTCTGCCAGGCAGCAAGGGAAGCTCTCGTCCCTTTTGATTGCATTCTGCCGGGCAGTAAGGGAAGCTCCCGTCCCTTTTGATTGCATTCTGCCGGGCAGTAACGGAAGCTCTCGTCCCTTTTGATTGCATTCTGCCGGGCAGTAACGGAAGCTCTCGTCCCTTTTGATTGCATTCTGCCAGGCAGTAAGGGAAGCTCTCGTCCCTTTTGATTGCATTCTGCCGGGCAGTAAGGGAAGCTCTCGTCCCTTTTGATTGCATTCTGCCGGGGAGTAAGGGAAGCTCTCATCCCTTTTGATTGCATTCTCCTGGTCAAACCACTGAACACTACATTCATTCCCGCGATCTCTAAACCCAGCCCATTTATACCACTTTCACTGGGAGTGGCAAATTCTTCTGACAATAGTGCATTAAATACTCCCTTTCGGAGCTTAGAAGCAATGAAAAAGCGCTAGATGAAGCTCCATGCTAAAACATGGCTTTATTGCAGTGGTCGGCATATATGAGACTATATGCCAAACGCCTGTCATCTGGTCTCTGAATGTCATAGGTCTGATCATTTTGAAATACAGCCCGATAAGTAGACATGCATCAAAGTATCGTTGACATATCTGACAAATGTGCATGCCAATATACATGCGATTGCATGTTATTCAATAGTTGTGTTTTCTGCACTTATAATAGCAGAGCCCTTAATGGTAGACAGTTGCCCTTATGCGTCAGACTGCACTAGCCATGGTTCTACTGTTGGCGCTGTGCCCCACAGCCGAGTCGCCTAAAATATTCAGTCCAGCCGTCACATAGTCTCTGCACACCACACCGCAACACTCTGCAAATTATAAAAAGAATAGACTAGTCTATGTACAAACCCCTTCCTTTTCCCCTCTCAGCCATTCTATTTCGGACGCATACTGGCTCGGATAGAACTTCCCCGGGGCTCAGTGTCAGCTGTCCCAGAATTAAGACTCTGGAGTCGTGCCCTCGGGCACAGCTAAGCCACACCCAGGAGGAGTGAATGTTCTTACCGACACGGCCTGCTTGAGCGCATCTCGGGACCCACACACACCCCGGACGCACCAATTGTACTTGGAAGAGTTTGGATCATCTGCATGAATGCGTGCAAACATATCACAATTTATCATGTGACAACATTTACACAGAGCCTGCACGGAAGCGTGCCAAATTCCCTCCGCTCAGATGCCACGCCCCTAATCTTCTTTCTTCACAGGTTGGACACGAAATCCCCTGACTGGGATATTACACACCAACCTTTGGAAAAAGCCTAGGCTCGCCGGGACCCCTGCGGTGGTGGTTTGGTGCAGCAGAAAAGCTCTACAATGTAACATTTTAGAAACTGCCCCAATGCCAGTTGCCACAAGCTGCATACATAGATTCCCTTACACTGGTGCATGGTTCATTTTCTAATGAAGAAACCAAAGTGCGTAGGCAGCAGAGCAAGCGATAGGAGCAGGCATGGTCAGAACTCCCACCAACGCATGCAAACCCTTGTGTGAGAACAAAAATCCTTCATTAACCCGATCCCGTAAATCCGTACCCATCAGTCCATAGCTCCCTGAGGCCCAAAGAGTAGAGTAGAAAACCCACTTAACACAACCTTTTAGAAACTCTGTAATGGTAGCACTCCTTGCCCTTCCAAGGTCTACTGTCCTGCAGCGGAGACACAGGCACCACAGCGGACCTCCCCACACTTCCTGCTATAAACTACCCACCGCTCTGGACTGTGAAACGGAGCCTGAGGTAACCGGACAGACTCAAATTAAGCCCGGGCTTCCAATGCGGACCACCCGGCCACCAGCCTTGTAGGACAGTGGGAACCAACGGGACATGAACTACAAGGCAAGGTAGATGACTTTTGTTGTCATTTACAGCTCTACTTCACGCGGGAAGGTATGGTCCCACTCGCTGTGTACAATGATGCATTACTATTAAAAGTGTTGAGCAAAGTGGGGTTTCACACAAACATTGAGAATTTAGCAGCTCTCAGATTGTATAGCGCTGAGAGAACAGACCGCTCCACTATGACCGAATGATGGAAAGCCCAGCGCAGCAGTTCTAAGCCCATGCACGTGAACATGGACTTCTGTGGAAGTTCACAATCAACAAAACGGAACGCTGCCTCGTCCCTGCTCCTAGGATCATCGAGAGGCCGCTGTAAATAAGCCATGGGCCGCCATCGAGGCTGCATGGAGTCTTCTCTCAGGCCGAGGGAGACACTGAAACAGACGTCACACATCCCTCCTCCCCAGGGATCATTGGCTTGCACAAGCAACAACAAACGCAGCCCTGGAAAATCCGATAACACAGTGTCCGGAAAACAAGCCGCTTTCTCGCCTTACACTTCCTTTCCCGCCTTCACCGTGCCCGCGCCCGTCATAACGCCAAGCTCCTTTCACAGTTTGCTCACCATCTTAGACAGCGATAGGAAGGGAGGTTTCAGAAAGAGTCAAGGCTGTTTCCTCTTTTCAACCCAAACAGTATAATTTCAAGCCACTGTGAGGGGTCAGAAAGGAAAGTCGGACACAAAATGGTCCTGTTTTGATTATATACTTTTATTCAACTTAAATGGGTTGGGAAAATGCCTCTCTGGTCCTCTTCTAAAGTGCAATTTCCCTACTTAAAACCAAAACAAAGGATCTGTCTTTGTCAGGATGTCAGAAATCAAAAGCCGTCCTGGTGTCAAAACGTCTATCCTGACCCTCACTCTACAAACAAAATAAAAGTGAAAAGGGAAATGTCTAACGTGTTATTTGCAAAAAGTGTTCTCAAAAATAGAACAGCTCCAATGTAAAGGTTCTTCAAGATGGAAAAGATCTTAATTCCAGAGGGCGATCTTCTTCCCCTGGATCCTTTACTGTTTCCACAAATGCCTTTGGGTCGAACAGTTCTCCGACTCTTTATTGGCCCACAACAATCCCGTTCCATAAAAAAATGATCAGCCTTATAACTTCTTCTTTAACAAAAGACAAGCTCCTTCTTTGTTTAACTAAGTGTTTCTGCGTGACACTCCTTGTAGTTTTGCAATTTGCCTGGTACACTCCCCTGCCAGGGCTTCTCTTGCATTCACAGCTGCCTGGTGTATGCGTGCCAGGACGTCCCATATATTATAGTTCCTCTTTACATCCAAGTAGCATATACCTTTCTTAACTTGGTTTATCTACTTGTTCTCACAGTGCTTTTAAACATTCCCCACATTTGCATTCACTTCTTATTGGGGTTTGGGTTGGCACTCTGGCCTTTCAATTCAAAAACAATCTTTTGTTATTTCACTTTGTTACTTCACAATGTTCAAACCCTCTTTGGTGCAGTCACCAAACCGCCCCATGGTACCCACTCTGCTTGGGCAGACTTATCAGCTCTGTGTAGCGCTGTTTGACTTGCTCGCGCTTAAGCGGCGCACCTCAGCAGCTTGCTTCCTACTCAGGGTGGCTCTGACGTCTCTCCAGCCTCTCTCACAGTCCGCTCCTGCACGCCAGCTTCTCTCTCTCGCGCTCCGATAAGAGCGCTGCTGCTTCTCTTGGCTGCCAGGCACCCAGGAATCCTCTCGCTGTTCGTAGCGTTTCCACAGCATGCCTTGCTCGCACCACGTTACGTTCGTTCTTGGCTGCCAAGCTCCTTTGCTCTGCCACACAGTTTCGCTCCTCAATATTCAGTCCGCCTTCAATGGAGATGCCACCAGTGGCGTAACACAAAATGTGGGGGCCCCCCTGCGAGCCATGCTGAGGGGGCCCCCCAACTCGGCAACAAATCACGGGTTGCGCCACACTCTGGGCCGGCCTAGACTGTCACGCTTGCACAATACGCATGAACGTGCTGCTGAAGGGGTATGCCGCACACTGCACTAGGAAAAACATATAAATATGTGTTTTAATGCAATATACAGCGCACTTTCTGAGATAAATTGGCTATAAAGCCAGAGTGTTTGCAATTGTTTTGCAGGGTAACACAATCCAATACATGCAAGTCACCAACAGTGCACAGGAACATTAATGCTTCCAACTGGCTGCACAATGTAGACCAGCGTAAACACGTAATAACATTATAGTACAGAATGCCAGGCCACATTTAGACATACCTAGACTGTTTTCAGCAAAATGCCAGTCAAAGCAATAACACTCATCAAGAAGAGAGCACACAATAAAGCATGTGTCTCCATGGCCTCGAACAACACGGCCAAACTCTTTAAAATCTGCAAGGAACTGGTCAATCCTGTTGTGGTTTATACCTCTTCTGTTCCTTCCCATGCCCTCTGTACAGCTCTGGCCTCTCATTTCTCTGCTAAATCTCAGGACATCCTGTCCTCTATGTCCTCTTCCTCTCTCGGCCCATTTTGGCCATCTCTTCTCTCCTCCTCCTTTTTCCTCTTTCTCTCTGACAACACCTGACGAGGTTTCTAGACAAGTCCGATCTATGAAAGTGTCGTCCAAACAGGTGCTCCGCTGCTCCTCCAGAACCATCAAAGCCCATATTGACACCCTTGCTCCAGCCTTGGCCGATTTCTATAATCACTCTTTCGCCACTGCAATGTTCCCCTCTCCCTTTGAGCACTCCCTTGTGCACCCACTCCTCAAGAAGCAGTCTGCTGATCCTACCTGCCGGAAAACTATCGCTCAATCTCCACCTTTCCTGAGCAAACTCTTGGAAAAGCTTGCCATCTCCCAGCTTACTCTCCACACTGAATCTGTTGGTTGTCTCCATGACCATCAGTCTGGCTTCAGAGCTGCCAGAGGCATGGAAACTGCTCTCCTTAACACCTGTGCTGCTCTCTAACCTTGATTCCAGCATTCCTTCTATTCTCATCCTTCATCTTTCCTCTGCTTTCGACAGGGTCAACATCGCCATCCTGATCAATCGACTCTGTGAGAACCTGGGCATCACAGATCAGACCCTAGAGTGACTGACCTACTTCCACTTGGACCGCCACTCCGCTCCCAGGTTGATCGTGGTCCCATTCTCTCCGCCACCTCTCTCTACCTGTGGCATTCCCCAGGGCTCTATCCTCTCACGCTGGTTTTTCAACCTCTACTTGGCCACTTTGGCCTCCCTGATCTCTACCTTATCCTCTAACTTTCAGTGTTGTGCGGAGGACTCAGCTTTCCTTCAGGCTCCCCTCATCCTCCACTCCTCTCTTGCTCATTCCTGACTGTCTATCCACGATTCAAGATTGGTGCGCCTCCAACAATCTCTGCCTTAATGCCAGTAAGACAGAGATCCTTCTCATTGGGACCCTTGCCACTGTGTTTCCTCTCTCACTATAGCAGACCACCTTGGGCCCTCTTCCTTTGCCTTCCTGCGAGGCAAAAAACCTTGGTGTCATCTTCAACGCCACACTCTCTTTCTCTCCTAACATCTCGGACATCACCAAGAAGTCCCACTACCAGCTGCTCCTCCTCAAAGGGACTCTTCTTTTTCTCACTCTCCACCAGAAGCTCACTGTCTCTAAGCTGGACTACTGCAACAGCCACTTTCTCAATCTGTCTTCCTCTAGTTTCCGTCATCTGCAAATAATCCAGAACAGGACTGCAAGACTTAGCCTTGGCCTCAAGCCCTGGGATTGTATTTCTCCAGCCCTGAAATCTCTCCACTGGCTGCAAGGATCAAGTTCAAGAACCTTTGCATTGCCCACAAGGCTTTCTGGGGCCAGTGCCAACACTAATGCTCTCTTCCAAAATACCTTATTTCTCTAACCCTTCACTCAGCTACCTCCAACTCTCTAAGGCTTAGACATTTCTCCAGGCAGAGAGTGGGGGTAGACCTCTCTCCTCTGCTGGTGCCTCCAACTGAAATGGCCTCCCTGCCCCTCTCAAACTTGAGGCGGACAACCTGAAGTTTTGGAAGCAGCTAAAAGCTTTCCTCTTCTCTGCTGCTTTTGCTCTCTCTCCCCCCCTGCTGACCTACCTGACCTACCTGTCTGCTGTACTGACTGGCTGCTTGGCCACCCTCAGAGTCTCTCTGAGTCCAGACTCTTTCTTGATTGGTCACCCTTGCACTGCCTCCGGGCCTACCATGCACTTAGGGGCTGTAACTGTAACCCTGCAGTCCATTGTTCTCCTTGCAAAACCAATAGCTGCTCTGCCCTGGCTGCACTTACTGAGAGCATTGCTGCCCTGTTTTCCCCTCCCCTCTCACTTGCACTTCCCTGCTCCCTTTTCCCTTGCACTTCTCGTTCTCACAATGACACAAGGCCTAGTGAGATCGTTTGTCTTGTCCTCCCTCTATCATCCCTCCCTTGTGTACACTTGTGTACAGGCGCGTTATAAATGACTTGAATCACATCATATCATTTTATCACAGATGCCTAGAAAAATATACAATGCCGCAGTAAGAAATGGCTAGACTGGCAGCACCCAAATGCCAATCTAGCCAGGTAATTAAAGTTAGCAGGACTACTTTATCAGAAATGTCCAGTTAAAAGAAAGTCATACCAAACTGAGGAATGACTAAACTGGCTAAATCAAAATGCCTCTCTAGCCACTAATACCACATATCATGCTTGCTTAGCCTGGACATGGACAACCATTATGATTTATCACACAATCCTGCCCCCCCCCACACATCCACTCTCCCGCCCACCCACAACCCCAACCTCCACAATCAGCTCCTTGGCCCAGAATTACCTCTGCGTCCCTCTTCCTTGTCCCAGAGCTTTCATATGAGGCTCCTTGCCTCATAGGTAAGTACTGGGATGAGGAACAGTGGGACTAGGAGTGATGAAGATTACAGGTAGCTAAATCAGGCATTACCTCCATGTACCTCTACCTCTTCCCAGTACTTTTGTATGAGGCAGAGTGCCTCAAACACACGTACTGCCTCGTATATAAGTACTGGGACGAGGAAGAATAGGGCTAGGAGTAAGCAAGGCATTAAACACAAGTAGTAGCGCAACACCATTGAGTTGACTGGGCTTCAGCACTACCCCCCCTGACATTTTGGGCTATATTGACTCAACTTGGCTAACCTTTAGAGCAGTTGCCAGACCAAACAGGACACAGATTTTAAACGGCACCTGGTTTTTGCTGTTAACAAGAACCCAGCAATTACCAACGTAAAGCATTTCACTGTTAGTACCTGCATTCAAATGCCACATTGTTTAGGCGATTGAAATCGTGATGTGGGTTTAGTACTTGCATGCCAGGGGAGTGATTGGAAGGGTAGAGAGGGAACAGGAGACTTATAGGAGAGAGTTAACTGTTTGTAACATTGAATCTGCACTAGAATAGTCTCATTAAAATGCGTAAATAATTTGGATGCGCCCACACAAATAAGTTTCACCCTCCCCACCGCATGTGAAGTTAGCGCCTCTCCCAACATTTGAAGGGTTAGCCCCCGAAATGAAGGTTTTCTTGTGCCCCTGTACACAAGCACACACACCATTCACCTTATACACACCCAGTCATCCACACATTTAAGTGTGCACCCTTTCACCATGCAGGCACACCCACACAGCCACCCATACATTTAAGTGTGCACCCTTTCACCATACACACACAGGCAGCCGGCTATACATTCGAGTGTGCACCCTTTCACCATAGACTCATACACGCACACCTCATGGAGTTGAGGGGGGGCCCTATTACTTAAAAAAGAAATTGGGGCTCATTACGGGTCCAGCGGTAACCGTGCCGGTGCTACCGGCGGGTTGCCGCCAGACCCATAAAAAATTACTATGGCCCGACTTCCCGGTGCCACCGTGCTATTTCAAGTCCGGCGGCTGGGAAATCAGGTGCCGGTAATTTCGTTAAACCCCAGACTCCACGGGAATGGGGACACAGAAGCACCTGCACCATTGTTAACGGTGCCGGTGCTTCCGTGACAGGTCTGCCTACCGTGGCTGCTGTGCCTGGCACGGTCAGACCTGTCGGGCACGGCAGCCCCACCAGGCAGACCTGTAATATGCCGGTCCGGAAACAACAGTGCCTGTAAGCTTACCAGCACCGTTGTTTCCGGACCGGCATGGTCAGAGTGAGCCCCATTGTTTCTTTTTTAAGTCACTATAACTTCATTAAGAAATTATTTCAGTTAAGGACCGAACCATAATCAAAATAATTTCTTTATGATGGCGGAGTGGCTTCAAAAACAAACAATTTATTTTTGAAGGCATAGGGTTCCCCCCCCCCCACCCCATGACATGGAGGCCTCCAGCCTAGGGTCTTCCATGTCATGGGGTACGGGGGCCCTCAGACTTCAAAAAGAAAGTTTCTTTTTGTAGTCACTCTGCCGTCATAAAGAAATTATTTCTGTTACAGAAATGTTCTTTATGAATGCAGAGTGAATTTCAAAAGAAACTTTTTTTTTTTTTAAGAAAAAAATATTTTCATTTTTTTTTTTTTTTTTTACTGGGGCCCCCTCCCAGCCATGTGCTGGTGGGGCCCCCCACACCGCGGGCCCCCCCGCACCGCGGGGGCTGCGGGGGCCCCTGTTACGCCAGTGGATGCCACGTCTTCTTCTGACCTTGCTCTCAAAGTTCAATTACCATTTTTAAAAGGACAGGTGTTGATCCAACAACTAGCATGCTCATTAACAGCGACGCTCCTGCTGCTCTGCATCATTTCCTTTATCCTCCTCGTCTCACTATTGAGGTGGTTGTGGGAATTGTAGTCCACTGATGGTTTCTGATACATAATACTTGGAGTCTCTCTCAATGAACGGAGAATAGCACAGGGGCAACCGTGCTGGTCTTGGAAGCAAGACCACGCAGAGCAACAGAGGTTCGAATCCCAGATCTGCGCTTAGAAATCAAACTCGGGTATTAAGCGTGCTATAAAAACCAATTAAAATAAAATATGAATCCATATGGTAGATCAGTTCTACAAGAAGGGAAACTAGAACTGAAAAAGGTTCTTTTGGAGCTTTTACTCTTCAGGTAATGGATGGGAGTTTGGCCAAAGGGGTGTTGCGAAAGGGGGGAAGGGGAGAACAGATACATGGCAATAGGCCATTAGGATATTGGTTAACAGGGGGTCTTCCTCATGGGAAAATGGGGGATACCGCATCTCATTCAAAGAAGCCATGACATCTCCCCGGTGGCCGTCTCCTCCCATGTGATCCTCCCTCCTATAGCCGTTCCAAGGATCAGGTAGCAGCTGCCGTACCCTGAAGGAGGTAATTGCCAGGGAACCACGACTCCATTGGATTCACCACACCACCCAGACAAATGTTCTAATTCACTTCTTGATAAAGAAACCTAGCGCGTAACACAGAAACCTGGCACCTGGGAATCCCTCTACTTCCTGTAATCAAGAAAAGAGAAGAAAGAAGAATAGATTCTCTCCATAAGTGAGAACTCTGAACACCTTGTCTAGAGTTTCAAGAACTGCTACGGGAAACCTACATAATTATCACCTTAGGTGCTAAAGGCATGTATGGACGTCCGGAATGGAATCATTGTAGGCTCCGCTTACTTCTGCACACTTATAAAGTCCACTTGTGTGCCAAGTCGAGCCAAACCAGCCACCTTTACACGATTTTGCAGTCCATTGGTGCCACCGGAAACCGAACCTAAAGATGTGGGGCATCCAGAGTACAAAAAGGGGGATATATATATATATGTACACATGGTTCACTTAAGACTGGTCGAGCATGAAAGTCACCTTGCCGACACTTACCAGCTATCAACGCAGATTTGACGCATATACATTAAATTAAAAAATAAATACAGAAATAAGGAGATTAAGGAGTTTGTCGGCAAGGACAACAATTTGAAGATGGACATTTTAGATCTTTGATCAATTAGCTGGCCCGTTTATTGGACTAGTTAACGGTTACATCGTCAAGAGGTCCAAAGCAGCAGGTGGCAACCGTGCAACCTTGTGGAGGTTCCTGATCCGGAACAGCACTGGTCCGAGCTGCAGGACTGGACGCGGTTGATACGTTCGCTGCGTGTTCTGCTTTTCTGTCATTTCCTTTACTCCTACTGTTGCATGCATGCAAGTCGGTGGTTAGGCTGCAAGACAGGTGGCGAGGTGCAGCCTTGTACGGGGGCACTAGTTTGTTGCAGCTGCATGTTTGCAGCCTGCATGCATTGTGAGAGTTGTCCTTTTCTGAGTCCCTAGTGCACGCAAGCAGTGGTCAACGCCAGGTCTTGTGACCAGGTGGCGAGTGTTCAGTCTCAGCGGTAAATTGCCGTGGTCCAGCCTTCTACTGGCACAAGCTTTGGGCACATGTTCGGTGTCCGCAGTCTTGTTATTCTTCATGTGATCCTTTTTGCTTTCTTGGCTTGCCTATGCAGTTTGCCGCCGGCATCTCTGATGGTTGCGACCACCATTGTGGTAGTTCTCCATTTCCATGCCATATCTTGGTTCTCGGCTTGGCATCAGGATTAAAGTCTGCTTTGATCCCTGCTAGTGGCACCTGCCTGGATATCTGCTTGGATACACACCTTATCCGGTCTTGCTTAGAAATTATTTTCTGTCCTATGAATAAAGGGGGATATAGTGTGACCCCCCCTTTCTTTGCCCCCTTCCTGCATAAGTGTGGAATGCGAATATGTGGGGATATTCCTATCGGAGTTCACATAGAATGTTGGGGTTTGGGTAAGGATGACACCTTAATGGTGGGCCTCGAGTTCCAGCTGAACTTATTTGAGGATCGGACTGGTCTATAGGACAAGGCCTGATCCAAAAATACAAAATGCTCGCGTTGGTCAATTTATTTGGGTCAAAGTAGACCCGTTTGATAAGTTAATTCACCATGCGTCTAGTAGTTTTGACCAGTGTTGCTGAATAAATATTCTTTAAAATGCACAATTTGTGGGGGGAGGTGGCTTGCAGTGCCGTCTACGCGGACGCTCTGCTAATGGCCTCCGCATGAAGCCCAAGAATTAAGTGCATCTCGGCACTTCCAACCCCTCGCTACCGTCCATATGCCCAGGACAAGGCGTGGGAAGCGATGAGGGACGGTCGAGGCGACCTGTGAAGCGGGAATCAGCTCGGGCTAGGAATTGTGAACAGGCTGCCCCGAGGCCCCTACCGCAGCGGGGAGAATCCAACATGGCATTGAGGATCGCCTTCTGCCGCACATCAACCCATAAACAAGCAGAGCAAACCGCGTTAGCGATATGGTCCGGATTGAGAGCCAGCTCCTCTTCTTCCCCCTTCATACTCCTCCCGCTGCGAATGTTGGAGCCCGATGATGTGCGAGGCAGGAGCAGGACTGGTGACCCGAGCCTTAAGGTCGCCCGTCCCTGCCAGATCTGGCGACCGCCGGGAGCTACCTGGGAAACTGGTACATCACAGCCGCAGGCGGTGGGTAATTGAAACTCTCTCCCGCACTGGAGCTTTGAGCGTTGAGACGGAGAGAAACAGCAGCAATCAGGTGCGCAAAGCACTCGCTTGCTCATTAACAGACTGGCCTACTCCCCCCACCTAAGCCTGGTAAACCCTGTGGGGGCTGAAAACTAACACGCAACCTCTTGGTGGGCGCCCACTCGCTTGGATGCCCCGTTAGGCCCTGCTGAAGCTATCTGAGTAATTACCGAGTTCCTGGGCCACCTGACCACCTTCGATTGTCGGAATTCGGGCTCCCACCCATAACCATATATTGCCCCGACACGGCCCAACGCGGGAGAGAGCCCCCCGAGAACTGCGATACCATGTCCAAACAATCTAAATCTGAGAAAAATGCAGACATATCTACAATGCCACTGCCTCCAGATAAAGGGAAAAAGGCAGACCTGGCAAAGTCACCGCCTCAAGCCCTAGATCATTCTACTGGTCAGCTAGCCACTAAGGAGGACATCCAATATTTGATGCTGGACATTAAGGCTGAGTTTTGGAACTGCATGTCTGAGAAATTCACTAAGTTAAACCAATTGGACCAGACAGTTGTGGAAGCAGAACAAATACTGGGGGAAACGGAGGACCGTGTTCTGGACCACTCAACCACGCTGGTGGACATTCAACAGAATATTCAAACCCTTGAAAGAAGGAGTGAGATTTTGGAGAGTAAACAGGAGGTTATGGAGAACAGGGTCCGAAGGAACAACTTACGCATTAGAAGAGTGCCGTCCTCTATAATATGTAGATTTCTTTCAAGCACTCTTGCCGCATCTTAACAAATCGTTGCTCCTACTGGATCGCACCAATAGACTACGGACTCGCTACGAGCTCAGTACCTGACTCTCCTTCCGATGTTCTTACCCAGATTCATATCTTTACTACCAAGCAGGAGATTCTGGCAGTGAGCTGCACCTGGGATAAATTGACGTTCAAAGGCTTAGCTTCACAGGTTTTTCAGGACCCAGCCACTGTCACAATAGAAACGCACAGCTCTCAGGCCTCTGACCTTATTCTTGCGGGACCAGAGTATCAAATACTGCTGGCAGTTTCCCTCCTCTCTACAGTTCACATTTAAAGGGACATTTCGTACCATTGCCAACTTGGAGGATGCAGCGGGGATTCTGAGCTCCTCCCAACCAGACAGAGGATGGGTCCTTACCTAGCTCTCTCTCTCTCGAGAGGGGTGAGGGCGAATATAAAAAGATGCAGCATACCACCTGGCCAAAAGTCCTCAAAGGTCTCAATCCAGGGAAACCCCGACTTCATACCTGAATCAAGGGCAACGCTGCAAATGGAGCTCCTGGTATATGGAACTGGATAACTATTACTGAGGGGGCGCCAAGCAGAGTTGTGTTAACAATGGGCTTCATGCGGCCTATGCCTAGCCTCAAGTGAGACGTCACCCGATGGTCGTTGGGGCGATCTGCACTTAATTTTTGAGTTTTTCTGTGGTTTTGTTTTTACTTTCACTGGTTCAGTTAAGACTTTGGTTGGAATATGGCTTTTGATGTATGCCAACTCATGATGACGGCTGAAAGTCACCTGGCCCTTTCCCCCTCTGTGGAAGATTGAACTCCACCGTGAAACGAAAGTCAATTTTGCGACGCCTGAGAGACTCGAATGCTTCAGTGATCTTCCTGCAAGAGACCCACCTCCTCCCTTTGGATTTTATTCGCCCAAGGAGCAGAGACTTCCCTAAACAATTCCTAGCCTCAAGTGGATCAAAGACTGGGGGAGCAGCTCTCTTATTGGTGAAAGGCATCTCGTTCAGGGAGCTGGACACCATACCGTATCCGGGAGAGCAATACATTGGGGTGAAAGGTATGCTATTGGGGCACCTGTACTCCCTAGTCTCGACCTATGCCCCCAATGAGGGACAAGACAAATTCGTCAGAGATTTAGAAGCCATAAACCTTCCCTTCTTGCAGGGTCGGGTCATTTGTCCCTGACCCTAAGATGGATAAAACGCAAGACTTCTCGACTAGAGACTTCAAGATTGCCTTAAATATCCTTCACTTTCATCCTTCACCTTTTCAAGTCCTTAGGGGTGGTAGATTCCTGGGGAGCGTTACACCCAGGGGATCGAGACTTTACCTTTTTTTCTCACGTCCACCACTCCTCTTCCCGTATAGACATCATTTTAGTGTCCCCTCAACTCATGACATTTATCAACAGGGTGTCCATTGCCCGCAGGGTTCTCTCCGATCATGTCCCGGTTCTTTTGCAGGGTCCAATCTTGGATCCAGCCCCCCCCTACCCAGACCACAGTGGCGATTATATGACCCAACCTTAAATGATATAGCCCTTACGGGTGGGGTGGCTAAAGCAATACGGTACTATTTACGGGAAAACCCTACCGATCTCACGTTTCCAGCAACTACATGGGATGGGATGCCATGAAAGCAGTTATTAGGGGAGTCTTAGAAGCCCACACTGCGGCTTAATATAAGCTGAAGAAACTGGCTTGAGTTCAGTTACAACTGGAAATCCCGGAGATGGAGGGGGAAACCTAAAAAAGGTTAGTCCACTAAACTCCACCAAACCCTACGTATTGCATGCAACAAGCTAGAGTCGATCCTTGCCGCATAGACAGCTCACTCCCTTTTAATGGTGAAACAAGGGTATTATGTCAGAAGCAAGAAGGACAACCAATTTTTCGGCTAGGAGGTTAGCCCAAGTAAAAAGACGCAATACTATTATAGGCCAAGGAGACCAGCAAGGGGTGACATAATATGGGGAGCAGGCTAAGCTGCAATTGGCAAAACCTCACCTGATGCAAACTATGGTGGTGCTGCCTCGGACCCCACAGGAACAAAAGTGGGTTATTGAAGGAGCCGCTTTACCACACCTCCTGCAGGAGGATAAAGAAACCCTAGAATCCCCATTCAGTTAGAAGAAGTGGACGCTGCGATTAGACCCCTGAAATCCAGAGCCCCGGGCCCCGATGGTTCCTCAACTAAATGTTATAAACTCTTCCGAGCCCAACTGGTGCCCCCATTGTCGCCTCTCTTCAACTCTTTCAGAGAATTGGGAACTGTAACACCCTCTATGCAGACCTCCACCACTATCCTGCTTTTAAAACCTGGGTATGATCCGAAGGACTGCACTTCCTATTGGCCAAGCTCTCTTTTAAACATTGATGCAAATAATGTATTCTAAAGTACTGGCCAACCGCCTGGCTCCACTTCTGCCAGCATTGATGGACGCTGAACAAACGGGTTTCGTCCTGGGGAGAAAAACCGGGGACAACATTAGGCAGCAGCTTCTGGCTTTAGATGCCACCAAGGTGGATTGGACCTTCATGCAATTAACCTTGGAGGCATTCCAATGTGGTTCCTTCTTCCGTAGAATGGTTTTAGCCAATTAAATTTCTCCTAACACTATACTCCAGGTAAATTGAGAACAAACAACTTCTGTCCCCCTCACATGTGGGACGCGACAAGGATGCCCCCTCTCTCATCCCTTATTTGGCCTAATTATGGAGCCCCCTGCTCAATGTATACGTTAGAATCCGGCAATCAAGGGGGTCACGATTTGGGGCTTCCAACATAAAGTGGCCCTTTATGCGGACGACGTCCTTCTTTCAATAACTGACATTCGACCCTCCCTTCAAGATCTTCGGTCCATTGGCCAAGTGGCTGGTTTCGAGATAAATTATGGGGAATCTGTGGCATTAGGGGTGGGGCTGTCCGCACAGGAAGCACTAATTTCCCCCCCTCTTTTTAGGACACTTGAAGCAGATCTGGAGAAATGGGTGACTCAGGAGATCTCTTTAATGGGTAAAAGAGATTACAGCGGTTAAAATGAATGTGCTCCCTCATTTTCTTTATTTCTGTTCATACCTTCCTGTGGAAATTCCCAAAAAATGTATTTGACCGCCTCCAACGGAAAAACATTTTTTGGATTCATCTGGCGGGGTAACATTGCTAGGATCCCTAGGAAGGTGATGCTTGGAGGCGCCCCGTTGGGTGAGCTTGCGGTCCCAGATTTACACAAGTACTCTGAGGCGGCGCAGATTTCTCATCTCTCGACATGCATACCCAAACCCCACCAAAATGGGTTGACATTGAACAGTCCAGACTCCGACTCCCTGTCTATTTTCTGCCTTTTGTCCCCCATACGACATGAAAACCATGGCAAAACCTGCGCTCCCCCTCAAAAGATTAAAATCATGGGATTGGGCTCTGAAACAGAACAATATCCCTAAGAGGTATGTGCCCACTTTCTCCAATCTTTCACAATCCTGCCTTTTCTCCCGGTATGCAGCCGGGCGCTTTTAGAAACTGGAGGCGGGGAGGCCTTCGTACGTTAGCTCAGCTGTTTGAGGGAGACCAACCACATAAGTTTGATGACTGTAAAGTGATAGTCCAACTCTGAGTCGGACAGGTTCTCCTATGCTCAGCTACGGCACTGGATCACACATCCGTTAATGAGGCTAAAAGCCACACATGCCTCGAGTCCGATTGAGCTAGCCGCCCTGGAGGCCCACATCCTGGAGGGGTCTTCAAATTGTACAAACTCCTAGGTGCCGATATGTTATGCAGGCACCCATTTTACATGAGTCGCTGCGAGACAGACTTGGGATGTCCGCTGAAGGACCAATTCTGGCTAGACATTTGGGCCAGAAACCACTCTTCCTCCAGATGTGTGAGCAACAATGAATGTACCCTGAAACTCTAATTCTGCTGGTATTACTCCCCAGTACAGCTACATCCTTATCAGAGATCAGTGGCACCAATGTGCTGGCGAAACTGAGGGGCACGAGGCTCATCCTTTCACGTGTGGTGGGACTGCCCGCTTATTCACTCCTTCTGGGAAGGTATAGTCGCCATCATAGAGGCTATCACCCGTACCAAACTTCTGATGTGTCCCAAGGCTCGTCTTTCGGGGCCACCAATTGAAGAGAGCTACGCTAAATCTGGGGGATCGTGTGAAACTAATTACACAACTATTGCTGGCCACACACATCACAATTACTCGCTTCTGGAAGTCCCCAGAAGGGCCGGTTCTATCTCTTTGGTGGATTAAACTATGGGACATTTTAGTGGCAGAAAAAAAAAAATCACAACCGCAAAGGAAGGAAGACTACACCAATTTACGAACATGTGGGCTCCCTTCTTGCACTACGATTAGACTTTCCCAGCCTTAACTTTCAAACCCAGTTTGGCAAGACTTTACCTGCAGGCTTCTGATACCACGTAGAGGCTGGATCGCTGGGGAGAGAAATATACGAGGGGAAAGGGGAGCTCAGTCTGCCCAAAAGTCTGCAAGTAGTATCTGTACTGCATAATTTATCTGCACCTGCCTTACACAATACTATTTTCCCATGTGTCCAACCCATTAATAAAAACAGTGGTTTAAAAAAATAAAGCACAATTAGCATCACATTTTATCAAAAACCTCCCCCTTGGTTACTACTCGAACAGTCTGTCCCAAAAGGAATTAATAGCCTTTTGCAACTGTGGGCCACTTTTTCATTGGTGCCCGAGACAAATGTATGCCCCAGTCCGAGCGACAGGCCAGAGCATCCACCGCGTTCTTCAGAAGTGGACGTCTCCTGCATTCCAGCTACAGGACCAGGCCACTAGTACACTTTATGATCCGATGGGGTCGCACCAGATGCCAAGAGGTGGCAAAGAGACCGAATTGCAGCTAGGTCGCCCTACAGGGACAATATGCCCTGTGTTGCTGTGTATGTGGACCTTCTCAAAAGGAACTAGGAGCATTAGAAAGGCAAACATCAATCCAGAGGCTCCGTCCAGGAGTGCACCTCCCTTCTCCAATGCCGTCTGCCATTCAATTCTCTCTGCCTCACACCTTTTTAAAAAGTTTAGCCAAAGCACTACCTATAAGCCAAAACGATTGCATTAGAGCACAGCTAGGGAGAAATGGCCAATGAGGAGGGAGACAAAGCTTGTAGGCTGCCCATGGCCATTGCCACCCACTTCCTCCCCTCCCTACTGAAAAAAAACACCTCCTCCTGGGATCTCTTGCAGCTCCCTTTATTCAAGCCCGATCATCAAACTTTGCGCTCGGAGTGCCGCAAGAGTTTCTTCAAAGCAGTCTTCTTAGAGTTAATGACCTAATTGAAGCTCTAAATGTGCTACTGGCATAATAAAAATGCCTTAACCAGGTCTGCCTTTAGCCACTTGATGTATAAACACTATGCACACCTTTCACTGAAGTCCTGGTAAAAAACAAACATTGGCAAAGCCAACAGTTTTGGCTTGTGTGTAACTATTAGCCATTTGCCAGGAACGGCTATTATATGCCCAGGTACTTGCACAAATATTGCAGCTGCTACCATGCTTTTTTAATACCTACACAAAAGACAAAAAAAAAAATGGTTAGCATTGCCAATGATTGCTTTTTCAGCTCAGGAGTCATTTGGCAGATGTGACACTCGCATATGTCAGGATGCGAAGGGCAGGGCCGGCGCTAGGCGTGTGCAGCAGGTGCGGCTGCACTTGGCCCTGCGCCTGCTAGGGCCCCGCGCTGAGGGTGCCGTGGACTCCCTCTTGCAGGCTGCAGCGTGGGCTCTGTGCTCAGAGTCCCTAAGCACACGGGGGGCACACGCTGCAGCCTGCATGATGGCGGGGAAGCTTGCTGCAGTCCACTCTGAGCACACTGGCGGCACACGCTGCAGCCTGCATGATGGCGGGGAAGCTTGCTGCAGTCCACTCTGAGCACACTGGCAGCACACGCTGCAGCCTGCATGATGGCGGGGAAGCTTGCTGCAGTCCACTCTGAGCACACAGGCGGCACACACTGCTGCAGTCCACTCTGAGCACACGGACGGCACACGCTGCGGCCTGCATGATGGCAGGGAAGCTTGCTGCAGTCCACTCTGAGCACACTCACGCTGCAGCCTGCATGATGGCAGGGAAGCTTGCTGCAGTCCACTCTGAGCACACTGGCGGCACACGCTGCAGCCTGCATGATGGTGGGGAAGCTTGCTGCAGTCCACTCTGAGCACACAGGCGGCACACACTGCTGCAGTCCACTCTGAGCACACTGGCGGCACACACTGCAGCCTGCATGATGGCGGGGAAGCTTGCTGCAGTCCACTCTGAGCACACTCACGCTGCAGCCTGCATGATGGCAGGGAAGCTTGCTGCAGTCCACTCTGAGCACACTGGCGGCACACGCTGCAGCCTGCATGATGGCGGGGAAGCTTGCTGCAGTCCACTCTGAGCACACTGGCGGCACACGCTGCAGCCTGCATGATGGCGGGGAAGCTTGCTGCAGTCCACTCTGAGCACACGGACGGCACACGCTGCAGCCTGCATGATGGCGGGGAAGCTTGCTGCAGTCCACTCTGAGCACACTGGCGGCACACGCTGCAGCCTGCATGATGACGGGGAAGCTTGCTGCAGTCCACTCTGCGGACACAGGCGGCACACGCAGCAGCCTGCATGATGGCGGGGAAGCTTGCTGCCGTCCACCCTGAGCACACAGGCGGCACACGCAGCAGCCTGCATGATGGCGGGGAAGCTTGCTGCAGTCCACTCTGAGCACACAGGCGGCACACGCTGCAGCCTGCATGATGGCGGGGAAGCTTGCTGCAGTCCACTCTGCGCACACAGGCGGCACACGCAGCAGCCTGCATGATTGCGGGGAAGCTTGCTGCAGTCCACTCTGAGCACACAGGCGGCACACGCAGCAGCCTGCATGATGGCGGGGAAGCTTGCTGCAGTCCACTCTGAGCACACAGGCGGCACACGCTGCAGCCTGCATGATGGCGGGGAAGCTTGCTGCAGTCCACTCTGAGCACACTGGCGGCACACGCTGCAGCCTGCATGATGGCGGGGAGCTTGCTGCAGTCCACTCTGAGCACACGGGCGGTACACGCTGCAGCCTGCATGATGGCGGGGAAGCTTGCTGCAGTCCACTCTGAGCACACTGGCGGCACACACTGCAGCCTGCATGAAGCCTGCATGATGGCGGGGAAGTTTGCTGGACTATCGTTTTCAAAAGTGGCTGCTGTCACTCAAGGTTTGGCTCCCTTTTGTTTCTCGGGTGAGGCAACTTGTCACCCGTCAACCTCCTGCTGTGACTTTGGAGAGACAAACACCACTCCCCCACCCCCCTTACCCCTCTCCTGGATTGCTAAACACTGCTGATCACTTTCTTACAGCAGAGCCTTTAAAGTGGGTGCAATTTACTATTGAGGGCCTATTTAAGAGACCATTATGTTAAGGACTGCAAAGGGGCATTTTTCATTTTAAAGCATGTGCAAAGCAGCAGTTGGCTTCCAAAATTCGGTGCCTTCCCCAGCACAATTAAACATATTGCACAAAACCGTGTTAGCTATTTGCCTTATTTCCACACGTTTAGATTTCCGAAGCCAAACAGCGTTTAAGTAGAATGTACCATTTTCCTCACGTTATATATGAAGCCTGCAAGTGAGCCATGAATATTTACCAAGGATGTGACAAGAGAGGTTGGCATCCTGGAGACGGGAGGGGGTATTTTCTCTGGTTCTGGCACTGTACTGATTTTCAGAGCACAAGTCCATACATGTGGGTAGACAGTGTTCACCTACTTAAACGTGTGGGCGCAAACTTCCGGTTCTGTGTTTTTGAGCCCAGCATTATAAAAAAAAGTTTGCTTGCTCAAGTGTTCAGCTACTAGGATGTCACACCAGGTTGCCATGTTTCCCATGCAGACGCTTCCCCACAAGGACACATTAAAGTGCCATTAAAGCGCATGCCTCGTGTTTGGATTGTGTTTTCTTTGGAATATTTCATTATAAATTGTTAGGCTTAAAAGGTGGGCATCTTTTATACTTTGATAGGGTAGGTAGTGGAAAGTCACCTCATAATATATATAAATATATCTCCGGCTTTCGCTGATGCATGCATACGTAGTGGTCATTATCTTGTGATGTCACTTCATGTGATGTTCTCAACTGTAAATGAAGGGGGTAGCACGTGGCCCTACTGCACAGCTACGCCCTGCCCTGGTTTAGTCCAGCACTGCCAGATCGGCTGATCCGTCCTCTCACCCCGCCCCTCCTCAGTCACCACCCCCGGATAGTATGTGTATCCCGAGTCCAGCCTACACAGGCCCTATTCTTCTCCAGCCCTGGACACGTCACTATTTCTCAAAGAACCACTGTGCACGTGGCTTCCACAGACCACGGGACTTGCTGTCTCCCAGGATTCCATGCGAGGGGCCAGTCCTGTGACTTCTTTATAATCCGGGGGCGGGTCACGTGCTGCCTGAGGCTTCATCAGCCAAGAGGAGCCGCTTCCGTGCAGCACCCCCTCAAAATATCAAAAAGAAAACGGAAAAAGGTGTTCTCGCAGCATGGATGGCAAGCTCGTCGGGAGGTTTTATCGGGAGGCTAGAATTAGTGCCAAGAAGAGCTTCGCGTCCAGCTTTTGGCTGGCATTGCCAGCTCCATCCCAACGGTCACCAGGTCGGTCTCGGCTCGGTGCCGCCTCTGCACTTCAGCTGCACTTCAGCAGGAAAGTGCACGTTTGCAGCACAAACACAAAAGTACAGGCGGCGGCGGCAGCAGCAGCAGGTGGAGTCAATCAAGCAGCAGAGACCAGGCGCCTGCAACAGTAGACGCATTTCCCATGTGTGCAACGCTTGCCAACAGCGCAGGAGCAGCAGCACGTCTGCAAAACGCTGCTATATATTTACCTATTACAATAAAAAGCAGACACTGTGTCTCCAGCTCTACCTTGCTTTGAAAGGGCCCATCCATCTCTGAAAATCCACAGTCGGTGTAAAGGTCTCTTGGCACCAGCCCTCCCCCCCTCCCATGCAGGTTAATTTCACACATGTGCTTTTTTTATATGTTACACTTGCGGTGGAGTTATTTGCCATTTAAAAACCTGTTCCGCCCATGGCACATCTCTTTGTGAACGGGCAGAGCTCTGTGCGCCCCGTTTGCGGTCCGGCGCTGCAGCGCAACCCCTGGCTGCAAATGGAAGACCTCTTTTCTCTTCTCTGAATGTGAGGCTTTCGGTGTGAGCGAAAAAGACGCTCCAAAACGTCAGATTTTGCACATCACAGACGTGAAAGGGCGAACAGTGCCATGCAACAGTAAAGACATGTGTGCGGCGCTTTTCGTATGATCTGGGACCGTATCGACGAGTGAAAGCAAACTTAAAGGCCCGTTCCCGGGCAGCAGGCAACCTGCTCCGCCTTCACGCAACTCCTAAAGGCCAGTCCCCTGGCAGCATGCAACGTTCTCCGCCTTCACGCAACTTATGAAGGTCCATTGCCGGGCTGCATGCAACGTGCTCCGCCTTCACGCAACTTATAAAGGCCCGTTCCCGGGCAGCCTGCAACGTGCTCCGCCTTCACGCAATTTATAAAGGCCTTCCCGCAACTTATAAAGGCCCGTTCCCGGGCAGCCTGCAACGTGCTCCGCCTTCACGCAATTTATAAAGGCCTTCCCGCAACTTATAAAGGCCCGTTACCGGGCTGCATGCAACGTGCTCCGCCTTCACGCAACTTATAAAGGCCCGATCCCGGGCAGCCTGCAACGTGCTCCGCCTTGACGCAATTTATGGCCAAGACCATTGCGCCCACATTCCCCAAACATCTATGGGCGAGAAAGCCTCTCCCTGCCAGGAATACCTGGTCTCTCAAAGCACCGTAATTTAAACTCCATTCGTTCAGTGTCTGCGGCATTGCAAGTCGAGGAAGGTTAAAGCCGTACCGGCCCTATTTCATTGCTGGCAGGTGTTCCGCTAGAGAAAGATGGAAGCAGCCATTTCAGAGGCATCACAGACAGACTGGCAGGCCTTCGGAAGCCATCCTGCCCTGGGCGAAACAATGGAACACACCCCTCACCTGGCTAGCCTTTGCTACACCCCCACCAAGCATTGTGCCATCACTGCACTAGACACCAAGGCCAGTTTCATGGACGTGTGCTCAATGCGCTTAGAAAGGTAACGGCAGACCATGGAAAGAAGGCAGCAACATAAGCACGAGCTCTCGTTGCCGCGCGGAGGGGCTCACTGTGTGCAGGCCTTTGCCGCCGCTGCATAGTTTGTGTTGCTATCGTGTCGTTCTCAGTTTAATGCAGATGTAGACCCTATAGGCGCTCTTCATCCACGAAAAGGCCTTGTAACCAATATTTTCCAGGCGACGGTGGCCTAGAAATTTGGAAACTACAAATGTTTCTGTGTACGTCCAAGGGGATCCGAAACAAGAGAGCATTTTCATTGTCCGCAGCCCACAATTATTGGCTTGGTCCGTAATCGTAGCCTAGTAAAGCACGAGGAGGGCTTGTTTAATGTTTTTTTTCAGCAGCACATACAAAACTGAATCCTTTCTAGGGAATACCAATGTTCGTATCTCGGGCACAGTGCCATTAAAACGATTTGCCCAGGATCACACCCGTTGGTGAATTGGCGAACAGGAGACTTGCGCAGTGCAGGTCCTAAAGCACACATCTTTCCAGTTCCAGCTGGTACACTACATGCATCTTCGCTGGGGAACCCCAGCTGCACGATGGAGGTGTAAAGTCACAGGTGAGAGAACGTTCACAGTAAGGTGACTTGCATCTAGCCGGTTTATTTATTTATTTATTTTATTTTTTACACAGCATGTTTTGTTGGGCACCCCTCCCGTTTCTAATCGCAGAATATTCCACTTCTTATGCGGCACTCCACTAACAATAGCGATGGACTCGCAACCAGGACTGCAAGCACCTACCACTCACCCCTTCTAACGCTCTGCCAAAGGCCTCCAAGTGCCATGGACGAGTATGCTGGTCCTTTTTGCATAGACTTGCATAATAGCCTGGCAGTTAAGGGGTTAAACGATTTTTACGAAACGACTGCCTTAGAGTGCAGAGAGGCAGACATGGCATAGGAGGAGGGCGACACGGCCTGTAGGTCTGGTTATCTGCCCAGCCATTGGCTGCCGGAGGAGGGCGACACGGCCTGTAGGTCTGGTTATCTGCCCATCCATTGGCTGCCGGAGGAGGGCGACACGGCCTGTAGGTCTGGTTATCTGCCCAGCCGTTGGCTGCCGGAGGAGGGCGACACGGCCTGTAGGTCTGGTTATCTGCCCAGCCATTGGCTGCCGGAGGAGGGCGACACGGCCTGTAGGTCTGGTTATCTGCCCAGCCATTGGCTGCCCGTGGTCATCAGGCTAATCCCTATGGACCAATAGTCAGTGGCTTGGCCATATCAGCTGCGGCACAGTATGCACTACTAGTTCCAACTTGGCATCACAATATGTGCGAAGGTTGCAAACTTCGAACAAATCCCGTTTGCCAAGGTCCACATGCCGCCCCTTTGCCCGTCACAAGGCGAGGCAAGAAGTGCCATCATCACAGCGGGTAACGGTACCCGTTAGCAACGTCCCCTGGCGGGGTCATGTCACAAGTTATTTTTCATCCGACTTTCCAGTGCTTCGATAAAGAGCGACAAAGGAAGCTGGAAATCCCAGAAACATAGCTCTGCAGGTTAATGCGCCTGCTTCGACACCGTTGTGTAGCTTTTACCTTGCAGGTTCCTATACTAGTAAGACAGCTCAGCTGGATAATGCATTCGCTGCAAAGATTTTCTCGATTACCTGTGTGTCCCGGGCTCATGGGAGAGAGTAATCCACACACCTTCCTAATTCCAACCGTTTTACAGGCTGTCCTACACAATACTGGTTCTTTTAAAATGACTACCTTACAAAAAACGGCCTACAAACAGAGCGCGCCTTTGTGCTGAACACAGAGAGCGGGACTTCACCAGACAATCGAGCATTGTGGATCTGGCGAGGCTGGACTCCACTATAGGGTGGTTGGGGAACACGCGCCCGCCTGGCAGACAAAGCAAGTCGCTTCACGTCGCGTCTGCCTACCACCTCCAGTGAACCCCAGGAGCAGGGCGAGAATTAAGAAACAATTTCATACGCATGCCACATGCCCCCCTCTTCACTTGCCCCCAGTCTTTGGGCTTCTACCTCACAGGGCTAATAGTCCCAGCCAAATCGCGGAGGGCACAAAAGACAGCGATTCGCAACCAATAGCCATGTCACTATGCCAGCCAGCAATGCATCTAGCGCCATGAAGCCACAGTGTTGGTGATCGTGCGCTAGATCTTGCCATAGCGGGACAGATGAAACCTTACTATGCACACAGGCTGCATTTAGGGGTCGACCAGTGGGTGGGTTGGGCGATCACGCAAAGCGTGGCAAGAGGCAACCGAGATTCTGCCCCTTCCCGAGAGAGCTGATTATAATAGTGTGTTCTTACATAGCACGCTATGCCAGACTTCTCCAGTTTCTAAGCGCTGTAATATCAGGTGTTCATACCCCATTTTGAATGATGCTCAGGCGGCCCTCCTGCAGTATTTGAACATTCAAAGCATCAGAGAGCAACGCTTAACTTGTGTAGCCATCTTCCCTGTGGTCCATGAAGGGGTCCAGGGCACCGTGGAGGCTCCGGGACAGGACCACTACCTTCCTGAAATAAAGGTCTTCTATGTAGGTGTTGAGCAGGGCCACGCTGAGAACCGTTTTCCTCAGAGCACCCAGAAAGCAAGGGGAGGCAGAAGGAAGGCGAAGAGCTAGGAGGAGGCCAAGGGGAAGAGAGGCACACATTAGTCGATAGATGGGCAGTGGGGGGTGGGGGGTGCAAGCTTCCGGTGCAGCAAATCAGAGGCCGCATTCCAGCTCCCTAAACATACAGGAAAGCACCGGATGTGTCAAACATACATGTGACATCACTGCACTTTTAAAGGCCACCAGGCGGCCACGCTGGCGGAGATCTTGCACGGGAGGTCCCTACGGGTGGGAGCGGTGGAGGGGCCTCGGCACAGGAATCGGGAGCAGGTCGTACTCTCAGGTGCAGTGACAGAGTTTGGAGCTGCGATGGGTCAGGAGGAGGACTCGGACTCCTGTTCGACATTTCTGAATAGGTTGTTATTAAAGAAAAAGGGTAACTGCCCAGCGTTCCCCATTTGTATGGGGTATTGCCTACCGAGCACAACTAACTACAGTGCTAGTCAGCCCTCAGAGAAGCATCTTTAAAGAATCCGCCCACTGTCCCAAACTAACCCTAACGGACCCTACCACTATCTAGAAGCAAGACCAGGAGAATGGCCCCTGTCTCCCGGGTTTTTCCTTCGTGCCAGTTGTGCTCAATAACGAATCTACAGATGGTGCTCTGTGACCTCTTTAATTAGTTCACACAGTTCCTTTAATACTTGACTGCTCTTTCTGTCCTTCTAAATATGTAACTCTTGATTTGATGCATCTCTCCTCTCAGCGTTTGTTCTGGGGCGATGACTTTCTTCTTTGAGTCCATTTCAATGTTTGCCCTTCCCTTTTCCCAGGGAAAGGTTATCCAACCTTTCTGTGATTCTCTGTTACTTTACTGTAACTATAACAAATTGGATTACTCTCCAACTCACGACTGTCCTTTCGTTATCTCGGCTGTGATTAGTAGGAGTACTACAAGAACAATCTCTTCCTCCTATTCGCCAGGCTATTTCCAAGTTATCTTGACTTTTTTCATTTTTTTTTTTTTTTTTTTTTTAATCGAAATACTTTTTGGAATCGGAATACTTTTAGCATAATTCTAATTAGCTTCCCTTACTGATGGATTCAATGTTCATATGCTGATGCTCCGTACATTTATGTACAGACAATAGGTGTGCCCGGCGTGCATGCGTGAGCAGGGGCAAATAACACGTTTTAAACAAAGAACCAAAAGAGGTACCCACGCTGGTGACAGTCCTAATTCCTGTCAGTTATTTTGGTTGAATCTCCATATTAGTACACAGTATATGCTTTCAAAGAAAGTCACATGAACAAAAACCAAAGAAAAAAAGTCCTAAGAGTACAAACAATAAATGTATTATTCAAAACACATTTTGTTGTTCAAATTACTTTTTACACAAGTTAAAAAAAAAAATCTCAGAAGAAGAAAAAGACATAGAAACATAGCATTCATCGTATATACATAAATTCACCAAGAGCCGTATGTTCATCAAACAATTTAGATAGTTTTCAATAACTCCATTGATGAAAATATCCTAGCAGGAAATGAACTGTTACTGTGCACTAGGTATTACCAGGGTGTATAAAAAATTACCCTGGTAGTTAAAAGCGAAATCATTCAATCATCTTGGTTTATATGGTTATCTGCCATATGGTTATCTGCCAACGTGTAGGAGAGATCAAAAACTTGTTCTCAAAGCACTTCCAAACAAGAAGGGAACAAAACACAGGGATAACACGTTTCGGCATGCCTAACAGGCATCAGTAGTTGGGGCCTTCCTCAGGGCAGGAATTATGTAGTATAGTAGTTTCTGCCCTGTATGTGCATCGGGGGCCGGGGGAATCCGTGGAACTACTGTCCCGGTGTATTAGGGTTCTTACAATATTTCAAGGTTCAGCCAATTGGGGTGGACCTGGGCCAATGCTCTAGCTTGCTGTACAAGGCGTCCAGCAACTGTTAGCATAGTACCAGACGGTGCTGGATTGAAAAGGCTTGAATGAAGATAGGACAGTCCAGGGTGGACTGAAGACACAGACCAAATCCGGCAGTACAGATGATTCTGGGTGTTCGTAGGGCGCGGTCACTCAGCTGAAGAGATTAATGGAGCTGGAGCGTGCAGCAAAAAAAGTTGCCACGTCATAATGTGGAGAGCGCCGCAATGAAGCTCACTGCGGCGCTGAACCTAGAAGTATTGTAAGAACCCTAATACACCGGGATAGTAGTTCCACGGATTCCCCCTGCCCCCGATGCACATACAGGGGAGAAACTACTATACTTCATAATTCCTGCCCTGAGGAAGGCCCCAACTACTGATGCCTGTTTAGGCACGCCGAAACGTGTTATCCCTGTGTTTTGTTCCCTTCTCGTTTGGAAGTGCTTCGGGAACACATTTTTTATCTCTCCTACACGTTGGCAGATAACCATATAAACCAAGTTGATTGATTTCGCCTTTACCTACCAGGGTAATTTTTTATACACCCTGGTAATAACTAGTCCACAGGAACAATTCGTTTCCTGCTAGGATATGTTCATCAATTGAGTTATTGAAAACTATCCAAATTGTTCCTTGATGAACATACCGCTCTTTATGAATTTATGTATATACGATGAATGCTATGTTTTTATGTCTTTTTCTTCTTCTGAGATTTTTTTTTTTTAACTTGTGCAAAAAGTAATTTGAACAACAAAATGTGTTTTGAATAATACATGTATTGTTTTTACTCTTAGGACTTTTTTTCTTTGGTTTTTGTTCCCGTGACTTTCTTTGAAAGCATATACCTTGTACTAATATGGAGATTCAACCAAAATAACTGACAGAAATTAGGACTGTCACCAGCGATGTTCCGTACATTTTCATTATATTGACTGGGAGGAGTATGAATGTCCATTTAATGATTTACCGTCTCTTGGCCAGATCTCCTGCTTTCCCCGTTATCCGCTTTTCTTGGGGATACCATCACCGGATTTCCATTTCGTTCGGGTTTCTCCTTCACTCGTCTGGAGCCTTTTTCTCTTGCATCCCTCCGCATCCTTTGACGGGTGCTCCGCATTTCTGTGCATGGTGTGCTTCACAGTATCGGCATGCTTGACAGGACCGCCAGTCCACTACTGGCTCGCTTTGGCCACGCCACTGCTTGTTGCTTCACTCGCTCTACACCTCTTAGGAAGCTGCACAGCTGCTTCCTTGTGGTAGCCTATTCAAAACTCCAAACCCCTACGGAGTTCGGAGTCTCCTCCCCTTGCAGAGGTGACGTCGATATTGGGCCTTCCCCGGTTTAGTTGTGGCTTCTTGAAGCCCTTTGTCTTTGTTATTCATCAATTTCGTCTCAGTCGAATAAAGTCTTTCCCTTGAAGGAACATTTACAATTGCAGTTTCTCAATAACACATAATGGTTCCTTCTTTGTAGGAGTCCTTATGGTCCATGGGTGAAGAGACATTTAGGAGGTTCTTTAGGGAGTTCCTGACAGGAAGAGGAGTCCTTGTACCCAGATTGGGAGTATCTCACAGGGAGGTGCAACTTGTCTCTACCCCTAGGGAGGGTATTGCGGAGTGGGCTCCCCTCCCTAGCCTCACAGGGGGGCTCCTCCTTGGGACGAATTCCTGCAATTTGTCGTAGCCTTTAAGGCTCTCTAGGAGAGCATACCACATCTTACGGCGAAGGTGGGAGATCGGTCCGCCTACATGGCAGAGTTCCTTGGATTTGGGAATGAAGAGTAAGGCCACTTTTGCGGAGCAGAGATTCCCAGTGAGGGGTTACAGTTGGTCCAGGGGATGATACCCCGGTAATTTCGGTGCATGGTGCAGAGAACCTCGCAGTCCGTTCCCTGCCCGACGGCTAATTATTGTGGAGTTCTTAGAGCTAGTGAAAGGGGGCGGTTTCTTGTTTCAGTCCCGGGTCCATCCTTCCTGGTGATTTTGGATAAGCTGTACGCCGCCAAATCTGAAAATAGAGCCAAAGGTTGGTTTATGCAGACCTGCTGCCTCTAGCTAGATTTCAAGACGAGGATTCTCAAAGTGAACACTGGGGACCAATTGCCAACACAGTGATGTGGTTTCCAGCTCTGAGCCACCCATTGGCTGGGGATAAAGGACCCTTCGGGAATAGGAACTTGTGCAGCTGGGGGAACCGAGGGGGCGAGTGGCTTTTCACGCATGGCTAGCAGCTTGCAACTTGAAATATGCATCCCTGGTTTCCCTATGCATCAACCTACTGTTGCCGCAGTCAGCGCTATGTGCAAAACAAACCTGCATCAGAGATCCCGTTAAAAAAGCAAAGCGGTGAAGAACCTCTAAACTGCCAGATACTTTAGGAAATAAATAATATTATCTTCTGTTTTATGTATGTATATTTGAAGATAGCTCACACCATTGCCAGTGACATTATGCTCAGTTTAAAATTCCTCCATTTATTTGTATTTTACATTTATAGGAACACGCTCAGCCCATAGGCTTCTAGGCGCTAGTTTTAGGCAGAAAGAAAGCTAGGGGGGGGAAATAAATCAGAGAGGAATCTAGGTGAACAGGAAGGTCTTTAACTGTTTCCAGAACCTGAAGAAGGATGGTTCATCCCTCAAGGTGGGAGGTGGGGGCGCAAATCAGCGAGTTCCAAAGCCATGGGGCAGAAACAGGAATGCTGGCACCACCTGCTTTGCCTTCTTTGTATCTTGGTATGGAGAGTCGGTTGCAGTAGGCGCTGCGTTTAGGTCTCTTGGAGGAGAGCTTGGAATGCCTGTTGGCTAGGAAACCGAGTGGTGTTGTTGATACCGTGATGTGTGTTGGATAGGATTTGAAATGTGATTCTCCAACGGGGAGCCAGTGTACCTTTCTTCTGGCATCGTCCGTTGAGGTCGAGTGGCTCCGAGGGCATGGTTTTGTATAGTTTGTAATTGAGAGGTTTTTCCCAGCTGTACCTCCCAGAAGAGCATTGCAATAGTCAAGCTTAGAGCTGACTAGGGTGCCAGCAATGTTGTGCAGTTGTCCGTGGATAGGAAAGGTTTGCAGGCGTTGATACGTTTTGTGGTGTACGCTGTTCATGAGGCAATGGCATTGATATGACGCGACAAGCTGAGGGTTGAGTCAAGGTGGACGCCCAGTGTTTTCATGGCTGGCGTGATATGGAGGATATGGTTGTCAATGGTGAATGCTTGGTAATCTGGACTTCATTTGGAAAGGATATGGGAGTTGCCTACGAGAAGAAGCTCTGTTTTCTAGTTATTTAGGCATAAGAGATGTGTGGCGATCCACATTTGATGGTTTCATCTATGGTTTTGATTTTCAGGGTGTCCAAAAGTTGGTTGCCAGTGAGAGGGATGAGGATCTGGGCGTTGTCGGCGTAATTTGTGTATTTAATGTTCAGTGAATCCAGGAGGTCGAAAAGAGGCTTTGTGTAGACATTATAGAGCGCACAGGAGCCTTGGGGTACTGCACAAGTGGAGGCTCTAAGGCTAGGAGAAGTGGTTGGCAGAAAAGATTTGGGAGGAGCTTTCAGTCAAGGATGCAATCCATGTGGTAGTGTCCTGTAAGAAAACGGCAGAGGCAGTGAGGGGGTGGCAAAGGATGGCATGGTTAACTAGGTCGAAAGCGGCAGATAGGTCAAGGAGCAAGAGCAGGGAGCAGTTACCAGCATCTCTGGCGTCGTCGAGCTGGTACTCGAGATCGAGTAGTGCAGATTCAGTGTCATGTCCGGGGGGCTCGGGGGCTCGGGGGAGTCAGATAATCGGAGACTGAGGATATGGTTTTTTTCGAGCTGTTTCTGGGTTTAAACGTAGGCAGCTCGGGGTAAGATTTGAAGCAAGAATAAGATGGGCCAGAAATTGGTTGGGATTTCAGGGTCGGTTTGAGGAGGGGGTGAGATCCATGATACTTTTAATGCTATGGGGCAGAGCATGAAGGGAAGGAGGCGTCGATTATGGCCGTGATGTACGGGAGTAGGGGGTTCAGTACATTCTCTAAAGCAGGGTGCCTGGCAGATGTCTCCTTTGCAGCCGAGTGGAAGAGGGGCAAGGGTTGGGTGGGTGTGGAGGGTGTTAAAGGCATGGGAGGTGCCACTTGTGGAGGAGAGTTTCAGCTGAATTGCATTCTGTGATAGAGCGATTTTACCAAGCCAGGCGTTTTGGAGGCCATTACACCACGTGTCATTCTTGACAGCGGAGGGAGGCTCGATTTTGCCAATTGGGCCCAACACGGGGAATTGCAGAGAATTCACTTCACACGCGAGTGCTGGCTTACATTATGCCGACATGTGGTCATAGAATCAATGATGTCACTCAGTTCATCCTTTACAGACTAGAACTGCCTTCTCCCATTAGGGTTGACCTCCTTTTGCAGAAAAGGATGGACGCACGGGATGTCTGTGGTGGTCTAGTGCCATGACAGGTTGCAGGGCTGCGACTGGAGGTCAAGGACCTCAATCCCATCGGCTCCCAGACTCGGTTTTGCATTGGCTTGCAAGATGGCGGCGCTGTGCTGCTGGGTCCCGCTCACCTTAGGTGTAGCTGTGCTGCTAGTGCCCGCTCACCTTAGGTGTAGCTGTGCTGCTAGGACCTGCTCACCTTAAGCGGCGCTATGCTTCTAGGCCGGCCCGCTCACCTTAGGCGGCGCTGCGCTGCTAGGCCGGACCGCTCACCTTAGGCGGCGCTGTGCGGCTAGGCCCCGCTCACCTTAGGCGCGCGCTGTGCTACTAGGCTGGCCCGCTCACCTTAGGCGGTGCTGTGCTGCTAGGCCGGCCCGCTCACCTTAGGCGGCGCTGTGCTGCTAGGCCGGCCCGCTCACCTTAGGTGGCGCTGTGCTGCTAGGCCCCGCTCATTTTAGCAGAGAGGCCTGGGTGGGGCCCAGCACAACACTCCCCGCTGTGAACGTCTTGATCAAACACTGCTGGGTTCCAAACCTGCTTAATAGTAGGAGGGTCACCTTTGGGCGCTCGCGCATGACTCATTGTAGCGCCAGCAACACGACTTCAATATGGCTGCTCTCGCAGCGGCTTTAGAAACGGAACCAATGCAGCACAAAGCGCCCATTGTGAATTGTGCTGCCTTAACAATTGTGCCTACCCTTGCATTGCGCCGATGAAGGGGCCAGGGTAAGGCTGCTTGTCGTAGTGGGTCAACAACCAATAATTGCGGCCCGTCACAAAACTAGTCCCAAGATTCGCAGACCACCTGAGCCTCGCTCTGGACATATCGCGACCTGAAAGGCCCCAGCATGGATGGAGGTCATGTCATGGAATAAAAGGTCATGCCCCCATATGTGCTGCTAGGCACAGTCATATCAGGATCAGACATGCCGTTATGGATGTCATGACATATCACGACATAAGGCTCGAAATAACCAGTAAACCCAGAGTTTGACAATCCGAGTACTCCTTCCCAGAATGTTCTTCAAGCTCCTAGTTTAGCCTTAGAGCCAGTACACGCTCAGTAAACAAATTAATGCCCAGTGTGCTCAGTGTGCAAGAGCCAGTACACGCTCAGTAAACAAGTTAATGCCCAGTGTGCTCAGTGTGCAAGAGCCAGTACACGCTCAGTAAACAAGTTAATGCCCAGTGTGCTCAGTGTGCAAGAGCCAGTACACGCTCAGTAAACAAGTTAATGCCCAGTGTGCTCAGTGTGCAAGAGGCAGTACACGCTCAGTGTGCAAGAGCCAGTACACGCTCAGTGTGCAAGAGCCAGTACACGCTCAGTAAACAAGTTAAAGCCCAGTGTGCTCAGTGTGCAAGAGGCAGTACACGCTCAGTAAACAAGTTAATGCCCAGTGTGCTCAGTGTGCAAGAGGCAGTACACGCTCAGTAAACATGTTAATGCCCAGTGTGCTCAGTGTGCAAGAGGCAGTACACGCTCAGTAAACAAGTTAATGCCCAGTGTGCTCAGTGTGCAAGAGCCAGTACACGCTCAGTAAACAAGTTAATGCCCAGTGTGCTCAGTGTGCAAGAGCCAGTACACGCTCAGTGGGCAAGAGCCAGTACACGCTCAGTGGGCAAGAGCCTGTACACGCTCAGTACACGCTCAGTGTACAAGAGCAATTACACGCCCAGTGTGCAAGAGCCAGTACACGCTCAGTGTGCAAGAGCCAGTACACGCTCAGTGTGCAAGAGCCAGTACACGCTCAGTACACGCTCAGTGTACAAGAGCAATTACACGCCCAGTGTGCAAGAGCCAGTACACGCTCAGTGTGCAAGAGCCAGTACACGCTCAGTGTGCAAGAGCCAGTACACGCTCAGTACACGCTCAGTGTACAAGAGCAATTACACGCCCAGTGTGCAAGAGCCAGTACACGCTCAGTGTGCAAGACCCAGTACATGCTCAGTGTGTACACGCTCACTGGACAAAAGCCAGTACACGCTCAGTACACAAGTTAATGCCCAGTGTGCTCAGTGGACAAAAGCCAGTAGACGCTTAGTGCACAAGAGCCAGTACATGCTCAATATACGCGCAGTGTGCAAGAGCCAGTACACGCTCAGTGCGCAAGAGCCAGTACACGCTCAGTGCGCAAGAGCCAGTACATGCTCAGTGCGCAAGAGCCAGTACACGCTCAGTACATGCTCAGTGCGCAAGAGCCAGTACACGCTCAGTGCGCAAGAGCCAGTACACGCTCAGTGCGCAAGAGCCAGTACATGCTCAATATACAGTCAGTGTGTAAAAGCCAGTACACGCTCAGTACCTGCTCAGTGTGCAAGAGCCAGTACACGCTCAGTACATGCTCAGTGTGCAAGAGCCAGTACACGCTCAGTGGACAAAAGCCAGTACACGCTCAGTGCGCAAGAGCCAGTACATGCTCAGTGCGCAAGAGCCAGTACACGCTCAGTACATGCTCAGTGTGCAAGAGCCAGTACACGCTCAGTGCGCAAGAGCCAGTACACGCTCAGTACCTGCTCAGTGTGCAGGAGCCAGTACACGCTCAGTACATGCTCAGTGTGCAAGAGCCAGTACACGCTCAGTGGACAAAAGCCAGTACACGCTCAGTACATGCTCAGTGTGCAAGAGCCAGTACATGCTCAGTGTGTAAGAGCAAGTACACGCTCAGTACATGCTCAGTGGACAAAAGCCAGTACACGCTCAGTACATGCTCAGTGTGCAAGAGCCAGTACACGCTCAGTGTGCAAGAGCCAGTACATGCTCAGTGTGCAAGAGCCAGTACACTCTCAGTACACGCTCAGTGTGCAAGAGCCAGTACACGCTCAGTGTGCAGACGCTCAGTGGGCAAGAGCCAGTACACACTCAGTGGGGAAGAGCCAGTGAATGCTCAGTGGACAAAAGCCGGTACACGCTAAGTGTACAAGAGCCAGTACATGACAGTGGAAATTGCCAAACCAGCCCTAAATGCCATGAAAAGTGATCTACTGTTAGTGCCTGCTTGTGAAGCTGAAACAGAAAAGATACAACATACATCCCTACGTGCCAGAGAGCAGAATGGCTGCCAGTGTGATGTGGGCCACAGAGCAGAATGGCTGCCAGTGTGATGTGGGCCACAGAACAGAATGGCTGGCAGCGGGATGTGGGCCACAGAACAGAATGGCTGGCAGCGGGATGTGGGCCACAGAACAGAATGGCTGGCAGCGGGATGTGGACCACAGAACACAATGGCTGGCAGCGGGATGTGGGCCACAGAACACAATGGCTGGCAGTGTGATGTGGCTCACACAAGAGAACGGCTGGCAGCGGGATGCGGCTCACAGAACACAATGGCTGGCAGCGGGATGCGGCTCTTAGAGAATGGCTGGCAGCGGGATGCGGCTCACAGAACACAATGGCTGGCAGCGGGATGCGGCTCACAGAACACAATGGCTGGCAGCGGGATGCGGCTCACAGAACACAATGGCTGGCAGCGGGATGCGGCTCTTAGAAGAGAATGGCTGGTAGCGGGATGCGGCTCTTAGAAGAGAATGGCTGGTAGCGTGATGCGGCTCTTAGAAGAGAATGGCTGGCAGCGCGATGCGGCTCTTAGAAGAGAATGGCTGGCAGCGGGATGCGGCTCACAGAACACAATGGCTGGCAGTGTGATGTGGCTCACACAAGAGAACGGCTGGCAGCGGGATGCGGCTCACAGAACACAATGGCTGGCAGCGGGATGCGGCTCTTAGAAGAGAATGGCTGGCAGCGGGACGCGGCTCACACAAGAGAACGGCTGGCAGCAGGATGCGGCTCACAGAACACAATGGCTGGCAGCGGGATGCGGCTCACAGACAATGGCTGGCAGCGGGATGCGGCTCACAGAACACAATGGCTGGCAGCGGGATATGGCTCATACAAGAGAATGGCTGGCAGCGGGATGCGGCTCACAGAACAAAATGGCTGGCAGCGGGATGTGGGCCACAGAACACAATGGCTGGCAGCGGGATATGGCTCATACAAGAGAATGGCTGGCAGCGGGATGCGGCTCACAGAACACAATGGCTGGCAGCGGGATGCGGCTCTTAGAAGAGAATGGCTGGCAGCGGGACGCGGCTCACACAAGAGAACGGCTGGCAGCGGGATGCGGCTCACAGAACACAATGGCTGGCAGCGGGATGCGGCTCACAGAACACAATGGCTGGCAGCGGGATGCGGCTCACAGAACACAATGGCTGGCAGTGGGATGCGGCTCACAGAACACAATGGCTGGCAGCGGGATGCGGCTCACAGAACACAATGGCTGGCAGCGGGATGCGGCTCACAGAACACAATGGCTGGCAGTGGGATGCGGCTCACAGAACACAATGGCTGGCAGCGGGAATGCGGCTCACAGAACACAATGGCTGGCAGCAGGATGTGGGCCACAGAACACAATGGCTGGCAGTGTGATGTGGCTCACACAAGAGAACGGCTGGCAGCGGGATGCGGCTCACAGAACACAATGGCTGGCAGCGGGATGCGGCTCTTAGAAGAGAATGGCTGGCAGCGGGACGCGGCTCACACAAGAGAACGGCTGGCAGCGGGATGCGGCTCACAGAACACAATGGCTGGCAGCGGGATGCGGCTCACAGAACACAATGGCTGGCAGCGGGATGCGGCTCACAGAACACAATGGCTGGCAGCGGCTCACAGAACAATGGCTGGCAGCGGGATGCGGCTCACAGAAGAAAATGGCTGGCAGCGGGATGTGGCTCATACAAGAGAATGGTTGGCAGCGGGATGTGGCTCACAGAACACGACTGGTAGCGGGATGCGGCTCTTAGAAGAGAATGGCTGGCAGCGCGATGTGGCTCTTAGAAGAGAATGGCTGGCAGCGGGATGCGGCTCACAGAACACAATGGCTGGCAGCGGGATGCGGCTCACAGAAGAGAATAGCTGGCAGCGGGACGCAGCTCTTAGAAGAGAATGGCTGGTAGCGGGATGCGGCTCTTAGAAGAGAATGGCTGGCAGCGGGATGCGGCTCACAGAAGAGAATGGCTGGCAGCGGGATGCGGCTCACAGAACACAATGGCTGGCAGCGGGATGTGGCTCACAGAACACAATGACTGGTAGCGGGATGCGGCTCTTAGAAGAGAATGGCTGGCAGCGGGATGTGACTCATGCAAGAGAATGGCTGGCAGCGGGATGCGGCTCACAGAACACAATGGCTGGCAGCGGGATGCGGCTCACAGAACACAATGGCTGGCAGCGGGATGTGGCTCATACAAGAGAATGACTGGAAGCGGGATGTGGCTCACAGAACACAATGACTGGTAGCGGGATGCGGCTCTTAGAAGAGAATGGCTGGCAGCGGGATGCGGCTCACAGAACACAATGGCTGGCAGCGGGATGTGGCTCACAGAACAGAATGGCTGGCAGCGGGACGCGGCTCTTAGAAGAGAATGGCTGGCAGCGGGACGTGGCTCTTAGAAGAGAATGGCTGGCAGCGGGACGCGGCTCACACAAGAGAACGGCTGGCAGCGGGATGCGGCTCACAGAACACAATGGCTGGAAGCGGGATGCGGCTAACAGAACACAATGGCTGGCAGCGGGATGTGGCTCATACAAGAGAATGGCTGGCAGCGGGATGTGGCTCACAGAACACGACTGGTAGCGGGATGCGGCTCTTAGAAGAGAATGGCTGGCAGCGGGATGCGGCTCTTAGAAGAGAATGGCTGGCAGCGGGATGCGGCTAACAGAACACAATGGCTGGCAGCGGGATGTGGCTCATACAAGAGAATGGCTGGCAGCGGGATGCGGCTCACAGAACACAATGGCTGGCAGCGGGATGCGGCTCAGAAGAGAATGGCTGGCAGCGGGACGCAGCTCTTAGAAGAGAACGGCTGGTAGCGGGATGCGGCTCACAGAACACAATGGCTGGCAGCGGGACGCAGCTCTTAGAAGAGAATGGCTGGCAGCGGGACGTGGCTCTTAGAAGAGAATGGCTGGCAGCGGGACGCGGCTCACACAAGAGAACGGCTGGCAGCGGGATGCGGCTCACAGAACACAATGGCTGGAAGCGGGATGCGGCTAACAGAACACAATGGCTGGCAGCGGGATGTGGCTCATACAAGAGAATGGCTGGCAGCGGGATGTGGCTCACAGAACACGACTGGTAGCGGGATGCGGCTCTTAGAAGAGAATGGCTGGCAGCGGGATGCGGCTCTTAGAAGAGAATGGCTGGCAGCGGGATGCGGCTAACAGAACACAATGGCTGGCAGCGGGATGTGGCTCATACAAGAGAATGGCTGGCAGCGGGATGCGGCTCACAGAACACAATGGCTGGCAGCGGGATGCGGCTCAGAAGAGAATGGCTGGCAGCGGGACGCAGCTCTTAGAAGAGAACGGCTGGTAGCGGGATGCGGCTCACAGAACACAATGGCTGGCAGCGGGACGCAGCTCTTAGAAGAGAATGGCTGGCAGCGGGATGTGGCTCACAGAACACAATGACTGGTAGCGGGATGCGGCTCTTAGAAGAGAATGGCTGGTAGCGGGATGCAGCTCTTAGAAGAGAATGGCTGGCAGCGGGATGCGGCTCACAGAGCACAATGGCTGGCAGCGGGATGCGGCTCACAGAAGAGAATGGCTGGCAGCGGGATGCGGCTCACAGAAGAGAATGGCTGGCAGCGGGATGGGGCTCACAGAACACAATGGCTGGCAGCGGGATGTGGCTCATACAAGAGAATGGCTGGCAGCGGGATGTGGCTCACAGAACACAATGGCTGGCAGCGGGATGCGGCTCTTAGAAGAGAATGGCTGGCAGCGGGGTGCGGCTCACAGAAGAGAATGGCTGGCAGCGGGACGCGGCTCACAGAACACAATGGCTGGAAGCGGGATGCGGCTCTTAGAGAATGGCTGGCAGCGGGATGCGGCTCACAGAACACAATGGCTGGAAGCGGGATGCGGCTCTTAGAGAATGGCTGGCAGCGGGATGCGGCTCACAGAAGAGAATGGCTGGCAGCGGGATGCGGCTCACAGAACACAATGGCTGGCAGCGGGATGTGGCTCATACAAGAGAATGGCTGGCAGCGGGATGTGGCTCACAGAACACGACTGGTAGCGGGATGCGGCTCTTAGAAGAGAATGGCTGGTAGCGGGATGCGGCTCACAGAACACAATGGCTGGAAGCGGGATGCGGCTCTTAGAGAATGGCTGGCAGCGGGGTGCGGCTCACAGAAGAGAATGGCTGGCAGCGGGATGCGGCTCACAGAACACAATGGCTGGCAGCGGGATGTGGCTCATACAAGAGAATGGCTGGCAGCGGGATGTGGCTCACAGAACACGACTGGTAGCGGGATGCGGCTCTTAGAAGAGAATGGCTGGTAGCGGGATGCGGCTCTTAGAAGAGAATGGCTGGTAGCGGGATGCGGCTCTTAGAAGAGAATGGCTGGCAGCGCGATGCGGCTCTTAGAAGAGAATGGCTGGCAGCGCGATGCGGCTCTTAGAAGAGAATGGCTGGCAGCGCGATGCGGCTCTTAGAAGAGAATGGCTGGCAGCGGGATGTGGCTCTTAGAAGAGAATGGCTGGCAGCGGGATGCGGCTCACAGAAGAGAATGGCTGGCAGCGGGACACGGCTCTTAGAAGAGAATGGCTGGCAGCGGGATGTGGCTCACAGAACACAATGGCTGGCAGCGGGATGCGGCTCACAGAAGAGAATGGCTGGCAGCGGGACGCAGCTCTTAGAAGAGAATGGCTGGTAGCGGGATGTGTCTCTTAGAAGAGAATGGCTGGCAGCGGGATGTGTCTCTTAGAAGAGAATGGCTGGCAGCGGGATGCGGCTCACAGAACAATGGCTGGCAGCGGGATGCGGCTCACAGAAAAGAATGACTGGTAGCGGGACGCGGCTCACAGAAGAGAATGGCTGGTAGCGGGATGCGGCTCACAGAACACAATGGCTGGCAGCGGGATGCGGCTCACAGAACACAATGGCTGGCAGCAGGATGTGGCTCATACAAGAGAATGGCTGGAAGCGGGATGTGGCTCACAGAACACAATGACTGGTAGCGGGATGCGGCTCTTAGAAGAGAATGGCTGGCAGCGGGATGTGGCTCTTAGAAGAGAATGGCTGGCAGCGGGATGCGGCTCACAGAACACAATGGCTGGCAGCGGGATGCGACTCACAGAAGAGAATGGCTGGCAGCGGGACGCGGCTCTTTGAAGAGAATGGCTGGCAGCGGGATGTGGCTCACAGAAGAGAATGGGTGGCAGCGGGATGTGGCTCACAGAAGAGAATGGCTGGCAGCGGGATGCGGCTCACAGAAGAGAATGGCTGGCAGTGGGATGCGGCTCTTAGAAGAGAATGGCTGGCAGCGGGATGCGGCTCTTAGAAGAGAATGGCTGGCAGTGGGATGCGGCTCACAGAAGAGAATGGCTGGCAGCGGGATGCGGCTCACAGAAGAGAATGGCTGGCAGCGGGATGCGGCTCACAGAAGAGAATGGCTGGCAGCGGGATGCGGCTCACAGAACACAATGGCTGGCAGCGGGATGTGGCTCATACAAGAGAATGGCTGGCAGCAGGATGCGGCTCATACAAGAGAATGGCTGGCAGTGGGATGCGGCTCACAGAAGAGAATGGCTGGCAGCAGGATGCGGCTCACAGAAGAGAATAGCTGGCAGCGGGATGCGGCTCACAGAACACAATGGCTGGCAGCGGGATGCGGCTCACAGAACACAATGGCTGGCAGCAGAATGTGGCTCATACAAGAGAATGGCTGGCAGCGGGATGCGGCTCAAAGAAGAGAATGGCTGGCAGCGGGATGTGGCTCAGGGCCCATGATCTTTAAAGGAATGTTTCGGTCAAAAATGTGTATTGCCCCTACGAGTAGGCCATGTGTTTTTAAGCCTAAGTCGCTCGATTTTAGAAAAATTTCCTGTGGACCATACCCGAGTTTTCATCCATTAAACGCACGCGAAAACAGGCATCAGGGAGCTGCCATTTTGTGATAATCCTACCATTTCCGCCATCGCCCTGGCTGACCTGCTTTTGCGGCACTAAATCATATCCCCCGCCCCGAGCCTGTCATCAGCAGACGCGTACCGCCCATTTCACAACGCCAAAGCACGTCTCGTGTCAACAATCGCTGCGCTTCAGCTAATGACGTGTCGCCATGGAAATGGCAGGGCGCCTCTTTCCTCAATAAGTATAAACAGACCGTTTCACAACACACAGCAGCACATTTTCGATTCCATTCCTCTCTGTGTTACTTTGAGTATTCTGTGACTCGTTTCTGTGCTCTGGTCAGCTACCTTCGTTGCTTGTAGCCCGTGTGGACAGATACCAGTACCACCGCTATCAATTATTTTAGTTTGTGCAACACACAATGGATACAATAATGCCCTACATGTACGAGCCCGAGTATACCGAGGAGGAACTACTGGAAAGGGAAACACGCGAAAACGATGGGGCTTCCGACGGCAGTTGGGAGGACGATTCAACAGCTGAAGAGCCTGGACCTAGTCGCATGGACGGTGTTTCCACCTGGTGCACATGCAATCGGTGCGAGCTAATGCCAACCGAGGACGAGAACTGCTGCTGCTGTGAAAACTCTGGATGTGTGGCCTACATTTCGGAAGGCGAGCCACGACCGCAATGCATCACTGAGCTGCCAGACTTCAGGGCAGCCTGCCTCACACAGTCTGTGTTGAGGATAATGATGGTGCTTATGCACGAACTTCGCGCAACTGTTCGTCCTCGTAATCCGAGTAACGAGTAAGTATACTCTGCTTGTCATGCCACTCCTATTTCATGGTCTTCTACTATATCCAAAATTACATATACATATCATTGTAACGCATGAAAGTCGTGCAATAGTGTGCAGTGTCTAGATAGCATTTGTCGGAGCATAATGCCATTAGTTACAAGAATTGTCATTGACAACAAACGTTTATTAAACTTATCTTGGTCATTTAAAAACAGTTTGTTTCATTCCTTTTCACAGGTGGTACAGGCTGGTGGCCTATCGTTACTTTACATGGTGGCTTCACGGGAGGCTTGGACACCGCGTTCGAAGAGTGATACCTGCCTGTGCCGTTCGTGCCATAAGAGAAGCGTTCCCGAGTGACAGCGGTCAGTACAGGGGATTTTCTCTCGCTGTGCTGCAACCTGAACTGTACAATGTGTAAACTTTTGTATTTTTGTGTCATCAAAATAAGCTACAAAATAAAATGCCACATATATTTTAACAACGGTTGTTTCTATTTTTTAAATCAATCAAGTGTGTCTCCATTCAAGGATGGACGTCAGACACCTGTGCTCGGAATGGGTGAAGTTCAGGTCGCTGTGAAGCGTGATGGTCACTATCTAAGCTAACAATATATTATCAATAATGCATGCACTAAATAACACTTGTTCAAAGTATTTCAGTCGGTTATGTCTCTATAAAAGTCACACATATATCTATACTATCAATTAGCATTGGATTATACAGGCCTTAGGTCAAGAGTCTTGACCACTATAATACACTGTTTGAAGTGTGGGTCTGTGCTCACAAGAATCTCCGATATGTGGCATTTGTTATTGATAGGCAACAATATACTGCAGTAGGGGTCTAATGTTAGTTGGGGATCTGCTAGGTGGGCATCATGGCGTGGTCAGTGGTCTGGCACATGAAGAGAATACCTTGCAGGGACACTGGGTCAGAATGGCAGTAAGTTTCCACTGGCGAGGGTGCGTGGGCAAGGACACGTTTGTGGAGATGAACAAGCCATGTGCTTGGTTCAGGTCGGTTCACATGCAGGACCGTGATCTCAGAGAGTGATGTGTTACATTTATTAGCTGTTGCAAATACTTCTGGAGTTTTCCAGTCAGAGTGGGAACAAGGCTGTGGGCCATGTGCTCTGCGCGCTGTACTATCGCAGTGAGGCCTGGTCACCAAAATGGAGTGGAAAGGGGGTACAAAAATGGATGCCCTGTGTCCTGCTCAGTGTTTCCATCTACGCGAATGTCGTGCAAAGTTAACATCACATAAGGAAAAGGGACGGGCGCAAACGGCCAAGGTGCCAAACAGCATGTACACTTCAAAAGGTATCCCACGCCCAGGGGCCATCGCTCACATGGCCTCCTCAGACCCCGTATCTCCAGGCAGGCCTCCCCTGAGGCAGGCCGTCCCCCTGCAATCCACATAAGTGTGTCTCCATTCAGCAGTCTTCCTGTGCCTTATCTGCACGCCCACCGGCCCATCCATCCCACCCCCTCTATCAAAGGCGGTTTGCACCCGGGGATGAGCGCTGGCATGGGGGGCTGTGACGGGCGCAAACGGCCAAGGTGCCAAACAGCATGTACACTTCAAAAGGTATCCCACGCCCAGGGGCCATCGCTCACATGGCCTCCTCAGACCCCGTGTAACCAGGCAGGCCTCCCCTGAGGCAGGTCGCCCCCCTGCAATCCACATAATACCACGACATACACACGTCATTCATTCACAAACACACCCCTGTTTCTAATACTTTATAAACCACTTGATATGTCTCATGAGAACATCTTTGTGCTTTGCAAGTCAACTCCTGAACCTTCTACCTGAGAAGCACTGAGATCTATGCTAATCTGCTCGTCGCCGTGCTATCTGTGACCGCTTCGTGCAAACTCATCAGTGTGCTACCTGTGGCCATCTACCTGTTCTCCTGCAACATACTGCTCAGCCTGCTGAATCCAACTGTTTGTTGGTCAAGGTAAGGCCGTGTATCCTAGTCATATTTCGGTCATTTTTACATTTCAATCTATTTGCTATTACAGTACCCAATAGAGCTATGGTCATTGGTCTCATTGCTATTGACTTGAGTTTCATTTGTTATGCTATCAATAGATCTATTTATTTTCATCTGTGTCAATTGTCATCGAATTGCATCCTTCGGGGGTCCAGTCTATAATGCAAGCATGGTTCCTTTTTCGTGCAAGACAGAACATCCAAGGGACGAGTCACATGTTCAGAGTTTAGTCACATAATTTAAAAGATTTCTGTAACTTATGCAAATACTAAGCCGCACATGATTAACTGGTATAGTTCCGGCGACCAAAACAAACCTTGCATTGAGCATGGTATGGTTCATTTACTTTTTTGACATTTTTATTCATCAAGGTTTTATAATAATCTTGATATTTACTTTTAAGAATTTTCAACAATGCCTGCCTGTTCGATTAGCGGTTGCCCTTCGAAGACCCATGCTAAATTTGAAGGCACTACAATGCATGTATTCCCGAAAACTGTTGATGGAATAAGAGAATGGGTCAGACATTGCGGATATCCACTGGATGAGCTGGAAAGTAGAGTCCAACAAGTCTTACAGGACAAGAGGGGTGATCGATACCGCATCTGCAGCCGGCACTTTCCCTCGAACATGTACACCACATCTTGGGTAACAAAGAAGAAAAAACAGCGATCGACACGAAAATTGCTCGCAAACGCTATTCCCACTCTATTCATCCACAATCCGCCACTGGTGAGTCAAGTGTCCGTTTTTAGCTTTAGGCCTTGTGGTAGTGTTTAGGTAGCCGAATGGATTCATTGATATTTTAGGTGTTGTTTCCAATTTGTAATACTTTCGACATTGATATGAGTGTATAGCTTTTTGAATAATGACATTTATCAATATATTATTTTTAGATTTCATAACCCACAAACGAAATCTATATATGGGCACAGGGAATTGTGCTATATTGCGCATTACTCAAGTATTCTGTCTCCTTACATGGCAATTTTAAATATTGCTATTTCATTATCAAACAATAATTTACCTTTACAACTTATTGACTATCCGGATGTTGCAAAGAAAGAATGTATGCTAATTTCTAGTGAAGGTCAGCGGCTTTGATTTTCAGCTCGCGCCCTGAAGAGGCCCACAACTCACACTGGCAGTATAAGGTTCTATTGTTTTTTGACCTTGAGAGACAGGGACCATGCAGAAAGAACTTCCTTTGAAGGGGTGCTTGGGGGGTGCAATAACGTTTGAGACGATAAGGCAGAAAATTCTTAAACTAGACCGAGTTTCATGTTAGTTCAGTATACGAAAAATCGTTGTCAAGACCACAGTGGGATTTACGGACTGCATTACGCAGACACAATGGAAATTGCAAATATAATGTAACTCTTTAGACGCTTTTATACCGGAATGAAGAAATTAATGAATGGATGCATGAACAAATGAATGAATGAAGAGCTTTGAAAAGGTTTGTGGGATCGTCCTTGTAGCGGGCACATGGGCATGCAGGTCCACATTCCACACGCATGTAGACAAAAAGTCGTTTGTCATTGTGTACCAACCTTGATTTATTTCGTTAGTTTTCGCATTGATTTTAGAGCCGAACATACTCCATTGCACTATCCTTGAAAACAAATAGTTTCAGCTCAGCCGTAATAAATAAAATTAATAAAGATCGGCTGGCGAGACTAATTATAAATTTTATGTTTTCAAAATAGGTACATCCTTCCATTTTCCTCCTGCCACCAGTTTCAGACACCGGCAGACGGTTTCATCAGCCGCCAGCTGCAGCTTAATGTAAACAACTGCACCATTCTGATGATCTTATGGGACGATCGCCAAGGGCCCATATGCCCTTACGCGGTACTAGCGGCTAGAAGCAACATATCAACCTTTACGCTGGCCTAGTGCCTACTTGATGGAACAGCCTTGCGGTTCAACCTGCGACAAAAGTGCCTCTTTGAACGAAAACCAACACCCTGTGTACCATAAATGAACGTCGCGTGACTCACGATAAAATTTTAAGGATTTGCGGATAGAGATAAAAGAAAATAAATGACTTTCGGAGTTCATATGGCAATTGCAGAATATTCTATAAACATTTAATGTCAAATAAATGTACTTTACCAAATTTACTGTGTTGCTGTTTGATTTTAAAGTACAGTTTCATATTTCGAATTGTGGCGCGCTGTGTTGTGAGCTGATCTGTGTTGGTTTTCCGGGTTCTGTGTGAAGTCGCGTAGAAGACGACTGGGCGCGTTTGCCTACGCAGCACAGTAACTTCACGGAGAGAGGCGGGGAATATGAAGGTTTTGATAATGTCAGGCTCAGGGGTGGGGGATATAATTTTGTGCCACAAAAGCAGGTCAGCCAGGGCGATGGGGGAAATGATAGGATTATCACAAAACGGCAGCTCCCTGGTGCGTTTAATGGACGAAAACTCGGGTAAGGTCCATAGGAAATTTTTCTAAAATCGAGCGACATAGTCTTAAAAACACATGGACGACCCGTAGGGGCAATAAAAAATTTTGACCGAACCATTCCTTTAAGGGGCAACACCTTTGAAGTCGGTGCCTATAGATGTGCATATTTGTAACACATCTTCCACCTCATGCATCCAGCAGTGCATTCTGGGCTTCTGCAAAGAACAGAGCAAAACAGCCCACGTACAAGGGAAGAGCTACATACTGCACACAGTCACTGTGCACGACCTGGAAACCTGACTGGGTGTCACAATGTGGGGGAGGGGTTGATGAGCCCAGCCCTAGAGCGTAATAAGCTCGAGAGGCGACACCATTATCTCTACAAACAATTGACAGTGAAATAAGGACCAGACCACAAGAAACTTTCCTTCTCACGCTCGGGTGCACATGAGCACAGAAACCCAGAGAGCGAGGGCGTCCGCCTCATTTGGTTATGAAGTTTCAGTCCCCTGCATGCCACACACCACATGCACACTGGCTCGAGCCTCGGAGGTGCCGTTCTTGTGGTTGCACAAGAGAACACGTGGCGACTTAGGGCCGATGGGCTTGACGGCGACGCGCATGCAGGAGCGAGACGCCGCCGAGCCCGTTACCGCTTCCCACGAACACAACACACCACAGCTCTGTTCCAGCCACAATAAAACATGCAGCTTCCGAGAGATGCTGCCTCCACCAAGGCTTTCATTGAAGCCAACGCCAGGAGGAGGGGCTCTGGTGGGCGGTGGTGGTCCTGGAGGCCAAACATTATATTCTTACAGAGTTGGGGCCCCCCCAGCGCTGGCGGCCCACCGCCAGTATTACCGGTCGGGCCTTCTGAACAGAGGAGACCGAGAGGGTTGACTGCTCACATCTCTTTATTCTTTCCAACTGCCCTTTCTGCTCTAACCAGTCACTTCCCTTCTCCAACCCGCACCCCAACTAAGTCCCTCCCACACAATGAGGCTAACAGGCCTCATATACTAACATGACACCTCCCCCCTTCTCGAACACGAAGAGGGATCCGCCCATTTCCTCTAGGAGTCTCATGGGCTTTATCTTGACCCTCCCTGGTCGCCCAGCTGGCTGGCGTTCCGGGACAGAACTTGGGGTGGGTTGCCACAGCAACTCTCTTTCCTCCCATTCTGCCCCAGACGCCTAAATGTCTCCCTGGTAGGACTCATCCGAATCCCTGTAAGTGTTCTCTTCATTGTCTGAGTCCCCCCTGCTTTCTTGAAGTGAGATGTTCCGTGTGATGGTCCATGCATCACCATCGCTGGCTGTGATCGTCCTGCCGTTTCTGTTGGGCACTGGGAGAGTCCTAGGAGCAAACGTGGGGTCCTCCTTCCTTTGTTTTGCCTGTTTCACCAACACCTGATCCCCAACATTTAGAACCGTTTCTCTGGCTCCTCCCCGGGCGTCAGCCGCTTCTTTCATAGTTTGCTTGGCCGCCCTCACTCCCCTTCTCCACCCTGCACCCCAACTAAGTCCCTCCCACACAATGAGGCTAACAGGCCTCATAACATGACAGTTGGTGAACGCGGCAGTAAGCAGCAGAGTGGCACTTATGTAGAGCTGTGGCGAGTGGTCTCCCCTCCTGAAGCAGGGACCCCACTTAACTGTGGGAGCAGGTGGAGCCTACAATGACTTCTTGTGGGAATTCACAACGAACATGGACACCCTTAGCACTTAAAGGGTGTGCGTGAAGCGCCTCCTACTTCACCAGGTGTTTCACTGAAGTCTATTTCTACAGAGCCTTTACCCAGGCTGGGTCCTTTGAATCATGTGACCCCAATATTTAAAAGGCATTCATAAAAAGTTACATGCCCTTCAGGCAAACCACACAACAATTGGAACGCCACTCCCTGCAAAAGCAATCCTTTGCTCGGTTGCCCTCTGCACTAAGGGGTCTTGAAACAAAAGCCAGACCATCACTTTGAATGGTACCTATATACTCTAGAGTAGGGGTCTGCAACCTGCACCTCTCCAGATGTTGCGCACTACGCCTCCCATGACGCCCCTCCCTACCCTCCCCCCAACTAAACAATGCAATGCTACCAGGGCTGACGGGGATTGTAGTTGCAAACCCATAGTCTACAGTCAGTAGCTCTTTAAAAATGGCAAACATGATCAGGGTTGCACGTCAAGGTGCTTCAACTCAAATGTTCTTGGTGAGGGAATTGAAGCGGACAGGAAGGACTAACCAACCTACGACGAAGCGTCCCTTCTGGGGCGGCGAGCCCGCTACGCAATCTATCCGGCCTAGGGGACGGGGGATGGGATAGGGAAATGATACGTTGCTTAACCACTGAAGGAAGGACTGACCAACCTGCGAGATTCTTATCGACGACTCCTCACTGCGGGTCCTGCAACGTATCCAGGGAGTTCATCCCTTCTGGGGAGGCGAGCCCGCTATGCAATCTATCCGGCCTAGGGGACGGGGGATGGGATAGGGAAATGATACGTTGCTTAACCACTGAAGGAAGGACTGACCAACCTGCGAGATTCTCATCGACGACTCCTCACTGCGGGTCCTGCGACGTATCCAGGGAGTTCATCCCTTCTGGGGAGGCGAGCCCGCTATGCAATCTATCCTGCCTAGGGGACGGGGCACGCGGGATCCTACAGGGGATGGGATAGGGAAGCGATATGTTGCTTTACCACTGAAGGAAGGACTGACCAAACTGCAAGATTTACATCGACTCATCCTGCCTAGGGGATGGGGGACGGGGCACGTGGGATCCTATGGGGGATGGGATAGGGAAGCGATATGTTGCTTTACCACTGAAGGAAGGACAGACCAACCTGCGAGATTCTCAACGATGACTCCTCACTGCGGGTCCTGTGACGTATCCAAGGAGTTGGTCCCTTCTGGGGGGGGGGGTGAGCCCACTACGCGATCTATCCTGCCTAGGTGGCGGGGCACGCGGGATCCACGGGGGATGGGATAGGGAAGCCACACGTTGCTTAACCACTGAAGGAATTCACCAGAACATTTCTTTTGATTATTCCGGGTTTCCTTTGAATCATTATATCCAGCAAGGAGCTGGAAGAAACTTTGAACACTTTTTGGGTGTGGATCAGAAAACCAGCCATCAGCAATCTTGGGGGAGGGGATGTACCACTTAGCTAGGTTGCAGCCTAGTCCTTCTTCCCTTTCTTCTTTTAGAGCGATACGGTGGAACTAGCTTAGCTCTGGTTTAGGCAGATTGGAGTTTTGAAAGACATCCTGACGAGCGGCTTTTAGTTTTTTTTTTAATTTTAGTTTAAGTGCAGGGCCTTCATCTTCGACATTGAGGACTAGGTTGGTATCGAGAACCTCCATGCCCTCCTGCTGTCTTCTATATCTGATCTAGCACAGTCCCCTCTGATGAAAGGGGGGGGCGCCTCTGTGGGGAGGGTGGAGGAACGAGGCACAGTTCAGGCTGGGACACCCAGCATCTCTCAGCTCAGGGGATCCAATCTGCAACACTGGTGTAAGATTTCTCTCCACTCCAACAGATCCACTACCACGGCGTGTGTAACATGCGAGGCGGGCATCCACTTGAACATGGGAGCATCCCATTAGCATCAGGGGATACCGTTCTGCACAGGGTGGACGCCCACCGAGCACCCATCCGGCCTGGTGGTCCTACACTCTTGGGTGTCTGCCCTGAAAGGGCAGCTAATGTGTGCTGGGCTGAATCACAGACACTAAAGATGCGAGGATGGGCGTCAAAAGGAACTTTGCTGGGCTACTGTTGCGAGAAGTCAACTGGGCAAAAGCACCACAGATCAGCAGGCCAGCGTGCCCACGCCGGATCAGCAGGCCAGCGTGCCCACGCCGGATCAGCAGGCCAGCGTGCCCACGCCGAGTGAGCAGTGGAGAGGTGAGCGAGCTCATGCTGCAACTCACACATGTGCAGCTTTGCCTCGCTAACGACACTCTCCTAATGCACCCCACCTCTCAACGCTCCATTCAGGAGCCCGCCGGGAGTAGGGGTCGGTTTCCAATCCTAGTCCACCAAACCTTGAGGCCTCTGGACGCTGAGGGAGCAGGCGCCATGGGAGAGCCCTTATGGTCAGCGCAGTCATACATGTATATGTACCTAACCCCATGTCCCTTCTAACCTTGCTCTAGGCTTGCCCCAATCTCACGCTCCCTTAATTCTATAATACCTCTTTATACCCATATCCCTCTTAAAAAGCCCCCCCCCCCTAATCCCCAGGGTTTACTGCTCAGCAACCCTCTCTACTAGACCCTTTAGCTCAAATAACACCAACCTTTAAAGCGAATAGCAGCGGGATCGCTCCCACCCCCCTAAAAATGTCCACGTGTTAAATACAGTGGGAGAATCTTTTTGTTTCTAGCTCATTCTCCCCACCCCCCACCACTCGTTTCTACCCCTTGCGGCCTGAAGTATCCCGTATACGCCTTGTAAAATACCAACTAAGTATATTAAATAAATTACCTTAGAGCCACAGAGATGAAGACATTTGGCCAAGAGCACACAATGTGGCCAAGTGGGCAAACTGGGATTACAGCCCCGTCATCCGGTTTCAATATCCAGACATTTAGTGCGACTATATCACACATATCCTGGCCGAATGTTTCAATGACCAAATCAAAGTTCATTGGTGGGTAGAGCTCTTTAATTAGACCCGTCTCCCCTTTGGTGAATTAAGAGCAGCCAAAAAGTGACAAAAAGGAAATATGCAAGCAGCAGCCCTATGTTAGCAGGCTCCAATTACCAGAAACAAATCGTATCAAACATTGCGCCCCGCTGTCGCCCTTAGCGGGAGCAACAGGCGGTCACTACAGACAGTGGTTTCCGCAGTAATTGTCCGGCTACTGAGACGCCCCCACTCCATAGAGGTCACAGTAGGAGTGGCAGAGGGAAAGGCCCCCTCGGTCTTAGATCATACGTTGTTGAACCGCAATCAATAGTATGTCAAAGAAGCGTGTAAGGTGCAGCACCTCAGGTGGCGCTCCCCAGCTGAGCAGAACCGCATCAGCGAATTCACCGAATCGGAAATCTTAGAATTTTGTTGTGTAAGTGGGTACATTTTAAAAACATATATGGGTTAGGATAAGGCGGGGGAAGTGGGGTCGAGGAGCTTTCACCCCGCATACTAAAAAAAATGTGAATAATTTTTTTCCCGAAGATTTCACCTTTTGGTCAAGTAAATTCTGTGAAACCACGTACATCCGAACCGAACAGGGCCGTTATTATTGGCTACACTTCTTTGTACGGAGTTCAACCTGGTTCCCAAAGACTCCCAATTTTGGATTAAAAGAGAAATGCGCTACAGGAAGGAAAGCTATTTGCCAAGGATCACACAGTTCCGTCATGCCGCAAAACCGGGATTAGAGTCACTAGACCATATCTCCTCTCAATTTAATGCCTCAGCCAATCAGGTTTTGCGGTGATAAGCTTCATTCCCCTCGAGGGGGATAAGGAAAATAAAACGCAATCATTAAGAAACTATTTAGCTGGCCACTGATGCCACGCGAGCCGGCACGTGCACCATAGGCAACTCACATACCACTTATTTACGGGAGGATTTGTGGTGTGGGTGACTCACAAGTTATTTAACACGTTTTGGATTATGTGGATTTCTTTTCTGAATATTTGTCTGCATTTTAAAAATTCTTTCACGTACTTTTGTCTACCATCAGGCTCTGGCGTGGAGTTACGACGATAACTGCATGCATTTTAATGGTAAATGTATAGTATATGTACTCTTTTGGCCAGCTGTTGATTAACGAGGAACCAAAAAAGCTCAACCTGTGCCCAAGATCACAAGACGGCACGGCAATGCGTTCCCTTCACCTCCCACTGCAGGCACCATTCCTCCCCGCCCACTATTGCCAAGGCAGCCTCAGAGACAGGCTGTGTGTTACTCAACTGAAATGAAGAAAGGGCTCTGAGTCAGCAATGCTTGAGGGCTCCTCACACTTCACTGCACACACCTTCATTCTCGCTTGTGAACCATCACCGTTCACCGAGAGAAAGGTTTATACAACTCTTCTTTTTAGAGTACAAAGGCAGGACAGGTGGATTAGTGGCTACAGTGATGGGCTTAGAGCTTCGGAATGTGGGTTCAAATGTGTGCGATGTTTGATGTGCTCGGCTCCCTAAAACTAGGCATATACTCACAGAAAAGAAGGACCAGCAAACACATATGTGCTTGTTCCCCCTCTTGCGTGTTTGCATCAGTGGTACCGGGAAGGAGCTCCAGGGCTTTAAATGGGCCATGGCTACCCGGGGCACAGCTCTGGCAGTCTAGGAACATTGTATCCGAGATGGGCGCTGCCAGGGCTCCCTAAAGTCCGCAGGCAACACCAGCCCACCAGAATTGAAGGCCTTTTTTCTAGCGCCTGAAGCTCTCGCATATAAGGGAGCGCTTTAGAAAAAAAAAACTCTTGCCTTTTCTTTAATTGTGTCGCCGACCCAGCACCCCTTTGATGAGGTGATCATCACCCTCGCACCCCAAGCGAGAGGGTGATGGATGCAAAGGGGTGACTAACAGGGGTTCAGAGACACAAGGGGCAACACTTACCTGAATGCAGCTTTTGCCAAATCGGGCCGGGGCTCTCACCGTGACGTGGCGGAAAAGGAGCGTGGCCTAACAGGAAGCATTCAGGTCGGATAAGTGTTGCCAGGACATGGCCATTTTCGGCCACGCCCCCGTAAGAGCCCCTGCTCGATTGTGCACGCCACTTAATGCATTGAGGAACTCTACCCTCACCGCCTGATTTTAGCAAAGACTTCCCTCTTTTCCTTGGCATGAGCTAGAAGGTGCAAAGAAGAAAGTCTACACAATGCTCTGGGGTTAAAACATCGGAGAGATTTGCCTACAATGGGAAGGTTAATCAAAAATACCAATTTGGAAGAGCACTGCCCAGGCCCTGAAGGTGGATACCTTATCCGAAACGCGCCAGCAATACTGTCGCGGTGTCGGAATGAACATCTCCAGAATGTCATTTGTTGGGAAGAAATATGTTCAGCGTTTGTTGATATTGTGATGATCAAGAATTAAGTGTGATGTGGAAACAATTAAGGATATTGAGTTCAAGAAATGAAAGATGAGGTTTTTGTAAAATTGTATCAATTACACCTGTGGGATGGGTCAAACTTGTTTGAAATGCATACAAATATAAACACTGGTGTTACAGAGTCTGCAATTTGAATGGTCTACATAGTTTCCATTTTTATTTATTTACTTCAATACGTAGTTTATGAGTGAATTTATTAGCAAACAAATCTTATTGGGAGAGTTTTCTCCACAGGAGTGCATTTGGGTCACCCACTGGCAATATATTTTTCAAGTGCCCTGGAGGAGGGTGTAAGTTTGGGCAGCTAGCTGGTGCTACGCCTTGCCCAAAACAATGGTCTCTTAAATGAGCCATGACGTGTAAATCCCTCCTGCTTTAAAAGCCAGGCTAGAGCAAAGAAAGTGATTAGCAGTAATTACGGGGCCTGCAGCTTGGGAGGGGCCTCTGGGAGGAGGTATTAGTCTTCAGAGCATCACAATGACTTGGGAGGTGGCGCCCTGGCCTCGCTCAGAAAAAAAAAGCAAATCGTCCAGGAAGCAGCACAGCCCTTCTTTCAAATGGCGGTTCTCTTGTTCACAGGAAATTCTCCTGGCATTTAACAGGAGAATTGCCTGGCATTTAACAGGAGAATTGCCTGGCATTTAACAGGGGAATTGCCTGACATTTCGCTGCTGGGCTGCCCTTAAGGGAGGGACCAGACTGGCATGCAAATAGAGATATCTCCTCTGCAAAGGGTGCAGCGAGATACGTGGGAGTAGACCCACCCGAGTGGGCACCATCCCATAGGAGTAATGACCACCTGCTACAGTATGCACATGGACCATAACACACACACCAATCTCTTGAAATTAAAATGAACTTTAAAAAAAAAAAAAAAAAGTTTTATTCACTTAAAGTACAGGGAAATGGTGTTGAACTTCTGGGAAAGGGAATCCCTTTTGCCAATTTTCTATATATATTTCTTGTTCTGGCATAGTAATGTCTTGGGAGTGTGGTCCGCTCTTGCTGTCCCATGATCTCCCCGTGACATCCATGTGAAGCGCCGACCGCTGCCTTCCTTGTACTATTAGGACACTCTGACTTGGGGAGGTTCAGTCATCCAGATGTGTGAAAGGACAGTTTCTTGATTAAACTATATTCAATCATGCAGTTACCAATCTTTTCAGGATGTTAAAGGAAAAAAAAAAACCTTAACGTTTCCCTGTATTCCAAATCTAATATGCACCAGGCTGCAACAGCTACAGGATGCAACAGCTGCAGGATGCAACAGCTGCAAGCTGCTTTGTGAATCGTCTCGCTCCATTTGCAGGTGTAGGCTACTCCATCATTTAAATTTCCTGAGCCATTGGCACTCTTTGTGACATTTCATTTGCATATGCAAAGCAGGGAGGCCCGGCATACACTCTTCCCCATCCAATGGCCTTTTTGACATTTTGGTGAATACGGACCAACTTGCAGCAGCCACCTTTTTCCAGCGACAAAATTATGTATGGGTTTGGTCCCATCAATTACCTTTAAACATTCAAAGTAAAACAACAAAAAGCAAAAAAAAAAGTTTTTTAAAAAACATTAATGAGTTACGAAATAAGACATGCAATAGAAAATGAGCATGATGCAAAAAACTGCTTAATTACGCGTAAAGGAAAAACAAAACTAATAAATTGGCAAGGACACCAAGGGGGACCCTGCTCCTCAAGGAGGCACAAGGATAACCGTGACTTGGCCTCCCACTCTACCACACTGTCCTCCCCTTCGGGGGAGTAGGGGGGCGGGAGTCCGCAAAATCATGCCTCAAGCCCCCAAAATGGTGAGGGGCAACCAGGAAAGCCTGGGGAAACGGGCAGACAGGGGTTGGACCTTTGGTTTGGCCTAACGAATAAAGTGGAGTTGGTTGGAAATAGGGGTGGAAGCAAAGAATTGATGATGTGGTCGACTGGTTGCCGCACAAGAGGAACCATTTGCCAAGTGTGTTTTCACTGTGATGACAATCGTGCAGTAGCTTTCAGAGGATTCCAATAACCCTACAGACTTTTTATGCCACAAAGAACCAACTGTCTCCGACATTTATGGATGTGTTAGGAAGAAGGCACAGACATGGAGGCATACAAAATGTGTGTCATGGTCTAAACGTGGACAAGTGCCCAGGTTACAGGAAGAAGCTTCTGGAAACGGGAAACAAACGCGTAGAAACAGTAAACGGACACGAGTCAGGAGGCCAAGACAACAGAACAAAAAGGCACTCAGAAACGCAACAAGGAAGTGGGGATTAGAAAGCCGCTGGTTGATTCTATTCCCATTGCGAGTCTGATAAAGAAAACCGCAGATTAAGCGTTTCAACAGGTCTCCTGTATAAGAGTCATTGATATACTTAAAAGCGCACCAATTAAGATCTTATTTCGGAGGGAAAGCCGTACAGTCTCTACCATTCACCACTTTGGAGAGATTTGCAAGAAACCTTTAACAAACCACGTTTTACCCACTCTGAACTGTTTTTCCACACGTAGGTGTACAGCTAATGGTCAACGAGCAAGGAAGCATTGAGTCATATGAAAACCTAAAAATTAGGAAAAAAAAACGTTTCTTTTACCCCCCCCCCCCCACAAACCTCAACTAAAACTGCTGAGCGGGTTTTGCAGCCAAATCTCACATCTATCAATTTGTTTCACTTGGAATTGAATCACCCAAACCCCAGAATGTGTGAAGCTACTGAAAGTAGCCTAAAAAGCACAAGCACTTTGGATCCAATCACAGATCCGAGGACCCCAATGAACACACAATAAGGAGCCCCGGGTGTAATTCCGCATGGAGTTTGACAGGTACTAAAAAGTACGGAATGAGGAAGGGACACAGGGCCTCTTTAGGAGTTGGGTGGTATTCTGGTGGTAAATCCATTTTAATACCGCACAACGGAATTACCATTACCACCACTAGCGCCGGATTACAAGTAGCAGTGGCAGAGTTAATCCCCATTTTTGAGAGCGCGTTGAACTGTATGGGTCAGCTGCAGGCATTCCGCCGAGTTTAGCGGAAAGTGGGAGGATTTACCTCCTGCATGATTCTGGAGGTAAATCCGCCACACTGTTAGTATGGCGGAGCGGGAAAAGTGGCCGTAATTCCGTTGACGCCAATACTTTCACACACTACCATACTAGGAATGAGCTGCACTGTAATTACAGCTACATACACCCAAAGAGAGAGCGTGACTTACATTTACTCGAACCTATGTAGTAGGACTTATGCACAGGTTGTGTAATTGGAAGCCTCAACCAAGTACAGCTAATCAATGGCAGAAGTATATTGTCGGAAAGGAGGCGTGTATGGCGGATAGGAAACATTCATTGAATGAACATCTAGCCAAAACCGCTGATATTGCTAATTTCCAAATTTCCAACTAGCCCTGAGTATTGGATCATTCACCCCCCACAGATCTCTTCATAGCAGTGATTCAATCACTAGTTCCATAACACCTTGATGATGAGAATGCTACTCTCATGGAAGCCTCAAACCGTTTGCTGCCTGCTTCAGGGTGCTGCTAAACTTGGACAAAGTAACTGCCATCACGTCTCCCCTACCCCGGGAACACCAAGCACGTCTCTCCTGCCCCGGGAACAACAATCGCGTCTCTCCTGCTCCCGGGAACAACAATCGCGTCTCTCCTGCTCTCGGGAACAACAATCACATCTCTCCTGCTGTTCTGACTTGAGTGTCATGTAGACCGTTGAAACCTCCGTCCCCAAGTGATGCACAGGGGAACTAAAAGAAACCCGCTGTGCGACCTTTGGGGCCACAGGTGGGAGATGTGACTTCCCGGATCCACGGAACCTCTGGAACACCGATGCTGCTGTCAAAAAGGAACGAGGTTAAGTACCAGGCAATTACAATATATCACGTTAACCAAAGGATCTGAATAGTCTTACCTATCTGGTGTTAGGAAAACCCAGGAAACCTAGGAGGGAGGTTCGAGACTCAGATGAGGCGGTCCCTAGAACAGTAGAATCGCAGATTAGCGTGGATGCAGGATAAGCCACCTGTAGGACTGAAGGCGTGACTTGAATCCCAAGAGGGAAATGGCGTAGGAGTTCAACAAGGTACCAAGGGATGATCCAAAGGCAAGTCAGGGTCGTGTCCAAAATCCAGCAACAGGTAAACAGTTCCAAGCAAAGGTACAAAGGAGTATCCGAAGGAGTCCGAGATAGAGTTCCGAGATCAAGGTAAACAGTAGAGCAAAACGTAACGCCAAACAGGGTCTGAAGACAGCTGAGAAGCAATGAGTGTTCCGTGTCTCAAGCCTTATATACTGTGCCTTTCTGGGTCATGTGACGTTTCTGGGTCATGTGGCATCCACCAAGGTCACGTGAGGAACGCCACTCTGGATCACGTGATCGGCGTGGAGATGTAACGCCGCCCCTTCTGCTGTATGTTCTCCATGGCAACTGCCAGTGCAGGAAGGGTTGCAATCGAGCCCGTACACCATACCTGGTACGGAGCTTTCGGTCCTTTGGGTTAGCCGAATCACATGAGCCTCGAACCCTGGAGGGAAGTGTTGGGGAAATGCGAGCAGTGTTCTGGTGTGCAGTGGATCGGTGTGCAGAGGATCGCCTAACATAGCCCCCCCCCCCCCCCAACGGCCCACGACCCCGTGGGCAGGACGGGTGATCCCTATGGAAGCGAGCTACCAACCGAGGGGCGTCAAGATCCAAGGCGGAAACCCAAGAACGTTCCTCCGGTCCGTAACCCTTCCAATCCACCAAGTACTGGAGCCTACCCCTAAACCAACGGGAACCCAAAATGGCCGACACTTCAAAAACATCAGGAGAGGACAGGGACACCGGAGCAACAGGGGCTCGGAGGTGGGAAGAATCAGGACAAGGCTTGAGGAGAGAGACATGAAATACGGGATGGATACGCCAGGAACTTGGGAGAACTAGACGAAAAGCCACCGGATTCACAACCTGAGAGATCACATACGGGCCAACGAAACGAGGTAGCAGTTTCCGGCAACCCACTAGGCGAAGGTGACGTGAAGACAACCACACTCTAGAGCCCACCACCAGGGGAGGAGCAGCCAGACGCTTGCCGTCAACACGGGCCTTCATAGAAGCCTTTGCTTCAGTGAGATGGACCACAGTACTAGCATGAACAGCAGACAGATCCCCAAGACAAGCCGTGGCCGCAGGATTCGAAGAAACAGAAGCATCAGGGACAGGCAAGACCTTGGGATGTTGACCGTAGAGGGCGTAGAATGGAGAAAAACCTGTAGCAGAATGAGCCGCGTTATTGTATGCGAACTCAGCAAGCCGTAAAACGGTCAACCAGGAGGTCTGTTGTTGCAATATAAGACACCGAAGATACTGCTCCATAGATTGATTCGTCCTTTCGGTCTGCCCATCAGTCTCAGGATGATAGGCCGAAGAATACCTGGTATCGATGCCCAGTAGTTTAGTCAATGACCTCCAAAAACGAGAGGTGAACTGTGACCCTCGATCGGATACGATGACCGAAGGAAGTCCAAATAACACGAACACATGCTCAAAAAACAAGTCTGCCAAGACCGGGGCCGAAGGAATACCCTTACAAGGAACAAAACGAGCCATTTTTGTGAACGTGTCCACCACCACCCAGATGGTGTCAAAACCTTGTAACTTGGGGAGATCGGTTACGAAATCCATTGTCAGTGTATGCCAAGGTTTTGGAGGTACCGGAAGCGGAAGCAGCAGCCCAACCGGTCGTCCTCTTCGATGTTTAGCCTGAGCACAAACAGCGCATGAACTGACATAGCATTCCACATCGCGCTTCATAGAGGGCCACCAACACCAGCGCTTTAGGAGATCCAAAGTGCGCTCTTGACCGGGATGGGCATTGAAGGGAGCATCATGAGACCACTCAAGGGCCAAATTACGAGTGTCAGGTGTGGGAAGAAATAGACGTTCATGCACGAAAGGCAAACCATCAGAATACACGGGGTCCCAATCTCGCAATTGGTCGGAATGATTGCTAGTCCAAGATCGTAGAGAATCTAACAATGACAAAGAGGGAGTGCAGAGACAAATCACATGACTCTTTCCGAGAACAGTGTCAGGGAAGGTTGGCAACTCGACCCCACCCGGGGAACGTGAAAAGACGTCCGCTTTTCCATGTGAGGTTCCAGGACGATGCATAATATGGAAATCAAAAGAGGAAAAGAAAAGATGCCACCGGACCTGTCTGCTATTGATGCACTTCAATAATGCCAGATCCTGTAGATTTCGATGATCTGAGTATACAGTGATTGGATGCTTAGCCCCGAGAAGATGATGGCGCCAGACACGAAAGGCGTCCATGACAGCCAGGAGTTCCTTCTCCGTTACGGTATAATGGGTCTCAGTATTGGAGAACTTACGGGAATGGTATGCCACCGGGTGCAATTTGCCTGTTGTAGGACATGTCTGAGACAATACCGCACCAAGAGCAAAAGAAGAGGCATCCGCCTCAACTATGAACGGAAGATCGGGATTGGGGTGCTGGAGCACCGGTGCAGTAGTGAAAGCGGTTTTCAAAGCCTCAAAAGATTCCTGATGTTCCCTCTGCCATCGATAGGGTACCTGAGGGCTGGTCAGGGCCGTGAGCGGGGCAACAATTGTGGAAAAGGAGGAAATAAAACGCCTATAAAAGTTGGCGAAGCCCAAAATGGCCTGCAAGGACTTGAGTATTTGAGGTACTGGCCAATCTAGGACTGCTTTAACCTTGGATTCGTTCATGGATAACGCCCCTGGGGTAATGTGGAATCCCAGAAACTCAACAGACGTTTTATGGAACTGACATTTCTCAGGTTTGGCAAATAGGGAATGTTCCCTCAGACGGGATAATACTTCTCGGACGTGCTTTACATGGTCATCAAGATTACGTGAAAAGATCAAGATGTCGTCCAAGTACACAACCATGTATACATCCAGAATGTCCCTGAATGTGTCATTCATAAAACACTGGAATGTGGCCGGGGCATTACATAGGCCGAAGGGCATGACTAGATATTCATACAAACCGTAACGGGTACAGACAGCAGTTTTCCACTCATCGCCCTCGCGAACGCGCACTAGATTGTATGCGCCACGAAGATCCAGCTTGGTGAAAACAGAAGCATGTGATAAGTGGTCCAGAAGGGGTGTGATTAACGGAATTGGATATCTATCCTTTTTCGTGATAGCATTAAGACGCCGATAATCCACACAAGGACGTAAATCCCCCTCTTTCTTAGGTACAAAAAATATAGGGCTTGCAGCTGGTGAAGTAGAGGGGCGGATGTGTCCTAATCGTAGGGCGTTCTGTACATACTGTTTCAATGCTTGTTCTTCCGAAGGAGACAAGGAATAAATCCTGCCCGAAGGAATGGTGGAATCGGGGATTAATTAAATTGGGCAGTCATATGGTCTGTGTGGAGGAAGTACCTCGGAAGAACCACGATCGAAAACTGATTCGAATGCTTTATACTCAGATGGAATCCCAGACACCCCCCCCCCCAACGGTATGGGAATTCACAACCTCTGATCCATCATCATTCAGCGTGAGTTGAGCTAAGGCTCCCAAGGCCCGAGAGGGAGTATCGGTTGCTTGATGGATTGGGAGACAATAGTTCTGACAAATCTCAGACTCGAAGAGCACCGTGCCTGATTGCCAATTAATCAGAGGATTGTGTTCACGTAACCATGGTATTCCTAATATGATACCGAATTGAGGTGTGGTAATCAAGTCAAAACTTAACGTCTCTGTGTGAATGTCTTGTATGGTCAACAATAGAGGTGCAGTTTGGTGTCTAACAGAACCAGAGACTAATGCAGTGCCATCTACGGCCTGAACAGGTTCAGGTCGGGTTTTTACCACTAAAGGTAGATTGAGGGAATGGGCTAAAGCAATGTCTATGTAATTCCCAGTAGCACCTGAGTCAATGATGATCGTGACTGCATGAAAAATACCTGTAGAGGGACAAAGAGTGGCCTTTACAAAGATGGGTTGAACACGAGCAAAGGCAAGAGGGGTACCCGGAGATGAAGACTGAACACTCGACCTGCTCTCCGGATCTAAGGTCGAGCTGTCCGAAAAACCTGACTCTTCTTGGGACGTCGAGGACATTCCTTCACATAATGTCCCGTGGTGCCACAATAAAAGCATGCATTATCCACCCTTCTACGTTCTCTCTCAGATGTTGTAATAGGGCTACGTAAACCTCCTACTTGCATAGGTTCTTCCGTACTAGAAGCAGGGGTACTGACGACTGTAGGATGGGAAGAAACCCCCAACTCAGCTCTACGCTCTGATCGCCGTGCATCTACCTGCAGAGCAAGATCCACTAGTTCCTGATACTGAGTGGGCATGAACGGTATCACTGCTAAAGCATCTTTCATTACGTTACTCAACCCCCTATAAAAGATAACTGCCCACTTGCTTTCTGGCCATGATGTCTCGGCAACCAATTGATTGAACCGGGTGATGTACTCTATCAAAGTCCCTCTGCCCTGAGTTAGTTCTAACAACTCCAAATCCCTAGACTGTGCCTTGTGTCTGGTATCAAAAACTCGAGACATTTCTAGAACTAACAAATCAAAATCATAAAGAACCGGGCTATTATTCTCCAATAAAGGATTAGCCCAAGCGGCAGCAGTCCCGGCTAAATGGGAAAGGGCAAAGGCGGCTTTAGTAGTGGAATTAGGAAAGGCCAGAGGTCTGCACAAGAAATGTAATTTGCACTGATTGATGAAGGTCCTGAATTTCTTGGGGTCACCTTGATAACGTTCAGGAGCGGCCAGCGAGGAAGGGGTTGGGAGGACCACCGGAGTTGGAGCTGGGGTATTTGCCAAGGGAGGAGGTGTGGTTGAAGTGCTAGCATCTCCGAATTCAGGGTCTACAGGAAGAGAATGCTGAACACTCTGTATGGAATCTAATCTTTGGTGAATCACCGTATTCGCGGCGGCCATATCTGCCCTTAATACTGTAATCGCCTGGACTAAAGCAGCTATGGGTTCTTCCGTGGATCCCTGCATTGTCTAACACGACTATACGACTTCTCAGTCTGTTCTGACTTGAGTGTCGTGTAGACCGTTGAAACCTCCGTCCCAAAGTGACGCACAGGGGAACTAAAAGAAACCCGCTGTGCGACCTTTGGGGCCACAGGTGGGAGATGTGACTTCCCGGATCCACGGAATCTCTGGAACACCGATGCTGCTGTCAAAAAGGAACGAGGTTAAGTACCAGGCAATTACAATATATCACATTAACCAAAGGATCTGAATAGTCTTACCTATCTGGTGTTAGGAAAACCCAGGAAACCTAGGAGGGAGGTTCGAGACTCAGATGAGGCGGTCCCTAGAACAATAGAACCGCAGATTAGCGTGGATGCAGGATAAGCCACCTGTAGGACTGAAGGCGTGACTTGAATCCCAAGAGGGAAATGGCGTAGGAGTTCAACAAGGTACCAAGGGATGATCCAAAGGCAAGTCAGGGTCGTGTCCAAAATCCAGCAACAGGTAAACAGTTCCAAGCAAAGGTACAAAGGAGTATCCGAAGGAGTCCGAGATAGAGTTCCGAGATCAAGGTAAACAGTAGAGCAAAACGTAACGCCAAACAGGGTCTGAAAACAGCTGAGAAGCAAGGAGTGTTCCGTGTCTCAAGCCTTATATACTGTGCCTTTCTGGGTCATGTGACCTTTCTGGGTCATGTGACGTCCACCAAGGTCACGTGAGGAACGCCACTCTGGATCACGTGATCGGCGTGGAGATGCAACGCCGCCCCTTCTGATGTATGTTCTCCATGGCAACTGCCAGTGCAGGAAGGGTTGCAATCGAGCCCGTACACCATACCTGGTACGGAGCTTTCGGTCCTTTGGGTTAGCCGAATCACATGAGCCTCGAACCCTGGAGGGAGGTGTTGGGGAAATGCGAGCAGTGTTCTGGTGTGCAGTGGATCGGTGTGCAGAGGATCGCCTAACACCTGCCCCCGGGAACAACAATCGCGTCTCCCCTGCCCCCGGGAACAACAATCGCGTCTCTCCTGCCCCAAGGAACAACAATCGCGTCTCTCCTGCCCCCGAGAACAACAATCGTGTCTCTCCTGCCCCGGGAACAACAATCACGTCTCTCCTGCCCCGGGAATTACGATCACGTCTCTCCTGCCCCGGGAATTACGATCACGTCTCTCCTGCCCCGGGAACAACGATCACGTCTCCCCTGCCCCGGGAATAGCGATCACGTCTCTCCTGCCACGGGAACAGCGATCACATCTCACCTGCCCCGGGAACAACGATCACATCTCTACTGCCCCGGGAATTACGATCGCTTCTCTCCTGCCCCGGGAACAACGATCACGTCTCTCCTGCCCCGGGAACTACGATCGCTTCTCTCCTGCCCCGGGAACTACGATCGCTTCTCTCCTGCCCCGGGAACTACGATCGCTTCTCTCCTGCCCCGGGAACTACGATCGCTTCTCTCCTGCCCCGGGTGACATGACATCCATTGGCTTCCCTTGGATGCATGCATCCTTTTTAAGATGGGGATCATTGCCTACATGGCAATGGTTTAACTGATTCCCCCTTATTTAGCAAATGCTTGCTGTCGGTTCTACAGCTACCAGAAGGAAAGGTCTTCTTTGTTTATAGATCCAAAAAGTATGTGTGTCATGTATCACCCAGGCCTGCGGTAGTGCTTTTGGTGAATGTTGAAAAACCGCTCTTCTTAGACTGTGTTTCATTAATTCGGCTTGCATATCCTCATCCAATATGGCAGATGATTGTTGGTGTGACTTTCCTGCTTCCTCGGTAGCTCCTCACACGGGAAACTAGTGTCACTGTCCGGCGCTGCAGTTTGCGCAGCGTTTTCTATGAAACAAACCAAGAATTAAGCAACGTTGCGTCTCAACCCTCAGGTAATTGCCATCTTAGCTCATTGCTACTCTTTCTGTGCCCTATCCGTGTTTCCTAGCCGATTCCTCCCGGTTTCCCCCCGTTTATGTTCTGTATCCATTCTGTTCCTTGCTGGTTGGTTTTGTTGTCAGTACCTTGCTGCTTTTATTTTTTCATCAAATCCCTCCTAGGATTCGCCACTCTTCAAACGTTTGCTACTCCCGTTTTCTCCGATTGTCTGTTGGAAATTAGCCTTGCTGACTTCAGATACCTTCAGCCTTGAAATACGTATTTCTACTGATTTCCACAACAGATTACTTACATTACAAGACCAAGAAAAGAAACTCTCTCTATAAGGGTTTTCCCCACCTTTTATGAGAGTTCACTTTGGGGGTCACGCCGGCTGTTGCAGCCAGTGTCAGTCGGTGTGGCCGCTGGAACGGACCACCCTTACCTGCGGGATTTCCGTCTGCAGCCCAAGCATAGAACCGGACCCTCTTCTACATCTACTCACAAGCTTCAGGTAAGCCATACTCCAGACAGTTTGAGATGCCAAGAGGTGCCCGCAGATATGATTTCTATGTAGAATTTAGTAAGAGCCGTACAAGATCGGAATGCCGAAGTGCAGGCATTGAAGGCAGAAAATGCCGCTTGGCATGGTCCTTACAAGGGATGTATTGACGCAGGAGAATCCTTCCCTTGATACAGTTTTGGAAAAGTTTGATGGGACCCCAAAAAGACTACAGCAGTTCCTGGACTCTTGTACCATCCATTTCAGATCCCTATTCTATGCCTCAGAAAAAAGTGGGGTTCCTTATATCGCATTTGACCAGGAATGCTCTCTCATGGGCTACCCCATTTGTAATCTGCTTGGATCCCATCTTGGATAATTATGCCGCATTTATGACGGCATTTAAAAATATGTTTGATTGGCTTGACATGGCTTTCACTGCACAAGAAACAATCCTAGACCTCCAGCAAGGTTCAACGGACCCCATTACGTATACTAGCAAGTTCAGGCAACTGGCTACATAAACTGGTTGGCAGGAAGATGCATGTTATACCTTGTTCAGTCGTGGCTTAAACGAAGACATTAAAGACAAGTTAGCCCATGTTGCCTGTCCTGTTAACTTTAACGCCTTAGTGGCTTTGGTTTTGGTTTTGCAGATCGTCTGCAGGAGAGGTTGCTGAGAAACATCTAAAGGCTTTACCCACAGAACCAACTCTATGCCATCTGGAGCCTCCTCCAGTACAACAACAACAGATCCTGAACCCATGCAGTTGGGAATAACTAGGTCACCACTTGCATCCAAAGAAAGAAAGCGTAGAATTACTCAAGGTTTATGTATGCATTATAGTTCCCGTACTCATTTTCTCTGTGAATGTCCAATAGTACCACCTCAGTGTTTGGGAAGCGCCAGCTCCCGGTCCAGAACGGAGCCATGAATCGGGAGAAGCTTGAAGGCCCCTTGTGTTCGTCTGTCCCAAGACCCTTTTTGGTGGTCCTGAATGTTCAAATCTACTACTGTGATAAAATGCCAATTAATGCCTTGGCGTTGGTGGACTGCAGGGCTGAAGGCATATTATGGACATTTCATGGGCACAACAGAACAACATTCCCACAGTGAAGATGACCAATTCACAACCTCTGGGGGGTATCGACGGAAGACCCCCATCTTCTGGCCCTATACTGATGCAAACACAAGTTTTGAGAATGGAAGTGGCTCGACATACAGAAACTATGTTTTCGATCTTATCAAGGCGGCTCACTTCCCACTTGTACTGGGAATTCCATGGCTCCAACGACATAACACCTATACAAACTGAGCAGCAAGGACCTTGTTTTTGGGGTCTGAATACCGTAACCAAAACTGTTCATGGTCAGAGGAGACATTCCCAGTTCGCTACATAGATCTACAGAGTGAAAATTCTTCTCCATCCGTTTCCCATTTGCAAATGAATCCTCCAGAATATCAGGAATTCACCAAGGTTTTCTCTGATGACATCGAACAAACCTCAACCTGAAAAAGCTGGAGCATTCTGCTACTGACGTGATACCAAACTCCATCATACCAGGATGTTTTATTGTCTACTCCAGTAAAATGTGCCGTAAAATAATATTTGGACAAAAGCCTACGTAATGGTCTCATTAGACATTCCAAATCACCCTGTGGAGCACCACTATTCTTTGCCCCTAAAAAAGAAAGAGAGTTAAGACTGTGTCTGGATTATAGGGGCCTGGAACTCATAACTGTAAAGTATAAGTACCCGCTCCCACTCTTCACGGATGCCTTGGAAGCCCTTTGAGGTGCTGTACTTTTTACCAAAATTAGACCTCTGTGCAGCCTAGCACCTTATAAGAATCAGGAAAGGCGATGAATGGAAAACAGCTTTCCGAACACCTTTTGGGCATTTAGAATATCTTGTCATGCCCTTTGGATTGATGAATGCCCCAGCCATTTTCCAACACTTTATGGATCACACTTTTTCAAATATACAATATCAATACATAATCATATACTTGGATAATATGTTGGTCTGCTCATCCAATCTGCCAGACCATCATGCATGTCAAGTCCTTACCAGATTACAAGACAATCATCTCCTGGTTAAGCCCAAACCATGTCAGATTCATTCGTCAACAATCCATTATCTGGGGTATGTGATCTATCAAGCTGGCATTTCTATGACCCACAAAAGGTTAAAGCTACACTTCACTGGCCAAGTCCTCAAAACGTTAAACAAATCCAGTGTTTTTTGGGTATTGCAAACGTTTACAGGATGTTTGTACCACCATTTTCACATATGGTTTTGCCTAGAACTCGTTTGCTGCAGAAAGATTAACCATATCGTTGGTCTGACGAAGGTGAAGTGGCCTTTGACACCCTTAAAAATATGTCACACAAGCTCAAATCCTTTGCCAACCTGATGCCAACAAGAGCTTAATTGTGGAAACAGACGCTTCAGACCATGTTATTGGCACAGTCTTAAAACAAATGCATAATGATGGGGAAGAACAACCTTTGGCCTTTGTGTCCGGAACCCTAGGAGATGATGAAAGACACTATTCAGTCCTGGAGAAAGAATGATTAGCCATACGACAAGCATGCCTTGAATGTCGACATTTACTGCTTGGTGCTACTAAACCAGTATAAATACGCACAGATCACCTGAATTTGCAAGCTCTCCAAAATGTCGAATGTCGCAACAGTCAACAGGTGCATTGGGCCTATTTTTTGCACAATAGGACTTCACTTTGACTTACAACCCAGGAAGCCAAAATAGGGTGGATGACACCCTGTCTCGCATATACAACGAGCCTAGTGAAGCCCCGATACCTTATCATATTGTGCTTTTAGGGAAAACATTCATCTGTTTTTTGGACACCTATCTGACTCGGATACAACAAGACACTCGGACATCTGAAATGTTTTGAAATGTATCCATATCCAACCCTTGGGCTCTTCGGCAGAAACAAGGGTGTTTGTTTAAGGACAACCACTTAAATGTACATTCAGCAGACACACAAAAACAAGCTATACATCTCAATCATGATACGTTACCAGCCGGTCATAAGGGTGTTACTGCCACCTTACATAGGCAACGTCGTCACTTCTGGGGGCCTCGGATGTATTCCTCTGTAAGAGAATACCCAAGGATGTATGATACTTGCGCTCAATCGAAAACACACAAGGGAAGACCTACAGGTTTACTGCTACAACCTACACCACCTTCCAGACCTTGGAAGAAAATCACCACCGATTTCATTGTGGAGTTACCACCCTCAAATGGTTATACTACTATTATGGTAACAGATGATCTATTTACACGGATGTCCCATTTTTTCTCCTTTTCCGAAGATACAGACAGTGGCTGAAATGGCTGTATTCTTCACCAGCATCTTGCACCTAAATAGTCTCCCAACTATGATAATATTGGATCGAGAAAGCTAGGACATATCGACATTTTGGTCCACCTTGTGTAAAAACATTGGGATAAAAAGCGTGGTCATCAGGCCATCATTCGTAGTCCAATGGAGCAACTGAACATCTTAATCAAACCTTCGAATTGTACTTACATTGTTTTCCATCTCAAGCACAAGAAGATTGGTCCTCCTTACTTCCTGTTGCAGAATTCAGCTATAGTATTTCCTATCATGCATAGTTACAGCAAAGTCTGTTTTTTGTGCGCGTGTGGATTCAATCCAACTGTATTCCCTTCGTCGTCACCTGATTCCTCTCAAGTACCAACAGTTGATAGCTGGATTGTGGAGCTGCAGGATGGTCAAAAGAAAGCAGCTAAGATCTTGTAATTGGCTCAAAAATGGACAACAAAATATTCCGACAAGAAAAGAAGTAAAGAACCTTTGTATGTTGTCGGAGACAAAGTCTGGTTGTCTGTGAAATACTTACCTAAACATCTTTGTCCTTCCAAGTTGTCATACAGATATTTTGGACCTTTTATTATTCAAAGAATGATCAACCAAGTCGCCTTCTGTTTGGACCTACCATCTTCATGGAAAATAATACACCAAGTGTTGTGCCATGTGCCACTACAAAACATATGAGGGTTCCAACAGGAAGAAGAAAAAACCCACCAGTTCCTAACCTCCTTGATGGTATACCAGAGTATGAAGTAGATTGAATCTGCGATTCCAGATATCGCAGAGGTCGTTTGCAATACCTTATTCAGTGGAAAGGGTATTCAAGCTGTGAAAGGACCTGGGAACCAGCAATGAATGCATGCTCTATCTTTGCTATGGAGGTTTCATGCATTACATCCAGGTAAACCTGGGGGTATCAGCATAGGGAGAGGGCATACTGTCATGTATGACCCAGGCTTGTGGTGGTCCTTTTGGCAAATGTGGAGAAATTGCCCTTCTAGGACTGTGCATTTCATTCCTTCGGCTTGCATAGCCTCATCCAATATGGCAGATTGTTGCTGTGCCTTTCCTGCTGCCTTGGTTGCTGCAGACATGGGCAACCCATGACACATCCAGAGGCCGCTGCGCTGCAGTTCGTGCAGAGTTTTCCTTGAAACAAACCAAGGATTTAGCAACCGTGAGTCTCAACGCTCAGGTAATTGGCATTTTAGCTCAGAGCTACGCTTTCTGTGCCCTCTCTGTGTTTCTTTGGTTATTCCTTCCGGTTTCCCCCATTTATGTTCTGTATCCATTCTGTCCTGTCCCTTGCTGGTTGGTTTTGTTGTCAGTTCCTTCCTGATTTTATTTTTTCATCAAATACCTCCTTGGATTTGCCAATCTTCAAACATTTGCTACTTCTGTTTTCTCCGATTGTCTGTTGGAAATTTGCCTTGCTGACTTCAGATACCTTCAGCCTTCAAATGCTTATTTATACCGATTACCACTACGGATTACTTATATTACAAGACCAAGAAAGCAACTAACTGTACACGTTTTTTTTTTACCCCTTGTGGGTTTTCCCCCCTTTTATCAGGGTTCACTTCAGGAGGTCACACCGGCTGTTGCAGCCAGTGCCGGGCAGTGTGGCTACCAGTGTGGCTACCAGAGAGGACTGCCCTTACCTGCCGGGATTCCCCATTTGCGGCACAAGCATAGAACGGAACCTCTTCTACGTCTACACACAAACCTCAGGTAAGCCACACTCCTGACACTGTGTCACAAACCACAAATCAACCTTTTGTTGGTCCCCAACCCAGGCTTCAGACAACTTTGCCCGGCTCCCTCCCGGATGTGTTTCAGGAGAGCCTTTAAGAACTTTTAGCTCTCAAGTTACCCGTGAACATTTATTTTTTCTGCTATAGAAAGTTACATTCCCTCACTTATATTTTATAATTCTATATATTTTCCAGGGGAAGTTTGCAATATACAAAATAAAAAAGAAATTAATCTGGAATGGCACAGAAAGCTCAATTCTATTATACCCCCTCCTGAGTGGGCAGAATCCCACAGAGCAGTCATATCTTAACTGTGGCTTCAAACATGGGCTCAGGTCTGAGACAGGGGCACTGGCAGCAACCAGGATTCGATTCTATGTACTTAGATCGCCTGTTTTTGTGTAACCTTTTTTATACTAAACAATTTTTTGTAACATTATTTGGGTGTTGCCCTAATCCCCTCATTACCTATTATCTAGTCCCTATTCCCCACACACCCCTACCCCTTATATCTCCTTACCCCCATATTTTTGGATGGGTTTTTCTGGCCGAAAATGTTCAGCAAAAAACTCAGAGAAAGAAGCCTGGCGATCTAACAACGTCATACCCAGGGTTCTTGGTTGCAACATCCACTTCCAAGTTGGAGGAGAATGCCAAACGCAGTGAACCTGGTTCACTCGCTGCAAGATACAGAACGTGGCATTTCCGTTTGCCCACATGCCAGCCCAATGCAAAATGGCCACCTTCAGCTTCTAGAAAATCACTGGTGGGGATTTCCAGGAATTTATAATTAAAACACGAGCAACCCGTAACTTGCAAGTTGCAATGCTTTTGTTATTCTATTTTGGGTGAGGCTTCATTAAACCTTAATGGAATCAACCCAAATTGAGGTACAGGCATGCCCAGAGTACATAGGAAGCTCGTCCACAAAGGGTTATTGGAGAACAGACTCATTTGGATGGACTCCAAGCAACATATACAGAATCTGAAAAATACTATTGCAAACATCTAACCGACCGTTCTCATCATTTCCCCAGATAGTGCCAATGACCTCACTCGCGACTGGCAACATACTCATTAATGTACACCTCGAGGGCTTCACACCCGAGTTCCCCTCCTGCGCCAGGTCCCTCGAGTTCCACATAGAGAAACACCTCTCCTTCAAAATACACATATCAAAGAAAACTCAGACAGCTTGGTATCAGCTGTCCCTCCTGCGAAACTTCAAGCACTTCCTGCCTCCAAACAGCTTTAGATCCACCATTCAAGCACTGGTCCTATCCCACCTGGATTTAGGCAATGCCCTTTTCCAAGGACTCCTGTCCTGCCCTGTGCCCCTGAGAAGTGTCCAACATGCGGCTGCATGCCTCATCAAGGGTCTACGCAGATACAACCACATCAGACTTGAAATCCGAGACTGCAAAACGGAAAGGACCAGAAAACAAGCCTTCTCTGCCTCTGCCCCAAGACTATGGAACCTCCTCCCAGTCAGCATCAGACTCGCCCGCACACTCCTACAACTCAGAAAATAACTCAAGACCCACCTCTTCAAGGAGTCTCTCCTCCTCAACAACTAGGCCATCACATCACCCCGCGCATCCCGATTCGCTAGACGCCATCTGCTCCCCGCCACCCTGTACAGCTGTACCCCTCCTCTGTATCCTACCTCCTCTGTTATCTGATCTGTTCTTACATCTGAAAAGTGATCCATGATGCATGTGTGCGGTTGTATACCTCTGTAAAGCGCTTCATTGCTTCTTGAAGCTAGGTCTGCGTTCAATAAATACTAGAATAACAGATAACATAACATTATTCCCACTATATGTACCCCTCGTTGATCTACTTCCCTCTTCTTCCCAACTAAGTGATGCCTCTACAATCTCCTACCGCCTTGCACTACAGACAGAAACCCCCCCCCCCCCCACCCTGGTCATCTCACGCCTATCCGTTTCCACAGCATTAGTAAGAGCTATGACAAAACTCATCCATCCATATATCACTCTGCTACAATGCCAACTCTGCTACAATGCTACTTTTTGCCAGATCTTCGGTTGTCCCTTCCAAATAAACATTCCCAGGTGTCACCACCAGACCCCAAAAAACCAGGACGGCACTCCTGGGCATTCCCGCCAGTGATTATCCAGAAGCTGAAGGTGACCATCTTGCATCGAGCCCCATCGGATACATGTGTTTCCGGCCTGCACTTAACACCACAGATTTCGCATCGGCCTCTCCCTCTAACCCACTTAACTTCAAAAACTCATCTTCTCTTAAAGGGCCACATGCAGAGAGGTCACCAAATGTCGGAAGGGCAGAATGCCCACAAGACCGCTTACAAATACATTGTAACGGTGATGAAGCTTTGTATCGGTTTATACGGCTGGGCTTGTATCGTGCCGCTGCGCTTCCTCTGCCCTTGCAAGCCCAATCCTGCGTTTTGCCTAAACCCAGCATCTCGCTTTATTTCTTTGTTTGTATTTACATATTTATTCAAATATATTTGCATGACATTCAAAGAGATGACATAGCTTCAGAAAATACCCGAACAGTCCCACCCCACCCCCTTCACAGATGTAGTGAACAAAACAATTATAAGCTCACTAAGAGAACTCCTTCAATTTCTCCATTCTCAAGCACCACTTGCTGCTCTCTTCTGAATTATCTCAACTCCCCTCCACGTTGAAGAGTCTGTTTAGTAACTACTGCTATTTTGCCAACTGCTGTCATCAGGCAGCGAGCTGCCTGAGGGGTCGGGAGAAAGAACGACAGCGCGAGAGAATGTTTTCTCAAATTCGTTAGTGAATATATACAGCAGAAAACAACCTAAAAGCTCCCCAAGGCTAGCACGCCTGTCTATTGTAAGTGTCCACCATCTGTAAGAGAGCCCCTACTGCCGTGCAGTGTAGTGCGGTGTGGTGTGGAATGCGGGGTGTGACAAATCGTGGGATCACGTCACTTCTCCCCATGGGAGAACACTTCCCTGTGAGGCTAGGGAGGTGAGACCGCTACCCAATATGCCCCCTTGGGGTGGTAAAAAATGGGAGGCCCGAACAGGGAGGGACTTCCCTCATGGGGATGGTGACTCCCGTTCCATGGTGGAACTCCCTAACCCTCTTACCTTTGAGGCCCGAAATCCCCAATACCTGTAAGAAAAGCCCCAGACGGTGTGTGACTATGTTATTGCGACACTTCTCCTCATCCATAAAACCTAAATGATTGTCTTATGGAAATACTGTGAAGAAGAAGATTACGGGAGTTATACAAGCTACTCTTTCATGGGACTTCCAAAGCCCTGAGAAAAGGTGGCCTAAGGAGTGCATCATCGATACAGACAAGGGACTTTGACATTGCGCTGGGAAGGACCCAGCTACCGACCATAAAAACACACAAAGGACTGCCTGAAAGGGAACCAGGGAAACCAGAGAGAAGCCAGGGTGAAGACGCAGTTCAAACCCGGCAACTAAGAAGCAAGATGGAGAAACCCGTTCTCTGTCGAGAAGATGTAGCTGGAAGGCCAGAGGAAGCCTCGGGAGCAAGAAGGAGGCCCGACCCATGCTCAAGTGCTAATCCAGTGAACGGTGGCGTGACCTCAGCGAGGTGGACCGGTTAGTCCCTTAACAACGCAAATACCGCTGAACCAAAGGCCCTGCCGAACCAAAGCAGGGTAGAGAGAAGTGAGGAAAGAGCAGTGACAAATGCAGAAGAGCAGTCCAAACGTCCCAGGAAGACTCGGCGACATGGTTACAGGAAGAAAGAAGTCACATTAACCATGTTAGTTCCGGTAGGGGTTTGTGGGCGGGGGGGGATAACGAAAACATCAAGAGGGATCTCCCTCGTCACAGTGGTTGATGGAGAAAGTGCCAAAGTGGCTGTTTCAATGAGAAGTGTATCAGAAGTGATCACCCTCGTCTCAATAATTGTGGTATCAGGAGTACTCTGGTTGATTTGGCCACTTTCCATGAAACGAGGCAGAGTGAAGTACACCTCAGGAGGGATCTCCCTCATCCCAGTACCTGTTACAAAGTTTATCATAATGTCATTGAAGCACAGAATCCAGGAGGATGTGCAACAGTCACACTAAATGTGAGAGAAGCTCAAGGCTTAGGAACAGCGGTTACCAGACATGCAAGAGAACCAGGAGAGGGGCAGCATTCTCCTTGTTAGATCACACCATTTGTTAACTCAGAAGCCAGAACAGAAGGCTGTACAGAAGTGCAAGGCTTAACAGCAAGAAGTGGATTCTGATGCTAGGGCAAAGGTGCCAAAGATATTGTCAAAGACCTTTAACTATAGGAGCAGGAGGAAGGGGTCGTCCTCCTGGTATTCTGTGTCTTTGTGGAACAGGATCTCAACACAATCCCCATTGGGGAGACCAGTGAACCAGGAGCAGGCCGTCGTTCTGCTGGTGGTAGGGCTAGAGTTAGGTCGTTTTGGACAGAGGACGAGACATTTCATTTGGACAACCATCCCTACCAAAGGTCTTCTTTAGGTAGGGAAACCCCTTTAGAATAGGGCGAAGTAGGCCTTTTTGCTTATCATTGAATAAAGTGTTTTTATAATGCCACCCCTTTGTCTGACTTCTTACTCCAGCACACCCCAGGAGGGAGAGAGGCGTGTGCTGACCTGTGTGCCGGTACCTAAACTAGCCAGTGCTTCATTTGTGAGAAAATAAGTGCCAAGTCCCAATAGTTTGTACCGCGCCCGTGACCCATTGATTGGGGTGGGCAGCCCCCTGCCCACTGACTCCACCCACGCCTGCCGCACACACTACCAACATATTTGAGGTTACGGCTGCGACTCCCACCGGGTATGGAGGGTGATGAATGCACCGTGCGATTTACAGATACCAATCGACAAAACATATTGTGTCTTCAAATAAAATAAATGTTTGCGTTTCTTTAAAACACAATATCGATTACATTTTGCTCTGATCCCATCAGGTCAAGTGGAACATGGTAGCAATCTATCCATAGTATAAAATAGCCAACATGCTTTCCTTCTATGGTAAATGAATGGACAAATACGGGCACCATACTGAACGTATGAGGTGCCCGTCACACACTACAGCAAGACGTTCTGGTAGAGGTGGGCACTCATGACAGCAACTCCTCTTTTACATTGTCTTTTTCACTGGCCTTGCCCCTGTGTTGGGGTTGCTGGCTGGTGACTGGCCTGTTGTCAACCCACCGTGACAGTTATTACAGTTGAGAATGTGCAGCCATGTCATGCAGGTTGAGTGGAGCAGTATGTCTGGCATGGCCAGCATCAGTGCCCAGCATTGCCACCTTCTAACTTCTTGTTATTCATGAAAATGGATAAGTAGCCCTGCCCTGCCAACCTCGGTTATGGGGTCCATGAATAACAATAAGCCGGCCCAGGGTGCAGAGACCCAGGCCAGTGCAGACTGCTGTCTTATATTAGTTTGACTGACTGACAGTTCAAATAATTAAGTTGCCAAACACCACCACCTAATCCAGCTGGGATCAGAAATAAGTTCCGGAGCACAGAAGTAAGTACTCGGCCTGAGCCCTGGCAAGCCCACCCCCGCCCCACACCCCCTGAAAATTAAGCACTGAAACCAGCAGATTGATCTTAGGAATCTTAACAGCCTGCTGATTAAGTCTTTTCTGTGTGTATAAAAAAAACACTGGGGGCAGTTTCAAGGCATTCCGAAGACCGAATACAATTACAGGACAAAAGTCCTCTCAGTGAAGAGCTGTAATTCTGAGGTTTCCCTTTTTAAATTGAGGCTCCTGGGATGTGGCCAGCAGCACGTGACTCATTGTTTCTGGAGTGGCTGGTTTTCTGGTAGCTATACCCGATAAAGATAGCTCACTGTGTTGAGTGCTCGCTGCTGCAAAGTGCGTGTGATCTGCAGGTTCGACACCCGGCAAGGTCAACTCAGCCTTTCATCCTGCTGAGGTTTATAAATGAGCACCAACACAGGTTGGGTGATATGTTATGTATATTTGTTCTATATAAAGCGCTTAAGCGTAAATGCTATATAATAACACATCATTATTTATTTAACTTATTGCATTTTTAAAGCGCTCACACAGCCCGCGGGCATCGAGGCACTGTTAAAGGATTTTTTTTTTTTGTTGGCGTAATTGTTTTGTCTTAGTTGCGCATTTATAACGCGCTTAAATATCCAGAGGTTTCTAAGCATGGACCCAGGGCTCGAACCAGTGTTGCTTTGTGTCTTGCTTCCAAGGCGAGCACGTTGCCGTTGCGCTATCCTCCGGGATTATCGTTAGGCCTTGAATGTCTGCTTCCATTCACAGTAATTAGGTAATATGGGCCTATACACACTGATATTAACGATATATTGTAAACATATTTTTCGTAGTGTACTTAGAAACAATGCTATGTGATGCCACTTCCTGTTTGTGAAGAGGTGAAAGTTCGTGTTCCATCGCTTCCCGGGATGTCACTTCGGGGTGGGGTCAAATGACATCACTTCCTGTGATATCCTCAGAGGTCAAGAGTTGCATGATGTTACTTCCGCTACCCCATGCATTGTGGTGAATTGACGTCCCTGGTAGACACAAAACCAAAAATATCCACTGCGTTGTAGCCATGCCCTGCTCACAACCCCATGCATGATTGAGATACGTATACAGGAAAGTGTTCACCTTTGCTGGGGTGCAAAGCTCTCGGGGGGCCAGGTCGATGTTGCTTGGTGCATAGAAGAGCCTGGTTACCTTTACACCAACAGCTACCAGGAGGCACGACACCCGAAGGCCAAGTGGTGCCAAACCAACAAACAGGACATTAGGTCTGTGGGTTTCAAATGTGCATAAAAGGAGCATTGGGACCCAGGCCGGGGGTCGGATATGGGATTTAACGATTAGCCCCCACCCGTCCCCCCCCAAAAAAACAAAAAGTTGCCATGAACAAAAAAGGTGACAAACGCGGGGAGGGGGGCTGGCAACAGTCACACTAGAAGGGGGCTGGCAACAGTCACACTAGAAGGGGCCCTCATGCGGCCGAAAAAAAGGAGAATATTCTAGAAAAATACATCCAAAACCAATTGTCTGACTTTCCTATAGACTACAAATTCAAGGCAATTCTCAGCCTTTCATCCGACAGAGGAGAAAACGAAGCCAGTGGACAGCTTTTCATCCTTCTCTTCCTCTGCGGGAGCCGAAACGAACTAAGACCGATTCCTGCCCGTCCCCTGAAGGCAGATGCGATAGCCTCTGCTCAGTTTTCATCATTCCCTGAGGACACAGTGGGAGATGAAGATACTAGCTTTCAATCTAATCTAACCGGGAAACAAGAACCTAATCCCACCCTCTTTCCAAGGGAGAGATGAACGCTGGCCTGCTCCAAGCTCTTCATCCCAAAACAGGAAACATGCTCTGCCTTTCATCATCCGCCTCGGGAAACACACACGAAAACCAATTCTTAGGGATCACCTTTCCAAAGGGAATCGTGGCGTAAAGATCCAACTGGGATCTTGCCACGCGGCGCCAATTCCCTCATCGTCTCCCCAATCACTTTCAGCTCTGCCGTTACAATGTGACGGAAGTCTGTGCAGGGCAGGGGTCCGCAACCTACGGCAACCCCGGATGCTTTGGATTGGGTCTCCCATAGTCCCTCACCATTCACATTGGCCCCTGATGTAGTGCAAGGCCAATCCAAGAAGTTACAACGGGTTACCCAGCGTTCCACTGCACCCCAAGGCTGTACCAAGAGCAGGCGTGTTACAAATGCAACACAACAGAACATAACGGTACTGGGAGGAGCAGGCCAGGCCTCCTGACCCCGGGGTGTATACCAGGGCACGTGGGCTTCGGATTCCCGCCCATGCCAGAATAGATCACTCTGTCCTGCTGGGAGCCACAGAACAGGGCAGCGACCCCGGGAAATGAGGTCAGAGCAGAGACACCGGAGCGGAAACCTCGCGAGAGGAGCGGAGACAGTGGCCCTCATTCCGAGTATGGAGGTAGTCATGGCGCTATTTGCGTCATGACTGCCTCCCATGCCGGTACCGACTCCGGTTTGGTGAAAGGGGGACTTACCGGTCCAGTCCGACCTTGGCTGGACTGGTAAGTCCCCATTCACCAAACCATTCCCCATTCCCATTTGAGCCCCCATAGGGCTCAATGGGAATGGGAAGTAGCTAATAACGGTACCGCAAATTACAGTACCGATATTAGCTGTAAAGACCCTTAACGGGTCCCGTCCTTAACACCTGGTCAGACCAGACGTTAAGGAAGGGACCCGCTAAGGGAACTCGGAATAGGGCACAAAGGGATTACCGGCACCGGTGTCCTCACCGGTGCCGGTAATCCCTTTGCGCCCAACTCGTAATGAGGCCCAGTGTGTGGACAGAGCTGCGGGCTGCGAAAAAGCAGAAGCCTGCGATCACTCCACGATGGTGCGCTCTGCAGCATTGCCAGCATTGCAAGGATGCACCCCGAGATTGGATAGGGTGTGGCAATTACACGTATTGCCCCCCGGGAGCAACAGACGCAAACCCTTCCTGCAATGCTGCTCCAATTCTGATGCACAGGTTCGGACTGGCCTACAGGGCAATAGGCCTACGGCCGAACCAAAATGCAAAATGCTAGTTTTTGGGGTAAAAGTTGGCCACTTTTTTTGGCCAATGTGGGTCAGTTTGATGAGTTACTTCCCTATGCGGCTAATAGTTTTGACCGTTGTTGCTGAACACATTCTTTAAAATGCACAATTTTCATCAAAAACTCCCCTTTGGGTACTATTGAAACAGTGTCACTAAAGGAATGAATTGCCATTTGCAACTGTGGCCACTTTTTCATTGGTGCCCGAGACAATGCTATGGCCCAGGGCCGACCCTGCTAATGCATGAACTTTTGTATTTGTATTTTATTTATTTGTAACACGCGCCTGGCCCGCAGGCATCAGGGCGCATAAACTTGCAGAACACAGTTGCAGATACCTACAGTAGCGAGAGAACTTGGCTCAACCTGTTTACATAACATACAGACTTGAGCCAATTGACAGTTAAGACACCATAAATTACATACAGGGCAAAATGTACAACAAGACGGTAAGGTCAGGGATCTCGAGCTCAAAGCTGGGGACCACAGGCCGTATCAGAGATAGCTGGAGAGTCAATCAAGTGTTTTTGCGGAAAGCCAGCATTTGATTTTGTACTTGAAGGAATGGAAAGAAGGCTCAGATCTAATGGCATTGGGGAGAGAGTTCCAGAGCTTAGAAGCCAGGACAGGGAAGCTCACACCCTCAGGTTTTTGTAGTTTGAATCTGGGCAGGGTAAGGCTGTGTGTTTGGGCCACTCTCAGGGGCCGGGTAGAAGTGTGGAGGGCAAGACTGTTAATTCAGTGTTCCCACTATCACACAGTGCCAGTACTTCACGTGATCCCTTTTAAGATACATTACAGTAATGTAATGTGATATGGCATTTGTATAGTGCCTATTCCCATTGGTCTGGTCTGAAAGCGCTGTAGGTTGAACGACCTCGAGGGACCAAAATCCGTGGAATGGGAGATTCTTCAGAAGAATTTAGAATATGTTAATTCAAGGGATAAATAAGTAGTAGCCGGCAGCTTAACAGCTTCCAGAGACTGCTTGAAAAGCGACTTCCAGCTGTGGCTGCTTCTTCGAGATCTTCTTAAACATGTCGCCAGCATCCTTATTCTACCTGGCCGTCTTCTGGAGTCAGCCCCTTCCATTACCTGCGGCCCCACCTGGACTTTCACTAACCAATCGCTACTTTATCCTTGCCTCCTTCCCAAAGTCTTGAAAAAGTTGCACATGACTGTATAGGTTTGCCGATTATGGGGCACGTAAGCGCCACCTGCGAGCCGGATTTATAGCAGAGACCCCGAGCGGGGTGGCGTCATTGGGCCATTTACCAACCCATAGGCTGCCAGTGGCCATGCCAATCCCTACGGTCATTCCCACCAACGAACTCCCCCGGGATGTCCGAGCTACCTTTATCACACAGCAGCATCAAACTATGTGCTGTACAGGGCCTGCCCGTGTTATTTCTGAGCAGTCTCCGAGTTAGGCTTTATTGCTGCTGTACATGAGCTCCTGGGCAACGAAAAAGGTCTTAAACAAGTGTGCCTTTAGTCAGAAAGCAATTTGTGTTCTCAAATCTGTGGCTTACAATGAAATCTCATTTAAAAAAAAAAAAAAAAAAGTTCAACACGGCAAAGACAACAGTTATCGCCTGTGTGCAGGTATTGGGCATTTGCCAAGCAATAATACTGTGTGCCCAGGTACCCGCACCTTCCACCTGCTGTTACCATCTTATGGCCAAGTAGTACCATTATGGTAGTGCCTGGCACAGGCCTACACCAAAGCCGAAATGATTGGCTTTGTAAATGCATGGTTACCTAGCAATTTACTTATGAAAGAGGTGTAGACTCTATATGTTAACAATGTAAGTTTCTGCCCTCCCAAAAGCACAGCATGACTTTCACATTTTAGGAGAGGAGTTTTTGGGTTTCCTCTCACACAAGTGACCCGAAGCACAGAGAACACCACACATCCCTTTAAAATGCGATTCACTGGAGTGCATAACAGGTGTACACGGAGGGTCTTTCACACTAATGTCTCCCCTCGATATGGAATCATCCAAGCTTTACCGACCATCTCTCCATAAGAGGCCTTCGACAGGAGGAGCTCTCACAGGACTGGTTTCCTTTCCTACTCGGCTTTTCTTGATATCAGAGATGCTATATTGGGGTTCAACTAGGCACGGGGATACCAGAGACCCGGCCACCAATCCCAGCTGTGCCACTTGTCCAAACCGTGTGCTCCTGGGCCGATCACTTCACCTTACTATGCCTTGTTCCCCTTAGCGGCCAGAACTGGGGGCACCCGCATGTATGTACTTTAGAATAAAGCCACATGTAACAAATGGTTCCTCTATATAGTTTCGCCCCATATTATGCCAGCACCCCAGCGCATGGCAGAGTTAGGGTCGAGTCCATTTGTCTATGGAGTCTCAGAACATATTATTCTTACACACGTATGAAACCTTCCATAGAAAATTCATATTCAAATTTCAAGGCAGCCGTGCCTACATGGATCCTTTCTGAATTTTTCAGGGTCTGCTTCATATTTTTTTTTTAAATAATTAATTTTAGTCGTGCTCAATATCTCAAAATTGACTCGCTTCAATTTTCAAGATTGTTGCTATGCACCTACATTTTTACATGAACGGATGCACTGAAAAAAAAGTTAGGAATAATGTAGCGGGTGGTCAATTTTGAGATATTCAATGCGCAGAACGGAGCTGCATTTTACACGTACATGTAGACGAGGCACGCTTACGCCACTACACGTATGAAAACAAATCAAAGGCAGGACTGACTGATGCTTTCATGTGTGTACTATTTAGATGTACAGGAAATGTAAATTCCGTACATATATGGAATGTAAACCGCCACACACCTAAACGTACACATCAAACCTCACATAAAACATGCATTCAATTAATACACATTTTCTATGCCAACAGTTCATGTGTAGGAGATGTACATTTCACACATATATACTAATATATGTATGAAAACCCACATCAGAGAGAGGATCCCACACTAAATCCTGCCTAAAGTCTCCTCCCTGCTGGCCAGGAGGGGGCAGACGCTTCCTGGTCCCGATCCTGGGGGTGGTGTACTTCCAGGTTGCCAGGAGAGGGCAGGCGCTTCCTGGTCCCGATCCTGGGGGTGGTGTACTGCCAGGTGGCCAGGAGAGGGCAGACGCTTCCTGGTCCTGATCCTGGAGGTGGTACTGCCAGGTGGCCAGGAGAGGGCAGACGCTTCCTGGTCCCAATCCTGGGGGTGGTGTACTGCCAGGTGGCCAGGAGAGGGCAGACGCTTCCTGGTCCCGATCCTGGGGGTGGTTCACTTCCAGGTGGCCAGGAGAGGGCAGGCACTTCCTGGGGGTGGTGTACTGCCATGTGGCCAGGAGAGGGCAGGCGCTTCCTGGTCCCAATCCTGGGGGTGGTGTACTGCCAGGTGGCCAGGAGCGGGCAGACGCTTCCTGGTCCCAATCCTGAGGGTGGTGTACTGCGGGAGGATCACCTGGGTGGAGGCAAGGCCCAGGACGGTCGGGAGATTTCTCCTTTCAAAAAGGAATACTCTTGTCATGGACTTGCAGAAGGAATTGGCTTAATGCCATTTTTATATATCTCGACCTCCTACTAAGGATGGGATCGTAAATGCTAAAGACGTGATTCAATACAGTGTTGTACCCAAAGAACATGTTTTTTGTATCCCTAAAATCCCATATCTTCCCCAATGCCAAAAGGAATTACGGACATATGACTTTTCTCGTCCCATCCGCCTCTAAAAAGGTTTAATCCTATAATCCCCCTTTCAATAACATCAAGGGAAGAAAAATCATTCTGAAACCTTTTAAAGAAGTGAGAAAACCGAATTTCTCTAAAATGGGCTATATGTCCCAGAGTCCGTCAGGGACTGTGATGAAGAGGAGGGCTGGAGAGGCATGTAGGAGCCAAGGACAAGCAGGCAGGCCTAATAGCTTTTGGCAGGGTCAGGCAATTAACTCTAAGGGCCTGCACCGGATGCCAATTAAACACCTAAGGGGCATAAAGGCTGCAGCAGGAAGGAGCAGTAGAAACAAGCTGGAGCAGAAGCTGGAAGGTCAGCGGAAGAAGCAGAGCACAAGGCTGGCAGTTCACTAGGAAGTGTGACCACAGAAGGGACGCCGGAGAAGAGGAAGAGCAGATATCACCTGCAGGCTCCGAGTTGGTCCTGCGCTCACAAAGCCTGTTTGGCTGTGGCAGCACTGGGAAGAACTGGGAAGAACTGGCAGTCTTACCAGAAGCGCCCAAGCAAGTTGAAGAAATGACTCTCCATTATCGAGGCCGGATCTGAGATACCCGTGCAGCAGAGGTGTGCGAGTCCCAAGAGTGCCTGTAGCAGTAGTAGCAGAAGAAATAAAGTCAGGAAGTAGACCTCTGTGATTGTGAAGCCGGTGAATGAACTCCATACTCTAAATCATCAGGAAACCTTGCCAGCAACTGTAACCAGCCTAATTGAGGCTTGCATGCAAGTAAATGTTATTCGCAGTCGTGGGAAGTCACTACAAGGGGAATTATATCACACGCTTATTTCACCAAAGTTAAAAGTGCATGCGTGAAGAGAAAGCCTTCACCCCACCCCCATTGTTAGATTTAAATTGTTACCAAACGGTCACGTGTCTCCTATTAAGGAGGAGAACGTTACCTATAAACCTTTGTGAAGTAGAAGCCGACTGTCCTGCAATGATACAAGCCCATCTAACACCACAGACCTCTCTATGAAATGGTTTCCCCGATTCCTATTAAAGCAAAACGCTGCCAGAAAGAGGGAACGCAATTCTTTAAGTGGAAGTTTGTCATCAAAATGAAATTGCATGGACCTAAATTAGTTTCTACAGAGAAACGTACTTGTAACATATTGAACAATTATTTAGCAGCTGTAAGAAGTTGTTGAAGTCACGAGAACAAGCATTACCCAAGCCAGTAGACCTAACCCTTATAAGGTGAAACCAGCCCAATTAAGAACTGAACACCAGTGTTTGAAAGTCATTGAAGCTGTTGTAAATCCAGAGTCCTCTGATATAAAGGTGACAAGATTATCCAAGACTGGAAGAGTAGCAATACAGCTTTGGGGTAACTACTGGAGACAAGAAGGTGTACATGAAGCTGGGGAAGGGGGCTGGGTGCTTGTTAAAGAACTATTTAATCTGAAGAGCTGAGACTGCTCAAGTTAAGAGAGAGAGAGAGAGAGAGAGAAACAGTCTGGAAGCCAAGACAGAATTGGTGGTATCTGCAAGACCGAAAGGAAAGGCCAAGCGATTGCCCTTCTTACCATACAAGAAAGAAGAGTGCCATGCCATCCTGCAGAGGCCAAACAGTCTTGTTGAAGTTGCCGTAAATACATTATCCTTTTCAAGTTGCAGAAGAAGCAGTAGAACTGTGGTTGTCTAAAATTGTCAGAACATTATTATTTTAAGGTCGTAGAAGCAGGAATAGACTGTGAGGCAAAGGGGCCTGCTTTCCATGTATTATTGGCAGAGTGGGCTGAGGCAAAGGAGCCTGCACTCACAGTATCATAGGCAGAGTAGACCGTGAGGTGAAGGAGCCTGCTCTCCCTTTATCACTGCCAGAGTAGACCGTGAAGCGAAGGAGCCTGTTCTCCCAGTATCATTGGCAGAGTAGCCTGTGAGGCGAAGGAGCCTGCTCTCCCTGTATCATTGGCAGAGTAGCCTGCGAGGCGAAGGAGCCTGCTCTCCCAGTATCATTGGCAGAGTAGCCTGTGAGGCGAAGGAGCCTGCTCTCCCAGTATCATTGGCAGAGTAGCCTGCGAGGCGAAGGAGCCTGCTCTCCCAGTATCATTGGCAGAGTAGCCTGTGAGGCGAAGGAGCCTGCTCTCCCAGTATCATTGGCAGAGTAGCTTGTGAGGCGAAGGAGCCTGCTCTCCCAGTATCATTGGCAGAGTAGCCTGTGAGGCAAAGGAGCCTGCTCACAGTATCATTGGCAGAGTAGCCTGTGAGGCAAAGGAGCCTGCTCTCCCAGTATCATTGGCAGAGTAGCCTGTGAGGCAAAGGAGCCTGCTCACAGTATCATTGGCAGAAGGGAATTGCTAAGGAGAGAGCAACCCCTAAGAACAAGCATCCCAAAAAACTTTATTCAAGACACTGCAGTAGCTACTGTTAATGCTATTAAGCCGAAGTGGTATTTTGTCCTAAACTCTATCCAATCTTTCCTAGAAGGAGGCTATGTAGGAATACTATCAGTGTTTTCTTTGTGGAACATGGGACGGGAATCTTCATCAAACGAAGAAGGAGCTGTTTACTTGTGAACTTTGGTTTCTTTGGAACTTTTCAAGAACCGAATTAAGACTTTATTTTCCTTGGAAGAAATTGACACTGGAACATTCCTGGGGGAGCAAGACATTGGCTATTTGGTAATCTTTTATTTATGTTTTGTTTTGATTGTTCGGTTGTTTAGTGTGAGGGCAAGTTTGTGTATGCTAGGAGGGTTTCCCTTAAATGCTAGACTAGGTAGGGAACCCCCTGGTAGAGTAGGTTTAGTTAGGGTTGATTTTCATCTTTTGTTTAAAATAAAATATCGAACCTTGAGAAAAGTAAACACAAACTAGTGTCCATTTTCAGATGTATACAAGAGGTGTGGATGCTGTAAATTGCGTACATGTACGAAATGGAAAACTCTTCTGCCTCTTTTACGTGTAAAAACAAATCAAATTCAAACCTCACTTTAACGTGAGTTTCCATAAATATGGAAGTGTATATGATGTCCATTTCCTAGGATTTCATAAGTCATGACACTTCCAATAGCCATAACCATGCACCCATACACCGTAAACCCCAACACGTACAAATATTCAGGTCTCTGCAACCTTTGGCTCTCCAGATGTTTTGGCTACATCTTCCATCAGCTCTAGCCAGCATAGTTAATGGTGAGTGGGAATATGGGAGTCATAGCCCAAACACCTGGAGAGCCAAAGGTTGCAGACTTTGCCGCTAGAGTCTCACAGACTAAACACTCGGGTGCCATGTATACACCATAGCCCCCCCCCCAGAACCACTGACATAAAATAAAAAACGTTTTATATAACGGAGGTTCATCTAATAAAAAGAAACGTTTAAAAAGGGTAGGAATGACAAACACTCACTGCATACCACTTGCGATGAATCCCTGGATGTCGTCACTTCTTCTCTACGAGGGGGTGGGGCTTCTCGTGGGGCCAGGGAGGTGAGGCCACTCCCTGATAGACCCCAGGGGGCGGTGCTCTGCAGGAGGATCCCATGGGAGGGGACCCCCTCTGTGGAGCAGGGGAAGACTATCCAGGGATAACTTGGTATAGCAATGACCACTGTACCCCTAAATCCACACCCCCACACACACTGCTGGGGCCACCACTCCCATTATCTGTACCTCCTCTTTCTGCAGAGTAGACCCGTCTATGAGGGAAACCATACTGTGATGCCATCCTTATTTTGGTTTGAGGCAGGGAAACCCCTCTTAGTTATAGGGAAAGACGGGGGTTTTCCTTTAATTTGTACTAAATAAAAGGTTTATGCGCTCCAGCATGTCACCTGTGTCACGCATCTGCTTCTGCACCCTCACACACTGCAAATTGAAGTACAAACACTCACTCCATACTACTACATATCTAACCACAACACGCACTTCAAATTTCAGGCAGCTTAGATCTATATCCTCGAAGTGAGGAGGGCCAAGGTTGGAGTTGGAGTGGAATGGAGGGATTACTTGACGTGAACCAGGTTTTGGGGAGACACTATGAGCCGGAGAGAACAACATGAACTACACTGACCCAAGAACTCACTAATCCAAGGAGGATAGCGGCTCCAAGGTTGCCAAGGGAGGCCACGGACAGGAGTAAGAGACTTTCTGATTCTACAAAATCATATGTCTTTGCAAGATAATATATATAAAAAACATCTCTTTAGGTATTTTGCTAGCAAGATCATTTTAAAAAAGTGCTATTGGTCACCCCCGACCAGACAGCGTTATGAAGCGCCCCTAAATGGCACCGCCCGAACGCAACTGATGAACAGAACATGTGTAAGGAAGGATGTGTCATTACACATTGCTCAGGGTTACCGACGCTGCTGCGGGGATCCGCCAGCTCGGGTCGGCCTAAAGGAGCCAAAATCTGTTCCTAGAATACACTGGCAGGGAACCAAACGCCCCGGGCGGGTGTAACAAGGATCCAGGCAATGCAACAAAGACAACTAAGTCTAAGCCCTTCAAAACACGTGGCCTAAACGACGACGACTGTAAAGAGGTCTCAGCGATCGAATTGCAAATCCCACGCGCGGCGGACACCCGACAACTTTACGCAGCCCATTGTCTTCTTAGCCGAGGACGCCACGTGCCTGCGACACCTCGAGAGGCAGCAGACTGGGGGTATAGCGCTCCAGGGTCCTCGGCGGATCCAATGCGCTCTTTGCATTGCACCAGAGAAACATCATACGAACATGTTTGCAGGGCCCAGAATACCCACCAACAAAAGGTGGGGGGCCGGAGGAGGGGGGGAGGCGGGGGCATGGGTTTATTTGTATTTATTTAGTCAATTGCTTTGAAAATGTATTTTCTTGTACTGTTGGTTAGGTGGTATTTATTTGATAAGCGGGCCAATGTGGCAGGCCAGACCTTTGAGCGCCCCCCCACCCTCGCTCCCTATTTAGAGGGGAGTTGGTGCCCGCTTTATTTTGTGAAAAGCATTCAATGAGTTTTGTAAGTTACACAATCTCACATCAAGGACAACATTGTGGGCGTGGGTAAATGGACCATCTACACTTAAAGTAGTAAGGGGTGGGAGAATTAGAACGGGGAGACACACTATTTCCCACCACTCTGGAGGATAGCTCAGGGGCAACGTGTTCGCCTTGGAAGCAACACAGGTTCAATCCCCGGATCCGCGCTTAGAAACCTCTGGGTATTAAGCACTTTATAAATACCTGATTACAATGACACTGCGTCACCGCATGAACACCCTACCCCCGCTAACACTGGCCACCCAACTTCACCCATCTTTGAACTTTTGGTTGGACTTCCTTGGGTGCAGCTTGGCGCTTTACATCTCTCTGTGCCCATGGTTCTGCTGCCCTCTCGCAGAAACAGATTTTGACTGGTCCGCTAAACTTGGGCATCAGTGAGCTTCCACACCACCAGGAGATTGGGAGCACCGTGGAAACCGCAGGTGGGTCACGTCCTTTCTGTTAGGTGGACCATAGCTCTGCGAAAGAGACGAGGTGCGTATGCTCTACAGTGTGGTGGGTACCGGGTTGCGTTTCCAAGGCAGATCTGGAGAATTTGAAGTTAGTACACAATGGGGGTCAAGCATGTGCTCGGGCAAGCCGGGATGCATGGCGGCTTGCTTGCCCGGGCAACTTTATACGCTGGCTCTCAAGTCAAACTCCAGAATGTTACTTCTGGCACTGCCAAGCTTGAGACCAGGTGGCTAGTCAAGAAAAGACTGTGTGCAAAGGTGAATGTTGTTGGTAAGGGAATGGCGGAGAGGTCAAATAATATGCAACAATTGTGTAAATAAATAAATAAAAATATAAAAATTCTTCCACCGTGGGTCATGCCGTGAGCGAGTGCACCCATTTATAAAGCGCACACTCCAGCGTAGCTCGACACGGTGCCTTACTTGGTTGGGGGTGGGGGCGGCTATTAGAATGCATACCCATCTGTAATGAGAAAATAGACTTGGGCTCTTTAATGTATGAGAGGCTGGTGTGGATGCACAACAAACATTTATTTATTTATTGGGTATTTACAAGGCACCTATACAACAAAATAGTGTTGCCAGGCGCTACAAGACAAAAGGGCAGTAAATAAGCAGTAACTAGAACAATAAATAAACAATAGCCGTCCTACTAGGCCTTGTGACATTCGGAACGTATAAGTGCAGTGACGAGAGGTGCAGGAGATGGGGGGGGGGGGGCTCTCAGGGGGGAAGGGGAGGATCAGGGTATTGGCAAGTGCCAATGGTAGCCCCAGGAGGGGAAGTGCCATAGGGTGCCAGGGGAGGAGGTCACTGGCTAAGCGCTAGGTTAGGTCGGAGGTGTCCCAAGAGGGGGGGATGTCCAGCAATCACACGGGGGGGCGGGGTGGGCGCTGGTGTCGACTGGGCAGAGGGACTGGTAGCCAATAAGACTGATGAAGGACCAGGTCGCCAGTCTCAGCAGCAGTGGGGGAATTGGCGGGGGAGGGGGGAGAAGAGGGAAAGAGGTAGAGAAAAGAAGAGTTTTGAGAAGTTTCCAGAATTTAAGGAGATCCGGCTCAAGTCTGAGAGGGGCAGGGAGGCTGTTCCAAATGGAGGCACCAGCTGAAGAGAGAGGTCCACCCCCCCCCCCCCAAATCTCTGATTGGAGAAGCGGTTGATCAGCAGAGAGTTGGAACTAGAAGATTGAAGGGATCTAGCAGGGAGGTATTTTGGGAAAGTTGGAGATAGCGGATTTCCAGGCCCCAGAAAGCCTTGTGGATGATGGAGGGTCTTGAATTTGATCCTCACAGGCCACCGGGTGCCAGCAGAGAGAATTTAGAGCTGGAGAGATGCAGTTCATGGGCTTTAGGCCAAGTATAAGTCTTGTAGCCCTAGTCTGGTTTAGTTGAAGGGGGCGAAGGGAGGAAAGGGGAAGATTGAAGAAGAGGCTGTTGCAGTAGTCCAGCCTGGAGAGGACCAGAGCTCTGAAGACACTGAGCTTCTGGTGGAAAGTGAGGAAAGGGAGAATGACTCTAGGGAGGTGATGTTGAAAGTTGGGTTTATAGGCAAGGTCCAAGATGTGAGGGGTTATAGAGAGAGAAAGAGAGAAGAGTCGAAGAGGACCCCAGGGTTTTTGGCTCGCAGGGTGGGTAGGGTAGAGGACCCTAGGGGGGCGGCCAGAGGGCTGGTCTGTCCTGTGTGCATGACATTCTGAAATGACGCATCCGTACATAAGATTACAACACAATGAGCCCTTAGGGCACAACATGCACTAGCTACAGGCTTAGCTAGCTGACCACCACACCACGATCATGCACAATTCAACTGCAGCATTACCACACAAACAGGCAGCACTAAGAGACAGTCTGCTGAAGTCTACCCATTTCTTAAACTGTTCTGCATGTCACATTACCAGGCTCAGACTGGCCTACAGGGCAATGCCCAAACCAAAAACACAAAATGCTAGCGTGGGCCATTTTTGTGGTCAAAGCAGGCCACTTTTTTGACCAACGTAGGCTAGTTTGATGAGTTACTTCACTATAGGCTAGTAGTTTTGACCATTATTACTGAAAAATATTCTTTAAAATTGCACAATGTGCATCATGTTATCCCAAATTTATCCTGCTTGGATACTGTTCAAACAGTCTGTCACTGAAGGAATGAATTGCCATTTGCAAGTGTGGGCCACTTTTTCATTGGTGCCCGAGACAGTTTTATGGCCCAGTCCAGCCCTGCACGTCATGGGCATGCTTTCCATTCTGCAAGATGGTGAATGCCATGTATTGCTCAAGGTCAGACTAGGGTTTTTTCTAAACCACAGAATCCTGAAAGCTTCCAGAGCCAGACCGCCCCTAGTGCTAGGAGGCCATACAGTACCGATGGTGCAGGAGAACTCTACTCATTATTTGACAGTGCCGAATAACAATGATTTGCAAAGGGAAACCCAGGAGTGGATAAGCGCCACCTAGCATAAGCAAAGCTTGTTAAAATACTGAAGAAGAAGGCAACAAAGACAAGATAAGATATTTTGTGAGGCAACATACAACAATCCTCTATAAGAGTGTTTCAGTATAGCAGTTTAAACCAATCTTTTTTTATGGTTTGTTACAGATTTGGCTTCTAAAAGTAAAACAGCAGAACGAAAAGTTAATGTTATGAATAATGGGCAACATTCTAATTTAACAAAACAATATTATTAAAATATAATGACTATGAAAAGGTAATTATACAGGATTCTCGATTAATGTGATTCACAGAAGAATACAGATGATGGGAAAAGACAGAGGAATAGGATTCATAAAAGGATATAGGAAGCAAGCCAGTGGATTAATTTGCCCCAAAATCAAATAGATCCAAAGCTCCTGAAGAATGAACTGGCAATAACTGAAGAAGAACAGAAACATGTTGAGCTTCATTGTAGAACAGTGCACCGTTATATTTTGTATAATGGAAAGTTAGTCTTTACTAGGAGTCACTATGTATGTTTCAGTTCAGATGGGAAAGGGTGTCAAATCACGTGTAAACAGAGGGGTCACAAATGAAAAGTATGGGGGATAAACAATTAAAATGTTTTTCTCTGCAGCATTTTATTAATGTTCTTTTGATAAATGTTTTAATATTTTTAAGAATAAACAAAGTCAAATTGGTGATAAAATATTCAGTGGATCAATAATTAAAAAGGCAGTAACAATACGGGGTGCAATGTATCTCTAAGCAGCAGCAACTGACATAGCCAACCAGAAACCACATCGTAACAACAGCGTTACCACGCGGACAAGACGCAGCAAGGGATAGCCAACTATGTTCTGCAGGACATATGACAACGCCCAAGTGCAGCGTATACACATCCCAAAAACATACCATTCTGGGTTTCTAAGAAACCCACTCAGCGGGTCAGCCGGGATACAAGAAGCCAGGGCAGACAGGTCCTCCATAGCTTTCATTTATTTATTTATATAGCGCGCAGACAGCCCAGGGGCATTGTGGCGCTGTTACTTGCAGGAACTTAGTTACAGGTGGTACAAGATTGGTAGCAGTCGTTGGCACACTATGATTTCTACAAACAGTTTAGTCATTACAGCTCATGCCTCTTTGGTTATTACATTATAATCAGTTTGTTGGCACGCATGGTGCTGCGAGAGACCTTATGTGAAGAGGATGGCTTTCGTAGCTTTCCGGAAGGCAATGAGGGAGGGCTCGCCTCGGATTGTGGGAGGTAGGGCATTCCAGTGTGATGGTGCGAGATAAGGGAAGCTGGAACCTCCAGCTCTGGCTCTTTTTACCAGTGGCACACAGAGCATGTTGGTATATGGTGAGCTGGTTGGCCTTGTGGAGGGCCCCCCTGAGATACAGCGTAACCTTCAGCAAGTCTTGGCCGATTAGCCAACCACGCTGTGCATCCGAGATGCCATTTCAGATCTTCCGCTGGAAGGGCCTACAATTCCTAGCATGCATTGCACTGCCGGAGGAAAACAGGGGTGGGTTGATGGCTTCCTACAGACATTGATCCAGTTGGTGGGTATATGCTTTGTTTTGTTTGCGAGTAGCTAGTGTCAGGCAGCTAACATGCTTTGAGAGTAATGAAGTCCGAGGAGGTGCAGACACCAAAGAATCTCACTGTATCATTTATAATTGGTTATTTATAAGGCGCTGAGAACCAGAGGTTTCTAAGCGCTTTGTATTTGTGTGTTGGACAATGGTGAAGAAAATGTAATGGCTGGTCTATGAAATAACTATAGTGCCTTTTAATCAAAACGTCTAGGTTACAAGGCTCAGAAAAGCAGACTGGGTGGGTTTCTCAAGGTCTGAAGATTAAAAAGAGCGCTCCAAGTCAAGAAGAGCATTCCAGGGATGCACACATACGAACAAGGGAAAAAAAAAACACTGTCACCTGCAGCTGAAGAGAGACACCCAGAGTCCCAACTAGCAGCATGCCATCAGGGTCACCTAAACCCAATCCTGGTTTTTCAGCCAACACCACTTAGCATTCCGGGATATTTGCTTTTCCATTATAAGTTATGCTATCTTGCATTTGTATAGCGCCTACTGCCACAGTTCATGGCGTCAAAGCGCGTTTGCCTGTCAGAGAGGCAAAGAAACAGTTTGATAAAACATTCAGTAGTGGTAGGGTGGAGCAAAGTCGGGTAGATAATCGTGCTGAGGGGGAGGGATACACAAGGTTCTCAGGAAGGGATGAGAAGGAAAAGGTGGAGGAGCTATGTGCACAATTGGTGCAAATTGATTGTGGGACTCAATACTACGAGATCCAGCACCAAAATGAGAGGCACCTTTAGATGGAGGTGCTCGCTGCGCCAGGGGGGTATGTCTGGATATACTCACTGCATGGTGAGCCTGGGGCACATTGAAACCATGCCTAAGAAAATACAGGCAACACAGGCCTTCTGTTTACTTCCCCAAGGCCCACAACCGCATTTGGCAGGGGTTGTATGTCAGAAATCCGAACGAGTCCATTTTAGAAACAGCTCCCTGAAAAGCGCGCAAAGAAACCGCACACATATTAGTTGGTTCATTTATTTAAGAATGGGCCTATACGTTCCAACAGGCAAAACAGTATTGGTACACCATGCCCCTACCCCCAAACAAACAAAAAAACATGGTCGAGAAAGCAGCTATTGAGGGCATGCTGGGGCTAGCTGACAGCCAGAAAAAGCTCCTTGGTTACTAAGGCTGTAGTAGGCCCTGGAAACGTTTCCCACCGCCTCCCTGCTTCTGGGCTCCACAGTTCCTCGAGAGCAGATGGCAGCAGATACGATTAAAAACAGGCAGCCATTCAGCCACTTTGTTATGGTGGCACTGGGGTGCCATAACCAGCTTAAGCCATTTCATTTTACAAAAGCCTAGAAAGCAATCGAAAGCTGAAGCTCAGCGGCCTAATTCCTATTGGCGGTTTATGCTACACGACCAAAGCGCGGCGTAACCAGGATTGTCCAACAAGCGGGGCCGGAAGCTAATGTAGTTGGGCCCACCGCAGTGACATTAACATCTATAAGTGGCCACACATTGCTGTTAAGTGGGCATTTACAGATTTTGGGTGGGCTTGGCCTGCTCAGGCCCTACCCTGTCTACGCCTCTGCATTTAAATACAGCAATGGCGCGGACGGACTCAACCATTGTAAAGGAAAGCTGCTCAGAGGAGTTGCCATCATTAGAACCGATTCAAGATTCAAAGCGTTTGTTTGTGTTTGGTGGTTATTTCCAAGTGGGTGGTCATATGCCCAGGTGTGGGTCATTTTACTGCTGTATTGCATTTGTCATTATATAGCGCCATTTCCCCATTTGTATGGCCTCAATGTGGTTTGTGGTTGGAATGCCCTTAGGGACCGAATTACATGGATGTGAAAATTCTAAGAGTTTACTTAAGATGCATGTGTGCATTCTGCCGGGTTAGGGGTTAGGGCCCAATTCTTAAGTGAGTGCGAATTACCAAAAATCTCGTAAAAAGTAGCAACAACATTTTCGGTAATTAACATCTATTCTGAAGGTGGCGCAGTCTTCCGAAGTCGGACTTAACGCGCCACTTTCGGAATATAGGTGCCGGTTGCTAGCAAGGGCTGAAAACAGGCCTAGCAAATGGCACTTTCGTTATCTGTCCTTTTGCATGGGTATTCTTGTGACACTCTTCCAATTTTGTAAGTGTGTGCAACAAGTTGGTGTTGTACAGGAGGAGTGCCACAATAAGAGACTGCTCATGGTGACGGGTTTGTACTTTTAAGTACTGTCCCCTTTGCTGAAATCCCTCACACCTCCACTTTCACAGAGCCCACTCTACTGCACTACGTTCCGGATAGCGCTTAAAAAAGAAAATTGACAATGCACACTCAAGTGCCCCGAGGTCCTGTTGTGATGTTTTTTTTAAAAAAAAATGTGGGCCATTTACAATTACTCCACAATGCCAGGACTATAGAGATTGCCCTTCCCTCTGGCCAGGCCCTGCGATTGTTATGCTTTCGCAAACAGTTTAGTTCAATAACGATTCCCTCGTTATTGAACGAAAGTGCTGGCGAGATTCTGCAATCCGCCTGTTTTCAGAATGGTCGTGGTACCCGAGCATCAAGATATGGCGCAGTGAGACGTACTAATCAACACGCCCACTGCGCCTTCATGAGAATCAGGCCCTTACGGGGCTGGCTAGCTTCACGTCACTGATGAGGCCAAACAAGGTCACAACATCTCTGGGGTTGCTGTTCTCCCATGCTGTGGAGACATGGCCTTGGAGTTCGGGCTGGACTGCTCCCACTGGGAAGACAGGACCTACACTGGTTTGCATCGGGGAAGGGTCTCATTCTGTAATGACCAAGAAGGGAATGGGACACCACGTTACACTTTCGAAGCCCTATAAAAGTGCAATCAAGTTACTGGAAAAAGGGGGTACTGTGAGATGAAAAGACACTGTAATAGTTATTTAATTCAAACAGGATTAAAGATTTAAAAAAATAAATAAATCGAAATACATGAGGCCCAGTGCTTTATCAGACACCAGGAGCTAGAACACGCAGCCCACGTCCAGCCAATATTGCCTGACCCCAACCCACCATCTACCTTCTGGTGGTAAAAAGAATTGAGAAAAAAAAAAACTATTCAACCAGTTGAGCAGAAGAGGATTCGACCAAAACACAAACCCTTTCAGGCGAGTACAAACACTATCAGTAAGAACGCTTTGGCAAAAGTAACTTGTAATCTGCGCTGTTTGCTCGAAGAACTTCAAACGGTAGCCTTGAAGGCAGGTTTTCTGGGCTGCGGGGGTGAGGGGGGGGGCGCGGGAGGTGACTTGACAGCTTTTCTATAAGGGTGTGGCTAATTGCACAGGGGGCTGGTATTGGTCTGATGTAGTTCGATTATTGTAACAGCTTTTCATGCTTCAAAATCTGGCAGAAATTATAGTTTGGAAGACAAAATTCAAAGATGCATTGACGCCCCAGACATATTCCAGCAAAGCACAGATGATGACAATGGCAACCCCTTGGGTGAACCCAGGGTAGGCCCCTTCAGACCGGACAGGGCCCAGATGCTGCCAACCTCCCCCAGGTAAGGGCTCTGCAACCCTTGGTTCACTAGATGGTTTGTACTACAACACCCATCAGCACAGTCATTTGGGGGAGACCATGGGAGCCATAGTCCACACACCCAGAGGACCTCAGAAAGGACCCACCGGGCTCAGATCCAAGACACCCTTCCCACCCAGCCAATCTCAGGAGTGCCAATGCACACGACCTCACCCCTCAGATCCACCCCGTCGGCAGAGGGAGCACGAGCCGTCCCCACAAACAACACGGGTCCCCAGAATCACTCCAATCCAAAAAAGATTCTGCAAGCGGGACATGATCCGGCAGAAAGCCAATGATACCCGGGCCCTTTGAACTGAAATACGCCAAAGCAACGGTCAATTCCCAAAAATGATCACTTCTCTTGACAAAAAAAAACTGCCACATACAGGCTAAGCGGGGCGCTCAAAATAAATTTGAACTCGGCTGGGCCCGCTACTACCAAACTCGTCTCCTGGCTCCGAGGCTGGACCGAGTGAATGCCAATTGGTGTAAACAGCTAGGATATCCAGAGCAGAGCTGGTGGCAGAAGGAAAGGCTTTCGGGAAGAGGGACCGTGAAAGCAGGTTGGCTACATGAGACAGCGCGACTGCAGAGGGAGTGACAGTATAAGCATGGCCGCACGTACGCACAAATTCATGGTGAGGAACGGCAATTTGATGAGTGTTCTTCGTATCCTTAGTGTGAATTCAGCAGCTCCTTCTTAAAATACTCTGCGTGGGTGGGTGTATTGTTGTATTATGGGTCCAAGATGCGCCCAAGTATTCCCGTGGAGTAGGAGCCAGAATCAAGAAGGAGCGTGAACATCTAGTCCACCCCGATCCCTCCAATCAAAATCCTGCAGTTGCCCGGTGTACATAAAACAGCCTCGTCAAGGTTGGGGATGTAAGGAGAAGCCTAGAAGCGGCTCCCCAATGCTAAGCAATGATGATAGTAGTTTTCTAGAATGCTTGGGTTGCTTAGCAAGTTGAAACAACCAGCCCCACTGGTTCTCGGGAATGTGCTTGGCGTCCCGTAGGCTTTCGAGGTCACGCCAGAGCAAGAGACCTTTATTGTCTTGTAAGTAAATCAGATTCAGAGTTTAAAAGTGTCCTAGAGAACAGGGGTAAACATGTCAAGTTGCTGGCTACTAGCCGGGCATAAAAAGTCACCCGCTACCTAAATTCTCCACATACGCTCTGCTTGCCCATTCTCGCCAGCTGCTGGTGCATATTTTGAGGCCTGCTCTAGAAGTAGAGGTCATTAGTGGTGCTACAACAGAGCAGCTTTTTATAAGTTGTTCAAGCACAAATAAATGTACTACTTAGCAATTCATCTCACAACGTACCACAACCTCCATTCCATAGAATCAAGACCTGAGGCAGCCCAGACTCATTCACAGAAAAGGTGGGTGCAGAAAATCAGGACATGAAATCGGCCAGACCAACCAAAGATCTGCTGCTACCCCCATGCCCCCAAAAACCAAACACAGAGGCCAACCATATGCAAACCCGTCAAATTCACCAACCACTTGGTCAAGACAGAACAAACCCCCAAAGTCTGCCACCACTCAATGTTACACACCTATAAAGCAATCGTGGATACCGGAGAACGCAACCAGTGCCACCCCATTCCAGGAGTGTGCTGGAAATGTAAGATTGGGGAAAGCATTACTACACTCCAATGCCTTAGTGGGCCCAGAGCAGCCAGAGTTCCGCCTGGGGCACGGAACCGAACCTGCACGGATCTCTGTGTCGAATCACCTACTAGATTCAGCAGGCCCAGGCTCGTTCGAAACGTTGATCACGCTCAGCCGATCCGCTGCCTTCCTTACAGTGGGCCGCAACATCCTTCTACAGCACGTGACCAACATCTACCCCTCCTGCGCGTGGTTAAGTCCCCGCACCCCCGCTTTAAGATTTGTGTCTGGCTACTCATGGGTGTACTTTTAAGGGGGGGGCACAAGGGTGTTTGTTTCACACCCCCCCCCCCCCAACTTGTGTGGCACACTATTTTGTCCAGCTCATTCGGCAGGGTCCCCCTTTCATTTAGATGGCATGTCCCCTACAATATTTTCTGCAAAGTTACTCCATTACTAGTAGGCATTTCTACACTGATGATACACCTCCCCCCGCCCCCCATCTACCCAAAGGTTACAGGGTAATATTTCTACATCCCACATCTCCCCAAAGGTTATAGGGTAATTTATATTTACCCAAAGGTTATAGAGTAATATTTCTACACTGATTATACATTCCACATCTACCCAAAGGTTATTTACCCAAAGGTTATAGAGTAATATTTCTACACTGATTATACATTCCACATCTACCCAAAGGTTATAGGGTAATTTATATTTACCCAAAGGTTATAGGGGAATATTTCTACACCGATGATACACCCCACATCTACCCAAAGGTTATAGGGGAATATTTCTACACCGATGATACACCCCACATCTACCCAAAGGTTATAGAGTAATTTTTCTACACTGATGATACACCCCACATCTACCCAAAGGTTATAGGGTAATATGACCGATCTGTTAATGCGTCAGACTTCAGTCAAACAAAAAGTAAAAATCGGGGGAACCGCCTCACACGGAACAACAGTAAAAATGGAAATCCTCGTCCTTGCCCTGACAAATCTCCTCACTTTGTCCCCCAAACTTTCTTTTGAGGAAAAGTCCCTAAAAAAAAAAAAAAAAACGCGTGCAGAATAGGTTCATCTGGGGCACCAACCTCTGCACGATTTCAAGGACCGGTGCCGTGGTCAAATCAGCTTTCATTCAAACCAAACCCCACAAAAATGTAATCCCTCCATACCAACAGAAAGCCATCCAGTGGTGGTAGGAGGCTCCTGCAAGGCCCTCGCTGTTGGTCTGCCAACCAATCACATGACTGATTGCATAAGTCGGAAAGGCTGCAGGTAGGCCCATCTTTCGCTTAAAGAAAGACTAACCAGATAGCAACCATCTCAAAGCCATTTATTGGCTTCCCATGCAGGCCGCGACCTCCTTCAATATCGAACAATTGGTTATCGCTGCACCGTACAACCGACGGGATAAGATCTCACAATAGCAACCCAACAGATCCCATGCTCCACCTAACAGCACCCAGAACAAAAGTATGACGAGATGGAACAGGCGACCGCCAACGTCACTCCCAACATCTGACAGACAACCAGATGACAAAATTGAAGACCCATCTGTTCCAACAATACACCCAGCAGCAACCACAACTGGAATCTGCAGAAAGCTCCCAGTAGCCGTTGAGCTAGGTTCTTAGTGCTCGACAAATAAATAAAAAATGAAGGCCGCTGAAATCATTGGTTGTTAAATATATGTTTTCTTCATCAAGCACTTTCCTTAACAACATGGGAACGTATTTCAGCCCCCCCCTCTATTAACAAAATATGAACATGTAGGTTTCATACTCCAACAGGGAGGCATCACCCATTACTATTCAGAAGGAACACGATCAAGGATAGGTTTGCTGCCCCAACATTTGTCAAATTTCTGGGATCACAGGATTCGAATTTGCTGGGAGCCATTTAGCTCTGGCTTCCCCCCTAAGAGAGCTCTCAATAAGATTAAAAACAACTGTTACTGTGTGCTACTTTTGGCTCCCCATGCCAACTGGTGCCTTATAATTATAAATGGCTATTTATAACGCTCTTAATACCCAGAGGTTTCTAAGCGTGGACCCGGGGATCGAACCAGTGTTGCTCTGCATCATCTTGCTTCCAAGGCGAGCGCGTTGCCCCCGTGCTATCCTCCCTTGCAAACATGAACATGTGACATTAGCTTGTTCTCAGACTGTAAATAAAGAGTATTAGGAAACCTCTAAGTATAACCAGCCATACATAATGGGCATAAAGTTAAATGTGGCATCTCGTGTGCAAGTTAGATTTGCAGAGCGCTGTGTACTCACTCTTGGTTCCCCAATGGTAGCTCCTGCCTACAGGGCGATGCCCGACACCCAGGAGCTGGTTTTAGCCGCTACTCATCGAATCTTAATCAAACCCTGAATCCTCCGGACTCCAACTGATCTATGTAGTACAGAGTTAGGGTTTCCTCATCTTTTCAATTCTACCCTCTTCTATGGCTCCTCTGTCCTCAATTTTAGAGGGATGCGGCGGTCACCGTTTGCCTCGGTCTTCCCCATGACCTGTGATTTTGTGAGTGTAGTTAGATTTTCGATGCAAGGGTGTTTCCACTCATTACAGAAGAGCAGTTTTCAAAGAAACAAAATACTTCCAACTGCAAGCTCCAGAGTTTCTCTCTTTGGATTACAGAACTCCCAAGCGACCCAAGAGGAAACGCTGCTGTAATTTTCAAATTAAAAATCCACAATTCCACATTATGATTCAAACAAACAATGAATAGTCCATACATTCATTAACTCCACTCAGTTCCAATTCTGCTACCAGAACAATCCTATCTGCTTCTCTCCAATGCAAAGGTCCAGATTGAACCCCATCACCTGGGTGTTTTCCCTCAAAACCATGCCTTGCCCTAGGGGGGTTGAAATGTCCTGCACAAATGACTACAAGAGAAGCGTTCAAGCCCCATTTTTCTTTATTGTATTCCTTTAATCACAAAATACACATCATGAAGATGCTAAGAGAAAGTTAAAATAGTACACGCATAGTTACCCAATAGGAAAACAAAATGAATTAAGAGAAGGGTCATCGATTTAAGTCCAATACATCAAGAGAGGTTCTCCCTCAAGGTCCATTAATTGGATTGGTTCAGTGTGCACACAGCAGTTAGTAATACCACAAATAGAGCAGCATATAACAAACAAAAAAAGATCAATAGTACATTCACATCAGATATTGAATACTACCAGTTGTAGTCTGGAGACAGTGAATCCACAGACAATTCAAATAAAAAAAATTAAATTCTGAATAAGTCCAAATTTTGCAGATCGCATCAAGTTAAATAAAACTGAAATGAGATCCATCCCCTGCCAAGTATCATCCGTTTACCAGGTCTACAAATCCAGTGATTTCATGAAACCTGCCAGGACCAACCCTTCCCGGATAGCAAAGTTTTCAAGACAATGCTTCCTTATCATATCTTCATCATAAAGGAATGGATTAATTGCAAGTGGCCACAGATATTGGGTTCTTAAGCCCTGTAGTGGGAGGCATTCAAGCACTGGATGCCTTAAGGTTTCCAGTTTTGCCATACAGAACCTACAAGTAGCTGAATCCGCCGTGATAAGCAATCTCCTAAACTGGATTTCCCTGGTTGGGAGTAGGTTCCACCTAACACTTAGTAGGCTACCCCTGTAGTGACGATTTGGAAATTGTAACAGGATCCTAGTCAGAGTTCCTCTTCGTCTATGTTCATGCGTCAGGAGGCTCGTAGACAGATAAGAGTGAAATATATCGGTATTCTGAGACCAATCAGTCAAATAAGGCTCGCTTAGCCTTTGTAGGGTTCGAGATCAGCGTTTCCACAGACAAACCAGTCCCATTTAAGGTACATGCAGGCTGAGTTCAGAAGGCCATTAATACTGATGAATGGTCCCGATTTCTACTCATTAGTTGGTATAGGGAATCAGGGATGGACGCACTGATTTTTGAGTAGAGAACAACAAGGGTGGCCCATTGTACCCGTGCCCACAGCAACACCATGCCCAGCTCAAAACAGATGGCTGAGATCGGAAACGCGTTAGGCACTCCAAGTATTCTCCTCCAAATTTTTCCCTCAATTCTGCTCAGGATTTTACACAAATTATCAGATCTTAATTCTAAACCATAGGTCAATGTAGGCACAATTATATAAACAGTATAAACAATACTTCAAATGGCCAATTGCAAAGGTTGTGAAAGCTGCAGCGGAACGTTTTAAAACAATACCCCCCTGCTGTCAGATACCGATACAACTGAGACAAGCATTGGCAATGCCTGGGCTTTTGTGTGAGCATGGGAAAGGCACTTGCCAGGCACAGGCATAGTGGTATTAACTGGCCACTGATGGTACCAGGTGATAAAATGGTGCGAGTACCTGGGCATCTAATAGCAGCGCCTGGCAAATGCCCAATACTTAGACACAAGCCAAAAGTGTTGACCTTGCCACCGTTTGTTTTCACCCGGGCTTCAGTGAATGACACGCAGAGTGCTTATAAATTGAGTGGCTGGAGGCAGACCTGGTTAAGACATCTTTATTACACCAGTAGAGGCTTACAACTCCAATTAAGTCATTAACTCTCAGAAGACTTCTTTAAAATAAAAAAAATAAAACTGGCAGGCACCTCCAGTGCAAAGTTTGATGGCAAGGCTTAATTAAAGGAAGCCCAAAGAGTTCCCATGGGGAGGTGTTTTGGGCAGGGGGGGTCAGGAACTGAGTGGGAATGGTAATAGGGATTAGCATGGCCATGGGCAGTCAATGGGTGGGCACCTGCAAGCTGTGTGTCCCTCCTCATATGCCATTCCTCCCCTGCCCGCACTTGAATGCAATAGTTTCGGCTTATAGCGGTTGCAAGCGACGCCTAATGGCCCAAACTAACAAGGAACGGTTCCAAGAAGTGTTTAATAACTGTGTTCTGGATTTCCCGCGGTGGCTTCATCTGCTCGCGCCAACCTTTCTTTCGGGTTTTTTGCCCTCCAGAAGCACACCTAAGCAGATCGTTAGGGGGTAACTAAGCACAGCTATTGGCAGTGTATTGCAGAGAGCTAACTGCAGAGCCTGGTGGGAAGAGTGCCAAGTAAGTGCAAAGCGGGATTTGCTCATTGAAATGCTCATAATTCCTGAAGTTAGAGGCCTAGCATTGGTGGAGAGCCTCCCCTCTTAGGAATGTTACGTCATTGAGATTCCTACCACACTCCACTGCCATTCACACAGTCTCCAGGCAGACCTGAAAGACTGGGTGGGGGGTACAAGGGACCACGCTAGATCCTGTTAATTAGGGAAAATAATGGGTCTACGACATCAGTGCCGTACACCTGGTACTATTAGTCCAACAATGCGGCCACATAGGATTGCTTGGGCCACAGGGAGGTGAAGTGGTTTGCGGAGGATCACACAATTTCAAACAGAGAAGCAGGGCGTTAAAGGGCAGGTCTCCTGCTAATGGGGTCCACACCTCCCACCAGTTTGATAAACCAGCTACTGGATTGAAACTGCTGCTGTGTAATTCTGACTATAAATGCAGGATTGCAAGTACCAGAATGCAAACTTAAAACCAGAACTGGACTAGTAGCTCCTGAACGGGATGGATAATGTTGGCATGTGTGTCTTGGTGCCAAGGGTTACCGGGGAGTTGGGGGAACCACAAAAGACACCATCCTAGGGTAGGCTGCCAGTTTAAGTAAAGGGTAGGGGGCGCGGGAACTGCCCACGATTCTGGTTTTATGTCTGCCATCTGGCACACACAGTCATGACTAGAAACAGTGGCCAACGAGGCACATTCCTGAGCGCTCGCCGCCCCTCCCCCCGGCACCTTGAGGGGGGATTACATGTTCGCACAGCAGCAGTCAGAACCGAACTGCTTCAGGCACCGGGCTGAACCACCCCCCACCACCACACTGGATGCCAGGACGGAGTTAGTCATCCTGGGGGGGGGGGGGGGGGCGAAGCTTCAGCAGAACCGGTTGATCTTTGATGTGAGCAAACCCAGAGACCCCTTTGTTTCTTTTCCCCCTGGGGAACCACGACACTGGTCCCACGACTTTGTAAACACACCCTCATTACAGGCCGTATTTTGGCCCCCTGCTATTGTTGATCTCAGAATCCTGGGCACCCACGAACCCAAACATCAAGCGTGAGAAGGAGGGAGAGAAGAGCGATCCCCCCCCCCCCCCGCTCAGATGCACCCAAATAACTCGAAGGTCTTACGCTGAACACTTGAAAGGTCTGCACACTTAAAAAACACTAAGTAAAGTGGCCATGTTTAGGATGGATTCCTGCAAAATGTTTAATTGTATTGTTTTTAAATGATGCTCCGACGCTTCCGGTGGCTGCTAAGCAAAGGCGCCCGCAGGCACTGAAAGGCGTTCGTCAAGTTTCCGCCTGTGTTGCTGTTTATTTAATTGATAGTTTTGTATAGCGCCGCTTTTCAAAACCAATAGCCCCCGGGCGCGTTAGCAGACTTAAGCAGTTCAGTGTATTAATTCACTGTTTGAAGTGTTCCCATGTCACCTCCCAACAGCTCCCGCACTCAGGGATAACGTTGCATTCTGGGAACTGTAGTCCAACAACTCGAAGGAGCGAATAAACTCCAAGTCCCACAATACAATAATAAGAAAAAACAGGACAAGGGGATACAGGACAATTTGAGATACTGGGAGAGGCGTAATCTAAAATAATGAGCAAAGCCAACATTAAAAGTCAGTGCAATACATTCATGGGACACTCAGCTAGGAACCACACACCAATGTGAAAACAAACATCAATTACACCGCCAACATCTCCCAACCACGTGTTCATCATTAATCGAGAACCACAACACCAGTAGCAAACACAACACACCAGCAGCAACATGTGGGCACACTGAAAACACGCAGCCAAGACTGACACGACCACCACCAAATAACTGATGCCCGACCAGGGCATAGAACACAAAACACACACCAGCAACGTGAAAATACACCCTGTGCACAAAGCAATTACCACCACAGCGACACTGTGCACACGGTAACTACTACACCACAGCCACGCCTCAAAATACAACACGGCAAACAACTGGAACTGAAAACAGAACACGACGAGCACACCCGCCGCAGAAAGCCTAAGCCTACACATGAGCGGCATGGAACATGCCGACCCTGAGAACAGAGCCCTGCACAGGCACAGCAGGCAGGCTGAAGGCACAACACACTGCCGCCATCACCACGAGCAGAGAGGCCGGCGCTGGCATCTCACACTCACCCTTCCAGAGCGGTGGCCCCCGGGACCCTCCCCACGCCGGACGGGGGTCTTCCGTTTCCAGAGATGCCCCTTTCTTTCAAGATGTGTGTCCGCAATCCTCGGAGGCGAGTGTGGTGGGCTCCGCGGCGGCAATCCCACATCCAGCAGAGGGCTTTGTGCGACTGCAGAAAGGGGTGTGCCTGTGCCAGCTAAAGTGGGGGGGGGGGGGGTGCGAACGCTGTATGGCAGCGGAAAGTTGTCAATGTGGAGGGGAGGGGGCGGCTTCTGCGAGGGAAACGGGCTGCTTGCTGGAGAGGAGGAGGGGAGGGACTGAGAGGGGGACCCGCCCCAGCTAGCGGTATCCACAGACAGACACACACTCACACAGCAGCAGCACCACCACCCTCCCCCTGTCTGGACCGGGCCCTGCAGGGCGACAGCACAGGGGAGATAAAAGCCGGATCCAGGCAGAAGGAAACACCAGCAGGCGGGCATGTGCTGCCAGCGGACCCACCCACACCAGCAGGCAAGCATGTGCTGCGAGATTACCCACACCAGCAGGCAGGCATGTGCTGCCAGCGGACCCACCTACACCAGCAGGCAGGCATGTGCTGCGAGATTACCCACACCAGCAGGCGGGCATGTGCTGCCAGCGGACCCACCCACACCAGCAGGCAGGCATGTGCTGCGAGATTACCCACACCAGCAGGCGGGCATGTGCTGCCAGCGGACCCACCCACACCAGCAGGCAGGCATGTGCTGCCAGAGGATCCCCCCCACCAACAGGCAGGCATGTGCTGCGAGAATACCCACACCAGCAGGCGGGCATGTGCTGCCAGCGGACCCACCCACACCAGCAGGCAGGCATGTGCTGCCAGAGGATCCCCCCACCAACAGGCAGGCATGTGCTGCGAGATTACCCACACCAGCAGGCGGGCATGTGCTGCCAGCGGACCCACCCACACCAGCAGGAAGACATGTGCTGCCAGAGGAGCCCCCCCACCAGCAGGCAGGCATGTGCTGCGAGATTACCCACACCAACAGGCAGCCGGGCATGTGCTGCCAGCGGACCCACCCACACCAGCAGGCAGGCACGTGCTGTGAGAGGACCCCCCCCACCAGCAGGTGGGTATGTGCTGCCAGCGGACCCACCCACACCAGCAGACAGGCAGGTGCTGTGAGATTACCCACACCAGCAGGCAGGCACGTGCTGCGAGATTACCCACACCAGCAGGCAGGCATGTGCTGCCAGAGGACCCCCCCCCCACCACCAGCAGACAGGCACGTGCTGTGAGAGGATCCCCCCACCAGCAGACAGGCATGTGCTGCCAGCGGACCCACACCAGCAGGCAGGCATGTGCTGCCAAAGGACCCACATCAGCAGGCAGGCATGTGCTGCCAGCGGACCCACCCACACCAGCAGGCGGGCATGTGCTGCCAGCGGACCCACCCACACGAACAGGCCGGCGTGTGCTGCGAGATTACCCACACCAGCAGGCAGGCATGTGCTGCCAGTGGACCCACCCACACCAGCAGGCGGGCATGTGCTGCCAGCGGGCCCACCCTCACCAACAGGCGGGCATGTGCTGCGAAATTACCCACACCAGCAGGCAGGCATGTGCTGCCAGAGGACCCACCCCCCTCCCACCAGCAGACAGGCACGTGCTGCCAGAGGATCCCCCCACCAGCAGGCAGGCATGTGCTGCAAGAGGACCCACACCAGCAGGCAGGCACGTGTTGCCAGAATATCCCCCCACCAGCAGGCAGGCATGCGCTGCCAGAGGATCCCCCCACCAGCAGGCAGGCATGCACTGCGAGAGGACCCACGCCAGCAGGTACGCACGTGCTGCCAGAGGACCCCCCCACCACCAGCAGACAGGCACGTGCTGTGAGAGGATCCCCCCACCAGCAGACAGGCATGTGCTGCGAGAGGACCCACACCAGCAGACAGGCATGTGCTGCCAAAGGACCCACACCAGCAGGCAGGCATGTGCTGCGAGATTACCCACACCAGCAGGCAGGCATGTGGTGCCAGATGATCCCCCCCACCAGCAGACAGGCATGTGCTGTGAGAGGATCCCCCCACCAGCAGACAGGCATGTGCTGTGAGAGGATCCCCCCCACCAGCAGGCGGGCATGTGCTGCCAGAGGACCCACACCAGCAGGCAGGCACGTGTTGCCAGAGGATCCCCCCACCAGCAGGCAGGCATGTGCTGCGACAGGACCCACACCAGCAGGCAGGCATATGCTGCCACAGAACCCCTCACCAGCAAGCAGGCATGTGTGGCGAGAGGACCCACCCCCACCAGCAGGCAGGCACGTGCTGCAAGAGGATCCCCCCACCAGCAGGCAGGCACGTGCTACGAGAGGATCCCCCCCACCAGCAGGCAGGCATGTGCTGCAAGAGGACCAACACCAGCAGGCAGGCATGTGCTGTGGGAGGACCCCCCCTCCACCAGCAGGCAGGCATGAGCTGCGAGAGGACCCACACCAGCAGGCAGGCATGTGCTGCGAGAGGACCCACACCAGCAGGCAGGCACGTGCTGCAAGAGGCCCCAACCCTCCATCAGCAGGCAGGCATGAGCTGCGAGAGGACCCCCCCTCCACCAGCAGGCAGGCATGAGCTGCGAGAGGATCCACACCACTAGGCAGGCAGGCATGTGCGGCGAGAGGACCCACCCGCACCAGCAGGCAGGCATGTGCTGCAAGAGGACCCCCCTCCACCAGCAGGTGGGCAGGAGCTGCGAGAGGACCCACACCAGCAGGCAGGCATGTGCTGCGAGAGGACCCACACCAGCAGGCAGGCAGGTGCTGCGGGAGGATACCCTCACCAGCAGGCAGGCATGTGCTGCGAGAGGACCAACACCAGCAGGCAGGCATGTGCTGCGAGAGGACCCCCATCCACCAGCAGGCAGGCATGTGCTGCGAGCGGACCCACCCACCTGCAGGCAGGCACGTGCTGCGAGAGGACCCACACCAGCAGGCAGGCATATGCTGCGAGATGACCCACACCAGCAGGCAGGCATATGCTGCGAGAGGACCCACACCAGCAGGCAGGCATATCCTGCGAGAGGACCCACACCAGCAGGCAGGCATATGCTGCCAGGGGACCCCCCCACACCAGCAGGCAGGAACGTGCTGCGAGAGGATCCACCCACCAGCAGGCAGGCATGTGCTGCCAGAGGACCCACACCAGCAGGCAGGCATGTGCTGCGAGAGGACCAGCACCAGCAGGCAACCATGTGCTGTGAGAGGACCCCGCCTCCACCAGCAGGCAGCCATGTGCTGTGAGAGGACCCCGCCTCCACCAGCAGGCAGGCATGTGCTGCGAGAGGACTCCCCCTCCACCAGCAGGCAGGCATGAGCTGCGAGAGGACCCACACTAGCAGGCAGGCAGGCATATGCTGCGAGAGGGCCCACACAGCGGGCAGGCATGTGCTTGAAAACTGCCTGCTCCTCACAGGCCTGCTTTGTGCAAGCACGACCCCATATCCTCACCCCCTGCAGAGGGGAGAGGAAGAAAATGAACGAACGGGGCCGAAAGAATAGCTCCATTCCTCTCTAGCTCAGAAGCCCTGCGCCATTCCTGCACCCATTCCCGCAGGACTGCTTGACATAGCTCATACCCTGCATCCTTTCCTGCAGGCCTGCCAGTCACAGCTCGCACCCTGCATCCTTTCCTGCAGGCCTGCCAGTCACAGCTTGCACCCTGCATCCTTTCCTGCAGGCCTGCCAGTCACAGCTTTCACCCTGCATCCTTTCCTGCAGGCCTGCCAGTCACAGCTCGCACCCTGCATCCTTTCCTGCAGGCCTGCCAGTCACAGCTTGCACCCTGCATCCTTTCCTGCAGGCCTGCCAGTCACAGCTTTCACCCTGCATCCTTTCCTGCAGGCCTGCCAGTCACAGCTCGCACCCTCCATCCTTTCCTGCAGGCCTGCCAGTCACAGCTCGCACCCTGCATCCTTTCCTGCAGGCCTGCCAGTCACAGCTCGCACCCTGCATCCTTTCCTGCAGGCCTGCCAGTCACAGCTCACACTCTGCATCCTTTCCTGCAGGCCTGCCAGTCACATCTCGCACCCTGCATCCTTTCCTGCAGGCCTGCCAGTCACAGCTCGCACCCTGCATCCTTTCCTGCAAGCCTGCCAGTCACAGCTTGCACCCTGCCACCATTCCTGCATGCCTGCTAAACATAGCTCATACCCTGCACCCGTTGCTGCAGGCCTGCTAAGCACAGCTTACATCCTGCACCCGTTCCTTCACACCTGCCAGTCACAGCTCATACCCTGCACCCGTTCCTGCAGTCTGGCGAGTCACAGGTCGCACCCTACATCCGTTCCAGCATGTCTGCCAGTCACAGCTCATACCCTGCACCTGTTCCTGCAGTCCTGCCAGTCACAGGTCACAACCTCCATCCGTTCCTGCAGACATGCCAGTCACAGCTCATACCCTGCATCCGTTCTTGCAGGCCTGCAAGTCACAGCTCACACTCTGTATCTGTTCCTGCAGGCCACCCATTCCTGCAGGCCTGCCAGTCACAGCCCGTACCCTGCTCCTGTTCATGCAGGCATGCCACTCACAGCTCACACCCCACATCCATTTCTGCAGGCCTGCTAGATATAGCTCATACCCTAGACCTGTTCCTGCAGTCCTGCCAGTCACAGGTCACAACCTGCATCTGTTCCTGCAGTCCTGCCAGTCACAACGCACGCCCTGTACCCGTTCCTGCAGTCCTGCCAGTCACAGCTCACACCCTGCATCCGTTCCTGCAGGCCGGCCAGTCACAGCTCTCACCCTGCACCTGTCTCTGCAGTCCTGCCAGTCACAGCTCGCACCCTGCACCTATTCCTGCAGTCCTGCTAGTCACAGCTCGCACCCTGCATCCGTTCCTGCAGGCGTGCCCTTCACAGCTCGCACCCTACACCCGTTCCTGCACACCTGCCAATCACAGCTCATACCCTTGCACCCGTTCCTGCAGGCATGCCAGTCACAGCTCACACCCGCATCCATTCCTGCAGGCCTGCTAGATATAGCTCATACCCTGGACCTGTTCCGGCAGGCCTGCTAGACATAGCACATGCCTGTTCCTGTACTCCTGCCAATAACAGCTCTCACCCAGCATCCGTTCCTGTCGGCTTGCCAGTCACATCTCACACCCTGCACCTGTCTCTGCAGGCCTGCTAGACATAGCTCATACCATGCACCCGTTCCTGCAGTCCTGCCAGTCACAGCTTGCACCCTGCATCCGTTCCTGCAGGCCTGCCAGTCACAGCTCGCACCCTGCATCCATCTCTGCAGGCCTGGTAGACATAACTCATACCGTGCACCCTTTCCTGCAGTCCTGCTAGTCATAGCTTGCACCCTGCATCATTTCCTGCAGGCCTGCCAGTTACAGCTTGCACCCTGCATCTGTTCCTGCAGTCCTGCTAAACATAGCTCATACCATGCACCCGTTCCTGCAGTCCTGCCAGTCACATCTCGCACCCTGCATCCGTTCCTGCCGGCTTGCCAGTCACATCTCACACCCTGCACCTGTCTCTGCAGGCCTGCTAGACATAGCCCACACCCTGCACCTGTTCCTGCAGTTCTGCCAGTCATAGCTTGCACCCTGCCTCCATTCCTGCAGGCCTGCCAGTCACAGCTCGCACCCCGCACCCGTTCCTACAGGCCTGCTAGACATGGCTCATAGCCTGCACCAATTCTGCAGTCCTGTCAGTCACAGCTCGCACCCTGCATCCGTTGCTGCAGGCCTGCCAGTCACAGCGCATACCCTGCACCCATTCCGGCAGGCCTGCCAGTCACAGTTCACACCCTGCACCCATTCCTGTAGGCATGCCAGTCACAGCTTACACCCCGCATCTGTTCCTGCAGGTATGCTAGACATAGCTCATAACCAATATCCGTTCCTGCAGTCCTGCCAGTCACAGCTCGCAACCTGCACCCGTTGCTGCAGACCTGCCAGTCACAGCTCACACCCTGCATCTGTTCCTGCAGTCCTGCCAGTCACTGGTCGCACCCTTTATCAGTACCTGCAGGCATGCCAGCCACAGCTCGCACCCTGCATCCGTTCCTGCAGGCCTGCCAGTCCCAGATCGCACCCTGCACCCATCTCTGCAGGCCTAGTAGACACAACTCATACCTTGCACCCTTTCCTGCAGTCCTGCCATTCATAGCTTGCACCCTGCATCATTTCCTGCAGGCCTGCCAGTTACAGCTTGCACCCTGCATCTGTTCCTGCAGTCCTGCTAAACATAGCTCATACCATGCACCCGTTCCTGCAGTCCTGCCAGTCACATCTCGCACCCTGCATCCGTTCCTGCCGGCTTGCCAGTCACATCTCACACCCTGCACCTGTCTCTGCAAGCCTGCTAGACATAGCCCACACCCTGCACCTGTTCCTGCAGTTCTGCCAGTCATAGCTTGCACCCTGCCTCCATTCCTGCAGGCCTGCCAGTCACAGATCGCACCCTGCACCCGTTCCTACAGGCCTGCTAGACATGGCTCATAGCCTGCACCAATTCTGCAGTCCTGTCAGTCACAGCTCGCACCCTGCATCCGTTGCTGCAGGCCTGCCAGTCACAGCGCATACCCTGCACCCATTCCGGCAGGCCTGCCAGTCGCAGCTTTTACCCTGCACCTGTCTCTGCGGACACAGATGTAGGCTCGCACCCCCATCTTGAGTGGAAGACTACAACTACCAGAATGCATATTATGCTCGGAAGTTCTCTTCCTCCTTGAACGTGTATCGCCATGAGAGGCAGGGCGACAGATCAAGAGACACAAGAGACAGTAACTCTTCACCTACAAAATAGCTCAGCAATTTGTATGTTCCTGACTACACAGTGTAGGCCAGAGGTTTGAAATCCTGTTTGGATCCAAGCTTGAGTCTTTTTGTTGTTGTTGGCCCCGCTGACGCTGCAGGACACCAGAAACCTTCAGGATCATCCTCTCTGACTCCCGGAGCTCCAGAGAAAAGCTTGACAACTGTGAAGGCATAGTGAAGCAAGTCACAGACTACAGATTCAAAGCTCAAACTCCAACCGTTTATTAAATCAAATGTCAGGATGGTTGAAGGCCTAACTTACCCTGAGCTAAGGTACAATTTCCCTACCTGGACAAAACAAAGGAAAGTCTGAGTCAAAGAGTTCAACTTAAAAGTCTCTCTGTGTCCAAAACCTATTGTTACCCTCACAACTAAAGCTAAACATTGTGTAGGGGTGTCAATAATAAAAGAAATTGTGATCCACACAAAGTGCTGAGCTTCTTCCAGCTCCTAGCTTCCTCTTCAGCTTCCCTTCTCCAAGTTCAAGACAATACACTTCCACACAATTGTCGGGTTCCCTTCCCCAAGTTCAATGCAACACAGTTCAAATGAAAGGGGGTCTTGAGGCTCCATCCTCAAGACAGCATTTGCAGTTCATCCAGTCTCAGGATTCCCTTCCCTATGACTTCAACGTAGCAACTTGTACTGGTTTCAATATTTCAAAGTTCAACACAAATCTAGGTCAACTTGACTCTGCGTCTGGATTGCATTACCAGTTTACTTACACTGCTCCTTCTTGGCTTACTTCAATTCAGGGCTCCCTGGTCTAGGCGCAGTTGTCAGACCACACGGTCCACCCATCACAGGTCGCACAACCAGGATCCCTGGGCTCTTCAGCCCCCACAGGTTCTTCTGTACCTGCCCCTGTGTACAGATTCACCTTCACTCAGCTTCTCCTTGTCAGCCTCTTGGCTTTATGTGCAGGTTCACAGTCTCCTGGCATTTCTTGGTTAGCCGCTTGGCTTTGCCATTATGTGTTACGTGTCTTATGCCAGTCTTAGGCGTTGCCACATTGTATTCATTCATAAAGTTCACTTTAAGGTGGCATTATGCATTCACCACCTTTCCGTCGCACTCTTTCACACTTGCACTCTTTTCCATAGACTGCTTGCAAATGGGCACTTTCCCGGCTCTGAGTGCCCTTCCCTGGCACTCACCAGTACTCGGCATTCGGCTACTCTGCATCCAGTTGGCTTCACAGGCTGGCGGGCCGATCTCTGCGAGCCCCGCACGCTCTTCAGATGCTCCTGACACAGGCCGGTGTCTCTGCTTCTACTCCACAATTGTGGACGGCATCGTCTCCTTCCTCTCTCGTGCTTGCAGCTCCAGCTGCTTACCTTCACCCACGGAGGCTCCCACAGCTGTGGAAGCCTAACGGACCAATTCGCTCTGGGCTCCACAGGATCTCTGGGACATCTGCCGGCGTCCTGCCTTCTCCTCTTAACCCACCACTGCTGCCTCCTCACAAGAATAGTCCCCTGCTGGTCTCTCCCACACAGGCCTCCCTGTTGCTCCTCTTGCTGTTCCTTTGGTCTCCATTTATACACCTGCAACCACTTGATAGGTTGCAGGTGTGGACTCTCAATTGGGTTCGCCTGACTATATTTAAAGGGACATGCCTACCCTTTAAAGCATTCTGCAGGCATTTTCCTTGTCCCGGGAATAGAGTGGTAAAATTAGAGTTTATTGTTCATTACTCCTAGTCACCTTTTCCTTGTCTCAGTACTCTCAGAGGTAAAATGTGGGGAAATGAGGGGAGAGGTTTTACTACAGCCTATAAAGGCCAGGGGAGGGTTAGGTTGGTCTTCCATAGGAAAAGGGGATACCATGTCTCGCCTTTGGGTGCCCGCCTCCCAATTCCAAAGGACCCTCCACCCAGGTGATCCTCCCTCGCTTCTCCACCCCCAGGGACAGGATCCAAAAGCGATGTGAAGAGGAGGTGCCAGGCATCATCCACACTCCAGTCACCCCCTTCGAAGTGCCTGTCACAGGTTTCCCCCCCCTTCTCACCTGTCTTGTGTTGCCTAATGTCCTGTTTAGGTGGAGTCTTCTTTCGTATGGTTCGGGACTTAAATAAGCCCGCTCGGTCATCCTCTGCTTCCAGATTATGTTTAGCTTCGATGTCCAGGATCACGGGAAACTCCAGGAATATTCAAGAAGGTGTTGGGGGCACGCGGAAGCGGCACAGGGATTCTGGGAAGTAGGAAAGAGGGAAGAAGTCGGGAGAAGGGAATCCAGGGGCCAGGGGATAGCAAGTAGCACTAGAGAAGGTTCGGAGCACACGTCCGATCACAGCTAGTAGCAGCGTTGAGACGCGCGGGCCGCGGGGGTGTGGCTTCTTTATAGAGGACGCTGCGTAGAACGTGAAGACTGGCGAGCAGCGTTCTGAGCTTGCCGCCATGTTGGTAGTATTATGGAGTGTAAGGCCCGACATGTCAGGGACCAGGAGGCCCAGAAGGGGCGAGTTCGATGGTTCATGACAGTGCCAGGAACGTTCACGCCAAAATATGTGACGTATGGAGAACAGATGAACCAGCAGAGAGCCGCAGTTGGGCTCTGCCCAGTGCCTATTGGAGTAACAGCACCTAGTGAAGTACCGACACCTAAAAAAACCTGCACAGTAAGGTACCCACTAGGAGACCATATCTACAGACAAGACAAAAGGATATTTTTCAGAATGAAATACCTGAAGAAGCCAAGAAGATACTAAAGGAAGACGAATGGTGACGTCATAAGAAACCAGACTGACACACATATAGAAGATATAACGACCTGAGAATACTGACAGAGACAAAATACCACGGATAAGTGGCATCTTGAGCCTAAGGTGAAACAGTTGATTTCAAGATGAAGAAATGTATGCCATATGCACGATGAAGACATTAAGCCAGTTTAAACGTGTACAGGTGCAAGAAACCGCAGGAGCGGGGAAATTGTGAAGCTTGCTTATGCTTAGTAGTAAAGTAGATTGCGGCAAGCGCCACCTATACACATTTACCTCAAAAGCACTGTATAGAAGAGTGTAAACCCACTATGCACAGGCGCAGAATTGAACAGAGGTTACTAAAGGACTCAAGAGGAGAGTGTCGCAGCAAACAAATTGAGAATTAAGACGGAGAGAAACCCAGCTGAAGGTAACCATGCAAAGAAGCCATGGTTGTACCAGGCTGGAAAAGGCCAGTAATGGATACATTTAAGAAGAAAAGGAACAGAGAGTATCCTGTCCAGCAACGTAGAGCTAAGCCACAGATGGTAGAAGTCTGGCAGAAGTAAATCAAATACACGAAAATGCCTGAAGAAGAGGCTGATTTCACGGTGTCCTAATCACGTGGCAAGGCAGGCAGGAAGGGATGAGACTTCACACCTATGCATGGATCCCTGCCGTACCCATACTCCTTAACTTTCTCAGACCAAGAAGCAGACTCAAGGCCAAACTACAAAGCAGTAATTGACACGCGACCACTGAGGTGATGGATGATTGTAAAATAATTGGAGGGAAGCTGGGGTGCAGACTTACTCCGTGCACCTGGCTAATTATTCTGCATGCTGCTAAGCGCAAGTGGAAAGGTTTGAGTGGGCTCTATGCCAACCCAATTATAGTGGACCATGTAATCTAGGGTCCTTTAGAGAGTAGAGCCAGTTAGTGACGTTTAAAGTGGCCAGTTTGAAGGAAGGGCTTAGTTGCCCCACCTGACATTGACTATCCAATCCCCTCTCCCTGTTACCATATACAGATATAGTACCTATGTTAAAGTTACCTTCCTATAACCAATCACGTTGCATGTTAGGTTTTTTAAGATTACACATCAATGATCATGATTTTTTTGTATAAATGTTGTGTTTTATCTGAAATTAAGTTTAAGCGAGATGGACAATCGAGCGGTTGCTGATGTTCATTGAACTCCCTGTTTTTTGTACTTGTCATTAAATGCACTCCCTTTGCCAAACTATTGAGTTGTCATTATTATTTGGTGCAAGAGTATGAATCTGCACCCCCATCTATCTCAAGGGTGCTGCTGCTCATCTTAAAGGGCTGTTTGGAGACCCCCAGTCTTATGGGCTGACTGGGGTCCATCCAGTTCAGATGGCCTTTCCCTGGCCACCTGAGAAGAGGATCCAGAGGGAGTAGGAGTAAGAATACCCTCAGGTTTCTCGCATACCCTTCCTCAATGCGGGTTGGACCGGGGTGCTTCGCAGGGAAACAGGGAGAGGACATCCACAGTACCTTGCTCTCAGCCTTTCTGATGTTCAACTGTGAAGCAGTATGGTTGAAGGTACAGAAACCACTGCATTACCCAAGGGCTGGATTCCTTCCACTGACTGATCCAAACTAGTGGAGAGTCGAGAGTGGTCTGTTATTAGGCGGATCCTATGACCCAGGAGATAATATTTTAGATGATCGTTGCCCACTTGATTGCCAATTCTTCTTACTCGATGACTGAGTAGTTTTTCTCTCTGGGGGAAGCGCTTTCTGCTGATATGCAAAATTGGGTGTTCAAAACCATCACGGTTTTGCGACAGGACAGCTCCTAATCCCATTAAGTATCAGTCTGGAGGATGAATTCTATGGAGAAATCTGCAACCTTCAAAATGGGGCTTTGACATAGGGCCTGTTTTAAGGTCATATAACAGATTTTATCTTCCTCTTCCCATCTGATCTTTTGAGGATTGTCATTTTTCAATTTGTCTGTCAGTCTGGATGTTTTGCTAGAGAAATTTGGAATAAATCTGCAGTAGTACCTGATAAGTCCCAAAAAGGCCCTTAGCTCTTTCTTAGTTTTTGGAGTGAGTGTTACGAGAACAGATCTAACCTTCTCTTGCTGTGGATGGACAGTACCATTACCCACAAAGAACCCCAAGTACTTTACTGCAGATTGGAGCAGCTTGCACTTTCTGGGATTAGTGGTCAGCCCTGCTTTTCTTAACACTCTCATGATTGTGTAAAGGTGGTACAAATGATCTTCCCATGTCTTGCTATGTATCACGATGTCATATATATATATAGGCTCCGCAAAATTCAGAGTATGTTTGTAAGATTTTATCCATGAGTGTCTGGAATGTTGCAGGAGCAGCATGTAGCCCAAAGGCAAGACTTTAAAATGAAACAACCCTATGGGAGTGGCAAAGGCAGTCTTCTCTTTATCAGGCTCATGCAAAGAGACTTGCCAATACCCTTTTGTGAGATCTATCATCTAAAGGTAGACAGCAATACCCAGCCAATCTATCAGATCGTAGATACAGGGCATTGGGTAAGCGTCAAAGGCATAGAGGGCATTCACCTTCTGAAAATCTATACAGACCCTCCAACTTCCATCAGGTTTTGCCGCCAACACGATGGGGGAGGACCAAGGGCTATTAGAAGGTTCGATGATGTTAGCCTCTAGCATGTTTTTAACTTTGTGAATGATGGTCTCTCTTTTAGCCTCAGGTAATCAATAAGGTTTCAAGTGTGCCAATTTACCTAGGGGAGTGCGGATTTGATGAAAAATACCCTTCACTCTTCCGGGCTCCTCTCAGAATACATCAGGAAATTGCTGGATAAGGTCATACAGGTCATGTTTTCAATTGTTACTGAGCTCGGGGGAAATTAAGGCTTTGTTTTCTGTGTCTTCGGGTAGAAGACAGGATAATATTATAGCCTGGGGCTCTGAAGGATTTTCCTTCCGTTCCTTTAATAGGTTCACGTGGTCGACCTGGGTTTTTTGAAGGCGTTCGGGTTCTGAGATCTTGTAATTACAGGGACCCCCTCTGTTCCAGTATCTCGTACGGTCCATGCCATATGGATACCAGTGAAAAGAGGGTTCCAGGAATGGCCCTTAAGACCCCAATGCGACTGTCAACATGCAGAATAAAGACTGAAAGGTTTAACTCACTCTTTGGCCAGTAACCGACTGTACCAATGTATCACAGAAGAGATATTCTCTCAGACAGCCATTTAAACCGTATCCAGTTGATAGTTTTGAGGAGACAGAGGTCTCATCAATGGACCAGGTCGACTGAGAATAAAGCCAGGTATCGATGATGTCATTCGGGACATCATGACATAGCCGCGTTGGCCATGAAGCAAATATGCATCCATTCATGAAGCTACTCAAACCTGCACTAGTTTATTGCTTGTAGACATGGAAAACATGGTTATAACTCCTGTAGGTAGAGGACGGATACGTTTACATAACACTAAGAATGTTTCCTTTCTTTCGCCAAAGCGAAACTGCAAGATGCAGAATATTTTTGGACCAAGCTTACATCTGCTTTATCGCAACTAAACCATAAGAAGCCATGAAGACACATAGGGAACCTATAGGGTGACTGAAGTGAATCAGGTTGGAAAGACAGGCCTCAGATACATGGAAGGGGAGACATGATCCCTGCAGCACAACGCGCAGAGCTGGTGTTCACAGCCAAGGACAGGGACGGGTGGAACATTCCTGGTTCCCGAGGCAGCAAGCCACCTGCAGGAATTTAGAATGCAATCCTCATAAATACATACAGAAGAACCTTGTTTTGTGGTCCTCTCACACGTGACCTAGCAAAACAGGACCATGCATATTTACTTGTGGTGTGAAGAGAAGCTGTTCCTAGCGAGACAAGGGCCCTCATTACGAGTTTGGCGGTAGCCATGGAGCTATTAGCTCCATGGCTGGGCTCATTTACCGGGTTCCTGCAATGAGGAATAACCGGGTCATTCCAACATTGGAGGACCCGGTAATTACTCCTTGCAGGAACCATTCCCCATTCCCATTGAGCCCCCATAGGGCTCAATGGGAATGGGGAGGGAGGTAACAACGGGCACATTATGAGTGTCCCGTTGTTACCTCCTTCTTCCCCTCGCGGGACCCGGAAAGCACGCCTGGTTTTACCAGGCATGCGAACCGGGTCCCGCGATGGGAAGCTTGTAATCGGCCCTGACGGAATGAAGGGAGCTGGTCCCGTACCAGCCCCCTTCATTCCGTCAGCGCCAGCCTCATAATGAGGCCCAAGGAGTGGAATGATACAAGTGTTGCCCACCAAACTGCAACCTGCAGGCACTCTCTCAGGCTTAGGTGATTAGCCAGTGGTAACAATATGGAACACACAGCCCTCCATGTTCGATGGAAGTGGAGACATGATACCTGCAGCACGAGGCGCAGAGCTGGTGTTCACAGCCAAGGACAGGGAGGGTGGAACATTCCTGGTTCCCGAGGCAGCAAGCCCCCTGCAGGAATTCAGAATAAAATTCTCATAATTGCAGACTGAAGAGCTTGGTTTTGCAGTCCTCTCACACGTGGCTCAGCAGAACAGGAGATGGCTCATTTACTTGTGGTGGGAAGAGAAGCTGTTCCCAGCGAGACAAGGAGTGAAATGATACAGGTGTCGCCCACCAAAACTGCAACCTGCAGGCACTCTCTCAGGCTTAGCTGATCAGACAGTAGTAACAATATGGAGCACACAGCCCTCCATGTTCTTTCCCATCATGACCACCAGAGAGGGTTGCAGGCCTCGGAGGACCTGCTTTAGCCAATCCAGAAGCTTCATTTGTGAGATGGTATTAAAAATGTTGCACGGCCCAATGGTCTTCCAGGGGGAGCCACCTGATATGGGAACCAATGAATATACTAGTGTATAGTTTTTGTACATGAAGTTAGCCTAAACTGGCAAATGGGGACACCCCATAGGTTTTTGGGGTGGACCCGATTTTGTGACATCATACTTGTACAAAACCGTGCCACACAGGCTCAGAAGCTGATAATGCTGGAGAATTGCTTTTTCCTATGTGATCCTTGTCTGCCTGGATAAAAAAAACATTAAACTTTACCCCATGGCTGAGTCTTCCATTCTTGCGCTGGGGAGTCTTTGATGGGCCCAAGTTTCTCTGCTAAATATCTGGACGATTGCTGTGAGGTCCCATCCACAAGTCTTTAACAGTTGGCAGCAGAGGATGGCCGCTACGTTTGATCGGCAAGAAGCCGTCTCATCCCGCTGCATGCCTGGAGGGCTGTGATGTGACCCGCGGAAACTGAGAGTGACACAGCAAGTGCACACCGTGAAGAGGTCATCAGGAACCACCTTGGAGAAATTCCTGCCCACTTTCCATGGGACGCCCAGCAGACCGGAAAGGCAGAGTGGCAGTTAGGGGAAGAGTCGGTGCCCGAACGAGGTCAGAGGACAACACAGTGTAAGTATAGACTCCGCCATATGGCAAAAAGGGGAGGGTGTGGAAAGGTTTGGCTTGATGTTCGTGTCAGAGTTTTGGTTTGGTAAGGGGCGTTGTTGTTTAACGTTTGTTCTTAGCTAGTGCACATTTGGTGTTGGAGCAAAAAGTTTGGGCAGTCAGTTTAGATGATTGAATTAAGGGTACGGATGACAAAAGGTATGCAAATATTGGATTTCCTGTGGGTTAAGCATTCTAGCTTGGGTCATGGATGATGGTTTCCCTGTGTATAGGGGTAAGCAGACAAAGCTAACTTGTACCACAGAAGGTGCTCTCCTGGTTAATTCTTGTAGAGATATTTTATCCAAAAGGTGATGCTACAAGTACAGGATCACATTAATTATTGAGTTTCCCTGTTGGTTAGGTAGGAAGGCGGCGCGTATATGTTATTTATGTTCTGTCTGGACTGTCATTCAGTTTGGGGGGGGGTGTATAAGTGGACATATTGAAGATGCAGATATCAACGATTATTTCTTCATTGTATAGGTGACGTCATCAGAGCGGTTGTTGTCTAGGACATAAAGTGCACGAGAGGTGCAGAGCTTTTAGGTGGATGAAAACTATAATCAGGTTTTGTAACAGTGGTCGCACTTTTTGGCGGAGCATGAAAAACACATGAGCAGAGTTGTCAGTTGAGCCTTTGGGGCGGAGAGCTGCAGAAGGAGAGTGCACAGAGCACACCCGCGGTATTAGTCAAGAGCCGGAGAGGCTGAGCTTAATGTGGTGATTCAACGGTCATGAGTGATATTTGTTACATGATATTGAGGAGAAAAAATTAAGTGTATCTTAAAAGGTAGATGTGTCAAAATTCCGATTTGAAGTCAAATAAGTATTGCTATAAGATGTATTCATGAGGTACATGCCCCTACAGCATATGTGCATGTCCTTCCCACAAAATAAGGACACAATCTGTAAATATGTCACGGAATGGACTTGCGGCACAGAGGCCAAAGTGGCAAAGCCCTGGACTAAAGAGGGGAGCTTTTCCAAATGTGTGCAGCAACAATTACACACGTACATACACAAAGCTTACAAAGGGAAAAAGCTAAGCAAGCCAATGGCCATATTAGAGTTGTGGAAAATGCTTCAGGTCGAGGGAGGTGACCTGGCACGGCGACAATGGATGCTGAGCCAGCGAGAGACAGAAAGTGAATCATCCTCGCCTCCTCCTCCAATAGAGGATGAAGGAGCAGCAGCAGGAACCCATGGATTCTATCCCATGAGGGAGTTAAAAGCAGCGGCAGGATACACCAATCTCACATTTGCACCTCCAGCATATAGTAACAAGGAGGGGCAAAGTGAGGCGGACCAGGCGCCCAAGGGATCCCAGAACGCATGCGGTGAATGCAAGGAGTGCATGGATATCCAGGCGAGGTTGAAAGAAAATGACCTCGTTAAAGGGGGGAGCATTGAGAGGCAAGAGCCAATAACCCCAAATGAATGGGTAGGCAGACAGATATTGCTTAAGCTGGATGGGAAGGTTGCAGGAGAGGCAGGGTGCAAAAACAGGGAAGTCGCAAGCAACAAGGACACAAAAGAGGCGAGAGAATGGGTAGAAATAACGGACAAAGTAGAAAGACAGGAAAGGGAAGAGAAGGAAGAGAATGAATAGGTGCACAGAGAGAAACAGAAAGTATAAGCACTAGCGCGAGAGGGAAAGGAAACAAGAAGACAGAGGGCTTGAAGATATAGCAAAAAAGGAAGGCAGAAGAAGAGAGGGAAAGGCAAGTGGAAATAAAGAAGGACAAAAAATAGTCAGAAGTAGAATGACTCCTTAGGGAGTGATGGTGCAGAGAAGAAGTGGGACACTCTCTAAGGGTAGCAGCAATTAAGTGGGATTTAGCCCGTTTAAGGTATAACAAGGAAGAGGAGACACAGATGAGGAAAGAACGAGACAGAAGCAGGAAAAGCAGCAGGACTACCTGATGGATGGACCGAAAGGAGGTTGATTCCTCAATGAGGGGGGAACCCAGAAGTACAGCCCAATCAGGAGGAAATCGGCAGGGAGACGCAGTATTGGGGAGGCTTAGCTTTGAGGAGGACAGTGACAGTACAGATGGGGACACGAGGTCAGATGGCAATTTATTGGGGAGTGAGGTCGTTGAAGAGGAGAGACCCTCTTGCCACTCCCAAGGGACAAGCCCAGATAGAGACAGTGTGGGGAGATGACAAAGACATGGACGGACTAAAGGAAGACAGGGGAGAATGGCTGCAGCCTCCCAAAGGTATATCACACAGCGCAGGCAATATCACCCCATATGCGCAGAGGTTTAGGGACCTGCAGGGCATAGGAGAGGAGAAATTACAAGGGTGTTTACCACCACCAAAGACATTGGGAGACAAAGCGGAGGGATAGGACTGACACAGTGTCCACTATTAGAGAAGGGAGAAGGGCGACCTTAATATTTACCATGGCAGCAGATGGACAAAGACAGTTTGAGATGTAAATTACCGTTGTTGACTGCTGGGGCTGTGAAATGGATCAAAGGGTTAAGGAGACTGACAGCAGGGCCAACATTGGTGGTGGGTGATATGAAGAGGTTGCTTTCAGCAATTCTCTGGGAGGTAGCAGGCATGTATGGAAGAGAGCCAGATACCCTGGAGTAACAGTACAGAACATGGCACATGATGGTGCGCTGTTCAATAATTGTAGAACGGCCGTGTTGCACGCTCTAAGGGTGCAGTACCAGATACCTCGGACATTAGCGCGATTATGGCAAGCACAATTAGGGAAGACGAGGAACCACTTCAATATACTCAAGCCATTCCAGAGAAATGGAGGTTGGAAACGTGTGAACTGTGAGACAAAACAGTGGGACTATTTCATCATATATTGTGTCAGGGGTTACCTGAACAGGTGCAAAAGCAGATTAAGAAATGAGTGGGTCTGGAGGTCAAACCTTGGTCAGAAATCCAGCTGACTATAGTACACTATTACCTGCTAAAGCAAGAGAATGCAAGAAAGAAGTGTGAGGACAGAAAACAGGAGGACGCAAAACGAGTGCAGAAAAAAATATCAAAGTATACAATGGAAGGAGTGGGGGCGGCTTTGCGCGGTGGGGAGACATGCACCAAGGGTTTAGAGGAGAGGAGGAGCACCCATGTGAAGAGGGTATGGACATCAAATACAGCAAAGACCAAGGGAGTTTCAGGGGGGCTATCAGAGACCAATGGGGGGACCACCACAGTGTTGGGTATGCAGACAGATGGGGCATATTTCTCGAATGTGTAGAAGCAGAGGTGGGATGCAACAGAATGGGGGAATGCCGCACCAACCCACATATCAGACAGAACAGACTAATTATTATGCGCAAGACCAAACACAGTGACAGGCACAGACCCAATATGCCCACATGCAAACATATAAGCCTATGGCACAGGCACAAGAAATGCAGGAACCCGTACAGCCATACCCACATGCACCGCCTCCACCGCAGAGTCACATGTAGCCACCACAAGCAGCACAGCAGGATGCTGGAACACTGACATTTGCAGACTCCATGGGAAGTTAGGGGGGGTGACTGTTGTGGAGGGCAACCAGTTCACAGGGATGGGGATGTCATTATACCCACAATAGATCAGCCCACAGCCAGACCTGATGTGTTCAATCCTATCGTTTACACCCAACCTGGCAGAGGAACGACGAATAGGGTGACGATAGGTGACAAGACCTTTCCTTTCTGTATCAGGGAAGGGAGATTACCAATGTCAGGCAATGCCATGAATGAGCAGGGATTTTCTGGGGTAACAGACTTGGTTCCTTATACAGACGAACTTTCACTCTGTATAAGGGAGCATGACTTAGCTTTGCCACTATTGTATTCCGGCCAGACACCAGTGAACATAATGGGAATGGATATGATGAGAAATCTCAATATAACCATCTCATTTACAGACCAGGGGATATTGTGTTCGACACCAGGAATTCATTACATGACTGTGATGGAGATTATACAGGCATATTATGGGCACACGGTACAGAGGGGGGTGCCAGCAGACATTGAACTGTTTAAATACGGTGTGGAGGTATTAATAGCATGGCTTCCAAGGATTCAGGGAAAGCTATGGAGATTACCCAACGAGTATATGTTCAGGCCAGAAGTTCCATTAGATGCGCCCGAAGGGAAAGTTCTTCCAATAGAACTTGAGACAGTAATAGTGGGGGAAGACAGGATAACATTACATGGGACAGATGACACAGGACGATCCTGGAGGGGAGTGATTGCAGTGGGAGAGGGTACAGGTTGAATGGCATGACTGACAAGGAACTGTTCCAGGACGATTGATCAGATCACAAAGTGGTGTTTGACATCAGCATTACATATTGAGTGAGAATACAATACAGGGTAGTGCCACAGAGAATGGCTATGTTGCAGAAAGCACCATCACAATTTCTCGAGGAAGGCTTGGCAAGGGTACTAAGTGTTTTATGGACCACATGCCCCTATGACGTGGGGCTTCTGAAAGAGATAGGGGCAGTGGGAGGAAGGCATGGTATCAAAAGCAAACACTGATACAATGGATGCAAGTTTCAAAAACCTTTAGTCAACTCAAAGGGGTTTGGAAACTGCCTATCTTCTAGAATGGGAGTCATCTCGACCATTAAAACTAACAAAATAGTCCTCGGCACTCTGGTAAAAAAAAAAGGCCTAAACTAAAAAAAAGCTAACCTTGCCCTCCTTCTCAAAATGACAAATGTGTTGAGGGAATACAAAAGAAAAATAGTGTTGCCAAAAAGAAATGTCAGAATGGCTGCAGCATTCTGGCTCCATTGCCCACGTTCAACCCCACAGGGCCTAGAGAGTCTCTTAAAAAAACAAATGATAGATGGATGGCACAATTATATCAGTCTTGCACACTTTGGCTTACTGGCACAATTCAACAGTTCAATCTTAGGCTTCCATCCTCTGGTAGTTCAATCACTTTCCTAAGGCTTGGTCTACCTTGCCATCAATATTCAGTTTGCCTTTTCTTTCTCAATTTCTCACAGTTCTGCATAGGCTTCCACCTGCTAGGCTCCAGCCTGTCTTGTTTTCACTTGATCACCCAGTTCGGCACATGCTTCCCTCTGCCTGGCTCGAGCCTGTCTCATTTTCGTGTGATTCCCTTCCCCACATTTTATCTAAAGTATCTTCTTCACTGTCAAAGACTTTTGAAACGGCAAGGACTTTACATTGACCTCTGCATGACCACTTCAACCTCTCTTTCATTCATCTTAGGGCACCAATACCTCTTGATACTTGTGGTTCTCACTCCTTTCAGACTGCCCTCTTGGTCTTTTAAAAAATGAATGTGTAACACCAATACCTATTGATATTTCTTTTCCCTCAATGCCTTTTGGTACTTGTAGTTCTTATTCTTTTTAGTTTGCTTTCTTGACATTTTCATAGCTCGTATGGAACACCAATACGTCTTCGTGTTTCTTTTCCACCAAAGCCTCTTGGTACTTGGAGTTCTTATTCTATTTAATTTGCCTTCTGGGCCTTTTCCAAAGTTCTTATATTTTGCCCTCTTGGCATATTAACAGTTCATATATTTCACTTTCCTTTTTTTCAACTTTCTCTCCTTATCGCAGTTACTTTCTTTCCAATGATCTCCACTGTAATATCTTTCACAACACCTAACATTTCAGAGACTTTTCAAAGTGCGAGTTTGCCTCGCAGGACCACTATGTTACTTTGTATCATTTCCTTTCATCCATTGGTGTCTTCCTTTGCATTTTATCAGCCCATACGCAACCTTCAACTTTCAAGTTACGGTCACTTTCCATTTATCATCAACCAGACTTTTGTTCCCTTCGATAACTCACCGGTCGTGTTAATAGGATTTCTATCATCTTTTTCCTGCAGCTCAATGATGTTAGCAACACCTCATCTGCTCCTCTCCAACTCTGGCATTCATGGGGGAGGGTCACAGGCCGTTTACTGGCTACTTAAATGTTTCTTTCCTCTGCTCGCTCGGCTTTGCTGTTTGAATGCTCATGGCTTCCCGAAAGCATGGAACTCTTGCCTGGCTTTCTCTTAATCCTCTCAGTATCTGATTGGCACGTTGGCCTAACAACTTGCACATCCTGGTTCACATCAGCCTCAGAAAAGCTGTTCCTTCTCGTACCCAGCCTCTCTCAAAGTGTGCTTGTGTGCGCCACCTTTTATCTTCACAGGCAGTGTTAATAAGTGTCAGGTGTACCTTGTTAGTGTTACTTGCCTGACCCTGCCGGGCCTCTTACAGGGCCAGGGCCAATGCAAGTCATGAGAGGTCATCTTTCTGGCCTCATTCCTCATCTTCTTTGGTGCAGTACTGTTGTTAAGATAAAGTGGGGAGGAAATATGAGAGTTGTAGTTTCCGATAGAATAAACAGGCATAGGTATTGGTTGTGGGATAAAGGGGATACCATGTCTCACCATTGGATGCTCCTCCCCCACACCCCGAAGTCACCTACCCAGGTGATCCTCCCTCACCTGTCTTAACAACACAAGCCACCTGAGTATGGGATCTGAGGGGATTAGGCTGTGAAACACCCTCTGGTTTTTCACAGGCAGTAAAGGTAAAGCTTAAACCAGGAGCAATTCTACCAAGGGAAAAACAGTATCCCTTATCAAGTGAGGCAGATGAGGACATCTATTAGAAACTAACAGCATTATTGAAGCACGGCATTCTAGTACCATCAGAATCACTGTGCAATACCACAGTGTACCCTGTGAAAGAGGTAACAGGGGGTTGTGGCGTTTTATACGGGACTTGCGCCCTTTGAACCAGATTGTTGAGGCAGAATTTCCTTTAGTTCTAAATCCAGCTACAATTTTACGTAGCATTCTCACGGAAGCTACCCACTTCACTGTGATAGATTTGAAGAATGCTTTCTTCTCTATGCCACTTCATATAGATTCACAGGACTTGACTTAATTCCTATATAGAAATCGCAAGTGGAAATACATGAGGCTGCCCCAGGGGTACTGTGAGTCCCCCTCCATATTCAATAGGGTCCTCCAGAGGGACCTAGGCAATGAACAATTGGAAAGTACTTTCATACAGTACATTGACGACATTTTGATCTGCAGCAAGTCAGAAATACAGTGCAGAAATTACTCAGCGTACATGTTGACAGTATTAGCAGAGAAGGGGCACAAGGTAGATAAGTTGAAATTACTATATTGCCCGAAGGAGGTGCTGTACATTCGACAGCTAATCTCGCAGGAAGGCCAAAGAGTGACACCAGAAAGGGGGGAGGCAATCTGTAGGATGCTGTCACATACAAGAGTGAGGTGGGTGGATGCAACTGGTTTTAGGTCTCTGTAATTATTGCAGAGCTTGGGTGTTTGACTACAGCACATACACAAGACCTTTGTTAAGTGCACTGAAGGAAGCACAAAGAGGGTAGGACACACTACAATGGCCAGAAGAGATGACAGATGCATTTGAAGAGCTGAAAAAAGCAATATGCTCAGCTCCCATGCTAGGGATCCCGGATTACCAGGACAAATTGTATCTGTTCTCACACTCCTATGGAGTAGTGATGACCGCGGTACTCACACAGAAGACTACTTTAGGACACAAGCCATTGGCATACTATAGTGAGAAATTAGATCCTGTAATGCAGGGACATTACCCTTGCCAGCAAGCACTGGCTGCTGCTGCATTCGCAGTAGAGAAGTCAGCGAGTATCACAATGGGGTGCAGCACCACTCTTTATGTGGAGAATGCTCTCTTTACAATACTCGAATGGCCCAAGATTACTCTGACCAAGCAGAGGGCTTTGGGGTTTGAGGTAATAATCTCAAATCCAGCCATAAAGATAGTAAGATGCAGGACTGTGAACCCAGCGACATTTATATCCGAACCAATACAGGAAGGAGACTACGTGCACAATTGCACCACACACATGAAGCAGTATGACTATCTTCCAAAGGTGGGAGAAAAGGCACTTAGGGGGGGATGTTTTACATTGATGGGTCTTCAAAGATAGACCAGACTATGGGAGAGAGACACATAGGGAAGGCAGTAGCAAAAATAAAGACAGACGGGACAGCTGAAGTAGTAGCAAGCACACGGTTGTCATCACATTTTTCAGCGCAAGCAGCAGAATTAATGTCTCTTCTACTGGCATTAGAGCAGAGCCAGGACCAGAAAATGACTGTGTATTTGGACTTTGCCTATGTCTACAGTACACTCTGGGTTGTCACAATGGCAGAGGAGGGGCTTCCAATGTGCTGACGGCATGCCAGTGCAGCACAAGTCCCTATTGGGCAAACTCATAGATGCGCTTCAACTGCCAGCAGGCATAGCAGTCATGAAGCGCCAGGCCCACACAGGGGGGAGGGCCCCATCTCCAGGGGCAACGAAGCAGCAGACTCAGAAGTGTGCAGCATATTTTGTTGATATTTGAGATTCTGATACTCTATCCCACACACATATTTGTATGCCATACGATGGTGTTACAGGAAGGGTACAGCGCACTGCCATTGACACATATAATGTAGTTACAATAAGTGCACCAAGGGAAGAAAAGATATTATGAGTAAGAAGGGGATGACCTGTATCTCTGTCAGATACCATATGGTGACAGGAAAGTACAGGCAAGCTGGTGATTCCACTATCATTATTATAGACTGCACTCACACAACTACACCATCCTACTGACATGGGGAAGGATCACTTGCTGCTCACATTGGGGAAGAGTGGTTTTGTCCCAATTTAGCAGAACATGTGACTGCCTTTATAGAGAATTGTTCCACCTGTAAACGTTTTACTATGGGGCATGCCTTAAGGGTAGTGGAGCCATACCTCGTCCACTAGGTCCTTTCCAACATCTCCATGTAGATTACCTCAATATGATCTAAGTATGTCAGGGCTATCGCTATATAATTGTGGTTGGGTGCCCATTTTCCCGATGGATCGAGGCCGGTCCCTGTTCACACCTGATGCCCTTAGAGCTGCAAGGTTCCTGGTTAGAGAGGTTTTCTCACACTGCGGGGTGTGTGAGGTCCTGCTGTCTGACAATGGTCCTCACTTTGCCAATTCAGTATTCCAGCACATCACAACTTTACTGGGGATACAGCATAGGTTTTCCTGTGCTTATCACCCGCAAACGAATGGGATGTGTGAATGTCTAAATGGCCTATTGAAAGAAAAAATAGCTAAAATAAAAGCCACTTTAAATAACAGTTGGCTACATTGTCTGTCCTTAGCCCTGTTCACATTGCGCAACCAGCCTGGGTCCAACCACCATTTAACACCACACGAGGTGGTAACTAGACGGTGCATGCAACACTCTTTTGGCTCCTTCCACTACGGCTTTAACTGATGCAAATTCTGTTTCCAATGTTTCCGGTAATGAGATGTGGCTCCTTTGATGGCTAGTGCGTCTTTTATTTCTCACCAACTGCAAGCACAGGGGCAGAGGTCAAAGAAGAGCAAGGAGGACAACATCCCAGATGCCAACGAAAGTCACTTAGCACCACCACTATTTTACCATTTTATCATATATTAACAATATAATCACACATGTTTGACAACTTTTAGGTGGGGTTTTCATCACATTCGGAGCAACACAAGATACCGAAGAGGAGTAAGTGATGGGTAACATTATTCAAAATGCAATTGTGGTATTCTGTGCCTTCTGTTGTCTCTACTTCTTTACCCTCATCATTGTCCGAAGATTATTTTTTGTAGATGCACAAGCTGTGACCCCTACTAACGTAACCTTAATCCAGGCAGGCATGGGTGCCATATCAGGTCAGGCGATAAACACTGCCAAACCAGTAAAGAGAAGTAGGTGCAGTGCAGACTTAGATTTAAGTGAGGTTGATTCATATCAAACTGATTTGGCCCGGGCATCTAATAACATGTGGTATAAGCACATTACCAACGTAGGTAAACAAGCTACTGAAGAGAACTGTAATATCTGCTCTCTCATCCCCTATGCCATGAGTGCCTCCAGAACATTTGTGGCAACTGAAAGTCCAGCAGCAAGAGCACAATGTCTTATGCATTTATTGTTGTGCACCACAAGGGGAAGATTTCAAGGGAAAAGAGCTACCTTAAAATGGATGTCCAAAGAGACGTTTCCATATGAAGATAGCAATATAAAGACTCAAGAAATGCTGGATGATTAATGGAAGAAAGATAAGGCCATAGAATACATAACCGATGGTCCACAAAAGAGAGAACAAGGGTAGTGACACACAGTGAGGTGCCATTTCCCAAAAGAGGACCAGTGGAGATAGGAGGAGAACCAGGATACTGGGAATGATCACAGATGCTGGTGTATGAACAAGTATACACAGCTGACGGAATGAAAGAAGGAGTGGTGGGGAGCAAGGCACATATGCTCCTAACAGTGCCAGTTCGAGTAGTACAAGAGGAAAATAACAAATGTCTGAAAGAATGGGAAGCAAGGGCTGAATTATTAACATGGGTAGAGAAAAAAGCTGGGCCAATGCCCATAGTACCAATCAGAATGATGGTCCAGTAAAGGTTGGAGAAAACAAGGAATGTAGGCAGACAGTAACAGTTCCAGGTATGAATGTTGGAAAAGCAGTGTTGATGGACCACTATTGGGCCTGTGGATCAAAAGCATACGTGAAGCTACCACCCAACCGGGGAAGGATGTGCTAACTGGTGAATCTGAACACACCAGCACTAGTCGTACCTCTGAAGGACATCAAGGTAGATGGATTCCCCAATAGGCACTCTAGCAAGAGAAAGATGAGGTCTGTAGAGCTGACCAGAGTAAAGAGGGGAAACTATGCATCATCAAAAATGGACTAGCCCCTGGATAAAATACCACCAGAGCACAGACTGTTCACAAGGTGGTTGCTGGTGCAGACAATAAATTCAACCGGCAAGGTGTTAAACACAATAAAAGAGTAGCTCAGAGCAGTGAGGTTAATGGGGCTACAGAATAGATATGTTTTAGATCTACTAACAGCCATGGAAGGAGGCATTTGCGCCAAAATTCAGTCTTCTTACTGTACCGCAGTTCCAGCTAACGATGAAGACAATGGGACACCCACAGAGGCGGTTACCAGGTTTTCAGAGATGCATGCCAAAATGGAGGTGGCGACGAATGCTGCAGGAAAAGATGAAGGTTGGCTGTTATATTATATTTTCTCATGGATACCAACATGGATGGCCAGCGGACTGAAAGTGTTAACAGCAGTGCTATTGTTAGTATTACTGATTCTCTCTGTTATCAGAATAAGCATCACACAATGCTGAAAGACGACTGAAAAAAGTATAGGGATGAAAGAAACATGTAGACTTGGAAGCAGGCGAGGACAAGATAATAAGGCCTTGAGACACACTGAGGGCCCAGATAACAGATTATCCTCTGATTCTGGCTGGAGTATTGTTCGAGTATCCCTATGACACCAAAGACTATTGGGGGAAATGGGGTTGGTTCAAACCTGGTGGAGACTGCATTTACGTGACATGGAGTTTGGATAATCATTTCAGATACCATGTACACCTAGGGCATGGGTGCACAACATATGGCCCGCGGGCCAGTTGCGGCCCGCCATGCTCTTTTGGCCGGCCCGCGAGGCACAAACACTTTCCTAATGGAGGGCGGCCTGTGGCCGCCCTCCATTAGGAAAGTCTTTGTTGTCTTCCGGGCCGGACAAAACACTGGCCCTCATTGGCTCAGCACACACACGCACCACGTCGCTCCTACGAGCCACGTAATGCGTGTGTGCTGCACCAATGGAGGGCCAGCACTACGGCTGGCGTGGTCCATAAGGCTTGATGCCGGAAGGCATTTCAGCCTTGGACCATGCCAGCCGTAGTACAATTCCAGCGTTCCAGCTTACCTGCCTTCCAGCCTTCCAGCACGTCGCCGGTAAGTGCTCTGTTTGTGTTTGTGTGTCGGGTTTGTTTTGCTTTATGTTTGTGTGTGTATGTTGAGATGCGGGGGTGGGGGGGTGTGTCGGATGTGTATGAATGTTTGTATTTGAATGTATTTTGTGTGTATGTTGAGATGCGGGGGTGGGGGGTGTGTCGGATGTGTATGAATGTTTGTATTTGAATGTATTTTGTGTGTATGTTGAGATGCGGGGGTGGGGGGTGTGTCGGATGTGTATGAATGTTTGTGTTTGAATGTATTTTGTGTGTATGTTGAGATGCGGGGGTGTAGGATGTGTATGAATGTTTGTATTTGAATTTATTTTGTGTGTATGTTGAGATGCGGGGGTGGGGGGGTGGGGGGTGTGTATGAATGTTTGTGTTTGAATGTATTTTGTGTGTATGTTGAGATGCGGGGGTGGGGGGGTGTCGGATGTGTATGAATGTTTGTATTTGAATGTATTTTGTGTGTATGTTGAGATGCGGGGGTGGGGGGGGTGTCGGATGTGTATGAATGTTTGTGTTTGAATGTATTTTGTGTGTATGTTGAGATGCGGGGGTGGGGGGGTTGTCGGATGTGTATGAATGTTTTGATTTGAATGTTTTTTGTGTGCTGAGTTGGGGGGTGGGGGGTTCGGGTCTGTATGGGTGCATGTTTGTGTGTGTTGAGTTGGGGGTGGGGGTTCAGGTCTGTATGGGTGCATGCTTGAGAGTGTGTGTGCTGAGTTGGGGGGTGGGGGGTTTGGAGTTGGGAGGGGGTGGGGGGGTTCGGGTCTTTATGGGTGCATGTTTGTGTGTGTGCTGAGTTGGGCGGTGGGGGTTCGGGTCTGTATTGGTGCTGGTTTGTGTGTGCTGATTTGGGGGGTGGGGGTTTGGTTGGGGATGAGGGGGCCATGGGGTGGGGGGTTTGGTTGGGGGTGAGGGGGCTATGGGGCATAGTGTTTGGTTGGGGGTGAGGGGGACATGGGGCATAGTGTTTGGTTGGGGGTGAGGGGGCCATAGGGCATTGTGTTTGGTTTGGGTGTAAGGGGGCCATGGGGCATAGTGTTTGGTTGGGGGTGAGGGACATGGGGCATTGTGTTTGGTTGGGTGTAAGGGGGCCATGGGGCATAGTGTTTGGTTGGGGGTGAGGGACACGGGGCATAGTGTTTGGTTGGGGGTGAGAGGGACATGGGGCATAGTGTTTGGTTGGGGGTGAGGGGGACATGGGGCATAGTGTTTGGTTGGGGGTGAGGGACATGGGGCATAGTGTTTGGTTGGGGGTGAGGGGGCCATGGGGCATAGTGTGTGGGTGAGGGGGCCATAGGGCATTGTGTTTGGTTTGGGTGTAAGGGGGCCATGGGGCATAGTGTTTGGTTGGGGGTGGGGGACATGGGGCATTGTGTTTGGTTGGGTGTAAGGGGGCCATGGGGCATAGTGTTTGGCTGGGGGTGAGGGACATGGGGCATAGTGTTTGGTTGGGGGTGAGGGACATGGGGCATAATGTTTGGTTGGGTGTGAGGGGGACATGGGGCATAGTGTTTGGTTGGGGGTGAGGGGGATATGGGGCATAGTCTTTGGTTGGGGGTGAGTGACATGGGGCATAGTGTTTGGTTGGGGGTAAGGGGGACATGGGGCATAGTGTTTGATTGGGGGTGAGGGGGACATGGGGCATAGTGTTTGGTTGGGGGTGAGGGACATGGGGCATAGTGTTTGGTTGGGGGTGAGGGGGACATGGGGCATAGTGTTTGGTTGGGGGTGAGTGACATGGGGCATAGTGTTTGGTTGGGGGTGAGGGGGACATGGGGCATAGTGTTTGGTTGGGGGTGAGTGACATGGGGCATAGTGTTTGGTTGGTGTAAGGGGGCCATGGGGCATAGTGTTTGGCTGGGGGTGAGGGACATGGGGCGTAGTGTTTGGTTGGGGGTGAGGGACATGGGGCATAGTGTTTGGTTGGGGGTGAGGGGGACATGGGGCATAGTGTTTGGTTGGGGGTGAGTGACATGGGGCATAGTGTTTGGTTGGGGTGAGGGGTCCATGGGGCTTAGTGTTTGGTTGGGGGTGAGGGACATGGGGCATTGTGTTTGGTTGGGTGTAAGGGGGCCATGGGGCATAGTGTTTGGTTGGGGGTGAGGGACATGGGGCATAGTGTTTGGTTGGGGGTGAGGGGGACATGGGGCATAGTGTTTGGTTGTAGGTGAGGGGGACATTGGGCATAGTGTTTGGTTGGGGTGAGGGACATGGGGCATAGTGTTTGGTTGGGGGTGAGGGGGCCATGGGGCATAGTGTTTGGGTGAGGGGGCCATAGGGCATTGTGTTTGGTTTGGGTGTAAGGGGGCCATGGGGCATAGTGTTTGGTTGGGGGTGAGGCACATGGGGCATTGTGTTTGGTTGGGAGTAAGGGGGCCATGGGGCATAGTGTTTGGTTGGGGGTGAGGGACATGGGGCATAGTGTTTGGTTGGGGGTGAGGGACATGGGGCATAGTGTTTGGTTGGGGGTGAGGGGGACATGGGGCATAGTGTTTGGTTGGGGGTGAGGAGGATATGGGGCATAGTGTTTGGTTGGGGGTGAGGGGGACATGGGGCATAGTGTTTGGTTGGGGGTGTGGGGGACATGGGGCATAGTGTTTGGTTGGAGATGAGGGACATGGGGCATAGTGTTTGGTTGGGGGTGAGGGGGACATGGGGTATAGTGTTTGGTTGGGGGTGAGTGACATGGGGCATAGTGTTTGGTTGGGGGTGAGGGAGACATTGGGCATAGTGTTTGGTTGGGGGGGAGTGACATGGGGCATAGTGTTTGGTTGGGGTGAGGGGGCCATGGGGCATAGTGTTTGGTTGGGGGTAAGGGGGCCCTGGGGCATAGTGTTTGGTTGGGGGTGAGGGGGCCATGGGGCATAGTGTTGCACTCCAAGAGTGAACCCAATAATAAAGCTAAAACAGGCACAGTTAGGAGATGTTCATCTTTGGCTTTTTGAGGAAACCTGACTCAACGAAGGCCATACTCCTCTTGGGCAACCCAAAGAGCAAACTGTAGCAGTCCAAAATAACGGCATGTCCAATCTGGGGTCAATAAAATATATATAAGTTAATTAAACAGGCGAGATACAATAACTAAATAGAAATAAATTATAACAATGGAAAATGTGTAGTACAAAATGTAAGTTTGAAATGCAAATAAAAATCGTTACCCCTCAAAAACATTCTTTTTCCATGTGTTTAGTACAACTTGGGGGTTTAAAAAGCCTCCTGCCACGCCCCGCCTACCGCCCCGCCCACATTTACTTTTCGGCCCACTATAGCCCTCATGTAAGGTACTTTCGGCCCTCTGTCAAAATCAGTTGTGCACCCCTGACCTAGGGGGAGTGACAAAGATCTGGCTCCCAAACCTAAAGCTGAACAAGACTAGAGGTGTGGTTGACAATTTAAGCAGAGGGTGGATTGAAGAGAGGGTCCCAGGAATGGCCCTTCTGGCCCCTTTGCGACTGTAAATCTGCAGAATAAAGAATGAAAGGTGTGACTCGCTCTTTGGCCAGTCACTGACTGAACCAATGCATCACAGATATGAGAAGAGATATTCTCTCAGACAGCCATTTAAACCGTATTCAGTTGATGCTTTAGAGGACACAGAGGTCTTATCAATGGACCAGGCCGACGGACAATAAAGCCAGGTATCGATTCGTCATTAGGGACATCGCAACATAGCTGCATTAGCCATGAAGCGAATATGCATCCATTCATGAAGGTACACAAACATGCACTAGTTTATTGCTTGTAGACGTGAAAAACATGCTTATAACTCCTGTAGGTACAGGATGGATACATTTACATAATGCTAAGAACCTTTCCTTTCTTTCACCAAAATCGAAACTGCAAGATGCAGAATATACGTGGACCAAGCTTGCATATGCTTTATTGCAACTAAACCATAAGAAACCATGAAGACACATAGGGAACCTAGAGGGTGACTGAAGTGAATCAGGTTGGAAAGACAGGCCTCAGATACATGGAAGGGGAGACATGATCCCTGCAGCACAACGCGCAGAGCTGGTGTTCACAGCCAAGGACAGGGACGGGTGGAACATTCCTGGTTCCCGAGGCAGCAAGCCACCTGCAGGAATTCAGAATATAATCCTCTTAAATACAGACAGAATAACCTTGTTTTGTGGCCCTCTCACACGTGACCCAGCAAAACAGGATCATGCATATTTACTTGTGGTGGGAAGAGAAGCTGTTCCTAGCGAGACGAGGGCCCTCATTACGAGTATAGCGGTAGCCATGGAGCTATTAGCTCCATGGCTGCCACCAAACCGGGCTCGTTTACCGGGTTCCTGCAATGAGGAATAACCGGGTCATTCCATTATTGGAGGACCCGGTAATTACTCCTTGCAGGAACCATTCCCCATTCCCATTTGAGCCCCCATAGGGCTCAATGGGAATGGGGAGGGAGGTAAAAACGGGCACATTATGAGTGTCCCGTTGTTACCTCCTTCTTCCCCTCGCGGGACCCGGAAAGCACGCCTGGTTTTACCAGGCATGCGAACCGGGTCCCGCGATGGGAAGCTTGTAATCGGCCCTGACGGAATGAAGGGAGCCGGTCCCGTACCGGCCCCCTTCATTCCGTCAGCGCCAGCCTCGTAATGAGGCCCAAGGAGTGGAATGATACAAGTGTTGCTCACCAAACTGCAACCTGCAGGCACTCTCTCAGGCTTAGGTGATTAGCCACTGGTAACAATATGCAACACACAGCCCTCCATGTTCTTTCCCATCACCTTGTAAAGGTACACACAGCTCTGCGACCAGACAGGGTCCCAGGCCTGGGAGGACACGCTTTAGCCAAACCAGAAGCTTCATTTGTGAGATGGTATAAAATGTTGCACGGTACAATGGTCTTCCTGTGACCCTGCAACCGTGTAGTTTGTAACATTTAGGGTTAGTCTCAGGCGGAACCAACTGATATCGGTAACAAATTAATATACTAATATATAGTTTTTCTATATGTGGTTAGCCCAAACGGACAAATGGGGACACCCCGTAGGTTTTAGGGGTGGACCCGATTTTGTGACATCATACTTGTACAAAACCGTGTGCGGTCCCATCTGCAAGTCCTTAACAGCAGCTTATTTTCAGAAGTAGGCAATAGTACCAGCGCCTTCTGACCTATGAAAAAGGTTCTCAATGCAACCTTTTTATCATAGGAGGTCTTTTGTTGTTTGGGTGCTTTAACCATCTGAGTATGGACAAAAGATCTAACCACTGTGATGTGTTCTTTGTACCTATTTGCAGTTTGGGAAAGTGGAATTGGCAACTCCTCTCTCTTCCCATGTTTTTCTCAACATATCCAGGACATCCCAGGGTTCTCGTCCATAAAAGAGTTTGAACAGGAAAAATCCTGTTGAGGCCTGAGGGGTTTTCCTGACTGCGAGCAAAGCCCATGGTATCATTTGATCCCAGTTCCTACCAACCTGTTCAACTAACTTTCTGAGTATGATTTTGAGGGTTTTTATTATATTTTTCCACAAGGCCATCTGTCGAGGGATGACACACAGAGGTTCGTAGTGTGGTAACATGCAACCGTTGTTTAACTTCCCCCATAAGCTTGCTCAGGAAAGTAGAGCACTGGTCAGTTAATATTCCCTTTGAAACCCTACTCAGGAAAAGAAAGGGAGCAGGTGTTTCAGGATTTGTTGTGTTGTGTTGGCTATCAGGGGGAAGGCCTTGGGATATTGTGTGGCATAGTCTACTGTGACCAGAGTGTATTTATTAACCAGTTTGGAAGGTTCCAGAGGCTCTACAATGTCAATACCAATCCGCGAAAACTGAACTTCAATTATTGGTAGCGGATTTAGGGGAACTGATGGTGGCATACTAGTGCTAGTTTCTTGGCAGATTTCACAAGCTTGAATGACATTTTTGATGTCTGCATGGATCACAGGCCAGAAAAATGTATTCATTATTTGGGCCTGAGTTTTGGACTGTCCCTGATGTTCCCCCGCCAGATGTGAATGGGCTATCTCTAGGACAACCTGCCTGTGGCTTTTAGGGACCACCAACTGCGTTTTACCAAGCCCTCTAAAGTGGTGTCTCCTCTATATAGAAGTCTATTTTTCAAAAAGAAGAAAAGGTCCCCCTTCCTCACGACCCTCGGGCTCCGATAGAACTTGTAAATATGTTTCAGCTAAGAAGGGTTTCTTTGGGCAAAGGCTAAGTCTGGAAGGGTCTTGGGTTCTTCCTCTTTAGCTTTTTTGTGTTCGGCATTGGGAGGACCATCAGATGTTTCATCGGCCTCTCCAAACCTCAAGTTCCTCTGTCTGTTCTCTCCTCCCCAGATTCTTCCTTAACCCTAGGGAACACTGCTTTTTCAAGCATCTCTTGAGCAATTTTACCCCCTTGATGAATTTGAAATGGGTCCTTCCCATGTTTTTTTTTAACAATACCTTAATATCACCTCTAAACTCTGGATCTATAACACCAGCTAACACATTAATTCTGAACCTCCATGCGAGCCCAGATTTGGGTGCTAATCTGATGTATCTATCAGGGGATGGAATTAGTATTAAATAGGTGGATATCAGTCTTCTTTCGCCTGAAGGAATAGTCTTGTACCTACTGCTATGTATATCAAGCCCAATCAAGCTCTTTGTGGCCACTGAGGGGTCTGATGCTCTGGCACATAGCTTTTCAAATTTTAGGGTCCCCAACTTGTATTGTTTGAGCCGCATCCCACCGCTGACACCATTTATGAAGGCATCATGATGCAAGACACAGACAACAGATTCAAATTTCAAACAGAATTGCTTTATTAACTCAAATTTTAGGATGGATGAAGACTTAACTTGCCCTACACTATGGTGAGATTTCCCTACCTTAAACAAGCTAAGGGAAGTCTGAGTCAGAACGTTCAACTCAAAAGTCTGTCGGTGTCTAAACCCTATCCTTGCCCTCACAACAAAAGCTAAACAATGTGTAGGGATGTCAGCAATACAAGAAATGGTGATTGAAATAAAGTTCTAAGCTTCTTCCATCTCCTAACTTACTTTTCAGCGCCCCTTCCCCAAGTTCAAGAAAGCTACACAAATGTCTCATGATCACCTTTCCCAAGTTCAAGATAGTTCTACTAATCCTCAGGGTTCCCTTCCCCAAGTTCAAGAAAATACCCCAAATCCTCAGGGTTCCCTTCCCCAAGTTCACGACAGTCAATTTGCACTTATTCTCAATCTTTAAATGTTCAAAACAACTCCAGGTCAACTTTACACTCCTGGATTGTGTTAACAGTTCAATCAGATTACTTCTTCTTTGTTCACTTCAGCAATGTCTTTGGCTCTCACAATTGATGGTTCCCCGGTCTAGGCGCAGTTGTCAGACCACAAAGTCCACCCATTACAGGTCACGCAACCAGAAACCCTAGGCTTTCTAGCCCACACAGGTTCTTCTGTATCTGCCCCTTTGTGAATGTTCACGCTCACTTGGCTTCTCTTTGGCAGCCTCTTGGCTTTGCCACAATGTGTCACATATCCATTGCCAGTCTTTGGCCTTGACACACTGTATTCATGCACATAGTTCACTTTGTGGTGGTTCTGTTCCTTCCCCACCTTGCTATCATGCTCTCTTGCAATGTTCCATATTTGCTTTCGTGTTTCGTAGTTTGCTTTCAGTTTAGTCAATATCTGAATTTCACATTCATTTGTCATCAGTTTGTAGCTTTGCCAACAAGTTCCCACTCAGTTCGTTATTAAAATGTTGTGATTGTTTGCTTTGCCGTTTGCCCATTATATTGTCCTTAATTTGCTCTCAACCCGTGGCTTCAGGTTTGTTTCATCGTGCGCATGCTGTTTCATTCATTCGACATTCAACTTGCTTCCCCACAGACCCCAGGAGTGCCCTGGCTCGAGTGGCTTTCCCTCTTCACTCACCAGTCCTGACGTTCCCTCCCAGCAGCTGTATTTTCACTTTTCGGCTCTGCCTGCTGGCTGTCATTCACCCACTAGCCGTGCTCGCACTTGGGTTTGTGGCCCCTTCTTGCTGGCATCTCCGTTTCCTCTCCGCGGTATCGGGTAATAAGGTCCACATGAAAAAAGTCAGGTTGCCGACTTTAAAAAAAAATACATTAATGATGCACACCCCAGGCTATCAAACACTTTCCCCAAATTTTCTAGGACTGGAGGTAATAATATATAATTATACCCCTCCTTGAATATTTGGGGAAAGGATTCTTATAGCCAGGAAAAAGTCACCAGAAACTGATGACTTTTTCACATGGACATTATTACATGGAACCCTCTCTGCGGATGCTGTCAGTCACTTTGCTTCCTTTTTCTCGTCAGCAGCTTCGGCTGCGTGTCTACGACCATGGAGACTCCCACACCTGTGGTCTTCTCGCGGTCTGCCTGGCCATGGGCTCCACATTTTTTTGGGGTCGCCTGCCAGAGTCCTGGCTCCCCTGCAGGACCAACCACGCCTGCTTCATCGCATACAAGATTCCCTGCTTGCTGCTGGTTTCTTCCCTTCTTATACACCTGCAATCACTTGACAGGTTGCAGGTGTGAGTTCCAAATTGTAATTGCCTGGTTGCAATTAGAGAAGCACTTGGGACATGCCTGACTTTAAGTCACAAAAGTGTGCCTCTGGGTTAAATATGCAGGGTTTGACCCAACTAGTAGTATTTCTTCACAAAAAGGGAACAATACACCAGGAATTCATTAACAATTGCAACAACTATCACACTATTCCAAAAAGGATCCTAATGAAAGATCCATTATGGAACAAAGCAGGAGGTGGATAAGCACAATGGAAAAAACACAATCCTAATGTGCAGCTGTTCAGGAGATTCGGATTCTGGGACAACCTCCTGCCTAAAAATGTCAAACACACTGCATTGTTAACACAGTGTGTGATGTAACAGGCAGTATTAAAACACACACTAGATCAGTCTATTTTCGGTAACAATTCACATGTAATGACCTGTAAACTCCACTATCATGGCAATACCGCATTTGTCCCTGTAAGGAGATCAAGGGATGGCTTTGTCCAGCATACCAGTGTTTGTCCTTCTCAGGATACCTGTGCCGGTGTTGCCCCAATAACTCAGCATTTGCCCCTTCAAGGACACAACTGTGATGGCTTAGCACAACATACCAGCATCACCCATGTACACAGTATAATTCATGCATGGACACGATAGAAAGACTAAATTCACCATGAGTAAAATTTGTTTTTACTATGACTATGCTTAATGTAACAGTGTACACATTCTAACTTGAATACATTTTTCAGCATTCATATATGAGCTTTATTAAAGTAATTTGTGAAAATCCAGCTCCTTCTGCGACGGTAATATCCTGACCCTTCTATGGCAAACCTTTGTTTGAGGTTTGTCAAATTTCCCAAAGAACTGTTTGAGAACATCACCATAATGAAGATTCCCCCTGCTAACAGCGCAGGGAACTCTTGATTCTATTAAAGACAAGGAGGCGAGCATTAAGCTTCATCTTCTTTTATTTTCCACTCTCCAGTAGTTTCAACAAATATAACTTTGTAAACTTTTCATTTTTTTTTCTTTTAAAATTTAACAAAAAACTTGAAGTCCCATGAATCCTGTAGTCCCATAGTCTCTGGCCATGTGACCTAGTCCTTCCTGTCCCTTAGTTCTTCCTCTTCTTGACTGCTCGAACTGCAATCTTTTCCCAAACTGGTCAACTTGTTCCGAACCTTCTGCTCAGTGCCGGATTGGCTTCTCACACTTGAACTTGCTAGCTCGCTCCAGGCAATGCAATCCTTTAATCGTCTCAGCTGTTCTTTTGCTTGTCTCCTAATGCCAGGAGAAAACAAAAAGTACATATTAGGGCGGGGAATACACACCCTATTCTGGAAGGAATAATCATATTAATTATAAACTGTGTATCAAGTCATTCATTTCAACATCTTGTCTGCTTGTGTATTCGGAACGGGAATTTAATGCTCGCCTCCTTGTCTTTAATAGAATCAAGAGCTCCCTGCGCTATTAGCAGGGGGAATCTTCATTCTATGTCAAGACGGAGGCGAGCATTAAGCTTGTTCAAAGCTTCTTACTGCTGAATCAGCTATTGTATTAAATGGGCTAAAATAGAACGTTCTACACGTTGAATCACTATCCCAATCTGCTACTCTCATAATGTCTTCCAACGCTGCGTCTTGCCCTAATGCTTTCGAGGCCATCGCTCCTCTAACTGAATGTGCCCCAAATCTGGACATATCGATGCCAGCCATGTTCATGATGTCTCTAACCCATCTCGCTATTGTGGCGGTAGCTACTCCCTTATGTGGTTTTCTGCGCGCTATCAAAAGCTGGGTTATCCCTGCCGGCCTCACTTCTGCTGTTCTAGACTCGTATTCTTTAATACATGTTGCTACACACCACTTGGGGTGATCTGGCATGTATGGGTAAGTGATTGATGAAGAGTCTGTCTTTGTCCTTCTAACTATGTTGAATGTCACTCCTTCCGGACCAAAAGACTTTCTATTGATCTCTAGAGCCTTCATGATACCATGCACAGGAGCATAGCCAGTTTTCCGGATAACTGTCCCAGAGACAGATATCTGTTGTTTGGCAAATCGGCGAGAAATCTCAGCACTGTGGGAACGTCCCATAAGGTTTCGTATCTTGGCTGAGGCGGTTTCCTAAATCTAATCCCTTTCAGCAGTCTTATCACTGCTATATTCTCTCCTATTGGAAGTCCCTCTATCGGCAGATGCCCTGCCGAAATTGCGGACCTATAGACTCCTATAGTCCTATAGTCCTGTAAGCTTTACCATCCGGTAACAATTCCGCTAGGAAGTTTAGAACTTCGACTCGAGGGGCAGAAACGGGATGAATCTTTCTCCTTCTGCACCATGTCGACCATCTATTCCAAGCTGCGTCATAGCTCCTTCTGGTGGAAGGTGCCCAAGACTCAGTGATGAGGCTTGCAGCCTGCGCCGAAATTCCCGGGAGATTCCAGTGTCTCCTGCTATCCTGCACGCCATCAGCGGCAGCATCCCCTTCACTCTCAGATGGTGAAATGACCCAGCTGGGTCTGTGAGCAAGTTCACTCCTTGAGGTAATAGTCTCGGGTAGTCTATTAGCAGTTCCATGAGCGTCAGAAACCAAACTTGCGATTTCCAAAGCGGAGCTACTACTATGAGGCTCGCTGCTTCTCTGCGCACTTTCGCTAATACCCTGCTCATCATTATAAATGGCGGAAAAGCGTAGAGAGTCTGCTCTCTCCAGTCTTGCAGGAAAGCGTCCGCCCCTGCTGCTGCTGGGTCTAACCTCCCGCTGAAGAATCTTTCTTTCTGTGCGTTCAGTCTGGACGCAAACAGATCTGTGTGAATCGGTCCCCACAGTTCTTCTAGCTGTCGGAATGTCTCCCGATCCAGCATCCAATCGCTGGAGTCCGAGAGGTATCTGGAGTTCCAGTCCGCTATCACATTCAGTGAACCTGGAAGGTACTTGGCTACCACTGAAATTCCAGATTTCAGGCAGGTGTGCCAAAAATCCTTGGTTATCGCCGCCAGCAATCTGGATCTCGTCCCTCTTAAATGATCTATGTATCTGACTGCTGAGATGTTGTCCATCTTCAGCAGAATACAGGAATTCACTTTTCCTTTCATGAAAGCCCTGATCGCAAATGATCCGGCTAACAATTCCAGACAGTTGATGTGAAGCTGGAGTTGTTCTGCGCTCCATCTCCCACCTGTCTGGAGATTCCCGCATCGGGCTCCCCAGCCTGCTCGGCTGGCATCTGACTCTATTATCAGATCTGGACGGTCGCCGAAGATGGCTCTTCTGTTCCATGCTTCCATATTCGCTAACCACCACTGTAGTTCTGTCCTGGATTCTTGATCGATCTGAACTAGGTGGTGATAATAGGGCTCGATAATGAAGCGGGCCTGGAAAGATTGCTTGTATCGACGCTGATAATAAGCCTACCACTCGAGCTACAGTGCGGAGGGAGATCACTGTTTTGCTGAGACACGCTCTCAATTCCCTTTTTATGTCTCGTATCTTCCTGCCGGGAAGCTCTAGAGTAGCTGTCCTGGTATCCAGGATAAACCCTAGGAATTCTAACCTCTTGGCTGGTTTCAATTCTGACTTCTCCTGATTCACTAAAAAACCCAGAGACGACAGGAGCTTCACCACCCAGTCGGCTTGGTAAAGGAGAGTCTCCTTGCAGCTTGCCATCAGCAGGATATCGTCTAGATATATAATCACCCAAATCTCTTTCTCCCTGATTGCTGCTGCTACCGGTTTCATGATCTTTGTGAACGCCCACGGTGCTGACGCCAGCCCGAAAGGCATCGTAGCAAATTGCCATAATTGCCCGTCCCAGTCGAACGCTAGGAAAGGGCGAAACTCTTTGTGAACTGGTATCGTCAGGTATGCATCTTTTAGGTCTATCCTCGCTAGCCAATCGTCTTGCCTGAGTGTATCTCTGAGCTGATGCGTCCCTTCCATTTTGAAATGGTTGTAGACTACCCAACCGTTCATGTTTTTTAGATTTATTACTGGCCTTACTTTTTCTTTCCGGTGGACTAAAAACATCCTGCTCACAAATTGTGGGGGCAATACGCATTGCTCTATCGCTTGCTTCTCTGCTAACTTTTGCAATTCTGTGTGTAATAGACTTTTCTCTATTTGGGTCGAGGCTAGAGGACGGGGAATATGACTCTGAATGGGAGTCTCTATGAAGTCTATGTGCATGCCATTCACTGTCTGCAGAACCCAGGCGTCGCTGGAAAGCGAGCGCCAGTTTTCCCCAAATAGCGCTGTCCTCCCCCCAACTGGAGGGTATGCAAAAGTTCTCACCTGCGGGGAAGTTGTGTCCTCTTCCCTGTCCTCTGCCTCTCCTCCCTCTTGGGAATGGCCTCTAGACGGGAAGAATGAATCAGGCTGCCTGTTCTCCCAGTAGGTGTTCCTGTTTCCTTGGGGCCTTTTGAATGCCTGATAGCGACCGGTCGCTCGGCCTCTGGACCGACCGGTCCCGCTAAAAACTCTCCCGGGAAAGATCTTTTTCATTGAGGCCTGGGCCTTTTCTAATGAGGTAAAGGTTCCCACGAACCTCCCCATTTCCTTGCCAAATGTGTCGCCAAATAAGAGTCCTTGCGCTGCTTCGCCTGCTTCATACGACGACAGGTCTCCTAGTTTGTTGTCGATTTTAAGGAGAAGGCCTCTTCGGCGTTCTGAAGAGATCGCACAGTTTGCGTTGCCTAAGAGGCATACGGCCCTCTGCGCCCAGTTGGCCAGGACTGCGGGGTCCACTTCCTCCCCCGTGTCTTTGGCCCGTTCTGCCATGTCCATAATCTTCGCTAATGGACCAGCCAGGTCCAAGACTTTTTCCTGGCAGCTCTTCCACGAGCGGTCTATGCCCTTCCTGGGATCTCTGTTCGCTTTGGAGACGAATGAGAGCATCTTCGGATCGAGTTCTGGTGCTTCCGCCACCTTGCCCGGTAAATCCGGCTTGGGACACTCCGCTCTCATCCGCTGCCTGACTTCCCTCTCTAGCGCCTTACGCAACCTCTGCGTCATGTATTTAGCTATCCTCGGTGAGGGTACCCATTCGGAGGATCTGGGATTTCTTATTTCTTCTGGTTGAAACATATCTGATGTTTCCTCCTCCTCTAGGTTATTCATTTTCCTTAGTTTTTTCCTCGGAGGAGGCTGGCTCTCCTCGTCCCCTTCATTATCTGCTTCCTCCTGTGAGGAGGCTGGGGATTCTTGAGGATCCTCTTCTGGGGAGTACTCCTCTCTGCTGCCCATATTGTCATCCCCTGGGTAGGGGGTCTTGAGGCTCGGCACCTGTGTCTTCCTCATGAACGCTTCCCTGAGCTTACTGAAAGAGTCCGAAGCCTCTGGGGCCATTAGTCCTGCCCCTTCCATCTGGCCCGGGGGGTCAGAAGAGTCGCCGCTCTTCCGGGCCTTGGTACACCCCTTTGGACCTTTCAATGAGGTCCTAGTGGACGTGCTTTCTTCGGTGCTTGAATGATTTTTGCTCAAAAATATTTCAATAGTCTGGAGTCTCTCCTGTAAGGGTCTAACCCCTTGAGCTACTGCCTCTGACAACGAATCTCCCAGCACTTCCTTAAAACTGTGGGCCAGGTCTTCATAGCCTGCCTCTTCATCACTCCATTCAAAATTGGACATCTCTTGTGCTGACAGGTGCCTTGAAATTACCTTAGAAAGGTGTAGTGGCACGTCCAATGATTTGCTTTATGAGACTGCACCTTCTTTATTGCCAGTACGAAACTGTGATCTTCTTAGGGATCCTTTGTACTATCCCTTGAGTGAATACTCACTGAAAGCTTATTATAAAGGAAAAACCAGCTGAAGCTAGGCAGAATACATGTAAATTCGGAGCTAATTCTTACTCTGTATTGCTACACGCTCGAAAATCTCCTTCGCACTGGAGAATTTCGAAATAGGCCCCTCCCCACCAAGGGAGGGGGCCTGTCATGCGAGCGTGGCGCTTGTATTAATATGGAGGGGAATCCCTCCTTACGTGAGCTGCGGTCGCACTCCGGCCCCTCCTCCACAAGGGTGGGGGCCGGGGCTGCTCTTCAGCGTGGCCTCCACGAAGAATCCCTTGAATTCCGAGGATGGGGCCGCCTACGCAGTACGCGAGCGGGGAAAGAAGAGCTTTCCCGCTTGCGACAAGCTCTGCCCCTGCAAGGGTGGGGGCTAGCCTGCTCCCAGCACGTGTGAAAGCGCCGTGGGGCTCGTGAAGAGGAGATCTGCAGGCCCCTGGGGTGCCGGTAGTGCGGCATGGGGCCGCGGGTCCCTCTCACACTAAATTATCACGCCATCAAACAATTTCTCTATAAAACGCAGTGCCGCTGCGCGTTTTTATAACAACATAAGTCATAACGTTCTATACAGTACTGCTAACACGTCGTAACTATAAACTATAAACACTGAGTTACGGAGCACCAAGAAAACTGTACTTATCTTTCGGAGAGCAGAAAAAGAAGAGGAAGGACTAAGGGACAGGAAGGACTAGGTCACATGGCCAGAGACTATGGGACTACAGGATTCATGGGACTTGAAGTTTTTTGTTAAATTTAAAAATAAAAAAAATAAAAAAATAAAAAATGAAAAGTTTACAAAGTTATATTTGTTGAAACTGCTGGAGAGTGGAAAATAAAAGAAGACGAAGCTTAATGCTCGCCTCCGTCTTGACATAGAATCTAGGCACCCGGGAACAGGCGGAGGATGGAAGCAAGTGGATTGACTCAAAAAACTTGCTGGGACATTTTATAGTGGGGGGTGGGATCTTTTGGCTATATCATTGTGTCAATTTCCATTACACATATGCAACTGTTTTTTCAATAAGGTAAATACATGAATATAGAAATTATCCAGCTTAGTCAGGTCTGTTGATCGATGTCCTCGTATTCACAACAAAAGACATTTGGAATACTATCATTTTTTTAAAACATTATTGGAAAGTATTAAACATTTTTCAACAGATTTTTAAAACAAGAATACGTTTGTTATGAATGTTGGACAAGTGTGTTACGTGCTTTAATGATGTACCTCCAGGCTGCCCAGTTCTGTTACCTGGGTCTCCTCTTTGCATTTTCATGAAATGTTTGCACAGGCATTTGGGCTGCATTCTCTTCCATGGTTATGGGCAGCACGCTTGTCTTGGAAGCAAGGCAAAGCAGCCCAGGTTCGAATCCCAGTGCCGCTGCTTAGCGTCTTATAAAAGATTATTGAATTCATCACAGAAAGGGGCACACAGGTTTAGTAGACATTTTAACTGATGGAGCAGCTCTCCACTGTGCTGTCAGTACCTCTCCCCACACACTACGCTAGGGTGATCAGACGTCCCAGTATTTGGTGCTCTGTCCCCCTTTCTCAAGATTATGTTCCCATTGGAAATTGCAGTGGTCCCGGTTTTTTGTAGTAGGTCTTCATAGCTGGCAGGCAGAAATGCACCATCTCGCACAGAAGAAATGCTGCATTTTACAATTTAAGATAGTGTTAGTTTGTGATAAATTAATCATAATATGTGTTTCTTTGAACAGTAACAGTTAAACACCCTTCTCCTCCAAATGCTACTGAAGTGTAGTGCCTTCACAGCCACTTGCAAGAGTTAGTCCTACTTCTATGTCAGTTGCCCTGTTCCTTTTTTTTACTTTTTAAATCTGACCACCCTACACTACGCCACACTCGGGCATGCCTTGTTGCAAGACCTCTCTCAGAGTGAATGGCGTAGCATAGAAGTCGAGTCATGTAATACACGCACATGCGCACTAGGTGAAAGGAAGTAGTTGGAGGCCCTTGAAAGCTGCAGAAGTAGCACAGTTCTAGTGCTGCAAGTTGAGTCACGGAATGTTAATGTTGTTAATGTTAAAGATGTTTGTACTGCGCAACCGTCATTAACGGAATTGGTCCCCAGGCGGATCTGAAAGTAAGAGGCGCGGTGAGTGAGTCGGGTAAAGAGGGAGTAGGAAAGTGAGAGAGGTGGTGTCCTGTTGGCAGCTTCAGTTCAGTTTTCACTGTGCGCCGAGCTTTGGTGTGAATATTGGACCGATGCGAGACCTTGTGTGCTGTTGTTGTGGTTTATGTGTTGTTTGTTTGTTGTTGCGGGGTAGCTCTGAAAATGCACGTTTTTTTCTACAATGTAGTGATTTTAAGGCAGTTGGCGCGTGTTTGGCCAATTAAAGGTGCCCCACAGGAAATGCTCTCACATTCAACCCTAACCCAGGCTTTTCAGTGTGGTTTATTACCTCCCTCTTTTTATATTCAGGTCTATTGACAGATGCGCCTGAAATAGCCGCTGAAAGGTGGTGGCCCTGTTTCCTTCCTAGCCCAAGGCCTTCCTTTGGCGTAGCCAGGGCAACGCACACACACGCCAGCCCCCTCCATTCTGATATGCACAGTGCTACTTGGGGGCAAACATTAATCCTGGGCTGGCCACAAACAACGTTTCTGAACTTTGCAGGACCGTTATGCTGGGTCAGTGTAAAAATAAAGTAATACTTCAACAGCTTTACAAGTTCTACAGAGCTGCTCAATTCCTGGCAATTGGACTGTTGAAAGAGGGTGTCTTTATTTGTATGGGGTGCATATGGGCTTTACACAGTGCATATAACTCAAGCTATAGAGCCAAACCTGCCTTACACAGTGCATATAACTCTAGCTATAGAGCCAAACCTGCCTTACACAGTGCATATAACTCAAGCTATAGAGCCAAACCTGCCTTACACAGTGCATATAACTCAAGCTATAGAGCCAAACCTGCCTACATTTGAAAATCAAAAACCCTGAGAATTATGCGCCTCCCATAGCCACGCAAGACCCCGCCCAGTTACACAAGACTCCGCCCACATGTCAAAAAGTTAAACTATTGAAGGTGTGATCGGCTAGCTGCACAAAACTGCATCAAATGAAACTGCCCTCAAAAACTCATTTACCATTTTTACAGGGCCCTTTTGCATTTGGAAGCATTGCACTAAACCAGATAAAGGCATGTTTGCTAACATGTGCAGACAGGTCTTCTCAGCTGCAGGCAAGGGGACCTCCAAACATCATTTTGAAATGCGCACCCACACACCATTCCATTCGGAGACGGCCTTCCAGCCTCCTTAAGTGGGAATATACCCCTGGTTTCCCCGTTAGAACTACACGACTTCAAGTCCCAGAATGCAGTTCAGTCATTTCACACTGGCATGCATCTTGTTATGCAGGACGTAAATAAAATGTGCAATGCCTCACCGAGGGTAAAAACATCGTTTTCATGTCAACTAAGCAGATATGCCACAGACTGGTATGCATTGTTAGTCTGGTATTTACTTTAGCATAGATCAGCGGTATTCAAACTGTGGGTCGCGACCCCCTAGGGGTCCGCGGGTGCATCCCAGGGGGGCCCTGAGAGCTCAGCATGAAAAAAGATTTTTTTTTTTTTTTTTTTTTTTTTTTAGATTGGAAGAAATGGGCAGGGGTGGCCCACATGGGCGGGCTGAAGCATGAAACTGTCTCAGGCAACAATGAAAAAGTGGCCCACAGTTGTAAATGGATATTCATTCCTTTAGTCACAGACTGGGCCTCATTACTACTATGGCGGACCAGTAACAACGGTGCTGGTAAGCTACCGGCACCGTTGCTACCGTTCCGCCATAGTAAGAGTTGTGCTCGTGGGTGCTTGACAGCCCCCGCCAGGTCTGACCTCAGCTCGTCGGATGCACCGGCACCGTTATTAACGGTGCCGGTGCATCCGAGCTCCCCCTTCCCATTTGAGCCATATGGGGCTCAAATGGGAATGGGGATCTACCCGCACCTTCGAAAGGGCAATTATCATGTCCGCCTAACTCGGCATGACCTAGTAATTGCCCATTCGCGGGTGCCAGACCCGGATGCAACTCCAGTGGCAGCCGTGCCGGTTTTACCGGCACAGCTACCGCCAGAGTAGTTATGAAGCCCACTGTTTCAATAGTACCCAAAGGGGTGCTTTGTGTTAAAATGTAAGTAAATTGTGATATATTCAGCAACAATGGTCAACATTACTAACTGCATAGTGGCCCCTCACCCATTATGGAGGAGCTAAGGAGCCAGCCCAGTGAAACAGTGAGCACTCCCTCAGCTGCTTTATCCAGCTAATGGAGTGCTCCTGGGCTGGCTGAACTGTCAAAGGGAAACACTGTTTCCCTTTACAGTTCAGTTTAGTTCCCCAGCCGCACATGCTCACTGAGCCATGCAAGTGCTGGGGTGTTTTGCTTCGCCAGCATTGCATAGCTCATTGGAAATGCTGGCTGGGGCACTGCATGTCTGTATGTCCGAGGGGGAGCTCCTGCGCCTCCTCGCACATACGGACAGAGCAGCTGGAGCAGCACCCACACACAGGCCAATGCAGAAGGTACGTTTATGTTCATTGTTTTTATTTAAACATGTGTATGGATGCGTTATGAGTGAGTGTATGGTGATGGATGCTCATGTGAATGATAGAGTGATTGCTGTATGAATGTGCAGCGCCTTGCATATACACATAATCATGTTCATTGTGTTAGGACCAGTGGGGCCCAGGGGACAGGGATGGCATCTTTTTACCGGACATCTATCATTCAAAACCCTCTGCCTTGTCCACAAGGCTTTCTGGGGCCTCGGTCCAAAATACCTTCAGCTATTCCTCCGCAAATACCTCCCCTCTCGAGCTCTTCACTCCTCTACCTCCAACTCCCTCAGGGTCAGTCGTTTATCAAAGAAACGAGCTGGGGGTAGATCTCCGTCTTCGGCTGGGGCCTCCCTCTGGAACAGCGCCCTGCCACTCTAAAACTTGAGGAGAACCATCTTTCTTCCTGCACTTATCAGACCTACCCTGTCTGCTGCCTTAAACGTAGCACTTGCAAATTGCTGGCTGCACTACCACTGTTTGTTGTCTTTATTATTTATTTATTGTTATTTATCTGTTTCTCCTCTGCTTCGCACTTTCCACTTCTCCCCCCTTCCATGCACTTTTCCCCTCACACTTGCGCGTTCTCAATGTCACTGGGCCTAGTAAGATCGCTGTTTTATTCTCCTCTGTTCCCCTCCCTTGCCTTGTCACGCTCTGAAACACTTGTGTACGAGCGCGATAGAAATAAAATATCAATGCCTGCCCCCTGGACTCCCAGCAACAATTGCAAACTGTTTGGCTATTTACCCATTTTTTGTTAAAAGTATGCTCTACAATGCAACATTTTAACCTATTATTTAAAAAGAAATTCACAGGGGGAAACCCCCCCGAACCTCCCCTTAATGCCCCTCCCCTTAAAAAAGATTCACCAGCCGCCACTGGCCCTCAGACTGTGTTGGGAACGGGATGGGGGAACCGAGGGACTATGGTGGGAGCACAATGGGCGGGAACCATGGGATAGTGATGGGAGCAGAGTGGGGAGAGCCCTGGGTGTGTGATGGGGTGGGGAGAGACCAGCGACTGGGTAGGAGTGGGATGAGGGAGCCCAGCGACTTTGATGGGAGCAGGTGACGGCGCGCAATATATACTGTCCATTTGGCATTTCTGGGGGGTCCCGACCTGCCCAAATTTTGCTCAGGGGGGCCCTGGCCAAAAAAGTTTGAAGACCACTGGCATAGATGCAGATTATGGGGCTTTTAAATGCTTAGCAGCCCATCCCAGTGAGCTGTTAAGGGACAGAGAAATGGACCATTCCCACACACTTGCCTGCTAATGCCTGCAATAAGACGTGCAACGTGGGTTACTTAAAAGAAACAAAGAGAACGAGGGGAATATGCCTGCAGCCTGTATAGTCCTGCTGAGACATCTCTTACATTTTAGCAAGCCCTTGATCCGCGCTTCCCTGGCAGGAACAAATAAAAGTAACCTTTAATTAGAAAATCACAGACAATTTTAAAAAAACCTCCCTTTTCGGGGATGCGGGTGTGGCAAGTGCTGCCACTGCCCCTTCAATGTTGACTGCTCCAGCCCTTCCGAGCCTCAGAGCAGCAGCAACTCTGGGCCTGCTGCGAAAACCCAGAGACTCCAAGCTCTTCCCCGGAACCCGAAAAAGGGCGTGAAAACCATGAGACTCTGGGCTAAACCCGGAGGCTAGGCAGGCATGTAGAGAGCGTTGTATGTATAAAACAAGCATCAAAGCAAACAGTTTTTGCTTTTGAGTTGGCATGGGATAGACATTTTCCAGGCACTGCCATAATGGTACTGCCTCACCAAAAGATGGCAACAGCTAGAAAAAGTTGTAAGTGCATGGTCAACTATGTCACTACCTGGCAAATTACTACTTTAAGTGGGCCGGGGCTAGCCGGGGCCGAGACCCGACATTCTCCAAAAGGGGCTTCCGAGAAGGGGCTCTGCCGGGGCACACCCCCGACTTGCCCCAGCCACGCTGACACCTGAGGCAGCCTGTTTAGCCGAAGCGCTGCAGTTACACAGGCTGCCTGCAGGTGTCAGCACTTCAGATTAGAAAAAAGAAAAAGCATCACTGCCTTTTCTTTTTGCTCAACCGAAGTGTTAGCACCTGCAAGCAGCCTGTGTAACCGTGCAACACTTTGGCTACACGGGCTGCTTGATGTCTCTGTGCTCAGAAACAGGAGAAGGGCTGGACTGCCCAGCTCTCCTTTTGCTTCCAAGTAAATAGTCATCACGCAGCATGAAGCACCTTGGATTCATGCTGCGTGATTAATGTACTCGAAAATAAAAGGAGAGCTGAGCAGTCCAGCGCTCCTCCTGTTTCTGAGAACAAACAAATCAGCAGGAGGGTGACCTTTCATTCAAGGAACCCGTGGTTAAAGTATTGCACCACGTGGCTCCTTGAATTAAAGGGCTGCTTGTGAGCTGGGGCACACTTGTGTCACACCTTTGGTGCGCCCAGCCCCTTCTTCTGTTTAAAAGGAGGGGCTGGGCGCAACAAAGGTAATAATGCCAGTGCGTCCCAGCTGTGCTCCTTTTACCAGCCCCCACCCTACTTAGGCGAGGGGCCTAGGCTACACCCCATAAGGAGAGCACCCCTCAATTCATAATCCCACTTAAAGCACTGATTAAGGCAAGAGCCTTGGCTTGTCAATACCTTTTTTTTATAAACAAGATTTCAGTGCATGGAACAGATCTGAATAAATACATTTTACTTAAAAATCACTCAGTCGCCGAAGTCTCACTTGGTTAAGGCATTTTTATTACACTTGAAGCAATTTACAGCAGCAATTACTCCATTAACTTTCAGCATACTGTTTAAAAATAACACTGTCCGACCTTATACAGCACAAAGATTGATGTTACGGCAGGATAATGCTAGCTCAAAGAGATTACATGAGGGTGGATTTTCGGCAGGGTGAGTTAGGTAGTTATTCGGAATGGCCAAAGTGATTAGTGTGGCCATGGGCAGGCCAATAGTTGGATGAAAGCCAAGCAACGCCCACACCCTGCTCCTCCCAAAACAAGGTCGTACTGCCTTTACTGTTGTGCCCCCGTTTTGCGCCATTCTCTCTCCATCCAGGTGTGTCAAAGCTAGGTTTTACTGCATTTAATGTTGTGGGCCCTTTCTAAGCCCATTCCCCTCTATCCAGGTATCCCAAAGCTAGGTGTTACTACATTTAGGCGAATTGCGCTAGTTAGCCATATCTCACACTTAGGAGGATTGTGTGAGATGTGGCTAGGTAACACAGTGGCCTTAAACAGAGATGCCTCCTTCCCTCCACCCCCTGAAAAGGGACTACTAAGTAACAGGAGAAGCTGATAGGCACGATACGATTAGGCCAGGGAAGGAGGCTCAAGGGAAACTGGGGGAGGGAAAATCAGGGAAGAGAGACTCTAGGCCCAGGCGTACCCCCAGTGAGGGCCAACAAGAGAAATGCACCAGACCCTCCCCAATAGATAATAGACAATGGTATTACCCAAATTGACCTTTTACAATTGACCTTTTGCACAATTGACCTAATTATAGTGGTCCTAATTGACCATCTGCACAATTGGCCTTTATATTATTTTAGTTATTTTATATATGTATTGGGTTGGTTTTGGATTATAAATAATATAAGGGGATTGGGTGGGGGAGTTGCAGGGGGTTTTGGATTGGGTGGGGGGATTGCGGGAGAGGGGTTCCCCCTGCATATATGTCCTAATTGACCTTCTAAATTAGGTCAATTCTCCTAAGGTCAATTCTCCCAAGGTCAATTGTGAAAAGGTCAATTAGTATACAACTCGTTGTCTAGGTTACGTAGGGTATTGAGGAAGACGACTAACCGCTCCCTGAGGATTCCCCTTAGGCCAGTGAACCCATCACTTACCTTGAAATAGGGCTGGTAATAAGAAATCAAAAAGCTGAACAAATTACAGACAAGCATAGGAATCATGAGTACTGAGGGGACAATTAAGGTAGAACCCAGAAAGGGCAATACGGGGAATACAAAGATCATGACTGCCACAGGTGACACAGTTAGATGAATGTCATTCGTAGGAAATGTGACACATTTAAGCATTCAGGTGTGGGAATTGTGATGCACTTGGATGGATTTTCAGGGGAGAGTGTGACACAGTTGGGTGAGTTTCAGAGGTGGGAGATGTGACGCACTTGGATTGATTCCTGGAGTGGGGGGGGAGTGGTGCACTTGGGGGTATTTCCGGGAGCGGCGGGTGTGGTCCACTTGATGGACTCCTAGCGTGGGAGATGTGGTGTGCTTGGGTGAACTTCTGGGTTTGGAGGTATGGAGCACTTGATGGACTCCTAGCGTGGGAGATGTGGTGTGCTTGGGTGGACTTCTGGGTTGGGAGGTATGGAGCACTTGATGGACTCCTAGCGTGGGAGATGTGGTGTGCTTGGGTGGACTTCTGGGTTGGGAGGTATGGAGCACTTGGATGGATCTCCAGGACTTTCACCAATGGTCCTAATAAACTCCCTCTTCGGCATACACCTCTCAAACTCTGGACCTAACACAACCAGACCTCTACAGCACCACAATACACACGTACTTCACAACAACAAAACAAACCACACACAATCTCGCAGAACACCACATGGCGGGCAACTTCCGAAAATCACATTTATGCTCAGTGAACAGTGTTTCCGAACTGAAGCTGTCAACAGCACATTACAGCTCGCATGCTTTTTTTCCCAGTCAACCCACTAACCACCCACCCACCTTCCCTCCTTGCATTGCAGATCCTTCTGAGCGCTGCAGACCACACAAGTGGCGTCAGTGCGCAGTATAAATAACTTTAACATTAGCATCCCATCTCCCTCCTATGTGAACTCCAGAGCAATAGTGGCAGCCCCTAAGTGACAATTGCCACCTAATAAAGAAAGTTAAAAAGGGGAATAGTCAGAGGCAGACAAGGACTGGCAGAAGGAGGTGCAGGAACTGCTATCACGGGGTCAAAAGGCAACTAGGTAGTCCTTAAAGAGCAAGATTTTCAGTTCCTCCTGAATCTCAGAAGGGAGAGATACCGATCTGATATGTGTTGGTCTGTTATACGAGCATTTGAGAGTTTTGCAAGTGTAAGTATGAGTCTGACACAGCAGTGCCATGCTTGTTGGCAAACACGTTTATTTATATGTAAAAGTAAAGAAAAGGAGAAACTATCTTGCCCTACTTCTAAGAGGGGTTGTGCTACCTCAGCAAAAAGACTAAGGAATCTGTCAGGATGTCCAATAAAGGAAAATGCCCACCATCCTGTGTCCAAACCCATTTCCAACCCTTACAGTCTGAAGTAACTAAGGAGATACTGGGCATCTCCTTAACCCAGAAGGAGGCTTCTCTCCTTCTGGGTGCCAACTCAAATGTTCAGTTTTTGATTAAAAAACACAGCGAGTTATGTTTTAACTTAAAAGTTCTTGATGTAAAATGTTCCTCCAAACATATACAAAAACAACAAGATGAATGGGGAATTCCCGCCCCTTGCCTTTTCTTTTACAGGCTGTCTTATTTGTACAAAGAAACACAGTCCCCAAGCATCAGGGGGGAGGGAAGTCTCTTTTACTGTTTTTTCCCAGTTCACAATTCACAAATGTAACGTCAAGTCTGGTTTTGTGAGGGGTCAGAAATGAGAGCCTGACACAAGGTTGTCATGTTTTTGTCAAAGATATTTATTAAAAAGGAAGTGTTGGCCTCTTTGACCTTTTGCTAAAGAGGATTTTCCCCACCTATAAACCAAAACTAAGGATCTGTCTGTATCAGGACGTCAATAACCGAGAAACCATCCTTGTGTCTAAAACATCCTATCCTGACCCACACACTACAAACTAAACAATAAAAATGTGTAAAGAAAATATCTTCAACTTGAAACTGGCAAAAAGTGTTCAGAACTGATGCAAGAATAGTCTCAACAGAAATGTTCTCCAATGTAGAAGCCCTTGGTTCCAGAGGATGGATCCCTTCCCCTGGATTCTTAAGCAGAGTGAAACAGTTTCTTTTGCTAGCAGTTCCGTTGGTTCCTGATTTGCTTCAAAGGGTTCACGTTTAAACAGTCGCTTCTGGGACTGTCTTTCTTTAATGCAACTTTCTCCTTGATTCAAACAACAACCACCAATCTTTCATTGGTTCAGCCAACATGGCGTTTCTTTAACATTTCTGGGGCTTGCATACTGCATGGTGTACTCTTCTGCCAGGTTCCCATATGCAATGCCCACTGCCTGGTATACTCTCCTGCCAGGGATCTTTCTACAATGTCAACTGCCTGATGTACTCTCCTGCGAGGGCTCTTCTGCATTGTTAACTGCCTGGTATACTCCCCTGACAGGACTATATATATATATATATATATATATATATATATATATATATATATATATATATATATCTTTCAGTTGCTGTATCTTGCTTGCCAGTACTTCTCATGCCCTTTACAGTTTTCAGTGTTACCAACACTGTATGTATTGTTTTTGGTTTCATAAACAGGTATGTGCTAAGGTTGGTTTAAGAGTTGCCACACATGTAAACTCTAGGTATTCATAGTTCAATAGGGTTTGTACTTTGCCTTTTCTGCATTCAAACAATTCTTCAAACAATTCTTCAATGATATTAGATTCAGACTGCTGTTGGCGCAGGTGCCGGGTCACCCCCAGGTCTCCACTGGCTTCGGGCAGACTCACTGACTTTCTCCAGTTTACACTTCTGCAGTGGGCTGCTTTCAGCCGGTTTCCCAGGTGGAGGACATAGAAGTTCTGCTGCTTCCCTTGAGGTTGACTGGAGAACTCCGCCTTCTTGACTTGCTGAGCACTTAGGGTCTTTCGCGCAGCTCCGAACGTCTCCACAGCACTTCTGTCTATTGTACGGCGTCTCTCCCTCTAATGCGGCTGCCTACTCTGCCACATCGGTTTGTGATCTTTGCGTCTGTGAGCTCGGGGACTGGAGCCAAAATCTCCTCCTGCTCTGCCCCTGTGTTCCCAGCTCAAAGTGGGAGTAAGTCTCTCTTCTCTATGGTTCTTGCTGTTTTTAAACTTCCTGGTCCCAATTGGTTTATCAAACACTAGATCGTGTAGCTGGGTTCTTTGGTTGGGAAACCTGTATTATTCTCTTCTCCCACTTCCTTATGCCAGTACTGTTAGTCAATTCGGGGCAAGGAGAAAAGGGGGTTTCATTGTTACTTATGCATGAGAGTCTCTGTTTAATTGTGGAATGTGTTACAAAGTACTCTCTCCTTACATTATCACAGACACTAGAGGAGAGAGATGTTGGTTCTGGGTTGTTTTTATTATTCGAAATAGGGGGTGGGAGGCATAACTGTGTCGTAGCATTCACTGGAGGTGATTCAAACAAACTATTTTTTAGAGATCTGTATGGTTACATTTTAGGTGCAGCAGGGAGAACCTTGAGGCCACTCGGGGTTCAGAAAATGAAAGCACAAGACACGCACCCGCCGTTGCCAGCTGGTAGCCATGGCTGCAGTCCTCATGGGACAGAAGTCCCCAGCTTAACTTCAACCTTCTAAATCCAATTCAACTCCCAATGGGAAGTACTATGACCTATGTTGGTTGCTTTTGTAGATATATTTCAACATAGTACGTTTTACATCAAAAAGATGGTATTCCCTTAATAAAGAATGTGTATTGACCTCTGTCTGTCTGCTTGTCTACAGTCAGGTACCACAAGGCTGAGACAAAACAGGTGTTAACCAGATATTTTATATTGACAAAAATCAATTAGTACCACACTATTAACTTATAGTGTGGGATAACAATTCATCAAAATTATGTCGTCAAACAGTTCAGAAAAATGACAGTAATGTAGTTGAGCTGAAACCAGCCCTCACAACAAACCATAGAATATAAAGGGTAATGAAGCTTATCCACAAAGCAACTCATTCAAGAAAGAATTCATTAGTAGCTAAAAAACAACATTAGTAGGTTCATCCTATCTGGGCAGTATTATTCACTCTGCTCAGAGCTTCCTAAAGACACTCCTATAAACTCATGTATGCCAATGCGTTTCGGATTAATCAAAATCCATCTTCAGGGAAGGACATGTTTTAGTTTTGACAACTTTCAATTGCAATTCCTGAAATGAGTAAAGATACGCTCATTAGTCCTCTGAGGTAGCAGGGAGATTGATCAAGTGGCTCTCATGTAAGTTAAAGTGCACTAACCTCAATTACTGAGTAAGTGGGAAATACTGGCAATTACCTGCATGGTAAAAGTAAAACAACACAAATTGTAATTGTCCATTATAGGGCAAGAATCTCACTCTAAAGTGGCACACCTGTTGTTTAATCCACTTACCCGGTCGGTAGCCCAACTCCTCTTCCCGGGTAACGTGAAGGTGGCACGCTGTGATTTCCAGTGTAGGCGGCTAAAGGCAAGGAGAGATATGAAAGGTCATGTCTAGGGGTTATGCACCTTGGCTTTTAAATAAATGTAAAAAATCATCCGAATTTATAGTTAAGGAGGGCTCTGTCATGAGCCAGATGAGTGTAAATATAAGTAACTATGGTCGTGTATGGGTAAAACTAAACTCCGTATTAGCATACACTAACAATAGTGTAAGGCTGAATGCTTGCTCCCCGCATTGTTCCCCTGGACGAGTGTTCGTTCGTCTATAGAGGGACACGTGCGCTTCTGTAACTAATAGCCGTCTGTATATGAGCGGCGAAAATAGGACTCAGGGTCTCTCGCTAAAGAGGCTTACCTTAAAAGACCACGATACGCAGAGGAAAACCAGCAGCCCGTCACTAGGATGCGGTGCTCGTCTCTGACTTGTAATTAGGGTTGCCATGGAGTCGGCGCGCACGCGCGTCCCGGCGCCAACTTTGTGTGGGACATTACATCCCAGCTTCATATGTGCAGGACGTCAGTATTGACACTTGCTCACAGGGACCTAGCCCTTTTAAGGCACAGGTTCCGAAAGGGGCAAGTGCCTAAATGTTTAATGAAGACCCACAACAAGGGGGGCTAAAGTTAACAAAATTGCGACGTGCTCGCGCATCGGTTCTGCAGTATGACGTGCTTGCGCATCGGTACTGCAGTCCCGAAGGTAGCACAACGGTGTGCGCATGTCCTAGAGATTGCTTAATAAAATGTTACTCATCACATATGCTGCTTCTATAGGGGGAACAATTGTAAGTGATACTGATAGAAGAAATAGACATCTGTCTAGGTGAGTCCTTGTTCGTGCCTTAATCAAAGCAAGTGATTCAGTGATGGAAATGGTAATAATGGCACTTGTGGAAGATTAGAGGCGGGAGGAGAGGCACCAAAGCAGTATTCAACTGCGTGGTGCCCCTACCTCCCGCTAACAGTTTATGGGGACAATCTAGCCAAGGTGAAAAGCCAGGAGTCATATACCCTAGCTATAGAATTGGCTATTGAATAGGGATTGTTGCAGAACTTGAGGAAGATTAAAGATTAAAGGTTGAAGATTAAACGCCGGATGTGGGGCACCACCACAGTACTCCTGCCTCCTGCTACAATTAAGGTGACCACATGTCGAGCGTGGGGTCAAAAACTGGCAAACTGCCACCATCGTTCTCTCTAAGGGTCACCAGTTAGGTGGCATTGATCGAAGATCTGTTCCTAGTGTAAACCAGAGGTACATCAAAACTTATGGGTCTCGCTTAGACACCTGTACATAACCAACAGTTGAATTTCAATTTAATTAATCTCCCGGTGTCAGAGCAGTTCACAATCTACTCTATTAACAGGTATAGCGGATACTCCTATCACAAAACCTAATTAGACCTCTCAGTGCCAGGGCCGTTTACAATCTGGAACATCACAGTGGAGCATGACAGCTCAGTCATTTTTAGGTAGGTTACAATCAAATCAAGCTCAAATCAAATCAAGATAGCAGATATGTGTTTTTATTATTCCTCATGGGGTAGTCTGGATTTTAGGGGTTTGATGAGGAAGACTTTAGATCTCTACTAAAGGTAGTGCAGGGGTGGTTCCTTTTCACACTAGCATAGACCATGGATGTTTGGGGAGTTGGGCCTTGGTTATTAACCTGGGCTTGGTAAGGGGAATACCAAGTTCTATCTGGCAAATCACCCATACCTCCTTGAGGGTCACCCCACCCTCTGTGTTCCTCCTTCAAATAGCCACCCCTAGGGCTCGGATCAGGAAATGTCTGCCTTGCCCTGGCCATTTGAGGGGATGCGTTCCCCATGCAAGCAAGGATGACATTGCCAAATTAATCACAGTTCACTATCTTGCCAGACTTCACTGTAGACCTTCTTATTTCACAAAAACACAGTTCTTACGTATCAGGGGGGAGTCTTTTTCCCTGTCCTTTCTCCGGTTCACAAGTGTAACATCAAGTCTGGTTCGCCATCCTACCAGACTTGACTGTATATCTTAGTGTACCAGAACATTTCTCTTTTTTCAGCAATGGGTCCTCAACCCCTTATCTTCACTTTTCGCACTTGTCTCTTTCTCTCTTGTGTGGGTCCTACACCCCTCTGGTTTCTCTCGGGATCTTCCTGACTTGTTGTGTGACATCTCTCTCTTTTGTGTGGGTCCCAGAACCCTCTATGTTGTCTCAGGACCTCCCCGACTTGTTGTGGGCCCTAGCCGCTTGGTTGCATACTTCTTCAGATTTAAATGGGTCCCAGACCCCCGTGTGATGTTGATGCTGGGCTTCCCCAACTTCGTGTGGGTCCCAGACACTGGTGTGCCGCTCTGGCGGGGCTTCCCCGACTTCAGACCCCTCTCTCCGTATTGTCGCATGTTGTACCCAGTCCTGGTTCACTAACCTGATAGGCACTGTTTCTCATATGTCAGTTTCTTAGTTTTCCCCAAGTACTGGTATGAGGGAAATCGGGTTCTTCAGTCTTCCCCAACCTTCTTCTTTGTTCTCCCTTATCTCACCCACCCACCAGGGTAACCCGGGTACATTTTATGGTGTTACCGGCTTGCTCGGTTGGCTTTGGGGAACTGCGTCTTCCTGCTGCGGACTTCCGCATGCCTTCCAGCAGTCTCTGCCTATCTTTGCAGCATTTTCAGGTCTGGTCCCTCTCAGTGTGTGCTTCTTGTTCCAACTCCCAGTCTCTGCTGGACCTCTGTTTCTCCAACCTGGGCAACGGGGAACACAGCATGTGTTCGGCGAGGCTCCGTCAGCCTTTCCTGTTGTCTGCGCGCGCCTCAAGCTGGCTCTTGGTTCCTCCAGGAAGGATCGGACAAAGTACACAGTCCTTCCTCCCTTTTTATGTTTGGCTCTGGTTGACTGTACCGCGTATGTTGGTTTCATAGTGGTCTTGTGTCTCCTTGCCAGTTCTTCTTCATGTCAGAGGTTGTATGAACTCCATCTGGGTAGCCCTCACTCTTCCTCGTCCCAGTATGGTCTATATGGTTGGGGTCTTGTACCCTACAGAAATGCACAGATGGGTGGCGAACCACAAAAGATTGAGTGGGGTGAGAGGAAAGAGGGGACAAAGATGGGGGCATATCGCGTTCGCGTTCTTCAAGGCAGTCGTCACTGGTCCCATAGAGGGGCTCACTCCCCATGAGATCCAGCCGCTGAGTACCACCCGGGACTCACTCAGGTAGCGGCATCACTTCCCTGGCTTCATGGGAAGGGGCTCCCTCAATGCGAGCAGTGACAATGCCCTGGGATTTGTCACTCAAGAGAAGGCCTGTTTTCTGGCTCTGTCCTTCTTGCACCTTTTAGATTCTGCTCGAGTAATGCTGTGGCTTCTGATGGTCTTCTGGAGATCTCCAGAGAGGGTGGGCTATTTAACCACTCAGGATGCTATTCAGCCGCTCAGGATGCTATTTAACCACTCAGGATGCTATTCAACCGCTCAGGATGGTATTCAACCGCTCAGGATGCTATTCAACCGCTCAGGATGCTATTTAACCGCTCAGGATGCTGTTCAACACTCAGGATGCTATTCAACCGCTCAGGATGCTATTCAACCGCTCAGGATGCTATCCAGCCGCTCAGGATGCTATTTAACCACTCAGGATGCTATTCAACCGCTCAGGATGCTATTCAACCGCTCAGGATGCTATTCAACCGCTCAGGATGCTATTCAACCTCTCAGGATGCTATTCAACCTCTCAGGATGGGTATCTGTCAGAGCCTTGGGTTTATTGAGAGATGTTTTAAATGTGACATACTCATGGAGGGGGATTGGGGGGGGGGGGTAACAAGTGTTTTCCTGCGGGTTGGGTTGATGTTTAGTTTATTTTATTTCTCATATAGCGCAGCACGCCGGTAGGCCTCAGCGAGCATACAGAACAAAAAACAATAATACAAACATAACGTGAAAATACATAACAACATGATCAGTCAATATAAATAAAGAGCAGAGGGAAAAAGAATGTACCGATCTTGCAGAGTCATACAAAAAAATCAATTTGTAATAGTTCCTAACTTAGTATGAGGGGACATATTCTGCAAGTTAATATTTTTATTCAAAAAGAAGGGTAAACTGCTTGTGGTCATATTTCTTCTGTCCTGTCATAGGATGGGCAGATTTCATTTGGGCCACAGATGTTGCCAGGACTCCGGCATAGATAGTATTATTCATTTATTTTATTTTATTGGTTTTTATAACGCCCCCAATACCATATCTGAGTTCGGTTTCTAAGATTGGATCCGGGATTCAAAGGTCTGTTGCTCTGCGTGGTCTTGCTTCCAACACCAGCGCAGTGTCCCTGGGCTATCCTTCATTGCCATCTAAGTGAGAAAGCACCAGGGCTAGGACGATGGTTTAGAAGTCTGTGGCGAGGATGGGGGAGGGGCTTGAATTTGAGAAGGAGAGATGTATGGTAACTGGCTGTTTGGATTTTCTGTTTTTCTTCGTCAGGTGGGTCTTCCAGGAAAAGTCACCATTGATAATGAAGGCTGGGGATAATGCATTGCATGCCAGCTGCAAAGAAGAGCCATCAAGTTTCATTTACGTCAACCAAGTTTTGGATTTGAGGATATTTGTTAGCGCCCGTGAGGAAATCTCTTTGTGGGGTTCAGTTCCAAGTAGGTTCTTAACATCCATGTTTGAAGGAGTCAGGGGCTCTGCTTTAGTTTCTGGACATCAAGGAGAACCTTGGAATGACCTTTAGGTAGACCTGGCTATCGTCGACATAATGGTGGACTTTAATGTCTCGGTTAGCAAAGAGTTCCCTCCAAGTTTTAACTTAGTAGTTGTAGATGGGTAGAACGGTCCCTGTGGCACTGTGCACATTACAGCGCGGCACTGAGATCTGTCGGTGCCCATCTTGACAAGGTGTGTCAGAGTGCGAGGTAGGAAGCAAACTGTAATCGAACTCAGTCCGAGTCATCGATCCCCATGCGGGTAAGTATTGTGACAAAGCTCCCATATCCTGACAAAATAAAATGGTGAGTTACCTAAAAACCGGAAATAGATTGATGTTATCGCTCTACAATTTAACAGTTCCAAGTGTGGCCTCCATAACTGGAGCTTAGCTGACAAAATCCAGGATGGCTAACTCCGTATACTCCCCGTCATGTGATAGGGACCAGAATGCAGAGCATGATGGGAATAGGGGCATGTCTCAAATGAAGAGGTAGGTACATTTCCTACTAATGAGGGCACAAAGGATGGGGTCATCACCTGCAAGTTTGCTGAAAGTCATTAAGCCATCAGCTGTAGCAGGAGGAGAAAGCTTCCACCCTCTGTGCAGGGAGGGTAATGTAGAAGGGTGGGGTCTAAGAAGAGCAAGTTTGCTGGAAGACATTAAGCCATCAGCTGTAGCAGGAGGAGAAAGCTTCCACCCGCTGTGCAGGGAGGGTGATGTAGAATGGTGGGGTCTAAGAAGAGCAAGTTTGCTGGAAGACATTAAGCCATCAGCTGTAGCAGGAGGGGAAAGCTTCCACCCTCTGTGCAGGGAGGGTAATGTAGAAGGGTGGGGTCTAAGAAGAGCAAGTTTGCTGGAAGACATTAAGCCATCAGCTGTAGCTGGAGGAGAAAGTTTCTACCCGCTGTGCAGGCAGGGTAATGTAGAGGATGGGGTCTAAGAAGAGCAAGTTTGCTGGAAGGCATTAAGCCATCAGCTGTAGCTGGAGGAGAAAGCTTCCACCCTCTGTGCAGGGAGGGTAATGTAGAAGGGTGGGGTCTAAGAAGAGCAAGTTTGCTGGAAGACATTAAGCCATCAGCTGTAGCTGGAGGAGAAAGCTTCCACCCGCTGTGCGGGGAGGGTGATGTAGAAGGGTGGGGTCTAAGAAGAGCAAGTTTGCTGGAAGACATTAAGCCATCACCTGTAGCAGGAAGAGAGAAAGCTTCCACCCTCTGTGCAGGGAGGGTGATGTAGAAGGGTGGGGTCTAAGAAGAACAAGTTTGCTGGAAGACATTAAGCCATCACATGTAGCAGGAGGAGAAAGCTTCCACCCGCTGTGCAGGGAGGGTAATGTAGAAGGGTGGGGTCTAAAAAGAGCAAGTTTGCTGGGAGACATTAAGCCATCACCTGTAGCAGGAAGAGAGAAAGCTTCCACCCTCTGTGCAGGGAGGGTGATGTAGAAGGGTGGGGTCTAAGAAGAGCAAGTTTGCTGGAAGACATTAAGCCATCACATGTAGCAGGAGGAGAAAGCTTCCACCTGCTGTGCAGGGAGGGTAATGCAGAAGGGTGGGGTCTAAGAAGAGCAAGTTTGCTGGAAGACATTAAGCCATCACATGTAGCAGGAGGAGAAAGCTTCCACCTGCTGTGCAGGGAGGGTAATGTAGAAGGGTGGGGTCTAAGAAGAGCAAGTTTGCTGGAAGACATTAAGCCATCACATGTAGCAGGAGGAGAAAGCTTCCACCTGCTGTGCAGGGAGGGTGATGTAGAAGGGTGGGGTCTAAGAAGAGCAAGTTTGCTGGAAGACATTAAGCCATCAGCTGTAGCAGGAGGAGAAAGCTTCCACCTTCTGTGCAGGGAGGGTGATGTAGAAGGGTGGGGTCTAAGAAGAGCACGTTTGCTGGAAGACATGAAGCCATCAGCTGTAGCCGGAGGAGAAAGCTTCCACCTGCTGTGCAGGGAGGGTAATGTAGAAGGGTGGGGTCTAAGAAGAGCAAGTTTGCTGGAAGACATTAAGCCATCACCTGTAGCAGGAAGAGAGAAAGCTTCCACCCTCTGTGCAGGGAGGGTAATGTAGAAGGGTGGGGTCTAAGAAGAGCAAGTTTGCTGGAAGATATTAAGCCATCAGCTGTAGCTGGAGGAGAAAGCTTCCACCCGCTGTGCACGGAGGGTAATGTAGAAGGGTGGGGTCTAAGAAAAGCAAGTTTGCTGGAAGACATTAAGCCATCACAAGTAGCAGGAGGAGAAAGCTTCCACCTGCTGTGCAGGGAGGGTAATGTAGAAGGGTGGGGTCTAAGAAGAGCAAGTTTGCTGGAAGACATTAAGCCATCAGCTGTAGCTGGAGGAGAAAGCTTCCACCCGCTGTGCGGGGAGGGTAATGTAGAAGGGTGGGGTCTAAGAAGAGCAAGTTTGCTGGAAGACATTAAGCCATCAGCTGTAGCAGGAGGAGAAAGCTTCCACCCTCTGTGCGGGGAGGGTAATGTAGAAGGGTGGGGTCTAAGAAGAGCAAGTTTGCTGGAAGACATTAAGCCATCAGCTGTAGCAGGAGGAGAAAGCTTCCACCCGCTGTGCGGGGAGGGTAATGTAGAAAGGTGGGGTCTAAGAAGAGCAAGTTTGCTGGAAGACATTAAGCCATCACATGTAGCAGGTAGAGAGAAAGCTTCTACCCGCTGTGCGGGGAGGGTGATGTAGAATGGTGGGGTCTAAGAAGAGCAAGTTTGCTGGAAGACATTAAGCCATCAGCTGTAGCAGGAGGGGAAAGCTTCCACCCTCTGTGCAGGGAAGGTAATGTAGAAGGGTGGGGTCTAAGAAGAGCAAGTTTGCTGGAAGACATTAAGCCATCAGCTGTAGCTGGAGGAGAAAGCTTCCACCCGCTGTGCGGGGAGGGTGATGTAGAAGGGTGGGGTCTAAGAAGAAGAAGTTTGCTGGAAGACATTAAGCCATCACCTGTAGCAGGAAGAGAGAAAGCTTCCACCCTCTGTGCAGGGAGGGTGATGTAGAAGGGTGGGGTCTAAGAAGAGCAAGTTTGCTGGAAGACATTAAGCCATCACATGTAGCAGGAGGAGAAAGCTTCCACCCGCTGTGCAGGGAGGGTAATGTAGAAGGGTGGGGTCTAAGAAGAGCAAGTTTGCTGGGAGACATTAAGCCATCACCTGTAGCAGGAAGAGAGAAAGCTTCCACCCTCTGTGCAGGGAGGGTGATGTAGAAGGGTGGGGTCTAAGAAGAGCAAGTTTGCTGGAAGACATTAAGCCATCACATGTAGCAGGAGGAGAAAGCTTCCATCTGCTGTGCAGGGAGGGTAATGCAGAAGGGTGGGGTCTAAGAAGAGCAAGTTTGCTGGAAGACATTAAGCCATCACATGTAGCAGGAGGAGAAAGCTTCCACCTGCTGTGCAGGGAGGGTAATGTAGAAGGGTGGGGTCTAAGAAGAGCAAGTTTGCTGGAAGACATTAAGCCATCACATGTAGCAGGAGGAGAAAGCTTTCACCTGCTGTGCAGGGAGGGTGATGTAGAAGGGTGGGGTCTAAGAAGAGCAAGTTTGCTGGAAGACATTAAGCCATCAGCTGTAGCAGGAGGAGAAAGCTTCCACCTTCTGTGCAGGGAGGGTGATGTAGAAGGGTGGGGTCTAAGAAGAGCAAGTTTGCTGGAAGACATTAAGCCATCAGCTGTAGCCGGAGGAGAAAGCTTCCACCTGCTGTGCAGGGAGGGTAATGTAGAAGGGTGGGGTCTAAGAAGAGCAAGTTTGCTGGAAGACATTAAGCCATCACCTGTAGCAGGAAGAGAGAAAGCTTCCACCCTCTGTGCAGGGAGGGTAATGTAGAAGGGTGGGGTCTAAGAAGAGCAAGTTTGCTGGAAGACATTAAGCCATCAGCTGTAGCTGGAGGAGTAAGCTTCCACCCGCTGTGCACGGAGGGTAATGTAGAAGGGTGGGGTCTAAGAAAAGCAAGTTTGCTGGAAGACATTAAGCCATCACAAGTAGCAGGAGGAGAAAGCTTCCACCTGCTGTGCAGGGAGGGTAATGTAGAAGGGTGGGGTCTAAGAAGAGCAAGTTTGCTGGAAGACATTAAGCCATCAGCTGTAGCTGGAGGAGAAAGCTTCCACCCGGTGTGCGGGGAGGGTAATGTAGAAGGGTGGGGTCTAAAAAGAGCAAGTTTGCTGGAAGACATTAAGCCATCAGCTGTAGCAGGAGGAGAAAGCTTCCACCCTCTGTGCGGGGAGGGTAATGTAGAAGGGTGGGGTCTAAGAAGAGCAAGTTTGCTGGAAGACATTAAGCCATCAGCTGTAGCAGGAGGAGAAAGCTTCCACCCGCTGTGCGGGGAGGGTAATGTAGAAGGGTGGGGTCTAAGAAGAGCAAGTTTGCTGGAAGACATTAAGCCATCACATGTAGCAGGTAGAGAGAAAGCTTCTACCCGCTGTGCGGGGAGGGTAATGTAGAAGGGTGGGGTCTAAGAAGAGCAAGTTTGCTGGAAGACATTAAGCCATCAGCTGTAGCCGGAGGAGAAAGCTTCCACCTGCTGTGCAGGGAGGGTAATGTAGAAGGGTGGGGTCCAAGAAGAGCAAGTTTGCTGGAAGACATTAAGCCATCACCTGTAGCAGGTAGAGAAAAAGCTTCTACCCGCTGTGCAGGGAGGGTGATGTAGAAGGGTGGGGCCTAAGAAGAGCAAGTTTGCTGGAAGACATTAAGCCATCACCTGTAGCAGGTAGAGAGAAAGCTTCTACCCGCTGTGCAGGGATGGTGATGTAGAAGTGTGGGGTCTAAGAAGAGCAAGTTTGCTGGAAGACATTAAGCCATCACCTGTAGCAGGAAGAGAGAAAGCTTCCACCCGCTGTGCAGGGAGGGTAATGTAGAAGGGTGGGGTCTAAGAAGAGCAAGTTTGCTGGAAGACATTAAGCCATCACCTGTAGCAGGAAGAGAGAAAGCTTCCACCCTCTGTGCAGGGAGGGTAATGTAGAAGGGTGGGGTCTAAGAAGAGCAAGTTTGCTGGAAGACATTAAGCCATCAGCTGTAGCCGGAGGAGAAAGCTTCCACCTGCTGTGCACGGAGGGTAATGCAGAAGGGTGGGGTCTAAGAAGAGCAAGTTTGCTGGAAGACATTAAGCCATCAGTTGTAGCAGGAGGAGAGAAAGCTTCTACCCGCTGTGCAGGGAGGGTGATGTAGAAGGGTGGGGTCTAAGAAGAGCAAGTTTGCTGGAAGACATTAAGCCATCACCTGTAGCAGGAAGAGAGAAAGCTTCCACCCGCTGTGCAGGGAGGGTAATGTAGATGGGTGGGGTCTAAGAAGAGCAAGTTTGCTGGAAGACATTAAGCCATCAGCTGTAGCAGGAGGAGAAAGCTTCTACCCACTGTGCAGGGAGGGTAATGTAGAAGGGTGGGGTCTAAGAAGAGCAAGTTTGCTGGAAGACATTAAGCCATCAGCTGTAGCAGGAGGAGAAAGCTTTCACCCGCTGTGCAGGGAGGGTAATGTAGAAGGGTGGGGCCTAAGAAGAGCAAGTTTGCTGGAAGACATTAAGCCATCACATGTAGCAGGTAGAGAGAAAGCTTCTACCCGCTGTGCAGGGATGGTGATGTAGAAGTGTGAGGTCTAAGAAGAGCAAGTTTGCTGGAAGACATTAAGCCATCACCTGTAGCAGGAAGAGAGAAAGCTTCCACCCGCTGTGCAGGGAGGGTAATGTAGAAGGGTGGGGTCTAAGAAGAGCAAGTTTGCTGGAAGACATTAAGCCATCAGCTGTAGCAGGAGGAGAAAGCTTCCACCCTCTGTGCAGGGAGGGTGATGTAGAAGGGTGGGGTCTAAGAAGAGCAAGTTTGCTGGAAGACATTAAGCCATCAGCTGTAGCCGGAGCAGAAAGCTTCCACCCGCTGTGCAGGGAGGGTAATGTAGAGGATGGGGTCTAAGAAGAGCAAGTTTGCTGGAAGACATTAAGCCATCAGCTGTAGCCGGAGGAGAAAGCTTCCACCCGCTGTGCAGGGAGGGTAATGTAGAAGGGTGGGGTCTAAGAAGAGCAAGTTTGCTGGAAGACATTAAGCCATCACCTGTAGCAGGAAGAGAGAAAGCTTCCACCCTCTGTGCAGGGAGGGTAATGTAGAAGGGTGGGGTCTAAGAAGAGCAAGTTTGCTGGAAGACATTAAGCCATCAGCTGTAGCCGGAGGAGAAAGCTTCCACCTGCTGTGCACGGAGGGTAATGCAGAAGGGTGGGGTCTAAGAAGAGCAAGTTTGCTGGAAGACATTAAGCCATCAGTTGTAGCAGGAGGAGAGAAAGCTTCTACCCGCTGTGCAGGGAGGGTGATGTAGAAGGGTGGGGTCTAAGAAGAGCAAGTTTGCTGGAAGACATTAAGCCATCACCTGTAGCAGGAAGAGAGAAAGCTTCCATCCGCTGTGCAGGGAGGGTAATGTAGATGGGTGGGGTCTAAGAAGAGCAAGTTTGCTGGAAGACATTAAGCCATCAGCTGTAGCAGGAGGAGAAAGCTTCTACCCGCTGTGCAGGGAGGGTAATGTAGAAGGGTGGGGTCTAAGAAGAGCAAGTTTGCTGGAAGACATTAAGCCATCAGCTGTAGCAGGAGGAGAAAGCTTTCACCCGCTGTGCAGGGAGGGTAATGTAGAAGGGTGGGGTCTAAGAAGAGCAAGTTTGCTGGAAGACATTAAGCCATCACATGTAGCAGGTAGAGAGAAAGCTTCTACCCGCTGTGCAGGGAGGGTGATGTAGAAGGGTGGGGTCTAAGAAGAGCAAGTTTGCTGGAAGACATTAAGCCATCAGCTGTAGCCGGAGGAGAAAGCTTCCACCCGCTGTGCAGGGAGGGTGACGTAGAAAGCCTCTGGCACCTAGTAACTGGCTGGTTTATGGAGAGGCTGATGCTAGAAAAAACAGCTAGAACCTGAGGGGCACAGAGAACTGTAAAAGGTGCTTGAAAGCTTCCCACCCAACCGATCTCACCGCAACACCTCACAGACCCAAACTAACCCCAACACCCCACCAAACTAACCTCACCCAACAACACACCTCATCAGCCCACCCCCATAACTGACTGCAAAACATCACCCATGTATGAAACCTCACCCCAACGCTTCGGACCACTGCCAAAAATCACCCCACATCTCACCACCCCCAACCATTGTCACCACCTCACCTTACCTCATATGGCCACTGTCATATAGGTGACAGGGATCAAAAGACCAGACACATTTGAGAACTTCAATTGAATATGACTGGGTATTTTTTCAGTTCAGGAGCCAACTAATAAACTGGGGAGGAATGGCATGAAACTGACAAGTGTCTAGATATTCTTGTGGTCTCTAACTAAAGATCAGCAAAACATTAAAGTTCACAATGTTTTTCAGGGCTCGGGTGGAACCAGGGATACCTCTCCTGGGAGGTGGATGGATATGGTTCACAAAAAAAAAAGTCTTAACACAAAGTGTCTGCTTTTTCCCCACTGTCCAAGACTTGCCTTTCTCGGGGAGGCTTTGGTGTCTTATGCACATTGGTTTGAGGGGGACATCACCCCTTTCCTGCTCCTCCTTCTCCTAGCAATCTGCATTTTTGTGCTATCATTGGGGATCCCACAGAGTGTGGTGTGTGGATCAAGGGAGCTAGCCAGGGGCGGCGAATTTTGGGTCGATCTCTCACCACTCTTCTGATCACCTTATTCGCCTCTTTGGGCCTCTCTATCACCACTCTCCTGGTCACTTTGGTCTTTATTATTTCTCACAGGTCGTTATACTTCTCTGTTCTGTCAGGATTACTCTGTCTCCCAGCTCCTGCTCTTCAACCTCTTTACAACCCACACAATATTGCCAATCTCAAGGCTGTTTCTCAATGTCTCTCCAAGTCTTTCCCAATGCTCAGCCCTTCTCGGGTGTTGGACGTTCAGGTTTTTCATCACTTCCACTTCGCTCACGCTCCATGCTCTTTTTAAACCCATGAATTCCATCTCCGGTTCTAGATGTCTTTCAGACTTCTCAATGACCCTTTAAGGTTCCTTTCTGAAACGTCCATGCTCCTCTCAACTTCTCAGCATCCTTCTGACCTTACAGCACCACTCTCAGGCTCCAAGGTTTGGCAAACATGTCTCTGCGCCTGTCTGTTTCTAGATATTTCAGATGTTACAGCATTGACATAGGCTGTAAACACTTTGTCAGACTTCTCAGCGCTCTTCTTAGGTTCTAGGTATCCTACAGACTTCTCAGTACCACTCCCAGTCTCCAGTTTTTGAGAAAAACCTTTCAATGCCTCTCTCATTTTCTAGGCATATTTCAGACTTCACTTCACTGGCTTAGGCTCTAAGCACCTTTGTCAGATTTCTCAATGCCCCTCTCCGGTTCTTGGTTACTTTTCATCTTATTGGCTCACTCCGAGGCTCTAGGTGCTTTCTAAAACCTTGAACACCTCTCAATTATCATTGAGACTTCCCAGTACCTCTCTCAGGTACTTGCAGCGTCTCCAGAACCCATGAGGATCTTTGAGGATTCTCAACACTTTTAAGGTTCTCAATACCCTTCTGGTTATAGGTGCATTCAGGGTTCTCAGCACTCCACTGATTCTTGGTGTTTCTAATAGGTTCTTCCAGCACCCCCAACACGGCATCCAGGTATTGGAATTTCATAGGCAGTCTCCATCCACCTTTCTCTACAGCAGCACAATGCTTCTGCCTCCTGCTCCAAATGACTCCCTGCCTTGCAGCAATCTTGTCCTTTGAATACCCTTCCTTTTGAGCCCAGATTGTATACGGCTAGCCCCTTTCTTTTTGTGTGGATTGACTTCTCTCTGCGAGTTTTGCCCTCACCCCTTTACTCATGCTCTGCTTTCAGACCCTGTCAAATGGGAGGGGCTGGTCAGGTGATAGCAACCTGGTCGGCCATCTTGGAATTGGTCTGTTACTCTTTGTTTTAGGAAGTCACCACATTGAGCCGCTACATCTTGGAGTGAGACCGTCGATGAATCCTTTGTTTGTTGCTAACTCACCATTTTCTTTCCTGGTTTGTTTGTTTATTTTATTTGTATAGTGCTTCAAACCCGAGGGTAGAAGGGCGCTTAAGAATACGGTTACAGCGTTGAGAAGTATCTTTGTGTTGCATACTTCGTACATACTTATAATACATACATGTACATACAGTTATCAATATCCAATACACATACGATACATACAATATACAATTTACAGTATAAATACAATCCATAATCGAGTTGCCGCACAGGGGGTGTAAAGTCTGGTGTTAGTGGGGCTACTTTTTGTTTAGGAGCCAGCTGATGATCTGCTTCCTGAAGATCTGGAAGGACTTGATTGTTTTGATGTTTAGATGTAGGGTGTTCCAGAGTTGGGGGGCAAGTACTGAGAAGCTTGCCCCTCCAGCTCTTCTTAGGTGGAATCTGGGCACTGTCAAGCATAGAGTGTTGGAGGATCTGGTGGATCTGATAGCAGGTTTCATGGTGAATTAGTTAGCTAGATATGGTGGTGCTAGATGATTGAGGGACTTGTACGTGAGGCAGATGGTTTTTAAGTCAATTTTTTGGCACATGGATAGCCATTTGCAGGCTTTCCTAGTAGCGGAGATATGCTCTCGTCTGGAAATATTGAGGGCTGCGCGCAGAGCGTTATTTTGTATTACCTTCAGCTTGTTAAGTACGGATTGGTTAGCACCTAGGTACAGGCTGTTGCAGTAATCCAGTTTGGATTGTATGAGGGCACTGGCAAGGGTGAAGCAGCTGTCAGGTGATAGGAATGGTCTGCTGGCCCTAATGAGCTTGCCGGTGTAGGCAGCGGCTGAGGCGGTCATATTGGTGTGTTTGGAGAGGTTGGTATTGGCATCTAGATAGAAGCCAAGGGTTTTCACGCTTTTGCCAATGGGGATAGTGTGAACATCGATTGTGATGTTATTGTAACTAGGATTGAGTTTAGTTAGGGTTTTGGGGGAGCCGACGATGATGAGCCCTGTCTTCTCATCATTCAGGCAGAGGCCATGCGAGGCCATCCATGCCTGAATGATGGAGAATATTTTGTTGATCCGGGTGACGTCTGCTTGGTAATTGCCTGTGATGGTGAGGAGTATCTGGGTGTCATGTGCGTAATTTGTGTAGGTAACACCCAGACGGTCCAGTTTGTCGAATAGAGGCTTTGTAAATATATTGTACAAAGTGGGGGATACACAGGATCCTTGTGGGACCCCATATGTGATGGGGATGGGGTCTGCTGCAGCTGTTGTTGAGAAAACCTGCATGGTTCTGTTTGCCAGGAAGGATTGTATCCATGTGATGGCAGAGGAGGAGAAGTGGGCTGCGGTGGCTAGGTGACTACAAAGGATTTAATTGCTGACCAGGTCAAAGGCTGCTGAGAGGTCTAGTAGGAGTAGAATTGCCTTTGTCTTTAATTTCATCAATCTGGCTTTTCAGATCAACTAGGGCAGTTTCTGTTCTGTGTTGAGGTCTGAAGCCAGATTGATATATTCCTAGCAATTGGTTGGATTCCAGGTATTCCTGAATTTGGATGTAGGCAACTTTGTCCAGGATTTTTAGTAGGAAGGGTACTGTGATGATGGGCCTGTAGTTGGTGGGTAGGGCTGGGTCGAGGGATTGTTATTTTAGGAGTGGGAGAACCTATGATTGTTTTAGGTTGCTAGGGATCGAGTTATTGGTGAAGGATAGGTTGATGAGTTTGGTGATGAAGGGGGAGAGCTCTCTGGTTGCATCTTTTATGATCTGTGCAGGGCAGCTGTCTCCTTTGCAGTGTGAGGGTTTCAAGGAGGTGATGATTTTTTGAACTTCTGGGATAGTGACTTTCTTGAACGAGAAGCCAGAGCTAGTATTGTTGGGCGTGGGAAGGCTAGTGTTGGTGACCTTGTTATTGGAGAGTTGTTGGTGTTTGTCCTCAATTTTTGTTTGGAGTCCTGAAATGTTATAGTTGAGGGTGTTTTGGATGCTGGTGCACCGGGATTTGTCTTTCATGCAGGTGTCTGGAGGTGAAATAGGGTTTTCTAGTTCCTTCAGAATTTTAAATAATTATTTGGTGGATGATCCTGCCTGAACAATCCTGGTGTTGTATACATCTTTTTTGTGCGGATTATCTCGCTTTTGTAAAGTGAAGATACGTTTGTGAGGTTGGATTTGTTTTCCGCGGTGGGTTTGGTCTTCCAAGTGTGTCGTGCCTTAGCTTTCTCTTTTCTGAGTGATTTGAGCTCAGGGCTGTACGTACCACGAGTTCAGGTGAGCTTTAGGTTTGTCTTTGCGTATTTTCAGGGGGCAACAGTATCCATTGCCCTGGCCATGGAATCATTGAAGGTGTCGATCAGCAGGTTTAAGTCAGCGTTGGTTAGGAGAGCATTGAGGGTAGGTAGGACCAGTGGTAGTAGGGCTTCAGCAGTGATGTTGCGTTTATTCCTGGTGGGATAGGCTGGTGCCAGGGGGTGTTTATTGGGCAGTACCTGGTTGGTGTTGACCTCAAGAGGGATCATGTGATTATCGGTCCATGCCAGAGGTTGGGGGTCTTTGTAAGTTGTATTGCAATTGTAGGTTATTACCCAATCAAGGGTTCTGCCTTTTTGTTGGGTGGGGAGTACAATGAGTTGAGTGAAATCATGTTCAGTTAGGACATTGGCTAGGGATGCAGCATGTGCATCGTTCGGGTCATGGTAGCCGAGGTTGAAGTCCCCAAGGATCATGATTTGTGCTGACGGTTTGGAATTTTCGGTGATGAGGGATGTGATGTCTTCTTCAAAGGCCCCAGGGAGGCCTGGGGTTCTATATATGAGGTGGAGGGTGATCGTGGTTGTAGGGGAGGTTTGCAGTTTGGCTGTTAGCATCTCGCCAGATGTGAGTGACTGGGGTTATGTTATGGGTGCTTGGTCGCACCGAGGCACTTGAGCTTGCCAGCATTTACAAGTCAGTATCCTTGCTTATTCCTAAGATATAGGGCCTCATTACACGGTAGGCGGTGAGCCATGGCGCTATTAGCGCCATGGCTCATGCCGGTAAAATACCGGCACCGCCTTGGCGGATAGGGGATTTACCGCCCCTTTCCAAGGTTGGAGGGGCGGTAAATCCCCTTTCTGCCATTGCCCTTCCCCATTCCCATTTCTGCCCCATAGGGCTCTATGGAAAAGGGGAAGGCGCTAATTACGCCACCGCAATTTTGCGGTGCCGAAATTAGCTCCGAGGTCCCTTAGCGGGTTGGATTTTAACGCCTGCAAGAAGCAGGCGTTATATCCTCCAACCCGCAAAGGGACCTCGTAGTACGGCGGTAAGGGTTAACGGTCACCGTTGCCATTAACGGTGACCGTTAACCCTTACCGCCTTCCGTGTAATGAGGCCCATAGTGCTCTTTCTCCACCCCTGGGCATATGAAATGATTAATGCCAGCTTTGGGGGCAATCCATGTTCATCCCCTCTTCCTTACAATAGGGCACATTGGAAAAGGGTCTTAATGGCCAAACGTCTATTGCCCCTGCTGGTGGAAGCCTGGCCCTATTGTAAGACTGGTTCTGCCACTTGGTGTGGACTTTGTCCTTCCGGTGTTACTTTGGCCGTGACATTGTTTAGATGTTTGCTTCAGAGGGAATGCAGTCCTTCCTGGTGCTGGTACCAGTGTAGGGCAGCAGGAGACGCGTCGTGAGGGCCCATTGTGTGGTTGGCGTGGAGTGGACGCTGGTGTGGTAATAGCATGGAGGCGTGGCCCACGAAGAAGGGGCAGCCGCAGAGGTTTAGGAGCTGTGAAGCCTTCCTGAAAGAAAGAAAGTATGAGCCCACACCTTGCAGACAGGTAGGTTTGCAGACGTGGCATGATTTGTTAAAGGTGTGAGAGAGCAGCCCCCCCCACACCTCCACCCCCAGTGAAAGAGGGCAACCTAGGAGTGCTGGGAAGAGCATCCGCACTGGGTCCTTCAGTTCATTAGAGGAATGCGGCAGAGGGAAATGAAAAACAAAGTTTCATCACCTCTATTGTAAGTGATGTGCCATTATATCATGTTGTTTTTTGGAATACCCAGGCTCTGACCCAATCACCATAATTTCGTGAGGTCTATACCACAGCTTTTTATACTTTATAAAAGTCACTCCCCCACCTTACTTTATGTTCCACTGAAGCCCTCATTCTCACCTTCAACCACCAGGACTATGATGCCAGCCTCTATCTTCACCTACTCTCAACTCTTCCTCTTTTCTCTCTGCTCGGCGAGGTTCTCAACTTTGCCACTCGTATCCTCTACAATCTGCCCCAACTACTCTCCCACCCCCAAATACTGCCTCCATGTTGGCTGGCTATAATGCCCCCATTTTGGTTGGCTATACTGCCTCCATATTGGTTGGCTACACTGCCTCCATGTTGATTGGCTATACTACCTCCATGTTGGCTGGCGATACTGCCTCCATGCTGGTTCGCTATACTGGCTTCATGTTGATTGGCTAAACTGCCTCCATGTTGGCTGGCTATACTTCCTCCATGTTGGCTGGCTAAACTGCCTCCATGTTGGCTGGCTATACTGCCTCCATGTTGGTTGGCTATGCTGCCTCCATGTTGATTGGCTGTACTGCCTGCCTCCATGTTGACTGGCTATACTGCCTCCATGTTGGCTGGCTATACTGCCTCCATGTTGGCTGGTTATACTGCCTGCTTCCATGTTGGTTGGCTATATTGCCTCCATGTTGGTTGGCTATACTGCCTGCCCCCATGTTTGTTGGCTATACTGCCACCAGGTTGGTTGGCTCTCCCTGCAAAATTAATGTCTCTTTAACCTCCTAATGCTTGTGTTTAAATCCCCCTTCCTAGGAAACGCTATTGCTCACCACACTCCCCCTATGCACCATCCGCTCTTTTTCACTGTTGAATCTCTCCAGTCGCCAAACCTCTCTGTGCCCCTTCTCCCTTCTGGCCCTTGAACTATCTTTCCTCTACATGGTAACAACTCTCTATTAGCCACACGTTCACTTGCCAGGCAAGATAGTCTCTATGTCAATTTTAACATTGGCAACTGCACTATCCCAGTCCTATCTTCTGTGAAAACGCTAGGGGTCTACATTGATGCAACCCTGTCTATGGACAAACAAGTCAATGCCATTGTCTCTGCATCTGCACTTAGCACCAAATTCATCAACGCCATCAAACCATTCCTCACCAAAGAAAATTGCTTATCAATAGCAAAGCTACCATAGGCGCTAAACTTGACTATTGTAACGCACTCCTAGCCGGCACCTCTGAAAAAAACCTAAACCAACTTCAGGCCACTCAAAATAACGCTCTGAGAGCAGCCTTAAACATCTGCAAAAGGGACCACATCTCACATGCAAGACAACCTGCTCATTGGCTCCCTGGCAAAGAACGTATCACCTTCAAGGTTCTGACCACTACCCACAGATGCATGCATCACACTGAGCCGTCATATCTCTCAGACACTATTCACAGAGCGGCCTCATCCAGACCTACCAGACTCTGCTACACCAACCAACTCACTGTACCACGTATCAATAAGACTACAGCGGGAGGTCAGGGTTTCCCCTACATAGCACCCAGACTCTGGAACAATCTCCCCCATGCTCTAAGAGCAGAATGCTCCCTTACAGCATTTAGAAAAAAACTCAAAGCCTCTCTCTTCAACTAAACCTCCTCTACCTACAGCCAAACATGCACACATTGCTAATGTTTTTATTGTCTAAACCTGTATGCTTCTATGATGGAACGAAGTATCGCTTTTTTTTTTTTTGTAACCAGCGCCACAATGCCTCAGGGCTGTTTCTTAACAAATACGAATAAATAAATAAATAATAAATAAATCCTCACTTAAACCCCCACCTCCCAAACCTAAAAGATGCTCTCCCCTCAGGTTCCCTGCCTTTTCCTCCCCTCGTCTCACTGTTCAATATCATTTATTCTCTTGCATTTCTTTATTATGTGTCTATCCGGCCTGTATCATTTGTCCATCCATCATCCACCAGCCTGAAGCCATCTCTGGCACCATGTAAGGTAGGACACTTGACTGAGGATGGGCCTGCTGACAGGTGTTTGCTGCTGTTCCAATCTCTGGTAAAGCCACTTGTATCCTCAATATATAAATGCTAATCAATACAAACACTTTCAGTCCATTTCTACAGGAATGTTAGTCCCCAAATGAATTAATTAATGAGTCTTTGATAACGCGCTTAATATCGAAGACCAGTCTCTAAGCATGGGACCGAACCTGTGTTGCTCTGCGTTGTCTTGCTTCTAAGACACACACACTGCCTCTGAGCTATCCTCCCGGCCAAAAATCCCTTCTTTTCATGCTTCAAGTTCTTCCAGCTCTTCCTTTCCTTCGTCTTTCTGGACCTTTTGGTTGGCTTTGCGAATCGGATCCGGATCATTTGTCACGATCCCTCATCATGCGGTCCCCAGGGCACTCCCTCATCCCCAGTCCCGCCCTTCTCTCACTTCCCCCCTTCCCCGGGACTCACGTGGACTCACACACGTCTTGCGGGCACACCCGCGCCTGGTTCGTAATAGGACGGCTGTCAGACTACGGCCGTTTCTACATTGGCAATTGCCTTGGCGCATAGGATCGCGAAGGGCTAACCCTGGGCTTCCGCATCGCGGGACTGTGAGGTCACGTGATGCTCTTGCCCGATCACGTGACCATGCCACGCATCACGTGACCAGAAGCGCGAGTACATAAACCCGGAAACCTGGGTATTCGTTGCTTCTCAGCTGTGCTCTGCATCCTGTTTGGCGCTACGGACTTTGAATCATCTTTGGATCACTCACGGAATCGACCTGGCCTGCTTTACTGGACTCCTCTTGGATTTACCCATTCGGATTTGTTTGCACATTGATACACGGCTCTCGACCACGGACTGTTATCGGACTGCCTCCTGGATCACCCTTTTGCACCCTGGTTCTTTGAACTCCTTGCCTCACAGTTCCACCGCTCCACAGCTCCTGCTGACAGGCGAACAACTGAGCCTACTCCTCTTGGGGTACTGCCGTCCACGTGGGCCCCGGACCTCTCCACTAGGTTCCTCATCCCCTCCTTGACCCTGATTGGTAAGACCTTTCCGGTTATTCTAATACTGTAGTTACTGTTTCTTGCTTGGTGCTTAATCCGCATTTTCTTGCAGCAGTGTGGGGTCCCAGAGGTTCGCGTTCCCGGACTTGGACATTCGAACATCTTCGCCTGTGACCTCAACGGCTGCACAGAGAGTTGCTTTAGTTCTCCCTGTGCGGCATTTGGGGACGGAGGCCTCTACTGCCTACACGACACTCAAGTCTCAACAGACTGAGAAGCCCATAGTCGTGTAGGCAATGGAGGGGAACGCTGAAGACCCCATGTCTGCTATAGTCCAAGCCATTACAGTGCTACGAGCCGATATGGCGGCAGCCAACACGGCTATCCATCAACGTCTCGACCACATACAAAGTGTCAGACACCCTTTACCCCCAGATGTAGAATTCGGAGACACACCCTCTGTTTCTCGACCTGTTCCACCTCCGATTGTTCCCCAGAATCCCGTTCCCATGATGCTACCTACTCCATTCCCATTGGCGGCCCCTGAGAGATATCACGGGGATCCCAAGAAATTTAGGACCTTCCTAAACCAATGCAAGTTGCATTTCCTGTGCCGGCCTCAGGCTTTTCCAGATTCCACCACGAAAGCGGCATTTACCCTTTCCCATTTAGCTGGGATTGCCGCTGCATGGGCCAACCCCTTATTGGAGAACGATAACCCGGCCTTATATGATTTCGATCTCCTCGTCACCGAGATGTCCAGGGTTTTTGATACTAGACACAAGGCCCAATCTCGAGATCTGGAACTTCTGGATTTGTGCCAGGGTAGGGGTTCTCTCATTGAATACATAACCCGTTTTAACCAGCTATCCGCTGAAACCTCTTGGCCAGAGGGCAAGAAAGCAGTCGTCTTCTATAGGGGCCTCAACAACCCTATGAAGGACGCCTTATCGGTAGTACCCTCATTACCCACTGTATTCCAAGATCTGGTTGACTTGTCACTCCAGGTGGACGCACGTAGATCCGAAAGAAGAGCGGAAGCAGGTTTCACTCACTCCTCCACTTCTCCCATGACAGTTCCTTCTTCTGACTCCTCCCAAGAACCCATGCAGATCGGGGGGGTCAGGAATCCGATATCTCCTTTGGAAAGGGAACGCAGGAGGGCGGATAACGCTTGCTACTACTGCGGCACCCTAGGTCATTTTGTTAAGGAATGCCCACGTCGTCCCAAAAACAAGCCACGGGGTTTTCAGATAGCTCGATCATAGTACCGGGGACAGGATCGAGCTATACCACAGACACCCCGAACCCTACACCCTCTTTCGGACGTATCCGGCCCATTCATGTACAAGCCTCTCTACAGCCCACAGCGTCCGTTTCACATCCTGTTACTCTGATAATTGACTCTGGGGCCACGGGAAACTTTATCGACATTTCCTTGGCCCGTTTGTTAAACTTGCCCCTCTTGACCAAGACCAGGCCTGAACCGGTAC